>NC_064631.1:19221631-20550631 GCF_023864275.1 Schistocerca cancellata | reverse complement strand
AATGGCAGCCCATTCTTCACGAGTGCTGCACTTGAGGATAGATATCGATGTCGGTCGGTGACGCCTGGCATGAAGTCGGCGTTAAAAAACATTCTATAGGTCAGGGCTCCGTGCAGGCAAGCCAATTCCAGGGATGTTATTGTCGTGTAACCATTTCGCAAAGGCCGTGCATTATGAACAGGTGCTCGATCGTGTTGAAAGATGCAATCGCCATGCCCGAATTTCTTTTCAACAGTGGGAAGCAAGCAGGTGCTTAAAACATCAATGTAGGCCTGTTCTGTGATAGTGCCACGCAAAACAACAAGGGGTGGACGCCGCCACCATGAAAAACACGACCACACCATAACAACACGGCCTCCGAATTTTACTGTTGACACTATACACACTAGCAGATGTTGACCGGGCATTCGTCATACCCACACCCTGCCATCGGATCACCACATTGTGTACAATAGTTCGTTACTCCGTACAACGTTTTTCCACTGTTCAATGGTCCAATGTTTACGCTCATTACACCAAGCCGGCTGCTGTGACCGAGAGGTTCTAGGCGCTTCAGTCTTGCAACGCGCGACTGCTGCGGTCGCAGGTTCGAATCCTGCCTCGGGGCTGGATGTGTGTGATGTCGTTAGGTTAGTGAGGTTTGAGTAGTACTAAGTTCTAGGCGACTGATGACCTCAGATGTTAAGTCCCATAGTGCTCAGAGCAATTTGAGACTTACACCAAGCGAGACGTCGTTTGGCATATACCGGCGTGATGTGCGGCTTATGAGCAGTGGCTCGGCCATGAAATACAAGTTTTCTCACGTCCTGCCCCCTAACTGTTATAGTACTTGCAGTGGATTCTGATGCAGTTTGGAATTTATGTGTGATGGTCTGCATAGATGTATGCCTATTACACATTACGAACCTCTTCAACTGTCGGCGGTGCGCTTTTGACATGTACGTGTCCGTTCACGTTTCCTCTTCACTATCACATCGGAAACAGTGGACCTAAGGATATTTAAGAGCGTGGAAATGTTGCGTACAGACGTATGACACAAGTGGCACACAGTGACCTGATCACGTTCGAAGTCCGTGAGTTCCACGAAGCGCCACATTCTGCTCTCTGACGGTATCTAATGACTACCTAATATGAAAAACGTATGTTTTTTGGGGTGTCCGGATACTTTTGATTACATACTGTATATACAAAGTGTCAGTCCTAAGAGATGTCATGGGAATTTCCTTTGGTGTATCGGCAGATATCTGCAGTTATTTAGCAATATGTAGGTGGAGTATGCACGAATAAATACTGCTTATCATATCTCTCTTGTAACGTCTGGTGTCGATGAACAGCATGATTTCTAAAGCGGAATTTTACGTGCCATTTCGATATAGCTGTCCCAGATTAGTCTAGTGTCAAATTTCTTTTATCGTTATGTATTGGCCGGCCGGAGTGGCCGAGCGGTTCTAGGCGCTACAGTCTGGAACCCCGCGACCGCTACGGTCGCAGGTTCGAATCCTGTCTCGGGCATGGATGTGTGTGATGTCCTTAGGTTAGTTAGGTTTAAGTAGTTCTAAGTTCTAGGGGACTGATGACCTCAGAAGTTAAGTCCCATAGTGCTCAGAGTCATTTGGTATGTATTGACAGGGACAGTAAAACGCGAAGAACAACCAGTACCGTATCAGCTAAGTGGACAGCCCGACGGCATGGCGGTAGCATTCAGCGCTGGCCTGGGCGGTACTGCAGCTCCCAGAGTACCGGTTGTTGTTCGTGTTTTAATGGCCCTGTTAACACGCGCCGATAAAAGAAACGTCACACTAGACTAACTTGGAACAGCTCAGCCGAATGGGCACATAAAATTCCGCTTTCAAAATCTTTTTGCTTTAAACGGGATGCAAACCGACGCTTTTCATGGACATTGGGCGTGATGAGCGGTATTTATTTGGCCGATTCCAGCTACACGTAGCAACGTAGCAAAAACTGAATTGCAAATATCTGCTGGAACAGCACAAAAAATCCTCTGACGACCCATAAGAGAGACACCCTGTATATACTCTACTAACTTAGCGCCCGCTCCTTCGCTCTCGTGGATGTGGATTATACGGCCTGCACAGGTTACGGTCTGCACAGATTGTTCTCTTTTTTGTTTCGTTCTAATCTAATTTTTATGTTGTACAGAAATGACAACAACTAAACTTTCACGCCAATTAAGGTCATGGAAGCATGGTCTTTTCCGAATGTACTTGTTACCTAAAAGCGATTGCGGTAGCTATTAGTGATGCCCTTTTTGTTCTTTTGGAGAAATTTACATTAAAACTTTCATCCCCTACCACACATTTCTTTATATCTAACCGAGAAATGATTGCCTGTATGCATGCAGTGCATCATCGTACCGTTGTCTGTCGTCTCCTTTCGAAGCTTCCTGGCGTGTCGGCAGCGGTAGCAGCAGCGAAGGCAAGCCTCGCGACGAGGTCTTCGGCCGTTCTGCTCCGTGTGCCCCCCAGAGGAAGAAGTCCAGACACGTGAGACCATCCAGACTCGGTGGACAGGCCAAAGCGGCACCTCGATCGATTCCTCGATTCCCGAATCTGGCTCCTAGACGATTCCTCACAGCAAAGCAGAAATGAACTGGCGCCCCACCGTGCTGGAAGTACGTCCTCTGTTTAACATTCAGAGGATCCTGGCAGAAGAGAAGCTGTGAGGACGGGGCGTGAGTCGTGCTTGGGTAGCTCAGTTGGTAGAGCACTTGCCCGCGAAAGGCAAAGGTCCCGATTTCGAGTCTCGGTCCGGCACACAATCTGCCAGGAAGTTTTATATCAGCGCACACTCCGCTGCAGAGTGAAAATCTCATTCTGGATTCAGAGGTAAATCTTCCGGCAGTTGTGGGAACACACGTTCTGTACGCAGAGCGGTTCTGGATGTCAGTACACATTCCCAGTCAGTGACAGACTCAGCCACTAACACAATCTTTCCTACTGATACAAGATAGCTTCAGAGACACCCAAGCGGCTGCTGAAGACCGTTTTCAATCGGACTTTAGTATTAGACTACATATTTTAAAATCTAATATAACTTAATTAAGTCAAAAAACGTCACAGGAGGATGCCATGGTGGATGGAAACGTTATATACAAAACGGTTTAGAGGTCTTGTTTCATCAGTTGTAATAACGTGTTTCTTTTGGAAGTAACTAACATATTGGGGACACATTTTCCGACGAGTAGCGTGGCCGATTATCCCGATGGGACGCCATGTCGTCATTAGTGATCAATAGAAGGAACTACAAAACTGAAAGAAATACTAAGGAGCTACATTTGTAGGCGAAAAGACGTTGATGAAACATTGATACTGTAAAAAAATATTTATTCTCCATGCAAGTAAGATAAGGCAACTCAAAGTAAACAAACAGTTTCCTCTAAAATATACAGGAACAAGCTTCCTCCGTCAATGTTACAGACAACAGTGGCGGTGAAACTCCCTGGAAGATTAAAATTGTGTGCAGGAACGAGACTCGAACTCGGGACCTTTGCCTTTCGCGGGCAAGTGCTCTATCATCTGAGCCACCCAAGCACGAATCACGGCCCGTCCTCATAGCTTTACTTCTGCCAGCACCTCGTCTCCTACCTTCCAAACTTTATAGAAACTTCTGTAAAGAGTGCCGGCACGGTAACTCAGCGTGTTCGGTCGGAAGGTTAGCCGCCCTCTGTAATAAAAAAACTGAGTTAATGGATCAACGACGAACTGAAACGGGTGTCTTGCGACGTCCGCCCCGAGCAAACACAACGAACGAAAACGAACAACATGAGATTTTTTTAAAAGAAAAAATGGTAGAGCAGTTGCCCGCGAAAGGCAAAGGTGCCGAATTCGAGTCTCGGTCCGGCACACAGTTTTAATCTGCCAGGAAGTTGCATATCAGCGCACACTCCGCTGCAGAGTGAAAATCTCATTCTGTAAACAGTGGCGATGTGTATTAGAACTTGTCCGACCTCTTCTGGGCAGGCAGCAATGTTGTTCAGGGCAATAAAGTATGCAATGGCAACTTTTCCCGTCATGGCAATTTTACCATACATTCCCCTACGGTCTTCTTATCAATTGGCAACCTGCATAAATTAGTATGTTACAATAATGAATCACAATAAAAGACACGATCACAAATGAATACTAAATGTACTGAATGATATTTTGCTTGTACTCTTTGCATTCTATTACAACAGCCTTAAGCTGATTTTATATTACTTGGCACAAATACGTACTACATCTGAAGATGGCCGTCCCTGTAGCGCACAGTCACAAGTCCACGTTACTTCCGTATGACTTTCATATCTCAGCAGCTGATCGGTACTAGTTGCGCACGCTCGTGAGGCGTCGGTATTGGAAGGCAAACAACACACACAATATTCTCCCTGTCTCTTCTCCAAACCCCGCAGTGGCCGCGCTGCTTACCCCACTGCTCTTGAGGCAAGTGCCAACCTTTCCTTAGCTCAGAGCCGAATTTACCAACGTCAATTACAATTAAGCACATCTTGCAAGGGGGCTTAATTAAAAATAAATGCAATAGTTTTAGTAGCTGTGTGACCGGTTACGAATTCTCGTAACCGATTGGCCATGACTAGTATTAGCACGCAATCTGACTGCATAAAATAAAAATAAACAATGACAAGGAATTTCCATTAACACAATTGATTAATTAAGTCCCCTACAACTATAAAAGCTACGAAACAACAAAGCACAAGTGTAACTGTTCTGTGTGTGTGGTAGTGTGACTCAGCGTACATGTATCTGGCTCGGTTCTTTCTCAATACGACAAAATATTTTAAACGCCATTTACAATGAACTAATTGAAAAACCAGAAATACTATAATTGCACATACAAACCAGAATTACAAGTCTAATAAATTAATACGAGCCAGATGCTTTGTTGACTGTGCCTGTGAGCAAGACGGATTGTCATTAAAGAAGACTGTAATACCTTTTTACCTCATTATATATTGACGAAAATATTCCATTACACCAGCATCATAAATCAAAAGCACATCTCCTTTCTCAAATATGTTCTGACAGTTGCCACTTCTTCCATCTGTACATTACACCAACCGAACAGCGTCTACTCTCTCGCCCAACAGAACAACAACTGCCTCGACATCCTCTGAACTACTACTGCTCAGTGGAGGCGGTGGAATAATAATCTTTGGCGCAATCTCTGGCGGTGTGACTCAGTGTAGCCAACTTTCAATCTTAAAGTATTACTGTCTCTATAAAAATTCTATTACTGAGGAAGCAAAATTAACTCTTCAAAAGCTCTCAACGTTCGTTGACGTTTTTGGATTCTGCTGTTAGTTGATACAAGTATGTTGTTATGAAATACAACCTCAGATCCGCTGGCCGTACGTACACGCCGTTCGGACCGCGTGCGGGCCGCGGGCCGCAGTTTGACGACCACGGACAAAACAATTTTCTGTATTAACAGAAAATACGATTTTGTGTTGTCTTTCTTGTTTTTAAATTTCTGTTGGGCTTCAACCGCTGGTAAAAAAGATTTGTAGAAATACATCCTCGTTCGACGTCTTGCTCCTTTCGTTTTCACTCTAGATTCTTGTTGGGAAATGTTCTGTTTGCCGTGAGAAAGAAGTTTGTGTGTGACTCGGGTGCAGGGTCTCGCCTAGTCGCGGCGCTACGTTGCACTCGAGGAGTGAAACAGAACGACGAGAACTCACAAAGTTGTGCAGTGCGCACCTCCCAGGCACCTCCTACAAGAAGACAGATTTTCAAAACTAAGTTATCGCCTCACACGGCGGCTGCCTCCTGCAGGGAATTCTCAGCAAGTCGCCGATACGCTGTGTACCTTCCTCTGCACTCAAGCTGCCTTTTGTCGTCGCTACATTCAACTCGGTACGCTGTCTTTCACAAACGAAGTTTCACTGCATCAAGGGTGAGGTGGAACGTCTTCAGAGATTCACTGTGTGCCGATGCGCACCCACATTGATAGGGGTGTGTGTCGCCCATGCCGCTGATCGTCTCGATAAACCGTCACATAACAAGTAATAGTTTTGCTACAGCCTGACCAACTGTAGGTTTCCTACTGTCCGACCAGTTTGACACACCGAAGAACTAGGTGAATCTCGCGACAGTGTGAGATGTTTTGGAAAGAACGACATTTCGGTCCTGATGGATGCGACTCCTATTGTTTTACATTAAAAGAAAGTTATATTCTCTGGCAGCATCATGGGAAATGTGGAAAGGAAATTACCGGCATCCACACCCAGATGGTAAACGAAAAGTTCACTCAAAAACACGAAGATAAAGAAACCTCATTATCACTGACAACTACTGTTTCCTCTTTTAATCTAGAGGTGGAAACCACTAATCTCTTCCTGAAATTTTACGTTGTATTGCCAGACAGTAGAACTATTTAAACATAAATGACTGATGTGTATCTCGAAAATATATTATTGTACATATGAGCACCTGCATCGCTTACAAATGTCAGACAGACCATTCTTAATGAACAAAAAGTCCACACACAGTACTTTTGGCTAACGAACATGTTGAATAACATGACACACCAATTTTGTTCCTGTACATGCCTCAGTATCCTTCAGAAAACTTACCATAATTTAATCGCAAATACAACTGAAGAGTAGAAACGAAAAACGAGCCAAGTACCAGATCTGACATTTGTCAGGAGAATAAAAAAGAGCGTACCTCTGTTCGAACATAACTGATTTGTACTCAGAAAATCGAGAAGGCATATGATGCCGCAGATTTATGAGCATCACATCACCACTGCAAAAAATAATCAGACAAATTAGAAAATTAATAGTTTTTTAACGACGTTCTAGGTGCTCTATCGTGGTAATAAGAACGTTTTTACATGTCGATTCTTGCAAAGAATAAAACAGCAGCCAGCCACTGTTGATAATGCTGTTTATTTATACAAACAGCACCGACATCGGTTTCGAACCGGCAATGACGCTGTTTGTGTAAACGAAGCACATTATTAACAGTAATTTCTGAAGTCATACTGAGACGACACCGATCGTATCTACTAGTGTAAGAAAGAGTGAGTCCATATCGCAACAAACACAGTGTGTAACAGGTATAAGTGGACACATTTCTATCGGTGACTGAGTACAGCGTTCTGAACAACATTACATCAGTATTTTTGTCATCTGTAGACTAGTAATTGTAACCATTACAAGTCTTATGTTTTAAGTTGGTTAGTACCTCCGAGTACATGTGGAAAGAGAAAGCTATTAATGCTTATTTTCTCCTGGGCAGCAGATCATCATGGACGCATGGACGCAATAGCACTGAATGTTTTGTGAAAAATGGTCTTTGAAACGCTTCCCATTACCAGTTTTCAACTGCGTTTCTAACATTTTTTTGATTTTCCTTTGTTATTACTTTTTTGTTGTATTCGTCTCGTTGCTTGTTCAAAAATCAAGTAGTACGATATGACAGTCTGGGATACGTGTGAGGTTACATTACCAACATGGCGCCCAATCTAGACGTCGAATTCTTGGATGGAACTCGTAATTTTCAAATGGAACTGGAGGTCACGTTAAATATCAGAAAATAACACGTGGAAAACAATGGTTCCTTTCATTTCAGCAGCTCTTCAAAATAGATGGACCACCCGACCTGCTGTTACGTGTGTCGGTTTTCACTGAAAGAATCGGATTTCGGGTATATCGATTTTCTTTGGCTCCTTTTTAACTTGACTTTAAAAAGACTTAAATTAATTGATTACCGAAAAAGCCGATTTCCGATTTTTCTGTTGCTATTAATGTCAGCGATAAACGTTGACTGTGAGTGGTGAGTGAAAAAATCTAACGAAAGAGGAGTATTACGAGATGTCTATCTATATGGGTTAGAGGTTGTGGCAGAGACCTGTCTCATTTTCCGCAGCAAATCTGGTGAAATTGATGGAAGCGTGAGCAGCAACGACGAGAGCGAAAGATCACGAGTTTATGGCTTTCCTGCAGCTTCAATTTGGATAGTATCAGTTTTCCGCAGTCAAGCTAACACAAAATTAAGGGTTCATTCATTATTCCAAGTTTATTGCACATCATTAAAATCATAGGTATGGGCCAGTAATCTGATTTACGTTCTCTAAAATTAAAGAAATAACAGTCCTAGGTCGGAAAAAATGAGGTCTTTTGACCTTGTTTCGGCACTACCATGAGTGCCTTCATCAGAAGTAATGCCGAACCTAGGATAAAGGACTTATTTTTTTGCGACCGAGGGCTGTTATTGGTTTCAAAAATGGCTCCAAGCTTTATGGGACTTAACATCTGAGGTCATCAGTCCCCTAGACTGAGAACTACTTAAACCTAACTAATCTAAGCACATCACACACATCCAATTCCGAGGCAGGATTCGAACCTGCGACCGTAGCAGCAGCGCGGTTCCGGAATGAAGCTACTAGAACAGCTCGGCCACAGCAGCCGGCCTGTTGTTGCTTTAATTTTGCTTTGTGAACGGTCGCTGACCACGCAGCCATGTTTATAGCTTTACTTTCTCTTCAAAGGAACATAGTGGATGTTCACATGAAATGTTTTCGCAATTGCGAGTAAGAACTACCGTCAGTTGTAGAATGAAATGGCGTCAGTAAAAATTTGTGCTGAACCGGGACTCGAATCCGGATTTTCCGCTTATCGCGAGCGGTCACCTTACCATTTTTTTTTTTTACTTTTTATTCGTTGTTGATCGTTGCGTTTTGTCCTTGCGGACGTCACATGACATCCGTTTAAGTTCGTTGTTGATCCTTTCACTCAGATTTTTTTATTACAGAGAGGAACCAGCTGTCTGACCGAACACTTTTTTTTTTAGTGGACCGGTGGCGGCTCGGGGGGCAAAGCGGGCACTAATATCATGAAATTATGTGAACACATCGGCGAAAGAGAAAAGAAATATAAATTCTGGTTAAAGAAAAAGAAAGGAAAAGGAAAAGCAAAAAGAAATAAAATCCGCGCAATCTGCGACGCGCTCTCCCATCCGCGGAGGTCAGAAGTAGTATAGATTGTAGGCGGTTGAAACTCAGACACCGCCGGGAGAGGAGGGGTGGGTGCCCTCTGAGCCAGGCACCCCCCAACTCAGTGGAGGTCTAACAAAGACCGCTGGAAGATAGTTAGCAAATAATGTTCGGTAACGTGGCGTGTTTTCGAGAGCTGCATGGGCTGTTCGTAAATAGGTCCAGAAGTCGGGGCGGGATTTAGGTCCCTCATGAAAGAGATAACCGACCGCCCACCCTTTGACCCACGTAATAGCATGACATTTGGCGGCGGGAAAATGTCGGTCCTCTGGGTATAGAAACATTCGAGGTTCGATTGTGTCTGGTGGCACCCGGAAATAGCAGGCACGAAGCGCCATACATCTTGCGATGAGGCGCATGTCAGACGGTGTTCATCAGTATCCAGTTGCTGGCAAAGGAGACAAAGAGGGGATTCTGTTAGGCCAATGTTGTGCAGGCGCTGCTTCGTGGCAAATTTACTGTTGACTATGTGATACCACAGTGCCCGGACGTTCGTAGGGAGGAAGGGCTGGTGGACGGTAGTCCACACTATGGGCCACTGGATGGAGGGATGTTTGGTCTCCATCACATTCCGGGGAACACAGCGCAGCAAAAGGCTGTAAAAATCCTTAGTACTAGGTGGACATGAATCTGGGAAACTGGTATGTATGTAACTGTAGTCGACGAAAAAGGTCGAAATATGAGACAAATGAGGCACGATATGGCCGACAGACACCAGTGGTGAGGTGGAAGCAGGTAGGAGGACCTCAAGCAAGCTGCGTGTTAGAGATGTACCCTGGCCCATCCACTGTTTTCTCATGGTACTCATGTACAAAGCGGCAGCTCGCATACGGACATTGACGAGCCCGACGCCACCATACCGTGAGGGCAGGGTAAGTGTCTCATAACGGACTTAAAACATTGAACCAGCCATGAGATAATTAGCCAAAAACCGCCTGAAGTTTGTGCCCAATTTCAGTTGGCAGAGGGAGAACTTGCGCGATGTGAACCAATTTTGATGCCACATAAAGATTAAGAAACTCAACCTGTTGAAGTTTGTCCTGACGGCGCAAGAGGTTCTGGCAGACGTCGTTACGGATGACGTGTAACAGGCGACGGAAATTCGTTGCCGCTGTGCGTGTGACCGTGGGGGTGAAGGTAATGCCCAGGTACCGGAAAGTCCGCACAAGCGGCAGTGGCGCCACTTCACCCTCCTGGAGGCCTCGTCCAATGTGCATTGCAGAAGATTTGGCGAATTTCATGGCACTGCCAGCGGCAGCCCCATAACGGGTAATCAATTCGAGGACTTCCCGAATCTCAGAGCCGGAGCGAATGAGGAGGAGGAGGTCATCAGCATATGCCCGACAGCGAAAAGTGTGTTGGCGTAGGGTGAGGCCAGAGAGCTTGGTCGTCAAGCCACCAATAAGGGGCTCAAGGGTAATGGCATACAGGAGGGTAGAGAGGGGGCACCCCTGCCGTATCGAACGGCAGATAGGTACCGGCCCTGCTAAACGTCCATTGACTTGTACACGTGAACTGGCACTGTCGTAAAGACGCCGGATGTCGTCGAGAAACGGAGGGGGGATGCCCATTCGGGCTGCCACCGAAAACAGGAAACGATGACGCACTTTATCGAAGGCGCTGTCGAAGTCTATAGCGACGACCGCTGCACGGAGTCTGCAGGCCGCCGCCATCGCAATTAAGTCGCGGCATTCCCCTGTGGCAGTCTGTATGTTAACCTGGCCTCCAGGCGTCGTTTGCTCTGGCAGAGGATATGAGGGAGTGTTGTTCGGAGCCACATTGCCAGTAAGCGCGCGAAAATCTTGTAATCGGCATTCAGTAGCGTGAGCGGTCTGTAACTCGTGACCATCGAACCACGGGCTGGTTTGTGGACTGGTATGGTGATGCCCTCAGCAAAGGCGGGTGGGATTGCTTGGTCAGATGTCATCAGTTCTTGATACATAGTCGTCCACCGTGGTGCCATGAGGTCTCGAAAGGTACGGTAAAATTCAATTGGTAAGCCGTCAATGCCGGGCGATCTGTTGACAGCACCCTTGGCGATTGCGTTGTTGACTTCGTCTAGCGTGACCGCCACTGTCAAAGCATCCGCCTCCGTGTGGGGGAGGGTGCGCGTGACGTAATGCAAAATGGAGTCGTCTGCTGCAGTTGCAGCGTCTTCTTCACTATAAGTACGACGGTAGTGCGTGGACGATGTCATTCTGAGTGGTCACCTGCGTTCCATGAGGCGTGGTCAGAGTGTTGATGATCTGCCGACGACGCCGTCGTTCCTCGAACACTATATGATGCATGGATGGAATTTCTAAATCCGCGTGATCGTGCCGCCGCATCCGTATCACGACCCCTTGCAGTTTCTGGCGTGCCAGCGCAATTATCTTCGACTTAGTTCTTTGCCGTTCCAACTGGTTGTACGGGGTTGGCGGTTGAGCGTCCAGATCTCGGAGAATCGCGTAATAGAAGTCAACAGCGGTGCGATGCCAGTCGGCCATTTCCTTCCCGTATCTCATTAGTGTCCTCCGGATCGCCGGCTTGGCGTAGTCCAACCACCATGTCAATGTCGAGTGGCAGCGGGGAAGGCGTCTTTCGCAGGCTGTCCACGTTTCAGTGACTTGTTGGCGACACGCCAGGTCACGCAAGTGGGAAGTATTGAGTTTCCATGGCGCACAGCTGCGCCATACTGATTGCGGCGGAAGGAGGACCGTACGGATGTAAGCGCAATGGTCGGAAAAGGTCAGCGGCCAGCGTTCGGCGCCCCGTATCGCAGATCTAAGAGTTTGTGAGACATACAACCTGTGTAGTCGGCTTGCGGAATGACTGGTAAGAAAGGTATGGCCAGATAGGTCGCCGTGTTGAACTTCCCAGGTATCGTGAAGCAGGAGGTCTCGCACCACTATACGTAGCTCCAGGCATGTAGCATAGTGGGGAATATGATCTTTAGGATGCAGAACGCAGTTAAAATCACCTCCTAGTAGGCAATGGTCATAACGCCCTAAAAACCGGGGAGCGATTTCCTCGGAATAAAACTGGGCTCTTTCATGCCGTCGGTCGGTGCCTGAGGGAGCGTAGACATTAATGATGCGTGTCCCCATGGCAGTGAGTGCCATGCCCCGAGCTGATGGAAGGAAGGCGACATCGGTCACAAAAATCCCGTGGCGGACGTACACTCCTGGAAATTGAAATAAGAACACCATGAATTCATTGTCCCAGGAAGGGGAAACTTTATTGACACATTCCTGAGGTCAGATACATCACATGATCACACTGACAGAACCACAGACACATAGACACAGGCAACAGAGCATGCACAATGTTGGCACTAGTACAGCGTATATCCACCTTTCGCAGCAATGCAGGCTGCTATTCTCCCATGGAGACGATCGTAGAGATGCTGGATGTAGTCCTGTGGAACGGCTTGCCATGCCATTTCCACCTGGCGCCTCAGTTGGACCAGCGTTCGTGCTGGACGTGCAGACCGCGTGAGACGACGCTTCATCCAGTCCCAAACATGCTCAATGGGGGACAGATCCGGAGATCTTGCTGGCCAGGGTAGTTGACTTACACCTTCTAGAGCACGTTGGGTGGCACGGGATACATGCGGACGTGCATTGTCCTGTTGGAACAGCAAGTTCCCTTGCCGGTCTAGGAATGGTAGAACGATGGGTTCGATGACGGTTTGGATGTACCGTGCACTATTCAGTGTCCCCTCGACGATCACCAGTGGTGTACGGCCAGTGTAGGAGATCGCTCCCCACACCATGATGCCGGGTGTTGGCCCTGTGTGCCTCGGTCGTATGCAGTCCTGATTGTGGCGCTCACCTGCACGGCGCCAAACACGCATACGACCATCATTGGCACCAAGGCAGAAGCGACTCTCATCGCTGAAGACGACACGTCTCCATTCGTCCCTCCATTCACGCCTGTCGCGACACCACTGGAGGCGGGCTGCACGATGTTGGGACGTGAGCGGAAGACGGCCTTGGCGTGCATCCGTGCATCGCTGCGGTCCGGTCCCAGGTCGACGGGCACGTGCACCTTCCGCCGACCACTGGCGACAACAACGATGTACTGTGGAGACCTCACGCCCCACGTGTTGAGCAATTCGGCGGTACGTCCACCCGGCCTCCCGCATGCCCACTATACGCCCTCGCTCAAAGTCCGTCAACTGCACATACGGTTCACGTCCACGCTGTCGCGGCATGCTACCAGTGTTAAAGACTGCGATGGAGCTCCGTATGCCACGGCAAACTGGCTGACACTGACGGCGGCGGTGCACAAATGCTGCGCAGCTAGCGCCATTCGACGGCCAACACCGCGGTTCCTGGTGTGTCCGCTGTGCCGCGCGTGTGATCATTGCTTGTACAGCCCTCTCGCAGTATCCGGAGCAAGTATGGTGGGTCTGACACACCGGTGTCAATGTGTTCTTTTTTCCATTTCCAGGAGTGTAGATGGCCACTCCGCGGGCCATAGGATCACTCGCGGAGGCATGGGCGGTACAGCCATTGATATCCGGGAGACTAGCCAACTGAACTTCCTGCAGAAGGGCGAAATCGATATCCGAAGCCCAGAACATCTCCTGCATAAGGCGGATTTTCACCCTGGAACGGATGTTGTTGGTGTTGATGGTTGCTGTTGTGAATTCGCAAGACAGCCAACCCACTATGAGGAAGCCGAAATGCACGCGCTTAAGCTCACGCAGGCTGGCGTGAGGTCTGGAACAGGACAAGGTAATTATACGAGCAAAAAACGTACGTATCTGGTGGAATACTTAACTTTAATCCATAATTGGTGAACATCGCTCTTGACGGTACATGTTTTACAGCATCAAATGTAACTGGTAATGGCGCCTTGCTAGGTCGTAGCAAATGACGTAGCTGAAGGCTATGCTAACTATCGTCTCGGCAAATGAGAGCGTAATTTGTTAGTGAACCATCGCTAGCAAAGTCGGCTGTACAACTGGGGCGAGTGCTAGGAAGACTCTTTAGACCTGCCGTGTGGCGGCGCTCGGTCTGCAATCACTGACAGTGGCGACACGCGGGTCCGACGTATACTAACGGACCGCGGCCAATTTAAAGGCTACCACCTAGCAAGTGTGGTGTCTGGCGGTGACACCACATTCATCCCCCGCAAATCGGCGGACGATTGTGGCATAAGGCTTCCGCCCGCCGTGGAGAGGACCCCATGTTGGCGTATGCGACGAGGTGGGGAGAATAACAACAGGCGAGTCTGTGCCACCTGCACCCTGCCATTCGCCCCGAGGGGAGCTAGGAAACGCCTGAAAACCTGCTTCAGGGTGCACGCCAACATGCGGTGTATGCGCCCGTAGAGAGACAGGAGGGACAGAAGGGTCGACCTCCATCGGGCCGGGGCACCCGACGGGCGAAGACGACATATGGTCCGGAGCGGGCAAGAGTTCCATGGCGGAGGACAACTGGTCACGGGAAGCGATCGGCGGCGAGTGACTCAGGGAGGCGGCCGGCGGTTGCAGCGACGCGTCCACTGCGGGCGTCGCCGGCGGGAGAACAGGCGGCGGCGGCGGCGGCGGCGACGGCGCGTCGCCATGGGGCAAAATGGAAGGCAGCGTCGGTAACACCTGGGGCTGAGGCGAGCCAGTAGATGGGTCCCCAGGGCGCTGACCGGACGGCTCCGTCGCTGAAAGCAGACGGGGAGCGGCAGATCCCGTGCGACGAATGAGGCACAGCTGATTGAGATGCCGACGCACCTCACCAGAGGCCCCCAAAACCAGATACATAGCGCGGCCGAGGCACCAAAGAACGCGCCCTTCAAGCCAAAGCCGTGAACCACGATAGTTGCGATAGTAGACAACGTCGCCTAGGGCAAAAGCCGGCTGCACAGGAACCTGATGCGGCGGATGTAGCAAAGACATCAAGGTTCGATGAGGGCGACCGTGGAGCAACTCAGCCGGCGAGCGAACATCTCGGGGCTGAGAGTGATACGAGGACAAAAAGAGCAATAACGCGTCCTCCCGAGAATGCGACTCTTTCAACTTCAACATCTGTGACTTGAAAGTCCTGACCATACGTTGAGCGGCACCGTTTGATAGTGGCGAAAAAGGCGCGGACGTCAGGTTGAATACCATTGGCCTTGCAAAATGACTGAAATTCTGCGGACATGAATTGTGGGCCATTGTCGGAAACAATAGTCTGTGGAAGACCTTCAAGGCAAAAGATAGCAGATAACGCTTGGATGGTGGCAGATGACGTCGTGGAAGACATCCGGACAACAAAAGGAAAATTACTGAATTGAATCTACCACACCCAACCATCGAACATTCCAGAATGGACAAGCAAAATCAATGCGTAAGCGTTGCCAAGGGGGAGTGGCTTTTGGCCATGCAAAGAATTTCCGCGGTGGTGCTGATTGTTGTTCGGCACACACCATGCAAGAAGAGGACATATTCGTAATCGCGGCATCGATTCCGAACCAAGTACAGTGCTGCCGAGCAAGTTGTTTCGTTCGCACTATACCCCAATGTCCTTGGTGGAGAAGCCGTAAGACAGAGGACTGTAACGAACGTGGGACCACGACCCTCGACTGATAATTATCAGAACGCAACAGCAAAACACCACGTCGTACAAAAAGTCTCTCCTTGTGAGCAAAAAATCGGCGAACCAACGGATCCCCGATCCGTGACTTTGACAAGAGCCATTGCGTAGCAACAAAACGCAGAACGGTAGCCAGGACAGGGTCGGCAGCTGTGGTTGTAGCTACACGACGAAAATCAATGGGAAACGATTCGACCACGGCATCGGTTTCCGAATCAATGAACATGCAAGCAAGTTCGGAGGAATCGAATGCTCTATCCTCAGCAACAGGCAAACGGGACAACGCATCGGCGTTTCCGTGCTTAGCAGTGGACCGAGACAAGATATCGTAGCGGTACTGCGAGAGGAAAGTAAACCAGCAAATGAATTTCTGCGCTGTACGTGGAGGTACAGGCTTGGTCGGATGAAAAAGTGATGTCAAAGGTTTGTGGTCTGTGATGATGGTAAATTGACGACCATACAAGAAATCATGAAACTTTGTAACACCAAATACGAGAGCCAATGCTTCTTTCTCGATCTGTGAATAATTTCTTTGCGCAGACGAGAGCAATTTGGACGCAAAGGCAATAGGGCGATCGTGCGATCCATCTTTGTGCGCAAGCACAGCACCGATCCCGAAATCCGATGCATCCACCATCAACGAAAGGGGCTTCCGGGAATAGAATGGCGTAAGGCAAGTATTGGAAAGCAACGCCGATTTCAACTGGCGAAAGGCGCGTTCGCATTCCGTCGTCCAGACGAACGGAACACCTTTACGGCGTAAGCGATGAAGCGGAGCTGAAATGGAAGAGGCGTGGCGCACATAGCGATGATAATAATTTATTTTTCCCAGCACACTCTGTAGCTGCTTCAAATTCTGCGGCGAAGGCATGTCTTGTATGGCACGGAGGTGCTCGGGACTGGGATGTATGCCTTGGGTATTGAATACATGTCCCAGGCAGGGTAAGTCACGAGCAAAAAACACACATTTGTCCTTCCGCAAGCGAAGACCATTTTGTCGCAAGACCTGAAATAATGTTCTGAGAGTGGCTAAATGTTCTTCTTCCGTCTTTCCGGAGATCTCAATATCGTCCAGATAGTTCGCTGCAGTAGGGACCGACGCACAAACAGTTTGTAGATATTGCTGAAACAATGCAGGGGCGGATGCACACCCGAATGGCAGTCGTTTGAATCGGTACAAATTTAGATGCGTGTTAACCACCAAAACGCGCTGGGATTCTTCGTCCACCGGTATTTGCAAGTACGCATCTGCTAGGTCCAACTTCGAAAAGTATTTACCCGCGCACAGTTTGTCAAAAAGAACTTCCGTACGGGGTAAAGCAAAAGTTGCAGTCTTTAGTTGTGGATTCACTGTTACCTTGAAGTCCACACAATAACTCAATTTTCCCGAAGGTTTTGGCAAAATTACTAAGGGTGATGCCCAGAGAGAAGCCTGCACCCGTTCAATTACACCTTGTGATTCAAAATCGTGTATTGTTTTTGCGACCTCATCACGCAATGCGTGGGGAACATTGCGCGCTCTGAAAAATTTCGGCTGCGCATTGACTTTCAATTCCAAACGTGCTTTATAGTTCTTAGCGCAACCAAGAGCCTGTGCAAAAATGTCCGCAAATTATTCACATAGACGAGAAACACTGTCTGAAGGCACAGTCTGGTTCACTGATAGGACCTGATTTACTATAGACAAGTTAAACAACTGAAATAAATCGAAACCAAACAAGTTCACTGCAGCAGAAGAACGAAGGACGTAAAATGACACAAGTTTTGTTTGTCCCTTGTATGTTGCCAGAAGGCCGCACTGTCCTAACACAGGGATTGCTTGTCCTGAATAACTACTTAACTTAACATTTGTGGCATGCAACGGAGGTGTGCCCAGCTGTTTCTACGTGTCGTGATTGATCGGAGAAACTGCAGCTCCGGTATCGAGCTCGAATGGTATCACTTTGCCGTTAATGTCCAAGTCCACAAAAAGCTTATTGTCCTGCTGACGACAAGAGCGACTGTCTCGTGCAACGTGAACTGACACTGGTACAGAATCACTTGCGACTTGACGGGATTTCCGGCGATGTCGACGCACACTATTTGTGGGACGAACACAGTCACTGTTAGAGAGAGTGGCACTGGGCGGAGTGGCATGAACTATATGAATTTCCATGGGCGAAGTGTCGCGATCCTGAGTATTCTTGGTTCGATTCCCATTCCAGCGCGAAGCAAAGAGCCTGGAATGGTTTTGAGCTTCCGATCGGAGCTTTTTCTGGCAAACACTTTGAACATGTCCTTTTTTATTACAGAAAAAGCAAATAGCCTGGGGTGATGGGCAATTCTCACACGAATATCTAGTAGCACACCGCGGGGATGATTTCACTGCATTTGCTTGCTAGCGCGGTACACATGGCTGAGAGCCAGGTGGCTTTGGCGTGGCCAGGCGCGAGGACTGTTTACTGTTCCGTGCGGCTCGCCAGTGGGACGGTTAACCTGACACACAGGTGGCGAAGTTTCAAATGATTCCTGAGCAAAGTCAAGTGTGTCCTGCCGATCCAATATGTCCATCACTTGTTGAAGGGAGGGATTGACTAGTTTCAAAATCTGTTCCCATATACGAACATCAGAAACGTTCTGTGCAATTGCATCTTGTACCATAGTATCTGAATAAGGGAGTCCACATTGACACTCAAAAGCACAATCCCTAGTAAGGCCTTGCAAGGTTGCAACCCACTCTCGATTAGTCTGACCTGCCGTACGTTTTGTACGAAAGAATGTATACCGTTTGGCAACTACATTGACTGATTCTTTGAAATATGCGTCTAATGCAGACAAAATTTCGTCGTAGGACAGAGTTGCTACGTCGCGGCGGGGAAATAATTTGACTATCACACGGTACGTGTGCACCCCTCCTGAGGGAAGGAGATAAGGCTGCCGCTCATTACCTTGAATTCTGTAGGCGGCGAGATGGAATCCAAATTGGCGTGACCTCTCCGTCCAGCTTTCCAGTGCAGCATCAAAAGGACGAAAAGGTGGTGCAACTGCGTGTTATGGCTGCGTGAGTGGTGGAGCGGCGGCTGCCGCAACGTTTTGCATTGCACGTTGACCCTGGACGAGCTGTCCAGGGCATCCAGTAAGGCCTGCGTCTGCTGATTCTGTAAGCGATAAAATTCGGACAGTACTTCTGGAGATTGTGGCGAAGCCATTACACAAGTAAATCAGGGCAGTATAGTTACGAACGCGATTTGGCCTCGTCGCCAATTGTTGTGGATTGGCAAGACAGCCAACCCACTATGAGGAAGCCGAAAGGCATGCGTTTAAGCTCACACAGGCTGGCGTGAGGTCTGGAACAGGACAAGGTAATTATACTAGCAAAAAATGTACGTAGCTGCTGGAATACTTAACTTTAATCCATAAATGGTGAACATCGCTCTTGGCACATGTTTTACAGCATCAATAGTAACTGATAATGGCGTCTTATTAGGTCGTAGCAAATGACGTAGCTGAACGCTATGCTAACTATTGTCTTGGCAAATGAGAGCGTAATTTGTTAGTGAACCGTCGCTAGCAAAGTCGGCTGTACAACTGGGGCGAGTGCTAGGAAGAATCTCTAGACCTGCCGTATGGCGGCGCTCGGTCTGCAATCACTGATAGGGGCGACACGCGGGTCCGACGTATACTAACGGACCGCGGCCGATTTAAAGGCTACCACCTAGCAAGTGTGGTGTCTGGCGGATTAAAGTTGCTATCCGGTAGGCCTAATGTCGGATTGCTGGTGGCTGGTCCACTCCGCTGTCCGCGCAAGGGTGTGGGCGTCGCAGCGGAACGTTATCCCGCTGGCCCGCAGGGGAGTCTGGGGAGAGTATGATTAGTGGTGCGGCCGTGACGGCGCAGGGTCCCATAACGGGTCCTGCTTCTCGACCTCCTCCTCGTGCCACGCCGTGGAAGCGGACACCGGTGTATCTTCCATTTTGTCTGAAGAAGATGTTTGTGCGTGATGTAGTGACGCCTGTGATACGTTCGTGATTTAGTTCGGCGTCAGCACGGGGCGCAGGCACACCGCTAGATGTATCCGCGCTCATAACGTCTTCGTCAGCAGTAGCGGGTTCTGAGGCCTCGTGCTGGTCGGCGGTTGCGTCCTCCTCGACTTGTAACGTCTCCTCTTGGCCGGAAACTGTGCGACGTTTCGGAAAACGTTGTATCCTTGTGCGACCCTCCGTGTCCGACAACGGAAGGGAGTCGCGTCGTTGTGGCAGAAATACCGCTGTAGGAACGATGAGCGAGTCGATCTCCATCGTGATTCCAAGGTCAGGGTCAGCGTCTGGTTGCGCCGGTATCTTCGGAGCGACGTCGGTGGCCGGCCGAGGCGGCGGGCCGTCCGAGGCGCTCTCCGTCGGCGTCTGGTCGGGCTCGTTGGTGACCGGGCGACGTTGCGAAGCGGTAGGAGAAGCTAGAGCAGCGGCATAGGTCACCGGTAGCACTGTAGGTTGCGACGTGGGTGGTTCTTCGGGAGCTGGAAG
Organism: Schistocerca cancellata; assembly: GCF_023864275.1. Lineage (NCBI taxonomy): Eukaryota > Metazoa > Arthropoda > Insecta > Orthoptera > Acrididae > Schistocerca > Schistocerca cancellata. The sequence goes on along the minus strand of NC_064631.1, from coordinate 20,530,554 downwards.
TTGCGTAATACGCCGTTGTAGGCATTCGGATCTAAGGTGGCCTTCTTTGCCGCACCCGGAGCAGGTCCGAGGCTGGCCGTCGTATATAATTATTGCACGGCATCCGCCGATCTGTAAGTAGGACGGGACGTGGCTTCGGAGATCAATGATGACCTGTCGGACCCCGTTTAGGACAGGATACGCCCGAAACTGTGTCCACTTCTCCGCAGTGTGGCCGTGGACTGTGCCGCGTGGGCGTAATGCCGCGACGACTTCCTCAGCAGGAAGTTCGAATGGCAATTCGAAAATGCCTATCGTTCGCGTACCTAAGCCTGCGTGGTCGACGGTTACCTCCCCCACATTGCCATCAGCATGACAGAAGCGGAGCCCCTGTTTGGTCTCACGTAGTATGCGTTCGCACACCGCGTCGTTAATCATTTTCACATAGACCGTGCTGCTCACGATGGACAAATGTATGCCGATAATATCGGTCGCCGGGATCTTCACTTCCTCTCGCAGAAAACTCTCCACCTCGAGTGCTTTGGGTCGGGCATAATCGTTGCAGAAAGTAAATCGGAGTGTCGATTTACGGTAACGGTTCGCCATGGATCGTACAAGGTAAGCCGGCACTTAAGCAACGGCCGTCAGAATGTAAACAAGGCGAGCTCGCGCGCCGCACGAAGTCAATACGTACGCGTCCGCTCTGTTGCCCTGCCGAAGGCAGACTGCAGCGTTGAGCTACCATGCCGACAAAAAATGAATGGGGGCCAACATCCATTTGGCTATCCGTGCACTACGTATGGCCCATGCCAAAATTCCCTTATGTCATCCACCATGCTTCTATAACATGTACTTGTACATTCATTATGTATATTGCTGTACAAGTGAGACATTATACTACAATGTCGCTTGCCCAGTATCAGGAGATAAATACTATATTGCAGTGCCAGTGTAATTCTGATGAGGATGTAAAGTTCCATTGGAAATGTATGTACAAAGTAACTTTTCATCGTCATCAGAATAACACAGGCATTACAAAATCGTAAGTGGATGTTTTCTCCTTAGTATGTCTCAAGTCCTTTGTGTCCACTCCTGTTTTAAATCTTTTAAGGCAAGTGGTACATTGTAGTTTATTGATGCCGCACTTTGTAAAATACTTCCGAACTAGGGATGAAGGGCGGTGGCATACTTTAATGCAGTGTCCTGTCGGAGAAGGACAGCGAGAAAGTACCGCATAGAACAGGTGGGCAAAGTCGTGCACACTGCACGTACAAGCAAACCATCTATTAGGCCGCACCACAGACAGACAGCTACATTATTGTCTCAGTACTGCTGAATCGATTATTACCTCATGGGTTTTTTGCTAGTTTGTTTTTATTGAAACAGCACTCACCGCTTCTCCCATTTTCTATAATAATCCAACATTTCAACGCAACGGAAATTTTAGGAATAAGAGTCACTCGCTTTTTAAAAGAGTTTTATTTAAATAGCGAAAATTGACTATGTAAAATCGATATATCACTTTTGTACTCCGTTTTTAGTAAAAAGTGGAAAGAAGCCTGTTATAACAGTGACCAAACAAATACCGAAAGATACCGTTATTGCAGAACTAAAATACCGGTAAGAGTTTGAACCGCTGGGATTTTCCCAGCCCTACCAGGCGCTTTCTTGTGGGCTGACTCATTCTAAAAAACGTATTTATTTGCTCCCTTATTTTCTCGACGTACAGTTGCAACAGTGTCAAAAAAAAATTTTCTAATGCCGCGGAAGATTTTTTTACAAGTGGCTCGTTTACTTTTCATCTGCCTCGGTGTGAATCGTCGCGCAATACGGCCGGCCATTGCGGGACACTGGCGATACGCCCCCAGCGAATTCCTCTCCGGCTCTCCCCCTGGCGCTGGCCCGCCCCCGGAGACTTCATAACTCGCGCGCCGGCCTTCATATTGTCTGCCTCTCCACGGCGCGGTGCGGCGCGGCGTCTTGCCGCCTCCCTCCTCTCCACTCGTGTGATGCTCGTTGCCCTCTTCCGCGTCTTTGCAGCGAAGCACAGCCGCCATCTCTTGCCCGCTTTCGTCCGCTGTTTCCCACTATAGCCGCGTTCATCTGGCGAGGGAAGCGATGTAGAGCGAAAATGAAATTTTGTAGGAGACAAGAGACCGAAGAAAAATCATTCAGTACGGCTCATGAACAATCAACAACTACATGATTACTTAAGTGTTTGGCAGAGATTCGTGGAACCACTTGCAGCCCATCCAACAGCAACAGGGAAAAATGGACACCTATATCTACATCGACATCTACATCCATACTCCACAAGTCACCCGACAGTGTGTGGCGGAGGGTACCTTGAGTACCTCTATCAGTTCTCCCTTCTATTCCAGTCTCATATTGTTCGTGGAAAGAAAGATTGTCGGTATTCCTCTGTGTGGGCTACAATCTCTCTGACTTTGTCCTCATAGTCTCTTCGCGAGATATATGTAGGAGGGAGCAATATACTGATTGACTCGTCGGTGTTCTCGAAACTTCAACAAAAGCCCGTACCGAGCTACTGACTTTCTGAATGCATTAATCTTCTACTGTTTGTTTGACTTCGGTCCAGGCCAAAATTACTGAATAGCACCTGTTCTCTGTGTTTGCGTTAAGACTGCGTCGAAATACGTAAAGAAATTTATACAGTATCGCATATATAAATATTGGACATAGACAGCTACCAATAAATAATGGTTCAAATGGCTCTGAGCACTATGGGACTCAACATCTTAGGTCATACGTCCCCTAGAACTTAGAACTACTTAAACCTAATTAACCTAAGGACATCACACATACCCATGCCCGAGGCAGGATTCGAGCCTGCGACCGTAGCAGTCCCGCGGTTCCGGACTGCAGCGCCAGAACCGCACGGCCACCGCGGCCGGCGACCAATAAATAAATAACTCAAGTCCTTATTTGCTGAAACTTCACACAAAGCGTCAGCTAGTACTACTACTAAGGCCAAAACTACTGGTTCAAATGACTTGTAGCTGAGAAGTATCTCGGAATGATAATGTTACCTGAATGAGAAACGAGATTCTTTTTATGATGACAGTATTGAAAAAAGCAGCTAACTCTTGCAGAATAAAACATTACATCGAAGCGCGCGCGCGTGTGTGTGTGTGTGTGTGTGTGTGTGTGTGTGTGTGTTTGTGTGTGTCTGTGAGAGAGAGAGAGAGGAGAGAGAGAGAGAGAGACAGAGAGAGCAGAGAGAGAGAGAGGGAGAGGAGAGAGAGAGAGAGACAGAGAGAGAGAGAGAGAGAGAGAAGGAGAACGAGAGGTAAACGAATCATGAATCATCGCTTTACAGTCATTGCATGAAAACCAAACTCGGCACGGTAATGAACGTCACATAATAGCCCCTTTGGATTATGACAGTTTTACCTTAGGCATTTTGTTGATACTTCAAAGACTTTCCACCTTTTATTTAACAAAAATAACTGCAAACGACGACTTAAAAAAATAAACTGACTAAAATTATTAAAAGAAGATCAATACAATTTAATTTAATTCTGATTTAACCCTACATACTGTTTAGATCTGTATGATTTATCGTGTTACCTAAATGTAATGGAATTCTTTTAGTTTCCAAGTACAGCGCCATAGAATCAGTTACCACTTTTCGCACCATGTAGATACACTATGTGATCAAAAGTATCCGGACATCCCCAAAAACATACTTTTTTCTTATTAAGGGCATTGTGCTGCCACCTACTGCCAGGTGCACCATATCAGCGACCTCAGTAGTCATTAGACATCTTGAGAGACCAGAATGGGGCGCTCCGCGGAACTCACGGACTTCTAAGTGGCCAGGTGATTGGGTGTCACATTGTCATACGTCTGCACGCGAGATTTCCACACTCTTAAACATCCCTAGGTCCACTGTTTCCGATGTGAAGGGCCGTGTACAGCACAAAAGCGTACAGGCCGACCTCGTCTGTTCACTGACAGAGACCGCCGACAGTTAAAGAGGATCGTAACGAGTAATAGGCAGACATCTATCGAGACCATCGCACAGGAATTCCAAACTGCATCAGGATCCACTGCAAGTACTATGACAGTTCGGCGGGAGGAGAGAAAAGTTGGTTTTCATGGTCGAGTGGCTGCTTATAAGCCACACATCACACCGGTAAATACCAAACGACGCCTCGCTTGGAGTAAGGAGCGTGAACATTGGACGATTGAACAGTGGGAAACTGTTGTGTACAGTGACAAATCACGGTACACAAAGTGGCGGCCCAATTGCAGGGTGTGGTATAGCGGATGCCCGATAAACATCATCTGACAGCGTGTGTACTGCCAACAGTAAAATTGGGAGGCGGTCTTGTTAAGGTGTGGTCGTCTTTTCCATGGAGGGGGATCGCACCCGTTGTTGTTTTTCGTGGCACTATCACAGCACAGGCCTACACTGACGTTTTAAGCACCTTCTTGCTTAACATTGTGGAAGAGCAATTCGGGGGTCGCGACTGCATTTTTCAAGACGATCGAGCACCCGTTCATAATGCACGGCCTGTGGCTGAGTGGTGACACGACAACAACATCCCTGTGATTGGCTTGCCTGCACAGAGCGCTGACCTGCAGAACACCTTCGGGATGTTTTTTACGCCGAGTTTGTGGCAGGCCTCACCGACCGACATCGATACCTCTCCTCAAGTGCAGCACTCCGTGCAGAATGGCCTGCCATTCCCCAAGAAACGTTCCAGCACCTGGTTGAACGTATGCCTCCGAGAGTGGAAGCTGTCATCGAGGCTAGGGGTGGGCCAACTCCATACTGAATTCCGTTGGATGCGCCATGAACTTGTAAGTCATTTTCAGCCAGGTGTCCGGACGCTTTCGATCACATAGTGTAAGTATGTACCATTATGCAATTCGTGTTGCTTTACCGATGATTTTACTAGACAATAAACGACAGTAGCATCTACAGACAATGTAAAAGGCTGCTCAGATGATCTGCTAAATAGTTTATACAGATTGAGAACATAACAAGGCATGTAAGACATCCTCAGGGAATGTAGCTATCATTTCTGTTTTATTACATTTTCCGTCAATTACTACGGTGATTTTCTGACAGGAAATCACTAATCTAGTCGAACAACTGACAAGACATTACCACAGACGCGTGAAGAGGGAACGTAGAAAAACGAAATATAGTGTGTATATTACAGAGAAACTCTTCAGTACTTCACACCATTAAAATATTTAGGGCTATGAACATAATTAAAAACATAAATATGCGGATGGAATTGTTGGCCCAGTAACACCGGGCAGTTGGTGCAGCCGTACTGTCGGAAATAATTTTGTTCCTCCAATGGCCCTTTTCCACAGAATATACTGTATGAGAAAAGTGCTTTTAGCTGGCAGTAATGGATGTGCGTGTAGTGTATTGTCACGTTTGTGTCGTATGATGATGATGATGATGATGATGATGATGACGATGAGAGAAGGCAGAGGTTGAAACGCGGTGCCGGAATATAGCCTACTCCTCTCGAACAGCATGTAGGGGGCACATGTTACTGGCAGTTGACTACAAAAGTGTCACATGCCCTCACATCACAAGGTCTACATAGCAGTTTGGAATTTGAACCACGACGTTGCAGAGAAGTCTGGTGATCAGGAACTTTAAGCCACGAACTTGCATCCCAGTGTTGGCAAAATATTGGAGGTGAAAACGGTTTGAACCAGATACCTCAGAGTGGTTGGCATATGCCACCTGAGGGATAGTAGATGTACTGATAATGCTTTCAACGTCGCATGCCATCAGATAGCGTAGTCGTATAGCTACCAGAGTGTCATCTGTGCGTGTCCTTTAATATGGAGTGCTCAGATCCGGAAGGTTCAGTGTGGTACAAGCGTGGGGAAAAAAATGGTTCAAATGGCTCTGAGCGCTATAGGACTTAACATCTGAGACCATCAGTCCCCTAGAACTTAGAACTACACTACTGTCCATTAAAATTGCAACACCAAGAAGAAATGCAGATGATAAGCGGGTATTCATTCGACAAATATATTATACTAGAACAGACACGTGATTATATTTACACGCAATTTCGGTGCATAGATCCTGAGAAATCAGTACCCAGAAAACACACCTCTGGCCGTAATAACGGCCTCGATACGCCTGGTCATTGAGTTAAACAGCGCTTGGATGACGTGTACAGGTGCAGCTGCCCATGGAGCTTCAACACGATACCATAGTTCATCAAGAGTAGTGACTGGTGTATTGTGACGAGCCAGTCGCTCGGCCGCCATTGATCAGACGTTATCAGTTCGTGAGAGGTCTGGAGAATGTGCTCGCCAGGGCAGCAGTCGAACATTTTCTGTATCCAGAAAGGCCCGTACAGGACTTGCAACATGCGGTCGTCCATTATCCTGCTGAAATGTAGGGTTTCGCAAGGATCGAATGAAGGGTAGAGCCACGGGTCGTAACACATCTGAAATGTAACGTCCACTGTTCAAAGAGCCGCCAGTGCGAACAAGAGGTGACCGAGACGTGTAACCAATGGCACCCCATACCATCATGCCGGGTGATACGCCAGTATGGCGATGACGAATACACGCTTCCAATGTGCGTTCACCGCGATGTCGCCAAACATGGATGTGACCGTCATGGTGCTGTAAACAGAACCTGGATTCATCCGAAAAAATGACGTTTTGCAATACGTGCACCCAGGTTCGTCGTTGAGTACACCATCGCAGGCGCTCCCGTCTCTGATGCAGCGTCAAGGGCAACCGCAGCCATGGTCTCCGAGCTGAAAGCCCATGCTGCTGCAAACGTCATCGAAGTGTTCGTGCAGATTGTCGTTGTCTTGCAAACGTCCCCATCTGTTGACTCAGGGATCGAGACGTGGCTGCACGATCCGTTACAGCCATGCCGATAAGATGCCTACCATCTCGACTGCTAGTGATACGAGGCCGTTGGGATCCAGATCAGCGTTCCGTATTACCCTCCTGAACCCACCGATTCCATATTGTGCTAACAGTCATTGGATCTCGACCAACGCGAGCTGCAATGTCACGTTGCGGTAAACCGCAATCGCGGTATGCTACAATCTGACCTTTACCAAAGTCGAAAACGTGATGGTACTCATTTCTCATCCTTATACGAGGCATCACAACAACGTTTCACCAGGCAACGCCGGTCAACTGCTGTTTGTGTATGAGAAATCGGTTGGAAGCTTTTCTCATGTCAGCACGTTGTAAGTGTCGCCACCGGCGCCAACTTTGTGTGAATGCTCTGAAAAGCTAATCATTTGCATATCACAGCTTCTTCTTCCTGTCGGTTAAATTTCGCGTCTGTAGAGATTTTAATGGCCAGTAGTGCACTTAAACCTAAGCAACCTAAGGACATCACACACAGCCATGCTCGAGGAATGATTCGAATCTGCGACCGTAGCGGTCTCTCGGTTCCAGACTGAAGCGCCTAGAACCGTTCTGCCAGAATGGCCGGCCCAAGCGTGAGAAGCAAGCAGGCAATCCTAGTATGGAGACGTGGTTTCTGCAGGCAACTGTGTGAGTTTGAAAAATGTCGTGGCCTTCCAAGTGGCGGGATGGTCCTCCTGGAGAATTTCCACACATGGTGCACGTGTTGCATTAGTTGTGCAATGATGCTAGTATCAGAGGTCACATGAAATTTTCTCATGCCCGTAGTCGAGGTTGTGTACATCCACACAGTAAAAACGCCCCAACAGGATTATTGCATTGTAAGGACAGCAATGGTAGGTCGTATAACTACGACAGCACAGATAAGAGGGCTGGTGAGCCCAGACGTGGTAACACAAACTATTCCATACTGGTTATTAGCAATGGGACTTCGGACACGCACACCTATAGCCCGTCTTCCACTCGCACCATGGCTTCGACGTGCACAGAGCTACATCTACATCCATATTCCGCAAGCCACCTGACGGTGTGTGGCGGATGGTTTGAGTACCTTTATCGGTTCTCCCTTCTATTCCAGTCTCGTATTGTTCGTGCAAAGAAGGATTGTCGGTGTGCCTCTGTGTGGGCTACAATCTCTCTGATTTTATCCTCATGGTCTCTTCGCGAGATATACGTAGGAGGGAGCAATATACTGCTTGACTCGTCGGTGTTCTCGAAACTTCAACAAAAGCCCGTACCGAGCTACTGAGCGTCTCTCTTACAGAGTCTTCCACTGGAGTTTATCTATCATCTCCGTAACACTTTCGCGAGTACTAAATGATCCGGTAACGAAACGCGCTGCTCTCCGTTTCATCTTCTCTGTCTCTTCTATCAACCCTATCTGGTACGGATCCTACACCGGTGAGCAGTATTCAAGCAGTGGGCGAACAAGTGTACTGTAACCTACTTCCTTTTTTTTCGGATTGCATTTCCTTAGGATTCTTCCAATGAATCTCAGTCTGGCATCTGCTTTAGTAACGTTTAATTTTGTATGGTCATTCCATTTTAAATTACTCCTAATGCCTACTCCCACATAATTTACGGAACTAACTGCTTCCAGTTGCTGACCTGCTATATTGTAGCTAAATGATAAAGGATCTTTCTTTCTATGTATTCGCATCACATTACACTTGTCTACATTGAGATTCAATTGCCATTCCCTGCACCATGCGTCAATTTGTTGCAGATCCTCCTACATTTCAGTACAATGTTCCATTGTTACAACCTCTCGATATACCACAGAACCATCAGCAAAAAGCCTCAGTGAACTTCCCATGTTATCCACTAGGTCATTTATATATATTGTGAGTAGCTTCGGTCCTACGCCACTCCCCTGCGGCACACCTGAAATCACTTTTACTTCGGAAGACTTCTCTCCATTGAGAATGACATGCTGCATTCTGTTATCTAGGAACTCTTCAATCCAATCACACAATTGGTCTGATAGTCCATATGGTCTTACTTTGTTCATTAAACGACTGTGGGGAACTGTATCGAACGCCTTGCGGAAGTCAAGAAACACGGCATCTACCTGGGAACCCGAGTCTATGGCCCTCTGAGTCTCGTGGACGAACTGCGCGAGCTGGGTTTCACACGATCGTCTTTTCGAAACCCATGCTGATTCCTACAGAGTAGATTTCTAGTCTCCAGTCATTATACTCGAACATAATACGTGTTCCAAAAGTCTACAACTGATTGACGTTAGAGATAAAGGTCTGTAGCTCAGTACATCTGTTCGACGTCCCTACTTGAAAACGGGGATGACCTGAGCCCTTTTCCAATCTTTTGGAACGCTTCACTCTTCTAGAGACCTACGGTACTCCGCTGCAAGAAGGGGGGCAAGTTCCTTCGCGAACTCTGTGTAAAATCGAAGTGGTATCCCATCTGGTCTACCGTCCTCTCCTCTTTCGAGCGATTTTAATTGTTTTCTCTACGCCTCTGTCATCTATTTCGATATCCATGGACCGGAACCATCGGAGGATTATTGGGAAGATGGAATGGCGCGCCATGGTCTTCAGTGATGATAACAGATTCCGTCTTCACGTAAGTGATGGTCGCTTGCGCGTACGACGCAGAACGCTGTCTCGTAGAGTGCATTCGTAAAAGACACAGTGACTCGATTCTATGCCTTTTTGTCTGGGTTGCGATAAGCTACCTCTTCAGTACACCTTGTCAGTTTCTGGAGGGGGCACTAACCAATGCTCGGCACGTGCAGAATGTTGTTGGACAGAATGTTGTTAAACCTGTTGTTTTGCCGTTCTTGAAACAGGGAGGTGATGTGTTGCTCCAACAGGATAACGCTCGGCTACACAATGCTCATGCAAGTCAACACGCTCTGCAAGACGTGGAGCAACTTCCCCGGCCAGCACGACACCCGGGAATTTCTCGAATTGAGCAAGTGTGGGATATGATTGGACCAGATGTGACTCGTGCGACTGGTCAAGCAACAGCTCTTACAGAACTGCGTGGACGGGTGGAGCAGGCGTGGCATAACATGTCCCAGGACAGTACTGGCCATCTGTGCGACGTCAGCGCCTGCATTTCTGCGTGTGGGGACTGCACCACGTAATAATACTAGTGTTTCAGCGTGGGTCGACATTTGGTACCTCAGAACCGCTTGTGCTACTGATTTGTAACTGTAATAATTTCATATGGTTTTTATGCACTGTTGCAATAGCGGATCTGGAGTGAACCGGCAAACTCTAAAGGACGTACTATTTTTTTTCCGGAAGTGTATATAACGTTGTATTATTTGTAAAATAAAAATTGGTCAAATAGGAACAATATGTTACCTAATGTTCCTTACTTGTTTGGGATCTGCAGGTTTCAGACTCCAGTTATTCCGCCGTCCTGTGGTTTCTGTAAAGCAATGGAAGCTAGTGCTCTGATGTACAGAGAACGATTAACTCTTCCCTTCGTTGCTCACATGAGCTAATTTCCGTCTGTAATAAAGTTCACGTCTGTGACATTTATGGCTAACAGCCCTTCTGGTCTACGTCAAAAGTTATCATCGTCCATGGTCTTTGATTGCTGATACTGTGCAGTCTGTCCACATGTTCCACAGTTGACGTCGCAGTGTGTAATGCACCAGGAAAGTAGGAGTTCAGCAACTTGTTGATAACACATTCAGAGAGAGTGGGTTAGGTATTTTCATAGGAACCACACTGTTTTTCTGAAAATTAATCTTGTTGCTTCGATAGTGCTGGAAATAATGAAGACCTTAGGTGCTAAATGTGTAGCGGGATAGCCGTGCGGTCAGAGGCGCCTTGACACGGTTCGTGCGTCTCCCTCGTCGGAGGTTCGAGTCCTCCCTCGGGCATGGCTGTGTGTGTGTTGTACATAGCGTAAGTCAGTTTAAGTTAGATTAAGTGGTGTGTAGGCTTAGGGACCGATGACCTCAGCAGTTTGGTCCCACAAGACGTTACCGCAAATTTGCAAATGTTTTTCTGATTATGGAGAGCAAAAGCTATTTATTCTCTTGTATTATTGTTTTTATCGCCAGACAGAAGTATTATACTTCACTATTTATGACCGAATCAAAGCAGAAATAGCTTCATCTTCAGACATATAATACATCTATTACTACGTTATGTTTCTGACGATAAAGCCTTTGGCGCTTAGAAGTCAATAGACACTCAAAAGCCATAAGTAGAGCTGGTTGGAGATAAAAATGACAGTTAAAGTGATTGAATATATACCATCATTCATGTAATGATTTTCAGTCTGCACAGTTATTAAAACTGTGACGGAAACCAAGAACAAATCTGGAATGTGTTCAAAAAATGTGTGTGAAATTTTATGGGACTTAACTGCTAAGGTCATCAGTCCTTATGCTTACACACTATTTAACCTAAATCATCCTAAGGACAAACACACACACCCATGCCAGAGGGAGGACTCGAACCTCCGCCGGGACCAGCCGCACAGTCCATGACTGCCCTGCAATGGGAATTGAAGCTCAAGAAAAAGATATAAGAACTTCGAAATTTACTGGTAACACCGTAATTCTATCAGAGGCTGCAAAGGACTTGTAAGAGTAGTTTAACGGAATGAATAATACCCTGAAAAGAGTTTATAAGATTAACATCAACAACAGTAAAACGGGGTGATTGAATGTAGTCCAATAAAATAAGGCTATGCAAAGGGAATTGCATCACGAAATGAGACATTAAAAGTTATGGATGAATTTTGCTATTTAGGGAGCAAAATAACTAATGCAGACTGACAGTAATAGGAAAATCAATTCTGAAAGCTAAAAATTTGGTAATCTGTAATATAAATTAAAGTTTCAGAATATGTTTTGCGAAGGTATTTGTCTGTGAGTGAGAAACGGTTCAATCAAGAAGAGAATAGAATCTTTGTAATGTGGTGCTGCAGAAGATTCGATATAAAGATAGAATAACGAATTAAGAAATTATAAAATGCGAAAAACGTAATTTGTGCCGCAACTTGGTTAAGAGAATGGATCGTTCGACAGGACACATCCTCAGGCGTCACGGGATCTTTAACTTGATAATGGAGGGAAACGTGGGGAATAAAAGCTGTAGATGAAGACCAAGGCTCGAACTCGGTCAGCAGACTCAAGTGGCTGAAGGCTGCAGTAGTTACGCGGAGATCAGACCAGCACATAATATACTAGCGCGGACATCTGCATCAAACCACTCTTCGGGATGAAGACCACGATAACGTCAACTTTAGAAAAATGGATTGATTCAGAATAACGAGGGAAAATCGAAATCTGGATAGCCAGATGGAGATTTGAATGAACACATGCCGTTGTCAAGTCGTGCATGAGGAGACTGTAGCAGCTGAGGGCGCAGGATGTGCGCTGCAGCACGGCTGCAGGGTGTGGCCAGCATCGATCCCGGGACCTGCGCGAGCTGCGCCTCCCCCAACCCCTCCCCCTCAACCCCTCCGGCCGGATGACGGACAGCCGTTTACGTCATCGGAGCTGCGTACGCAATGTGCTGCTTGCGTACGGCAGAATGCAGCTGCGGCTTTGTCACAAGCTGCGGACAATACTCTTCCACCACCACTCTGCCACTGTCACCAGCATTGTGTGAACCTGTACCCCAATTACGGCGTGCCATTCGCTGGATTCCACAATGAATTCACATTGTAACTCGACAGAAGCCTATTGGGTGTCTATATTTGTTGACTGTAAACGTGTTCCAACATTACATGAACTAACAACTCATCTCGCTTACATTACAAACTTATTGGTCAAATTATTGGTCTGTTGCTGCAAAGAGCACACTTTGGAGCGCCGGAGGTTGTGTAAGATTGATAATTGACGGTGACTCTCAACCCTGACGTACGTCATGACAGTGAAGTGGCGTGTGATAGGGTTGGTTGTATGGAATTAGTGCACAGGCGTGTATTCCCTCATTCAAACCATCGTAAAGGGGCTGATCGTCATCCTGCGATAGTTTGTCCCAAGTAACTTGCTCCTTTTGTTGCAATTCGGCGTTGGTTCTTGCAGACCCCCGGGAAAGGGTGTGTTTCCATGTTCCATAAGCGTTCAATTGGCGGTAGATCTGGGAAGTGGTTATACACCATTAAGAGAACATTCTGTCGTAGATGCCGCATGTCGACGCGCGTTGCCCTGCTGAAAACGCACATTATTTTCATAATGAAGCAATGGCTGTAGCACGGGAATAACAACCTGTGCAATGTAGCCGGCACTGGTTACTTTACCCTGTAGAAGCACCACTTGTTTATGATGATGATATTTGATTTGTGTGGCATTCAACTGCTCGAGTATCAGCGCCCGCACAAAGTGCCAATCTTTTCACTGTCCAGTCTCGCGACTTTTCACGAATGATGATGAAATGATGATGACAACACAAACACGCAGTCCCCGGGCGGTGGAAATCACCGACCAGGCCGGGAACCGAACCCGGCACCCCATGATACAGTGGCAGCAACGCTAACCACCAGACCACGAGCTGCAGACAAATACCAAACATGACCGCGAATTGTAAATGATGACCACCCATACCATGAAACGTGGTTTGAAACCTGTGTGTCGCGGGGGAATGCACCCCGGAATAGACTGCTCACCACATCTACGGCGTACGCCTGTCACTTGCATACAGACAATTTACTCTCATCAGTGTAGGCGAGGAAGGGCCATTCCACTCTACAATCAAGTCTTCCACGACACCAGGGTGGCCATGCTTGGTGGCGTGTGATGTCAGCAGTAATCTAGCCAGAGGCACATACGTTATTTGTTCTGCTGCAAGCAGCCAGTTCCCAAGGGTCTCCGATAATACAGCGGGTCCAACATGTGCCCTCATTCCTTCCCTGTATTGATGTTCGGAGACCATTCCTGCTCTCAAAATATCTCGGTCTTCGCGTGTGTCTCTACTACGCGTAAGACCAGAAAATGTTCTATATAGGTGTCAAAACAATTTAGACATTTGATAGTCAATAGTAATAGAACAAAGTGACATTCTTGCACGGGGGAAGGTTATTTTATGTGTTCAAAGTGACCCCCCCCCTCCCCCCATTAACAGCCAAACAACGTCGATGCTGCTGAACTGTTAACCCAACAACGGTTGTCAGTGTTGTCGGTGTGATAATCCCATACGATGTCTCGATGCTTTTTCGTAGCACATTCAGTTTATCTGGTTTCTTAAGACGTGGCGATGCTAATATCGAATACAAAACGTACAGAGATTTCCTTTGTTTGATTTATGAATGTGGGACTCGAATAAATTATTTAATCGACAGTACTACTGGTAATGAAGAATTAGTTGTTTTCATTCACTCATACCTTGCCCGTCTGCCCCTAGGTGTCCGCTTTTCGGCGTTTCCGAGCATGTGTCACCCAAACACTTCACATTCACTGCCTGTATTTTTTTAAAAAACTTATGTTGCCTGTTAGTGTTTACTGTTTATAATGTTTTCAACCGTCACTGTATGTTTGCTTGTTTGCATTGTGCTGTCTGTATGCATTTCGATACTCTTTTGTGTGTAATGTAGATGCGTTATTGTGTGTGGTCGGGGATACTCTGTTCATACGACGGAACATGAGTGGAGGAAATCACAGTTTTTGAGGTAGTGTCATTAGTTGGGAGACTGAGTATGTTATTCCTTAGTGTAATTGCTTTCTGCATCTCGGTGTACGCATCTTTGGGCGCGCAGGACGACGAGGTACAGTTGCAGGTGACACATATGTGATGAAAAAATCGGAAGTAGAAACAAACAGCAATTTAATTTTACGTAACTTAGTATCTAAAAAGTTGTTTCACACTTAACAGTGAGGAATTAATGAAAAAACTGTAGCATATTAATACATCTGGAAACAAATTTATTATATGCATATGACAAACATGTATTACAAGCCACTGGCGATTATGTCCAAATGAAAAGAAGTAGAACAGCCTTTTATTCAGTTACAACGACGGACCATATCTCAAAGACTATATCAATAATAATAAAAAACAAAGTCACAATTTTAAACGTAGCTGACACCAAAACAATATATATATATATATATATATATATATATATATATATATATATATATATATATATATATATGAGGGTACATAGGTAAACGGTTGCAGACGATTATTGTAAAATCCTTGATCAGGTTTCAATACCAGTCAGGAGAGCTTCCTCAGAAGGAAAGCCACTTATAATATTTTAAAGATTCCATAAAATAAATCTCTGTAATACTTAATACTTTACACTGATATACAGTACATGGAATATGAGTGGCACGCATGATGGCACTGTATACCACATTCTGTTTGCAAATTATATGTAAAGCATATTTCCCCCTTTTTTGCATCCTGTAAAATCTAGATAAAATCGTGCTGCAGTACGTTCTTTATTCTCAGCACGTGTTTGTAATTTACCATGTTTTTCATTTTATGCTACATATTGTCGTACTCATTTTTGTAAAAATAATTGTCTTCTTTCATGTATACAATACCCCCTCCCCCACTAACCATGGACCGTGCCGTCGATGGCGTGGTTTTCGTGCCTCAGTAATACAGATAGCCGTAGGTGCAACCACTATGGAGGGGTGTCTGTTGAGACACCGGACAAACGTGTGGTTCCTGAAGAGAGGTAGCAGCCCTTTCAGTAGTTTCAGGGGCAACAGTCAGGATGATTGACTGATCTGGCCCTGTAACCTCAACCAAAACGGCCTTGTTGTGCTGGTACTCAAAATGGTTCAAATGGCTCTGAGCACTATGGGACTCAACTGCTGAGGTCATCAGTCCCCTAGAACTTAGAACCACTTAAACCTAACTAACCTAAGGACATCACCCACATTCATGCCCGAGGCAGGATTCGAACCTGCGACAGTAGCGGTCGCGCGGTTCTAGACTGTAGCGCCTAGAACCGCTCGGCCACTCCGGCCGGCTGTGCTGGTACTGCGAATGGCTAAAAGCAAGGGCAAACTGCAGCCGTAGTTTTTCCCGAGTTCATGGAGTGGGAATGGTAGAGCACAGATGTAAGGATTTTGAAGTTTGTTTCACTAGAAGAAAGACAGATAACATTTACAGGAACATTACACAAACTTTCGGAGAAAAGAGAGGCAGCAGTATGAATACCAAAAGCCCGGATAGAGAACCAGCCCTAAGCTAAGAAGAGAAAGCTGAAATGTGGAAGAAGTATATACAGGGTACATGCAAGGGAGATGAACTTGTAGGCAATATTATAGAAAGGGACGAGAACAAGATGAAGATGAGATGGGAGATATGGTACTGCACGAAGAATTTGGAAGAGCCCTGGAAGATATAAGTCGTAACAAGGCCCTGGGAATAACTACTGATAGCACTGGAAGAGCCAGCCATGATAAAACTCTTTCATCTGATGTGCAAGATGTATGAGACAGGCGACAGAACTTCAGACTTCAAGAAAAATGTAGTAATTCCAATTCCATTGAAAACAGCTGCTGACAGTGTGAAATTTACTGAACTATCAATTTACAAGTTATGATTGAAAAATACTAACACGAATTCCGTACAGAAGAATGAAAACACTGGTAGAACCCGACTTGGAGGGAGATCAGTTTTGATTCTGGAGAAATGCAGGAACATGCGAGACAATACTGACCCTTCGACGTATCTTAGTAGATAGGTTCAGGAAAGACCAACCCACGTTTATAGCATCTCGAGACTTGGAGGAAGCTTTTGACAGTTTTGACTGGAATATCGTCTTTGAAATTCTGAAGGTAGCAGGGGTAAAATATAGGGAGCAAAAGTCTATTTACAACTTGCACAGACACCAGACGTCAGTTGTAGGAGTCGAGTAGCATGAAAGAGAAACAGTGCTTGAGAAGCGAGTGAGACAGTGTTGTAGCCTATCCCCGATGTTACTCAATCTGTACACTGAACAAGCAGTAAAGGAAACAAAAGACAACTTTGCAGTAGGAATTAAAGTTCAGGGAGAAGAAATAAAAACTTTAAGGTTTGCGGATGTCATTGTAATTCTGTGAGAGACAACAGAGAACTTGGAATCGACAGCGTCTTGAAAGAAAGACAAGAATAATGGAATGTAGTCGAACTAAATCAGTTGATGCTAAGGGAATTAGGTTAGGAAACGAGACGCTTAAAGAATTAGATGAGTTTCGATATTTGGGCAGCAAAATAACTGATAATGGGCAAAGTAGAAAGGATATGAAACGTAAAATGGCAATGGCAAGAAAATTATTCCTGAAGAAGAGAAGTTTGTTTACATCGAACATAGATTTAAGTGTTAGGAAATCTTTTCTGAAGATATTTGTCTGGAGTGTGAAACATGTACGATAAGCAGTTTAGACAAAAAGATAATATAAGCTTTCTAAATGTGGTGCTAGAGAAGAGTGTTGAAGATTAGCTGGGTAAATGACGTAACTAATGAGGAGGTACAGAAATAATTGGGGAGACAAGAAATTTGCGGTACAACCAGACGAAAAGAAGGGATCGGTTGATAGGACACATTCTGAGACATGAAGGGGTCACCAAATTAGTACTGGAGGGACGTAGAGAGGCACATATCTTAGAGGGAGACCAAGAGAGGAATACAGTAAGCAGATTCAGAAGGATGTAGCTTGCACTCGTAATTCAGAGATGAAGAGGCTTGCACAGGATAGAGTAGCATGTAGAGCTGTGTCAAACCAGTCTTCGGATTGAAGACCACAACAACAACAACATACAATTTACTTTGATTAAAACCTCTAAGTAAGTAACGTACTGGTGTGCTACTGTAACAGTTTCGAATTTCACACACATGAGCGTTTATCACAGTATTGGCACCCAGTAAGTGGCGCGCTTTACACCACGTTTACCTGTCATCGCAACTAGTTGCCACACGCTCAGTCCCATTTCTGCTGTTTTAACATACTGTGGGTGTGTAACAGTTTTTGCTGTTTCCATGGAGCATTTTATCCCACGTCTTATACTGCTTGACCTGAGCTCCTTAGCTCATCATGAAGTTTACAGTTTTAACGTCATATAATTTATGTAAGTACCAGTTATAATTCAAATACTCTATTTCAATGTTGTAATGTATTAAGTTATTCAGACTTTCGTTTTACAATACTTTTAAAACATTATCGATGACTTTCCTTGTGAGGATGATATCCTTAGTGGTAATGAATCCTAGTCGAAGATTTGCAATAAACTTAGGCAACTGGTTGGGTATATATTTCATTATTGAAAAGATAACTGGTGTTTGAAAGGCAGCTTCCGTTTTTGTGAATTGACTGTGGTATTAGAGCCGCGTCGACAAAAAAGTTCTAGATGAAGTTTGTATTAGGCTCTTACCAGTGTCGGTCTCCTACAGTATGCTCTATAGGCAACGTATTACCCGCTATTTTAGCATCTCCAGTAAGGTAGGATCTGTCTGCTATCGGACGCCATTGAATCCTGTCAAAGGCTGCGGCGGCGTAATGCCCGGGAGATGAAACTCGAGGACTCCTGTTATATCCTGGGGCTTCTCCCATGTTCCACAAAAGACGCACAGAGAAGACGAGCGGGGAACGCAAGCCACCAACACCTCGAGTAGAAAGTCCTTCAATGCTACTCTGAGATCAACAACCTTCGGGCACCTCATAGACGTACGGTCTTCTCTGTTTAGTACGAAGTGCTATGAGGTCATAGCCTTAAGTAAACCACTGGTGTTTCCGGAATTACTCTTTCTCTCCGCAGCGGAGTTTAAACTGTTTCGAAAAATTATAGCGGATTGAAACTACGTGCAGAAACGGGCCTCGAACCCAGAAACTTCGGTTTTCGCGGTAAATGCTCTTATCCGCTTAGACATCTTTCTTTTTTTAGGGCCTCCTTCCTTGCACTTCCCAAAGAACTTTCTTTGGAATTTTTCCTTCCCAAATCAGTGCAAATAAAACAGAAAAGAAAGACAGATTAGCAACCTCTGTAAACTGAATGTCTTCTACGAAACTAATATTTCATGGTATGAAGAAAGCCTGTGAGTTCTTTCAAATTCTTTGACCTGTATCATCTTCGAATTTGAGCTCCTGTGCGAAAAAATTCTGTGTTAACCTTGTTATAAAACTATATTACGAATTGTGAACGAGTGGCGTTAGCTAAATATTTCATAGGAGCAAGGTACTGTTGGTCTTTCATTTATGTAGTTTGTCTCATTACGAACTAATTGTCATAGTAATTTTGGACGGTTGTTTTGTATTTTTTCCCCAAAAACAGCAATTGCCACTGCCGTAGTTCTTGGAATTCCTGAAAATCGTTCTATCTCTATAGTGTTGCACATACAACGTCCAGTAAGCCAAGTTTGGCTTTGAGCCAAGGAGTTTGCTTCTGAATTTTTCCTTTTCTATTTCACCCAGATGAGAAAGAAAAATGATGCAGATAAAAATTCTCTGTAAACGAAAATCTTCTGCGAGAAATTTCTTTTTTGGTCTGGAGCATTAAATCTCTCTTCAGAGTCTGTAACTCCCTCTTGCAGTTTGATATCCTGTGTCAAAAAATATTTTTCTGATGCACTAAAATCTTTTGTCAATCTTAAAATCATATAGAATATCGTGATCTTATGGTGTAAGCTAAACGTTTCATATGGAAAAAAGGCTCCTGTTCGTCTAATGTCTTATTTTAAGCTAACAAAGAGACCTCATGACTATCAATTTTTTTCATTCTTATTTGATTTGAAATGCGTTTCCCAGATATCAATTTTCTGATGCGTTACAACGCTTTCTCATAAATAATTCGAAAAAATTGACTTTGAAGTTTAGAAAATTTTCTAGCACTGTTACGTACAAAACATTTGTAGACTAGTAACGTAGTCGTCGGTAAATGAAGGCGAAATGAAGAACGAATAAAGTGTTTGAAAAATGATTTGCGTGAAAGACTGATAACTTGCAGTGTTTTTGTCCAAATGTCATAATTAACAAAATTTCTTTTATTTAAATTCGATTGTTATCTATAAATAGAACTGATAATTAACAAGTAAACTCAGGGAAGAAAACGCATCACCAAAAAATAATTAATGTATAGTAGTGAAACTTCGTGAATACATTTGTGTAAATAACAAAGTTATTAACATTGCAAGTCTACAGGTTAATGCAAGCTCGAGACAAGACGCTGCATATGCGAAATGTTGATACATTAATAACTGATGTAACTGCCAGAATGTTCCATGCAAGCATGCAAATCTCCATGCATCGTGTTGTACAGGTGGTAGGTGTCAGTTTGTCGGATGGAGTTTCATGCCTTTTGCACTTGATCTGTCAGTACAGGGACGGTCAATGTTGGTTGTGGACGATGCTGTACTTGTCGTCCGATAATTTACCCCATGTGCTCTATTGGAAACAGGTCTGTCGATACGGCAGGCCAATTCAACATGCCGTGGGATATGGTTCGTGAATGTTAGCAGAACACCAATCACAAAAGTGACGAAAAAATTTGCAGTTAGGGTGCGTGGGATAACCACGAAAACGCTCCTGTTGTAATACGAAGTCGCACCCCAGACGATAACTCAACGTCCTGTGTGTTCAGCACTCTGACAGGCTGGTGGCAGGCACTAAACTGGCCTCCTTGTAACCAACACACTGCCACCACTGACACTGAGGCATAACCAGCTTTCATCGTAAAACGCGACATACCTCCGCCTTGCCCTGCAATGAGCTTCTACTTGACAGCACTGAAGTTGCAAATGGCGGGGGCTTCGGATGTGTGGAAGGCACGCTACAGGGTGTCTGGCTCGTTACCGTCCTCGAAGTAAGCGTTTTATAGTTTGTTGTGTCACTTTGGTGCGAACTGCTGCTGAAATTACTTCTGCAGATGCAATGCAATGCGCCAGAGTCATACGCCGAACAGGATGGCCTTCCCTGTCGGCAGTGCCTCGCGGCCGTCGGGGGCCTGTGCTGTTGCGACCACAGCTTACCACGACCACCACTGTGGGTAATCATGTGCAGCGGCTGCATTCTTGCCAAGTCTTCTCGCAATATCGCAGGAGGAACGTCCAGCTTCTCGTAGCCCAATTACGAGACCTCATTCAAGCTCCGTGAGATGCTGATAATGGCGTTTTTGTCACCCTTAAGGCATTCTTGACTATAGTTGAATTCTTTTATCTTGGCGGCTCGCGCATGCCCGCCCAGACGCGGGAGATTGCTGCGTTGCCAGTTGCACACGACGCACGCGCCAAGAGAAGCAGCGCCATAGTATAGTATAGTTCGCAAGCTTGCATTTAGGGGGGAGCGCGCAGTTTATGAAGTAAAGCCACCACGGCCGCATTAACCCTTTCGCTGCTACAGAGACGTGCTCCCCGCATTCCGCGCTGTGCGCGATTTTGTCATTGCACTGCTCGCCTGTGCAGACACATGGTGTTTCCGACTGCTTTGACACACTTATCATTCGATTCCACAAAAACTATTGGGCCCAAAAATTAGATTTTTACACATCATCTTGACTGATACCTTCCCCCCACTTCCTTTGACTGATTGAAGTGCTTCAAAATAAAGCCAAACGCACCCGGTGTAAATAAAACTTTTATTACAGTCGCGAAAGACGGAATATTTCTCAATATTACATACGACACCTATGTGGTACTTAAATTAAATGAGATATTGTTATACAGTAAATTTTATATGAAATTTAGGTACCTTGTCCACATTTCATTCTCAGCATTGTGGCAACTAAAATCGACCATACAGAAAGTATACCTCTGCAAACTCTTCAAAATTTCGTGCAATGGTTTACTACATTTAATGCTGCACAATAACTGGGTTGAACATCGAAACAAAATTAAGTCATTTATGGGAGGAAGGTATCAGTCAAGAAGATGTGTAAAAATCTAATTTTTGGGCCAAATAGTTTTTGTGAAATCGAATGATAAGTGTGTCAAAGCAGTGGGAACACCATGTGTCTGCACAAGCGAGCAGTGCAGTGATGACAAAATCGCGCACAGCGCGGAATGCGGGGAGCACGCGACTGCAGCAGCGAAAGGGTTAATGAAGAAACAAAGCACTAGAAATTTCAAAAAATTGCATTCAAACGATTAAAATTCGTGAAGTAAGACACTTCGATATTGTTTTTAAATAAAGAAAATATTTAGCATTGCAAAAGGTTTGAACTCTTCACTTGTAGCTTAATAACCCAACGCCTTAACCGTTACGCTAGCGCAGCTCGTCCTGCAATGTTTCTCCATAAGGACTCTAACAGGTCACGCGAAATTCTGACAAACACTGTTGGTATGCCTATGAATTACTTGCACTTCGTCGAAGTACAATAGGAAATAAACAATTACCACTGTTCTTTATTGCGAAAAAGCGCTTCGTGGAATTGATACAAACACCTTTCCTTGCTATCACCTGAATTAAGAATATTATTGCTTGTTTGGTTTAATTAATTAATAGAAAGTGAAGCAATTGGTATAAAGAATGGTTTTTCCAAACTTTCATAAAACACAGTCTGCTATCAAGACATTGCTTCTGTTCTATTACTTTATTTATGACTGAACGTTTTTAAAACTGAAGACACTCGTCATTGTTCTGCTCTGCAGTCGAGATCTGGCAACGTCGTTCCGTGTTCATTGGCTGACTTTATTTTTTGACGTCAGATGCGCAGAACGAACCTAAACTCGGCCGCCAACATAAATGACGCGCACTTTAACATCAGCTGACTACATTCGGTCTCAAATTCTCACGACCATTAGAGCATAATTTAAAGCATAGCTGCTTTCCATCCTCACAGCGGTGCTACTGGCGCAAAATTTGAATACACATCATATGTAGAAACACGCCTACCAACTTTCGTTTGTGCAGCACAAATCCTTCTTAGTGCTGCAAATAGACTTTTGATTTATTTTTTATTATTGGTCGTAAAGAAAAAGTAAAATCTGTGACAGGCCTCTGCGACGACTATAGCTGGCTGATAGCCTTTCTTCGCTCCGGCACAAGGCAGCGGTGGGTTGCGACCCTGGCGCCTCGATCTCGTTTTACCAATTGGAAAACTCCTCAGTCTTCATTTGATTGAAGACCACGCCGAAGTGGGGCCGCCCTGGAGGAACCGAAGAGGAAAAAATTCTCGACCCTATCCGAGATCTCTGTTCCCAGAGTCCAGTACTTTACCCGCAGTACCACCATGGGCACATTGTTCTTCATGTGAAGACAAATTAATATTAGATACAGGCATGCAAAAGACCTTATTGCTTAATTTAAAAAAATATGTATAACACTGTTCCGTCTCTATAAATTAAGGATTCTTGTATACAACTGACGTTTCGAAATTTTGTACCAAATTTTAATTCGGAGCGGTTACTGGCATTTTCATGCGATTAGGAATTAAAAGTGGAAAGTTATTTTTATTAATAATGATTTAATATGTTTTAATTAACAGTTATATTTGTTAATAAATTTACAATTCAAATAAAAGTAATGACATGTACTGCTAACAAATTTCGAACGATTACGCGACTTTTGCTCTAAGAATCGCCGTACCGACGACTGTGAGAACATTTTTTTTTTTTAAAGCATTTCACAATTAGCAGCGGTTGTAAAATTTTCAATCTATATAGGCTACTTTTTCGAGTCCTTAAAGTCCGCTTGTAGAATGTTCTAATTAAATAAATTCTATTATCGTTTAATTATAATAGTAAGGTCACATTTTATTCGTTCTCGCCCGGGTCTTGCGCTGCTCCAGGCCTGGAGTCTTCCTTTATGGGGATTTGTCCCACTACGAATTATTTATGACACTTAAGCAAATAGGATGGTACTTTTGTATTTGCTTTTCAGATGGAACAGCAGTTGCCAATGCCATTGTTTTAGGGACTCCTGAAAACGGTCTTCAGTTATGTTCTGTGTCTTTATCGTGTAGTAATACACATCCAGAGAGACAGTTCTGTTGTTTATTGCCGCCGGAATGAGTTTAGAGTCCGGTTGTAATATGCAGCTGATCTTTGTTTGTTGCGGTACCGTATTTATAATAGCCAGTTTCCGACTCAAACAGTTCAGTAATCTATTGGCTGACTGAGATTTTCACTCTGCAACGGAGTGTGCGCTGATATGAAACATCCTGGCAGATTAAAACTGTGTGCCGGACCGAGACTCGGACTCGGGACCGTTGCCTTTCGCGGGCAAGTGCTCTACCATCTGAGCTACCTAAGCACGACTCACGCCCAGTCCTCACAGCTTTACTTCTTTCAGGAGTGCTAGTTCTGCAAGGTTCGCAGGAGAGCTTCTGTAAAGTTTGGAAGGTAGGAGATGATGTACTGGCAGAAGTAAAGCTGTGAGGACGGGGCGTGAGTCGTGCTTGGGTAGCTCAGATGGCAGAGCACTTGCCCGCGAAAGGCAAAGGTCCCGAGTTCGAGTCTCGGTCGGGCACACAGTTTTAATCTGCCAGGAAGTTTCATTCTATTGGCTCTTTCCATAGAAATTAATGATGAACTGGCTGTGATTTAGTACGTAATGCGGAGTGCCGCCCGTGCCGCGAACTATCGAAACGCGTCTAACAACCCACCCTTACGCCTTTACGTTTTCCCGGTACCTGTCTTCGACTCTGTAAACTTCAGGAAGCTCTCCTGAGTAAGGTGACTAGTTTTGAGCCCTTACGGGCTCATTTCTAAGCCTGGTCCATTGAGGCTGCACCCACACAAAAAAGCCAGTTACCAAGTCGAGGATTTTAATTTGGTAGCAGGTCTGTGTGGATTGTACCAATCATCCTGCGATCATTTGTAGAGCATGTGTCGCTACTCGGTGTTTATTATTAAGATGAGGCACAGTGAGGTTGCAGCCTCAATGGACCAGCCTTGGAAATGAACCTGTAAGGGCTGAACACTAACAAGCTCTGCAACTGTTGACACGATCAATAACCGCTTTAAGGAATATTGTGTTGAAATGGCTTGACTAAATCCTTCAGGATGTTCCCAGAATGAATTTTTCACTCTGCAGTAACTTGTGCGGCGCTTCAGAACATTCTGACAGATCAAAACTGTTTGTCCCGAGTTCTTCCTGAATAGCTCAGTCAGTGAGAGCATTGCCCGTGAAAAACCGGTTCTGGGTTCGAGACCCGGTTCGATGTAAAGTTAGTTTACCACGTCTTTTTCAACTTTTTGTTTCTTACTTTGACGTGACGTATTTCAGTGGTGATGCATAAACATCAGTGGAATATGGGACTCCATTGAAACAAGGACTGGAGATGCTCAGTTGGAATGGCGTTCTCTTTATTCACAAATGTTACTTTCCATTAACAGCTGCGTTACTATTCCTCATATATTCAAACGCGATCGGTTCCGGTGTCGCCGAACTCCGTCATAGGGTCTCTTAGCAGGCACCATGACGTCATCTACCTCACACGTACTACCCTATATTCCATTCGGCATATTAGACATGTTGGCAGTAACGACGAAAATACCACGTGTACTGCAATACAGATGAAGCTGTCCACTCGTGCCGGCCAGTGTGGCCAAGCGGTTCTAGGCGCTTCAGTCTGGAACCCCGCGACCGCTACGGTCGCAGGTTCGAATCCTACCTCGGGTATGGATGTGTGTGATGTCCTTAGGTTAGTTATGTTTAAGTAGTTCTAAGTTCTAGGGGACTGATGACCTCAGTTGTTAGGTCCCATAGTGCTGAGAGCCATTTGAACCATTAATCCACTCGTATAACAGATGTTTAAAAAATTTACTTTCTCTTGTGGGGGGTCTCACCAACCTGAAACGCTTTCTCTCCTACCTATCTATCTATCTATCTATAAGTTTGTGGGGCAGCAATACTCTCTGTATGTTGGAGCAGAGTTCTAGAGCGGTTGCTTCAAGCGCTGTGTGTGTGTGGGAATGAGCTCAATGCAGCCTTTAGAATATCCATCCCTCCTCGATATACTGCCCGCCGGATATAATGGCCTCGCAAGATTAATCGCCTCTTTGCATGGAACTGATACTCCAATGAAAAACCGCTGAACGCTGAGAATGTTGCTCACTGAAGATCTCAATAAAAAACTCAGTCGCACTACGGTTTGCAAGACACACTTTCTTCGTGAACAGATCAGGAAGTGCATGATCCTGCAAAGCGCAAGTTTTTATAACGAACGTGAGTGTGCAGACTCCCACTTTTCTATTAAGATAATGTTTCAGAAACACTACTTATGGGAGTACTTTTACACCTTATAGGAACATTTTTATAGTAAATAAAAGAACGCAGTGGAAACCATGAGCCTGTACAGGTGAAAACAGAGGTTATACCGAAATATATGGATTAACAAACATTTATTTCATTCTGTGGTTTTAAATTTTTACAAAAACACGAAAATAATTAATATTCTTGCGTGCTGAACAATGTTCAAAATTATTTAAAATTCTGAAAGCAGTAATAAACTGCAGGGGAAAAAATACAACCCCTCAAAGACAGTGTTCAGTGGAACCAGCATATATCACGCGCATACTGAGAGGTTGTGCTGTTATTGATTCGTTTGTCATGGTCATCAGCGACCATTTGGCGCTCAGTAGGACTGTCTGTGCACCCTCTGTTTTGACTCAGTAACTATGCTGAGCTTAGATGTAAAGGGTGTTTGTAACGTTCATTCCAGGGTGCAACAATTCGACACCAATGAATATATATTCCTGGTTCAAATGGTTCAAATGGCTCTGAGCACTATGGGACTCAACTGCTGTGGTCATAAGTCACCTAGAACTTAGAACTACTTAATCCTAACTAACCTAAGGACAGCACACAACACCCAGCCATCACGAGGCAGAGAAAATCCCTGACCCCGCCGGGAATCGAACCCGGGAACACGGGCGATATATTCCTGTTCAACAAAAAATGGTTAAAATGGCTCTGAGCACTATGGACTTAACAGCTGTGGTCATCAGTCCCCTAGAACCTAGAACTACTTAAACATAACTAACCTAAGGATATCACACACATCCATGCACGAGGCAGGATTCGAACCTGCGACCGTAGCAGTCGCGCGGTCCCGGACTGCGCGCCTAGAACCGCGAGACCACCGCGGCCGGCCCCCATTCAACAGCTTCAGCCATTGGAACGGTTTGACTTCGGCGAATGGCTGTACATGTTGGACACAATGTATCGATGGTGTGTCGCTGCTTTCAACAGTTCTCGGTGGAATATTTCCACACCTCTAGACCAGGTTCTGGACGTCGGTGTAATACCGACACACAAGATCGACGCATTGTGCGATCAGCGGTGGCCGAACGATTATCACCCAGTGACGAAATCCGGGCACCTGTTCCACCGGCTGCGCCATCGGGGACCACTGGGACCGTCTGCTTGCAGCGGGACTACTGTCACGTGTGGCTCTGACCAGGTTACTACTGACACCACGACACCGCCAAACACTAGTATTCTGGTATCATACAAAACTTGTCTGGTGACTGGAATGGTTCTCTGTTGTCTTCAGCGATGACAGTAGGTTTCATCTGTATGCGAGTGATGAATATACACGTGTGTGAAGTAGACTTGGGAAGCTGCCTACCGCATTGGCCCACGACAAACAGGTCCCGTCCCAGGCTCCATGGTGCCTGGAGCCACACATTTGGTGTTTCTGCAGGGTAAGGCGAACAGTGCGCGCAACATTGCCTAGGCTGTTAGCCACGTTCTATTACCGTTTCTTCGAGGGGAGTCTTATTCTGCAAGACAATGCTTGTCCACTTCTGGCTGCCGCGTCGCAACATTCTCTTTGTGGTGTACAACATCTGCCCTGAGCAGAAAAATCACCGCATAATCTATCGCAGGATGTGCTTGCGAGAATAGACGCCTGTGTTGCCGCTAGATGGGGACGCATTGTGTGTTTTTCGGGACTGTTTGGGTAACCTTCGCTGTGACATGTATGTTTTATATGTTCAGAAATTTAGAAATTCAGTCTTCAGTTGCAAGGTAAAATTTTATTAGTCTACCTAGGTTTCGATGACAACAATGGTATCTTCTTCAGAACAAAAATTAAAGATGCCATCATTGGCATCGAAACCTAGGTAAACTAATAAAGTTTTGCCTTGCAACTGAAGGCTGAATTTCTTAATTTCTGAGCAATTCACGGTTGCTGAAGAACTGCACTATGTTAAAGATTTGTGTTCTATATGTTCTGAATTTATCGTATACTACAACGATGAGTAGCCCGTCTTCTCATTTATCAATAAAATGACCTTGCCGTTGAGGGGGTTAAATTTTTTTTTTCTGGCAGTGCGCATCATTCACTTGGTAGTGAAGAGCAGTTGTATTTTAGTTCGTGGGAACGAAACTACACAGACCAAAAAATGTTTTGCATCACCTCGGTCCACAGAGTTCTGTAATCCGTACAGAAAATTGGAATATAGATCAACAGAAACATCATTTCCGCCCTTTTTATTGCTCATGAAAAGTGCACATTCCATGTTGTACGACTATACAGCGAGAACTTCAGAGGTGGTGCTCCAGATTGCTGTACTCACCGGTACCTCTAATACCCAGTAGAACGCCCTCTTCCATTGATGCATGCCTGTATTCGTCGTAGCTTACTATACACAACTTCATTATGGCACTTTCGGTCCAGATTGTCCCACACCTCAACGGTGATTCGGCGTAGATCCATACCTACCTACCTCATGTGACTGCTTCCATAGCCTGTTGTTTGCTATATGTTTCATTTATTTATTTATTTATTTACATAAGAGCTTTCATGTGACGTAGACTGTCTGAAAACAATATACTTGACGTCCCACAATGTAATGTGGAACTCAGCAATACGTGTCTCTCGAGGCGGATGCGCCAGTGTAAACGCCAATAGGGAAACAGTATCCGCAGAATCGGTCGCTCAGAAGAGTTCAGCGACTCCGAACGTGGCCTAGCCATTGCATGTCATCCGGTTAGCAATCAGGGACATTTCAACCTTTCAATACTGTCCAAGTCGTCGGAAACTTTAATAGTGGCAACTATTTATTTACAGCTCGTACAAAATAGATACGTGATTCAAAGTTTTACTGAGCTTCAAAGCAGTCACCAGCATTGTGTATAACCCGTTGCCAGCGATGTGGAAGTCATCACTTCTGTCTCTATGCTGTTCATTTTTTGAACACCATCTACGAGAAGCTTAGACTTGATGACACTTTCTGCAGGATCTAACCATCATTTTGCAGGACAATGCTCTAGCACGTACAGTACAAGCTGTTACTGATTTATTTGATTGTTGGGGCCGCTAAGTGCTATACCACCTACTGCACCCCCTGACTTATGCCCTCGTGAGTTCAACTCGATTTCTAAACTGAAGGAAACACTTCACGGCATTCGCTTCGGAACAGCTACAAATTCGTCGGGCAATATACCGCGCCGCTCGAACTGTCAACACAACTGGCACTGCTAAGAGTATCTACGACTTCCACATCGCTGGCAACGGTTATACACAATGCTGGTGACTACTTTGAAGCTCAGTAAAACTTTGAATCACGTATCTATTTTGTACGCACTGTAAATAAATAGTTGCCACTATTAAAGTTTCAACCCTCATATTTAATGAATCGGTAACTAAGTGGCACTCAAAATTCCCACACGCTCGGCACAGGCAAATTTCCAGAGTCCAATCACCAACACATCCGACTCAAAAACACCGTCTTCGTGGAATGAGGTCAGCGCTCTGCAAAAGCCATCTACTGTGGCCGCAGACAGGCGAGGTCAACCGGCCGCGCACCCCGCGAATGCTCCTTCCAACCTGGCCCGCTAAGTCCAACT
Organism: Schistocerca cancellata; assembly: GCF_023864275.1. NCBI lineage: Eukaryota > Metazoa > Arthropoda > Insecta > Orthoptera > Acrididae > Schistocerca > Schistocerca cancellata. The sequence continues at coordinate 20,501,003 of NC_064631.1, read as the reverse complement.
CTCAACCTTGGTGCCGGTTAAACCTCCTTGCGCGAAGAACCACCAAACATCGATTGATGGATGCGAGCCGGTACGGCTCATATATGATTATGTAGTGGAAGCGCATAGGAACAGAAACAGCTAAACCAAGAGTAGGCACAGATCATGCAGTGATGGACAGGAACCGTCGAGCACTGGGGAGAGTTGTTGCAAAAAGAGCACATGAAATCAGGTAAAGGAATCTCTAGTGACTTGTAAACTGCTAGTAGCGGATAGGTGTGTAAGAGCAAGCAGTTGAAAAGAATATGATATAATGATCGACCAGCTCGTCATTATCGGTAGTCGGTGCTAAACGGTGCTTGAGAGGATCTAAAGAGCGACTCCACTAAACAGTGGATAACTGTAGACGAGCCATTTAGGGGACTGAATCACGATATAAACCACGTCAATCCAGTCGGAGGATTTGGAGTTCACTAATGCCTGCAGAATGTTACCTGTCATTGTGGGTAGCAGCAACAGTGAAATACGAAGAAGGTGGTGTTATGGTATGGGGATGTCTTCCGTAGTTAGGGAGCAGCCCCATTATTACCCTTTATAAAATACAAAATGCGGGCGTATGAACACATTTTGGAGCATTGCGTACTGCGGAGAAACGTAATTCAGAGACAGTGATTTTATTGGCTCGAAAATGCACTCTGACATAAAGGAACTTCCCTGAGCCTGTGTTTGTGGGCAATAACATTCCTAAAATGGACTGGCCTGCCCCTAGTTCCCTCCGGTACCCAATGGAACAGCTTTGCGATCAATCAGAACTTGGACTTCGCTCCAGATCCCAGGGTCCAGTTTCACTATTTTCTCTGGTTTCGGGTCTTCATGATTAATGGGCTGCCTTTCCACCATAGGCGTTCATACACTAATTGAAAATGTCTCCAGCAGAATTGAAGTCGCCATAAAAGCGGAGGATGATCACATCGCACCCCACATTAGTGTACTCTTAAAGGAGTTCTGACACTCCTGACCAGATAATTTAGGTATTTCAAGATTTTGATTGTTCAGAGATAAAGTATCGTCTACCAGCATCTCGCAGGAAAAATTATATAAAAGGAAACACTATGAGTGGTCATCGAGTCTCGCTAATAACAACACTGCACTAACAAATGCATCGCTTACAGAACAACAACAAGCTAAAGGGGACAGATTATATGGTTTTACGTTTAGACAGAGGTGTAGAATACGAGCGCAGGGCCGCCAAATCCAAGCGCAACAAATCCAGTTGATAGTACGACACAGTGTGAAATTTAAGGACGTCTGTTATTTGCCTCTTACTAGGAGCTGGACATGCATGTCTTTTTCCGTGTACATGTTCATTAATCTCTTTCTTCTCTCATGCATTTCTGCACTCTAACGTATACAAATTGAGATACACGAATGGAGCATAAATGACTTCGAGAAAATACCGGACTTGCCTCGCATTTCCACAGTGTTATATAAAACGAGAAAAACCACCATTATGAGAAACAACATGAGAGTTGGTAAGCACTGAACCTGCAAAATATGCAATGTAAACCTATTAAACTGACAGGTATTTGACTGTTTCATATACAAGTTTGCTCGCACTTTTTGTAGCATAGCATGTTTTCGCTCGCTTGCTATTATCCACGCTACACAGTTGTTAAGCTATTCAGAACGGCCAGTAGCATCGAGAAAAGTTATTTTATTGTCGAATTCGTTTTGCAGCGATGATAGTATCGTATATCACGACTCCGGCAGCCTACGCCAAAATGACTGTTCTGCTCCTGACATCGTGAAAGCAATATTTCTGCGGGAAATCTCGTTTCCTTACGTAATGATGTCGTTATACAACCCGACCAATAGAGGACAGCGCCTGGCCGTCGTAGAGATACCAGTTTCTTGTTTCGCACGCAGATGACAGAAAAGATACACTGATGAGCCGAAACATTATGACCACCTGCTTGATAGCTTGTTCGTCCGTCTGTGGAATGAAATACATCACTGATTCTGCATACCAGGCGTCCGACAGTTTTCTGGTAGCTTTGTGGAGGTACTGGCATTAGATGACTACGCACGGGTCACGTAATTCGGGTAAATGACGGACCGCTGATTTGGGTGCGCAATCATGGCATCCGAAAGCGACCCAGATCGATTCCATATGATTTACATCACGTGAGCTCTGTCACCGAGGTCGCTCAAACCACTATAGCACGGTTCTGACTCCCAGAAACCGACAATTATGCTGCTGGAAGACGACTGCGCCGTCGGGCAACACATGAAGTATGAATGGATGCAGGTGCTTCGCAGCTGTCAGTGTGTCTTCGATTACTACCACAGGTCCCACGCAAGTGCAGGGGAATGTCTTCCATAGCACAGTAGTCTGCGTCCGTGGTGAGCTGCACGCTTCGAGCCGCCGTTCACCTCGATGACGGCGTTTGTGGAGGCGACCACCGACCAAGTGTAGCAAAAACGTGATTCACCCGGACAGCCGACACGTTTTCGTTGATCGACGGTCGAATCCCGATGGTTCCACGCCCACTATAATCGCAACTGACAATGTCGTTGGGATCAACATGTGAACACGTATGCCTGCTCTGCTGCAGAGCTCCACTTTCAACAATATACGATGAACGGTATTCTCCGAAACATTTATACGAGCACCAGCATTGTGCTCTTTCAGCAGAGATGCCACAGAATACCAGCTATCCTACTTTACAGAGCAGACAAACCCTCCGAACCCTACGTTCTGAGAAGAGCCGTTGAGATCCAACCATTTAGCATCTAGTGGCAGTTTCACTGTTCTATCTCTTTCCGTAGATGCTTACGGCAGTAGCACGTGAACATTCGACCAGCTTCGCCGTTTCTCAAGATACTCGTCCCCAGACTCTGCGTAATGATAATCTACCCTTTGTCAAAGTCGCTTGTTTCAATGGGTTTCCCGATTTGCAACCCATATCCTCGCTAGGGTGATGCTCCGTTACGGTCTCCACTTACATACTTTTGTTAACGCGTCACGTGCCCGCAACGCCGCCAGACGGTTTCCAACATCACGGCGGCAGTGGTAACAGTGTTTTGGATTATCAGTGTATTTCGTAACATTCTGGAGTGTAGACGGACAATCTAAGAACTCTGAGAACATCTTGGCGCTCGTCACATTTTACATTTTAGTGCTGTACCTGTCACAATTAACACCAAATAACAGTACTTTATCAATTTTCCTGGTTTTTGAGCCACGAGGTTGTGGATCACAATATTTTAATAAAGACAGGAACCAACCACTTTGATATGTATTTCATGTATTTTTATTGAAGCTGTTACGCGTTTCGGGCTTTCACCCGCCTTCAGTTAGCGTAACACATATATCAGTCGTCTTTCAGTACATGGTTACAACATATACAACAAACTCGATGCTGCAGTTGTATTTCTACTCTGCGTCTTGTTGTTCCAATTTTCGCGTCCTTGGAAGTGCCATAAACACTTTTTTTAACTTCTATTTTGCAGTTAATGAGCCCAGTAAACAAAGTCAGTCGACAACACGACGAATACTGGGCTTTTTTTGTGCAAAATAGATTTAAAATACTGTTTGTGTCACATCCATAAATTGCGAAAATCTGAAGAAGAAGCAGCACAGTAGAAAGGCAGTTACAGCGTCAGTTTGTTGTAAGTGTCGTAACTATGTAGTGAAAGAAGACTCAGATATGTATTACGCTATCTGAAGATGGGCGAAAGCACGAAACGCGTATTAGCTTCAATAAAAGTAAATAATAAAACGGATTGTTGCTGTATTTTTTTAAATAATACAGTGCTTCATAATGTGAGACATGGTCTGTAACAGTCTAAAAAATTAACTTGTAAATAAAAATACATTTTTTAATATACTACGTTTTTAAACCAGACTAAAATGTAAAGAATTATTTAAATAGAAGTAAATTTTTAGTGCAGCATGTTTTGAAATCAGACCATTATTATTTATTTATTTTATTTGTCCAGGACTTAGATACTATAAATAGTAAAAATAATATCTGACTCCTTTCAGGTACTGATGGTTTTCTGTTAGATCGACTTAAGCTCCACAATTCCGCTGTCCTGAGGGACTTGCTGCATATAGATGTTCAAACGTCCATGGATCGGGCAGGTTTCTACAGACCAGGAGATGTTGCAGGGCCTGCAGGCAACCATAATTACAGGGCGCATCTTCAGCCATAAAAACCCAGTTCCAGGTATTCCCCTTGTATCGTGACACTCCTGGCCTCAATCAGCTTAGTGCTTTCCGTCTCGCGTATGGCAGATGAAATCCTGTAACAGGTTCCTCTTTGATGTTCTTCCCAAGACTTTCGGTTAATGAGTTTTGTCACAGCTGTGTTCGGTGGGATCTAGGTGCTGTTGGAATTGCTTATGTTGTGAGTATAAAGCCGCTACTTGTCCCCAACCTAGGTAGAAGTGAATCGAGGCGTTTGAGATGTGGTGTTACAGATTACTGTTGAAAATTAGCTGGACTGATAAGGTAAGGAATGAGCAGGTTCTGCTCAGAATCGGAGAGGAAGAAATACATGAAAAACACTGACAAGAAGAAGGGACCGGATAATGGGGCATCTGTTAAGACATCAGGGAATAACTTCCATGGTACTAGAAGGAGCTGTGGAACGAGAAAACTGTAGAGGAAGACAGGGATAGGAATACATGCAGCAAATAAATGAGAACGTAGGTTGTAGGGTTACTCTGAGACACAGGAAAAGAATTCATAGAGGGCCTCATCGAACTAGTCTGAAGATTTATGACTCAAAAACCCAAACAGGGGGTGTTTGGAATCGATTTCCTGCTCCTTTTCTCTCCATTTCTCCCACTGCTCTTCTGTAGATGTCACGTGCGCTATACTTCTAACTTGATAAATTTTGGTAACACGATGTGGTCGTAGACAGCCAGTCAAAATGTGTAGTCTTATTTGTAGCCATATCCACCTGTTTGGCACGAGTGGAATTTTGCACAAGCTGTTACTGTGTATTCTGCTGCAGGGAAGCATAGGCCAGGACATATCTACGGAGCATTTACATTAGATTAAAAAGTACTGAATAATTTCGCCTAGTCACATGCAGATACATAACCCCATACAGAGAGTTGTGATTGTGATTTTTTAATATGTGTGAAAATACTTGTATGATTTATAATAAAAAGCTTGGGACACAGGCAACATATGAGAGGAGGTGAGCTATTCATACATCAACTACGTACTGCATGCGCCCCACATATTTCTTCACGAATCTTAGAACTATCTTTATTGTCTGTGGAATCAGTATGGCGCTTGGAGAAATTATGTAACACTTTTTATTCTGATTTAAAAATGTTGTACGCTATTAATTCATTTTTATTTAAATAGTTAGCTTTTCCTTTTTGTCCTGTGTAAGTGTGAAATTTTTCGCAGTGTTTCAAACGATACTGATGAGATTATAAGAAAGACACGTGTTAAATTTCGCGTTTGTATCTGTGTCCTTTACTCGATAGTATCTGAAATAGAATAATCTGAAACCTACTGACAACAATACATCACTGAGTCTAATTTTTATACAATAAAGCAAAGAAACAAGTAAAACCAATTTTATATGATTTTTACAAGATTTTTATTTCAGTACTAGCTTTATAACTAGGGTTTCTCCATTGTACAAGTGTGTCGCACATATTGGTCACATTTCCTCTCCCTCCCTCTCTCCCTCCATCTGCTCCTCCCCTGTCTCTCATCTCTTTTTTCCTCTCTCTCTATCCATTTCCTCCCCCCCATATTCTCTGTCCATCTAGTGCCCCACCTCTCTGTTCACCTCCTCCTCCTCCTCCTCCTCCTCCTCCTCTCACTGCCCACCTCCTCCTACCATCTCTTTGTCCATCTTTTCCTCACTCCTCTCACTGTCCATCCCCTCCCCCTTTCTCTGGCAACCTCTCTCTGTCCATCTCCTCCAATGCTCTCTCTCCTGCCTCCCTCGGTGTCGACCTCCTCCTCCCTCTCTCTCCGCCCATCTTCTCGTCCCACCTCTCCCTGCCCATCTCCTCATTTAACCTCTACCCATCTCATATCCCCCGTCTCATCTCAATATCCATTTTCCTCCTGTTTCTCCCACTTCCCCTCTCTCTCACTCCTTGGTCAGCTGTGCCTGTTCACACACACACACACACACACACACACACACACACACACACACACACATACATACATACATACTGAAACGCGTTCTGATATTACCTGCACAACAATAATGCACAGCAGCGTACATCGTTACTAACCTTTTCATACCTACTCCCACAATTAACAAACACACGTAAAATACTACATTGTTATCCAGTTCTAAAACATTTTAAAGTTTCATCACCATAGCTTATGGTCAAGTTAGTTTAAAATCAATTGCAAAATCTGTACCGAACAGAGAGACAAGACTGTGACTTAAGAAACATGTGGTAAAAAGTTTTCTGGGGTTTAATATTAGCTGCTAGAGCACCACAAACAGCCTGCAGATGAAGGCAGCCCTAACAAAATGGTTCAGAGAGCTCAACACTCTATTCGATGCACCTCATCACTGGTCACTGTAACACATAATCATGAAGGTTACGTAGTATGAGTTGAATCTTATGAAAGATTACCGTCAAACCTCCTTGCCTAGGGACGCCAGATGTAAGTTGATGTCGTCAAGCCCTGAATGAAAATTTCCCAACGGATAACTGGGGAGGGGAGCTTCAGAGCGCTATGTAGAGAGCGTGCCCTTTCGGTACGATACTAGGCAAGGGGCTGGAGGGCTCACACGCTGATGTGTGGGTCCCTGCATCCTGTATCTTCTATTTTTAAATGAATACCTTTAACTGGACTCATGTGATTTTTTAAGGTATGTTAAAGATTGATGACAATTAATTACCTATTTATTTTAAATATTATCACTCGATTTTATAGCGATTGCAGCAATTGTTCCAGTTTACAGATATTACCATTTTACAACTTGTAGCTCGGGTACATTATATACTAATCTGCACGCACATTTCTACGGGCAAGACGGAATTGCGTTGGCCAAATGTGTACCACCAAAGTCTCCCAATATTTTACATGGGACATCCACTGTGTGGGGAGGATAACGGGCAAACTGGGGACCAGATACATTAACATAGGGGGTCAAATTTTAGGAAATAAACGAGAACATTCATTTCCTTACACAATCCAACGCTGGAAACAAAAGAATTAGTAAAAAATATTCAAATACCTCTCTTACATGCGTGAACATTGAGACAGACGCACTGAGGGCACGTCTGCTCACCGAAGACGGGTAGTCTTCTGTAACACTCCCAGAATATGGCGGGCACCCAGAGGTCTTCCTGGGCCCCCGTGGAGGGGGTGGTCGAACCACTTGGCCGTGACCAACCTCTCCACCCCAAATCTTGTGACACTGGAAAGTCTTTGACTTTTACCTGCCTGTGCTGTCTCTCTGATCCCCTAGCCAGGAGTAAGGTTGGCACTACTATACTACAGAACAACTTCCGAACTAAGATTTGGCTACGCTTTACGGAAAGATGTGAGGAGGATTAGGAAAGTTCATGTGCAGATTCACATTCACGTACAAGAAATGCATAATACACGACACATATCAATACGTATTATGAAGCCTGACAAATTTCTTCACACCCGTCCACATGGGTTCTGTTGCACCCGCGGCCGGCCGCGTCGTGCAGTAAAATTGGTGGCAGAGCCGCCTCTGTATTTCCCGGTGCGAGCGAGCAGCGAAATCATTCTCTTTCTGATTTTGTGTTTCGAGAGAAACTTTTATAGGCTACAGTAAAATTGCACTGCATGTTCCTACCTTCCCCAGTGGCCTTGCCGCTGTGGTAACACCGGTTCTTGTCAGATCACCGAAGTTAAGGGGTGTCGGGCTGGGCTAGCACTTGGATGGGTGACCATCTGGTCTGCCGAGCGCTGTTGGCAAGCGGGGTGCACTCAGCCAACGTGAGGCAAACTGAGGAGCTACTTGATTGAGAAGTAGCGGCTCCGGTATCGCAAACTGATTTCCGCCCGAGAAAGAGGTGTGTTGAGTACATGCCCATTTCCACGTCCAGAGACGCCTGTGAGCTGAGGATGATACGTTGGTCGACCAATACCGTTGGACCTTCATGGCCTGTTCGGACGTAATTTAGTCTTTTAGTTTTAGTTTCTATCTTCAACAGTACGTGTGTAGCCTCTTAGGTCGGGAAATACATAAATTTGTGCCACATTGAGGAGACCTTCACTTTGTGTCACTTTTGTTAATGAAGTTGTGCTCTTTGTCTCCATTAGACCCATGGTAGATCTACCTAGAGTTCTGTCACTGAAAAAAAAAGAAATTGAAACATTATATGTACACTAAAGTTAAAATCTTCGGAATTGTTAGGCCGCGTCATATTTCCTCTAAAATAATTGACGTTTCGACCCCTCTGCTGGGATATTCATGATCTTCAGGTGTCCACAATTGCTAGAACACTCTAAGAGACTATTCTATCGTTCCCTTATAAAAAGGAGTTTTCCGGCGTTTGTACTGGAGAAGCGGAAGTATTGGTTAAAACTCTTGTGGCTACCATTGGTGGACCGTCGTCACTGCACTTATGCAGAAGAAGGGGCGCTATTGGCTAAACTCTTGCGGATACTATTGGTAGCTTACCGTCATTGGATTGAAAGGCACTATTCCACACTTACGCTGGAGAAGGGTTACTGGTTGACATTCCTCCTACTGCAACTGGTTGGCCGTCATCATTGGCGAAACGGACATTTTGTGTGTATTACTCAAGTGGGAGTTGAATCGAGAGTTGGGGGTGGGAATGGCGGAGGTATTATGCAGAACACATGAAGAATCAAAACCACCATCCGAAGATAACAACACAGACAGTCACACATGATTTTCTTTAATTTTCGTGTTTTTTTTTTAAATTAATCCAGTCTTGAAACTTTTTGGATGGGCGGGTTATGGGTGTATGTATACAACACTCCTCATTAACTGTGCTATATTTACACTCATGGTACTGAAAAGCCGGCCGCTGTGGCCGAGCGGTTCTAGGCGCTTCAGTCCGGAACGACGCGCCTGCTTCGGTCACAGGTTCGAATGCTGCCTCGAGAATGGATGTGTGTGATGCCCTTAGGTTAGTTAGGTTTAAGTAGTTCTAGGGGACTGATGACCATTTTTGTACTGAAAACGTAAAATTTTGTTAGGTTCTTGGTTCAAATGGCTCTGAGCACTATGGAACTTAACTTCTGAGGTCATCAGTCCCCTAGAACGTAGAACTACTTAAACCTAACTACCCTAAGGACATCACACTCATCGATGCCTGAGGCAAGATTCGAACCTGCGACCGTAGCGGTCGCGCGGTTCCAGACTGTAGCTCCTAGAACCGCTCGGCCGGCTGTAAGGTTCTTTCCCAAGTACCTCTTAAATACAATGCAACCATCTGATGATGAACAAAGAGTTCGAATTCAGTAACGAGAAGAAACAATAAAATGTTTTAAAAATGAATCCCGAATTTAGTAGTCGGTAGCTGTTACTGTAACCATTTTCAGATCCACCTGACAACCTTGTGGCGCTGTTATTTATTCAGAAAATTACACAACATTCCGAATATTGGGCACAGTGCAGAAGTGTGTGGGGCTAGAGCAGCCGTATCGCAGTGCGGCATTTGTCTGCGAGGGCAGTAAGCGCCGCGAACGGCGCGGACGAACGACCGCGTCTGTGCCAATATTTCGCGTGCTTTACGGGCGGGCGTGACGCGCCGCGATACGACGCGACTCGTCGGCGTTATTTTCGTGTCACACAGCAGCGCGGGCTACGCCACACACGGAAAAATTAATGGCGGGATTCCCAGCAGCGCACGCGGAATAAACAGCGAGGGGCGCGTCCGCGGGCCCGCACACGGCAGCGTAAACATACCGACTCGCCTGCATGGCGGCAACCCGACGCACGGGTGTGCATCACCGGTCGCGGCACCGCAGGCGGCATCCCCAGTTAGGTACTGTCGTCACGCCACGAGATTACACTGTAGGGGTATCCATGCCGTGAGTATTCAGATGCGCAAAATGGAATGTTTTATCAACAACATACATAAACGCAAAACTCATGTGGGTGTGGTGCAGCATAAGCTGTACCACTAAGCACTCTTGTAGATTTTCACCGTAATTACATCGATTATACAGACACACCCAGCTGAATGTAATCATTTATTTTGTACACTCCCTTCACAGCATTTTTAATAATTTGTATTCAATATCTGTAATTAACTTTATTTTATGCTTTTAGGAGGAACTATGACAAGTGCAGCAGTACAGATGCCTCAAATTCCTTTGTTGTAGGAGAAGAAAGGGTAGCAATGCTCTTGTGTAGGTTTTGTGTTGCAATATATTGCATAGCCGTGTTCCTGTTTTAGTAAATAGTTCTGCTGCGGTATTTCGTAATCCTATCCTAGTATGTGTTCTTCTTGTGGTGTTCAGTCCAAGAACTCGTTTTTATACAGCTCTCGGTGCTATTCTGTACTGTGCAAGCCTCTTCACTACTGCATATCTACCGCAACCTACATTAATTAAAACCTGCTTATTGTATTCAAGCCTTGGTCTCCCTCTACAAATTTTTCCCCTCACACTTCTTTTCACTACCAAATAGACAGTTCCTTTGTACCTTATACCTTAGGACGCGTGCTATTAACCGATCCCTTATTTTGCTCCAGTTGTGCCATAATCTTTTCCCCCATTTCGATTCAGTGCAAATGTTGTTACAAACTGCAACATTCTTCTACAGCAGTACATTTCAAAAGTTTATATCTTCTTCTTGTGTAAATTGCCTACTATCCATGTTTCATTGCCATGTAACACTACCCTCTAGACAAGAACGTCCAGAAAAAGTTTCCTAACATTTAAATATATATTATATATATTATAATTTAATAATAAATATATAATATAATATAATATATATTACATATATATTAACAAATTTCTGTTTTTCAGAAGCGCTTCTCTTGTTGTTTCTAGTCTGTATTTTATATCTTCCCAAATTTGGTTAACATCGATTATTTTGCTATCCAAATAACAAACATCCTCTGCTACTTTTAATGTGTTATTTCCTAATCTAATACCCTCAGCATCACCTAATTTCGCTCGACTTCATTCCATTACCTTTGTTTTACTTTGATTGATGTTTATCTTATAGTCTTTTTTTTTTTTTTTCGAGACACTATCCATTCCGTTCAGTGCTCTCCAAGTTGGATGCTTCTGACAGTGTCACAATGTCATCGGAAAAACAATGAAGTTTTTAATTCTTCTTCTTGTAGTTTAATTCCCTTTCCAAACGTCTCCTTGGTTTCCTTCACAGCTTGCTCAACGTTCGGATTCAACAACATCACGGAATGGCTTCAAACCTGTCTCATTCCTTCCTCAACTACAGCGTCCCTTCGACTCTTATACCTGCATTCTGGGTTCTGTAAACGATGTATATAATCTTCCTCTCCCTGTAACTTATTTCCGCAACCTTCAAAATTTAAAGGAATGTAGTCCATTGTACACTGTCACAAGCTTTCTATGAAACTCTAGCTAGTATAAGAAAGTGTCCTAAAAATCCACTTTGGAGTTACTAAATCAAAAAATTAGAATTTTTCACCCATTCTGATATATTTTGGACGAAATTCTTCCTTTTTGATGCTTTCGTACACATTCATTTTCCACCACATAGGTATCTGTACTGCATTTTTCTATTGCAGCTATGTTAAAATTAAATTAATGGCTTGGAGTCCTTTATAATCCGAAGACAACACAGACTGTTACAAGTAAATTTTATCTTGAGGTATAAATAGCTCGAATTGTGTACTTATAGTACACTCCAACGCTATGAATTTATCTAGCGCTTTTTCTTATAAATATGTAGTCATAGAGGCACATAAATTAGTCCTGGGAGAATAATTCTTAATTATACTTCATCTTGATATTTTCCACTGGTTATTTACCTCTTAATCGATAACCTTAATTAGACTTTGGTGGTACTTATCTTTGAAAAGCAACTTTGATTCTGTTAATATATCAGATTTAGACTCAGAACGAGACAAAGCAGGTGACGATTATTATCATAATTCTGAAAGAGAGGAACAATAAGAAGACCATATTAATGAACGTGAAGAAAGAAAGGTTGAGTAATGATTATGATAATGATGAGGATCAACGAGAAGGAGATGAGGACAACGACCAAGTCGGTGGAGAAGCATCTACACACGCACACACACACACACACACACACACACACACACACACACACACACACACACACACACACACTGACATACAAGCAAAATAAACCGTATTAGACACGTAATATTTTATTTTAATCTAAAAAAATTACGTATAATTTGAAATTTCGTGGCAGCGTTAAGACTGTATGCCGGACTGGAACTCGAACATAGGACACAGTTTTAGTAAGGAGACTTCGCATCAGTGTAGTGTGAACGTCCATTCACGTTTTTTTTAACAAACAAAAACTCTTAGCAAATTTCTTGAAGGTCTTGTAACTGGTTTAATGGAGTCTGCTACGAATCCTCTGCTGCGTCAACATGTTCATTTCAGAATAGCAGTTGCACGTGATTTCTTCCATAGCTGTCGAGTATGTTCCAGTCTGTGCCTTCCTCTCCAACTCCCTCTTATATTATGCAAGCTTTTCTTTTATGTCATCACGTCCATCCAATTTTTAACATCCTATGAAGCACGATCAGAAAGTGTGTGTACTAGATTACAGCTAGCGGGGTGGCGCAGTGGTTAGCACACTGGACTTACATTCGGGAAGAAGACGTATCAGTCCCGCGTCCGGCCATCCTGATTTACGTTTTCTGTGATTTCCCCAAATCGCTCCAGGAAAAGGCCGGGATGGTTCCTATGAAAGGGCACGGCCGACTTCCTTCCCCGTCCTTCCCTAATCCGCTGTCTGGTCTCCTCCCCCAAAACAACCGCGCAACTAGATTACAGAATATCGCTGATACGCTTGTTGATTATTTTCTCACATAATTGGCGTCCCGTTCAAGGCATGAGGTGAGCCGTGCCACAACCTTTACGCCTCCTCGAAGAACTCTCCCACCAGCTCCTTCCCCATTTCAAAACATCTTTGTTAAACGCTCGTCGATTGAAAATTCCAAGCATATGTGCCTTCAGGAAGGTGAGAATATAATAATGTGAAGTCACTAAGTCAGGGTAATACGAGTATTAGTTCAAAACATCCCAATAAAATGAGTCCAAGTCAGACATGGTAGCTAAGGCTGTGTGAGGAGGGACGTTGTAGTGCAACAAGCACGCTCCTTTCGTCAGTATTCCGCTCATTTTGTTTTGAACGCTTCTTTTGAATTCTTTATATGGTATTACAATATTTTTTTTTTTTGTCATCAGTCTACTGACTGGTTTGATGCGGCCCGCCATGAATTCCTTGCCTGTGCTAACCTCTTCATCTCAGAGTAGCACTTGCAACCTACGTCCTCAATTATTTTGTTGACGTATTCCAATCTCTGTCTTCCTCTACAGTTTTTGCCCTCTACAGTTTCCTCTAGTACCATGAAAGTCATTCCCTCATGTCTTAGCAGATTTCCTATCATCCTGTCCCTTCTCATTATCAGTGTTTTCCACATATTTCTTTCCTCTCCGATTCTGCGTAGAACCTCCTCATTCCTTACCTTATCAGTCCACCTAATTTTCAACATTCGTCTATAGCACCACATCTCGAATGCTTCGATTCTCTTCTGTTCCGGTTTTCCCACAGTCCATGTTTCACTACCATACGATGCTGTACTCCAGACGTACATCCTCAGAAATTTCTTCCTCAAATTAAGGCCGGTATTTGATATTAGTAGACTTCTCTTGGACAGAAATGCCTTTTTTACCATAGCGAGTCTGCTTTTGATGTCCTCCTTCCTCCGTCCGTCATTGGTTATTTTACTGCCTAGGTAGCAGAATTCCTTAACTTCACTGACTTCGTGACCATCAATCCTGATGTTAAGTTTCTCGTTGTTCTCATTCCTACTACTTCTCATTACCTTCGTCTTTCTCCGATTTACTCTCAAACCATACTGTGAACTCATTAGACTGTTCATTCCGTTCAGCAGATCATTTAATTCTTCTTCACTTTCACTCAGGATAGCAATGTCATCAGCGAATCGTATCACTGATATCATTTCACCTTGTATTTTAATTCCACTCCTGAACCTTTCTTTATTTCCATCATTGCTTCCTCTATGTACAGACTGATGAGTAGGGGCGAAAGGCTACAGCCTTGTCTTACACCCTTCTTAATACGAGCACTTCATTCTTGATCGTCCACTCTTATTATTCCCTCTTGGTTGTTGTAAATATTGTAAATGACCCGTCTCTCCCTATAGCTTACCCCTACTTTTTTCAGAATCTCGAACAGCTTGCACCATTTTATATTGTCGAACGCTTTTTCCAGGTCAACAAATCCTATGAAAGTGTCTTGATTTTTCTTTAGCCTTGCTTCCATTATTAGCCGTAACGTCAGAATTGCCTCTCTCGTCCCTTTAATTTTCCTTAAGCCAAACTGATCGTCACCTAGCGCATTATCAATTTTCTTTTCCAGTCTTTTGTATATTATTCTTGTAAGCAGCTTCGATGCATGAACTGTTAAACTGATTGTGCGATAATTCTCGCACTTGTCAGCTCTTGCCGTCTTCGGAATTGTGTGGATGATGCTTTTCAGAAAGTCAGATGGTATATCGCAAGACTCATATATTCTACACACCAATGTGAATATTCGTTTTGTTGCCACTTCCCCCAATGATTTTAGAAATTCTGATGGAATGTTATCTATCCCTTCTGCCTTATTTGACCGTAAGTCCTCCAAAGCTCTTTTAAATTCCGATTCTAATACTGGATTCCCTATCTCTTCTAAATCGACTACTGTTTCTTCTTCTATCACATCAGACAAATCTTCACCCTCATAGAGGCTTTCTATGTATTCTTTCCACCTATCTTCTCTCTCCTCTGCATTTAACAGTGGAATTCCCGTTGCACTCTTAATGTTACCACCGTTGCTTTTAATGTCACCAAAGGTTGTTTTGACTTTCCTGTATGCTGAGTCTGTCCTTCCGACAATCATATCTTTTTCGATGTCTTCACATTTTTCCTGCAGCCATTTCGTCTTAGCTTCCCGGCACTTCCTATTTATTTCATTCCTCAGCGACTTGTATTTCTGTATTCCTGATTTTCCCGGAACATGTTTGTACTTCCTCCTTTCATCAATCAACTGAAGTATTTCTTCTGTTACCCACTGTTTCTTCGCAGCTACCTTCTTTGTACCTATGTTTTCCTTCCCAACTTCTGTGATGACCCTTTTTAGAGATGTCCATTCCTCTTCAACTGTACTGCGTACTGCGCTGTTCCTTATTGCTGTATCTATAGTGTTAGAGAACTTCAAACGTATCTCGTCATTCCTTAGTACTTCCGTATCCCACTTCTTTGCGTATTGATTCTTCCTGACTAATGTCTTGAACTTCAGCCTACTCTTCATCACTACTATATTGTGATCTGAGTCTATATCTGCTTCTGGGTACGCCTTTCAATCCAGTATCTGATTTCGGAATCTCTGTCTGACCATGATGTAATCTAAGTTCCAAATATACCTCCTCCTCTTGTGATTCCTGAACAGGGTATTCGCTATTACTAGCTGAAACTTGTTACAGAACTCAATTAATCTTTCTCCTCTTTCATTCCTTGTCCCAATCCCATATTCTCCTGTAACCTTTTCTTCTACTCCTTCCCCTACAACTGCATTCCAGTCGCCCATGACTATTAGATTTTCGTCCCCCTTTACATACTGCGTTACCCTTTCAATATCTTCATACACTTTCTCTATCTGTTCATCTTCAGCTTGCGACGCCGGCATGTATACCTGAACTATCGTTGTCGGTGTTGGTCTGTTGTCGATTCTGATTAAAACAACCCGGTCACTGAACTGTTCACAGTAACACACCCTCTGCCCTACCTTCCTATTCATAACGAATCCTACACCTGTTATACCATTTTCTGCTGCTGTTGATATTACCCGATACTCATCTGACCAGAAATCCTTGTCTTCCTTCCACTTCACTTCACTGACTCCTACTATATCTAGATTGAGCCTTTGCATTTCCCTTTTCAGATTTTCTAGTTTCCCTACCACGTTCAAGCTTCTGACATTCCACGCCCCGACTCGTAGAACGTTATCCTTTCGTTGATTATTCCATCTTTTTCTCGTGGTAACCTCCCCCTTGGCAGTACCCTCCCGCAGATCCGAATGGGGGACTATTCCGGAATATTTTGCCAATGGAGAGATCATCATGACACTTCTTCAATTACAGGCCACATGGCTTGTGGTTACACGTTACAATATAGCTATGCATTTATGTTTTCCCCTGTGTTATAAATTCGACGAAAATAATGCGTTTTCGGTGCCAAAACCCTGAGGTCACGATTTTCCCCAAAAATGACAGTTTTTGAATTATTTACAGATGAAAATTGGTGTGACGCGAGCGTGATCGCTGTCTTTCTGTCTCAGGCGTGTACTGAGCCATCCACGTTTCCTCTCCGGTCACAATAGAGCTCAGAAATTCCTCACCTGCCAGTACAATTCGCTCAGGAAACTCGCAGGCGGTTTTGGTTCTTTGGGATCGGTCTGGCGCACAATTTCCAGTGTCCTTGCGCTTCTGTGAGTATCTAGATTTTTCTGGAGAGTTATGAAAACATCGTAGAAATGTCATCCACTGTCAGTCGGTGGCCTTCCCGATCCGTTTCCTTGATTTCTTAGACCAACTCATCAGTCTAAATGGAAGGTCTTCGTCAAGAACATTGGTTCCCCCTCCACTGGACTCCCTACACAAGTTAAACACATTCGTTCTGCTCATAACACCTTCGCCGTAAACCATTTTCAATCGCGCAAAAATTTCGGTGGGTGTTATTCTTTCGATGAGGACGAAATGTGTCGCAGTAGGTGGCTGGCACTTGATGTTCTTACCGTAACTGCAGATTTCGTGTACGTACTACGAATCAAAAAAACCAAAGCCCGTTACGGTCACAGTACACTTCCATGCCTCATATAATATCACACCTTAAACATCTCATTTTTCTCCTTTGCCGATTTCCCGTGCCCATGATTCACTTCCATCCAATGTCTTAGCGACAACATAGACAGAATCGGCACCACGGATAATGCTTGAGACGTAACGACATTGACGTAAGCGCACCCGGCACTCGGCCGCCTCCCGCCCAAGCTAATCCTAGTGAGAGAGTCTGCAGCCCCTCAACAGCACCGAACGTGGGACGGCTGCGAGAGGATATCGGCAGCCCTGCCGAAACAACAGGTTCTCGCGTGTCGCCGCTGTCAACCCCGCCGGGAGATTTGCGAGAATCGCCGCGGTGCTCGCGTCTAATTCCGAAGCGTGCTGCTGTAGCGAACGCGCACGCGCATAAGCGCATTAGCAGCGCGCGGAGGGTCTGTCGTGGCAGCTCGGCGCTCAGTTGAAGCCGACGGGAGCGCGCAGGGCACGCACCTCGCACACCGTCCACGCCGGCCGCGCTCGCCTTCACCGCGTTCCGAATTACCGGATCTCTCTCCTCCTCGTGCGACACTTCGATAGCAGCCACGCTGAGCACACCGTCGGTGCCTGAGTTTATGTACAGTAACACGAAATTCTGGATGACGGCAGCATGTCGTCCGTGTGATATACCGCACGTGTAGCTGTGCCATACAGGTCAGCACAAACAGCGCACCATAACTGTGTTCAGTATTAAACGGAAGATCCGGCAACGGACACGTTATCTTTTTCGAAATTATATGTTCAGAAAGTTTTTTTTTGGAATATCCTCCATTCTAAGCACTACTTCGTACGGTACTTAATACAATTACACTACTGGCCATTAAAATTGCTACACCAAGAAGAAATGAAGATGATAAACGGGTGACATGTGAGTACATTTGGGTGCATAGATCCTGAGAAATCAGTACCCAGAACAACCACCTCTGGCCGTAATAACGGCCTTGATACGCCTGGGCATTGAGTCAAACAGAGCTTGGATGGCGTGTACAGGTACAGCTGCCCATGCAGCTTGAACACGATACCACAGTTCATCAAGAGTAGTGAGAGGCTTATTGTGACGAGCCAGTTGCACGGCCATCATTGACCAGACGTTTTCAATTGGTGAGAGATCTGGAGAATGTGCTGGCCAGGGCAGCAGTCGAACATTTTCTGTATCCAGAAAGGCCCGTACAGGACCAGCAACATGCGGTCGTGCATTATCCTGCTGAAATGTAGGGTTTCTCAGGGATCGAATGAAGGGCAGAGCCACGGGTCGTAACACATCTGAAATGTAACGTCCACTGTTCAAAGTGCCGTCAATGCGAACAAGAGGTGACCGAGACGTGTAACCAATGGCAACCCATGCCATCACGCCGGCTGACACGCCAGTATGGCGATGACGAATACACGCTTCCAATGTGCGTTCACTGCGATGTCGCCAAACACGCATGCGACCATAATGATGCTGTAAACAGAACCTGGATTAATCCGAAAAAATGACTTTTTGCAATTCGTGCACCCGGGTTCGTGGTTGAGTACACCATCGCAGGCGCTCCTATCTGTGATGCAGCGTCAAGGGTAACCGCAGCCACGATCACCGAGTTAATAGTCCATGCTGCTGCAAACGTCGTCGAACTGTTCGTGCAGATGGTTGTTGTCTTGCAAACGTCCGCATCTGTTGACTCAGGGATCGAGACGTGGCTGCACGATCCGCTACAGCCATGCGGATGAGATGCCTGTCATCCCGACTGCTAGTGATACGAGGCCGTTGGGATCCAGCACGGCGTCCCATATTACCCTCCTGAACCCATCGATTCCATTTCTGCTAACAGTCATTGGATATTGACCAACGCGAGCAGCAATGTCGCGATACGATAAACTGCAGTCGCGATAGGCTACAATCCTACCTTTATCAAAGTCGGAAACATGATGGTACGCATTTCTCCTCCTTACACGAGGCATCACAACAACGTTTCACCAGCCAACGCTGGTCAACTGCTGTTTGTGTATGAGAAATCGGTTGGAAACTTTCCTCATGTCAGCACGTTGTATGTGTCGCCACCGGCGCCAGCCTTGTGTGAATGCTCTGAAATGCTAATCGTTTGCATATCATAGCATCTTCTTCCTGTTGGTTAAATTTCGCGTCTGTAGCACGTCATCTTCGTGGTGTAGCAATTTTAATAGCCAGTAGTGTAAAACGTAGACTCACAAGGGCAAGAAAAGCGTTTCTGAAGAAGAGAACTTCGAGTATAGAATTACGTGTCAGGAAGTCTTTTTGAAAGTATCTGTGTCCAATGTAGCCATGTATGGAAGTGAAACACGGACAATAAATGGTTCAGAAAAGAAATGAATGGAAGCTTTTTAAATGTGATGCTACAGATTAGATCGATAGGTCACGTAACTAGCGAGTAGGCAGTTAATAGAATTGGAGAAAAAAGAAATTTGTGGCACAACGTGACTAGAAGGGTTCGGTTGATAGGACGCCTTCTGAGACATCGAGGGATCGCCAGTTTGGTACTGGAGGGAATAGGTGGGGGGTGGGGGAGGAGTCGTAGAGAGAGTACACTAAGTACATTCAGAAGCATTTAGGTTCCAGCAGCTTTTCAGAGCTGAAGAGGGCTTGCAGAGGATAGAGTATCACCGACATCTACATTAAACCATTCTTCGAACTAGCGATCACAACAACAGTGGGCAGATGTACTTATGGATTTTTATTAGTTCAAAAATGTGTGTGAAATCCTATGGGACTTAACTGCTGGGGTCATCAGTCCCTAAGCTTACACACTACTTAACCTAAATTATTCTAATGACAAACACACACACACCCATGCCCGAGGGAGCACTCGAACCTCCGCCGGGACCAGCCGCACAGTCCATGATTGCAGGACCATAGACCGCTCGGCTAATCCCGCGCGGCTTTTATTAGTACATTGCGCAACAGAATTAAAGGATCATTTTATCGAAACCTCGTTATTGTCTCCCATTGCGAAGCATGTTTGACATTTGGCTTAAAGGTGGCCATGATCTTCCTCTATAGCACCACAAAAGGGTGGCGCCCTGTGACCTCACCCTCGGTCTCGACGACGCTTCAAACAACAAGGTGTCTGAAGTTGGTGTGACGTGTAAAGTACGTTAATGATGTGCCACTGGCACCAAATTTCACCACAATTCTACCCAGTACCACTGTTGACGGGTCACAGGATGTGAAGGTCAGTACATCCTTGTTCCTCACGTTTCACCCCTTCTTTTGACGCCTCGCGATGGAGGTGAGAACCGTGATGCCCAGCGTTGAAATCACATTGTGTTTTCATGAGTGCCCGATCAAAAAACATTTCAGACAAAACGCCGCTCAGAATCGAAGGTGGCATAAAGGGCGTAAATAAAACTACCCCCTCCCTCGATTCCTACACATTTCGCGGTCAAAAACGACAGTTTTCAGTGCGTTGAGCTACAGGAAGACATTCTTGACAATGTTGGACATCTCCCTAACGCTTTAGCTCTTCGCTATGGACATGACGGCCTAGCAGATTCATTGAACCTGACCTCACTCCTTCGGAATGCAGTTTGGTCACAATTTTTGTTCTGGTGTGCAGAGTGGAACCACTAACAATCGATCAAAACAATTCGCCGAAATTTGAACGCGATACAAAGCAGCGCAGGGTTCTTACTCTTTCTCAGTGCTCCTGTTTCGCGCCTTCATCTGGCATCTGGCGTGATCGTGGATGGGAGCGACATTGGTACATGTGTGAATAAAACGGGGAAGGGTGCCTCCGAAGACAACCCCCCCCCCCTCCGGCATTATCCTCGTACCCCCTCCCCACATTTATAGGGAATTTTAAAATGTGTCTTTACACACAAAACCTTCGAACCAGTGCTGGCGCCTGCTGGATTGCTACTTCCACCGGATCGGGTAACAAGTGGTTGCCTACTTGCAGGGTCACAGCATTACTTCGATGGTTCTATTTCTAAATGCACATTTCTAAAATTCTCAATAAATGGGGACAGGTGCCATAAAGTCTATTGCCAAATCACAGTGCGTTAGAGGGACCCTCTGCCATTTTATTCACATATCTGTCAATGTCACACTCCTCTAGGACACAGACTGTCGAAGAGGAGCACTGAAAAAGCATAAGAACCCTGTCCTGCTTCTGATCACTGTCATATTTCGTCGAATGTTCCTGAACGGTGCCTAGTCATTTCACCGTGTACACGAGACCAAAAACAAATTATGCAAACTTCTCGCTAAGACATTCTGCAGTCAGTAGCGACAGGTAGTACAAGCTCTCAGAGTTATGTCTCTTTGAGACACTCGCGTGGTACTGCATATATCTCTGGTGGGTTTGGCACAACGAAAGCCAATGAGAGAACTTGGCGGTTAGTTTGGCCATGCTTTCGAGTGACTTGAAGGCACACTTTGTTCCGATTCGTTGAGGCGAGGAGTTGCAGCAGTTCAGAGGTAGGCTGCAGCATAGAGATTTGGTGATATCATTTCAGCACCTACACGTTCACCAGGCATAACCGCTCTTCACATTTTTTGTGGAGCTCTGTTAAGGATAAAGTGTTCAGTTTAGCAGTTCTTCATGTGCAAATTCTTACATCACGAATACGAGATGTTGTAGAGGTCAGATGTCTGTATAGACGTTCAACGGGAAACTGTGTGAGTTAAGCTACGATTTAGAACAAATCGCACTGCGGTATCTAACGTAGTTCCTTAGAAATAATTTTTTGTAATCAGCCCGTAATTTACATCTGTAGCTGTAGCTTATCTTAGAAGAAATATTAAGAAAAGGCAAACCTACGTTTCTAGCATTTGTAGACTTAGAGAAAGCTTTTGACAATGTTAACTGGAATACTCTCTTTCACATTCTGAAGGTGGCAGGGGTAAAATACAGGGAGCGAAAGGCTATTTACAGTTTGTACAGAAACCAGATGGCAGTTATAAGAGTCGAGGGGCATGAAAGGGAAGCAGTGGTTGGGAAAGGAGTAAGACAGGGTTGTAGCCTCTCCCCGATGTTATTCAATCTGTATATTGAGCAAGCAGTAAAGGAAACAAAAGAAAAATTCGGAGTAGGTATTAAAATTCATGGAGAAGAAGTAAAAACTTTGAGGTTCGTCGATGACATTGTAATTCTGTCAGAGACAGCAAAGGACTTGGAAGAGCAGTTGAACGGAATGGATGGTGTCTTGAAGGGAGGATATAAGATGAACATCAACAAAAGCAAAACGAGGATAATGGAATGTAGTCAAATTAAGTCGGGTGATGCTGAGGGAATTAGATTAGGAAATGAGACACTTAAAGTAGTAAAGGAGTTTTGCTACTTAGGGAGTAAAATAACCGATGATGGTCGAAGTAGAGAGGATATAAAATGTAGACTGGCAATGGCAAGGAAAGCGTTTCTCAAGAAGAGGAATTTGTTAACATCGAGTATAGATTTAAGTGTCAGGAAGTCGTTTCTGAAAGTATTTGTATGGAGTGTAGCCATGTATGGAAGTGAAACATGGACGATAACTAGTTTGGACAAGAAGAGAATAGAAGCTTTCGAAATGTGGTGCTACAGAAGAATGCTGAAGATAAGGTGGGTAGATCACGTAACTAATGAGGAGGTATTGAATAGGATTGGGGAGAAGAGAAGTTTGTGGCACAACTTAACTAGAAGAAGGGATCGATTGGTAGGACATGTTCTGAGGCATCAAGGGATCACCAATTTAGCATTGGAGGGCAGTGTGGAGGGTAAAAATCGTAGAGGGAGACCAAGAGATGAATACACTAAGCAGATTCAGAATGATGTAGGTTGCAGTAGATACTGGGAGATGAAGAAGCTTGCACAGGATAGAGTAGCATGGAGAGCTGCATCAAACCAGTCTCAGGACTGAAGACCACAACAACAACAACAGCTGTTGTGTTACAGTGTCGTGAAACTAGCGTAGGCAAATCGCGTGCTTTGTGCTAGGTCTGGATGAGTCGCAGAACGGCTGACGTCGAGGAAGAAAGAGAAAGCTCCACCTGCTCCCTGTTATACAGAGGCAAGCGAGACGCGCCCGGATCGGCAGCGAGTGCGCGGCACGCGATGCGGCTCTTTACGGGGCGGGCAGGAGGGGAGAGGAGAACCCGGCAAACTTTGTCGGCGGGTGGCGGGTGCCTCATTAGAAGCGCTCGCGGCAGGTTTCTTCATTAACGTCTTAGTTGCTGTCTGCAGCAAGCGGTGCACAGTGGCGCCACAGACGGCGGCGGCGGCGGCGGCGGCGGAGGCAGCGCGACTCCCGCCGATAACTTCCGCATTAAATTAACCGAGCGGCTGTCTGCCTGCGAGTCGGTGAGTCCCCCCCCCCCCCCACCCTCTCTGTCTCTCTCCCTCTCACGACCACAGCGTCCGAGAATCGCAGTTCCTGCGGACTCCGTCTGCTGTCGCCGTTACGGAACTCCCAAACCCGGCCAACTCCACAAAGCGCAACCAGCTGCTGGCCCCAGTTACGCGGAAGTGAGCACCTGCTTCCAGCATCTCATTCTGCACGAGAGCAACTCAAAATGTATCTGAAAAATATTTTTTCTTGTTCGTTACGACACTACCTGCGTACTCGGCATTGCCTGGGTACGTATTTATTCCAGTCTGCTGTTAGTCCATTTTCTCCATCATCCAGCTCTCTCTGTCCATTTTCTTCTCCTTCCCTTTCTATTCATCTCCTCATTCTCCCCAACTGCCCACTGCTCCTCCTCTCTACATCCACCTGTTCATCCCCTCTCCCCCTCTCCCCCTCTCCTGCTCCCCCTCTGTCGATCGCCTCTTCCACCTCACTGTATCCATCTCCTATTCCAAATGTTTTTCATTTCAGTCTTTGATCACAATATGAATTCTTTAGACGATGACCGGTTTCAGTCCGTAATGACCATCCTCAGATCTTTTTTACACCATGTCCTAAAGTGAAAAGGCCATATTGACATCGCCAAAACATATAAATATAATATAAAGATATAAATATAATCTCCTACTCCACCTCTCTCTATCCATCTCCTCGTTCTTCATATCTAATTTCCTTCTGTCCCCTCTCCTCCTCCTTCATCTCCTTATCCTGCTTTCTCTGTCAATCTTCTTCTCGTCCCTCTATCTCCTCCACTTTCCTTTCTTCATCCATTTGCTCCTTCCCCTCTGGCCATCTGTTCATTTCCCTCTATTTCCTCTTCCCTCTTCTCTGTCCATCTTATGCTTCTCCATCTCTGTCCGTCTCCCGCTTCCCCGTTTATCTCCTGCTGCGTCCTCTCTCTGACCTCCGCCACTTCCCTCTCTGTTTTTGCTTCCTGCAGCCTCCTCCTCCTCCTCTCCCCTTCCCTCTCCATCGTCTCCCCTTTCTGTCCATTTCTGCCTCCCCTCCTCTCTGTTAATATCCTCAATCCCCCCCCCTTTTAACCTGTGTACATCTCCTCCTTCCCATCTCTCTCTGTCTGTCATCACTTATTCTCTCCTCTCTCCACGTTATCACTCCTATCCCAATACAAGTTGATAGTTCTTAATTTCATAGTACTTGATTCCAGATGGCAAGTCATGAGAGTACCAAAATTGGTTGAAATCTGTCCAGAGCCTTAGAAGGAGCATTTTACACTTCGCTTTGACCACGTACGCACATATCAGAAATGTTTCACTTATACTAGTATTTAACACATTCCTCACATATTTTTATTTTAAACGAATTTTGCCCTGTAGTTTTTTGTCGCGCATATCGATGTTAACTACATTATATCTCCTGCATTATATGTCTTACAATGATATAATTTTGTAGGTAGATTCAGCGGCATATATGGATCCTGTCTGAGAAATGTCTTGTGTGCAGAGTTAGTAGCAAAGAAGTAATAAATTTTCCCTATTGCGTACACGTGCTGCTGTAGTCGTCTGAGCACCCACCGGGCAGCGCCTGCTACAGCTGGCGGCCTACGCTACACTCTACGTACGCTACCGGCTGGATGGCTGGCTGCGGCGATCACCGAGTGCCGCCTGCTCGCTTCTCCCGTGTCGCTGCGCTGCCAATAAGGGAAATCGATGCGGCCAGGCAGCGCCGCCTGTCAAATATCTCCCCCTCTCAGCAGTCGGAGACGCCTGTCAGCCAGATTTCCCTGCCGTGGTGTGGGCAGCCACCCCGATCTCCATTCCGAAGCGCCGCTGCTCGCGGGCAACACGTGTCGAACACGAGAGTGAGTTTCCTTTGGGAAAACTCCATCACTCTATACCTTCGGTTGCCGGCGCACATACCGCGACATCTTAGAGCTACGAAAAACTTTTCTTCGAGCGTCAAAGAAAGGCGACTTTAAACCAGCTACGTTAACGAACGCCATCCTTCGTGTTCAGTACAGCAAATAGCTTTCAGTATGTTGCGAATGAAGTTGCAGAAACTTTCAACAAAGGAAAGAAGTAAATCAAATTTTTACAGAAAAAAAAACGGCATTTCTGCCAATTTGCAGAGCTATATTTCTTTTTCGAAGTTTCTCGAAGCTGGTTTTAGCGCTTTGCAGAGCGAGTACAAGCCAGTTCATGTCAGGCATAATTGCTGACACTCGACAGTGACCAACTGCAAAACCTGACAGTGTCAGCAGAAGTAGACAGAGCGATTTGTATCATTTATGAAATATTTTAGGGTCAGTTGAATCTTCAGATACCAGATATCGGTTATCGTCCAATTGACATAATGATGACGTGGCGTGTGAATTTGTATACGCACAAACGGAAAGAGACCAGAATGACAGTATATTCCGCTTCCGTATTAATTTTTCGAATGTAGTTCCCGATGGCTGTCTGATCTGCAGCATAGTGCGAGGCTAAAATTAGGTTGAAAGGTGAAAGCTCGGTTGTGAGTTGGCGAAGCCATATCGAAGGTCTCAGTTAACTTTACTTTAAGGAGTCTTCAGCGCAATACTTTCGGAATAGTATGGAGAGACCGATTTCGATTGACCAACAACCAGTGTCTGACGCCTGGGGTAGCCATTATAGAGAAAGTTTGATCTTATGATGGTTGTTGGCCAGTCGAAACGGGTTATGCAGTTAGTACTGTACTGTATTGCGATCAAACCTACGGTTATTTTCAAAATAGTTCAAATGGCTCTGGGCACTGTGGGACTTAACATCTGAGGTCATCATTCCCCTAAAACTACTTAAGCCTAACTAACCTAAGGACATCACATACATCCATGCCCGAGGCAGGATTTGAACCTGCGATCGTAGCGGTCCGCGGTTCCAGACTGAAGCGCTTAGAACCGCTAGGTCACAGTGGCCGGTTGTTATTTTCAATGGGCAATTCAGCAACCAGTAGTGAGCTGTGTAGCAAATCAAAAGCCGCTGTGAGCCCATCAAAAGGTAAATTGGAGTGCCTCCTTCCACTCTTAGTCACAAGCAGGAGACTAGTTTTATTGGGAAAATGAAAATAAATGATCGCGTCGCATTGTTGGCGGGGGGGGGGGGGGGGGGGCATCCTGGGAAGTCTTATTTCAGTTGACGCAACGTTGAGCGATGCTGATGAGATGGTGTTGAGGACAACACAACAACCAGTCCAGGAACAGAGAAAGTCTGCAACCCGGCAGGGAACCGAACCCGCTACCTGGTAGGCAAACACGTAATCTCTCAGTTAATCAGGCGCATAGTTTTATAGGGAATGAGAGTATAATATGGTTCACATTCTATGTAGATATTGGGCGGATATTGGCCATGCGCATGGCATCAGAAACTGCTGTGACGTTATCAGGCATCAGCTACGCGCTCACAAATCCCGTGTCGTAATTTATAGTAATTAGGCAACTTGTGGGAAGATATCTCGTGCCGCACACCTCGAAAAACCTGCCAAGCATGATAGCTGCTCCACGGCGTAGTGAAGGTGAACGCGCTTGTGCAGGTGATAATTATTATGACCAGTCGAAACCACAACTGTCTGGCCGTTAATGCGGAGTCTTTGATTGCTGTGGGAGATGGCTCATCAGAACTACAGCGTATGAATTGTTAATTCACATCATCACCTGAATGATAAAAATACTTACTTAACTTGATGCAATCCTTTGCCACAAATGTGCTTTATGATTTGCAACTCTCACTGACTATCAGAGCATCACTTGATGCACTAATTAACAAACTCTTCTCTTGAAGCACGTTGTTCAGTATTGACAGAAGTGGGTTTCCATCTGAATCTTGAATAACACTATAATCCGACAGGGTTATGTTGACTGCTTCATGTGTTACGAACGGGGCAGAGCACTTCCATGCTTACAAGGGAACCACCTCATCGCACCCCCTTCAGATTTAGTTATATGTTGGCACAGTGGATAGGCCTTGAAAAACTGAACACAGATCAATCGAGAAAACAGGAAGAAGTTGTGTGGAACTATGAAAAAAATAAGCAAAATATACAAACTGAGTAGTCCACGCACAACATATGCGACATCAAGAGAGTCTGAGCTCAGGAGTGTCGTGGTCCCGTGGTTAGCGTTAGCAGCTGTGAAACAAGACGTCCTTTGTTCAAGCCTTCCCTCCAGTGAAAAAATTTAATTCTTTTTATTTTCAGTTTATGTGACAAACTCTTATGTTTTCATCACTTTTTTTGGAGCGATTATCACATCCACAAGAAAACCTAAATCGGGCAAGGTAGAAGAATCTTTTTACCCATTCGCCAAGTGTACAAGTTAGGTGGGTCGACAACATATTCCTGTCATGTGACGCACATGCCGTCACCAGTGTCGCATACTATATATCAGAAGTGTTTTCCTGTGGAGGAAACGGTTGACCTACGACCTTGCGATAAAATGTTTTCGGTTCCCGTTGGAGAGGCACGTACTTTCGTCTACTAATCGCACGGTTTTGCGGTGCGGTCGCAAAACACAGACACTAAACTTATTACAGTGAACAGAGAGGTCAATGAACGAACGGACAGATCATAACTTTGCGAAAATAAAGGCAGTAAACTTTTTACTCGAAGGAAGACTTGAACCTAGAACCTATCGTTCCGCAGTTGCCCACGCTAACCACGGGACCACGGCGTTCCTGAGTTTACACTATCCTTGATGTTGCCTATCTTGCGCATGGACTACTGAGTTTGTATATTTTGCTTATTTTTTTCATACTTCCACACAACTTCTTCCTGTTTTCTCGACTGATCTGTGTTCAGTTTTCCAAGGCCTATCCACTGTGCCGACTTATAACTAAATCTGAGGGGGGTGCGATGGGGAGGTTCCCTTGTTAGCTCTATATTGGCCTTCGTGGAAGCGCTCTGCAGTGCTGAGAGAGAGGGCATGCCTTCTTCAGCCTCCCCTATTCGTCGTTGTGGACTGCTACGAGACAATCGCTAATGTCTGTGATATCGAAGGGCGCTGTCGACTGTGGTGTAGCACTGCGATATCTTGACGATTCCACAATAATAACGTATTGGCTCATAAGTGTATGAGCAATAAAGAAGACCAAGATAATTTTTCGAACGAGTGCCTCTTTCCATTCCACAGTGCACTCTTACAATGTGAAGAAAATTTAAAAGTCGGACGGCCCCCACTCTCTTGCGACGTTCTGTGGTGTACTTACTGTTGAGTCATATCCTGTACGAATTTGGCCACAACTTTTAACAGCCTTGGCAGCATACTGTGTCCTGATGACGGCCCGTATGGTGCATTAGCATCAGTGGCTTCCTGTCATCGAACCAGACTATCAGAATGACCATTATTTGTGTTTCGTATTAGAACGTGAAAGGGAGGCAGTAACTGGCACTGACTTTGGAAGGATTGCAGCGTAATCCCCATGTTATTCAGCCTGTACTTTGAGCTAGCAGTAAGAGAATCCAAGGGGAACGGTACAAAGAAACTAAATTTGGCAATTTGTTTACAGATGACACTGTCGTTACCCTAGAGGCGACAAAGCACTTGTAATATCAGCTTAACGGAATGGTCAGTGTCTTTAAACGAGCTAACAAGATACACATTAACGAAAGTAAAACATCGGTGATATTGTGTAGTCGCAGTAAAGCAATCAATATCGAGAGAACTGGGTAAGAAAATTAGACACTAGAGGTAGTAGATGTGTTTTGCTGTTTGGACAGAAAAATAGCTGACGGTGGCCAAAGTAAAGAGGACATAAAGTGCAGACTGACAGTGCTAAGAAAAGATTTTTCGGAGAACTGAAATGTCTTAATATCGAATGTAAGTTTATATGTCAGAAACTCCTTTCTTGAAGTATTTGTCTGGAGTAACGTATGCCAAACTTTTCTCTGCCGGAAATCTTCGGCAATCCTGGAACCTTGATGGAACACCTTGTTTACTCTGAAGCTTCATAAAATTTTAAGAAAAGAGAGAATAACTTATTTTATTCAATGATTACTTCACTTTTAATTCATATCTAATAACACAAAATGTTAATGGAATTTTAAAAAATAATTGTATCATCGAAGCGTCGAAAACGAAAATCCCATGTTATTAATAGTTTTTCCTGGGGCACTTATTCGCTTCGCGCGTAACACCAGTTTTCCGTGGAGCACAGTCTGGGAAGCTCTGCTCTGGAGTGTAGCTTTATACCGAAGTGAAACTGTACGGGAAACAGGTCAGAGAATACGAGAAAAGAAACTATGAAAGTGCGATAATACTAAAGATTGCTGAAGATTAGATGAGCACATCCACTAACTAACCGAATTGGGGAGAAAAGAATTTTATGCTACAACTCGACAAAAGGGAACAATCGGTTGATAGAACACATCCTGAGACATCAAGAAATCGTCAGTTTGGTAATACATGGAACTGTTTCAGGTGGAAACGGAAAAGTTGTAGAGAGAGAAGAAGGCTTGACCACAGTGAGGAGATTTAAATGGATACAGTTTACAGATGCTGTGCGCGAATAATGAGACCTGCATTACAGTCTAGCACGGAGAGCTGAATGAAATCACTCTTACATATGGAAACCGCCACAAAAGAAAAGAAAAAAAATACCGTTACTTGTGCAAACGTCTATTACCAAATACACTCCCGGAAATTGAAATAAGAACACCGTGAATTCATTGTCCCAGGAAGGGGAAACTTTATTGACACATTCCTGGCGTCAGATACATCACATGATCACACTGACAGAACCACAGGCACATAGACACAGGCAACAGAGCATGCACAATGTCGGCACTAGTACAGTGTATATCCACCTTTCGCAGCAATGCAGGCTGCTATTCTCCCATGGAGACGATCGTAGAGATGCTGGATGTAGTCCTGTGGAACGGCTTGCCATGCCATTTCCACCTGGCGCCTCAGTTGGACCAGCGTTCGTGCTGGACGTGCAGACCGCGTGAGACGACGCTTCATCCAGTCCCAAACATGCTCAATGGGGGACAGATCCGGAGATCTTGCTGGCCAGGGTAGTTGACTTACACCTTCTAGAGCACGTTGGGTGGCACGGGATACATGCGGACGTGCATTGTCCTGTTGGAACAGCAAGTTCCCTTGCCGGTCTAGGAATGGTAGAACGATGGGTTCGATGACGGTTTGGATGTACCGTGCACTATTCAGTGTCCCCTCGACGATCACCAGTGGTGTACGGCCAGTGTAGGAGATCGCTCCCCACACCATGATGCCGGGTGTTGGCCCTGTGTGCCTCGGTCGTATGCAGTCCTGATTGTGGCGCTCACCTGCACGGCGGGCACGTGCACCTTCCGCCGACCACTGGCGACAACATCGATGTACTGTGGAGACCTCACGCCCCACGTGTTGAGCAATTCGGCGGTACGTCCACCCGGCCTCCCGCATGCCCACTATACGCCCTCGCTCAAAGTCCGTCAACTGCACATACGGTTCACGTCCACGCTGTCGCGGCATGCTACCAGTGTTAAAGACTGCGATGGAGCTTCGTATGCCACGGCAAACTGGCTGACACTGACGGCGGCGGTGCACAAATGCTGCGCAGCTAGCGCCATTCGACGGCCAACACCGCGGTTCCTGGTGTGTCCGCTGTGCCGTGCGTGTGATCATTGCTTGTACAGCCCTCTCGCAGTGTCCGGAGCAAGTATGGTGGGTCTGACACACCGGTGTCAATGTGTTCTTTTTTCCATTTCCAGGAGTGTATATGCACGTATCACAGGTGATGTTATCAGAAACTTCTGAACTCTTGATCGTGATTACGTATGAAATGGATTAATTTGTATGTAGACAGTTTTGAATTTATTTGTGCAGTACAAGGGTTAGAAATATGAGACTCCTGCTGTAACCAGGTATATTGCAGTCAGTTGCCGTGGAGGGCAGATTAGGCGCAGAAGACAGAGAAAGCTCTTGACAGCAGACGGAAGAAGAGCAGAGCGGCTGGAACTGTAATCCCCTCCAACCCCCACCTGCCGCAGCCTCCAACCTCCGCACCTCTCCACCCCCACTAATTGAGGAGCAGCCGGTCTGACGGGAGACTGCTCATTTCGATCTCATTTTAGAGGGCAGGGTTGGGGGGGGGGGGCGGAGGGCGGCGGAAGGGCTCGTGAGATAGCGAGAAGCCGCGTAACTGCAACCCCTTGACCCCTCGCCGCCAGTTGGCAGGTGGCACTCTGACATTTCGCCCGAGAACCACCTAATCTCTCTCCCTCTCACTCTCAGTCACTCTCTCTCCCTCTGTTTCTCCCAGTCTACCTGCCTACCTGTCTAGCAAAGTGTATCCAGTTACCTTTATTTCTCGCTCGTCTTTCCACAATAAAGACAGCACGTGTATGTGGCAAAGGCATTGTCACGCGCGTTCCAGGGAACTATGACAGCACCTTTCTTGTGGTCTACACACATACATAATACGTACATTATCTTGAATAGAGCCCATGTGTTGTTGTACAAGCTCATCAGTAATAGTCCTCTTGCAGACAATGTCGGTAATCTTGCTATTACAAACTTTAATCTCACTGATAGTCCTGCTATAATCACCACTCTTCTCGCTATGGACTGTGGTAGCCTCTTACGTGATCTGAGCCAGCTGTGCAGACGCCAAAGAGGATTATTGAGTCAATGAGGCCTTCTGGTCAGTGGCGGCGGCCTAAATACACGCAGCTGGCAGGGCACTGGCGGCGTGTTGCTTGTCGGTGTGAGTGAGTCCTGCCTCTCTCGTGATAGCTGCACTTGGTCCAGTGCCCACTTATCGATTTTTGCTTCATATTTGCCAACTGGTGTGCTGGCGATAGATTACACCAGCACAGCTGTAGTGTATGAGTTAGTTCAAATAATTCAAATGGCTCTGAGCACTATGGGACTTAACTTCTGAAGTCATCGGCCCCTAGAATGTAGAACTACTTAAACCTAACTAAGGCCCGAGGCAGGATTCGAACCTGCGACCGTAGCAGCAGCGCGGTTCCAGACTATAGCGCCTAGAATCGCTCGGCCACCCCGGGCCGGATATGAGTTAGTGTCTAGGTGTAACGTAGCAAAGTGAAATAAGACGGATCAAGCAAGTAACGACGGTGGGAGGGAAAGGAGAATTGTAGTAAAGCTGTAGCTCATCTATGAAAGAGGCCTGCATACACTTGTGTGACATTTTCGAGTACTTCTCGAGTGTTTGGGATCTCCACCAGTTCGGATCAAAGGAAAACATCGAAGTGATTGAGAGGCATCTGCTAGACCTGTTACTGGTAGGTTCGATCAACACCGAGTATTATGGAAATGTTCCCTGAACTCAAATGGGAATCCCAGGATTAATTTCACTGCTAAACATTGAAAGGTCTCTGTTGGATTCCTTTCATGTTAATTTCTTAAATCTGTTGTCATTTACGGCATAAATTCCTCTTCTAAAATTTACTGTGGCGTTTCTGACTAACTGGGAGGAGACTGAGTAGTGGAACGTGTTACTTTTACACATAAACAAGAACGATCTGTCACACTACTACACTTTAAAACACAGTTTATATGTAATTTATGTCACACAGTCTCATACGGAAACTACATCCGCTTTCTTTTATATACTGTATATGATAAGATACCTTCATCCCCCTTCCCTTCTGTGTGAGTGGATGAATGAGCAAATGTATTTCTAGTTGCATGCTTGAGGGTAGCAGACAAGTCTGTCTGCTAGAGAACAGTAGGACCAACGTCGGAACAGGTAGCTACGCTTTCTAAAAGCAAAGAGGTTTCTATCCTTAGTATGGTCCTGTCTGTCCCTTGTCATGTTGATATAGGAAGCTGCCCCTCTGGCCACTTCCGTTTGTATTTGTGAGCCACCCTCAGAAAGGGACCGGGGCAGTCTGTCCGTGGCGAGCGTCTGAAGTGGTAAGATCTCCAGCTAAGCGCGTGTCTGCTAAATCCATAGGACAATGGATTTCTTAAGTTCAGCCTAACTGAAAATTTAATCAACTTTATTTCAGGTTTAGCTCTAAAATATCTAATGTTATCTTAAATTACAACGCAGTGTAATTCGCTTGTGAAGTTCAGAATATCTTCCGGTAGTTGCTTTGTTACTACTTTGTGAGTAAAGTGGAACCACGTGTTGATCAGTAACTCTAACTAAGATCATCAATCTTAAATGCGAGTGTGCGTGAGATTATAACATCTCGTCTTGACAATATTTTTCAATATAGCAACTTTTCTTTATGTTCAACCCACGTGGGGTGTACTTTGTGAGACCACTACCACATGCTTATATAATTGTTTGACCCATCAGGTTAATAGTAAGAAGTAAGGTTTTTCTTTTGTAAATTGCTTTTCGATCTAATTTATTTTAATTGTCAAAGTTATTGTGGAGTTACACGCTTTGTGTAAACCAAGTTGACCACGTGAAGCATGTGGTGTAATCATCAAAGTAGCCCTCAGCTATTCTTTTCGGGAAGATTTCACAGAGAGTTAGTATGAATTTAGTATACCAGTGTGTGGTAATTACATGACGGACAGGATTGTGCTACGAACGTAACTTCTTTGGGTGAAAATTTAATCGGTTGGTTGTGGTTAATTTCCTCTTGCATATGTTTCAACGTTCTTCGTGTGTTATTTTATGAATGCAGTGTTGTATGCAGTATCCCAATCTTGGCTCCATATTTGATGTGTTCCGTAAAACTCACATTTTCCACAATCCTAAATAAGGCACCAGTTTAGTTATGAATCAAATTTAATATGCTGAAATTTCAATGATCAATGTTAAAATAAATTTCCAAATATAAACTGATTTATTTCTTTTTATTTAAATTCTCTTATATATATATATATATATATATATATATATATATATATATATATATATCACCGGTTAGGACAAGAGAAATCAGGAACCGTATGGAAGCGTATTTTTCCTCGCTCCGTTTGCGAGTGGAACAGGAAAGGGGAGAGCAGCAGTAATATAAGGTACCATTCGTGATGCACCGTATGGTGGCTTGCAGAGTATGTATGTTTGGTTCAAATGGTTCAGAGCACTGTAGGACGTAACATCTGAGGTCAGTCCTAGAGCTACTTGAACCTAACTAACCTAAGGACATCACACACATCCATGACCGAGACAGAATTTGAACCTGCGACGGTAGCAGCAGCGCGGTTCCGGACTGAAGTGTCTAGAACCGCTCGGCCACATTGGCCGTCTGAGTACGTTTGTAATTGTAGATGTACAAGAGAATGTCTTCGCCTGACTCTTGCAGATGGTGAACCCGAACTCCACCAATAAATATTCAGAAGCTATTCAGGCGTTTTTTCTAAGTATTTACATGCAAGCATGTAAAAGAGTATTCATTGAGATGTACAGTTGCTAGATGTCCGTTTGTGTGATGCTTGTTGCACCTTGTCGGTCAATACAAGGACAGTTAATGCTGGCTGTGGACAACGCTGGAGTTGTCGTCGACGATATCCAATATGTGTTCGATTGGAGACTGTCAGGTGATCGAGTAGGCCAACTGGCATGTGGACACTCTGTAGTGCAAGTTTGGTTACAACAGCGGTACGTGGCCGAGCGTTATCCTGTTTGAAAACACTGCCTGCAATGCTGTCCATAAATGGCAGCACAATAGATCGAATCACTTGACTGATGTACAGATTTTGTAGTCAAGATACGTGGGATAACCACGGTCGAAATCGCACCTCGGACCAAAACTCCAGGTGTAGGTCGAATGTGTCTAGCAAGCGGAGAGGCTGGTCGCAGGTCCTCAACTGGCCTCTTTTTAACGAACACACGGCAATCACTGGCAACGTGGCAGCATCAGGTTTCATCAGAAAACACAACAGACCGCCACCCTGCCCAGCAATGAGCTCTCCCATGACACCACTCAAGTCACAGATGACTTTGGTTTGGGATCAGCGGAATACACGCTGCAGTGCGTCGGGTTCGTAGCTCCTTGAAGAAACCGGTTTGTGACAGTTCGTTGTGTCACGGTGACGATAACCGCTGTTCATATTCCTGCTGTACACGCATTACCATGTTCCAGAACCATACTCCGAAGACGGGCCGGAGCCTCTAGTGGTGGCGACACCATACTAACCTCACTCAGCAAAATTCATGCACATTTCCCAAGAGGATGGCAAACACATTTGATGGCGGTAGTGGGTCTAGTTGTTTAAATAAAGACTTATGTGCAATGCATGTAATACAGCTATCAATATCTCAGTGTCTTGTGGCGATAACACAACACTAATGCTGTAGGTAGGTAATAAATTTAAAGAAATTTAAACAAATTTAAATAAATTTATAGAAATTATATTCGAATTGAATGGAAACACGATACTAACTTCCATCAGCTGTTAGAGCAAATTTCGTGAACAGAGTTGATGGTTGTAGTGGGTCTAATTGTTTAAATAAGGACTTACGTCCAGTGCCTGTAATACAGCTATCGACATCTCAGCCACTTTTGTAGTGAAGTGTTATATGTTTGGAACACTTTAAAGCTGGAGTGCGTGTTTAATAGTCTTTCAATGCTTGGAAACCTGCGTGATTCCTGTTTTGGGGACGTTCGGTGTATGACGGCCCTGCCGGACTTCGGGTGATGCAGGCGTGTGCGGTTAGTGTGCGAGAGTGTTCTTAGAGAAAGTGAGAGTGTTTGTGTCCGGCAGGCGTCAGTGGGTGTGAAAGCAGGCTAATCGACTGCCACTCGTGTTGTCAGCGTGCGACACACACATACAGCCGGACGTCAACGTGACATATCGCGAAACTCTGCGGTAGCGGCGAACTAGGTCACTTGCCTCTTGTGCAAAGCATGACGATACTCTTCATATGTTCAAGCATTAATGAGTGTATTTAATAAAGCTATCGATATCTCAGCCCTTTCTGGTGGTAACATGACACTAATGATGCAGATAATAAATTTTATACGAATTGAATGGAAAGATCATACTAATCCCCCTCAGCTGTAGGAGTAAGCTCTTAGAGTAAAGTTGGTGAACATTTTCTAAGATAATGGTAAGCACACTTGATGGTGGTACTGCGTATGATTGTTTAAATAAATACTTGTCAGTACATGTAATACAACTATTGATATCTCAGCCTGTTGTGTTGGTAACAAAAAAATTTATAGAAATTATATTGGAATTGAATGTAAGCTCTTACAGAAAAAAATTCGAAATTCAAAGAGGATGGCGAACACACTTTTATGGTGTTACTGTTTGTAACTGTTTTAATAAAGAATTATGTCTAGAGCTCAATGGGTGCATGTAATAAAGCTAGACTGAGAAACTGATATCTCAGCCTCTTGTGGCGGTAACACAACACTAATGCTGTAGGTAGATAACAAATTAAAACAAATTTATAGACATTTAAAGAAATTTATAGAAATTTAAATAAATTTATAGAATTTATATTCGACTTAAATGAGCAGCCTCTAGTGGGGGTGACACCATACCAACTCTGCTCAGCAAAATTTTCCAAGAGGATGGCTAACACAATTGATGGTGGTACTGCTTGTAACTGTTTAAATAAAGACTTACGTCCAGTTCCAGGAAGAGATAGGTTAGTGGAGATAGCGCAACCGTCCTCTCTTTCCCACCATTTTCTTAGATTAGTATAGGTAGCTAACATTCAAATTTCCGGCCAGATCCTAGGACAATGTGACTTAGGTTACTGAGATAGTCCAACTGCCCTAACTTCCCGCCACTTTTGGATAACGGTACTCGCGTCATCAGCTGACGTCACGTACTTGCGTCACGGCCGCCATCTTGGATAACGGTACTTTGGGGTGACGCCGCCTCTTGGGAGACCTACTTTGGGGCGACATCCTGATTACCCTACTACTTATGTGTGCCGTTAGAAAGAAATGTGCAAGATACGAAAAAAACGGACATCTTTTCGCCGTAGACGACAAAGAGAAACAAACAAAACTGGGAGTGACTCTCTGCTGCAGGTACAGCTCTTAAAAGAGGTGTCATCTTTGGAAATTTTAGGACCTACATATAAAAATTCGATACCTGCCACTTTCATTGTAAAAAAGCATTACGAAATAGTTCATATACCAGTCCACCTTTGAAGCAGTCATTAATTTTGTCCCACCACACGGTTCCCTTCTTTTTAAAAGAGAGATCGACCACCAGCATCATTTCTTCTTCTTTTTCTGGTAATGAGCTTGTTACAGTAAAATAATTGGTGAACATGTGATGACTGCTAAATGGTCTTCATCCCTCATAATATCAACCTGTGAAATTGTAATTAAAGCGCTACTTTATAGTAGTAACAAAACGAGGGCAACTTCGGCAAGGTATCAGAGCAAACTGAGATTCCACGTGACTGAATCCCTTGGCCCCAAGCCCTTCGTTTGCTGTGAATGAGGAACAGAATTCCAATGCATCAGCGACCAATGTTAGGCCGAATCCAGCGTCTGTCATTCGTTGCCGTTACTTGACCTAGTGCGTATGCGCCTTTACACTCTGTACATCGGAAACAACAGAGGACCCGAAACGAAACCCTGTGGGTCACTATAACTACTCCAATTCTCGAGTACATGATATGCTGTGCGAAGACTTGCGGTGTACGTATGCAGGTGCCAACAATGATGTAGTGTTCCCTTTGTTTCCGCAGCCCCTGCCACACCACTCACGACAGATTCGGTTCGGCAGTTTGATGGGTCGCTGGCTCTCGCTGGAGAAGAGAGGCCGGTAATGGTATCGGCAGACGGCCCATCAGCTGGGGTTGCCACCTCTCCGCCTCTGCCAGGGAAATGAAGGCCCGCGCACCTCATTAGGCAGGGGAAGGGGGGAGGATTTCTGAGGGTGAGACCGCATTTTCCACCTCAACCCTGCCCCTTTTTCTCTCAGCTCACAGCGCCGGCAGTTACATCCCATCCCAAGTCCTCCCCCTCCCCCCCCCCCCACCTAAGCCGCCTCTTTCCCGCCGTTTACGGCCGCGGGAGCCCTCTGCGCGCCACATCCGCCCGAAGATATTTCCGTCTGCCGAGCTGGAGCGTCTGCGGGAATAAAGTCGGCGCGGGCAGCAGAGTACAGCGGGCCACGACAATTTTCCGTTTCCCCCCACACCTACCGCACTACTCGGCCGCCGGCGGGAAGGAGGGGAGAAAGTTGCGAGGTCTGGAGGGCGCTAAATGTTTCACGAGCCGCGACCGTAACGACTTCTATTTGACGAGAAAAACTCCGGCGAAACTTGAGTTGGGCCTATGTACGTGGCCAGCAAGGCGAGCTGTGTTACGGCGTCTACCTACCGACGATGATAGCCAAACTGTCTGGAAGGAAATCGATAATTTACAGCTTACTCCCCTTTTTCCGCAAACTCATTACGGATATAAATTTGGTGTTCTACCTCGCAATCTACCTGCAGTACTGCCATACACAACAGCTTACCTCGTCATAAAAATCTGCAATGTCATAACATACTTGTGATAAAACTGACGTTATAAGAGATGACCTTAACAACAAGCTCGCCGAATATATCATTATTCACCCCCTTGTATTGGACGCTTTGTAGCGCTATGTATCGTGTAGCACTGTGGTCGTCTCATGCGACGGAAAGGTCGTCACAGTCCCTCTTAACAATGTTTCACGCCTTCTTTTGATGTCTTCGGAATGGAAATCAGAACTGGGATGTCCGGCGATGAAATCACGCAGTTTTCTTATTAGTGGGAGGGGAAAACATTTCTGAAACACCACTGTTCAGAATCGGCACGAAAAGGGCTCACAGGATGGTATAAGGGACGCCACTGAAACCACCCCTTTCCATGGGACGTTGATTCTCACACATTTAGCGGTCGAAAACAACAGTTCACAGTGCGATGAGCACACAAATACGAGGCGTGTTTTTTAAGTAACCACAGTTTCGAAATTAAAAAAAGACGTGCTAAGATATCTCAATAATTTTATTTTTACATGAAAGTTTGTACCTTAATTTACTTTTCTACATAATTACCTTCAATATTGAGGCACTTGTCATAACATTGTTCCAGTTTTTGAATACCCTCCTCATAGAAGTCTGCCGCCTGTCTTGTTAACCACTGCATCACCACTGTTTTGACTACGTCAACTTCTTGAAGAAGCTGACCGCCCAGGTGTTTCTTCAAGTGCAGGAACAGATGGCAGTCACTGGGCGCAAGATCGGGGCTTTACGGAGGATGATCTAGAGTTTCCCATCGAAAAGATGTTATGAGATCTTTGGTCTGATTCGCCACATGCTGACGGCCATTGTCTTGCAGCAAAACGATGCCCTTGCTCAACTTGCCACGTCTTTTGTTCTGAACTGAACTGCGCAGATTGTGCAATGTCTTACAGTAAACTGCTGCATTGATTGTCTCATTATGAGGCACAAATTCCACAAGCAATACTCCTTTTCTGTCCCAAAAAACTGTGCACATGATTTTCCGGGCAGAAATTGTTTGCTTACACTTCACTTTTCTGGATGAATCTAAATGCCGCCATTCAATGGACTGTTGCTTTGATTCTGATGCGACGTAGGCCACCCACGTTTCATCGCCCGTAACAATTTGGCTGAAGAAATCTTCACCCTCGTTTTGGTACCGCTCAAGGAAAGTCAATGCACTGTCTAAACGTTTGGTTTTGTGCACATCCGTCAACATTTTTCGTACCCAACGTGCACACAATTTTCGGTAATTCAAGTGCTCGGTCACAGTGCCATACAAAACACTACGAGAAACATTAGGAAAGTCATTCAGCAAGGAGGAAATCGTAAAGCGTGTTTTCTCTCACCTTATTGTCCACTTTCTGCACCAAACTTTCATTAACGACCGAAGGACGCCCATTCCGTTGTACATCATGCACATTTGTGCGGCCATCTTTAAATGCTCTTACCATTCCATCACTCATAATGTTTTCTCCGTAAACTGCATAGATCTCACGATGAATATCGATCGCTTTTAGGCCTTTAGCACTAAGAAATCTTATAACAGCCCGTACTTCACAGACGGCGGGACTCACGTTTATCGGAGGCATCTTAAACACTCACTACACAACTTAAACAAAGAAGAATCAGACTGTAATGGTGTCAGTGCGCAGACAACAGATGTAAGTACCCAGTGCGCATGCGTAGAACGCCGACCGCAGCGCTGCGGCCGCGCTGTGGCAAAACGGTACTTACTTAAAAAACACGCCTCGTACGTTTTTGACAGCCTTTGATACTTCTGTCACCTCCTGGGCGGTTCAACCCTCGTTGATTGACATCAAGGGACTGCAACACTATTGAACGTGATATCAGTCCTTTGCCGTTCAGTGCGACCGCAATTTTTGCACTGGTCTACTGGGTGGAACCACGACAGACAGTTCAAAAGCATTCGACGAAATTTGAACGTGATCCGACGCAGCAAAGGGCCTTATCCTTTCGCAGTGCTCTTGTTTCTCACCCTCCTTGCATCGTAATCATGGAAGGGTCTGACATTGACACAGGCATAAATAAAAAGGAAAAAGGTCCGTCTAAGACTCCCCAGTTTGGGAAAAACCTCGGTTGCCCCCACCGGCATTCATCGAGAATTTTGAAAATGATCCTTTACAGAGAAAAGTTGTAAAGTTGCCCAAAAAGCTTGCAACTAGGCAACCCCTCGATACACCTGCCCTGCAGGCAACAAGGAATATTTCGCTTCACTGTGAAGGCACATTTAAACGATGAGCGTGTGAGACGTTCACGGAAGCGCAGACACAATTCTGTCAGAAATTTGATTCCCGTGTGACGTATTAACCTACTGTACGAGTAACATGGGCTTCTCTGGTCTTTTTCCTGCCTGTGTCGACACCTTGCTGTTTGAAGCTTCGTCCACGCCTCGGGAGGCGTCGCAGAGCGCAACACTTTTGCACTATCACAGAGAAAGGTCGTAGGCACATTCGAAATAAATTTAAAACTTATACATTGGGATGGGAGACAATTACGTGATTCTAAAAGTAACTGTTTAATTCTATTACACCGTGTACATTATTAAACAGCTATCCTGGAGCATCGAGGATGACACGAAAACTGGTCGACAGAACTGAGGTTGAACGAAAATGTTGGTGCTCCGACATTTTATACATTACTGAAAATGCTCCTCTCCATATGTTGGTGTTCTCATACATCGATACACAGACACTTACCTGCTCCGCGGCTCAGATAAATTTCTGCGGACGCCCACGTCCCCGCCATAAAAAAATAAATAAATAAAGATTGAGAGACGCTGTTCTACCAAGTTAGTGGTGATCTATTATGCTACGATACCTTGCTACTAACAATTCTTTGGATGACTTGGAACTTCACGTTAAGTATTTGAGACGTATTTATAGAAACGGGTCATGCAATAATACGTGCACTAAAGGATTACATTAGCGTAAGTAGACACTAAGACAAATATCTATACACACTTTTATTTGTCGCTTTGTATTAATTAAATTTCTTAAATAATGTTCCGTTGTAACGACAAGCGCCGGAATGATGATCGAGAACGGAAGAGTGGAGAGGGCTGTGAGACGACGCAGCCGACAGTGCGCTGATGAACCCCTCTCTGGGGCGAAACAGGGCAGGAGCGGCCTCCACACGAAGAGAATACAAGCTCCGCGCCGCCTAGCCGCGGCCGGAGTGGAAGAGCAGCCGTCATACAAACGCTGCAGCAGTCACTTGTGAACTGTATTGTTTAGCTAGCAATGAAATTATGTATACCGAAGGACGCTGATTATTTGCATGTCGCCATTTGCTTCCGACACATCTTGGCGAATACACAAAGTATTGTCAGTTTAACTTACTGTGATAAACTCCATTAATATCATATGCTT
This sequence comes from Schistocerca cancellata, assembly GCF_023864275.1. Taxonomy (NCBI): domain Eukaryota; kingdom Metazoa; phylum Arthropoda; class Insecta; order Orthoptera; family Acrididae; genus Schistocerca; species Schistocerca cancellata. The sequence continues at coordinate 20,458,849 of NC_064631.1, read as the reverse complement.
CAATTGTTGTCTAGCGATCCGAGAAAACAGCTTTCTAGGAACCCTATATTAGACGTGTGGGCAGAGCACAATAAAAACATCTTCCTTTGTGGCCGCCAGCCGGAGTGGCCGTGCGGTTCTAGGCGCTGCTGTCTGGAACCGAGCGACCGCTGCGGTTCGAATCCTGCCTCCGGCATGGATGTGTGTGATGTCCTTAGGTTAGTTAGGTTTCATTAGTTCTAAGTTCTAGGCGACTGATGACCTCAGAAGTTAAGACGCATAGTGCTCAGAGCCATTTGAACCATTTTGAACCTCTGTGGCCGTTCCTCGTATTGTCTGAGCAGCAAATTATTCGACTCATCATTCTTAACACTACTATTTTTGTACTCATCTACCCTAACACCCCACAATATCGTTATTGATTTATATAGCTCAGTAGACTGAATAAACAAGCTCGATCTCCTTGTCTTGTACTCTTGTTCCACTTACCACTGTAAACGCCGATGAGCAACAAACTGCTAGAGTTTGCTAAGGATATTTATTGTCAGTACTACCCGTGGAGCCGCGCGGGGTTAGCCGAGCGGTCTCAGGCGCTGCAGTGATGGACTGTGCGGCTGCTACCGGCGGAGGTTCGAGTCCTCCCTCGGGCATGGGTGTGTGTGTTTGTCCTTAGGAAAATTTAGGTTAATTAGTGTGTAAGCTTAGCGTCTGATGACCTTAGCAGTTAAGTACCATAAGATTTCACACACATCTGAACACATTTGAACTACCCGTGGACGACAAAGTATTTCCGGGCCGCGCAACATATCTCAAAAGTGTTTGACGATCTCAGTATCGCTGCGCAGCCTCTCAGTCTCAGCCCTACACGTTTAATATTATTGCACATCAGCAAATGTTGCACATTACTATTGACTGTTTAGGGGGCGCTTTAAGGGAATGTAATTTATCCACGAAAGAAGTGGTTTACAAAACACTTATTAATCGATTCTTGTGAATTGTTCATCAGTCTGGGTTTCTTACCAAGAGAAAGTTAACATAAGAGAAGAGGGAGAGAAGATCCAAATACCAGTACGGCATTTCGATACTAGATTGTTTACTCCCACGAGAGATAGTCACAGATATGCTTACCGAACTCCAGTGGCAGCCGCTGCAAGCCAGCCGTTGTGCGTCACGAAGGGGAGTACCGTTGAAATTTCGAGATCGTATGTTCCAAGAATAGTCGGCCAACATACCACTTCCCCTCACATACGTCACCTCACGCGTAATTATCTGTGATACAGAGCTTTACCAACAATCGTTCTTCTCACGTGCCATTGACGGTTGGAACATGAAAGGAATGGAAATACAGTAGGAACAGAAATGTCCTCCGCCACACACCTGAAGGTGGCTTGCAGAGTAAAGATGTTAATGTAGTGGCAGAACATGTAATCTATTCGTTTTATCTTCACAACAGGGCCGACAGTAGAAAGTATTTTCCATAACTAGAAACGTACGTACCTGGACACTCCTATATAAAGTATAATTCCACGAGCTGCGACATAGTCGCGAATTGAACAGTGACCGGAACATAGAATAAATTTCCTTTACTTCGCGTATATATTAGTTTGTTTTGAATAGTAGTGCTGCTGACAAGATGACTCTTGTATATACTATTATTTATATACATTTGACTACTCTGGCGCTGATTATGTGTGTAGCAACTGACGACGCCACTATGGCTCCGGTATATTAGGACACGTCTTTTATAAAACATGGTCATTTTGGCAAAAAAATTTTGACCACAGACGTGAAGTAAAGGAAGATTTATAAAGTGTAATTGACCACTAGATGTGACGACGGGGGCCAGTCAGTAGAAAAGTCTTTACAGTAAAGAAGCAGTAAGAACAAAATGGGAGAGTTGGAAATTTCGTGGTAAGTTCCTACCGGACCAAACTACTGAGGTGATCGGTACCTAGGCTTACACACTACTTAACTTAAACTAATGCCAAGGACAACACACACACACACACACACACACACACACATGCCCAAGGGAGGAAGCGAACTTCCGACGGGAGGAGCCACGCGAACCGTGGCAAGGCGCCCTAGACCGCACGGTTACCCCGCGCGGCAATGGGAGTGTTCAGTGACCTAGGACGTGGAGTCGTCGTGGTATGTAACCGGAGTAACAATTAGTGTGTGAATTTGCACTCTTATAAGCAGCCCAAGTCGACTGTTGGCGATGTGACTGTGAAGTGGAAGTGTGAAGGGACAACCACAGATAAACCGAGACAGGCTGACCTCGTTTACTGACCCACAGCGACTTTCGAGCATTACGGAGAATGGTTGTAAAACATCGCATGAAATCAACGGAAGGAATCACTCCTGACTTCCATCGTGCTATCAACAGTCCTGCTAGCACAGTGATTGTGAATAGGGGGTAAAAAAGAATGTCGCTGATTCGTCAAGCAATTCCTCATAAGCCAGACATTTCTGTGGCCAGTGGTAAGAGTCGCCGGAGGTGGCGCCAGAACAGTGGGCTATGGGCTGCTGCAAACGAGTGACTAGGACTGATGAGTTATGCTGTACCCTATGACAGTCCGATGAAGGGTTTGCTTTATATGAATGTGTGGTGTCTGTTCTCTCGGATATGTCCAAAAGCATAGACACCACGCATTCAACTTATAACTGATTGGCCTAGCTGGTCATTGAATCCACCTCCTTCTGTGCAGATGCACAAAAACGTCCGACCTCCAATGGGAATCTCAGAGACCGAACATGGAGGATATGGACCGGGACTGCAGATAGATGCCACTCGACGGGAGTGTGGATCGGCCGTGAGGCCTGCCGAGAAAATCCGCGGTTGCCATAACGATGTGTCCCGGATGGCACAGTAATTAGCACATCTGCCTAGTAAACAGGAGATCACAGTTTAGAATCCCGGTCCGGGACACATTTTCACTCTGAAACGTCCTGCTAACAAGCCGCAGGACAGAACAGGTAGTTGGAATTGTGGAAATGGATCAAAAATGAGCGGCTCTCAGTTACACTCGTACACATATAACTTTATTTTGTTGCCCTAACATTACAGAGCAAATTTCCGACTGAATATGTCATACACTCTTATGGAATAAGGGCACAACCTCTTTAATTTTTAAAACGACTGAAGGCCCATGATTTAAAACAGAACTACAATAAATTTTCAAAGGCAGAAGGCCGAAAGCTTTATGCAAAACATTTTAAATGAGGCTCAAGGCCCAAACAATGCAAGACATGACAAGTAGGGAACTTTCGATTTTAAAACGGCTCAAGGTCCATTATTTAAAACCCAACTGAAAGCTTACAAATTTAGATCATCAGCTATGACCCATAAAATACACAATCAAACACCAATAAGAAAAGGCAATACAGCCAGCGGCGCTCAGAAGTTTCCAGGGGTCGGTCTGAACTTGAAATATTAACGTACGCTTAGGGGACACAGTTAGTCGCCCCAACTATATCCGATCCGCTCGGCAACCCAACCAAGAGACAGTCAACGGACCCACCGACAAGACCACTTGCTTTCCACCCGACCAGTACACAAGGAACTCCAGAGCCAAAAAGCAAAAATTGAAGCCACCCACAACCAAGTATGCATAAGCTGTCAAAACTGCACACACGTGTTGGACAGCGACAACACAGTGAGGAAAGGACACTGCCTGAATTTTACGTCAGTGGCCAGGGCAGGTAACCGGAACTGTAACGGACACAAGGCAGAAATATCCACTGGTGCACTTGGACTTCAAATAACCAAAATACAGTTAAACTCCACCAGATGGTGGCCAAACCTTCGCCAACTCGAGCACTCGCTGTTGCTCACGGGAATACCCCAAACAGCCAACCACGAAAACCAATGGCGCAATGTGATCAGACTGGCTTCAGTAATTAAATCACCGCTCAACTTCGATGTCCAGGGACGGTGAGCAACGAACCTCGTACCAATCGGTACAGCTCCCACACACTCTGACACTGCGTAGAGACCGCCAGCGTGTCCGGCCCACTGCGCCACGTGGAGATTTACTGGCTGATGCGCACCAACCGACCGACTGCCACACTTCAGCACGGAGACAGCACTGAAATAACTGAGCAGTCGACCATCACAAGCTACACACAGTTTCACGAACACTTGCACGAAGGACCAGACAATACTGACGTCAGCGACTGCGCTATAACAAGCACGAATCACGAGTCGGCACACGCAGGCAACCCAGAAGCGGTCGCCGGCCAACATTCACGTCGTCCGACAAGACGACCGACCGACCGACCGACCGACGACCAACCGAGGTGGTCCGCACGCACGTGGTATGTATCGGAGACCGCCGGCCGAGTCACGGCTGTCCGGACTTGACTGCAGCCGCATCCCGACTGAACGACAGCCGCGTCCCAAGTCAGACGCTGCCAGGTCCGAACTGCACCGCCAGCGCCTGCCAACTCACTGGCAGGTCCGACTTAAATCCCAACACACGACAACCGGGATGTAATAGCAGTCAGCGAAGATAATACGCCAGGGCTTATATCGATATGCGCCGCTGCTGCCGCTCACGGGCAGCCAAGGCGGCACCTCAGTGACACCAGTAATTGAAATTAACATACCGAGGTCAAATGAGGTATGGCTCGAACACGAGCCACGTACTTCCCACATTCGACGCCGCTGATATCGCGTAATGTCCCGATGCAACTGACAGCTGTGATACCCTCCCTTTCCCTCTCCGCCGTTAATTTACATGGAAAGATTTGTGTTTGGTGAATACGTGGCGCACTTTACCTGCCGTCATGTGTACCGTCAACAGTGAAGCCCGGAAGACGTGGTGATATGCGACTTGCCGTGCCTGATTGTCTTGGGATCGGAAGGACTGGACCGAAGGGGTATTTAACGTCATTAGTAGCGCCAACAAGTTTTAAAATACATTCATTGGAACATACATCAATCAAATCAGTTAAAACTTTAGCCTCTCCTCCACAGTGATGATAAGGATTGACACAACACAAATCTCAAATTCAAAATAATTAAAGTCTGTTTCATGAAATGACAAGACCAATGCTTTGAATTACAACAAATATTAAAGGAGAATTATTCAAAAGGTTAACACACGCGTCATCAGCTAGTGTTCTTGCCGTTTGTTTAAGGAAAGTCACTGAAACTGTTACAGGGCATTACAGGTTATCAAACTTAGCAAAGCATATAGTAACAGCAGGAAAAATATGTACATAAGTAAAGTCTGCTTGCGAGTAAGCCACTCATTGACTAATAACATGCCCTGACTTCGCCTAAACTTTCGGCACGTCATACAGTCACTCCCATACCCATGCTCCGTCTCTCCGACATAATGCAGAAAGTGTGTGTGTGTGTTGGGGGGGGGGGAGGGGGGGACGAAAAAGCTTGCACAGGTCAAACGCGCTCCCATTTGCTCGGGGTTAAACTGTTTTCCAAAACGATGTCCCACGGAAGTATTCCGCAGTAAATGGTTCAAATGGCTCTGAGCACTATGGGACTTAACATCTCAGGGCATCAGTCCCCTAGAACTCAGAACAACTTAAACCTAACTAACCTAAGGACATCACACACATCCATGCCCGAGGCAGGATTCGAATCTGCGACCGCGGTGGTCCCGCGGTTCCAGACTGTAGCGCCCACAACCGCTCGGCCACGACGGCCGGCGGTTCGTTCTTCTTTGTTGTCGGGCCAACACCAGGCAACGAACCCACTGGTCTATAGTAAGAGACCCACACAGCCACAACACTGACCGACTCGACCGCCACCCTCTCCATTAAGCCACTTCCTTTCTCTCTCTCTCTCTGCGCACCACGCCGATCACTATCCAAGTCGCTCTCACACTGCCGACTCATTCCCGCCACACCTCGCGCCTCCTTCTTTGGACAAAGATAACGAATGCAAGAGCGTGACATGAGATATCGAACGCAGCGGAGCCGGGCGGTGTCACCGAGCGGTTCTAGGCGCTTCAGTCTGGAAGCGGTCGCGCGGTTCGAATCCTGCCTCGGGCATCGATGTGTGTGATGTCCTTAGCTTAGTTAGGTTTAAGTACGAGGGTTGTTTTTTAAGTAAAGGCCTTTTTTATTTTTAAAAAAAGATGCAAATACTTTTCTAAAAAAACTTTTATTTCCTGATTCTACACACTTTTACCTATTTTTCTACGAGGGCAGTTCAATAAGTAATGCAACACATTTTTTTTCTGAAACAGGGGTTGTTTTATTCAGCATTGAAATACACCCAATCTTTTAGCTACACAACACTATTTTTCAACGTAATCTCCATTCAATGCTACGGCCTTACGCTACCTTGAAATGAGGGCCTGTATGCCTGCACGGTACCATTCCACTGGTCGATGTCGGAGCCAACGTCGTACTGCATCAATAACTTCTTCATCATCCGCGTAGTGCCTCCCACGGATTGCGTCCTTCATTGGGCCAAACATATGGAAATCCGACGGTGCGAGATCGGGGCTGTAGGGTGCATGAGGAAGAACAGTCCACTGAAGTTTTGTGAGCTCCTCTCGGGTGTGAAGACTTGTGTGAGGTCTTGCGTTGTCATGAAGAAGGAGAAGTTCGTTCAGATTTTTGTGCCTACGAACACGCTGAAGTCGTTTCTTCAATTTCTGAAGAGTAGCACAATACACTTCAGAGTTGATCGTTTGACCATGGGGAAGGACATCGAACAGAATAACCCCTTCAGCGTCCCAGAAGACTGTAACCATGACTTTACCGGCTGAGTGTATGGCTTTAAACTTTTTCTTGGTAGGGGAGTGGGTGTGGCGCCACTCCATTGATTGCCGTTTTGTTTCAGGTTCGAAGTGATGAACCCATGTTTCATCGCCTGTAAAAATATTTGACAAGAAATTGTCACCCTCAGCCACATGACGAGCAAGCAATTCCGCACAGATGGTTCTCCTTTGCTCTTTATGGTGTTCGGTTAGACGAGGGACCCAGCGGGAACAAACCTTTGAATATCCCAACTGGTGAACAATTGTGACAGCACTACCAACAGAGATGTCAAGTTGAGCACTGAGTTGTTTGATGGTGATCCGTCGATCATCTCGAACGAGTGTGTTCGCACGCTCTGCCATTGCAGGAGTCACAGCTGTGCACAGCTGGCCCGCACGCGGTAGATCAGACAGTCTTGCTTGACCTTGCGGCGATGATGACACACGCTTTGCCCAACGACTCACCGTGCTTTTGTCCACTGCCAAATCACCGTAGACATTCTGCAAGCGCCTATGAATATCTGGCCCTGGTTTTCCGCCAAAAGAAACTCGATCACTGCCCGTTGTTTGCAACGCACATCCGTTACATACGCCATTTTAACAGCTCCGTACAGCGCTGCCACCTGTCGGAAGTGAATGAAACTATACGAGACGAAGCGGGAATGTTTGAAAATATTCCACAAGAAATTTACGGTTTTTCAACCAAAATTGGCCGAGAAAAAAAATGTGTTGCATTACTTATTGAACTGCCCTCGTACATAGTTGACTTGTTTATTTAAGCACTTGTCATACCGTACAACTAAGTTTTTAATTCCCTCTTCAAAGAATTCGGCCGCCTGCTCCAACAGCCAAGAGTTCACGGCCGCTTTCTCTTCATCGTCGTCATTGAAGCGCTGCCCGCCAAGATGATGTTTCAGGTACCGGAAAAGGTGAAAATCGCTAGGAGCAAGGTCGGGGATGTATGGTGCATGGTCCAAAACTTCCCAACCAAAAGAATAAATCAAATCCCGAGTCTTTTGAGAGGTGTGAGGCCTAGCGTTATCGTGCAGGAGCAAAACTCCTTTTGTCAGCATGCCGCGCCTTTTGATTTGAATTGCTCTGCTGAGCTTATTTACAGTTGCACAGTAGGCATCTGAGTTGATTGTCGTTCCTCGTGGCATAAAGTTCACTAGCAAAACACCGCACCGGTCCCAGAACACAGTTGCCGTAATCTTGCGCTTTGAGAGCGTCTATTTGGCTTTGACCTTGACGGGTGAGGTTGTGAGTAGCCAGTCCATCGATTGTCGCTTGCTTTAGGGAGTGATATGGGATACCCATGTTTCATCTCCAGTGACAATTTGACTCAACATGTCATCCCCTTTTTCCTCGTAACGAATCAAAAAGTCCAATGAAGTGGTAAATCTCTTCCCTTTGTCATCCTCTGTGAAGAGTCTGGGTACCCACCGAGAACACAGTTTCTTAAAATTTAGGTTTTCAGACACAATTTTGTACAAAACCGATCTTGAAGCTTGTGGAAATTCCAAATAAAGAGTGGAAATTGTGAATCTTCTGTCCTCACGAATCTTTGTTTCGACTGCAGCCACCAAATCATCAGTGATCACAGAGGGCCGGCCTGAGCGTTCTTCGTCATGGACGTTTTGACGGCCATTTTTAAACTCTCTAACCCATTGACGCACTTTACCTTCACTCATTGCATTCAAGCCATAAACTTCTATTAACTGACGATGAATTTCTGCAGCTGATAGGCTTCTCGCGGTCAAAAAACGTATCACTGACCGTATCTCACACGCGGCGGGCAATTCAATAATCGTAAACATTATAAAGTAGCACAGCGATGCGTACACGTCAGCTACAGAGCTGCAACTTGCATCAGTGTGAACGGGAAGGATGCCGGCAAGTGGCGCGGTGGCTTGTTGCGGCGTCCGTGCGAACTACGGGACTATACGCGCGAACGGCCCTTACTTAAAAAAACAACCCTCGTAGTTCTAAGTTCTAGTACCAAAGTGCTCAGAGCCATTTGAACCTTTTTTTTTTAATTCAGCGCACCTCACTGTTGTTACGGTACGTGATTTTTGTACTTAAGCTGTCGTCCCCTTTCTTGCGTATAAGAAAACTCTGAATGCGGAAGGGACACAGTTAATAGCGTTGTGTATTACGTAAACAGATCGCAGATTATGCTTACGTGTATCGGCATTATAATGCACACTGTCATAAAGCAGCACCTGTGAGACAATGGTTTGTGGACAATAACATTTCTGGAATGGACTGGCCTGTCCAAAGTCCCGAGCTGAACCCAATGGACCACCTTTGTAATCAGCTAGAACGTCGACTTCGCTCCAGCGGTTGACATAGCAACTAACCTTCTCTGGTTTCGGCTGTTGGGGAAGAATGGGTTGCCACTCCTAAGCAGACATTCAAACGCCTCAGTGAAAATGTCTGCAGCAGAGTTCAGGTCGTCATAAGGCGGACGTGTCCCGCACCAACAATAATGTGTAACCCAATACTTTTGATCAGATGAAATATGGCGAAGTTGACTGAGCGAGAGTGAGATGTAGTTAGTGAGAGAGATATACGTGAGTATGATAAACCCCTTCCTCGAAAATTTCTTTCCTTCATACCTCCTCTGTGTTGCCACAGATGACGTGCCACTGTTCTCATTTGGACCAACATTGCAGAACATGCGAAGTGACTATTTGTTACCGCCGCTCTGAGTGGAAAGCTTAAGTTCTAATTAACGTTCACCAACCTGCAGCCTTCTGCAGCTTTGTCCCCTGCGCAGAAAATTACACGTAGCTCGTGAAACCGTTATCTTGAGGCTTTAATGAACTCTTAGCGAGGAACTGATATTGTATAACTAATTAAATTTTCAATTTGTTTACTACACAAGACGCTAGTCGCTTTTTATTAGCAGAATACGAGAAACTGCACTATTACATTCCACTTCATGAATCACAAATAATCTCCACTCTTGACACTTTCACGGAAAGTAACCAAAATACGAACATCGTATTTGAGTAATTACTGTGAAGCTGTTCTCAGCTACATGTCCAAACAACCAGAGATTGCTAATTAAGTTCTTTACCATTACCGACCGCGGCAGACAACATATCTGTCCACCGTGACTGCCGAACCAACTTGACTGCCATCCAAGATAGGCGCTATCGGAAGATCTCCGAAGTGTTCCGTCTTCCTTTCCGTTTAGCAGTTGTTTATTGTTCTGGTGGTTATTAACACTTTTTAATTAATGGAATGGTAGTCTTCTGTTGAGAGTTGCTTTTATAAAGAAGGTAAGGAAATTCACAATTTAATTTATCTAGTATTAATAACAGAAGTTTATCATTTTGGCGGTCTTTCTCATTATACCCGTACCGAAAAACCGTCAGTGTACCTGACACCACATTACGTCATCTGCCCACAGCTGTCTCCTCAACTGTTCTAAGAAGAGCTTCTAGTACCTGAATATGAGGGCTGTAAAGCCAGAAATATTAAAAGTACATGTAACGAAGTGTACTTCTATGGCAGGGAAACAACATTGAACTGGTAACAGAAAGTGGTGCCAATGAAAACTGCATGACATATTCAACCAACTACATGTATACCTCGAAGATATCAACAAAGTTATTGGAAGGAGATGACATTGTCGGCTCTCGTTTGTCTGCACACACAGAAAACGAATAGCTGCGGCAGCTACAGCTGGGAACTCCTGTTCTGGATACAATCTCACGCTGACACTTAAAGTGCAGTTCTGATTTTCGTAGTATTGTGGTAATAGTCCTATCAATTCTCTTTACGCCGGCCGTTGTGGCCGAGCGGTTCTATGCTCTTCAGTCCGGAACCGAGCTGCTCCTATGGTGCAGGCTCGAATCATGCCTCGGGCATGCATGTGTGTGATGTCCTTAGGTTAGTTAGGTTTAAGTGTTCTAAGTCTAGGGGACTGATGACCTCAGATGTTAAGTCCCATAGTGCTTAAAGCCATTTGAACCATATTTTGAATTCTCTTTACACTTTCGAAACTAGACTAAGTCATTCAATTTCGTAAAATAAACACTGCAAGGAGAAACGATGCCAAGAGTGGAAGTAAATAATAATATGTATGTAACAGCCCGCAAGATTCGTCTCCAGCTGACTGGAAACTGGCACCTGTGGTGGGAGAGAGACACGAGAGTGGTGAACAGAACGTAAGGCGTGACCTACCTCATTGCTATGGTAGTTGAACTGGAGGCAGATAGCTCTGTCAGTCACTTTGTTACCCTGGTCCAGTTATAGACAAGCTACTTGTAAGATCAAAGAAATAAACGTGTAACGGTAGAGTGAATATTGTTTATGATTTAGAGCAAGAAACATTCACCTGAAAACATAGTAGTTAACTGTTACGTAGATTAAAACATGCATTTCAACGGTATATTATTAATACAGAGAAATTGGACTGACTGAAGTCAATGAGGAAATAAATAAACTGCAAAGCCAAGGAAACTAATATCGTTTAGGACCCCGCAAACACGCAGAAGTGCCGCAACACGACGTCGCATGGACTCGACTTTCTGAAGTAGTGCTGGAAGAAATTTACATTGTGAATCCTCCAGGACTGTCCATAAATCCGTAAGAGTACGAGGGGGTGGAATTCTCTTCTGAACTGCAAGTTGCAAGGCGTCCCAGATATGTTTAATAATGCTCATGTCTGGGAAGTTTGCTGACCAGCGGAATCCTTTAAACTCAGAAAAGTGTTCTTGAAGCCACTCTGTAGCAATTCTGGACGTGTTGGGTGTCGCATTGTCCTGCTGGAACTCCATAAGTCCGTCGGAATGCACAATGGACATGAATGGTTCAAATGGCTCTGAGCACTATGGGACTTAACATCTATGGTCATTAGTCCCCTAGAACTTAGAACTACTTAAACCTAACTAACCTAAGGACATCACACAACACCCAGGAATGGATTCAGGTGATCACACAGTATGCTTTCGTAGGAGTCACCTTTCAGAGTAGTATTTAGCCGTATCAGTGGTTCCATATCACTCCAACTGCACACGCTCCACATCTTTACAGTGCCTCCACCAGCTTGAACAGGCCCCTGCTGACATGCAGGGTCCACGGATTCATTAGGTTCTCTCCATACCCATATACGTCCATTAACTCGATAAAATTTGAAACGACGCTCGTCCGACCAGGCAACAGGTTTCCAGTTATCAACAGTGCCGGTGTTGACAGACCCAGGCGAGGCTTAAAATTTTGTGTCGTGCCTTCATAAAGGGTACACGAATGAGCCTTTGGCTCCGAAAGCCCGTATCCATGACGTCTTTTTGAACGGTTCACACGCTGACACTTGTTGATGGCCCAGCACTAAATCTGCAGCAATTTGCGGAGGGTTGCATTTCTGTCAGGTTGACCGATTCACGTCGTCGTTGGTTTCCTGATATTCGCGGTACATTCGTGAAATGGTCGTACAGGAAAATCTCCACCTGATACTTGATCGCTACCTCGAAGATTCTGTGTCCCATCGCTCGTGCGCTGGCTGTAACACTCTCGATAACCTGCCACTGTAGCAGCAGCAACCGATCTGACAACTGCGCGAGACACTTGTCTTATATAGGCGTCGCCGACGGCAGCGCCGCATTCTGCCTGTTTACATATCTTGAATTTGAATACGCAAGCCCATACCAGTTTCTTTTGCGCTTCCACGTAATAAATTTCTGTTTGCCGAGAGTACAAGCTTACTTGTATTGTGTGTTTATAATTAACGCGCAGAAACTCACTGCCGTCCAACGTGGACTGTAGTTATCGTATCACAGCGAAACGTGGTAGATATTCTAATGTGTTAATGCGGAACCAATTTGCGCTGGAAAATATAGTTCCAGTTTTGGCTACCAGGTTTAAATCTGGTGCTGTACACTGTTTGTATGACGCTATGACATCCATGGTGTTGTCCGTCAAATCGTAACGTGAGTGAACAGTTTGGCTGTCGGGAAGAGAGAGCGTGTGGTGTTAGTGAAACCGTTTTATATGAACGGCAGCAATCACAGTGCTGCATTGAGAGAGTATCGCGGACTGAATTTTCTGAGGAGAGGCCCGATGTAATTAATTGTTTAATGAAGATGATAGACAAGTTCTAAAACTGTGGTGAGTTTGGCGTGAGACCCGAGAGAGGGAAGTGGAAGTTATTCACTAGGCTGCTGCTGCTGCTGTAACTAGCCATGCAGCAAGTGTCATGTGTAATGCTAGTGCTCGTGCAATGTCACGAAACTGACCATCCTATGTTCAACATACAGAAATGTTTATGATCTGTATTACACCGGTACCCATACAAGATACAGCCGGTGCAGTAACTCAATCCTCATGTCCCGCAGCAGCATTCTGAATTTGCTCGTCGGTTTCTGGCACGTATCTAAATTGATGACACGTGGCCGGACAATATTCTATGGAGTGACGTGACATATTTTGCATTACAGGATACGGTGAATACAAAGAAATGCCGAATTCTGGGCACTGTAAAGCCCGTGTTGCGCACGAAGAGCCACTGCACTCCCCGTATGTGACTGTGTGGTATTTATTCACAAGCACCTTTATTTATGGTCCGTTCTTCAAATGGTTCGCTCGTATCTCGTGGTCGTGCGGTAGCGTTCTCGCTTCCCACGCCCGGGTTCCCGGGTTCGATTCCCGGCGTGGTCAGGGATTTTCTCTGCCTCGTGATGGCTGGGTGTTGTGTGATGTCCTTAGGTTAGTTAGGTTTAAGTAGTTCTAAGTTCTAGGGTACTTATGACCACAGCAGTTGAGTCCCATAGTGCTCAGAGCCTTCAAATGGTTCAAATGGCTCTGAGGGCTATGGGACATAACTTCTGAGGTCATCAGTCCCCTAGAACTTAGAACTACCTAAACCTAACTAACCTAAGGACATCACACACATCCATGCCCGAGGCAGCGGTCGCGCGGTTCCAGACTGTAGCGCCTAGTACCGCTCGGCCACGATGGCCGGCGGTTCGTTCTTCTTTGAAGACAATACCCGCAGAGGGCCTGTCAGGTATTGAGTAACCTGTGCGTGTTATCGAGACCTCCTTGTACAGCACGCGATTCGCGCTTTGGGAGAGCGCAGCTGTGTGAAAACCGCTGTTTGCATGGAAGACTGGGCAGCAGCTCATGTCGCTCTTCCGCGAACGTGAGATGTACCAGCTCATGGCCTACAAGATCTGACTTTCGGCTCCATGGGCATCTAAAGGAAGGCGTTCATCAGGGACACTTACGGTCGCTACCTCATCTGATGGCCAGTATACAGGAACACGTTGCCCAGATTCTACCACAACTGCTGCGAGAAACTGTCAGTCACATTGTTTTACGGATGTAGTATCTTGTCGACGTCTCCAGAGCTCATATTGAACGACTTGTGTAAGCGGCGGTTAATAATAAAATCAATATTATTCCTTTCTCAGCGCCAGATTTGCACCTGGTGGGCAAAATTGAACTAATTTTTTCCAGCGTAAATCGTTTCCACACTAACGCATTGGAATATCTAACAATAATTACAGCTCACTTTAGTTATAGTCACCTGGTATATGCAGCTGTTAGAATATCAAGTAGGCATAGCGGAAGAACATTAGTTCCAGTTTGGTGATCATGTCAGAATACGTAAAAAGATGTAAACACAGGGAAGCCTAAGCGTCTCGTTCTTCCGCCACAAGACGTACGCCGAAAAACCGACTGGGCATTAAGTACAGCGTCGTGTGTCGGCGACGCGGAGTGCAGTTTAAACAAGGTCGCCACCGGCGGCAGGCGGCGGGGGCGGTAGCTAAACGGTCGTGTAGCGGCCGCCATGAAATATTCATGCTCCGCTCCGCGGGGCCCTAGCGGCCCGGCCTGCGTAATTTCTATTGTTTCAGTACGAATTAGATGTGTGCTCGCTTAAACCTCCTTTCACTTAAATGCCTGATTATACGAAAGGAAACGAGCGAAAAAAGGAAGAAAGGGTACGTCGTAAAGGCAGAAATTGCAGGATCATCGAGGGAATTCTAATGGGCTAGACAAGACCGCCCGCGTGCCGTACTTCGCTGCTGTGCGGCGATCGAACGGCCGCACAACTGCCGTTCCACGTCGTCAAGTCGGTGGAGTGAGCGAAGCAGCTGACGTCATCCGGCGCTGACAGGTTGCTCGCTGCTTTGACCCTCTACCAGAGTCAACGCGGATCGCCATATATAACTTCTTTCTTCCAATTTTTTACGCTTTTATCTTCTTTCTTCATAACTTATTGTCACATGGGTAACCATGTGGGGCCGCGAACATAGTGCGAGAGTATAAAATGAGAGGTCAAAAGGCACAGGACTGTTTGGCCCATTTGAAGATGTACCGTATGTGACGCCCGAATATATCGAGCACAAAAAAAGGTTGCGTGCGATTCTAGATATGGCATCGGAGCAGTCTGCCAAGGTCCCCGTAAACGAGCAAACTTATTTGTCAATATCGCCCTTGTCTAAAATCGGATTTGTCAAATAAGCCTATACACGTGCAAACAGTTTTCCAGCTTAACTTCACTTTCAAGGAGCTGCTATACCGGTTCGTATTTTGACAGTAGTGAGAATGACTACAAATGTAGACAACGCCAGTCTGGCATTGACTTCGGAACTGTGCTTTTTAAAAAGGAAGAAGGAAACAAAATGTTGTTTGAGGGAATGGCTTAAAACGAGAGGGAGATTTACCCACGAAACTCTGCTAAAGGAAATATTACTCTCATAGCCTGATGGTTATACCAGGTTTCTTCCACTGGACAATGAAACCCTTAATAACTTGCTGATACCCTCGTAAAAGAGCAAACTTGTTTGTCACAGTCGCTATTTTATAGCAAAGGGCAAGTCAGATAAGCCCTTATACGTGACTATAAAGAGTGTCGCTTTAAATTTACTTTTGAACCAGACGTTTTTCGTGTATGCTGCATATTGATACTAGTATGTATGGCTACAGACGAGGATAAAATGTTTCTAACAATGAGTCAGGCACTGTGTTTAATGAAGAAGAAGTAAACACGACGCAGGTCCGGGCACTAATTAAAAAAAATGGTTCAAATGGCTCTGAGCACTATGGGACTTAACATCTATGGTCATCAGTCCCCTAGAACTTAGAACTACTTAAACCTAACTAACCGAAGGACAGCACACAACACCCAGTCATCACGAGGCAGAGAAAATCCCTGACCCCGCCGGGAATCGAACCCGGGAACCCGGGCGTGGGAAGCGAGAACGCTACCGCACGACCACGAGATGCGGACCACTAATTAAAAATGAGATATATACACATGAAAACCTCTTAAAGGAAATGTTACACACAGAGCCTTTTCGGTTATACTAGAACCATGATTACAGTTGCCAACTGTTTTACACTCCTGGAAATGGTAAAAAGATCACATTGACACCGGTGTGTCAGACCCACCATACTTGCTCCGGACACTGCGAGAGGGCTGTACAAGCAATGATCACACGCACGGCACAGCGGACACACCAGGAACCGCGGTGTTGGCCGTCGAATGGCGCTAGCTGCGCAGCATTTTTGCACCGCTGCCGTCAGTGTCAGCCAGTTTGCCGTGGCATACGGAGCTCCATCGCAGTCTTTAACACTGGTAGCATGCCGCGACAGCGTGGACGTGAACCGTATGTGCAGTTGACGGACTTTGAGCGAGGGCGTATAGTGAGCATGCGGAAGGCCGGGTGGACGTACCGCCGAATTGCTCAACACGTGGGGCGTGAGGTCTCCACAGTACATCGATGTTGTCGCCAGTGGTCGGCGGAAGGTGCACGTGCCGGTCGACCTGGGACCGGACCGCAGCGACGCACGGATGCACGCCAAGACCGTAGGATCCTACGCAGTGCCGTAGGGGACCGCACCGCCACTTCCCAGCAAATTAGGGACACTGTTGCTCCTGGGGTATCGGCGAGGACCATTCGCAACCGTCTCCATGAAGCTGGGCTACGGTCCCGCACACGGTTAGGCCGTCATCCGCTCACGCCCCAACATCGTGCAGCCCGCCTCCAGTGGTGTCGCGACAGGCGTGAATGGAGGGACGAATAGAGACGTGTCGTCTTCAGCGATGAGAGTCGCTTCTGCCTTGGTGCCAATGATGGTCGTATGCGTGTTTGGCGCCGTGCAGGTGAGCGCCACAATCAGGACTGCATACGACCGAGGCACACAGGGCCAACACCCGGCATCATGGTGTGGGGAGCGATCTCCTACACTGGCCGTACACCACTGGTGATCGTCGAGGGGACACTGAATAGTGCACGGTACATCCAAACCGTCATCGAACCCATCGTTCTACCATTCCTAGACCGGCAAGGGAACTTGCTGTTCCAACAGGACAATGCACGTCCGCATGTATCCCGTGCCACCCAACGTGCTCTAGAAGGTGTAAGTCAACTACCCTGGCCAGCAAGATCTCCGGATCTGTCCCCCATTGAGCATGTTTGGGACTGCATGAAGCGTCGTCTCACGCGGTCTGCACGTCCAGCACGAACGCTGGTCCAACTGAGGCGCCAGGTGGAAATGGCATGGCAAGCCGTTCCACAGGACTACATCCAGCATCTCTACGATCGTCTCCATGGGAGAATAGCAGCCTGCACTGCTGCGAAAGGTGGATATACACTGTACTAGTGCCGACATTGTGCATGCTCTGTTGCCTGTGTCTATGTGCCTGTGGTTCTGTCAGTGTGCTCATGTGATGTATCTGACCCCAGGAATGTGTCAATAAAGTTTCCCCTTCCTGGGACAATGAATTCACGGTGTTCTTATTTCAATTTCCAGGAGTGTAGAGACAATTAACGTATTTTGTATCAAATACATTTCGAAATACGAAGTATTTTCAGAATTTATATGCTTATTAACTTAAATACGAATTTTTCGTACTTGTAGTATTAAATATGGAGTTCCTGATGTTCTTAATAGGTTAATAACTGGTATTGCATTGTAAATTTATGTTTATGTAAATGAATAATTACTTTTCTGTTTTAATTTAGTCAAACTTGGTTTGCACCCATCATTGATTATTGTATTTTGGTACATTCCGAGGTGATGTGAACACAAAGCATTTGGATGTTCTGGTTTGCCGGTAGTAGAAACTCAATGACAGCTCTCTGGTTGGGACGCAGCTCTGTCACGGAAGTCATGGATGGGCGAGTACAGGTTGTCGATACATGCGGACGACATGTGGGAGTTTAGGTCTGCCCGTGAGTCGTGCACGGGTAGCCGCACGGTAAGGCGACCGCTCGTGCTAAGCGCAAAATCTGCCTTGGAGTCCCTGCGTGACACAAACTTTCATTCTCATCATTCCATTACACAGCTGACGATTGTTTGTATTCGCAGCTGCGAAACCATTTCAAGAGTTCAACTTATTTTATCAGTTACTTTTCCTCGTCGTATTTTATCGTCCTTACTTCCAGTTCATATAATTTTTGTATTGTGTTTACAGATCGTGAGCGCTAGGCACGATCTGGATGGTTTTTGGCATACAGCCGCACTGCTGCTCTGATGGTTGGGCGACATTCGTCATAGCCTTTCTCGACTGTCGTATACATTTTGAATGTATTAATGTCTTTACGAGGAACTTATATGACTGCTACAACAGCAGGACACAAACTGATGGCCTTCAAGCGTGCAGGTAAATACAGGAACTATATCTGAGTTACACGTTGCTTACATTTGGTATACATTAATAGGGAAGGCGTTTGTGGAATCAGTTTTTACAGCGGAACAGTGATTTGCGGTGTTGTTATCTTGATATTATTTGATCAAGCCCCATGCATGTTATGCCGTTGAAGTTCTCTTAGAAGCTTCTTTGAAAAGCCACAGAAATACGTATACAGTTTCATTAGGGAAAAACGAAGTCGCTGTCGTAATACGGCGATTATATACGATAAAAATTATTGACGAAGTTCAGGAAATTCGCCATATCGTGGGCTATAACTTTGCAAAAACCACACCTCGATATATAGGGTGAGTCACTAACTATTGCCAACTAGAATAAATCCGAAAGTATGGTAGTAACTGAAACGTTTGTGGGACAAATGTTGCATGCGACAACGGGGGGCCACAATATGACGTTGGTTTTTTGTTGCTAGCTGGGGTCGCGTCAGAGACGTGATCTTTCTTTTTTTTTTAAATGGCATGCTATAGTTTGGTGCTTATTTTCTGATAGCGGCGAGACGAATCCAATGAAGTGTAGCAGTAAGGTCTTTGAAGGTCAAAGAGGGCCACTAAGGTGGCATGAACGTCCATTTAACAGCAGGTGTTCGAAGTGATGACCATTGCTATCAATGCAGTGCTCGATTCTTCTTATCATGGACTGAGTGGTATACCTTATCACTTCGGCACTTATCGAAGCACATGCTCTCACAATTGTCTCTTCAGGTGTAGTTGGAACATCTTTATAAACAATGTCTTTTACGAATCCCCACAAGAAAAAATGCAGAGGCGTCAAGTCTAGCGAACGAGTCGGCAACGACACATGTCCACCGCGTCCAATCCAACGATTTGGGAATTGTCTTTGCAATTCATTTCTAGCCAGCAGCGAAAAATGTGCCGGACACCCATTGTGTTGATACCACATTCTGTTCCTTGTTCCTAAAGGTATTTCTTCCAGTAGCAGACCTAATATTTCTTGAAGAAATGTGGTGTACTTCCTACCATTAAGATTTACTTCGATGAAATAGGTGCCTATATAATTTTGTCCTCCAGTATCCCACACCATACATTCAACGACCACAGTTTTTGGTGTGCAACTTGCAGCAGCCAAGATGGATTTTCAGTTACCCAATAATGTATGTTATGCAAATTAACATTTCCGTGGTTCGTGAATGTAGCCTCGTCAGTAAATAAAATCAAATTAATAAATGTATCAGCCCTCTGAATCTGAAGTTGAGCCCATCGGCAGAATTCAATGCGACACATACAATGCATACCAGTTAATTCTTGGTGGAGACTGGTATGGTAAGGATGATATTTATGGCGATGCAGAACAGGAAGTACCACTGCTCTGGGTCATGCGAGCTTACCTTGCGATTTGACGCGAACTGAGACAAGAACCTCGAACCACAGAGGCCAGAGTACCACTTCCTGTTTCCTCGTTAGTAACTTTCTTTCGCCGGATATGCTTCCGATGCGTTAAGGATCCAGTTGTTCTCAATTTATCACACACATATTTAAATCTACGACGTGCCGGGTGACTACGTGGAGGATATCTTTCAGCGTATAAGTCTCTAGCTCTCACTGAATTTCGTTGTCATTCTCCGTAAATGAGAAGCATATCGACTTTTTCTTCGAAGGAATACATCATTCACATGCTTCTGTAGTTGACTTACATCAATATTTCGAACATCTTACTCCAGCTTACATTTCGAACGACTCTCTGAAATCCCAGCAATGTTTTGATGGGATTCTGGTTCTTTTTTTTATTTTTTATTTTTTATTTTTTTTTTTTTTTTTTTTTGCGCAAGGTTAGATTAGCTTTTCTACAGTCCGGTTAAAATTAGTTGACAGTTGAGTCTACAGTGTTACCACCTCCACTGCCGGCTTCCGCTCCATTATATCCGACACACAAACACAGCGGGTCACTTCACAAATGCTGTTAATGTCTAACACGGAGAAATGTTGAAATCGGCCGCCGTGGGAAATGGCTGAAATGCGAGATGCTCTGTCGACAGCTGATTTTAAGGGACCAATGATTGAACTGCAGCTGACCGCGCGTTTTGTAACCCCGAATTTGAATTCCTGTCCTAATCTAAGCACAACCGCGTGATATGCTATATATCCGAGAAAACGGCGATCAACAGTCTGTGGCAAAACTAAAATCACAATCACTTTGTTCACGGCGTTTAAGGGTAACTTATACAAGCAAATTCAAGGCACAAAAATTTCAGTTTCAGAGGTAAAAGCAAATTGTAATTTCTCGTTGTCATTGGTCACCTGAAACTATCCTCACACTCGCTACACGAACTGCCGTGTTTTGCCAACCCAAGAGCAATCCTCGTAGGCACTTGGCTGCAGATTATAGGCTACACAAGCAGATTCCAAACGAGACAGGAATGATACGAAGAAAAATGAGCATTTAAAAAAGTCAAAACGGTGATGAAAGTGACGTGGTAAAGTATTAGAAATAAAGAAGCATATTTAAACAAGTTTACTGAAAAAAAATAATCAAAGGAATTTGAGTAGCTTAAGAAAAGAGAAAATTTCTTACTACCCATGGAAATTCGAACCTTTATTCTTTCGCCCAGAAAGCTTACATGCTATCCTCTGCGCTATAGCACTAGACTGCAGAGAGCAGTTGCATATATATGACTCTAGCGACGCAGTCGGACGGATAATTGTAGCCTTCAACAATCCGGCTTCACGCAATGTCGTGTGAAGGTTATCTGATGTAAGCCGATCTCTGTGATTACGGCAACGGTATACGTGAGGCTGAATTGCTTCTTGCGCGGACAGATCCAGTAACGTTCGGTTAGTGCTGCGTATGAAACGTGCGTATTTCGTTAACATCGTTGTGATCGTTGTGTGTGTGTGTGTGTGTGTGTGTGTGTGTGTGTGTGGTGTTTCGTGTGGTAAAATGCGAAATAAGAAGGGCAGACCCAGAAATGGTGGTCCAAACACATACACACACACACACACACACACACACACACACACATACACACAAAAGAAACCGGACACGGAATTGAAAGTGCGGCTCCTTGGCAAAGGTAGACGGTTCAGGAATGAGGCTCAGTGCTGTCGTTGGAGGCAACCAACTTCAACGCGTGGAGAGTCAACTACCAAGTAATTTTAACCGGACTATACAGTTAAAAGTTACTTTCTGTCAAAGGATTTTCTAAATAAACTGTGAATTCTCCGTTAGATCTGTGTCGTGTGTGTGTGTGTGTGTGTGTGTGTTGGCTCACAAATTCGTGAATAATAATCCAGAATGTAAGAGCATGTAAAGCCGCTAACGGAAACACGATTAATATAAATTAGCATTTGCGCCCCCTTTGGCATACACAGGAGCCTTTATTACATTCTTAGCATTCATTCGGCTCTTACATAATATTTAATAAGACGAATGAATACTCTTCTGCCAAGAGAAAAATGTTCGTTCAAGGGGGTAGACGTCTCCCGCAGGCTTCTATTGATCCTGAAGCAATAATAAATTCCTTTATTGCCGTTCCCTTGCCTGACCGTATTTTCACTTTCCGCTTGCAGAACGCGGCGTATCCTTCGTGTTGCGATGTTCCCTACCACGTATTTTCCTCTATATATACTTTTATTGGGTTCTGCTCTGATTGCGTGGAAGCGTTCGGCAGTGTCGTTATGCAACTAATAAACGTACCGATAAAAAAAGGGAGGGAGAAAAAGATGAACCGCGGGCAGATCAAAAGGAGGCTTATTAAAAGGGAGATATTACGCTTTTGAGCTTAACAAAACGAGCGCCACAAAGTAATGAGCCGCGGGCGGCAGAAATGTACACACAAAAGGGGGAAGCGGGCGGTGTTCGCCTGAGAGCTACCATGGTACAGTAATGTGGCCAGTTACCACTCACTGGCTGCTCTCTCTCCCGCTGAGGTAGTGGTTGTGGTTTGTGGTGGTGGTTGTGCTGTCGTTCAGGATCTCGCGATCTTCGGGCGCAGATGGGCACTGTAGCGTCGCTCCTTCGGGAACGCCTGATGTTCTTTGCGTGTGCGCGCGTGTGGCAACTGTTACAAGCCAAAGCTTTTGTTAAATGTGCGGGACTATGTAGTAGTGTGTGGGAACAATGCACTGCTGGCCAATAACCCGTTCGCGACCATTTTTTTTACTGACTAGAATGTTAATGTACGGTTATTTTACTTAATGTCGTAATCAGAAGCATGATATATATATATTCTGACGTGTTGTTCGCAGCTCGTGGTCGTGCGGTAGCGTTCTCGCTTTCCGCGCCCGGGTTCCCGGGTTCGATTCCCGGCGGGGTCAGGGATTTTCTCTGCCTCGTGATGGCTGGGTGTTGTGTGATGTCCCTAGGTTAGTTAGGTTTAAGTAGTTCTAAGCTCTAGGGGACTGATGACCATAGATGTTTAGTCCCATAGTGCTCAGAGCCATTTGAACCAGCCAACCTGACGTGTTATTTATCCAACGCGAGAGCGGTTAGGACAAACGAGCCCCAGTGTTAATGAAATCTGTGATCTGACTTGTAGTAATTCCATGAAAACGTTCTCAAAAACTTTATTTATGACGCGTTTCTAGCTGTCATCATCAGATAACTGTGGCAAAATTTACGCAAAAGACAAATTAGAGAAGCTTGTATATAAATATTAAAGGCCAATGTAACATCAATAAGGGAAGTACATGTTGCGTAAAAGTACTTAAAATGCTTAGGAAAGTTTATTCAAGCGATCAATACAAGAAAATCATACAATCTCATGTGCAGGCGCATTTGCAAAAGAGGTTATTTTGAGACGTCCCATGCCAGATTGAAGGCCAGCATTCGACGAACGTAATATTTCAGATGGCATTGGCCTCATAGATCGAAACAAACAAGGATATATCTTTTCTAATATACAAAACAGCGTAAATATTCTTTAGCACTTTACATCTGCCTGTTTTTACAATAAGCATCATATCGCCAATGAAAATTAAAACATGGAATAAGTTATGAGTCAAAACCTGTCGTGGGACCTACACAAAGGTCGTACAGCACACCAGGCACAATGATCAAATATTCCATCGAGAGAGAGAGAGAGAGAGAGCAATGTGAAGGCCATCATTGCAAAGGAATACATTAGAGTTTCCATTTACTATTTGCAATGCTTAATTACTGTACTGTTTACAATGATAGCTTTACATTGCGCTCTCTCTCTCTCTCTCTCTCTCTCTCTCTCTCTCTCTCTCTCTCTCTCTCATTCGGGAGGACGACGGTTCAATCCCGCGTCCGGCCATCCTGATTTAGGTTTTCCGTGATTTCCCTAAGTTACTCCAAGCAAATGCCGGGATGGTTCCTCTGAAAGGGCACGGCCGACTTCCTTCCCCATCCTTCCCTAATCCGATGAGACCGATGACTACGCTGTCTGGTCTCCTTCCCCAAAACAACCAACCATCTCTCTCTCTCTCTCTCTCTCTCTCTCTCTCTCTCTCTCTCTCTTGAAGGAATATTTGGACATTGTGCGTAGTGTGATGCACGAACTTTCTATACGTCCCATGACAGGATTTGACCCATTCTATGTTTTATTTTTTCATTAACGTTACGACGCTTACTGTTTAAAAAAGATGTAATATGGTATATATAATTTCGTTGTTTTGTGTATTATAAAAGCTATGTGCTGGTTTGTTACGATCTTTGAGATCAACGCCATTTGGCGCCAAGTAATACAGTGCTCGAGTCTGTTGCCTTCAGTCTGGCATGCGATGTTTGGAAATAACTTTTTTTTTTTTTTTTTTTGCTAGATCCACTTAACGACAATTTCACATGAGATTGTACATCTTTCTTGTATTCCTCACTGGTATGAGCTTTCTTAAGCGTATTGTAAGTATATGCACTCAACATGTACTTCTGTTCCTGATGCCACAGAGACCTTGTAGTTACTACACATTAGTTTTTCTAATTTGGCGCTTGTCTGAACTGCAAAGGACGGCACACCGTTGGACCATCCGAGCCCCGTCCTCCATCCCACCGCTGCCAAAGACTCCTGACGTATAATGACTGCAAAATCCCACCCACCTGCCCCAGTTTCCTCAAGCAGTGTCCGAATCTCACTTCCCCTCCCTCATGTACTACCTGCAACCTGCCCTACCCATCCTGTTGCCAGTTACCATGAGACCTACTGACAATCCCATCCACCCCAATAACTCTTTCTGCCCACCACCCACTGCTGAACCTCTTCTAGCCCTAGCCTGAACCGGAAACCAATTTTTCTGCAACACGGGCCTAGTAATACTAGGGCCCGTGTTGCCCGGCAGCCTCGTCCAGCGGCTAAGTCCCGTTCAAGGTCACCCGCCTAGCGTGCAACCAAGAGCGGCACGGCCATCAAAACAAAAAGTGAATAGATTTTTTTAATAAAAAAAAAAGGGAATGGAGATAAGGAAAACAGATAAGGAAAGGACAGAACACATTTTATTGTCTATAATGAACCATACAATCACCGTTGATCTTGATTTTACAATTGCCATTACCGACTTTCGCCCATATAAAGAGGTATTCATCAGCATTTAACTTCTTCTTCCTTCTCGTAGTCAAAACAAATGGCATACTTGGAACAAGAGTACCATAAGGCTGTTTAGCCAAGAGTCCTGTAGTCTCAGCTATACTCCATGTCTTCCAAGCTAAAATGTTAGCAACTGGAAATGCTTCAAGGCCACCATAATCTGCATGATTGCCCCATACAACAGCAAGTGTCAACCAGGTAATACCTCCAAACACTGCTTGTACATCACACGTAAAGTTCAGATGGAGTCCCCGAAAAACATTTGGACCTCCAATCAATTGCTTCTAGCCCTAAATCCCCCAAATCATGGCGTGACAGCGGTATAATGTCCTATTCCGCAATATCCGTTCCTTTTCAACCAACAAACCCCTCTTCATGTGCGCCCTCTCCCAACACCGCATTGATGCTTCCATTCTGAATGAATCTTCCTCCAACCCCGTCATAGTATTCGTACTTCTCCATACATATTACACAGTAAAGATAATCCACTCCCAATGGCCCGAGGCAGAGTTGCTATTGGCCATCACAAGAAACTCCTCATTCAGCCATAGCAACTCTACAACACTCCTAACGAACACCTTATTCTCACTCTCTTCCTCAAAACAATAATTATAACCTGTGCCGCTGTCTTATCCAACCACATTGTCCCGTTCCAAACCGCTTCCTCACCCACACAGACCACACCATGTCAACCTATATTATTGCCACTTAGAAATGAAATAAAAAAAGAGCACCGCAAGCGAGATTTGATCCACAGACCTCGCGCTTATGGAACTAAGCACTTTGGCTGCTGAATCTTCGCATACTAACGGCTATACGAAGTACTTAAGCATGCATAAAATGCTCGAACTCGATTTTCTTGAAAACGATTGAGAGTTGTGTCTTTCTGTTTACGTATGTTAATGCCCTAGTAGTACCCTACACAGCCTGTCAATTTGTATCGTATCGGCGAGGGGAAGTTCCTGCGCACCTCATTCTTGTTTCACCTTCAGCTGGTAGAAGGGCCGCAAGGGTCACCACAGATCTGTAAGACATCCAGCAGCTCTTCTTCTTTTGCTTATTGCGTCTTTCCTTCCCAATGGAACCATTTGCTCTGCAAGTCGGATAAGAAAATCAATCAACAGTGTTCATTTATGGCGGGACATTTAGCGAGCAGAGGGTTACTAGTGTAACTTGAAGACAGGACAGTCTACAGGTGCAGTCTGTCCTGCAAACCAGTAACAGCCTTCCCTTTACAAGTGGGACATTGATACATAGCAATAACTTACAGCAAATTTCCAGTTGATGACTGATAACCTATCGTAGGCCACATACGTCGTAACGATAGCGTAAAATGTGGTGAATAGAAACATTTTTCTAATATAAAAGGAGAAATTGATGATTTTAAGAAGAAAAATGGAAATCAAATTTACATTAGCTTATAAGTCATGCTGCCACATTAAAACTTATCATTATTTTTAGGATCTAGTTCACGACCGTTTAACATAAAAAAAATAATATTCACCCCACAGAGAGGGGTGAATAGAAATGGCGGTGTTAATCTTTTTATTGTTTCTGTGCATTGGTCCTTTGGGTGAATAGGGTCATGTCAAAATCTGTTATGGTTCTAGAAGAATTAGAAACAAAATGCATCTGCAAAAATCCCCCAGGCTGCGGCTTAGCCATGTCACCGCAATATCCATTCTTCCAGGAGTGCTAGTTCTGCAAGGTTCACAGGAGAGCTTCTTGAAGTTTGAAAGGTAGGAGACGAGGTATTGGCGGAACTGAAGCTGTGAGGCTGGACCTGAGTCGTGCTTGGGTAGCTCAGTGTTAAAAAAAAAAAAAAAATGTGGTAGAGCACTTTCCCACGAAAGGCAAAGGTCCCGTGTTCGAGTCTCAGTCCGCCACACAGCTTTAATCTGCCAGGAAGTTTTAGAATTTATCTGGTTCAAAATCTGTGTTCAGTACTGAACTAAGAATCAATTGTGATTTTTTAATTATTTTTCAAATAAACGTTGTTATATATCTAATTACGGTACTGTAACATTTAAGTGATAATCATGGATTGTTTTTTAATACATTAAGTCACTGTCACCACCTTTAAAAATGATCAAGTCTTCGAATCTACATGTCGTAGGTAACCCAAGAAGTAACGGAGGTCTTTCAATCAACGTCTCCTTGACTAAAAAATAACTCCTCATCTGTTAAAAATAAATGTGTTTAATCGATCTTGATTTTTTTCAAAAATATAACCTTTGCCTTCTAAATAACAAATTTTACTTGCATAAAGTCTAAATGACTGCTTACTTTTACCATCATAGCATAACCTCTTGGGTTGAGAACACTGCCAAGTAGTTCTTCATCACCGTCAGGTTCTTCATCTTTTTCTGAAGAAACACTGACGACTACTCTTTCTATTCACCCCAAGAATTTCGAAAACACAACCCTATGTTTTCAATTAGCCAACACAAGTAAGATTAACATATACATTGAAACTGAACTTCTGGTTAATTAAATAGAATTACGAATTCGCTTTCCAAGCATTAAAATTAAAATAACATAATTTGGATTAGTATTTACAGAAAAAGTTTTTCAGCAAGCAAATTCAACAAGACCCGACGTTTGTCCACGAGTGAACAAAACATCAACTGATAGTGCCGTCAACTTTGAAATTCATGATTTCCGTGCTAGATTGGTTAAATATTAGCCTAGACAAAGAAATATTTGAATGGTATTCCCATTTGTCTCCAAACATGTTAGCACAGAACTTTCAGGCGCCTCTTGCTACAGCAGGGGCCAGGGACGCGGGAAAACTCTAGGCTGCCCACCCATCCCCGTTCGCATCTGCGAACATCAATGGTGGCCATAAAAATTCGTGAGTTTCCATGTTCACTGTGGACAGGAAGCTATCGAGGGAGCCATCAGATGGTACCATCCCTCGACCTGCGAGATTTTTTGGGAATCCTCAGGTCTTCAAAACAAATTTAGAACGAACGCAACATTTACGGCGGCTGTGAAACGATCTATGTTGGGACACAAAAGCACTTCTCTTGGTTTAGCCGGCGACTCTGGTCAGACACGCTGTAGTGTTCAGGATGTACAGCTAATGATCTCCATGATAATTGTGTTGTTCACTTTAGATCTTTACAGAAACTCTAACACGCTGCATCAAATGGTCATGAAGAAAACAAGCCAAAAGCACAATGTCTTCCTCTCTATGTGTGGGAATTTGCGAGTCAGTGATTGGCAGATTTTCCTGAAAAGACAAGAATATTGTTAATATTGATCAGGATTGACTGACTAGTTGGAGGGGAGACAATGAGCTCGTGGTTTCTTGTGGCTGGCGCAAAACACTTTTGTGGAAGGTTGTGGGATTGCTTTTAGGAGGTTACTGATGTTTGATGGAAAGTGGGGAGAGGTGATACTTGGTCTTCCGATTCATATGGCTGTCTGGAGTGGATCTTCGGATTCACACTCCAGTCTGGGGTGGAAACAAGTCTTGACTTTTGTCATGAGTGGGACACACCTGAGTGGGATACTTGTGCCGGCCGGAGTGGCCGAGCGGTTCTAGGCGATTCAGTCTGGAACCGCGTGACAACTACGGTCGCAGGTTCGAATCCTGCCTCGGGCATGGATGTGTTTGATGTCTTTCGGTTAGGTTTAAGTAGTTCTAAGTTCTAGGGGACTGATGACCTCAGAAGTCAAGTCCCATAGTGCTCAGAGCCATTTTGGGATACTTGTCCTGAGTGCGAGTGTGACTGGTATTAACTGGGGAGCCGGTGGTGAGGGCTGAGCTTTACCGACAGTTTAGACCTCGGTCACCTCGCTAGCTGGGGGCAATCTTATTCCTGACGCGTCTTCCACTTTTACATTGTATGTCCTTGTGGCACTGCCCTATGAGTGAGTCAAATTGGTATGACCAGCGAACGGGAGGGTCACATTCCGGAATCGCCGAGATTTCAAGGCTCCGTTAGAGAGTAATTGCGACAATTACAGATTTTGTGACGGCTCCCAAACCCAAGGTCCTTGTGGTATACACCACTTCTAACAAACACCGAACAACGCGCTCCAGTACGCGGCCGCCAAATACATCGCTGGCCGCACTTCTCTGGACGGCCCGCTGCTCCCATCGCTGGCCGTCTTCACACGCACGCTCCATTACGTGGCCGAGAAATGCATCGCTGGCCGCACTTCTCCGGGCGGCTCGCGGCTACCATCGCTGGCCGCCTTCGCGCGCGCGCGTTTGTCAGCACAGAGCAATTGGCTACGCCAGGAAACATTGCGATTGGTTTACCCTGGAAAACAGCGACCCCAGCCGACGGCTCCATTAACTAGCAAGCCTTATATAAACTCGGACGCCGCCGCAAACGACAGTTCTCATCGGGAAGTGCAGTACGCCGTGTTCCAGCTGCTTGTGGATGACTCGCCGCACCACTCGAGGTTACCTGGCTCCTCGGCGGAAAATGTTGCGACTTCACTTGGAGAGACTGAACTTCACTGGACTTGGGAATAATTACGGGACGTGCACCCCACCATGCACATTCGAACATTGGTATAACCAAACCTTAATTCTGCATTACTTCTGAGTGTGAGCCTGGGTAGATGCATGGCTAACATAATTCTTAAAAAGTGATTTGTGATTTAATACACCAGACTGAAGAGGTTATTGTGTTATTCCTGGTTATAACAGTCCTCAGTGGTACTTTTGGGGCAGCCACCACAAATTGTATAAACCGTGGGTAGTGACCAGGATGTAGCTAAGTCTGTTGGCCGAAAAATAATTAATGACAAGAATCGCGCTAGCTAGAATGAAGAGATAGCTTATCTTTATTCCTGACGAAACGTGCACCAGCAGTACAAGTCCGAGTAATATCCAAGAGTAATCCGTGTACTGAGCCTAGTCGAATACAGCAGCAAATACCACACTGCAATGGCTCCGCTATAAACTCCACGAAAGGCTAGCAGTAGACAATCGACAACAGACTGTCCGTCTCGGGGCCAGCGCTCCTCCTTATATGCGGAAGGCAGAGGGCGCTGCGGACCCGAGCTCAGCCGTGGCGCGACCTCTTCCGTCGGCGGTGACGCCCTGAGACGCCGACGGCCGCGACAGGAACTGTGGCCAGCGATGTCACGGTCAGGGCGCGCGTGCGCGAGTTGTTTGGTTGGTTGGGTCCGTGGATACAACAACAGGAATCTCAAACCACTATTCTGCAGACGCTTGAACCACAACTTACGTATGAGCCAGCGTCGCACATCGAGAAAAAGTGTACTGTATTGCGACTCTGGCTTGTTAGAGCAAACAAGATCTCGCCACTTGTTCTTTGCTGCATCAACGTAAACCATTTCTGTACAGAATAAATCCATCTAGGTCTCTTCAGCGATAGGTAATTTCAGATTGCGTTACCCATATTTTGAGCCAGACTACAAACAGCCAAACCTTAGGTTTTGCCAACCAGCCACCACACAGGAATGTTAAATGGTTCAAATGGCTCTGAGCACTATGGGACTCAACATCGGAGGTCATCACTCCCCTAGAACTTAGAACTACTTAAACCTAAGTAACCTAAGGACATCACACACATCCATGCCCGAGGCAAGATTCGAACCTGCGACCTAGCGGTTGCGCGGTTCCAGACTTTAGCGCCTAGAACCGCTCTGCCACACCGGCCGGCAACAGGGTTGTTAACTGTTCGTTGCATATTTGTGCTGCCAGCAGATCATATTTACTTATTCATAACACGTAACATTGTCCAATTTTAATCGATAAATTTATGCATTAGTTTTATAAACGATCAATCCTGTGTTGATACATTAATCACCCATCAACAGTTGTCAAAATAGTGACAGCACACCATTTCAGTAACACTATTTTATCACTCAGGTTAATTTACACTCTGGTAACTGTGATGGCTATCAACAACAACGCATTTAACCGGCAAAATCTATTTAGCAGACGCCGACGACAGGTAGTTATGTGGAAGGTATTCTAGGTAAAGTGATTGCTGTCAGGGTGGTAACTCAGAGTCGCATGTCACCTCCCAAAACATACCGCAAGTCCATTGTAGTCATTCAGTTTATGTTGTCTGCAGATGACAGTGTTGTTTATCGTCCAGGTGAATCCCCAGAAGATCAAAGCCAATTGCAAAAAGATTTGGATCAGATATTAGTATGGTGCGAAAATTAACAGTTGAACCTAAATAATGAAAAGTGTGAGGCCATCCGTGCGAGTGCTAAAAGGAGTCAGTTTAACTTCGGTTCCACTATAAATCAGTCAAATCTGAAGCTCACAAATTGAACTAAATATCTAGCACTACAATTATGAACAACTTTAATTGGAAAGAACATATGGAAACTGTTGTGGGGAAGGCGAACCAAAGACAGCGTTTTATTCGCACAACGCTTAGAACATGCAACAGATCTACTGGAGACACCGTCTACTGTACGCTTGTCCGTCCGCATTTGGAGTATTGCTACGCGGTGAGGGATCCTCACCGGATAGGAAACGAGGCACGTTTTGTATTACTGTATCGAGAAGTAGGGGAGGGAGTGTCACGAACATGGTACAGGATTTGGGGCGCAAAACATCTTACGAAATTTCGATCAGATTTCTCCTCTGAACGTGAATATATTTTGTTGATGCCTACCTACATAGGGAGAAACCATCATCATAATAAAATAAGGGAAATCGGGGCTCGAAATTTATTGCGCCCGCTGTTCGAGGGTGGAATAATAGAGTATTAGTGTGAAGGTGGCACGTAAGTGTGATCTGCGGAGTAGCCATGTAGATGTAGATACCGGTGGCCACGTTGATGCTGTGTTCCTTGCCTTCAGAAGACAGCTCCGCACCGTCGTCTCTCTCCTTGTGCCACCTCTCTACCACTTGTTTCACATATGCTCTGTGACTAAGCTGGATGGCCGAATGTAGGTGGTTTCACTTTATAACGTGTTGCTTCACCCAAACGTATGTGTAGCGTATACTCATATCATGCTATACCTTATGTAATTTTTACTGCGTTGTAGCTTCGTAATGTTCTAGGCAACCAAATTACATTGTTAAATAAAGTGCTTATTTAAAAATAAACCGACAACATACTTAGGGACAAGTTCAAGATATTTGTAATAGGTTTGATACTATACTTAGCGTGAAATTAAGTACGCAGCGTGTTAACTTAGGAAAACAGCGCTCTCATGCAAGAAGCTGGTAAGAGTGCTGAGACTAAGAACGAAACACGGCGAAGAACATAATTATTGTGATCCCGGCGTTCTGACTTTGTCATGTTGTACATCCAGCACAGGCCCCGCAAGGCACTCAGCACCGCCGCCTTGCCGTGTATGGGCGCCTGCTGCAGCTGTAGGCGCCTGTCGGAAACCTCGCGCCGCCCCCGGGAGACCCGGAGACAAGTGGTGTACGGGGGCGGCGGCGGCAGTGGCACGTTATCGTGTTACGGAGCCCGCCGATATTTGCCGTCCGGGAAACATCATCCGATATTCGGGCCCAGAGCGCCCTCCCCCTTCCTACTAGTTCTTCCCCCTCCCCTTCCCACCCCTCCCCTCCCTTCCTTTCCCCCCCCGCCGCCGCTCCCGCCGCTCCATTTCCCCAGCCACGGCTCCGTCTCGGCCGCAAGTACAAACACCATTAGCGGAGCGTGCGGCGTGGCGCCGGCGCGCCCCGGCCAGGCGCCGCCACGCAATCCCCAACAGCCAGCGCCGTCGCCTCCCCCACCTTCTGTCCGCACCTTTTCCCGTCTCCTAGCGCTCACCCGACGTCTGTCGTAATTAATAGTGCCAACTAACCGGGATGAAAATACTGGGCTGCTCCTAAGTAAGTCCGGGAGTTTATAAGAGCACTACGCGATTATTCTTAACACAGGCACGGGAAAATTATGGTTCCTCGCGGGCTTGATTCGCATAATTAAGTTTGGGGACCGCCTCAGCAGGTGGCACGACAACAGCGCTCCTAGCGCCTAAAATTGAAACTGTAGTACCCGTGACACTGTTTTTGCGGTACCGCCCCGATGTGAATGGCAATCCTTTCCCGAGACATCACGCCAGTAAGTTATGTGTCTAAACACACGTTTTTGAGAGTGCATTCGTGAGCCGTGTATCGACTCGTGCTACACCTTGTGTTTGGATTGCATTGGGTTTCCTTTTCTTCCCCTGACATGTTTGTTTGATATGTTGTCTGTCATTAAGTGGCTGCTTCGTTGTCTTTTCCCTCTGCTATCGATATCTGCGTTTTTGTTTCCGGGAAACTGCTATGGAGGAAGTGAGATCTTTGACCGGTTGTAACCTCGTGTGGTGGCGCGAAAGTAGGGGCGTTGCGCGCAGAGACAGAGTGGTGGACACGGGAGGGCAGTGTGGCTCTCCAGCGAGAAGCAGGCGTGGTCGGTAGTACCGAGTCGCCACGTGATCTATGTCGGTTGTGTGTAACGAGCGGGTGGAGTTGACAGAATACTGACCAATTTAAATACGCCCGTAAACACAATTGCCACTCTCGGGATGCACCGAAATTAAGCCAGCGAAAACTTGTTATAAGATGGTTTAACTTGATGGCGGAATTAGAGCTAACCTCGTGCAAGGATATATTACACCACACACTCCTGAATGAGCAACCACATGATCAACCAACAAGGATCATGAATTTACTCATACCCCACGACAGAATAGCGAAACAAACTGCCAAAACTACACCTTCCATCGGACAGTAACGAGAGGAGGAGGAAAGATCACTGTCTTCAATTACACCGGTGCCAGGGACAGGAAACCCGGTCGCCGGAGGCCACAAGACAATAGAGGCGCTGGTTACACAAAATTATTACTTAGTGATTAAACCTTCCACGAACTTAGCTTGCAATTATGGTCGAACAGGCAGTACACGACCTCCGATGGCAAGGATCCACACATCCGATCGCGCGTGCGTCGCCAGCGAACCCAACACGCCACGGTCGCGCGACAACACGCTCTGTCACCGGAGTTCACGTCTTCTCTGTAACGTTGACGGGTAGTGACCGCTCCTTCATGTTAGGTGTCTCCTTTTAAACTCCAGTGTTGAAACGGAGGATTTAAAGAAGCTTGTTAACGTCCTACCAAGGCGAAATGAACAGCAACTACTATTGGGGCGATTCTGTATACAACCAACACCCGGGGAGCTCTTCCGTCAACTCGACCCGCTCGTTACACACAACCGACAAACATCACGTGGCGACTCGGTACAACCGACCACGCCTGCTTCGCGCTGGGGAGCCACACTGCCCTCCCGTGTCCACCACACTCTCTCTGAGCGCAACGCCCCTACTTCCGCGCCACCACACGAGGTTACAACCGGTAAAAGATCTCACTTCCTCCATAGCAGTTTCCCGGAAGCAAAACGCAGACATCGATAGCAGAGGGAAAAGACAACCAAGCAGTCACTTAATGACAGACAACATATCAAGCAAACATGTCAGGGGTAGAAAAGGAAAACCAATGCTATCTAAACACAAGGTGTAGCGCGAGTCGATACACGGCTCAATTCCTTTTATACTCTTCAGATTTTTACATTTATTACGTAAATAGAAGGGGGAGGAGTCAGAAACGAAAGGAAAGAAACTAACGAAATGATTTTCATCGGGACTTCATGCAGAATCGGCGGAAATGGGTGAAAATGTGGCCAGACCGGGATTCGAACCTGAGGTCTCCTGCTTCTAGGCAGTTGTGTTAAGCACTGCGCCATCTGGACATAGTGTTTATCGTAAGTATGCAAACTAGCTCGACACTCTTCCCAGGCGATTCACGTTCCCAGCTAGCACCAACCGCCTGCAGTCGCCGTCGATACCCTCCACGCTTCCTAATTTTAGATTTCCGCTGAAGGTCGAACGTAAATGCGCACCCGCGCTGAAGGTCGTGGATTCACTGTCCATCGAGGTGTATGAATTACATGAATGCGTGGTATCTGATCTTTTGGACAGACACCATGCACTCATATAATTTAAATCTATTTATGCTTCGTGACCACTGTTTCTTTATTTACGACCGTTTGCAAGAGCTATCCTAAAAACATCTGTTCCAAAACTCTGTCATGCCGTTTTCACGACACGTCGATAAATGTAAACATCTGAAGATGGCATGCCATTCCATAACATGGAAAAATAAACGCCCATAAAAGCAACTGGTTCTAGTTCATTCATTATAAATTACCTTTTATTTCAACAGTTTCAGTGTTCTAATACGTCCACGCTCCCTCTCCGCGAATTTCTTCCACGAGCCGGACTGTAGCCAGTCGCGGGCCGGATCCAGGCCTCGGGCAGCCGGTTGCCCATCCGTGCTGTAAGAAACACAGAAAAATGGCATACAGAGAAGGAAGGGCGAGTCTGATGTGATTGAGAAACAAATGGGAGTCCATATAGAAAACATAGTGTCTCCAGTAACAGAGTTACGCAAAGCTTTTGTAGACTTCCCATCGGCTTAAAGAAAGGTGTAAATCTGCGGTGTAACCTTTCGCCGCTACTGTTCAGTCTGTACGTCGAAGAGACAATGAGGGAAAGAAAAGAAACGTTCGAGAATGGTATTAAAATTCAGGGTGGAAGGATACCAATGATAAGATTCGCTGATAACGTTGCTACCCTCAGCGAAAGTGAAGAAGTACGGGACCTGTTGAATGGAATGAACAGTCTAACGAATACAGAACACAGACTGAGAGTAAATCGAAGAAATACGAAAGTAATGAGAAGTAGCAGAAACGGCAAAAGCCAGAAATTTAACATCACAATTGGGGATGAGAAAGTAAATGAGGTTAATGAATTCTGCTAACTAGGCAGCGAAATAACCCAGGGCGGACGGAGAAAGCAGGATCTAAAAAGCAGACTAGCTCTGTCAAGAGGACATTCCTGGCCAAGGGAAGTACGTTCGGATCGCTGTATTGTATATTAGAGGGACATGGAAAATCCAGAAACAGAAGAGAATCCAAGTCTTTGAGATGTGGTGCTACAGAAGAATGTTGGACTGATAAGGTAAGCAATGAGGTGGTTTTAAGCGGAATAGGCGAGGATTGGAATACATTAAAAACGCTGACAGGAGGAAGAGACAGGATGTCAGGACATCTGTTAAGACCTCAGGGAACAACTTCCATGGTACTAGAGAGAGCTGTAGAGAATAAAAACTGTAGAGGTAAACAGAGACTGGGCCGTCGGTGGTCAGTGTTACACCAGGTTACGTTCCGGTCCACGCCTAGGGCACGGAAAGCAGCATGAACAGTACCGTGTCCATCGACAAGAGAGACAGTCAGACTCTTCAAATTAATTTGCAAGTCCTTACTTACGTTTGTGAACAGTGCTACCATGAAGAGTTTCTATTGAATAAAGTGAGGAGAAAGACAGAATTTCTATTGAAAAGTGCATCGAGTTATAAAACCAATAACAGTCTACTTCAGCATAAGTGCCAGACTTGTTCTATCTATGCATATAATTTTACCTACCCACTGACAGTCACAGCACAGGAGAAATTGTATAGACTGAACTAAAGAAAGACGAAAGTAATGAGGAGTAGGAGGAATGACATCAGTTTTATATTTATCAAAACTGGTGACCAGGAGGTAGACGAAGATAAGGAATTCTGATACCTTACAAATAAAATAAGACATGATGCAACGAGGGCATAAAAAGGTGATTAGTAGAGACAAACAGGTCATTTCCGCTCAAAGGAAGTGCGCTATTATTGAGTATCGACCTTAGAGGAAAAATTTTCTGAGAATGTACGTTTAGAACACAAGATTGTGTGGCAGTGAATCGTGGACGCGGGAAAACAGGAAAAGAAGAGGGTCGAAGCGTTTCAGATCTGACGCCATAGAAGGATGTTGAAAACTACGTGAAGTGATAAGAATCGATGAGCAAAGCAAAATATTGAAAACACTGTCATGCAAAAGGGGCGGGATGATAGGTCGTTCGTTACATCAAGAAAGACATCTAACAAATGATCGAGGACTTGGATGCAAGTACTACTCCGAGATTCAGAGGTTGGCGCAGAAGAGATACCCGTGGCGGGGGCCTCGTCAAACCAGTCAAGAGACTGCCGGCCGCTGTCAGTGGGGGGGGGGGGGGGAGGGTGACGCCACGTATGTTATTCACTTCAGGACGGCCATCAGTTTCAGTAGCAATCGGACAGTCGATAATCAGCGTACTCCTGTTCATTTGAAAACTGCTCGTTTCCCATAGGTCCCCCTGTAGGTTGAAAATTTGATTCTTCAGCTCCGCTGGTGAGAACGCGTGTAAATGTAAATGTCATTTATATTAAAGTGACCATATTGTATTTACGTTCAGTTTAATGTGACGTCCATATTACACCGTTAGTGAACTGCCTTATAACTGTCGCTATTTTAATAAGAAGGTAAATGACGTAAATATATTCAAAACAAAATGTTAATTACGGTGAGACAGTTGTCTGAACAGTTTGGAAGAATTGGAACTTTATGTACATGCCATAAAATACCCACAAGAAATACTAAACTAGCATACAGAATTTAGACATAAATACTACCTCAAAAAGCTTTGGAACTCTAAAATGGATAAATCGGAAATAGCATATGCAACAACTAAAGACAAACGTAACAAATTATTGCTAGCAAAATTATATCGGTGTTCAGCTGCATAATCTATCTAAACATATAGCGTTGTAAGAGTGGAACTGTTACACTACTGTCACACCAAAATTAACATTTCTTTTAATGTATTTGTATTTACGATCTTATTAAAATAGCGACTGTTACAAGAAAGTTCACTGACGACGTAATACGCACGTCACATCAGTTTACATGTCAATGCAACATAGCCACTTCAACATAACTGATATTCACATTTATACACGTTCTCTATTCTAATAATCATGTCGTTATCAAAGATACACTATGCTATTGGCCCTAAAAAAGGTCTACCAGTTCTTATATTGCTTTTCAGAAACATTACCGTACAATCATATTCCACGATGCATTGTTAGCCATTTTAATTTAACTCACTGCATATGAATTTATTAACTTAATTTATTTCTCTTCTGTGCAGGTGTGACCATATCCGAAGTCTGTACCTACCAGCCCTCATAGCCTCAGCTTTCATCAAACTTGGGGACCATACAAAAAACGACAGCTCTGATTGACTGTATTCTGTGTAGCATTCAGACGTCCTTATTACCCACGATATTTTCAGAGATGTTATTTGCATCCTTTTATGTTCTGAGACAACCTCGTATTTTTATTAGATCATACAAACTCTATTTTGAAATGAAATGAAACACCCGGCCCCATCAGGGCGGAATTGTCTCATTGCTTCATAGAGAAAGGCAGATACCGAGGGGAAATTCCAGCGCAAAGGAAGAAAATAAAGAGTTCCGAAGTGCTTGTAGAGATGGAAATCACCGAGACTGCAGCTTTCATTTCTCTTGTTAGTTTTAGGTGATTTATTTCCTTCTCCTATCATGATTGGTAAAGCCTACGAGGAATTCATTTGCTTGAGGATTAGCGTAAGACATGTACATTTGGCTGTGCTTAAAAGTTTATATCTGTCTGTGCGTTATGAACGAGGGTGACGATCACTATCTGTTGATACTGAGATGTGAGATCACTAATAATCTAAAATTCATATTTTCTCGTCGTTAAAACAGCGAAAGATAGCAAACTGACACAATAGTTTGTTTACGGTAAGCGTTTAAAGAAACATCGTTGTGAAGAAACTGGCAGTTACCGTGAAAATTTTCATTCGAGCATTTTTACGATTTAAGTAAAACGTCTCGAATTTGTTAGTACAGCTTTTAATAATGAATCGTCTTCAGGAAAGGCAGTTTACAGTTGGTTTGCAGAGTTCGTTCATGTTTCAGGCAGAGATTAATAATCTGAAGGTCGAGTAAAATCGGTTGTGCCAAAAAACCAATCTGATATACTGAATGTAGCAGACTCTTTCACTTAGTTTCGTTAACACTTCTGGCAGTTTTCTACGCTTCGTGACTGCATAACGTGTTTATTCTTTTTTCATGGTTCATTACATTACCTCCTTTTTTTTTTTTTTTTTTTTTTTTGTTTCTCTGGTTTTGAGATATACAATCGAATGGCTTCGTAACAATTTCTTTACTACCTTGTTTTAAACTATCACGTTGTTTTCGCGATGCGCACGGTAACTTATAAAACAGTGTTAACACACATATTTTCTCTCTTTTCCGGTACTACTTTCTGTTTTGCTTTTTTCCCAGGGAGACTGTACTCGTAGCATTGTCTTCTGGTGGTGTGAATGTACGAAAGTGACGCATAGAAAAATCTAGATTGAATCATCATTCCGTGGCTTGTCACTATATAGAATTACTATACCGGAAGGGAAAGCAGCGGATGCATACTCTTAATATATTATTTGCAGAAAACAAAAAAGTTATGTATTAAAAAATCAATGCTATTTGAAAGGCGACAACTACTAATGTTTAAAAAAATTAAACCTTGGTACCTATGAACTGAAAGAATATTTTGTTCCACAGTCCTTTCATACTGTGACTCAGATAAGGTAATTGGTTTAATGTGTTTTCCTCTTTTGCGTAAATCATTTTATGAAATTCCGGTTCGAGCAAACATAGACCGAAATAATTGTTTATACCAAACAAGGTACTCAATTGTTTTCTATTTTAAGTAAGAGAACGATTTTGATCTACGGTTTCGTGCCATCTCTTGTGAATATTACTTAATGTAACGCTGATGTGTTAAACCTAGTTACAGCTTATTGAAAGTAGGTACAAGAACTTAGGTACACTTATTCCTGTTTGGTAAAGGAATCAATAAATGTTCAGGATTATTAATGGTATACTGAGTGACAACAGTATTTAAAAATGCGTTCCTGAGTATTTCATTTTTAATTCATTTTCATTTTTATTGTTCCGATTTGTTATTTTATTTCTGTTCGAAGAAACAGCCACCATTTTCAGAATCATTTACTTGTTCGTATTCTGGGCTTAGAGCGCTTGCGTGAGGCAATCGACAACGAAATTCAGAGACAAAAATTTCTTTAAATTATTTTTCTGCTGGGGGGGTGGGGGTGGGGAGGGGGAAATAATACAAGGCTAGAGTTTACTTGTTACATTTTCATTTTGAGGTGGAGCACGGGAAGTCACACGCTTGTCACGCCGCTCTAATAGGCTGTGGTACGTGGTGACGTGAGTCGTCGTGGCATCCTTCGGATTATCAGAGGCTGAAATATATCTGATTTTTAATGATCATTTAAGCGTGAGAAATAACTTTGCTGATTAATTCCACACATTTTGACGGAATGTAAGGAAATACCGAAAAAATTCAGCCGAGAAAGTGCAGCACCTGCGTAACCAAAACAGGAGACAAAATTAGGATACATTCGTATATGTCCGAACTAAGCAGAAATCAACCGTTTGAGCTTTAGAAAATGAACCGAAACCATCTGAAGCGGTACGTTCACGAAACACTTCCAGGAAAACGCTCGCTTGTTTATTTCGTTACACTGGACATTTCATGACCATCATGTGCATCTAAGGAGGGCGAGACGATAGAAGATCAATTTTATAAGTCACAGGACTTCTGGGCATTCTTTAACAATTATACTCAATGCTCAAATGATTGTTTTGGTAACCTTGAAACGTTATGGACTATTATTATTATTATTATTATTATTATTATCAAAATTATTTTGTTATTTGTTAATACATGGCAACTATTAGAACAGAAAGTTTCAAGATTATTGTGCCAGTTATTATAATGATACTGTACTAATAACTAATAAGCGAAAATGTAAAATATTCCATATTACTTTCTACATTTGACTTAATACCTACAGACGATTCTAATTTGATTTTCAATTATTGATACACGAAGAATGTTATCAACTATAAACACTACAATGTGATGGACAGCTATGTTGACTTCAAGAGCAGGGGAGAGAGCTGTTCTTGTGGGATATAGGTACCTAGGGACACCAGACATTTCTTGGTCGATATTTCGAATTAGTGACCGATATTAGAAGAACCACATGGAGGAGTGTGCACTAGAGAGCGCCACAAGTAGTTTCCGACATTTTCTCAGTTTTTGTTGTAGAATTTTGTGCAGAATTTGTAAATACCCATTTAATTGTAGTATAATATATTATAACTATGTGAAAAAATAGCTCTTCAGTTACAGGTTCTTATGGGAAATGAAATTTTATATATTTTTAAAACTACTTATATAAGGTGTGGAGAATTGAGTCGTTGGTGTACCACCTTGCGCGTCGAGATGGAAGAGGTTTTTTGTCATCAGAACACGAGATATTTACAAATAACTGGGTTTATTTTATGTCTTAACAGTTTTATATGTCTTTTAATTTCCAGTTGCTCCTGTTTCAAAAAATTGAACTCGCTAACAAACGGCATTTTGGCTTCTTTCTCGGGTTCTTCGGCAGACGTTTGATGATTCTGTGATGTTTCGCCAGCACGAGTGGCTGGCATTGTGAAAGCTTCATCCTCCATGGCTGGTGGTGGACTGGAAGCAAGCTCGCGGCCGCAAAGTGTATGTACCTGGCTCGCCAACGTGCAAGGGCTTTTCGGTGGTTGTTTCCGGTGAGCTTCTCCTCTTACTAAATATGACTGTCGTTCGCTGCGCTTCTCTGACTAAGTGCGTGTGATATCTCTTCTCCTCATCCAGAACGTCTGTGTCGACGAATTTTACTATGTGATGTGCACGTGCTGTGTCAGGTTGACCACATAGTAAAATTCGAGTACACGGAATTTCTGGCTGTATAGGAGAGCTATCATAACCGCTTATTCAGAGAAGATACAGAAATAAACAAACTTGAGAATAGCTTCGGCAAGAAAGAAGAAAGCCTCAGGGTGAACGGATCCTGGCTTCCCGTGCTACAGCGAACGGCCGATGCACGTAGCAAGGGGAGAACTGCACTGAAAATGACCACGGAAAAGCCCATGGACGTACGCCCGCCAGATATATATATTTTGCAACCACGGGCTCGATCCCAGTCGTCCACAAGCAATGACAATACCAGTACGAGTGGCTATCCGTCCTTGTAAAACGTCAGAACAATCATCAAACGAACGTTGGCCGAAGAACCCGAGACGGAAGCCAACAGGCAGTGTATCAACAAGTGCCTACGAACGCCTTATCGAGTTCATTTCTAACTTTTAGGTCGTGTTTGATAATACTTCTGCTTAATTTGATTTCGCTTACCGATTATTGGTGTTTAGTACAGCAATAATGTAACAGATAGACTATTAAGTACGGTACTGACAATATTTTTCCGACTGCAACGAGTTTAAATTTTAATAGAGTACTTTTTTTCCTAGATACATGAACATGCTGTACCTTGGAACATTTTCTTCACATTTGGAAAAACTTTCCCGAATAACTTTTGTAATTTCTGCGAAAGGATCCAGCACACCCAAATTGGGTGCCATCGTTTAAATATGAAATAAGGAAATATATTAAACTTCTGTCATATGGTTGGCTGAAAATTGTTCCAAGATACCAAACGCATTCCTTCCATAAGGTTTGTGACATGTCCAGACGTATTTGGTTACGCATATGGCAGTTGGTGCTGGTAATAATCGCTGAATTGTGTTGCGTCGGACTCTGAGACAATGGTTGTTTTGTGTGTCGGCAGCCTCTGATGCTGTGGTTATTTTGCGTTCAGTCAACGTCTGATACAGTGCTTGTTTTAGGGTTAGCTTGACTTTGACACGTAGCAGCTGCTTTGTGTTTAAACAGCCTGTGGGGCAGTGGTTGTTTTTTGTATTGCCAACCTCTTACAGTGTGGTTGTTTTGTGTTGCAGGACGCGATGGTTGCCGCTCCATGATGCGCTGTCCTCTCGCCTGGTGCTGGGGGCCTCTCCTACTGCCAGCAGGTCTGTCTGTTTCTCTCTCTCTCTCTCTCTCATACACACACAAACATACACATTTTCTATCCTTTTCCTTTTGATTGTGTACTAGCGAGTATACATATCAGCACTCTCAACACAGGCTCTTCGGAAACTGTTTCATGGTGCATAATCGTGTCATTATGATGATGATGAGGTCCCATACTCCGAGGAACGTAGGGGACGCTGCGAAAGATCCGCACCGCCGACCGTAATGGGGATTACTGATGATGAAGACGACACAACAACACCCAGTCATCACGAGGCAGGAAAAATCCCTGACCCCGTCGGGAATCGAACACGGGACTCCGTGGGCAGGAATCGAGAACGCTATCGCAAGACCACGAGCTGCTGACCGTGTCATTATAATTCAGAACTATTTCCTTCATGATGCGTCATATCCACTTCAATTATCCTTTGTCTGATATGCTGCCTAAACATGTTGACTTCTCCAGTCGGTAGATTATTGATCCTCTGAACCAGTGCTCCATTCGATTGGTCTGATGCCGATCTTTGATATTTCTTACGATTTTATGAAATTAGTGAACGCTTCGAACTGATAACAGTATCATTGTTACTTCCTTAGATGAACGACAGAAAGAACAAAGCAAAGCAAAGCAAAATCACTTGCATACTGTAATTTCCGAAACATTTAATGTTCAGAAGCCGGAGAAACACGTTTCAACAAAGTAACAGAAACGGCACTGAAATAAGTAGTAAGCCTGCGGGTTTGCGAAACAAACTTTCTGTTACTTGTGTGAGCTTATCCTCGACAATAAACGAAAATTGCTACTTGAACATGTAAACAACTGGATGTCAATTCCGTGTAGTGCTATTGACCTCTTTTACGACTATGAGGAGCCGTTAGTATGGATGATGCGCGCAGCCGAGACCGGATCTGGAAGGTTTCAGACTAGGCTCTCTGTTGACGCTACAACGGGAAGAATAGATTTCTGCTTCAGTTTGTCGGAGACCCGAAGTTGTTACCCGTAAAAGTAATTCTGATGAAAAATGTTAAAGGTAATAGATGCATGTATATGAAACACACGCAGCAACTAAAAACATCACCGTTTTTGACCT
The DNA here is from genome assembly GCF_023864275.1 of Schistocerca cancellata. Classification (NCBI taxonomy): domain Eukaryota; kingdom Metazoa; phylum Arthropoda; class Insecta; order Orthoptera; family Acrididae; genus Schistocerca; species Schistocerca cancellata. The sequence goes on along the minus strand of NC_064631.1, from coordinate 20,415,036 downwards.
TACTTTAACTGAAGTGATGTACGTACTTGACCTGTAGATAGGTGCTTGACCGAAACTGTTCGTCTGTGGATAAATACATATAACAGCATCTTTCAGTATTTCCTTTATGGCATTCTATAAATACCATGAATCGACGCGGTACTGCTTATAAACAATACTAAAGACAAAATTGAATCAATGCAGATAACTGTTAGAAGCTGAAGAAATTTGCCGGTTGATCGATGGAATTTCCCGATTTAAAAATCAACCATCCAGAACAGGACCAGGACTGAAGTCATGCTGTTGCAATTCATCAGTGTCCTCTAAGCGTTTGTTTGTCTTTTACTGTAATGTTGTTTGTGAAGTACATCGCACTAGAATTTCCTCAGTCTATTTTTTAATCCAATTAAACACTAGTTGTACTTACAATACTGAATATCAACATGCAATTGTGCTGCTGAAAAAAAAATTAACAACTATTTAATTTCCAAAGAGTTTTCCGCACGATTTATAGCTATCTGAAACGAATGTGCAGTTGGTAATATTTGTGCAGACGGAAGTTCTTCTCGTATGTGACATCATCTATTTTTATATGTAATAGGTTCCGACTAGTTCATCCGGGGCTTATCGAAGCGGCTCAGTAGTTCCCATCGTCCAAATAGTCTTTATCATGACACTGTTTCATGCCTGTAAAAACTTTTATACTCTGTTACATAATGCAGTATGTCCCGGATACTTACCACACATAAAATATTAAGTGGCGTAATACTCTCGAATAAGTAATGAGACTCTTTGTCTTCCTCAGCGTTATAACGACTTGTAAATCTCAATAAATGAGTGAAACTTTACATTCGTATAGGTAGAGGGCAAGGAATAATTATGGAAACCCTAGCCCAAACATTTCATTACCGACCTAAGACAGTAAAATACCTCGGTCTCTAGATTCATTGTTCAATGCCAATATGAAATGTTGTGTAATCAAATCAGACAATTAGCGTAGAAAATGAGGAGCTAAAGATAATACACGAAGAAAGGGAAGGATAGTTATGAGGTGAAATAATGGAAATTAATAAACGTATGTCCATCAACACAAGTTTAGTAATGAATGACTACAGTTCCCTTATTCACCTTTTCTGACTGCACATACTACTCATTATCTCATTCAGGACATGTTGTTAATTGTCCTGTTACTCACTTGTACCATTTTCCTTTATATCAGCTATTATAATTTATCCTCTTGTGCACATCGCAGCTGCTTCATTTACCTACTTGATCTCACTAGTATATCTTATGTGTTTGTAATTTAGGTCTGTTAAAGACACGATATATATAGTTAATTATTTAATGTGTGACATATTTTATCTTAGTTGAAAAATCTTACATAGCATTTACGCTGAAATAACCGCTCTTATTTTATTCTTAAATCCAACATCGACATTTCTGATCTCGGAAAATGGAGATAGGGTGTAGACGCACCAGTTTAATATCTTTGATCCAACAAAATTTCACTGCACCACATACTTGTCTTTCTTCCTAATGATGGCTAAACAGCTGAAAACCAATTTGTGAAATAAATATTGTAGAATATTACGCCATATTATGTGAATTCTCGTTCATAATGTATAAAATATTCTACCGAGAACCGACGAAACAGTTAATCAATACAAAAGTGAGGAAGGTTACCGTTAAACGCCCCCTCGACAGCGACGCCATTACAGACGGAGCAGAGGCTTGCATCATTGCAAGGGTGGGGAAGCAAACAGTCCCTACCATTTTCGAAGGAACCATCCCGCCATTTGCCTGGAGCCATGTAGGGGAATCATGGAAAACCTAGCAGCGCGGGATTAGCCGAGCGGTCTATGGCGCTTCAGTCATGGACTGTACGGCTGATCCTGTCGGAGGTTCGAGTCCTCCCTCGGGTATGGGTGTGTGTGTTTGTCCTTAGGATAATTTAGGTTAAGTAGTGTGTATGATTAGGGACTGATGACCTTAGCAGTTAAGTGCCGTAAGATTTCACACACATTTGAGCTTTTTTTTTCTTTTTTTTGGAAAACCTAAATCTGGACGGTCGGACACGGATTTGAGCTGTCGTCTTCCCAAATGCAAGTCCATTGTGCTAACCACTGCGCCACTTCGTTCGGTCTAACAGATGAGGTTTGCTGTTTGAGCAGCAAAGTATCTGATGACCGCAGAACTAGAGAGAATGTACAAATGAAGACTGAGTATTAGGAGAAAGGTATTTTTTTAAAACAGGAATTTCTTACGATCCAGTACAAATTTAATTGTTACGATGTTCTTTCTGAAGGTATTGTTTTATGGTTTAATTTTGTACAGGAGTGATATATGGATAATAAGAAGTTCACACAAAACAGAATATAATCTTATATTGACTTGTAAATAATAGATTTCCTTTTGAAATTTTATTGGCAGATCTAGATTTCAGCTACAAACTATCCATTCTCAGTGCACTATCATTTTTGATCAGTGCATGTAGTGGCTGTTGGTCGGGCTTCATCCACAATTGATTGAATACTACATTAGTATTGAATGAACTGTGGATGAAGCCCGACCAACATGCACTGATCAAAAATGATAGTGCATTGAGAATGGCTAGTTTCTAGCTGAAATCTAGATCTGCCAAAAAGTTTCAAAAGAACGACTGATAGCTGAAGTCTATTATTTACAAGTAAATAAGTCGCTGCGTGCAACAGCCTTCTGAATGGAGGGTAACCAGATAATCATTTATTATGGTACTGAAGACGACTAGAAGGGTAGATCGAGTAACTAATCAGGGGTTACAGTATCGATTTGGGGGGAACTGAAATTTACGGCCAAATATGACTTAAAGAAGGGATTGGTTGACAGGATACATCGTGAGGTGTTGAGCGTATCATCAGTTTGGTAGTGGAGGGAGATGTGTGTGGGGGATAGGAGGGAAGGGGGGTGGGGATGAGGAGTTGGTTGGCTGGTTGATTTGGGGGAGGGGACCAAATAATGAGATCATCAGTCCCATCAGATGAGTGAAGAATAGGGAAGAAAGTCGGTCGTGCCCTTTCAAAGAAACCAACCAGGCATTTGCCTGAAGGGATTTAGCAAAAACACGGGAAACCTAAATCAGGATGGACGGACACGGGTTTGAACTATCGTCCTCCCGAATGTGTGGCGGGAGGGGGGGGGGGAGTGAAATTGTAAAGGGAATACAGTAAATAGTTTTAAATTGGTGTGGGTTGCAGTAGTTATTCACAGAACAGACTTGCTCAAGACAGAACAGCGAGGAGAGCTTCTACAAACCAGTTTCCTCACTGAAGACCACAACATGGACAGGTTCACTGTCTTGATGAGCTGGTTTCCTCCGTTTCCTGTTGTTCGTTCACAACAGTGGGCCTCTGAGTGTATTTAGGGACTCTACAGTTTCTTAATTAACTTGTCTTTTATTTAGCACGCGTGTTACTGGTACTGGAACATTTTCAGTTATTCAGCAGTCTTTTAGCATTCCCTGTTGGAAAATATTTTAATTTTTTGGATGCTTTTTCATATAATTTGGTACTATACCTGACTAAATGTTCAGTAACTATTGTGTGATCTGGAAACACACCCGCGTAGAAAGAGTCAGGCGAGAGGGATTTCCAATAGCTGTCACGTTTGAAAACATATGGGCTGTGAAACACAAGCAGTGAAAAGTAGACTTAACTAACAGCAGCTAAATTAAAGATAATACAAGATACGGATGTTAAATGCTGAGTTGCAGGGTTGCCAAACTGGCACAGCCATCTATTACAGTCGACAGCAGGGTGACCGAAATTCGCAGCGCATCAATACTGATTCCATCTGACTAGCCAGTGGCGCTAATTTGACTCCACGTATCAGTGACACACATCAGAAAAAAGGGAACGGTACTGTTACGGCTTGCAGTTTGTAAGTCCAGTACACACGAACAGCGTTTTTCAGGTTAAAATATATGAAACTCTATCCTTCAGTGTAGAATTAGGAGTAACAAAAGATCACAGTTGCACAAAGATAACACTAGAATAAAGTAATAACTGATAAGTGGATAAACGTTGGACAGCGTAAGTGCACATTTCTCACGAAAGATTACTTATTACGTTTAGTAAGGGAACGCTCCTACAACATTTCCGCTTTTAAACGTTTTCAGCACTCAAGTACTGAGCAGAAGACATTTTTAATACAAAACACCAAAGCTGCTATTCATATACTGGCTCCGTAGTTTCAGGCTTTGTCCGTTGTCACAAGCCACGTATTTGTTAAAAATTTATGTAAGTACACACGAACGTTTTACTATCATGATTTTCTATAGAAGCTCATTATCCCATATAATATGTGAGTTGACCAAAATTCATTGACATTTGGTACTGTTACCCTGACACTTCCTCATTGAATGATAAGATGAGTTATCATAATTACCTTCTACAAGTGTAGTTTATCAACGCCATTATTATACCATTATACGGCTCTTACATAACATTATTCTCATAAGTACATTTTAATTTTTGACATGTTTTGCCAGTTTAGATTTTGTTTTCTATAAGCCACTCTCGTAGCTTATTGTTTGTCCACAGCACCACACTGTGCCAATATTGTAATTATTCTTGTCGACTAGTGTTCCCTCTGATTTCACTAATGTCATATGTTTTCACTCTCTGACATTGGAATCTTTGGGCATCTATGGGTATGTAGGCCTGAGACGCCAGTCTCCTGTCATTTATTTAAGTATTTTAAGCGTTGGTCAAAATCTGGTTACGTTGCATTTTTCGTTTTACAATTGGTACATTTAGTATATGAAAGTGTCTTCTATAAGAAATATGCATTTTTAAATCAACAGATGTTACAATTTTGTGAGTACTGCATATGATGTTGGTTTTCAGAGGTACAAATCTCGTTATTTCGTTCCTGTCTATGTATATAACATTGTTTCTTCTGTTTTCTCAGTTCTTACAGTTGATAATGGTTGAAACACACTCAGTTGGTGTAATAATTATTATTTACACTGTTTATTGGCAATCAGAAATGTTTTGCTACAAACCACTGATTTGTTTTTAAGGTTTGTTTGGTCTGGGCAGTTCCATTTATGTTATGCACTTAAATGTAATATATTCACCGTGATGTGATCCATGTGGTAATGATATTTTATATACAATGGATAATTTGTTCTTATGAATAATGAAAATATGAAATATATTTAAGTATGTTGATATAAATGGAATTGTCCACACCAACCACATTCCGAATACAAATACGTCGATTATGAAAATAGACGAAACCCGAATGTAGTCAGCCAGTAAATAAACTGCAGTTTTGGTGTAATACATTCAAAATGCAATTTTTTTATATTGCGTTAATCTGTTCAGCGAAAATTTAGCAACGCAATGTAGATAGAAAGTTGAATGCAGTGTGTAACCGGCGGCATGGATTTGTTGCAACTTTCGCCCTTAAAGAGCCCTCAGACACTCAGAGTTTGGATTTCAGAAGAGTTGCTCAACTGAAAACGCCATTTACACGTTTACTCACCGAATTTTATAAGCATTAATTAACCAGTTGGTATTTTCTGCAACCTACCTAAGGCATTTGACTGTGTGAGTTCTGGATAAACTGATGTTTTATCGAATTGATGGAGCAGCCAACCAATGAATAGTGTCATATCAAGAATGCAAATATTTCTACTTAGGAGTTCCACCAACGTAACCAGGGGAGTTGTTTTGACTGGGAAGAAATCACAAATATGGAGTTTCTCCAAGGCCCAAACTTAGATCCACTATCGTTACCACATACAGATAGATGATCTTCCAACTAATATACAACAAGTAGAATTAGTTCTAGTTGCATACGAAGACCAAAAAATTATAAATAATGTTCTTGAAAGTATGATTGATTGTAAAATGGATTAAAAATAGTCTTGACAGGGATAAAAATTTGTTTGTAATGGTAAGCGGTTTGGTCATAATGCGACCATCTTCGGACGATTTATACCATGAACGCAGGCTGCGGCGGCCAACGGAGTGGGTGCCGTGCCGTGGTTCTGCCAACATTAACTGGAGCCACAGCACCTGTTCCGCTCGTCGCTACCACCTACCATCATGGTGTAAATGATCTGAAGATGGTTACATTCTGACCGAAACCGGTACCATAACAAATAAATATTTTATTTCGGTCACGAGTGTTTTTAATCCATTTTGAAGTATTTTATGTAGACTACTGCTTTTCTCCAACAGAATTTTTTTCAAAAATTGCTTTATCGTTGACTAGTTTTCTGCAAATGGTCTCACTCTCAATATCAGAAAGACAAGACATATTCAGTTGTGCACACATAAAGGTACTGTACCAATGGTAAGTGGTAATACACTACTGGCCATGAAAATTGCTACACCAAGAAGAAATATAGATGATAAACAGGTATTCATTGGACAAATATATTATACTAGAAATTACATGTGATTACATTTTCACACAATTTGGGTGCATAGATCCTGAGAAATCAGTACCCAGAACAACCACCTCTGGCCTTGATACGGCTGGGCATTGAGTCAAACAGAGCTTGGATGGCGTGTACATGTACAGCTGCCCATGCAGCTTTAACACGATACCACAGTTCATAAAGAGTAGTGACCGAACTATTGTATCGAGCCAGTTGCTCGGCCACCATTGACCAGACGTTTCCAGTTTTTGAGAGATCTGGAGGCTGTGCTGGCCAGGGCAGCAGTCAGACATTTTCTGTGTCCAGAAAGGCCCGTACAGGACCTGCAACATGCGGTCGTGCATTATCCTGCTGAAAGGTAGGGTTTCGCGGGGATCGAATGAAGGGTAGAGCCACGGGTCGTAACGCATCTGAAATGTAACGTCCACTGTTCAAAGTGCCGTCAATGCGAACAAGTGGTGACCGAGACGTGTAACCAATGGCACCTCATACCATCACGTCGGTTGATACGCCAGTATGGCGATGACGAATACACGCTTCCTATGTGTGTTCACCGGGATGTCGGCAAACACGGAAGAGACCATCATGATGCTGTAAACAGAACCTGGATTCATCCGAAAAAATGACGTTTTGCCATTCGTGCACTCAGGTTCGTCGTTGAGTACAGCATCGCAGGCGCTCCTGTCTGTGATGCAACGTCAAGGGTAACTGCAGCCACGGTCTACGAGCTGATAGTCCATGCTGCTGCAAACGTCGTCGAACTGTTCGTGTAGATGATTGTTGTCTTGTAAACGTCCCCATCTGTTGCCTCTGGGATCGAGACGTGGCTGCACGATCAGTTACAGCCACGCGGATAACATGCTTGTCATCTCGACTGCTATTGATACGAGGCCGTTGGGATCTAGCACAGCGTTCCGTATTGCTCTCCTGAACCCACCGATTTCATATTCTGCTAACAGTCATTGGATCTCTACCAACGCGAGCAGCAATGTCGCGATACGATAAACCGCAATCGCGATAGGCTACAATCCGATCTTTATCAAAGTCGTAAACGTGATGGTACGCTTTTCTCCTCCTTACACGAGGCATCACAACAACGTTTCACCAGGCAACGCCGATCAACTGCTGCTTGTGTTTCAGAAATCGGTTGGAAACTTTCCTCATGTCAGCACGTTGTAAGTGTCGCCACCGGCGCCAACCTTGTGTGAATGCTCTGAAAAGCTAATCATTTGCATATCACAGCATCTTCTTCCTGTCGGTTAAATTTCGCGTCTGTAGCACGTCATGTTCGTGGTGTAGCAATTTTAATGGCCAGTAGTGCACATGAATGAAAGTCCCGAGCTCGCTTCTTTGGTGTGTCCTGGCTAGTCTGAGGAATTAATGCAGAGATTTTGATACGGCCTTGGGATTTATGGGATCAACCCCTTGCCAGTACGGATATCGATTACAGGCACAAGTCAACGGAATCCCGTGATGGATTTGACTCCACACTCACACAGTTAAGTTTGTACGGATCCCTCGGGGTGTGGGTCTTTCTAGCAACTGGCCAATTTTTTTAGTTTCCATTACAAGTAAAGATGGAGACAAAACGAACTAATTGCCAAAATCGTTTTTCTCCTGAGCTTTATCACTGTTAGCGTGCTATACAGTACGTATCTTTAAAACAATGCCTCAGAATGTTTACCCATCCCCTTATCTGACATTGAGGAATGTAATAATGCATACTGTCGAAGCATTAAAAATGGTTTGTACATTGTTATTCACTAAACTCATTAAAGCAAGTGATTGCAATCTGGCTAATAAGGTCACCGGTCAAAATATTCGTCGCTTTTGAGGGTCGCAGGCCGTGTGGAACTGTTACCAGGCGTTCATGTGAGTCTCCGCAGCTGACGTAAATGTCACTGAAATGCTATGTGTGTGTCAGACAGTTGTTTGTAATCAGCATAATAAAGTGATTAACGAGGGGACGTGACATAATGGCAAAACGCAGGTACCGCGTTTGAATGTGCCCACCGGCACACCGTGAACGAAGTTGGCCGTTTATCGATGTATCAACGCGGGAATGGTCTATCACAAGCTGCCATGTAAAAAAACGTCATAACAGCGAGCGTAACGAGGTTCTAACGAACATGGACCGGAGGCGAGCGTCACGGATTGTCAATGACGGTCTGTTTTGAACCGTACATGAATTGCTGCTTTTAATGAACGCCGGTCCATCTCAGCTGGGTTTCGAGCCAACTGTCTGACGGGGAAGTGCATGGAGTGAACATTTAGAGTTCGGTAACTCACAAATAGCCATTGCTCGTAGCGGCACATCTTCAGTTTGCCGAACAACACGATAGCTGCACATTAGCTAAGAGGAAGCGCGTAGTGTGGTAAGACGATTCGCGACTTTGTCTCTCTTGAAATGATGCAACGCATCGAGGTCGCCGGCGGTCCAGTGAGCAGTTTAACCTGCAGTGTGTTGAGGAGATAGTTTAGGCCAGAGACAGTTTTCTTAAGTTTTCACACTCTTGCATGGTTGCCCTCATTGAGTTTACTGTGAACATGAAGATTCTTTTCTTTTCTTTTTTTAACATTCTTGGTGATCAGGTGTTGACCTTTCTTCTTCGTGAAGAATGTGTTGTGGGGGTCGAGTCTGGTCATCAACATAAAGTAGCATCAGCTGTATGCGCTACGTGTCAAAAACTTGTGGACTGTTTCTCATCGAAAATTGATGATTGATGCCATTATCAAGATTACTATCAAGGTGACTATCACTATGGCCCCTGGGCAGCGACTAGGTTTTTGACCAGTGCACTTACTTCCAACAAAATTGATAAATTTCGCGAGTTATCTGCTATTGTTTATCATTTCTGTTACAATACTGTAATTGGCGATGCTATTTATTTTCTGCCTGCAGCAGTCAATCCCAGCGGCGGCGGTCTTTCTCGAACCACTCAAGGTCTATCCTTGACATATAGTTACGAGATGAAGACGAAGCGTCTCATGCACCGGACACCGGAATATGGCCGTAGCCAAAACAGTCATCTGTTGCCATCCTTGACCTAATGCGCTTTGTTGTAAAGCCAATAGGTACTGCTAGGCCTGACCATATCTCCGTCACGTGACGCACCGAATAATTCTATTCACATTGTTAAAGGGACGCTCTCCCTTTATCTCTCATCTTCTCATCTCCTGAATCTCTTTCTCTCCCTCCCTCCCTCCCTCTCTCTCTCTCTCTCTCTCTCTGCCCAACACAGGAGCTATGTCTAGTTCATTTGGTGTCAAATGTAGGTCTGTGCCCTGAATCGGGAGACTACAGCATCAGTGAGTCACAGTTTGAATCGATCACCTCATACATGTGCGTGGATTTAAAAATTTGCTGGGATACGAAATGAAACAAATGCCTGAGCTCGGCCGAAAGTAAAACAAATGTGAGACTGTGGTTCATTGTTAGAACTTTGGAAAAATTCCGTTCAATCTACAAAGGAGAGTGCTTACAAAACACTCTGGCTCAGAAAATACTTCATGCACCTTTATTAGGCAACCTAACTTCTTCATCCGCAGGGTGAAAAATGTAAGTTGGGTTGCCTATCGTAAGGTGCATAAAATATTTTTCGAGCCAGTTTTGTTGATAGCACCTTCTAGAATATTGTTCAAGACCGTGTGATCGCACCAGCTAGGCCTAAAGGGATACTGATATTATACAAAGAAGTTGGTCACAGGTCTCTTTGCCCTACAGGAGAGAGTCTTGAAATTGTCAAAAACCTCCACAGATAGACGCTTGAAGACATACGTAAACTATCCTATAAGATCTTCCTAACGAAGTTTTAACAACCCATATCAAGTAAAAATCATTGGAGGTATTACAGCTCCTTAAGTGCTACTCCCGTAGGTACTGCGAAGATACGATGAATGCAGTGCTGATCAAAGTTTGTTAATTCTTAGTGCACTCGACACAAGGATGGAACAGCAAAAAGTCAAACAATGAAGTACACTACTGGCCATTAAAATTGCTACACCAAGAAGAAATGCAGACGAAAAACGGGTATTCATTGGACAAATATATTATACTAGGACTGACATCTGATTACATTTTCACGCGATTTGGGTGCATAGATCGTGAGAAATCAGTACCCAGAACAACCACCTCTGGCCGTAATAACGGCCTTGATACGGCTGGGCATTGAGTCAAACAGAGCTTGGATGGCGTGTATAGGTACAGCTAGCTGCCTATGCAGCTGCAACACAATACCACAGTTCATCAAGAGTAGTGACTGGCGTATTGTGACGAGCCAGTTGCTCGGCCATCATTGAACAGACATTTTCAGTTGGTGAAAGATCTGGAGAATGTGCTGGCCAGGGCAGCAGTCGAACATTTTCTGTATCCACAAAGGCCCGTACTGGACCCGCCACACACGGTCGTGCATTATCCTGCTGAAATGTAGGATTTCGCAGGGATCGAATGAAGGGTAGGGCCACGGGTCGTAACACATCTGAGATGTAACGGCCACTGTTCAAGGTGCCGTCAGTACGAACAAGAGGTGACCGAGACGTGTAACCAATGGCACTCCATACCATCACGCGGGGTGACACGCCAGTATGGCGATGACGAATAAACGCTTCCAATGTGCGTTAACTGCGATTTCGCCAAACACGGATGCGACCATCATGATGCTGTAAACAGGACCTGGATTCATCCGAAAAAATGACGTTTTGCCATTCTTGCTCCCAGGTTCGTCGTTGAGTACAGCATCGCAGGCGCTCCTGTCTGTGATGCAGCGTCAAGGGTAACTGCAGCCACGGTCTCCGAGCTGATAGCCCATGCTGCTGCAAACGTCGTCGAACTGTTCGTGCAGATGGTTGTTTTCTTGCAAACGTCCCCATCTGTTGACTCTGGGATCAAGCCGTGGCTGCACGATCCGTTACAGCCATGTGGATAAGATGCTTGTCTTCGCGACTGCTAGTGATACGAGGCCGTTGGGATCTAGCACGGCGTTCCGTATTACCCCCCTGCACCCACCGATACCACATTCTGCTAACAGTCATTGGATCTCGACCAACGCGAGCAGCAATGTCGCGATACGGTAAACCGCAATCGCGATAGGCCCCAATCCTACTTTTATCACAGTCGGAAACGTGATGGTACGCATTTCTCCTCCTTACACGAGGCATCACAACAACGTTTCACCAGGCAACGCCGGTCAGCTGCTGTTTGTGTATGGGAAGTCGGTTGGAAAGTTTCCTCATGTCAGCACGTTGTATGGGTCGTCGCCACCGGCGCCAACTTTGTGTGAATGCTCTGATAAGCTAATCATTTGCATATCACAGCATCTTCATCCTGTGGGTTAAATTTCGCGTCTGTAGCACGTCATCTTCTTGGTGTAGCAATTATAATGGCCAGTAGTGTACAATGGGAAGTATTCCGATGTGGTTTTCACAGGATGAACGAAACTGTAGATGTAGAGGCAAGCTTCTCCGATTTACGGCCAATACTCTTACCTGAAGAACTCCCAACACGACTTAAGGCGATGCTAGCTGAAGAGAGCCTTGCTCACCTTCAGATATATTCACATTGCTAATGTCTCACGAACTCAGCAACCCACACCCACATGCATAGTGAAACCTCCACTTCGTAAATAACATGCATGCAATGGCCAAACCATTTCCCGCCTTATCGTTCCTAGCTCATCTACATAGCTGTCAGAGAGGGTCTCATCGACGTTAAAAAGTTGGGTAGAGGTAGAGCGTGCTGAAGCAGTACCAACCTGCACACTCCACGTCGCTGCTATGTGCCTCGGCCGTGGCTCTTGACTTTTCTGCCGGCAGTTGATTCGTGGCGAAGGAAGAAATTGTCATCGCCAGTGTACGGTGCGTAACGGGAGGAGAGATAGTGACTGATTGGCATATTCTGCACCAATGCCCTGGATTAAATTCCTAACCTCTCTGGAATGTCATATGGAGCAAGAGCATCAAACTGTTAACGGTGGTCCGCCCGTTGGATGGGGATAGTAATCCCAGCAGTGTCATTGGTTCTATTTGGGAGGAGTAGGCTATGTGCTAGCTCGTGGGCTTTTCTCCCTTTCTTCCCACTTAATCGTACAACAGAAGTATGCCACACCCACTACAGACACATACTCCCAAAAGGCACATTTAAGTGGCACCTTCCATACTGTATGATGAAATCGACCACTGTGTACGGGTAGGAAAATCATTCCAGCCAATAATGACAAATGTCTTTCTTTATCTGAAGCAGTTCAGTGTGGCGCAGGAAACGTTGGATGTGTTAAGTGGCTGGGGATTGCCGTTGCATGAATAACTTTGTTTCAATATAATTTATTAATCATACAACCCGTCTAATCAGATGACATCAGTTTAAATAACAAATAAGGAACCATTACTTGCGCTCGAATCCCAAACAAACAGAACGTCAACAGTATAAGTTACATTACATGTCAGCTTTACCAAACCTTCCCCTTCCGTAGCTCAGTGGACAGCCTAGATATCTACCATCCGGAGGACCCGAGTTCGATTCCCAGTACTGCGAGGGATTTTTGCTCAGTGAGAGAACTGGGAAAGGATGCATCCAGCCTCTTGATGTCGATTAAGGAGCTGCGTGAGCGCGTAGTAGGGACTACATACTGTGGAAAGTCTGCAAAACGAGCCGGAGAGCGATCTGTTGACCACACGCCCCTCCAAACCACATCTGCATGGCGCCACAAAGCAGAGTTTGTGTCCTGTGTTTCGTGTTCGTCTTGTTTACTCATTTTCGTATACCCTGGTTTTAAATCTTATTTTATTTTCATTCACTCCTTTGTTAATCCTGTTGTATTGTACCAGGTACGACTTAAATAACGTCTACCCATTGAATTCTCAAAACCTATTGTAATACAAAATTTTTCGTAATTGTCTGGCAGTATAGACAAGTTCTGAAAGCCAATAAATTTTAAAAATAAAAAAGAACAGCTGTCGACGAAGAAGTACCAGTCTTACGAGTGCCTTATATAACTGTCACTGAACGGTGTTGAACAGAGACAGGCTCTCTTTATGTCAGTTATCAATGTAGCCTGTTTCAACTGGTAGTCCGAACAAGTAACTTAATAATACCTGTCTTCTGTGAGTTAGGTCAAGGGGCCAATTACATAATAACTAGGCCAAGTGACCATTGAGTTAGTGAATGGGTCAGGTGCCGTCTGATTCACAAGACGGCAAATCTAGTGGCAATAACTGGCCTCGTTTCTGAACTAGGTCCCTCAGGAAGTGCATTTCATTTTGATTTGAACAAGGAGCAAGGTGCCTCTTGTCTCTTGATAGTGAGAAGCCCATGGCTCAAATGGCTCTGAGCACTATGGGACTCAACATCTTAGGTCATAAGTCCCCTAGAACTACTTAAACCTAACTAACCTAAGGACATCACACACATGCATGCCCGAGGCAGGATTCGAACCTGCGACCGTAGCAGTCCCGCGGTTCCGGACTGCAGCGCCTAGAACCGCACGGCCACCGCGGCCGGCTGAGAAGCCCATCTGCAGTAAGACAGAATCATAGCGAAAGGAGTTTTCACCGTAAAACGTTGGTGTAAGGTGTAACTCATGCATACATACTGCAAAAAAATACGAGTTGGTACAAAATTCAATGCAGATTTATTGTTGCAACAGTGCATGTGGAGTACATGAAATGATAACATTTACAGGTCAATAGCACAAGCGGTTCTGAGGTACGAGGCGACGACACACGCTGAAACACGCACATTAGTATGTGGCAGCCTCCGTGGGCGGTAATGGAGGCGCTGACTCTCGCATCCTGTCCATCGCACAGATGGCGGATACTGTCCTGGACACGTTATTCCGCTTCTGCTCGAACTGTTCAAGTAATTCTATAACAGGTGTTGGCTGACAACTTGAATGAGCCACTTCTCGTCCCATCATGTGGCACATGCGCTCGATTGGAGACAATTTTGGAGATGGTGCTGACTTGGAAAGTTGCTACACATCTTGCAGGGCACGTTGAGTTTCAAGGGCAGTGTTCTGACGAGCATTATCCTGTGGGAACAGCACATCATCTTCCTGTTGCAAGAACAGTAAAAGAACGGCTCTAACAACATTGTGCGCGTATGGAGCGCTGGTTAGTGCCCTTCCAGAAACATCAAAGGTGAACGAGAACTGTGGATTATCACATCCCCCGACTATAAGACATGAGACGGGGCCAGTGTGTCTTGGACGTATGCGCTCTACGAGACGGCGCTCACCAGATCCATGTCGTACACGTAAACGATCAATACTCCCACGCAGGCATAATCTGCAATCATCGTCGAAGAACACGGAGCGTCATTCCATCTTCCATGGGACGCTCTGACGACACCAGGGAACTGTGCATGTCGATATTGTGATGTGAGTGAAAGACAGGCTAGAGGTTCGCGTGCCTGTTCTCCCTCTACATCTACGCTATTACTCTTCTATTCACCATAAAGTGCCTGGCAGAGGGTTCAATGAACCACCTTCTTGCTGTCTCTTCCATTTCACTCTCAAACGGCACGGGGGAAAAACGAGCCCTTAAATTTTTCTCTGCGAGCCCTGATTTTGAGGTTCGCCGATGACATTGTAATTCTGTCAGAGACAGCAAAGGACTTGGAAGAGCAGTTGAACGGAATGGATGGTGTCTTGAAAGGAGGATATAAGATGAACATCAACAAAAGCAAAACGAGGATAATGGAATGTAGTCGAATTAAGTCGGGTGATGTTGAGGGTATTAGATTAGGAAATGAGACAATTAAAGTAGTAAAGGAGTTTTGCTATTTGGGGAGCAAAATAACTGATGATGGTCGAAGTAGAGAGGATATCAAATGTAGACTGGTAATGGCAAGGAAAGCGTTTCTGAAGAAGAGAAATTTGTTAACATCGAGTATAGATTTAAGTGTCAGGAAGTCATTTCTGAAAGTATTTGTATGGAGTGTAGCCATATACGGAAGTGAAACGTGGACGATAAATAGTTTGGACATGAAGAGAATAGAAGCTTTTGAAATGTGGTGCTGCAGAAGAATGCTGAAGATTAGATGGGTAGATCACATAACTAATGAGGAGGTATTGAATAGGATTGGGGAGAAGAGAAGTTTGTGGCACAACTTGACCAGAAGAAGAGATCGGTTGGTAGGACATGTTCTGAGGCATCAAGGGATCACCAATTTAGTATTGGAGGGCAGCGTGGAGGGTAAAAATCGTAGGGGGAGACCAAGAGATGAATACACTAAGCAGATTCAGAGGGATGTAGGCCGCAGTAGGTACTGGGAGATGAAGAAGCTAGCACAGGATAGAGTAGCATGGAGAGCTGCATCAAACCTGTCTCAGGACTGAATACCACAACAACAACAGCCCTGATTTCTCTTATTTTATCGTGATGATCATTTCTACCTATGTAGGTGGGTGCCAACGGAATGTTTCCAGAATCGTAGGAGAAAAGTGGTGATTGAAATTTCATGAGAAGATCCCGTCGCAACGAAAAACGCCTTTGTTTTAATGATTGCCACTCCAATTCACGTATCATGTCTGTGACAATATCTCCCCTATTTCGCGATAATACAAAACGAGCCGCCCTTCTTTGTAATTTTTCCATGTCATCCGTTAGTCCCACCTGATGCGGATCCCACACCGCACAGCAGTACCTCAGAATAGGGCGGACAAACGTAGTGTAAACAGTCTCTTTGGTAGACCTGTTGCACCTTCTAAGTGATCTGCCAATGAATTGCAGTCTTTGGTTTGCTCTACCCACAATATTATCTGTGTGATCGTTCGAATTTGGGTTATTTGTAAGTGTAATCCTCAAGTATTTAGTTGAATTTACAGCCCTCAGTTTTGTGTGACTTACCGCGTAATCGAAATTTCGCTGATTTCTTTTAGTATTCATGTGAATAACTTCGCACTTTTCTTTATTCAGTGTCAATTGCCACTTTTCGCACCGTACAGAAATCTTATCTAAATCATTTTGCAAGTCGTTTTTATCACCAGATGACAAGACGGTAAATGACAGTATCATCTGCAAACAATCTAAGACGGCTACTCAGATTGTATCGTACGTCGTTAAGATAGTTCAGGAAAAACAGAGGGCCCAAACACTTCCTTGGGGAACGCCGGATATTACTTCTGTTTCACTCGATGACTTTCCGTCTATTACTACGAACTGTGACCTTTCTGACAGGAAATCACGAATCCAGTCGCACAACTGAGGCGATACTCCGTAGGCACGCAGTTTGGTTAGAAGACGCTTGTAAGGCACGGTGTCGAAAGCCTTCCGGAAATCTAAAAATATCGAATCAATTTGACATGCCCTGTCGATTACTTCACGAGTATAAAGAGCTAGTTGTGTTTCACAAGAACGATATTTCCTGAATCCGTGCTGCTGATAATCAGTTTGTGACAGTTCGTGTCGACACGTCCGGGCTCACAAGCCTTCTTATCTGTGCAGTGGTAGCTGTACGATCTGCCACCACTGCCCTTACAAGACGATGTTGCTGGCGGACGTCTGTGTTGCGTGGCCGTCCAGAAACTCGTGTGTGTGTGTGTGTGTGACGATATTCACGAGACCACTGGCGCCAGCATCGTTGCACAATCGACGCAAAACGTCTATCTTGTACGCAAATTCCCCGAAAGACCCATCCCGCAACTCGGAGGCTACAATTAGTCCCCTTACAAAGGAGCAGAGTTGGCTACAAGAAGTGCGAGTGCCTGCTTGCTTCACATGTTTGCACCACAATGTGCCTTGTTTGCGGTGAGCACCCCGTATTAAAGGTTAGACACAGTTAGCGCTCGGGTAGGTAGAACACTACGCTCTTTGTTGGCTCACGACGTTGAAACTGTGGGGCCTACATCTACATCTACATCAACATACATACTCCGCAATCCACCATACAGTGCGTGGCGGAGTGTACCTCGTACCACAACTAGCGTCTTCCCGTTTCACTCCCAAACAGAACGAGGGAAAAATGCGCCTGTACGAGCCCTAATCTCTCTTATCTTATCTTCGTGGTCTTTCCGCGAAATGTAAGTTGGTGGCAGTAAAATATTACTGCAGTCAGCCTCAAATGCTGGTTCTCTAAATTTCCTCAGTAGCGATTCACGAAAAGAACTCCTTTCCTCTAGAGACTCCCACCCGAGTTCCCGAAGCATTTCCGTAACAGTCACGTGTTGATCAAACCTACCAGTAACAAATCTAGCAGCTCGCCTCTGAATTGCTTCTGTGTCCTCCCTCAATCCGAGCTGATAGAGATCCCAAACGCTCGAGCAGTACTCAAGAATAGGTCGCATTAGCGTTTTATAAGCGGTCTCCTTTACAGATGAACCACATCTTCCCAAAATTCTACCAATGAACCGAAGACGACTATCTGCCTTCCCCACAACTGCCATTACATGCTTCTCCCACCTCATATCGCTCTGCAATGCTACGCCCAAATATTTAATCGACGTGACTGTGTCAAGTGCTACACTTCTAATGGAGTATTCAAACATTACAGGATTCTTTTTCCTATTCACCTACATTAATTTACATTTATCTATATTTAGAGTTAGCTGCCATTCTTTACACCAATCACAAATCCTGTCCAAGTCATGTAGTATCCTCCTGCAGTCACTCAACGACGAGACCTTCACGTACACGACAGCATCATCAGCAAACAGCCGCACATTGCTATCCAGCCTATCCAAAAGATCATTTATGTAGATAGAAAACAACAGCAGACCTACCACACTACCCACACCTCCGATGAACACACACCATCGACGACAACGTACTGGGTTCTATTACTTAAGAAGTCCTGCCCACTCGTATATGGTGCCTAAAGGATGCTGCGTTCTCGGAATGCTATACAACAATTCAAGCAAACCACATTAATAGTTTTTATTAGAATTAAGAAGAATGACAATTCTTAACTTGTATTTACAACAAGTGGGCGCAAGCGAGGGGCGGCACGCAAATAAGTGTCCTTTGCTTAATACAGTATTCATGCAGACAATTGATATGCATCACACGTCACTGCTATCGTAGCACTCTCTGCTAGGTCGTGCTAATACTGTCCGGATACTAAGCCGATACTGAGCGGCCGAGGCTGTCAGGAGCGCCGCCGCCCCCGTCGTGGTGCAGTCCTGACCAGCACACCACTGCCCGACGTCGCTTCACCGCTTTCTCTCGTCTTGCATCCTTCATCTTCGTTCCGGCGCTTGTGGTTACGCCAGAACATTCCTCCTCCCCACCCCTCCCGCCGCAAAGCGACGGACCGTCGTCGTGTAGGAAGTGCGACGTCGGCGAGAGAGGCAGGGCAAGAGTGTGGGCGTATCGCGCCGGGCCGGAAGCTGTGACTGCAGGGGACGTCAGGCATCCCGCCGTACCCGGCCGTCCCGCCTGCGCTCTGGCGGAAACGACCAGAAGGGTAAGCGCGCTCTTCCTGCCGCCGTTAACCAGATGAAGAAGGCGGCGGCTGTTGCAATGTGGGCGGGTCAGCTCCATCAGCAGGACGAGAGGAGGCTATGCGTGCATGAGGTCGTCCCGCGGTTCTTGACGACACCCTCCGGCGGCTGGTGTGGCCGCGCTGTCTTCTGCATCCATGAATCTCGGAGAAGAGATACTGAAAGACCGTCGTGCACATGACAAAGTCGAAGTTGATTTCGACAGCGGTGGTCCAAGCCGTCTGGACCAAAAATAAGATACACTACTGGGCATTAAAATTGCTGCACCACGAAGGTGACAGGCTACAGACGCCAAATTTAACCGACAGGAAGAAGATGCTGAGATATGCAAATTATTAGCTTTTCAGACCATTCACACAAAGTTGGCGACCCCTACAACGTGCTGACATGAGAAAAGCTTCCAACCGATTTCTCATACACAAGCAGCAGATGACCGGCGTTGCCTGGTGAAACGTTGTTGTGATGCCTCGAGTAAGGAGTAGAAATGCGTACCATCACGTTTCCCACTCTGATAAAGGTCAGACTGTAGCCTATCGCAATTGCCGTTTATCGCATCGCGACATTGCTGCTCGCGTTGGTCCACATCCAATGACTGTTAGCAGAATATGGAATCGGTGGGTTCAGGAGTGTAACACGGAACGCCGTGCTCGATGCCAACGGCTTCGTATCAGTAGCAGTCGAGATGACAAGCATCTTATCCGCATGGCTGTAACGGATTGTGCAGCCACGTCTCGATCCCTGAGTCAACAGATGGGGACGTTTGCAAGACAACAACCATCTGCACGAACATTTCGACGACGTTTGTAGCAGCATGGACTATCAGCTCGGAGACCATGGCTGCGGTTACCCTTGACGCTGCATCACAGACAGGAGCGCCTGCGATGGTGTACTCAACGACGAACCTGGGTGCACGAATGACAAAACGTCATTTTTTCGGCTGTTCCAGGTTCTGTTTACAGCACCATGACGGTAACATCCGTGTTTGGCGACATCGCGGTGAACGCACATTCGAAGCGTGTATTCGTCATCGCCATACTGGTATAACACCCGGCGTGATGGTATGGGGTGCCACTGGCTACACGTCCCGGTCACCTCTTGTTCGCATTGACGGCACTTTGAACAGTGGACGTTACATTTCAGATATGTTACGACCCGTGACTCTACCATTCATTCGATCCCTGCTAAACCCTACATTTCAGCCGGATAATGCACGACCGCATGCTGCAGGTCCCATACGGGCCTTTCTGGATACAGAAAATGTTCGACTGCTGCCCTGGCCAGCACATTCTACAGATCTATCACCAATTGAAAACGTCTGGTCAATGGTGGCCGAGCAACTGGCTCGTCACAATACGCCAGTCACTACTCTTTATGAACTGTGGTATCGTGTTGAAGCTGCATGGGCAGCTGTACGTGTACACGCCATCCAAGCTCTGTTTAACTCAATGCCCAGGCGTATCAAGGCCGTTATTGTGGCCAGAGGTTGTTGTTCTTTGTCCTGATTTCTCAGGATCTATGCTCCAAAATTGCGTGAAAATGTAATCAGATGTCAGTTCTAGTATAATATTTTTGTCCTATAAATACCCGTTTATCATCTGCATTTCTTCTTAATGTAGCAAATTGTAATGGCCAGTTGTGTACATGCATGCGCCAAGTCGTCGGACGATCTTGCCTCGCGCCCGACGTCTGCTGACGCTAAAAAACGTGTAAATCACATCATGCGTCGGTAAGCGATACTTGCGGCCTTCCTTCGGTGCCGGATGCTGAGGGAGGTGCAGCAGGTGGAAACGTGCCGGCGGCGGCGGCTGTGATGCAATTCCGCCGGCGCTGGTCCATCTCGTGGACGTGAACGATATGAGGCGAGAAGAAGTTGCATTGTTTGATTCCTGTTGTGTGGGAGCGAAGTGTGGCCATCTGCTGCTTGAATGTTCTGACAAAACTTTCCGCTGCGCCGTTTGGCTGTGGATGGAATGTTGTGTGCCATTGCGTTCATAGAATGTTTCAAATTCATTTGACGTGAACTGAGGTCTGACAGTCGTACCTCAGGTAAACATTAAAAGCAAAAAATCGATGACAGCACCTGGATTGTGCTACGAGACGTTGTCGAGTTCATTGGCACTGCAAAAAAAAAAAATTTGCTATATCAGTCAACCACAATCAACCAGCGTGTGTTCAAAAAAGGTCCCGCAAAATCCACGTGCACATGCTGCCATGGTGATCGCGACTTAGGCGGAGTGGAATGATTTTCCCCACATGCGCGACACTGTGGCGTCCATACCGTGCCAAGTACAGCTTCGACGCCCTAACTATTTCGTACGAACAACCCCCCAGTGTTCTTGCTGGAGTAACTGCAACACTTCTTTTTGCAAAGCTTTATGGATGAAAACACATGACTGTCCACTGCCATTTTGAACAAGAATCACACCT
The DNA here is from genome assembly GCF_023864275.1 of Schistocerca cancellata. Lineage (NCBI taxonomy): Eukaryota > Metazoa > Arthropoda > Insecta > Orthoptera > Acrididae > Schistocerca > Schistocerca cancellata. The sequence continues at coordinate 20,393,766 of NC_064631.1, read as the reverse complement.
ATGTGTGCAGCGAGGCTGTGCCGACGTGCAAAGTACCGGTGCACTACAGAGTTCTTTATGCTACGCAAGGAAGAAGGCCAAGTGTTCGAATGTATGTTAGCAAAACGTTCAAATCTGGGTCAGATTCCGTGGCCTGTGCAATTCTCTTATAGTTCAGAGGAACAGATTGAAGCAAATCAAAATCCTGAGCATCGATGCGACAGCAAGATGCATCAGAAGCATCAAAATATGTGTGAGGGCCAATCGGAAGACGTGAAAGCGCTCCCGTAGTACCATGTTGAGCTGTCGGACGATGCGCAATCTCGTACTGGTATTGAGACATCAACAAAGCCCATCTTTGCAATTTTTGGGCAGTGCGTACAGGAACTGGTTTCGTCGGATGAAACAAGGGCTACAAAGGTTTGTGATCCGTTACAAAGTATAATTTACTGCCATACAAATAGTGGTGAAATTTGGTGACACCATGCACAATAGCCAATGCCTCTTTCTCAATTTGTGAACAGTTACAGTGAGCTTTGTACAACAGTTTGATGCGAAAGCAATAGGCCTGTCTTTATCGCCAGTTTTGTGAGAAAGCACTCCACCGATTCCGTAAGAGGAAGCATCAGTTTGCAATACAACTGGCTTCTCAGGATCAAAGTGAACTAAGCATCGATCACTGAGCAATGAATCTTTAAGTTTTTGAAAAGCGACTTGCCACCCATCTGTCCAAGCAAAGGGCAACATTCTTGTGGCGCAAGCGATGCAATGGAGCTGCAATTTGTGCAGCATTCGGCGTGAAACGAATATAACAGCTCATTTTCCTTGAAACTGACTGCAAATCCGTGACATTGCGAGGAATTGGCAAGTCTCGTATGGCTGACAAGTGCGACTGAGGAGGATATACACCCTGACTGTTTATACATCACCAAGACACAGTAACTCACGTTTAAAAAATCACAACTGACTAGTCTACACTTTCGTCCTGTCTCAGATATCATACAAAACAACGCACGTTATTTTTTCAACGTGTTCTTCAGGTGTACGACCGGAAACGACAATGTCGTCCAAATAGTTTCAACAGTTTCGCACTGGTGCAGTCATCTGTTCCAAATACCATTGAAAGATGACGGGTGCGGAAGCATTGCCAAAAAACAAACGTAAATATTTAAACAAGTCCAAATGAGTATTCACTACACACACTTTCTGAGATCCTTCAACGAGCGGTATTTGAAGATATGCGTCGCGCAAATCAATTTTTGGAACGTAGCGTCCAGTGCCTAATTTGCCCATAAGATCCTCTGGGCTTGGCAATGGATGAGTATCAATCACAGTTTGTGGATTGACTGTAGAATTAAAAGTCAACACAGAGGTGAATGGTACCTGAAGTTCTGGTGAGCAAAACCAGTGGACTTTCCCACTGACTAGCTGATACCGGCGCATGAACTCCATTATCTTGAAATTCTTAACGTTCAGCAGCGACTTTGTCACGTAATGTAATGGGAACTGTTCTGGTGCCGCAAAATTTCGGCTGAGAATTGTCTTTAAGCGTAATATGTGCAACAAAATAGTTAGCCTTGCCTAAGCCTTCAGAAGAGAGTTCCGGGAATTCTTTCAGCAAGCTAGCTACACTGTCTTTGGCATTGAATGCAGACACTGACAACACATTGTCCTGAATGTAAAAGCAAAACAAATCAAAACAATCGAGACCAAATATGTTCCCACTATCACGTGATTCTAGCACTGTAAATGTAACTGTAGACGTATGCGAGCAACACATGGCAGGCAAAGTACATTTCCTGAGAACGGGAATGTCTTGGCCATCATAAGTCGTCAGTTGCGTGCTATTTTTAGGCAGGCATGAGGAGGCTAACAATTCATATGTGTGACGATTTAGCAACGTGACAGAGGCACCCACGTCCAACTGAAATTTCCCATGTTTCCAACAAAGGAGTAAATGAACAAAAAGTTTGTTTGACTGGCGTATTACTGTAGAAAGTTCACTCACGCCTGTTGCAGACTTTGAATATACTGCATTAATGGTTCAAATGGCTCTGAGCACTATGGGACATAACATCTGAGGCCATCAGTCCCCTAGAACTTAGAACTACTTCAACCTAACTAACCTAAGGACGGCACACACATCCATGCCCGAGGTAGGATTCGAACCTGCGACCGTAGTGGTCGCGCGGTTCCAGACTGAAGCGCCTAGAACCGCTCGGCCACACTGGCCAGCATACTGCATTAATGACATGGGCCGTGTACTGGATTCTCGTGAGTGGGCCAAATTCTTATGTTGCAAACATAAAAGTTGTACAAGTCCTTTCCCACCACAAGCGTAACACTGAGCATGTTGGGAGAGGCAGTTTTAGCGTTTGTGACGTGAACAACACCTAGGGCAAGACTTAATTCTGTTCGCCTGTGTAGCCGCCTGCTTAGCGAACTGCTTACGAGTGTGGAACGTTGTTTACTTAGCGTGGCTAGCGCACACCGCTGGTGCGGAACGGGGCGATCACAAGCAAAGGACTCAACATGACAACTAGCTGGCTGCTCAAATGTATGAACCGGCAAGGCACTGGAATCGTACTGATTTGCACTACCTGCTGAAGTTATGTATCAGACTCCTTAAAAACCTGTTCTCTGAGTTTGACAACAGGTACATTGTACACGATCACATCATGCAGCTTAACATCTGAATATAAAGCACCGCAAGCACATATTAATTTGCATTTCATTGTCATGCTCTGCGAATCGGTTACCCATTCACAATAAGTTTGTTCTGACTGTTTTTTTGCAATTAAAGAATAGATACCTAACTGCTGCCACATTTACTTGTTGGTCATAATAGTTAGTTAACGACTGTACCACCTGTTCATAACTAAGCTCATTCAGATTAGCGTGAGGGTAAAGTTTCTGTAGGAGCCTAAACACTGCACTTCCTACTGTTGACATTAAAAGGGAAGTTTCACAGTACCTGGTGCATTGTGAGCGAGGGTATGGCCTTCGAACTGGGACAACCACTCGAGCCATTCCTCTTCTTGTTCACAAAACTGTGAAAAAGGAGGTGTAGCAGCTGTAATAGGCGGCCCTTGTTCCGTCGTGCGCGCAGCGTTCGCCTGCAGCTGCTGCACCATGTTGAGTAACGTGGAGATCTGCTGTGTCTGGAACTGAAACATCTGCATTAGCTATGTGGTATCTGACGCTTGTGGCTGTGGCGCCTGGGCAGGGGGCGGGACAGGTGGGATGGGCGTGTTGGAAGACACGCAACAGATTGACAAAGCAAGCTAAGAAAGAAAGCAAAGAAAATCTCTGCAAAGACCACCTGAAAACAGATTAGCAAAAACTACGAGAAACTGTTAAAGCAAATGAGGGTCTCTGAAAAGTAAATACAAAGAGAGAATTAGGGCGCCAGCATAATAGAAACAAAAATTCTGTGGCCGTCAGGCACTGGGTTCAGCGGATACTCGTCGCCAAATGTGGGGTCCTGGCCACTCATCTCGTATAGGTTGCCTAAGGTATGCTGCGTTCTAGGAACTCTATCTAACAGTTCAAGAAAATCACATTATTAGTTCTTATTACAATTAAGAAGAATGACAAGTACTGTGGCCTTCTCCACCAGACATCGCGGCGCCTACAGTATCAGCAACCAAACTGACAGCCTGCAGACGCTGGTTGCTCACTTCGCAGGCACACCGAACCACTACACAACCGACAGGCAATATTGATGAACGGCCACAACAACAACAACAACAACAACACAGCAAAGATACCAGCGGCCACCAGGGGCCACTACCGGCCCACATAAACATAAGGAAGAGGTCGCTGCAGATCCCGGAACTATTTTCACACGTCAAACCACGTGATGGAAAATAGTTCCGAGGTACTCATCTGCCAAAGCGCTATAAAGGCCGGCGCTCGGCCGCACATCGGGCCGATGACACCGCCTTCCTTGCCCTTGCCCCCACCCTACAGCGCTCCCAACACCTTCTCCAATCCCATCTTGACCGGTTCACCGCTTGGTGCAACCAGTGGTTGCTCAAGGTCAATCCCTCCAAAATCCAGGCAAATTCACCCCTTCCTTCCGCCTCCTTGATTTCTATCTCACCATCTATGGCCGTCCTATCGCCCTCATTGCGACCCTTAAGTACCTTGGCGTCAGCCTCGTCCGTCGCCTCTCCTGGACTCCCCATCTCCGGACAATCCAAGCCAAGGCACGCTCCCGACTCCATCTCCTCAAGCACCTTTCTGGCCGTACGTGGGGTCTGGACCCCTCCACAATCCTCCACACCTATAAATCCCTCATCCGCCCTATTCTTTGTTATGCCCATCCGGCCTGGATCTCCGCTCCCCCCCCCCCCCCTACCTTTTATAAATCCCTCCAAATCCCTGAACGCCATGCTCTCCGCCCCATCTCCCCTCCCCCACGCGGATCCTGTATGATCTCATCCCCTTCCCCCATCTCCTCCTTTTCCTTGAAAGGATACGGATCCTGTACACCTCCCACAAACTCGATCCTCCTCATCCGCTTGTCTCCCCCATCCTCTCCCACCCCCGCCCGCTGCTGCACCTGTAATCCCACGTCCCACCCAGTCTCCATCTCTCCACCCTCCTCACCCCCTCCCAAGGTGGCTTCCGCCAGCTCCCCCTCCCTGTTGATGTCCTCCTCCCTTCCATCTACCCCTCCTACCAACTTTGATCCTCCCCCCACTTCCTGTGTCCTTTCCTTTCGGCACCCTCCCTCCCTTCTCTTCCCTTCCCTTCCTTTTCCTTTTCCCCTGTCTCCTCCCTCCTCCCTCCTCCCCTCGGCTTCCCTCCCCCTTCCTCCCTTCCCCCTTTCTCCCCTGCCCTTGGCATCTGCTGTCCCCTCTCCCTCTCCCTCTCCCACTCCCCCTCCTCCTTTCTTGGCAGGTCCCCGGACTCGTACACGGTTAGTGACCATCCGCGTGCCGGAGATCTACGCCTCGTGTTCTGTGTGTATCGCCGTTTGTGCTTAAGTGGTTCAGTATTATTCGTTTTGTGCACCTCTGTTCACGTGTGACAATATTCGTCTCCGTCCAAGTGTCTGAACAATTTTATCTTGGACTCTACGCCTGTGAACGGCTCCATGTATTTTAATCAGTGATTGTTCTCCGTTTCTATGTCCACAATGTTTTTTCTCCCGATGTCTTCATTTCTATCTTGTGTGTTTAAAGAGCGGCGTAGCATGCTGCTGCTGACCTGCCTGTATCCAGATTTGAAAATAACAATAAAGGAAAAAAAAACCGCACATCGGCAGTTCATCGACTGCCAGCAGACGTGGATAGCTGCCGCCATGGCAGCCCAGCTTGGATTTTCTCGATGATCTCTGGATCAGGCTTGGTATATCATAGAAGTCTCTGGCGGACACTAGTAGGAAATTATTTCATTTGTTTTCTATATTATTCTTGTATGTAGTTGTTATTGGAAGCTAGATCACTGTTTTGTGTTGGTGTTATACTTGGAGAATATGTTTTGGTTAATTGAACAGTCCAATAAATTGTTTCCGGACTTTGATCGTTAGTTTCTTCTGCTTATGCAGACATAGCAACAAGTATTTACAACAAATGATCGCAAGCGATGGGCGATATGCAAATAAGTGTCTTTTGCTGTAAACATTATTCATGCAGGCAGTTGATATGCATCACACGTCGCTGCTACTGTAGCACTCTCTGTTAGGCCGTGCTAGTACTGTCCCGATACTGAGCCGATGTTGAGCGGCCGAGGATAGGAGAAGCGGCGCCTACGTTCCCCTCTTCTAGAGGCCGCTCCTGTCGTGGTGCGGTCCTAACCAGCGCATCATAGGCCGACCTCGTTTCACCGCCTTCTCTTCTCTTGCGCTCTTTATCTTCATTCTGGCGCTTGTGGTTACTCCAGAACTGTAACCATTATCAGTTCACCTGCTGTTCTCCAGGTGGTATATGCACTCATCAGATCAAAATCGACGTAGTATTTTCAGGGATACTATTTTTTTCGGCGCTGTATGTTAGTTGTTGTGAACCTCGCCAATAAACGTCATCGCTGAAGACGACAACCTCTCATTTCATCTTCCATTTTATCCTCTGACGGCACCAGTTGAGCTGTGCACGTTGATGCTATGGCGTGAGTGGAAGACTAATGATAAACTTATTATATTGTGTTGTACTGTATTGTATGTTAACTGTGGGCCTAGAAACGAGGAAGAGGCTCCATCCCAGCCGCAGCCGCAGTGGTCCACAACCCCACGACGACTACCTCAGTCCACTTCACCCCTCCGCCGCCCCACATCGAACTACTCTTTAAGGGTTACTGTGCGGTTCGCCTGCCGCGGTGGCCGAGCGGTTCTAGGTGCATCAGTCCGGAAGCGCGCAACTGTTGCGATAGCAGGTTCGAATCATGCCTCGGGCATGGATGTGTGTGATGTCCTTTGGTTAGTTAGGTTTAAGTAGTTCTACGTTCTAGGGGACTGATGACCTCAGATGTTAAGTCCCATTGTGCTCTGAGCCATTTGAACCACTGTGCGGTTCAGCCCCCGGTGGACCCCCGCAGGTGGGGGGGGGGGGGGCGACTTAGAGTAATGGTGGTGGTTCTCGTACGTGGAGAACTTGTTTGCGCAGCAATCGCCGACGTAGTGTAGCTGAGGCGGAATAAGGGGAACCAGCTCGCATTCGCCAAGGCAGATAGAAAACCACCTAAAAACCATCCACAGACTGGCCGGCTTACCGGACCTAAACCCAAATCCGCCGGGCGGATTCGTGACTGGGAACAGGCGCTCCTTTCCAATCCGGAAAGCCGCGAGTTAGACAGCACGGATAAACGGTCGGGTGATAAACTTACTAATAAGTTCATATAATCTCGCTATTTTGGCAGCTCACCATCCCTGCCAAAGACTTTCCTATGTTCCACAGCACAGTACACAAAAACAACCAAGGATGTTGAATTCCGTCTCGACTCTGTTATAAAACTTAAATAGTGGAAAAGACAACGAACAATACTGTCACACAGTGCACCCCAGACCTGTGCCGGTAGCTTGGACTTGTGTGTGCCGAGACGCGGCAGCCGGCTGCCGCACTCCCAGCCGCCCATCTTACAGTCTGAGTAAACCTCTGGCCTGCCACACTGGCTGGCGTGGTCGTATATCTTGTACCGGCAGTGCGATCCGTTTGGTGTCTGTCCTTATCTGGAGACTAACGACAGAGACTGCGCCATCAGTGGCGGGCTGCGGCATTAGCGATGGCGTCGCAGCCGCAGTGGCCTCCGCCGTAAGCCGCGTCCGCGCGCCACGGACACTTGCGCGCGAAATCCCCGCGTTAATTCCCTGATTTATAAACGCCATATATCAGGCCCTGGACGGGTAAAAAATACCGCCGTGAAAAAATGTGTATATGTATATATATACAAACGGGTGTACATTCGCCGACTGCTCCGCAGGGAATTAAAAAACGCGCTAGCGTCGCGTGCACAAGCACACACACACACACTCTTACTGGCGCGTCGCCGCCGCCGCCGCCGCCAGCCGCGCCCCAGTAAATATAGATTTATTAACGGGCCGGCCTGGGAGCGATACGACGGGCCGCTCCATCAATAGCGATAACGAGCACGGGGAAAAGCAGGGCCGACGCGGCGGGGCTTCCCCGGGCCCAAAGGTTACCAGGCCTGACACCGCGCCAACGCGTCGCACCGGGCCGCGCAGTGCAACCAACATACTGCCTGGCAAACGTAGAGTGTGGAGAAGCTGTATATTGCCTTAGAGTTTCTTACGAAAGCTCAATCGATGAAGTTGCTGTTATTGTTGTGGCCTTGAGTCCAAAAGCTGGTCTGATGCACCTCTCCATGCTTCTCTCTCCTGTGCAAGCCTCTTCATCTCTAACTACTGCAACGTATATCGTTCTGAATCTTCTTACTGTATTCATCTGTTGGTTTCCCTCTACAATTCTTACCCACACGTTTCCCTCCAGTACAAACGCCGGTGATCTCTTCATGTCCCAGAGTGTATCCTGTCAAAATGATCTTTTCATTTAGTCAAGTTGTGCCACAAATTTCTTGTCTCCCAAGTTCTATTTCCTGCGTCCCCAATTCCGTTCAGTATCTTGTCATTAATTACATGATCTACCCATCTAATGTTCAGCATTCTTCTGTAGCACCATACTTCTAAAGCTTCTATTCTTTTCTTTTCCAAACTTTTCATCGTCATTGTTTCACTTCCATACACAGCTACACTTCAGACAAATATCTTCAGAAAGACTGCCAAACACTTAAGCCTATATTACATGTTAACAAATTTCTCTTCGTCAGAAACGCTTTTATTGTCATCGCCAGTCTACATTTTATATCCTCTCTACTTCAGTATTTGTAAGTTAATTTGCTGCCCAAATAACAAAACCTACTTTAAGTGCCTCGTTTCCTAATCTAACTGCCTCATCACCTGTTTTACTTAAACTAGATTCCATTATCCTTGTCTTGCTTTTATTAACGTTTATCTTAGGCGCTCTCGTCAGGAAATGTCCATTCCGTTCTGCTCCTCTCCCATGTCTTTCGTCGTCTCGCACAGTATTACACTGACATCGGCAAACCTAAAGTTTTTCATTTCTTCTTCCTGAAATTTAATTCCTATACCTAATTTTTCTTTTGTTTCCCTTACTTCTTGCTCAACGTACAGATTGAATATAATCGGCGATAGCCTTCAACCGTGTCTCACTTCCTTTTCAACCACTGCTTCCCTTTCATGCTCATCGACTTTTATAATTACCGTCTTGTTTCTATCCAAGTTGTAAATAGCCTTTCACTCCCTGTATTTTAGCCCTGATACCTTAAAGAGTGTATTATGGTCAGTATTGTCAAAAGCTTTCTGTAAGTCGATGATATCACAGTGGAAAGAAACCAAAAGGTACAACCATGTACTGTTGTTCAAAAATGGCAACATTTATCGCTGGACTGTTACTATATTCACAGTACAATTTATGGTACTATTACATTTTAAGTGGCAATTGTGACATCAGCTGCTTACAGACCAGTCCAATTTTAAGAGTTCATTCTTTTTTCAAAAATCTGTAAAAGTTAAATTATAGCTTTTTAAAAGAAATGAAATATACTACTCCCTACCTTATTACGAAATGCCTTAAAAACATAATTGTTCTTTTCTAAGAAAACACTGTTCGCATATCAAACATGTTTACATATGACGAATGCATAACACAATAAGACTTTTTCCCTTTATTTTTACTTCATTCCCTCCTCCCAAAGGGGCGAGCGCGGGCTTGTTGCAGAACAACAATCTACTCGTTCTGTTGTCGCAACGCTTCGACGAGTTTTAACTCGTCATCTTCAATAAGTGCCGGATTTATGCCCAGTTCGACATCTTCTTCTGAAGATGACGAGTAGGACACTCGTCGAAACGTTGTGACAGCGCGACGCCGTGACTCGACCGATTGCTCGAGGAAATTTCATCAACGATGTTTGCTGACACAGACAGAAGTCTCAAATAAACTACAAACAAATGGTTTTAATATATAAAAAGCTTTCGTTGATGATATTTAAAATTACACACAGGAAAATATTTTCTGGCGTTAAAACATTGATAATAAGTTGCGAGAAACTTGAAGCGAGTACTGAACTGAATTACATTTCACTTACAGTTGGTGGGAGGGACATGCATTTAGTAGGAGTAATGAGAAGGAAGGTGGATTGGGCAGTAAAACTTTTATGGAGATATGTGGTTCAGGTGGGGTGGATTAATTGTGAAGGTAGCTATACTGCGCAAGGATGATTGGTAGAAAAATGTGTAATTTCGAGTACTGATAGGTAGCAGGGATTGCCATACCAAGGTCCTTAGGAGGAAACCAAGGGAGGGTTGGGCAGAGAGGGAGCCCTCATATCGTAAAGGAGTGGGAAGGTGGTTCAAATGGCTCTGAGCACTATGGGACTTAACATCTGAGGTCATCAGTCCCCTGGAACTTAGAACTACTTAAACCTAACTAACCTAAGGACATCGCACACATCCATGCAAGAGGCAGGATTCGAACATGCGACCGTACCGGTCGCGTGGTTCCAGATTGAAGCGACTAGAACCACTCGGCCACACCGGCCGGCCGAGTAGGAATAACCTGTGTGAATCTGATAGGGGGAAGCGGATTTCGTCGTCAGGGAGGGATAGCGTGAAAATTGCTCTGGGAGAGGACATGGAGAACGTGTAAGTTTAGACTGTGTAATATAATTTGATGTAGGTTTCGGGGAGGGGGACAATAGGGTTGCTGAAGTCGAGTGTACGGGACGTACACAAAATTTACGGAGGTATTAAAATGGGTAAGGGGGCGGGGAAAGGTGGTGAGTAAGAAAGACCATCTAGTAGGGGAAATAAGACACGATTCTTCGTCACCTATACAAAAGGACGTATTTGCTTCACTAAAAAATGAATGTTATGTCTAACCACGTGCTTAAGCACCAATTTATACAATGTATCATAAGCGCATTACTTACTCTAACAAATGGTTCAAATGGCTCTGAGCACTATGGGACTTAACAGCTGTGGTCATCAGTCCCCTACAACTTAGAACTACTTAAACCTAACTAACCTAAGGACATCACACACATCCATGCCCGAGGCAGGATTCGAACATGCGACCGTAGCAGTCCCGCGGTTCCAGACTGTAGCGCCTAGAACCGCGAGACCACCGCGGCCGGCTTACTCTAACAGTTCGTAATGAATACTTGTAATACTGCACTGTAATGACCAGGTGCGTCATTTGACAACAAAAGTTCTGTGAATGTGCTGGGTGCCACTAACAAATTAAGATATCTGTTATTTTAGAAATAACGTCTGAATAACGAAAGTTGTGCGAATTCAGACAATTCTGGCGACCCTGTATACTATTTCGAAGTTCCTTAACATCGCTCAGTAGGTTATATCGTAATGGAAATAAACCTGAAGATACGAGAAAATAATACGATTCACTTTCAAAGTAATCTCTATGAACCGCAATAAAATTCCAACAATGAACATACAACTGCTCAAATCTGTCGTCATAGGTTTGTATCGTAATAGATTGAAACACTAATGTTACACGAATTTGACAGTACCTCAATAAAGCTTTATATTGGCAGCAACTCAAAGGGACTACCAACAATTATTATATCTGGGAAAGTTTACTCATATGTCATGCATCTCGGAGAGTCGGTTCTCTGGGATGCAAGAGGCCGTAAATCTGTGGACAACGTTTGGTTTCCGTTCATGGGCTGGGGAAGCTATGAATTCCGTCCTCGGCTGCCAATAACCTCCAGAAGGAGGTGTCGTCAATGAAAGTAAGATTCTTCATCCAGTTAGTGCAATGGTCGTCGTCTGGCGGGGCCAATCTCCCGGTGTTGTGGGAGCTGTTAATAACTCTGTGGAAAATGTTTCTCTGCTTTGAGTTTGTGATCGGATATTGCCTTGCGTGTTACTGCCTCCTTGCATAATCGTGCATTTGAACGCCATGCTCACTTATTTAAGGCGAGCGTCGTAAAGGAAAAAAAAATTTTTTTGGCTTTGGAGCCGTTGTTTTCCCATGGACGACGTAGGTCACTGTTTGGATAAACACGTTGTAAAATGTTTAAATCACCTTGTACTGTCTGGCGGAGAGATAGAGTGAACTGTAGCCAACTAATTTTATGGATGTCTGAAATGCGAGATTATGTTAATGTTCGCTAATATCTGTTGCGTTTTAGTACGTAGTCGTTTTTAACTGTTATTGTGTACATATTCTTGTGTTAAGGAGTTTGGTCCCCGTGGCATTTAAGTGTTCTATTTAGTTATATTTAAAGCACTGCTAGAGTTTCTATGTGATAATCTTCCTAGCCACGACTGTGTCGGTTGCTCGGTCTGTCTGAAATGTTGGGTCTATTGCTTAGAGACCTATATTGTCTTGCTCTCCTTAGTCCCTAATTCCTGTACTGATACTACGGCTGTAGTTCTGCAGGAATCTCATTTGCAGAAGTTATGAGTTCTTGTGAGTACAAATAAAGCAACCTTTGCCTCTGTAATTTTCGTCCGCTGGCCAGCAAGCTTTGGGTAATAGTTAACTGGTCTTGGCCCAACTTAGTGGCTCGTGTTAGACGAGTTCCCTTTCCAGTTCGGGTAAATGTTTCCTCCTCCTGGAGGAGCCATCCTCTTTCCAGAGCCACGCGGGGGTAAGAGTTGCCCCAGCGTCTATTGCCGCTCAGTGTTCCAGGAGAATGAAGTGAAAGGTTAATTATCTACGGCCGGCCGGTATAGCCGTGCGGTTCTTGGCGCTTCAGTCTGGAACTGCGTGACCGCTACGGTCGCAGGTTCGAGTCCTGCCTCGGGCATGGATGTGTATGATGTTCTTAGGTTGGTTAGGTTTAAGTAGTTCAAAGTTCTAGCGGACTGATGACCACAGATGTTAAGTCCCATAGTGCGCAGAGCCATAATTATCTACTCCAACGTTATGCCCAAGAAAGGCGAATTAGAGTATTTCTGGATAACCTAAGGATTGTACACTATTAAGATAGTTCTAGGTTTGGAGAAATTGCTGTTTGGTCAAATTTAGCCTTCTGTGTCGGTAGTCCGGCGTATTCCACGATCCAACATTATTATAGAACTGAAAGACTTGGCTTTGATGCATTTGCTGAGACGTGACTTAATTATTTGCTATTGATGTTAATTGCTTTAGATGAATTTTCTTTAATCTGTGGTTATAATTCTTAATGACTGATCGTCCTGAACGGTTAACACTTCATGTACGTCTGATTATCCCATGTCACCTACCGACTTCATTCAGAGACTGGAAAGGTGATCCTTGCTCTAGTTCTATGGAACTTTTTTAACAGTTGATCCTTATCGTTTATGACCTTAAATATGTTTGTTTAAAGGAATAATCATAGATCCCTATTGTTTTTAAGTAATTCTTAAGTTATATACCAAATATTACGAGTGCAAATATTCACTTATTGTTACACTTGCGTGTTGCACACACTTGTGGTTTGCACTGAAAGGTGTGACAATAAATGCAAAATCTAAAGTGAAGCGTTGGGGCGAATCAATCCTTTCCCTTATCATTACCTTTAAAGGTAATTGATTGTTTGTCGCTTGTTATTGAAATTGGTTGGGAGAATAGTTTATTGATTGACGCCGTAGAGAAAGAGTAAATCACGATTACACTACTTCAGTATGTAATTTTGTCTCCCTTTCATGAACCATCGGCTTCGCTGTTTTGGGGGTTTTGTTTGCCTCACCTGTTGATACGTTGAGAGTAACATGTGGACCCCGAACACAGGCAGCAGCCTTTCCGGTAACTGCAGGAGGAACTTTCTGAATTATTGACTAATCTTACCTTGTAACATCAGCCAAAGAGGTCTTGCTGTGCTAGTACTATGAACGATACAAGCCCAACCAAAACTGAAAGTGTACTATTTACCAGTGACATGCAGCTCTTCTGCATGTCTTAATGATGGCATCCTCTGAGTTAAAATATTTCGGAGGTGAAAGATCACCCACTCAGATCTCTGGGTAGGAATTATTCTGGTGGATATTGTCAACAGGAAAGACAAAGTTGGCGTTCAACGGATTGGAGAGTGGGATATTAGATCCCTTAATTAGGCAGGTAGGTGAGAGAATTTAAGAAGGGATAACAGATTGAAGTGGAGCTTAGTGAAGCGCTTTGTCAGTGCTGCACCAAAGCTTAATGCCTGCTGCTATCTGTAACCAATATCACATTTTTGCTTCTAAGATGTCTAACACACAGAGGACATGTCATGAAGACAGATGGTGATACTCCGACCGTCCGCCAAAGACGCAGGAACCACGGACACAATTTTCTTTCGCAAGACATGTGTTCAAAAATAGGCATGGTTGTATCCTAGCATCGAGTAATATTCAGGGCAGTAGAGGGGCCAGACCAGACCTTTTCTTATCGACTGAGTTTCCTGGGATAGGCGCCAATTACGTAAGGATTCCATCAATCAGGATTTTCACTCGAGGGCCGCCTCCACGATGTCGAAGCCGTTCACATCTGATTCCGTGACCCCAGGTGTGGCCAAATGTGGACTTAGGGTGTTAGTGGCCTCCTCGCGGTAGAAAACGGGTACATTGTCGTCGCAGACAAAAGTACTTGTAAATTCGTTCCTGTTTAACTTTCAAATAGCTGCATGCCGGGGTTAGGTAATTTTTCTACCTATAGGACTCTGACATTTACAAACTGTGTGTTTAAGTAGTTCTAAGTTCTAGGGGACTGATGACCTCAGAAGTTAAGTCCCATAGTGCTCAGAGCCATTTGAAAAGTTTTAGTGAAAAATTCTATACAGCTTACTGGAAAACAGAAAGCGCGAAATTAGAAATCTCCAGATAATAAGAAAGGAAGTAAGCTAACATGAAATAAATTACTTTTGTAAATAATATCAATATTTGTATTCAGGGATGAAAATTCCGCTTAAACGGATTTTGACTTTGCCCGTATACAGACAGCAACTTTTTTGTGTAGCATTATGTAAATGCTTAGTTTCAATTACCATACATAAACATTAGATGGGTAGTTTGTAGGAATAAGTTACCCCGTTTTTTTTTGTTTTTTTTTTTTTAAGATGCTGTTTTTCACTCAATATGCACGTACAAGTATAAAGTACTCTAGAAAAAGCTCTGATAATTATTAGCGTGATTACGTTACGACTTGATTCATCCTTATCCATTAAGGATTTCTCTTCCTTATGGGAACTGCGGAGCACTTTGATTGAATAAATAAATGAAATATTCCTTTGCATGATCTTCGCACATGAATGAGAAAGCCGTTATGACGGAATCGTGTTCTGATTCAAGTGGAGTAAAACAGAAGCATTATAAGGTTGTAGAGCAGTTCGCCTTGAAAGTTGCTTCACCAGTAACTCTTACGTGACAGAAGCTATACAGTGGTTTGTATGCTGACTGGCTTCCAAACGAAGACGAGTGGCCATAGTCTATGGAAGTTCGTAATGCCGAGCCTTCTCGAAGTTGCGGCGCGACCGAGAAACGATCTCATTAAAACTTTTTAAATTGCCGTTACAAGGGATTTCTGTCTGAGCGTACCTGAGTGAGTAGCAAAGGAAATTTGAAGAGAGGCGCGGCTGGTCGATAGCGTGAAAGCCTGGCACGACGCACGCCCAACTTGGCTCGACGCAAGGTTCCTCCAAACCAGACGCTTCTTCCTGAGCGTTGCCCCCATCATTTCAGTGGCTAGTGCGATACCTTTGTCCCAAGCAATAATACTGATAGTCTGCATCTACATTTGCATCCACACTTCAAACGTTCAAATGTGTGTGAAATATTATGGGACTTAACTGCCAAGGTCATCAGTCCCTAAGCTTACACACTACTTAACCTAAATTTTCCTAAGGACAAAAACACACACCCATGCCCGAGGGAGGACTCGAACCTCCGCCGGGACCAGCCGCACAGTCCATGACTGCAGCGCCCTAGACCGCTCGGCAAATCAGGCGCGGCATTCACACTTTGCAACCAACTGTAAAGAGCGTGAAGTACCCGTGGTCTAGGGGAAGCCGGCACGGTAGCTCAGCGTGTTCGGTCAGAGAGCCGGTTGGCCTCTGTAATAAAAAACTGAGTGGAAGGATCAACAAACGAACTTGAACAGGATGTTTTGCGACGTCCGCAACGACCAAACACAACAATCAATAACTAACAAAATGCAAAAAAAAAAAAGGGGGTAGCGTCTTTGATTCATAATCAAAACGTCTTCGGTCCCGGGTTCGATCCCCGCCACTGCCTAAATTTTGATAAATAATCAGCATTGGTGGCCGAAGACTTCCGGCATAAGAAGTCAGCCTCATTCCGCCAACGGCCTTGTCAAAGAGGGCGGAGGAGCGGATAGAGATTCAGGGCACTCTCTTGTCCTAGAGGTGGGAAATTGCCCCTAAAGGCGGAAGAATCAGCTATGATCAACGACATCAGGATGCAGAAGGCAATGGATACCACTGCATTAAAGACACGTAACGTGTATCCACAGGACATGTGGCCTGTAATTGAAGAAGTGTCATGATGATCTCTCGAGTAGCAAAAGATTCCGGAATAGCCCCCATTCGGATCTCCGGGAGGGGACTGCCAAGGGGGAGGTTACCATGAGAAAAATATTGAATAATCAACGAAAGGATAACTTTCTACGAGTCGGGGCGTTGAATGTCAGAAGCTTGAACGTGGTAGGGAAACTAGAAAATCTGAAAAGGGAAATGCAAAGGTTAAAAAAAATGGTTCAAATGGCTCTGAGCACTATGGAACTTATCTTCTAAGGTCATCAGTCCCCTTGAACTTAGAACTACTTAAACCTAACTAACCTAAGGACATCACACACATCCATGCCCGAGGCAGGATTCGAACCTGCGACCGTAGCGGCCGCGCGGTTCCAGACCGTAGCGCCTTTAACCGCTGAAATGCAATGGCTCAATCTAGATATAGTAGGGGTCAGTGAATTGAAGTGGAAGGAAGACAAGGATTTCTGGCCAGATGAGTATCGGGTAATATCAACAGCAGCAGAAAATGGTATAACAGGTGTAGGATTCGTTATGAATAGGAAGGTAGGGCAGAGGGTGTGTTACCGTGAACAGTTCAGTGACCGGGATGTTCTAATCAGAATCGACAGCAGACCAACACCGACAACGATAGTTCAGGTATACATGCCGACGTCGCAAGCTGAAGATGAACAGATAGAGAAAGTGTATGAGGATATTGAAAGGGTAATGCAGTATGCCAAGGGGGACGAAAATCTAAATAGTCATGGGCGACTGGAATGCAGTTGTAGGAGAAGGAGTAGAAGAAAAGTTTACAGGAGAATATGGGCTTGGGACAAGGAATGAAAGAGGAGAAAGACTAATTGAGTTCTGTAACAAGTTTCAGCTAGTAATAGCGAATACCCTGTTCAAGAATCACAAGAGGAGGAGGTATACTTGGAAAAGGCAGGGAGATACGGGAAGATTTCCATTAGATTACATCATGGTCAGACAGAGATTCCGAAATCAGATACTGGATTGTAAGGGGTACCCAGGAGCAGATATAGACTCAGATCACAATATAGTAGTGATGAAGAGTAGGCTGAAGTTCAAGACATTAGTCAGGAAGAATCAATACGCAAAGAAGTGGGATACGGAAGTAATAAGGAATGACGAGATACGTTTGAAGTTCTCTAACGCTATAGATACAGCAATAAGGAATAGCGCAGTACGCAGTACAGTTGAAGAGCAATGGACGTCTCTAAAAAGGGCCATCACAGAAGTTGGGAAGGAAAACATGGGTACAAAGAAGGTACCATGGGTAACAGAAGAAATACTTCAGTTGATTGATGAAAGGAGGAAGTACAAACATGTTCCGGGAAAATCAGGAATACAGAAATACAAGTCGCTGAGGAATGAAATAAATAGGAAGTGCAGGGAAGCTAAGACGAAATGGCTGCAGGAAAAATGTGAAGACATCGAAAAAGATATGATTGTCGGAAGTACAGATTCAGTATACAGAAAAGTCAAAACAACCTTTGGTGACATTAAAAGCAACGGTGGTAACATTAAGAGTGCAACGGGAATTCTACTGTTAAATGCAGAGGAGAGAGCAGATAGGTGGAAAGAATACATAGAAAGCCTCTATGAGGGTGAAGATTTGCTGATGTGATAGAAGAAGAAACAGGAGTCGATTTAGATGAGATAGGGGGATCCAGTATTAGAATCGGAATTTAAAAGAGCTTTGGAGGACTTACGGTCAAATAAGGCAGAAGGGATATATAACATTCCATCAGAATTTCTAAAATCATTGGGGGAAGTGGCAACAAAACGACTATTCACGTTGGTGTGTAGAATATATGAGTCTGGCGACATACCATCTGACTTTCGGAAAAGCATCATCCACACAATTCCGAAGACGGCAAGAGCTGACAAGTGCGAGAATTATCCCACAATCAGTTTAACAGTTCATGCATCGAAGCTGCTTACAAGAATAATATACAGAAGAATGGGAAAGAAAATTGAGAATGCGCTAGGTGACGATTAGTTTGGCTTAAGGAAAATTAAAGGGACGAGAGAGGCAATTCTGACGTTACGGCTAATAATGGAAGCAAGGCTAAAGAAAAATCAAGACACTTTCATGGGATTTGTTGACCTGGAAAAAGCGTTCGACAATATAAAATGGTGGAAGCGAGATTCTGAAAAAAGTAGGGGTAAGCTATAGGGAGAGACGGGTCATTTACAATATTTACAACAACCAAGAGGGAATAATAAGAGTGGACGATCAAGAATGAAGTGCTCGTATTAAGAAGGGTGTAAGACAAGGCTGTAGCCTTTCGCCCCTACTCTTCAATCTGTACATCGAGGAAGCAATGATGGAAATAAAGAAAGGTTCAGGAGTGGAATTAAAATACAAGGTGAAAGGATATCAATGATACGATTCGCTGATGACATTGCTTTCCTGAGTGAAAGTGAAGAAGAATTAAATGATCTGCTGAACGGAATGAACAGTCTAATGAGTACATAGTATGGTTTGAGAGTAAATCGGAGAAAGACGAAGGTAATGAGAAGTAGTAGAAATGAGAACAGCGAGAAACTTAACATCAGGATTGATGGTCACGAAGTCAATGAAGTTAAGGAATTCTGCTACCTAGGCAGTAAAATAACCAATGACAGACGGTGCAAGGAGGACATCAAAAGCAGACTCGCTATGGCAAAAAAGGCAGTTCTGGCCAAGAGAAGTCTACTAATATCAAATACAGGCCTTAATTTGAGGAAGAAATTTCTGAGGATGTACGTCTGGAGTACAGCATTGTATGGTAGTGAAACATGGACTGTGGGAAAACCGGAACAGAAGAGGATCGAAGCATTTGAGATGTTGTGCTATAGACGAATGTTCAAAATTAGGTGGACTGATAAGGTAAGGAATGAGGAGGTTCTACGCAGAATCGGAGAGGAAAGGAATATGTGGAAAACACTGATATGGAGACGGGACAGGATGACAGGACATCTGCTAAGACATGAGGGAATGACTTCAATGGTACTAGAGGGAGCTGTAGAGGGAAAAAACTGTAGAGGAAGACAGAGATTGGAATACTTGAAACAAATAATTGAGGACGTAGGTTGCAAGTGCTACTCTGATATGAAGAGGTTAGCACAGGAAAGGAATTCGTGGCGGGCCGCATCAAACCAGTGAGTAGACTGATGACCAAAAAAAAAGTGAAGAGCGTGACAGAGGGTACTTGCCATTCCATGTATTGGGATTTTTGCCATCTTATTCGCGTATGGTGCGCAGTAAAGTTTGGCTAATTGAATGCTTCTGTACATGCTGTAATTACTCTAATCGTGTACTCACGCTCTCTGTGAGAGCAATACGGCAGGGGTTGCAGTGTGCTCTTAGACCCTCGATTAACACTACTTCTGCACGTTCCAACATCGCGGGAGTCACAAGCGTGTGCGGCCCGCCAGGACGCAGAAGATCGGACAGGTTTGCACGACCTTCTTGAGGTGACTGAGACCTGGTGGTCAAGGAAGGCAGGATTCTGTTACGATTGTGGACCGGGCCGCAATCAGTTACTATTGGTTGGCTTTTCGTTTAATGACACAAAATTTATTTAAAACCAACAACAAATTAAAGTAATGGCAACAATTTTAGAATTGTTTCACTGCTGAAGGCCTTAATGGCAATAAATTAATAATTGTTTAACTTGTTGCAGCTTTCAAACTACAGTTATTAAAATATTGGAAACATATCACCAAGGTCTTAAAGGTTCACTGCTAAAATACAATTGCCACATTAGAGTTTTAAGACAAGTAGTGACAGTCACGGCTGAAGGCCTTTAACGCCGAGGTTGGCAATTATTAAAAAAAATTTACAAACAATACTGTCAAACAGCAAGGCAATTGCAAATATTAATTTAAAAGACAGACAACTGATCACCAAACATGTGAGACGAAACGATAGTAAACTCGGTAGCACAACCGGTTAAACTTTCTGTAACTCACAGAATGGCAAATATATTAAAAAGATTTAGAAACATATAATAAAACAGCAAATATAATAACAAGGTTAAGTCAATAGAACAAGCAACTGATCACCAAACAGGTGAGACAGATGATGGTAACTTGGTAATACAATTTTTAAAAAAATAATAATAATAAAACACAATGGCTAGTCACATACGGTGCTCCAGGATTCTACCTCTGAGTAGATCAGGCCACAAACAATTTCGCGAGCGATGAGAAAGGCAGCCAAGAGTTGCATTCACTTCACAAGATGGTAACTCAGACTACTGGCAGTCTAACGAATGACTAATGATAATCAGCTGAAGCTACCTTAAGTCCTATAACCAATGCAACGATGAAACACCACGCCAAAACCGGAACCACGTCCTCAGAATACTGTGTACAGAGCGTCTGAAAGGAGAAAGTAACCACTACTAACAGGGTAGAAGAAACACCAACCGACCTGCAAATCAAGGAAACTGTCAAAACTACACGCCTTACCGGACAGCAGCGGCAAGGCGAGGAAACGTACGCTGCCGTTACACACACTAACCTCCAGGGCAGGTCGCTGGGGCGTTAGCGGCCTCCAGCCAGGAAAAACACCGCTGGTTGAACTTAACAAATAGTGACACATAGAATGCAGCAATTAGTAACAAGAAGTCGAGGGAAGCTAATTAGATCCGCCTTCCCCAAGCACTCCACTCGCTGCCGTTCGTCTCGGCGACACTGCGAGCAACAACACGAACCCACGTCACTGGACAATCGCGAGGCCTCTCAATGGGGGAGGTTTCAGTGCTAGGATTAAAATCCACTCAACTTAAAGCTTGTTGGATCCGTTTGACGACTAGTTCGTGCATCTCCGCGATCACAGCCCCTACATCCGGCAGTGTATGCGTGCCGTCAGCGGTCCCGGCATGTTCTTGCACCGCCCTCTTTGGCCCCACTGGAGTCCCCAACCGTACTGCTCGCTCGCACGACCGGGAAGAACGACGACGTCACCCCAAACATAGGGCCACACTTACTACATATCGATAACGCCGCTGCTGCCACCAGCGGACAGGCAACGCTTGCGAAACTAAGTGGCGCCAGTCAACACAAGAAGAATACAAACAACCGGAACCAGTCTGGCTCCCAACAGACGACGGAAACCTACAACAGCACCAACGCGAGCAGCAGCACGGTTCAGTTATGTCAGAAGCTTCGCCCAACGTATCACTGAGCTTTTGTTCACTGGCAGGTCTCCATAGAGATTCTGCAAGCGCCTGTAAATATTAGCGATGTTCTTGTTTTCCGCGGAAAGAAACTTAATAACGGCTCTCTCCTTGGAACGCACGTCCGCTAGAGACGCCGTTTTGAAGGCGTCGTATAAACAAACTTTGTATACTACTGGAACCTGATGAAACTATACGGGCAGAAGCTCGAAGATTGCGCGATGTAACTCTACGAATTCTGCATGTTTCAACCGAAACTGACCGAGAGGAAAAAAATGTGCATTAGTTACTAAACGCTACCCACAGGTTTCAGCAGGAAAATTGGCGCAGATTCAAGAGTTTACCACTTTTTTTTCTTTCAGGATTCTCGTTACGCTCTTCTGTGAACCAAATAAACCTGTGGCCGAGCGGTTCTATGTGCTTCAGTCTGTAGCCGCGCTGCTGCTACGGTCGAAGGTTCGAATCCTGCCTCGGGCATGGCTATGTGTGATGTCTTTAGGTTAGTTAAGTTTAAGTAGTTCTAAGTCTAGGGGACTGGTGACCTCAGATGTTAAGTCCCATAATGCTTAGAGCCATTTGAACCAGTTATCATTCGTGTCGCCTTTCTTTGTGTACGTTCAATATGTCCTGTTAGTCCCACTTAGTATAAGTCCCAAGAGTTTGAGCAATATTTTAGAGTGTTTTGTAAGCAGTTGCCTTAGTAGACTGACCAAGTGTTCCCAGTAATATACAAGTGGACCAAACTCTGCCACCTCCTTTACGTACCATTGACGCTATGAGCTAGTTCCCATTACACAAGTTACTCTGACATATTTTTCTGAGTTGAGTAATACCGACTGTGACTCATTGGTATTACGGTCTTGGGATACCACGCTTTTGCAACTGACAGCTAAGCGGATTTCATGCATACAGAACATCAACTGTCATAAGATCATGCATAAACAAGTAACAACTCAAAAATGCATTGTACTAGAGAAACGAAGATGGGCTTCATAGGAATAGGACTAAGAAACTTTGAGGAGATAAGATGAGCTGCCGGCCGTGGTGGCCGAGCGGTTCTGGCGCTGCAGTCTGGAACTGCGGGACTGCTACGGTCGCAGGTTCGAATCCTGCCTCGGACACGGATGTGTGTGATGTCCTTAGGTTAGTTAGGTTTAAGTAGTTCTAAGTTCTAGGGGACTGATAACCTCAGATGTTGAGTCAAAAATGATTCAAATGGCTCTGAGCACTATGGGACTTAACATCTGTGGTCATCAGTCCCCTAGAACGTAGAACTACTTAAACCTAACTAACCTAAGGACATCACACACATCCATGCCCGAGGCAGGATTCGAACCTGCGACCGTAGCAGTCGCGCGGGTCCGGACTGAGCGCCTAGAACCGCTAGACCACAGCGGCCGGCGATGTTGAGTCCCATAGTGCTCACAGCCATTTGAACGAACGGATATTATGTTGAAAAATAGGTTTTTGTAGCCCAAAGTAGTTGCGAATGTGTTGGAATCCTGAATAAAGCCAATCTGCCTAAAGAAAAAAAAATAGTGTTGCATTACTTATTGAACACCCCTCGTATTTATTTTTTTACCAGATACCCAACATAAATGTAACAGGAAGAGAACCCTCTCAACAAAAAGTAGTTGCTGCCTTTTAGGTAGCTTGCTTGCACGCAGCACCTATAGAGCCTCGACACAGTTTAGATAAACTTGGGCAGAAAATATGACAACAAAGGTTATCGACAATTTGCAATAATTTATTAAATGGCATTATACATAAAATATCTTGAGTATGGAGGTGGTGCCTGCGATTGTAGCTCAAAGTTGACTTGCACTATCCATCTATGACCACTTGTCTAGCCCTGAATCCAATGAGCGGTGATCAATAGTAGAATCTCCACTTAACCTCTTCTGGGCGGCGACTGTAGATACCCCTAGTGCTGTCTCGAGGGACAATGTTAATTCCGTCGGACTAACTGAAACTAATGCATCTAGCGGAGTGAAGCTGCAAGTCCACCTTAATCCATATTTCGCCGATGGATGATCATTCAGGAACAGTGTGCGCAACTTAAGGCGGAGACATAGCGTAGTATGTGTTACGTGCGCCCGCTACGATATTGTCTGATCGTAAGCACGTTGCTCCTTGTCTGCGGGCAATACTCGAGAGACTGCAACGAGAAGAAATCCCTGCGTCCGCCGAACAATCAACACACGAATGAGATTTTCACTCTGCAGCGGAGTGTGCGCTGATATGCAACTTCCTGGCAGATTAAAACTGTGTGCCGGACCGAGACTCGAACACTGGTAGAGCACTTCTCCGCGAAAGACAAAGGTCACGAGTTCGAGTCTCGGTCAGACACACAGTTTTAATCTGCCAGGAAGTTTCAATGAACTCAGGACCTGCGACGCTGAAGTCCAATACCTTAACCATTACCGTGACCGTAAGACATCGGATTCGTGGAGGGGCGGATTTATATATTAGGAGGGTTCATTTCATATGCCTTGTCCTGCATACACTCGAAAGCACAATTTCATCTATCATCATTGCCTTATTGGGCAGACTGGGAATTTGTATTGTTTGTAAGGGTGGGGCCTCTTAACATTAATTATTAAGTCTCTTTCCTTTTTTTTTTTTTAGTCATTAGTCCTCTGACTGATTTCATCTGCTTAATGGAACGAACAGTCTAACGAGTACAGAATATGGACTGAGAGTAATCAAGTAGGACGAAAGATCCAGACGTAGCAGAAATGAGAACAGCGAGAAACTTAACAACAGAATTGGGGATCACGAAGTAGACGAAGTTAAGGAATTTCGCTAGCTCGGCAACAAAATAAGACATGACGGACGGAGCAGACAGAATACAAAAAGCAGCTGGCGTTGCCAAAAAGGGCATTTTTGGCCAAGGGAAGTCTACTAACGCCAAACATATCCCTTGATTTCAGGAGGAAATTTCTGAGAATATACGTTCGGAGCACAGCACTGTATGATAGTGAAACGTGGACTGTGTGAAAATCGGAACTGAAGAGAACTGAAGTGCTACAGAGGAATGTTGAAAATTAGGGGGAGGGGGGGGAGGGAAGATAATCTAAGGAGAAGGGACAGGATGATAGGACGGACATTAATGCATAACAGAATAACCTCCGTGATACCAGAGGCAGCTGGAGACATAGCCTGGAATACCTCGAACAAATGCTACTCTACAATGAAGAGGCTGCAACAGGAGAGGAATTCATGGCGGGCCGCATTAAACCAGTACCCAGTAAGGCAAAAGATGAAATTGTGATCGCCAGTAATAGCACCTGCAAGACCTGTCATGTCAAATGAACCCACTTAATATATAAACGCGCGCCGCCACAAATCCGATGCCTTACCACCTAGGTAGTTAGACCGAAATTGGCAAATAACAGATTGGAGAATTGAATAAACAAACAAATGCAGTAGTTCTATAGGAGCGCACACAAAACTTTCCTGCCTAGAGACAGAAGCGTGATCAATAACCAGAATTCTGTCATGGAATCGGACGTGAAGCTCGAACGAACAAGCAGAAAACTACCGAAATAAACAGGCATAGTATGGTACAGGAAGTGCCAATAATAGCTATGGTTGCTGCCGATGCTCGAGTCACTCACATCCGATAAACCAGATCGGAAGATCGCCATATCCGTACAACCATTCAGGAGGGACAGCACGCAGCTGATACGCATCCTCAACATAGCGGTGGCCCGCAACTCGCCTGCAGGTCCGGTCGACTGCAGAAGCAGGCAATACGCTCCACGTTGAAAGGTTTTGCAGCAGGCCGCTTAGGATATAATAACGGTTCGGAATGCAGGAACCCGCCTGACTGTCTCTTCCTGGTGCCGCTGCTACTGACTGTTAACTGCCGAACTTGTATCAGCCATCAATTGCTGGCAAACTACCCGCGTCGCCGCCACGTTCCAGCTCGGCCGCCACACCCCGAATAAACTGTTTCACCTCCCTTCCCTCGCGCCTCAGATTTTCGTGCAAACCACGCCCCCCCCTAAGGCAAAGACACTCCTCTAGAGACCGTGGCGCGACCTGTCAATCTCGCAACGGCTCGCAAAGAACTCTTTTCATAAACTGTTTGTACAACAGAAAGTCTGCTTTTGTTTGACTATTGCATTTATGAAAATTTACTCACTTAAGAGTAAGCAAAAGTTGAAATACCGGGTGATCAAAAAGTCAGTATAAATTTGAAAACTGAATAAATCACGGAATAATGTATATAGAGAGGTACAAATTGACACACATGCTTGGAATGACGTGCGGTTTTATTAAAACCAAAAAAATACAAAGGTTCAAAAAATGTCCGACGGATGGTGCTTCATCTGATCAGAATAGCAATGATTAGCTTAACAAAGTAAGACAAAGCAAACATCTGTGGTGTCATCGCCAGACACCACACTTGCTAGGTGGTAGCCTTTAAATCGGCCGCGGTCCGCTAGTATACGTCGGACCCGTGTGTCGCCACTGTCAGTGATTGTAGACCGAGCGCCGCCACACGGCAGGTCTAGTGAGACGTCCTAGCACTCGCCCCAGTTGTACAATCGACTTTGCTAGCGATGCTGCACTGACAAATACGCTTTCATTCGCCGAGACGATAGTTAGCATAGCCTTCAGCTACGTCATTTGCTACGACCTACCAAGGCGCCATTACCAGTTTATATCGAGATTGTACTTACGTTTCATCAAGAGCGATGTACACCAATTATGGATTAAAGTTAAGTATTCCAGAAGCTATGTGCTATTTTTGGTTACTATATTTACATTGTCATTTTCCAGACCTCACGCCAGCCTGCGTGAGCTTAAAAGCGTGCATTTCGGCTTCCTCCAACTCCGTGAATTGGCTCCTGTCAATTCACAACAACATCTTTACAGGAAATGCTCAATATGTCCATCATCATTCCTCAACAATAGCTGTAGTCAAGGAATAATGTTGTGAATAGCATTATAAAGCATGTCCGGAGTTATGGTGAGGCATTGGCGTCGGATGTTGTCTTTCAGCATCCCTAGAGATATCGGTCGATCACGATACACTTGCGACTTCAGGTAACCCCAAAGCCAATAATCGCACGGGCTGAGGTCTGGGGACCTGGGAGGGCAAGCATGACGAAAGTGGCGGCTGAGCACACGATCATCACCAAACGACGCGCGCAAGAGATCTTTCACGCGTCTAGCAATATGGGGTGGAACGCCATCCTGCATAAACATCGTACATTCCAGCAGGTGTTTATCAGCCAGGCTGGGGATGATGCGATTCTGTAACATATCGGCGTACCTCTCACCCGTCACGGTAGCAGTCATTGACATTTTGCTGTCCAGCGCCATCTGTCGGACATTTTGTGAACTTCGTTTTTTTTTTTTTTTTTATTCTAATAAAACCCCATGTGATTCCAAGCATGTGTGTCAATTCTTACCTCTCCATCTACATTATTCTGTGGTTTATTAAGTTTTCAAATTTATACCGACTTTTTGACCACCCGGTGTATAACATGAAGTTATCTGATGGCTCTAGAAGTGAAAATAAACAACGAGCAGAAAGCACACTAGGAGTATCCCCTTATGCGCATGCGTGCAGTATTTCTGTTTCTTGCGCATGCGCTGATTGACGATTACTATTATTATATACAGTTATCTCAACTAGTGGAATGTCAATTATGACGATACGAACGTGAGGACAACACAGTACCCAGACCCCTAACTGAGAAAGTTCCCGAAACGCTCTGGAGTCAAACCCGGGACGCTTTAGTTAGCAATCTGGCGCACTACATTGGAGTTCACAACTGCTTTCTATTTCCGCGCGCTGATTGTCTTAGTTCCATCCGTTCTACGGCCAGATGGCAGTCGCGCTGGACCTATTTCGTTTCTGCCGGATCGTCGTATTATACTCCCTTTACTGCTGTACACCCGGCACATACAGTCTCTCACTGACGTCACTGACTCAACCGCGGTGTGACTGGCTGCTGATTTACACGCAGACTCATGACGCACACTCACAAAGATAAGTCGATTTTGATCAGAAAGTAAAAATGGCTTAAGGAGTGAGTAGTTGAGAAATTTCTGCCCAGTGGTTCATCCCCTGAGCCGTAGCTGGTTGAGAGCGGCTGCACTCCGGACTGTCGAGTGGCGGCATGGCGGCCTCGCCTGGAGTTTCCGCAGCGCGCCCGCTGCCCGCGGAAGTCCAAGTTTTTGTTTACCGAGCTATCTGCCTGCACAAACACACTGACCCCGTTGCCTGGCGACCGCACTTTTTCTCGACGCGTCCGAGTTCGCAGCAGACGTCAGACCATCACTGCTACGTCCAAGAAACCGATATTTTGCACTTATTCACCTCGTTATCGTTCACTCTCGTTAGCACCCAGTGCAACATAATTTGCAGCATCTATGAGGCTGCAAATACAAGGTCGGATTTTCGGAAGAACATAATCCATACAATCCCGAAGATAGCAATTGCAGATAAATGGGGGGACTGTTACACAAAACAGCTTAACAATTTAATATAACAATAGAACAAAATACTGAAGAATCGTAAACGTAACTGAGTGAATTCAGAACGGTAAAAGCAACAGACAGGCAATTCTGATATAGCATTTTGTAATGAAGGCAAGCCATAAAAAATATAAACATCTTTATAGGATGTTTCAATTTAGAAAAGCATTCAAGAGAGTAAAATGGCGCAATATGTCTGAAAATCTCAGAGAAATTGGTGTAGGTTGCCGTGAAAGACTGATAATATACAATACGTACAAGAATCAGAAAAGAACCATAAATTTGGAAGATAAAGAGACATGTACTCGGATTAACAGGGGCGTAGGGCACGGATACAATCTTTGTCAGCTATCGTGAAAAACTGGTCATATACAATACCTGCATTAACCAAGAGAGGACTATAAATATGAAAGATAAAGAGAGAAGTAGTCGGATTAAAAGAGGCGTAGGACAAGAATGCAAACAATGGCGGAAGTAAAGGTGAGGACTGAGGACGGATTTGGGTGCGGTAGTTGGGCGTCGGGGGAGGATTCTCTATCTAGTTCCTACGTGACTAAAAACACGTAAATTAAGAACCAGGGAGGAGTATTTGCCCCTGAGGGTCACAAATCTTGCGATCACTTCTACGGCGACAGGAGGCTCCCGTAACCGGAGTGAGAGCCATCTCGTCTGCAAAGTGAGGGGCTGGAAGACACGTCCGGAGTATAGCGGATCTGGCAGACAACAGAGCGAGTCGTCCGTAGCGGCGCTTCATTACAGGTGGGTAAATTAGAACCTTGACGAATCCCCACAGGAAAATGTCAGGTGGCCTGAGATCTGGTGATCGTTTTTATGTGTGAACCGACAACCATCGCGCTGCCCGTCAACAGGCGAACGGCAATAACGCAGTCCTACGGCCAATCGGAGCGCGTGGCGCCAAGTTTCCGAAGTTCAAAAATGGTGCATTGTCGACCGACACAACATTACTAATTTTGGTTCCTACTGACAACAGCTATCCAGGGCTAAAATTTGGTGATACAACTTTTCTCCATCCTGTGTAGAAGAACCAATGACGGAAATATAAGAAGTGTTCAAGAGTTGAATTAAAATTCAAAGTGAAAGTATATCAAAGATAAGATTCTCTGATGACATACTATCCTGAGTGAGTGTGAAGAAGAATTACAGGATCTGCTGAATGGAATGAGCAGTCTAACAAGTATAGGATATGGATTGAGAGCAAATAGGAGAGAGACTAAGGTAAAGAGAAATAGCAGAAATGAGAACAGCGATAAGCCTGACATCACGATTGGTGATCACGAAGTGTATGAAATTAAGAACTTATGTTTGTTACATAGTAAGCAAAATTAACCCGCGACAAACGAAGCCTGTATATAGGCTGAAAAGTAGGGGCGAAAGACTACATTCCTGTCTTACACCCTTACCCCTGCATATCCGACTTTCCGTATACCTTACCCCTATTTTTCTCAGAATTTTGTACATCTTGCACCATTTGACATTGTCGAATGCTTTTCTCAGGTTGACAAATCCTATGAACGTGTCTTGATTTTCCTTTACTCTTGCTTCCCTCATACGCCGCCACGTCAGACGTGCCTCTGTGGTGCCTTTACCTCTCCTAAAGCCGATTAGACCGTCATCTAACAGCTTCTCAATATTCTTTTCCAATCTTCTGCATACTACCCTCGCCAGCAACTTGGATGTGTGAGCTATAAAGCTGACTGTACGACAATTCCCGTACTTTTCGGTTCTTCCAATCTTCGGAATTGTGTGGATGATGTTTTTCCGAAAGTCATATTGTATATCGTTAGACTCATACGTTCCACATACCAACGTGAATAGTAGTAGGCTATAGTTGCCACTTCCTCCAACGATTTTAGAAATTGTAATGGAATGCCATGTATCCTTGTGCCTTATTCGATCACAAAAGACTTTCCACAGCTCTTTCAAATTCAGATTCTAATATTGGATACCTTACCTCTTCTACACCGAAGAGCCAAAGAAACCGGTGCACCTGTCTAATATCGTGTACGCCCCCCCCTCCCCTCCCCCCGCGAGCACGCAGAAGTGCCGCAACACGACGTGGCATGGACTCGACTAATGTCTGCAGTAGTGGCGGAGGAAACTGACACCATGAATTCTGCAGGGCTGTCCAGTCCATAAATCTGTAAGAGTACGAGGGGGTGGAGATCTCTTTTGAACATCACATTGCAAGGCATCCCAGACATGCTCAATAATGTTCATGTCTTGGGAGTTCGGTGGCCAGCGGAAGCGTTTAAACTCAGAAGAGTATTCATGAGGCCACTCTGGATATGTGGGGTGTCGCATTGTCCTGCTGGAATTGCCGAAGTCCGTTTGAATGCACAACGGACATGTATGGATGCTGGTGATCAGACAAGATGCTTTCGTACATGTCACCTGTCAGAGGGGTCCCAAATCGCTCCAGCTGCACACGCCCCATTAAAGAGCCCCCATCAGCTTGAACAGTCCCCTGCTGACATGCAGGGCCCATGGATTCATTAGGTTGTCTCCATACCCGCACACGACCATCCGCTCGATACAATTTGAAACGAGACTCGTCCGACCAAGTAACACGTTACCAGTCATCAACAGTCCAATATCGGTGTTGGCAGGCCCAGCCGATGCGTAAAGCTTTGTGTAGTGCAATCATCAATGATGAACGAGTGGGCCTTCGGTTCCGAAAGCTCGTATCGATGATATTTCGTCGAATGGTTTCTACATTGACACTTATTGATGGCCCTGCATTGAAATCTGCAGCAATTGACGGAAGGGTTGCACTTTTGTCAAGTTTCACGATTTTCTTCGGTCGTTGTTGGTCCCGTTCTTGCAGGATCTTTTTCCGGCCGCAGCGACGACGTAGATTTGATGTTTTACCGGATTGCTGATGTTCACGGTACGATCGTGAAATGGTCGTACGGGAAAATTCCCACTTCATCACTATCTCGAAGATGCTCTATCCCATCGCTCGTGCTCCGACTGTAACACCACATTCAAGCTCACTTAAATCTTGATAATCTGCCGTTGTAGCAGCAGTAACGGATCTAACTGCGCCACACACTCACTGTCTTCTATAGGCGTCGCCGACAGCAGCGCCGTACTTTTCTTGTTTACGTATCTCTGTGTCTGAATACCCATGCCTATACCAGTTTCTTTGCGCTTCATTGTATGTCGACTCCTCTTTCTTCTTCTGTCACGTCATCTGAATAGTCTTACGCTTATAGTGGGTTGTATTGTACTCTTTTCCTCCTATCCCATTTCTCCTCTGCATTTAACAGTGGAATTCTCATTGCACTTTTAATGGTATCACCCTTGCTTTTAATTTCACGGAAGGTTGTTTTGATTTTTCCTTTTCAGTTTTTTAATATTCTTCAGCCGGCCAGGTGGCCGAGCGGTTCTAGGCGCTACAGTCTGGAACCGCGCGACCGCTACAGCCGCAGGTTCGAATCCTGCCTCGGGCGTGGATGTGTGTGATCTCGTTAGGTTAGTTAGGTTTAAGTAGTTCTAAGTTCTAGGGGACTGATGACCTCAGATGTTAAGTCCCATAGTGCTCAGAGCCATTTGAACCATATTATCCATGCAGCCATTTCACCTTAGCTTCACTACACTTCCTATTCATTTCATTCGTATGTGACTTGTATTTCTGTATTCTGAATTTCCCCGTACAATTTTATAACTCCTTCTATCGTCAGAGTATTTCTTATGTTATCCATGTTTTCTTTTTATTTACCTTATTTGTAACTATGTTTTTCTTTCAAACGTCTTTGATAGCCATTTATAGCAATATCCATTCCTCTTCAACTCTACAGATATTCATTGTCGCAGTACCTATAGCCTCAGAGAACTTGTTTAGTACTTCCTTATCCCATTTATTTGTGCACTGATTCTTCCTGACTCTTAAACTTCAGCGTACTCTTCGCTACCATTTAATTGTTATCTGTCTCCTACAACAGCACTCCATTCCACCTCCCTTTACGTACTGAGCCACTCGTTCAATATCCTTATATATATTCACTATTTCTTCAGCTTGCGATGTTTTCATATATACCTGAACTATCGTAGTCGGTGTTGGTTTGGTGTCAATTCTGATGAGAACAACCCCATCAATGAACTGTTCGCAGTAGCTCACTCTACACCCTACCCTCTATTCATAACGAATCCTTCTCCTGTTATACCATTTTCTGCTGCTGTTGATATTACCCTTGTACTCATCTGACCTGAAATCCTTGTCTTCTTTCCATTTTATTTCACTAACACTCACTGTACCTGGATTGAGCCTTACCATTTCACTTTTCAGATTTTCTAACTTACTTACCAGCTTCAAACCTCTTACATTCCATGCCCAGACTCTTAGAACGTTATACTTTTTTTGGTTATTCAGTCTTTCTCTCTCGTTCACTCCCATCTTGCCAATTCCCTCCCGGAAATCCGAATGGGGGACTAGTCCGGAAGTTTTTGCCAATGGAGAAATCATCATGACACGTTTTCAATTACATGCCACATGTCCTGTGGATACATATTGTGTCTCTTTAATGCAGTCGTTCTGTTGCCATTTGCATGCTTATGCCGTTGATAATTGCTGATTACTCCCCCTTTAGGGACAGTTTTCCCACCTCAAGTGCAAGAGTGCACTGAACCTCTGTTTGCTCCTCCGCCTTCTTTGACGAGGCAGTCGGCTGAATGAGTGGCTTCCTGTGCCAGAAGTCTTCGGCCGCCATTGCTTAGGATTTTTATTCAGGATTTAAGCGGCGACTGGATCGACGACGTTTTGATAACTAATCAAAGACACCGTCCCTAGACGACGTTTTTAACGGCATTAAAAATATCCAACCTGTTATTATGACCAAGAGAACCGAAGCGAATAAGTCACAGCTTACAGAAGGGTCGTCCATTATTAAGAATTAGCAGACAAAGGAGATCAGCAGTCTCGCCACTACTCAAAGAATGGCACCGACAATTTTCAGTTAATGGATCAACGAAGATTTTCAGATAAGTTTGTTTTTTATGCTATCTATATCAACAATTCGACTTTATGCATTGTTACGTGACAAAGCATCTGTTTTCAAATTTTCAGCGGTATTGTCTTAAGCAAACGCTTTTGCCACTTCTGTTACACATTTTTTCATGAGCATTCCGTTGATGAACCATCTCTGATGGTTTTCTAGTTTTAAACAGACCACATACGATGCAGTAAAACTCTGTTCATCAAAACTTGATGGTTCAGGCAACTCTTATATTTCTATACTTAACTTGCCCAATGAAGCGCATCGTTCATAATGAGAGTAACGCCCATCTGTTGCTTCATGGAACGAAGAGGAATGTCGACCTTAGTTTTGACTTAACCATCTTTTACATATTAAGCAATAAGGTTTTTCATTGGAAAAGTGTTCCAAAAATTGTTAATCCTCCACTGCTCGGTGAAAAAACTGTTTTCAGAATTCGTTCTTTGGGGCATTCTCAAGAACCATAATAGAAAAGTAGCTGTAACTACAACCAGATTCAAAACCAGAATAATACCCACAGTAGTAGCCAAAATGTCAGCTTTAGCGATAGAGTAATATTAAGAAGATTAAATCTTCACGTTTAAGTGATAAATAATCTGCCTACTGATATCCTCTACCAAAGGTATTTCGAACCTGATATTGTTGCTGTTGTTCGTCTTCCGATAATAGTAAGTGGCAATTGGTATTGCTCTCCCATTCCACGGCCAATGTCAGTGCACACTCTTGGTCACACAGAGGATTCCTAAATTGCCAGTGCTACATCTACATTTGAATTCCACCAGGCTCTCTATAGTGGTGGTCTGAGGGAGAGTGCGGTAGCTAATGCGCTCCTAACACCCCTCCCAGTTTTCCTGTCCCATTAGCGAAAATTTCGCAGAGATAATGAACTGTTGGTAAGCCTCTTTGTATGTCGTCCATATTGTACAGTGATTTGAAAACTGCGTCTGTTTAAGATATAAAACTATTATCCATGTCAGTCAGTTTCATTTTCGCGCACTACGCGTTTCGAGGGCTTACACTCTCAGCTTAAGGTGGATCAGCGAATTACATTATCATTTCTTCAAATGGTTGGTTCAAATGGCTCTGAGCACTATGGGACTCAACTGCTGTGGTCATAAGTCCCCTAGAACTTAGAACTAGTTAAACCTAACTAACCTAAGGACAGCACACAACACGCAGCCATCACGAGGCAGAGAAAATCCCTGACCCCGCCGGGAATCGAACCCGGGAACTCGGGCGTGGGAAGCGAGAACGCTACCGCACGACCACGAGATGCGGGCTATCATTTCTTCCCCTGAATGTAGCCAATTTTCTATCTTAACCCTCATTTCGACGATTTTATAGCAAACACAACATTGAAGTGCTACAAATACACACTTATATGACGAATTATCTCACAAACACGAAACCAGAACAAAAACAGTCCAGTCATCGTACATATGGATAAATATTCCTATGCGACTTTGCGTTATTTATGTTCGTAAACAAGTATAAAGTATACGTTACTATTCGGTCAAGTGGATATATAAGCAGAAACAGGCAAACGACACAATATTGTGGCCATTGCAGTGATAAGTGTAGATAAACTGACGCCTTTGCATAGGCTCACTTATGACGCTTTTAAACAGAGCGAAGTGTATATGGTCTACATAACAGATTACTATTTGAAGAAATTGTGAAGAGTTAAGAGACATTAAACAGAGAAAGACAACATGTAACCGAGTTTCATAGGAAAGCAGCAACTCTCCCCGTCTTCGCACGACCGGACGATTTGACTGGCGTAGCTGTAATAAATTGTATACACAAAACTTCTTCGTGAATCGGTCTACCTATCTGTGAAAACCGTATCAGATTCCCTACGATTCCGCCTGAGATCAGCCTTAACATTCAAATCGAAAAATACGGCGGCGGTCATTAATTTGTATGAGGGTAATCCCTAACGTAGGGTCTCCTATTTTTTTATAAGTGCGTAGACCTCTTTATGTCTACAATGGTTTACATCAGTTTACAGCTTGAACATTTAGCTATTTTTCGACATAATCACCATTTCTGTCGATGCATTTTTTTAGACTTTGTGGCAGTTCTTGAATGCCCAGCTCGCCACCATACTGTTCTTCTTTCACCTCGTCATCGGATCTGAATCGCTTTCCGGCCAAATGTTCTCTTACCCTAGGGAACAGGTGATAGTCAATGGGCGCCAAGTCAGGACTATAGGGTGGCTGAGTGACAATGTTCCACTGAAACTGTTGCAGGAGAGCAACGGTTTGCCGAGCGATGTGTGGGCGAGCGTTGTCATGGAGAATGTGTACGCCCTTGCTCAACGTTCCTCTTCTCCGGTTCTGAATTGCCCGTCTTAGTTTTTTCAGAGTTTCGTGGTACCTGTCACTGTTAATCCAGCGATTCAGCCCTTACGACGAGGTGAAAGAAGAGGTTCATAACTTTCTGAACAGCATGGTGGCAAGCAGGTATGACATGGGCATACAAAAACTGCCACAGCGTCTGCAAGACTGCATAGACAGAAATGGTGATTATGTCGAAAAATAGCTAAATGTTCAAGCTGTAAACTGATGTAAGCCGCTGTAGAAATAAACAGGTCTATGTAGTTATAAAAAAAATAGAAGACCTTACTTTTGGGATTACCCTCATAATATGCATATATTAAGGCGATAATTGACACGAGAAATTTAGTGCAATGAATCTGTCGCGTAATTGTTCGTGGTTGCCTCAGTGCCTTGCCGTTCAAAGGTCTCCTGCTGACAGACCGCCTCTAACAACCCGTTAATCGATGAAGCTGCTCCCACCCACAATGCTGCGCGGGCAGATTTCTTGTTCGCTGCCTGCCGAGTCGATGTCCCTTAACTGATTGGAGCTCCGGTGCTCCGGCTGTGGAGCTCACCTTGACCGTGGGGGCTGCGCCAGTTCTCAGTCACGCACTCGATGGGGGCCGGCTGGAGATTCGGCACGTAGCAGGTCGCGCTCAGCTCTGTGTTCAGTGGAGCAACCCGCCCTCCAGTGTTCCAGACTTGTTCCACGCCACCAACCCACAAGCCAGACATCAACAGCACCAATGGCAGCAGGCAGTAAGACAAAGAAAAGAAAAAGGTGCACCACGAAGGAATTACCCGAATAGGACGCAAATCTGTAGCTGTGATGTACACGTATAAAAAAAAAACAAAAGATTACGCTTTCAGAAAAATAGAACGATTTACTCAATAGAAAGAACTTCACAAATTGATCAAGTCAATAATAATCCACGTCTGGCCCTTATGCAAGCAGTTATTCGCTCTGGCGTTGATTATAGAGTTTTTGTACGTCTTTCTTTAGGTGTAAGTGGGCTACTTCTGTGTTGTCAGCGCTGTGTAGCGCTTTGCATTGGACCTCTGGCTGCGCTTTTTTTCGTAAGAGACTCTGTGGCTGGTTGGACTCGTTGTTGGAAGTTAATCGCCAGTAGTGTTGATGCAGTTGGAAGTTAGTCGCCAGCAGTGACGGAAGTGCTTTTCGGCAGTTGGAGGTGAACAGCCGGCTGTGATGGATGTTAGATGTAAGAAGTTAGCATTGATGGAGTGTAGACGTCTGAAGTGTT
Source organism: Schistocerca cancellata (assembly GCF_023864275.1). NCBI lineage: Eukaryota > Metazoa > Arthropoda > Insecta > Orthoptera > Acrididae > Schistocerca > Schistocerca cancellata. The sequence continues at coordinate 20,357,521 of NC_064631.1, read as the reverse complement.
AGCGTAGGCTAACGATCTGGAAGTATCCGACTTGGAGAGTGATAATTATTAACGATTATATATCTTTGTACTGGATGTCAATGACGATTTACATTCCTGTTTGAACTGGATGTCACATTATTAATGTAAAAAGTACATTATTTGGTCTGCAACAAAATCTTTACTTTGCTAACCACATGCCTATTAGTAATTAGTGGCTTTAGTAGTTACAATCTTTTATTTAGCTGGCGGTATTGACGCTCGCTGCATTGCAGTAGTTCGCGTAATGAAGATTTTTGTGAGGTAAGTGCTTAATGAAATGTATAGGTTTTTGTTAAGATTTCTTTTTAGTCAGCGACATTCTATTGAATTAATTATTTCAAGTCAGGTTGTATTTTTTTTTTTTTTAGCGGAATATTGTGGGTAACTTCGACATGATAAGAAAAAGTAAAGAGAAAGTAAGCTCAGTACGTTCAGGTTTACTCAGCTGTTTCAGAATCATTGTGAAATTTAAGTACAGACTCACTCATTTAAATAAAGAGGTTTCATAGATACATCGTGCCAAATACTGTTCAATTGCAGCATTAAATCGTCAGAATCACGAGCTGGTTGTAGGGCCACGCCAATAATGCTCCAAACGCTCTCGTCTGGGGAGACATTCGGCAATCATTCTGGCCAAGGTAGGGTTTGGCAACCACGAAGACAAGCTACTGAAACTCTCGCGATGTGCATGCGGGCATTATCTTGCTGAAATGTAAACCCAGAATGACTTGTCATGAAGGTCAACAAAACAGGACGTAGAATATAGTCGACGTATCGCTGTGCTGCAAGGGTTCCGCGGTAAACAAACAAAGGGGTCCTGCTGTGAAATGAAATGGCAGCCTAGACCTTCACTCCTGGCTGTGGGATCGTTTGGTTGGCGACAGTCAGGTTGCTACCCCACCACACCAGAAAAAAATGGCTCTGACCACTGTGGCACTTAACATCTGAGATCACCAGTCCCTCGAACTTAGAACCACTTAAACCTAACCAACCTAAGGACATCACACACGTCCATGCACGAGGCAGGATTCGAACCTGCGACCGTAGCAGCAGCGTGGTTCCGGACTAAAGCGCTCGGTGACAGCGGCCGGCTCACCACTCCCCAGGCACATCTTCGGAGTGGAATGTCATTTACTGCAGCAGAACTGTCTTCACTGATGAGTCCCGCTTCAAAAGCAGCCGCGATGACCAGCGTACATCAACGATATCTTAAGACCCATTTTGTTTCCCTTCATGGCAAGCCACCCTTAGTTTACGTTTCAGCAAGATAATGCCCGCATGCAAACGGCGAGAGTTTCAATAGCTTCTCTTCGAGCTAACCAAACCCTAACTTGGCCAGAAATGTCACCGAATCTCTCCCCAGTTGTCACAATTTGGAGCAAACCATCTTTGGATTTTGACAAGTAACATGCCAACTGGACAGTATTTGGCATGATATCCCCCAGGAGGACATTCCACAACTCTAACCAATGCCTAGTCCAATAACAGCTTGCAAAGGGTCGTAAGTGGACTAACGCATTACTGAGATCCACAATTCTGTAAAACGCTTTACTTTGAATAAATCATCCAATTTTTCTGAAATAGTAATCATTTGTTCCTTTGTCTATATACATCACATCTACTGATTTCTGTCCTTATGAATAATTCCTAGTGGTGTGTCGCTTTTTTAAAGTCTTTTTGAGTGTATTATTCGTAGTTTCATAACGCATTATGGGTGGGTAGCATAATAAAACTAAAAAAATGTAAATGTCGTGTGACTAGGGTCTCCCGACAGGTTGACCGTTCACCAGGTGAAAGTCTTTCGATTTGACGCCACTTCGGCGACTTGCGCTTCGATGGGGATGAAATGATGATGATTAGGACAACACAACACCCAGTCCCTGAGCGGAGAAAAATCTCCGACTCAGCCGGGAATCGAACTCGGGCTCTTAGGAGTGACATTCTGTCGTGCTGACCACTTTTTTCCGATATAGTTCGTTGCGTTTGGTCTGGGCGGACGTCACAAGACATCCGTTGAAGTTGATCGTTCATTCCTTGACTCAGTTTTTTTTTATTACAGAGAGCACGCAGCCCTCTGATCGAACACGCTGAGCTACCGTGCCGGCATCACTCGGCTACCGGGAGTGGACGGTAGCAAACTGGCCATCTATAAACCTCATGCTACTCCCGGCCGTCGTCTAAATTTATATCATCTATCATCATCATCATCAGGACGAGCGCCAGGTCGAGAGAGTGTTCCCTGTTGCACCTTCTCTCTACAGGGGAGACTGGGCCAGGTGGTCACAATGATTTTTACTGTTTTCTGGCACAGTGTTTACAGTTTCCCTTAATGTGATTAATATGCCTCATGATAAGAATCCTTGGATATCTTTTCGCACAAAAACTGAGGTCACAGCGGCATTTGGCGATTCCGGAAAGAGTCGGAGTAAATTTTTGTCGATACCTGTCTCAGCTCCGTGTTCGTTGTCACAGAGAGGCTGTCGAGTTAATTTCGCCTAGCGAGTTTTCATCTCAAAACACACACACACCCAACCACCCAAACACACACACACACACACACACACACACACACACACACACACACACACACACACACACATACACACCCACACACCCACACACACGCACTCCTGTTGCACTTGGTCGTTTTGGACGGTTGATGCTATTCGTGCATAATGCTGCAGTTGTCGTCCCATGATGTCCCCTATGGTCTCCATTGGAGACATATCTGGCGATCGAGCAGGCCCATGTAACGTGCCGTCGCTCTTTAGAGCATGTTGGGCTACAACAAGGGTACCAGGACGAGCGTTACGCTGTTGGAAAACACATCCTGGAGTGCTGTTTATGAATGGTTGTGCAACAGGTTGAATCACCCGCTGACGTACAAATCTACCGTAAGATTGTGTGGGATAACCACGAGAGTGCTCCTGCTATCATACAAAATCGCACATCAGACTACAATTTCCGGTGTAGGTCCAGTGTGTCTGTACCGCTGACAAGTTGATTCCATATGCTCACCAGGCCTCCTTACCAATACACTACCTTCACTGGCACTGAAGCAGAACCAGCTTTCATCAGAAAACACAACAGACCTCCAGTGAACTCTCGCTTGACACCACTTAAGTCACAAATGGCGGTGGTCTGTGGTCAGTGGATGCGCGCTACGGGGATTCTGGCTCGAAACTGTCTTTGAAGTAACTGATTTGTAAGAGTTTTTTGTTTCACAGCGGTGCCAACTGCAGCTTAGATTGCTGCTGCAGATGTTGCAGGATGCGCCAGAGCCACACATCGAACACGATGGTCTTCCGTCTCAGTAGTGCTACGTGGTCGTCCGGAGCCCGGGCTTCTTGCAATCGTACGTTCTCGTGACCACCGTCCCCAGAAATCATGTACAGTGGTTACATTCCTGCCAAGTTTTTCTGAAATATCGCAGAAGGAAGATTCAGCTTTTAGTAGCCCTATTAGACGACCTCGTTGAATCTCAGTGTGTAACCTCCCCCTCACTTACCGACCTTAATGACAGTGAAAAATGAAACCGCGTGTACCTAATGGGAGTTTTGGAAAAGCAATCGTCACCGAAGTTAACCTGTCGGTAAAGAGGGAGGAAAGGGTTACATCTAAATGAAAGGAAATGTGCTAATGAAACTGGTGGAAATTAATTTTGAAAAGGGGTAAAGTTAATAAAGAAAGTAAATGTGCAGCCGTTACGTTAACAATTAACTAGCGGTAATTAGGTATTTGAGATTTGGGGGAAATCACGGTCGCCAGTCCTAAGGACAATTACTATAGTAACTGAAAAAGAAAGGTTATTACACATATAATTAGCACTAGAAGCGTGGCAACTGAAGGTTGACACGTGTAGTGTGAAAACTGAAAGTTTGTCAGAAGTAATAAATTTCGCTACACCCTGACTTAATTTAGCAAAGAATTAATAAAACCGGAAAATCGAAAGTTAATTTAGTGACTGAAGTTAATAGTGAGCTTTCTTTCTGAAGCACATCGAAATTCAGTAAAATACGGTTAGTCTTGGACTACCTCAACAATCATTTCAAAAACTACTTCAATCTACGCAATTTAGAAATAAGAGATTTAACTTTGAACTTGAATTAAATGATTCTGAACAATTAACAATAGTAAAATTTAGTACGTACCAAGCTGAGCTGCAGTCACAGGTAAGCTAAAATACGATAACAAAACTCGCACTCTTAATTTGTGCTTGTGTAATCTGAATATTGTAGCCAGCTAACTGAACTTTGAAATTAAAGCAGTGAAATAGAATTAGCTATATTACTTTAGTGCTGGCGTTTAAATTTCAACGACACTCGGGTTCATTCCGGAAAAGGAAGGGACCCTGCTTGGTAATGCAATTGGGACAATGAGCAACAAACGTTCATGCTAAGTTCTGTAATTTTGCGAGGCAAATGGAACAAGATTAAAAGCTGAGGTCTGCCATACAGTTCTAAAACTTTACGTGCTTCCAGTCTTCCTTGTTGGTTGATTGAAGGTTCGAAGCCGTCGATCGAGGAGGTGGCGACAGTCACTCATTGTCGGCCGTCGCTGTTGCAGAAGCTGGATGTTGGCGCGCCTTCTTCTCGACACGGTCACCAGACGAAACGGGCTCTTGATGTGCGCTAGTTAATGTTTCCCGTCCGCGACACCATGTCAGAAACTATCATCTCAAGTCGAGCGCAATTACATGCTGCCAAACCCCGAAAGCGCGGCAACTCGCGGGAGCATCACACAACACACCTGCTCCACTCGCCACTCCAGCCAGACTCCTTCCTTCAGCCCGCGCTCCACGCGGCAGAGTTAACACTACCAAAGATCCTACACACTTTGATTCTTCACACGACCTATCGACGTAATCGTTCGATAGCAGTTTTCCCTAGGCAAGACCCAGCGTAAAAATACAAATAATATTTACGATACAAACCAATTATACATCGACATAAATGCATAAATATACAAATAGTAAAACAATTACAATATACAAAGAGACAGAAATGTCATATCTTGAGGTAACAAAACAAGGAAAAAATTACAGTACAATAGATGGAAATAGGAGGATATGCATTTCCGGCGTTACACGTGCCCCACATTGTCTGAGGATGTTCGTGTAACGTAAACAGACTCAGAAAATGTCCCAAAAAAGAAACAGCGGAAATGCATATGCTCAAAACATCAAAAAAATTTAGCATTCGTCTAATTAACCATAAACCAATTTTTAGACAATAATAATTGAGTGGAGACACTCCTAATCTTATTCCACTCTATCATCTTGCACAAAATAAAACAGGTTGACAACATATCAAAATTCATAGAAAACATAGAAAATGGTTTAGCTATTCCAAAATCATTAAAATTCGTAACACTATAAGAAATGGAATACTATTTGCAAAATTGATCAGAGTACATGGTCATAAAAAACAGGTATATCAAAATACGCAAACTAATAATTAATTACATAGAATACACAATTTTATGTAACCTTTTCATAATTAATATTCTCGTCATGTCCAATTAACGCTAAACAAGAAAATAATATACAGCAGATAAAATAAAACATAAATATTGACAGCGGAATCCTTTCACATCAGCTGTCCGGGAAGAAAAGCAACTCCACATTCCGTACTCGCGAGTACAAAGAATGCCGACAGCATCGGCAATGACTAATAAATACACACTTTCATGAAATATTACAGAAAGTTACAAAATCATATTTACATTCCTTAATCTACTGTGACTCAGCTGAAAACTTTAACTAGCAGCTTGGATTTTTCAGATGATTACTAATCAGTTACTCTTAAATCATCTAGTCAAAATTAATTACTTATTAATTACAACTTCATTAATGACCTCTAGGTCAGGCAAAAGCATCGTAACATGGCACATCCTTAAATCTTACACTCTATATATACATACTGTACAAATTACCCATTGTGTGGTATTAATCGATCCTAGGTTGGTACAATTTCAAGTCTACAGTATTCCGTATACCTAATCGTTTCCCAGAGCTTGGATACTCTAAGCAATAAGCATTTGTGTGAGGTATACCAATGACTTTATATGGTCCATTATAAACAAACTTAAATTTAAAGATTTCATTGTCTATCTCGCTCGATTTCTCATGAGCTTTTACAAGTACTAAGTCTCCGATTGCAAACTTAGCAAAACGCGCTTTTGCGTCATGACGACGTATGCGAGCATCGGCTTTTAGCTTCATTACTTCTCGCAAACGATCTTTTTTCACACCAATACTAATGTCAATCCGTGGAGGGAATTTGATTATCTCTTCCAATTCACTTTCTACACTTTTGTCACTGCCGAAATTCCTCACGTTACGGCAGTTCAAATTCATTCCTACATAAATGTCATCCGGCCAGTTAACAATGTGTATAGGCTGGTATTGCTTATGCACACCGTCTCCTGCCTCGTCAAAACTAACTACTATTGTTTTATTTTGTGACGTACATGTCAAAGTTTTACTTTCGCAATTAATCACTGCACGGTACTTTAATAGCCAATCTAACCCGATAATTACTTCCGTAGTCAAGTCTGGCACGACGACAAACTCTTGTTCAAATCGTGCCCCACATATCTCGAAGTTGACAAAAATCTGTTTTGTGACCGGTTTACTGGCCTTCCCAGTAGCACCGATAATTTTCACTCCTGCTACTGGCATAACTACGATGCCAGGTCTGTCTTTCAGTAACTCAAATATTTTCCCAGATACAGCACTCAATTCTGCACCGGTGTCAATCAACACGTTTAGTTGTAGGTCATGCATATTAACAGACACTACTATCTGTCTACACTTGTCCTCGGCTGTTTCTTTATTTTCCCACAGTAAATCCTCGTCTATATCCAGGTCATTCCAGAAAAAACCATCCGGCTTTGACCCTAAATCCGGCTTATCTGGCGGCTTTTTCAGCCTCTGTTCAAATACAGTTTTAATTTCAACACGTTCGTCCTGAGGCTTAGTCTGTAGCTTCGCCTCCAATACCGAAACCTTTTCCTGTAACTCGTCAACTAGTGAGTGTTGCTTTGCTATCAATTCATTAATCGTCACCTTCGTTGATTCCACTTTGGTCAGATTAATCTCATCCGCCAATCTACCTGGAGGAATGTGTCCAGTAGTTTCTGCAATTACTTCCGCTAGATATGCGCAACCCACACTGCTATCGTCTGACCGTATAATATCAGCTCTAACCTCATACACGTTGTAATCTATGTGCTTTTCTACCAATCGTGTCCGGCTATCACTAAAATTTTCGCAATCTTTTTCCTTAATACTCTCGCAATGTTTAAACTGGAGGTTTGCGTCGGATGGGTCGGTTACTTCTACCACTGAAACTTTCGGTAAGGTCTGCCGGTTAGGGCCAGAACTTTCCGTTACTACTTCAACATCTAACTCCTGCTGGACGAAACACGACGAATCTTGCTCGTGCTCCCCCTTAACATCAACTATTTCTAGTAAAGTCTGCCGATTAGGGCCAGAACTTTCTATCATTTCACAAACACTATCTTCCTGCGGGACGAGACGCGGAAAATCCTGCACGCGCTCCCCATAAACACTTCTCCCATACAGACCCCTATAATCTCTTAGTTCGTCGTGTAAGCGACCGAACTGCCTTAACCAGACCTCATCCCTCTCTGCATCCCCTCGCTCGATGACGGACGTGTTATCCGACATCTGATCTTCTCTCAACAATTGCGAATCATTCTTAAACTCAATCTCCAGTTCCGCTGTGGGTATTACAGCTGCCACTTTATGATCGATTTCCGGAACACTACTTAAATTGTTCTCACTGACAGCGAATGTATTTTCTACTGCCGTGTATACAGCTGATCTACTACTTGTGGGCGCACTCTTTTCTCTTAACACTGGCACACTCTCCCGCCGTTGATTATTCCATACGGAATTTTCATAACGGCGACACCTGGGTTTTCTCTTGTTATTGGGCCGCCTAAATTTCTCCACGCCCGCTCGGCCCCTCACCGGCGCGGCTAATGGTTTCCCTGTCTCGTCCCAGCAGATACGCTCCCCGGATGCTGCTGAGGCGGCTGATCACACCCTCTGGCGTTATTACTATTCTGTGAAGCCCGTATCACGTTAGTATGATACTGGTTTCTGTCATTCCTGTTATTATTTGCATTGTACCGATTGTTATTACGGTTCGAACCATTATTGTTATTGCTGCGGTATGCATTATTCCCATGGTTATCATTGTTGTGGTTGCTGTGGTACTCGTTGTTGTTACCACGGCCTCTACCACTGTCGCGATTATTGCGCCAATTGTCCTCGTCCTCAACTCTTTCCAGGAAATCATTCACTGTCCTATAATTGCTTCCTACGTAGCGTTTTGTATCATCTGGAAGCTTCTTGTAGAGTTCCCAGACTATTTCGGATTCCGTGCGGCGATCACGCAAATATTCCAACTTGCGGATCCAGCCCTCACAAAACTCCTTCATCGAGCCGCGCGAATTCGCATCGAAAGGCCTCGATACGAGAAATTCGCGCCAAACACTTTGCTGTTTTTGCTCTGACCAGTATTCAGCCAGAAACAAATTTTTAAACTCGTCAAAAGTCAGGTTCGTAATGTTGAGGTTTAAGCCCCAACGCTTGGCATCACCAGCCAGCACATCAATAACCGCATTAATTTTTCTCTCATTAGTCCATGATCTGGGTAAAACTCTTTCACAATTTTTAATGAAATCCGTCGCGTGTATACCGCCTTTTTTCAAGGGGTCGAACCGCTCCTCTTTCGTCAACAATTCCGAACTATGTGCACAGATTGGCACATAGCTCTGTTTTTCGTCAAGTTTCTTTTCTAATTCCGACACTCTCGTAATTACTTGGCAAGTGGTTGTCGCAAGCGTTTCCACTTCCCTCTTTTTCTCTTCGCAGGTATTAGCCTGCTCCCTCACTTTAGTGTCTACTTCGGACACTAAAGCCTTTAAAGTTTCCACCTTCTGTTGATCCTCTTTTTTCACTAATTGAATTTGTTCCGTCACCTTATTCTCGATGATCGGAGCAACTGCTTCTCCTACACTTTTCTCGATTCTGCTAATTTCGGAATCAAAACGAGTATTTATGCTCGCAATTTCCGCCTGAACGCCTATCATTTCCTGTTTAAGATTACCGATTTCGGTATTAATTACAACAATATCTTCTTTGATTTTATCAACTTTTGTATTAACAACTCCAACATTGTTGTTAACAACGTTAATAGCTTTGTTCTGATTGTCTAGCTTGGCCGATTGACTCTTGATTTCGTTAATCAAAACATTCAATAAATCAGTTAAATTCCCGGAAACTACCGGTTCCACTTCCGTAGCGGCTTCCTCTTTAATTGTCCCCCCGTATTCGTCATCAAGGGATTCACATTTGATTTTCACTTCCGATTCCGAAACATTTTCTAAAGTGTGGAATTCCATTTCTGCTCTTTGTTGCGTTTCGGCGGTCGCGTCTTTCATGCTAGCCGCCTGCCCCTGAGCAATGGGTACCGCGGTGCGCGTTTCCCACTGTTCGACCGATTGTTCCGTATCCAAGTCTACCAAATTTTGGCAATTGTTGCCTTCACTCATTTTAATAATTTTCAATATAAATGCCAAATCTCAAATATAATTAGGATTACTCCCACTACTTATTCTCGCTGACGTAACGGCCTGTACGAAACCAATACTTTGTTACGAGATTTGCACAATGCAAAATTCGTGTCCAGAACAACCTCAAATCTGAAGATTGTTCTGTCACCAGGTAGCCACGTGTAACCTCCCCCTCACTTACCGACCTTAATGACAGTGAAAAATGAAACCGCGTGTACCTAATGGGAGTTTTGGAAAAGCAATCGTCACCGAAGTTAACCTGTCGGTAAAGAGGGAGGAAAGGGTTACATCTAAATGAAAGGAAATGTGCTAATGAAACTGGTGGAAATTAATTTTGAAAAGGGGTAAAGTTAATAAAGAAAGTAAATGTGCAGCCGTTACGTTAACAATTAACTAGCGGTAATTAGGTATTTGAGATTTGGGGGAAATCACGGTCGCCAGTCCTAAGGACAATTACTATAGTAACTGAAAAAGAAAGGTTATTACACATATAATTAGCACTAGAAGCGTGGCAACTGAAGGTTGACACGTGTAGTGTGAAAACTGAAAGTTTGTCAGAAGTAATAAATTTCGCTACACCCTGACTTAATTTAGCAAAGAATTAATAAAACCGGAAAATCGAAAGTTAATTTAGTGACTGAAGTTAATAGTGAGCTTTCTTTCTGAAGCACATCGAAATTCAGTAAAATACGGTTAGTCTTGGACTACCTCAACAATCATTTCAAAAACTACTTCAATCTACGCAATTTAGAAATAAGAGATTTAACTTTGAACTTGAATTAAATGATTCTGAACAATTAACAATAGTAAAATTTAGTACGTACCAAGCTGAGCTGCAGTCACAGGTAAGCTAAAATACGATAACAAAACTCGCACTCTTAATTTGTGCTTGTGTAATCTGAATATTGTAGCCAGCTAACTGAACTTTGAAATTAAAGCAGTGAAATAGAATTAGCTATATTACTTTAGTGCTGGCGTTTAAATTTCAACGACACTCGGGTTCATTCCGGAAAAGGAAGGGACCCTGCTTGGTAATGCAATTGGGACAATGAGCAACAAACGTTCATGCTAAGTTCTGTAATTTTGCGAGGCAAATGGAACAAGATTAAAAGCTGAGGTCTGCCATACAGTTCTAAAACTTTACGTGCTTCCAGTCTTCCTTGTTGGTTGATTGAAGGTTCGAAGCCGTCGATCGAGGAGGTGGCGACAGTCACTCATTGTCGGCCGTCGCTGTTGCAGAAGCTGGATGTTGGCGCGCCTTCTTCTCGACACGGTCACCAGACGAAACGGGCTCTTGATGTGCGCTAGTTAATGGTTCCCGTCCGCGACACCACGTCAGAAACTATCATCGCAAGTCGAGCGCAATTACATGCTGCCAAACCCCGAAAGCGCGGCAACTCGCGGGAGCATCACACAACACACCTGCTCCACTCGCTACTCCCGCCAGACTCCTTCCCTCAGCCCGCGCTCCACGCGGCAGAGTTAACACTACCAAAGATCCTACACACTTTGATTCTTCACACGACCTATCGACGTAATCGTTCGATAGCAGTTTTCCCTAGGCAATACCCAGCGCAAAAATACAAATAATACACTCCTGGAAATTGAAATAAGAACACCGTGAATTCATTGTCCCAGGAAGGGGAAACTTTATTGACACATTCCTGGGGTCAGATACATCACATGATCACACTGACAGAACCATAGGCACATAGACACAGGCAACAGAGCATGCACAATGTCGGCACTAGTACAGTGTATATCCACCTTTCGCAGCAATGCAGGCTGCTATTCTCCCATGGAGACGATCGTAGAGATGCTCTATGTAGTCCTGTGGAACGGCTTGCCATGCCATTTCCACCTGGCGCCTCAGTTGGACCAGCGTTCGTGCTGGACGTGCAGACCGCATGAGACGACGCTTCATCCAGTCCCAAACATGCTCAATGGGGGACAGATCCGGAGATCTTGCTGGCCAGGGTAGTTGACTTACACCTTCTAGAGCACATTGGGTGGCACGGAATACATGCGGACGTGCATTGTCCTGTTGGAACAGCAAGTTCCCTTGCCGGTCTAGGAATGGTAGAACGATGGGTTCGATGACGGTTTGGATGTACCGTGCACTATTCAATGTCCCCTCGACGATCACCAGTGGTGTACGGCCAGTGTAGGAGATCGCTCCCCACACCATGATGCCGGGTGTTGGCCCTGTGTGCCTCGGTCGTATGCAGTCCTGATTGTGGCGCTCACCTGCACGGCGCCAAACACGCATACGACCATCATTGGCACCAAGGCAGAAGCGACTCTCATCGCTGAAGACGACACGTCTCCATTCGTCCCTCCATTCACGCCTGTCGCGACACCACTGGAGGCGGGCTGCACGATGTTGGGGCGTGAGCGGAAGACGGCCTAACGGTGTGCGGGACCGTAGCCCAGCTTCATGGAGACGGTTGCGAATGGTCCTCGCCGATACCCCAGGAGCAACAGTGTCCCTAATTTGCTGGGAAGTGGCGGTGCGGTCCCCTACGGCACTGCGTAGGATCCTACGGTCTTGGCGTGCATCCGTGCGTCGCTGCGGTCCGGTCCCAGGTCGACGGGCACGTGCACCTTCCGCCGACCACTGGCGACAACATCGATGTACTGTGGAGACCTCACGCCCCACGTGTTGAGCAATTCGGCGGTACGTCCACCCGGCCTCCCGCATGCCCACTACAAGCCCTCGCTCAAAGTCCGTCAACTGCACATACGGTTCACGTCCACGCTGTCACGGCATGCTACCAGTGTTAAAGACTGCGATGGAGCTCCGTATGCCACGGCAAACTGGCTGACACTGACGGCGGCGGTGCACAAATGCTGCGCAGCTAGCGCCATTCGACGGCCAACACCGCGGTTCCTGGTGTGTCCGCTGTGCCGTGCGTGTGATCATTGCTTGTACAGCCCTCTCGCAGTTACCGGAGCAAGTATGGTGGGTCTGACACACCGGAGTCAATGTGTTCTTTTTTCCATTTCCAGGAGTGTATTTACGAAACAAACCAATTATACATCGACATAAATGCATAAATATACAAATAGTAAAACAATTACAATATACAAAGAGACAGAAATGTCATATCTTGAGGTAACAAAACAAGGAAAAAATTACAGTACAATAGATGGAAATAGGAGGATATGCATTTCCGGCGTTACAAGTGACGTGTTGACAATCACGTCCTTGTCGCCTCAATTACATGCCTGACTAACATCAACTTACCACGTCTAGTCTTAAAGGTAACAAACGCTCAGGGCCGTTACAGCGTGATTTACATCAAACATGAATTACACTCTCATTGTGCCGCTAATAGCCCAGTCTTATGCGAGTGGCGCATAATTTGAATAGATATCGTCTTTCAGACGTAGAAACACGCCTAACAACTTTCGTTTATGTCACACAACCCTCCTCTTGTTGTGTGATATTTTTCTTCCGTCAGACTAACAAAAGGTAATCTTTAAACTGTTTTAGTTCTTCGCATGCCGAAGAAATGTGCTTTGTTAACTTTTGTTGTCAATGTGTATCCGTACTCAAAGATATATCCAAAGAATTGTCTCATACCTCGTGACGTATGAAGCAGCGAGTGATCGTTCAATCTCTGCCATCGTGAATTTTGCTAAGACGGCCTGGTGCCTTTTCTGATTTTACACAAATATGCGCTAAAGAAATTATCCACGATCTTGAGCGTCAAAATGGCTTGAGAATACCGGACTTTTTGAGTAGTTCAAGGAAATTCTGAGCTTTATATGGAGCTTTATATGAAGGAATTTCCATTCGGAAATAAGAATCGTCGTTTTTCATTCATATTCGATCGCAGCACCCGATATGTAATTGTAAGGTTGAGGGATTTTATTAAACTCACAAGATAAAACCAGCAATTAGATGTGCTATGGTTTAGTAATCCATCAAACCTCACCGTTTTCAGTAAAACCCACGGACTTACGTCGTTTATCCCCCCCCCCCCCCGCTATTACAATAAATCGTTTTCAACTGCAATTACGTGGAATTACCCATTCTTTACTCCACCTTCATATACCATTTTCAATGCTTGTAAGTAGCTGACATGTTCAAGCTGTCATTTCTCAACCTTCGGCATCCTGAAAATATCTCATGCCACCATCATTTCTCTCTCTCTCTCTCTCTCTCTCTCTGTGTGTGTGTGTGTGTGTGTGTGTGTGTGTGTGTGTTTCTTTGTCTCTTTTCACTTACTCTTCCACCTTCCTTCAACTGCTCGTTCCTCTGATTTTACATATTAATCTCTCTTAACATAGCACTCATACAATAGAAAACAGGCACCTACGACACTAACATATAATTTTACATATTTTAACTAACATAGTTTAAACTAATCAAAGGAGAAGAAAAAAAAAATAAAGATGACGGTAAAATTCCGTCACAGTCTAATGTCTTTCTTCTGTCTACACTGAACAGCGAAAGTCCGTCAGACAGTGAAAGTGATAGTGACTTGAAATCGAATGCGATATTTGGGCAGCAGAGGTCTGCAGGCCAGACCGCCGGTCCGCACAGACTCCTTGGTGGGTGGGTCCCTGCAGTGTGGCGATTGTGGCTGATGATCACCACATCCGAGCCTGACACTCATCCACCCACGCACTCATCCACCTACCCGGCCATTCTCCTCCTCTCCCTCCCTTTACTTCGACGTCCACAATGTCCTGTACCGAGGATACATTATTCCTGGCACAGAAACCCGTCCACATCTTTTCCTTAAGTTTGTAATATCTTTCCAAATTTCTCAATCCTCCTCTCTGTCTTTAATTTTGTCATTTACTTTACATAATTATACAAATTCCTGTTAACAAATAAGTTACCATTTCCGAACACACGTCAAATTATTTGCCACGTCCTCTCAGTTAGTTTTGCTAAAGCCTTATAAACACTTCATTCTCAAAAATAAAAATAAAAACTTAGTTCGTAGTCGATCTAATGTTGGATTGTGCCTCGTTATCGACTTGGCATTTAGCACTTTTAATATATTTACGGTACGGGAATTCGTCTCAACGGGTATCGATATCGTCATGTTAAGTCGAGGTGCGACATTGACGACACACTAACGGTAAGCCAAATTGTTTGCGCAGGCAAAATTTCAGACAAATTATGGACAGATTTTTGAAGTACATTTTGCATAGATGATGATTATATGTGTGAACTTGCCGCATCCAAAACAATTCAGTAATTTTACGTTTATTTTGTAACTATAATAATGCTAGCTGACAAACAAGGCATTGCCCGGGTATTCACTTTGTCAATTTTCTGTGAGAAACGAAAACAAAAAAGGAATTATGTTTGTAAGAACCTTCAACATCGCAGCGCGTCAGCAATCGTTGGTTAATATATTAAAAAACTAAAAACCCGCCCCGATTGCGAAAAAAGCAGTTTATGGCGGGTCACGGCCCATCGAACATAGGCCGGTGTGAGGTGGAGCGTACACTATTGAGTTAAGTAGTGGTTTTGCCTTTGTACATATGTACTGTTTGTGTTTTCCTTCTCTTTTTCGTTTATAAATGTAAAACTATGGTGTTCTTTTAATCGTTGACAAAGGTCTTCTTAGGCACTTGTGGGTTTTATTGTTCTGAAGAAGGTGTAGTTATCTACGCCGAAACCTGGGTTAACACTAGGTGCTTTTTTCGCAATCGAGGCGGTTTTTTAGTTTTTTAATAAATCATGTTTGTAGTGAAGTATGTAAAAAAATTCATTTCCATGTACACCTCTGAAATTATGAAACAGTTGTACAAAGGAATATACATGATAAACAATGTATAACTAAAGTATCTAGGTAAAGAAACATGATCGCAGAATTACTGTACATGCATGTACAACGCGATTTTGCAAACGTCGCTATGACAACGTCTCTTCGTAGCTTTATAGACGGCTATTGTTCCCGCCTACAACCGTTTGCGCTTCGCAGTTGAAAGCTGTCAACAGCGCTGCCTTACACCAGGGATTTCCTTCAGTTGTCTCGGCTACAGGAGTGCCTTGATAGTAGAGAGCAAGTGTATTACAACTTTATGCACGATGCGGCAGTTTTTGACGCATGTCAGTGTTCATGACATCATATCTCCTGAACTACCATGACATAATTCTGCAGATGCATTTAGTGGCATATGTGGAAACTGCCTACGAAATTTATTGCGAATACAGTTAGTAGCACAGAAGTAATACATGGAAATGTCATGCATGATGCGGCAGTTTTTCACGCAGCTCGTTGCTTATGACGTCGTATCTATTGAACTATGATAGGTAGATGGTTCTCGCCCGGGCAGCTATTGTTGCCTCTCAGTATGGGATGTGAGCACCATGTTTCGTTGAAATCGGTCCAGTGGTGGAAGATGAAATGTGGAAAATGCACACATCATATTTTTGTAATATTTATGGATCGAGCCCTTCGAAAGAGTTACTTAATTTTACAAAATTAATTTCTGTAAATAAAAGTTAATGTAATAAGCACATAAAAAAGAAGACGTAAACCAATTCTTTTAATTCACAAAAAATTATAATTCACTGCATTCGTGTGTAAATTATATCTTTGATTTTTTTTTTTTTTTTTTTTTTTTGCGGAAACAAGTTGTATCACTGTTGTATTATGGTAAGAATAGTAAAAGGATTGTGGCTGAAGAAGCACAAGGCATGAATCTACTACAATGTAGTTGTAGAATTTGTAATTATGTTTTACCAAGAAGTTAAGAATAAATGGAAGTATTATTCAAGATCAAATGTCTAAAGTAATTCAAAAATCACCATTTCCATACGTTGCAAGGAAAAATTAAATTATTAAGATAGCTAATCGAATGAGAACAATCGTTGAGCACCGTTCAAAAAGATAAATAAAATATATATTCCACTGTCGGGAACAATGAGTGTAGGAGCATAGCACACAAAAAAGGTCCCCACTGCCGACGAATAGAACAATGATGATTATTTACTGAAATCGAGCACTCAAATTGCTGACAGCGGTGTGTGTCCCTGGGACGCATACGTTTTATCATGTGACCGTGGTGCCCTCAACATCAACACGTAACACACATGAAAAATTACTCGTAATTACGTCAGTTCTGTTTACGTAAATAGAACTAGAACACAAATTGGAACTGCAGAATTTGGTTTCAATGAACTCACTGTCTCACGAGCTATACGAATGGTGATTGTCAATGAACAGGGAGTGAAATTTGTCTACCTGTAGTCCAACAATAAACTGGCTCTTCTCTTCTTTTCCCTAACCAGCATACTGCAAAACTCGGAAGTGATGTCAAAATAGTTCCGACAGTGCAAAGTTGCGTGCACATGTCATAAACCCGGGAAGTATGAGCATTAAATGCATACATTTTAGTTTAAGTTTGACCGTGACCATTATACGCTACTGGCCATTTAAATTGCTACACAAAGAACAAATGCAGATGATAAACGGGTATTCATAGGACAAATATATTACACTAGAACTGACATGTGATTGCATTTTCACGCAATTTGGGTGCATAGATCCTGAGAAATCAGTACCCAGAACAACCAACTCGGGCCGTAATAACGGCCTTGATACGCCTGGTCATTGAGCCAAACAGACCTTGGATGGGGTGTACAGATACAGCTGCACGTGCAGCTTTAACACGATACCACAGTTCACCATGAGTAGTGACTGGCGTATTGTGACGAGCCAGCTGCTCGGCCATCATTGACCAGACGTTTTCAATTGGTGATAGATCTGGAGAATGTGCTGGCCAGAGCAGCAGTCGAACATTTTCTGTATCCAGGAGGCCCATACAGGACCTGCAACATGCGGTCGTGCATTATCCTGCTGAAATGAAGGGTTTCGCGGGAACCGAATGAAGGGTAGAGCCATGGGTCGTAACACATCTGAAATGTATCGTCCACTGTTCAAAGTGCCGTCAATGGGAACAAGAGGTGAACGAGACGTGTAACCAATGGCACCCCATACCATCACGCCGGGTGATACGCCAGTATGGCGATGACGAATACACGCTTCCAATGTGCGTTCACCGCGATGTCGCCAAGCACGGATGCGACCATCATGATGCTGTAAACAGAACCTGGATTCGTCAGAGAAAATGACATTTTGCCATTCGTGCACCCAGGTTCGTCGTTGAGTACACCATCACAGGCGCTCCTGCCTGTGATGCAGCGTCAAGGGTAACCGCAGCCATGGTCTCCGAGCTGATAGTCCATGCTGCTGCAAACGTCTTCGAACTGTTCGTGCAGATGGTTGTTGTCTTGCAAACGTCCCTATCTGTTGACTCATGGACAGAGAGTGGCTGCACGGTCAGTTTCAGCCATGCGGATAAGATGCCTGTCATCTTGACTGCTAGTGATACGACGCCGTTGGGATCCAGCACGGCGTTCCGTATTATCCTCCTGAACCCACCGATTCCATATTCTGCTAACAGTTATTGGATCTCGACCAACGCGAGCAGCAATGTCGCGATACGATAAACCGCAATCGCGATAGGCTACAATCCCATCTTTATCAAAGTCGGAAACGTGATGGTACGCATTTCTCCTTCTTACACGAGGCATCACAACAACGTTTCACCAAGCAACGCCGCTCAACTGCTGTGTGTGTATGAGAAATCCGTTGGAAACTTTCCTCGTGTCAGCACGTTGTAGGAGTCTCCAACGGCGCCAACCTTGTGTGAATGCTCTGAAAAGCTAATCATATGCATATCACAGCATCTTCTTCCTGTTGGTTAAATTTCTCGTCTGTAGCACGTCATCTTTGTGGTGTAGCAATTTTAATGGCCAGTAGTGTAATATCAATCTGAAAGTACGAAGTGTTATAACCAGTTACATTTACTATATTATACTTTCCACTACGCACTTCCGCGGGACTGCTACGGTCGCAGGTTCGAATCCTGCCTCGGGCATGGGTGTGTGTGATGTCCTTAGGTTAGTTAGGTTTAAGTAGTTCTAAGTTCTAGAGGACTTATGACCTAAGGTGTTGAGTCCCATAGTGCTCAGAGCCATTTGAACCATTTTTGAACTACGCACTTCAAATAATTATATCTCAGTCAGGTGAGTAAGTGCCAATAATAAGGTTGTGGACAATCCGTATGGGGGCCTGTGCGGAAGCATACGTCTTCCCTTCGTATCCTAGACGTGCTCTATTAGTGACAAATCAGGGGACTGGGTAGGCCAGTCATGGTTCCGTACGTTCAAGGCATATGCTGTGTGAACTACAGTGTGGGGTCATGCGTTATCCTTTTGGAATATGTCATCTGGTACTCTGGTCATGAAGGGTATAGCAACAGGTTTTACCAGGCTTGACATGTACTGGCGAGCATTCAGCCTCCCTTTAAGCGATACCAAATCACTCATATTGTCATACCCAACAGGTCCCCACACAATGAGCACAGTGAGCAGAAGAGCTGTGGGTCTCGAGAACTGCTGCTCTCTGTGAAATTTCAGCTGGTAGTTGATCACCGGAAAGAGAAACGCGGTTCAACACTGAACGCCATAGAATGCCACTCAATATGCCACTGACTCCGGATCCATACCCTGCAAGCCCCTGTAGTCTGTAGTACGGTGCAGCTGTAATCGACGTATGACAACTAGTAATGTCATCCAAGCTTCGAGTAATCTGTTCCCCCCAGCTCGTGGTGGAATTGTCCCTGTACCTTCTGCACGGATTTCAGCTGTTACCAGCTATTCGCCAAAGCCTTCGGGAGAATCTTGCGATCTTCTCGTGGTGTAGTACTTGCGGAAGTTCTTCTGCCAATTCTTCTTGCCACACTGTTTTCCTGGCCCCATCTCGTCAGCTCTCGTTCTGCAGCCAGTGCACTGCACCTGATTTTGAAAAGGAGTCGTCCCAGAATTGGAGAAATCCATTCTATGCGATTGATTTATAAACTATAATAGCAACAGACTCTCAAAACGAACGTAATAATCTCTTGTTGTTTTTGTTGTCGTCGTCTTCAGTCCGAAGACTGGTTAGATGCAGCTATCCACGCTCTCCTGTGCAAACCTCTTCATCTCCGAATACCTGCTGCAACTTGCATGCGTCTGAACCTACTTACTGTATTTGTTTTTTGATGTCCCTCTCCAATTTTTACCCCCAGAGCTTCCTACAATACTAGACCGGTGATTCATTGGTATTTCAGAGTACGTCTGATCCCTTCTTTTAGTCAAGTTACCCCACAAATTTCTTTTCTTCATAATTCTATTCAGTGCTACCCCTTCAGTTTCTCGCAAGCCCATCTAATCCTCAGCATTCTTCTGTAGAACCGCATTTGAGTACCTTCCATTCTTTTCTTAGTTGAAATTTTTGTCGCTCACCTTTCTTGATCGTATGAGACCACAGTTGTAAAGCATCGTCTATTGTGTAGTTCTAACTTTTTCTAGGTTAGTGTATCTAAAGTTCACGAATGGCGAACATGGGTCTGGATGTACTAAATTCTCGTTATAATACTCGGTCACATACCACGCGAGAAGGCACAAACTACATGCCCAAGTAACTGCTAAAAAGCTTTCAAAAATGTTCAAATGTGTGTGAAATCTTATGGGACCTAACTGCTAAGGTCATCAGTCCCTAAGTTTACACACTACTTAACCTAAATTATCCTAAGGACAAACACACACACACCCATGCCCGAGGGAGGACTCGAACCTCCACCGGGACCAGCCGCACAGTCCATGACTGCAGCGCTCTACACCGCTCGTAAAAAGCTTTGAAATAATCTTTCAGGTGTCTGACTTCGTAATATCAGGTTAGGGACAAACCACGATGGTTAAAATTTGTAATTTCTACGGAATTTATACGTATTTCTGAGAGTAAAGAAGTTGCCACTTCCACGTAAACGTTTCTCACACAATAAAGAATTTAACTGATCAATGTTCGAATCCACCAACACAGCGATAAACACATTTCAGTAGAGTCCAACTACTAATCACAAGTGGATAAATGTTGGAAATCAGTAGTGTCACGTATAAAACAGTAATATTTCAGTTCAGTTCCGATCAAACAAATGTGACCTGGCGCAAACAAGGCTTCCTACATGGTGAGACAAGACAAGACTTCATACAAGACTGGTTGATAACAATATAATCATGTGTGTCCAGTCTTGAGGCGGTGCAGTCTGGCGTTTACTGACTGTCACTGCATAACCACTGCGCTGCCGGACAGGTCGCTGCCAACGTCCTGTTGCTGTTGCTACAGCGGCGCTTCAACATTCTGAAACAGTTTTCATCCATTCGACACACGGAAAACTCCTTCATACCGGCAGTTCGTTGGCATCTCAGTAATCGCGTTGTTCAATAACCTAGCAACGAGATCGGATACTCATATGTTAAAAACAAATCACGACACTCGCTGTAGGCTATCCGCCTCACACTCCAGACAAATACCTTCAGGAAAGACTTCCTAACGCTTAAATTTATTTTCGATATTATTCAGAAACCTTTTTCTTACCACTGGAAATCTACAAGTTATAGTAAAATTCATCTACTACTCTCGCTTTCTCATTTCCTGATCTAATTCCCTCTGTATCGGATGATTTTATTCAAACTATATCCCATTACCCTTGATTCATATTCGTCCCATAACCACTTTTCAATTTCCGTTCAAATGCTTTCCTAAGTCCTATAGTGCCTCTGATAGAATAACAATGTCATTGGCAAACCAAAAGGTTTTTATCTCTTCTCCCTGAACTTTGGTTCCTCCTCCAATTTTTATTTGGTTTCCTCAGTGCAAAGACTGAATAACATTGGAAATAGAGTACAACCCTGTCTCACTCACAGTCACAGTGTGCAGTCATCATTACGATTATTCCACTTAGCATTATGATTGTGAACACAGGTCTCAAGACTGAGCAGTGGTAAAATTTGCTGTTTTTCAAGAGCGCACCGCAGCGCGTAGTGTGGTCGCCCTCCGTTTCTGGCGGTGGCGCCGCTGTGGCAATCGCAGCTTTGGTGTCTCCCTCTGGTGGGAAAGGGGAAAGGTAGCCTGTTCACGCGCACTTAAGGGGCGCTAAGAGCTCGCTAGGCGGCGAGTCTGGTCAGTTGGTCAGCCGGGTCAGTGTGGGGCAGTCAGTGTCCGTCTGTCGTCCGGAGTGCTAGTATGTGTTAGGCCGCCAGTCTGCTCGAGTTTGTTCAGGCAGCGGTCATTGGCGGATGGATCGATCGGTTGGTCGGTCGCGCACTGAGACACAAGATGACTGGTCCGTCTTGAGCGTCGGCACATGTGAGGTTGCCACGGGAGTCCAGTGGGCCGCGCCGTATAGCGAGGGGTAATGGCTTCGCGGCCGACACGCGAGCAATAGGAGTCAACCCACGACATCGGGCTGGCCGGTGCGAGCTGCGACGCCGTGAGACGGGAGATCGGCGCGCCTTCCTGCGTCCATTGAAGCGGCTGGCAGCGGACGGTTCGGGAGAGCGTTTTGGGGGTGCTGCGCCAGGTCTTCGCCAGACATCGCAGTTTGTTAGAAGTTAAGTGATTCGTGACTTGTTAAATTCTATTTGTTTTCTTGGTCAGTCTCTCGTCCCCCAGATTGCTCGTCTGTCTCTCGCCCGCGTTTGTTAGGCAGTTAGTGTCTGTCTGTCTGTCAGTCTGTCTGCCGTACGTTAATAGCTGCCTCTGTCATATTTGTCGGATTCGGTGTTAACGAATTTATTGCTTAAGGTGTAAAGGCCGAATTCCTGAAATATGTTTTTATCTTGCATATCATCTTGAAAGGCGGTATATGTGTAATGTAGAGGATGTTTGCATATTTTATGTAAGATTACATTTCATGGGTTTTTATTTAAATGGTCATTTCAGTATATAAAGTTGTCACCCTTCCACCGTAAGAGTGTTCTTTTAAAAACAAGTTGCACTTTCGGTGGCAAGTAATTTTTTTTAATGTGTGGGTTTTGTACCATTTCCATCCCTCCTACGGGTTGCATAGTTTATGTGTTTGTGTGAGTTGTTACAATTCTTAGTTTAAAGTAATCTGGTGTGTTGCAGATTTGCACCAGTGTAGTCTTTCAGAGGTCGTTGTGAGCGGTCGTGACTACGGCCGTGTTAAAAGGGGGCGTCAAGCTCCTCAGCCCGAAAGCTCATACTGTCAAAAAAAATTGTTATTTCTGCCTCTGAATAAATTGTAACTTGATATTTAGAGGGTGATTTCTGATTATAACTTTTAAATCTGTTTCTCTATTTTTTTTAAAAAAAGAAAAGTTTAGTAGGAATAAAATTTCCATTTGTTCAAAGAAATTTTGTTTTCATCAGTTACCCACTGGCGACTACTTCCACGCTCACATAGTGTGATTTAATGTGTTAATGTTCTTGATGAACATTTACGAGAGAAACTGTTTGAGCTGCTCTTTCATTTCAGGTGTAATTTATAATTTTAAGTTGAATGTATAAGTGCTGTGTCATCCAGCCCCTTGCAGCCAGTCAAGCTGTCAAGTACAACGCAGTCTAACCGATCACGTACTGAGGCATGCCAGTGAGATGACTCACCATCTGGCTGCCAAATAAAATTTTCTCGTTCGTCTTCTTCCAAATGAGAAAAGGGCCATAGTTCTAGCGCATCAACATGAGGAACGCCAGTTACCTTTGCTTCAGCAAAAAACGGGCTCTTAAACTTATCACCAGGACATAGTACAAAAACCATTCACTTTATGGGAGCCTAGTTGCAGCTGTACCATGTTGTGGGAATTAGTTGACAGTCAGATGCTTTCATTATGTGTGCGCACCTTTCCACGTAATGCGAAATGTCGATTTTACTGAGGACGACAGAGTCCATAAAATATTCAGCGTCATGCAGCAATATTTTGTTTGCAACGTTGGTATGTAAACCGTCGTCAGTGGGCTGTAGAGCTTGTAACAGTTGCAAATTATAAGGACGTAGTTGCAAAAAAAAAGTATTCTTAAAAGTCTCCAAACAAACCTCACTGTAACTGGCTATTCACGACTAGCCTTCTGAACTGATTCTCTGGTGCTACGTTTAATAGACTCTCTCACTTGTTCAGCACGTTCTTCAGTCACTCTTGGTCACCCCATACTCTTCTCTTTGCAGAGACAGCTGGTGTCTTCAGACTGATAATACTATCTACGGATATTATTATCACTCGGACGATTACATTGAAACTTACAACGCCAACGCAAGTTCCACTGTAACGACAGATTCAGTTCTTGCAAACTGTAAAACAGAAATACCTGTTTGTTCACTAGTCGCCATCTTTGCTACTAGCATTTTCTAACGAAAAACACAAAAAAACAGTGTATGTGCATGGGCACAGGTATTCAAACAAAACTGAGCTGCTCTTTCATTGGACGTATTATTTATAACAGTAAGTTGAATGCAATAAATGCTAAAAAGCCTTAAAACCCCGAAAATCGTTTGGAAATACCCAGTAGTTTACACAATTCCAATTACAGACGCCTTATTGCAGTTCACAAGTTTTATATTGACTCAGAACATTCAATGAAGATGACTTGCCCTTAGGTTTTCTTTATAAACACACAAAATTTCTTGTCACATAATTTTACTGATTATTAATAACGGGAATTAATTTCCTCAATGAATCCGCGATCATTTTGAATATTTGGCGAATAAAAGTCCTCGGTCGCTTAATATGTCTTTCTTTATAACGTCGTTCATGCTACTTCCATCATTATATCAAAACTTAGAACTTGTAAAACAACGTTTAGTGTCAGCATAAATGCTTTAATTGATACGACACTAAACGCCGTTTTACAGTTTCTAGGTTTTTATTTGTTAACGCCAATAGCCGAAATGGCGTCATAAATAAAGACATATATTAAGCAATCGAGACAGTTTTATTCACATAACGTTTTACTGGTGTCACAAGGATGTGGAGAACACCACATCTGAGGAAAAATTATCAATTCGTATTAATGAATACACAAATATTAGAGGTACAAATATTGTTTGGAAACACACATCCTTATCGCATTGCAACACATACCGTGCAGCAACTATGGAACTAACTCCAAGGCAAGCTGAGAAACTAAAGTGTGGTAAGAGATGAAAAATAAGCGGCAGACTCGTGACTAAAAGCTTTAAATTTGCTCACGGAAGTAAGAACTAGAATGATACGTACTGAATGGCCCTGCTGTGTGGAGTAATGGACCACTGAGAATTTTATTAAAGGGTAACGTAAAGAAAGAAAAGTTAAGGTGTCGTTTCGTGCGCTAGATATCTCTGGGAGGTGGAACTCGTTTTTCATTTTTCATTCTCCCTTCTGACCGCGGAACAGCGGCGGGGCGCTGATGCATGTGGAAAAAGGCAAAAAGAAACGTGGCGCCGTTTTGGTGGAGAATCTCAACGTCGGAATGAAAGAAGACACTCAGCGCAGTAAACGACGAAACTAGAAGAGACAAGCTACTAATATTACACATGTTATCAAAAGGGAAACGAAAGGTAGCAAGTCGGCTATCGCATTGAATTCAGGCCCAGTACAAGTTGATTCTGGCATCTTCAGAACGGGCTAATTTGGGGTACTTAGCCCTTGCTTTACCCACACAGGGTGGCAAGTGACTGATATATGTCTGTGAAAGAAACTGATCTTGAATTACAATAGTAATAATAATAATAATAATTACGATAATATATACAGCAAGCAATAAATGACATGTAAGAAGTGAGGGTCTTATTGACATTGTGTTAAGCAGTTTCTTGAATAGGTTTCTGTTTAATGTTATTGGCGACATCTAACAGTAAAGTATCACAGCAATATAGAAATGATCAATGTAAAGAAGAGTTCACTAGTGAGGTCGATATAAATTTTATTTCAAATGGCATTACTTCTAGCCACCACTTACAACGCATATTCCCAGATCCAACAGTCCTGTGGATATATTTATCTTGTTGTTGGCTGTCCGCGGTTCTGGGTCCACGAATCCATTTTTATGTTGGTCATCTTTTTACTTTATAAAATAAAAATAATATTGGTTTATCATTGTTCATAAACAATAACACGTGATCGATGCACAGAAATATCTTGCTACCTAAGCGAGACAGTGTTGCCACCTTCACCTTAGGCAAAAACAATACATGATGATGCATAATTATGCAGATAATTTAACGAATTCAGATGACATTGGAATGCCGTCATGAACTGCTGGTTCACATGCTGACTGTTTATAGTATACTGACTGAACCATGCTGGAAACGGGCAGGAAGGGCTGCAAACACTTCACTTGCACTCGTTCCTACGTCAGTCACTAACGAAGAAACGTTCCATTCCTGCCAAATAAAAATTTATCAGAGAATTCACCCTGAGTAAGACATTTCTTTTTTTCAGTAAGAATGCGTCAAAACTAGTTGCTTGACCTGTGTTCCTCTTAAAAAAAATTACATCTGCGAGCAAAGTAACTTTTTTTTTTGCGTAATGAAGCAGAGAGAGGGGTCGGGACCGTAGCTTCCTCGAAAGTTTCGGAAGTTAGACGATTCTTCATCTGTTTGTTTTGTAAACAATGGAGCAGAGAATTTCAGTTTCTAAACAAGCAGCCCCGTACTGACTTTCGCAAGCTTTCTTCCGAGACGAACTTTCGCAGTCAACAGAGTGAGATTTCGCATCGAGAAGCAGGTATCGAAAATACCGGAGAAAATATGTAACCAGACATATACAGGGTGTTACAAAAAGGTACGGCCAAACTTTCAGGAAACATTCCTCACACACAAAGAAAGAAAATATGTTCTGTGGACAAGTGTCCGGAAACGCTTACTTTCCATGTTAGAGCTCATTTTATTACTTCTCTTCAAATCACATTAATCATGGAATGGAAACACACAGCAACAGAACGTACCAGCGTGACTTCAAACACTTTGTTACAGGAAATGTTCAAAATGTCCTCCGTTAGCGAGGATACATGCATCCACCCTCCGTCGCATGTAATCCCTGATGCGCTGATGCAACCCTGGAGAATGGCGTATTGTATCACATCCGTCCACAATACGAGCACGAAGAGTCTCTACATTTGGTACCGGGGTTGCGTAGATAAGAGCTTTCAAATGCCCCCATAAATGAAAGTCAACAGGGTTGAGATCAGGAGAGCGTGGAGGCCATGGAATTGGTCCGCCTCTACCAATCCATCGGTCACCGAATCTGTTGTTGAGAAGCGTACGAACACTTCGACTGAAATGTGCGGGAGCTCCATCGTGCATGAACTACATGTTGTATCGTACTTGTACAGGCACATGTTCTAGCAGCACAGGTATAGAGTATCCCGTATGAAATCATGGCGGTGAATCGAGGAAGTACATGGAAATGAAGCTTTTCATCCACATAGCATCTTTTCTTTCTTTGTGTGTGAGGAATGTTTCCTGAATGTTTGGCCGTACCTTTCTGTAACACCTTGTATATGTGAGTCATTCCACGCTTTTGGATATAACTTTTAGACATTTTATCCTATTAAATATATATTGCATGCTACATAAGTATTCAGTAAAATCAAACATAAATAGGGTGCGTGTGAAGATATTTTGTAATGTGAAGCACGTCGTTTTATTTTAACACACCATAATTAGGAAGAAAAACACAGCGAAACACCAAAATTATTTCCTGTGATTGTAACCTGTCTTGTATGAACACACAAACATTTGCTCCACATCGTGCATTCACTTTAATGTGACCACTGGTTATGTTCGGCGCTAACGTGCAATGGCTATTCAGACGACAGGTGGCAGCACTAGCAGTGGAGGATATATAAAGTGTGTCAGTGGGGAGACTGGAGGAGGCAGAGAGGTGGGGTGGTAAACAGAGCAGTTGTTGTCGTTATCCGGAAAAAGAGCGACGTACCTGACTTCCAAAACGGCATAATCCTTGGCTTTTGGGCCAAGGGTGGAAGCATTTCCGAAATGACTAACTTTGTAAGCTGTTTGTGTGACACTGTGGTTAAAATATATTGCGGATGGCAGTATCCCCCCCTCATCCCCTGGTTGCTCCTCTCGTCTCCAACCCCCACCCTCTGCCGCGCCTTCTCCGTTGTGTCCCCCCAACTCTTCACCTCTACACCCTTCGTCTCCTTTCCCAAGGTAGCATCTGTCGACTTCCCCTCCCAGTTGATGCTCTCCCTCCATTTATCCCTCCTACCAACTCTGATCCTCACCTCCCCATCCCTTCCTCTGTCCTTTTCCCGGGCTCGCTCTTCGCCCCCTTCCATCCTGTTTTTCCTCGCCTACCCTCTCCCTGCCTCCCTTCTCTTCCCCAAGTCCTTTTTGCCCTCCCCTCCACTGCCTTTCCCACTCCTTCTCGCGTCTCCCAGCCCCACTTTTCTATGTCCTCTCCCTCCATCGACTCTCCTTTTTTTTCTTTTCCTCTCCTTCCCCCATTTTCCCGCTCATCCGTCCAGGTTCTCCCCCGCCCCCCCCCCCCATCTGCGGCCATGTCACCTGTACAGTGTTGCTTTAAGTGAGTGTTCAGCATTGTGCGTACCCTGCCAGTGTTGTGAACAGCCACCACACAGTCGCTAGTTGTGTTTTTTATCTTGTGCGAACAGAAACCAGACTGTCGCCTTGTTTTTTTAATTGTGCCTGTCTACTTATTGTGTGTCTTCATCCGCATCGTCACCGCAGTATTTTTATAAATCCCACTACTTTCCGCCATTTTACTTTTTCTTTATAATGTCACCGTTTTATCGCCTTTTTCTTGTTTGTTTATATTCCCATTATGTCCGCCCCCGGTAGCTGAGTGGTTAGAGTGACAGAATGTCAATCCTAAGGGCCTGGGTTCTATTCCCGGCTAGGTCAGGGATTTTCTCCGCTCAGGTACTGGATGTTGTTTTGTCCTAATCATCATCATTTCATCCCCATCGACACGCAAGTCGCCGAAGTGTCATCAAATCGAAAGACTTGCACCAGGCGAACGCTCTACCCAACGGGAGGCCCTAGCAACACGGCATTATTATTATTATTATTATTATTCTGTGTAAGTCTGCAGGCTTTCGTGGCAGTTGGCACGGAAGTTAAAATCTTCTGGGTTATTAGGCCGCATCATGTTTCTTCTAAAATGCCGCGGCCTAATAACCCAGAATATTTTAACTTCATTATTATTCTCATTATGTTTTCTAACTTTTCTGTAGGCTGTAGAGCAGCATATTACGCTGCTGCCAGCCCCCGCCCCCTCCAGTGGAGGGGGAGGGGGGTGGAGGAATCGAAATGCAATAAAGGAAAAAAAATAGCGCTAACCACAACGACTGTGGAGATGTGTACAGATGAATAGGCGTGGAACTGTTGAGAAATTGACCGCCCATTTGAACCAAAGGCGCCAAAAGAGTTTCCTGAAAGAATTTTCAGTGAACGCCGCTTCGAATCGGCCTCCACATACGGCGCCTGGTTCATGCAGGAGTACCTATAGAAGAACAGACAACTCATATATGACGTAGATTCAGTTCTCCGGTTCTGCTGTCGTCCTCTTGTTTCGTCACCATCCTCTTCAATGGCCGTCCCTGACGATCGCTCAGAACTTTGTCCGCTTGATGAGTTAGGATATGTTGTTTCCGGGTTTCGCTGTATGCGGTACAAATCATCGATGGAGTGCCTCTTGCAACAACAGTCACTTCGGCTACCTTGGATACGGAAGGGCCCACCGTACGAGGACCAACAATTTGCCCACGCTGAAATTCGCGTTGCTCAGATGTAACGCGTAACTTTATTGCAAATAATTCGCGGCCAGTACCCGCAAACATGGCTATGCATCGGTAATAAACTATCAGTAACTGTCTTCTTTGTAATACAAATGTTCGCATTTTTATTGAAGTTTGATGGCATTTGACGTCTCTCGTACACCTTGCGTACGATGTGGAATACGTTTTATATTGTATGAATGCAGAGAATTTTGAGGATATTGCCATAGATACTGCGCCATTGAAGCCGAAGTGTTTCTTTCGATACGTAGACGACACGTTCGTCATTTGGCCACATGGACGCGAGAAACTATACGAGTTTTTAGAACACCTCAATGACATCAACAGTAATATCCAGTTCACCATGGAGGTGGAAAAAGATAATGCATTTCACTTCTTCGACGTCCTTGTCCACCGTAAAAGAAATGGGTGCCTTGGCCACAATGGCCTACAGAAAACCCACCCACACGGACCTGTACCTGCACGCTACCAGCCGTCATCACCCAGCACAGAAGCGCACAGTGTTACAAACATCGGTGCATCGTGCAAGAGTAATATCAGACGACGATAACCTGCCCCATAAACTGAGCCACGTACGCAAGGTTTTCAGGAATAACGGCTACAGCGCCCATCAAGTGAAGAAGTGGTTTCTGGGAAATCTCAGAATAAGACCACCGACGAAGAGCAGGTAAAGAAACTTGGTTTGCTGCCATTCTGTGGCTCTGTGTCGGGCAAGATACGCCACTTGTTGAAAAGAGAGATGATCAAATCAGGCGTCCAACGAAAATCTGTGAATTACTGAGACCAGAACACCTGGAGTCTACGAAATACCTTGTGAGCGAGGCCAGAAGTACATTGGACAAACAGTGCGTACTGTGGAACAACGCAGGAAAGAACATGATAGGTATTATCACCTACGCTATCCAGAGAGCTGAGCATTCGTTAGAAAACGGTCACCACACAAAATTTGACGATAGCTCTCTTGTGGCTCTCACTAACGGCTTCTCGCACAGTTTAATAAAAGAAGCTGTCGAAATAAAAATTACCGCAAACACCCTGAATAGAGGCGGTGGCTTACAGCTGAGCGCTGCGTGGGATCCAGCGATCGCGCGGTTGAAGAGGGCGCATCGAACGCCGACTCGAAACATCCCCGTATATGGCAATGCCACGGGCACCAGTGACGTCACAGCCGGCAGCTAGCGTATATAAGGGCGCACCAACAGCCCACTGGCAGTCGTAACACTTGAAAACGGCCAAGGAGTGCTTGGCGGAAGGCTCGCGTAGTTTTAAGCTATTGACGCGTTTAGAAACCCGAGAACATTTTATTCAATGTTTCATTTTGTTCGGCTGGCTTTTCCTGTTATTTATGGAAAACATGAAATTTAGGTATGGCATTTTTTTGGCTGGA
The DNA here is from genome assembly GCF_023864275.1 of Schistocerca cancellata. NCBI lineage: Eukaryota > Metazoa > Arthropoda > Insecta > Orthoptera > Acrididae > Schistocerca > Schistocerca cancellata. The sequence goes on along the minus strand of NC_064631.1, from coordinate 20,326,864 downwards.
AATTTCCTCCTGAGGAGTGCCGCTACCTGGTGCGTGTCGTTTTTATTCTACGCTACTTCGGCGATTTGCGCATCGATGATAATGAAACTATGATGTGGAAAACACACAGGCGCGCGCACACACGCACACACGCACATTGTCTCGATTGGAGAAAATCCCCACCCGGCTGGCAATCGAACCCGGGGCTGCGTGATTGAGACTCCACACGCTAGTCACAAGAGCACGAACTGCTGCCTATTTACGCACACTTCATTACACTGAGGTGACAAATGTGATGGGATGCCTCCCAATATCGTGTCGGACCTCTTCCTGGTCGGCGTAGTGCAGCCACTGCACATGCCATGGACTCAACAAGTCGCTATAAGTCTCCTCCAGGTATACTGAGCCACGCTGCCTCTATAGCCGTCCATAACTGCGAAATTGTTGTCGGTGCAGGATTTTGTGCACGAACTGACTTCTCGATTATGTCCCACAAACGTTCGATGGGCTTAATGTCGGGCGTTCTGAGTGACCAAGTCATCCGTTCAAATTGTCCAGAATTTTCTTCAAACCAATCTCGAACAGTTGTGGTCCGATGACATATTTGGGAACATGAAGTCAATGAAGGGCTGCAAATGGTCCCCAAGTAGCCGAACGTAGCCATTTCCAGCCAGTGATCGGTTCAGTTGGAGCAGAGGCCACCATTATGGAGTCACCAGCAGACGGCACAGTGCCTTGTAGACGAACTGGGTCCACGGCGTCGTGTGATCTGCGTTGCACTCGAACCCTACCCGAAACGGGGACTTATCTAACCAGATCACGGTTTTACAGTCGTCAAGGGTTCAACCAACATGTTTACTAGCTCAGGAGAGGGACTGCAGACGATGTCGTACTGTTAGCAAAAGCACTTGCGTCGGTCGTTTGCGCCATAGCACATTAATGCCAAATTTCGCCTCACTGTCCTGAAGGACATGTTCGCCGCAAGATCCACATTGATTTCTGCAGTTATCTCACACAGTGTTGCTTGTCTAATAGCAATGACACCTCTACGCAAACGACGCTGCTCTCGGTCGTTAACTGAAGGCCTTCGGCCGCTACGTTGTCCGAGGTAATGCCTGAAATTCGGCACTATTGATCGCCGAAATGGAATGTCCCATGCATCTAGCTCCAACTGCCATCCCTCATTCAAAGTCCGTTAATTCCCGTCGTGCGAACATAATCACTTTGGAAACCTTTCCACACTAATCACCATAAGTACAAGTGAAAGCTCCGCCAGCGCACTGCCCTTTTATACCTCCCGAGCGCCATACCACCACCACCACCTGTATATGAGCACATCGAAACCTCACGATTCTTGACACTTCAGTATATGTTTAGCGGCTGGCGGTAATTTCTGTACCAGCTTCTGATCGTGTGAAATTATCTCTCCGTTTCGTAACAAGTTTATAACCTTCCCATCCCCCTCGTAACGCAGCCGCGCCGTCCGTGAAGAGGACGGTTAAACCGAAAAGCGTTATGTGGCGGCAGAGGACGAGCCAGTGGTCCGGGCGCGTGCTTCATATGCCGCCGGCGACGCCGGCTTGGACAGGCGTGGCCGTAATGAGGGCGGCGGCGGTGGCAGGGGGCGCGGCGCGGCGCGAACCTGCTGGCCCCTTCTAAGTACTGCGCGTGTCATTAAGGGCCGGCTCGCGCTGTGCCGGTAATGGCGGCCTGCGTGCCGGAGCTGCAGGGCCCAGGGTGGCGCGAGGCGTACTCAGGGCGGCACGACCTACTCGCACAAAGACCTTGTAAGAATAACTAGACAAACTGATGGCGCTGCAGTCGCGGGATAATTTGAACCTTCGGCTGGACGCCATTATAGTGGTTGTAGTCTGATGTGTTGTGTAGTATTGTTGTTTATGAAGACCTTGATTCAACGTTGTATATTTGTTGGGGCGTACATACAGTATTTGTTACTCGTAATTCTACTGTCTGTACGTTCCAATCAAAAGAAGTACAATGGTGAAGAGTTGTGCAGCGATTAATTGTACAAATAAATTCGAGAAAGGAACGAATATTACATTTCACAGGTATGTGGATATTTTAAGTTGTTTTGTATGTCAGTGCACTTGCTTAATAAATGTTTTTGTAACACGGTATTAGCATAATGTCTGTGCATCTATTTGCAGGTTTCCTTTCTCAAAACCACAGCTGTTACAAAAATGGTTACACGCTGTCAGGAGGCAAGATTTCCGACCGAGAGAATACCATTTTATATGTTCTGATCATTTTGAAAAAGTTGGCTGATCGGTAGTGTTTTCATGGTCTAGGTTAGGTTGAAACTTGATAATTTGGTCGTAAGTTGCCAAAGCAGTATGCCATATATAACGCACTTCTCGTCATAAAATGTAAAACAAGATAGAGTCAGAAAATATCTATTAATATAGTGAGCAAATCTTCGAGTATTTCGATGCATTTTGCGTACATGTATTGAAAATGAACTACGAAAAATGCTAGGGGTCCAGTACATAATTTTTAGCTACGGCAGATTCCATGTAGTACGTAAGATAAATTCATAAATAGTGACTAGTTGCTGTTTGTTCATAAATTAAAAGGTATATTGTAGTAATGTAATTAAATGAGGCATTATGTTTGCGACTTAACTCAAGGGAAGGCATTTTATAACCAAAAGCGATGTATAAACATTCGAACTCCGCGCGTCAGTTTACCACTCTAATGGCCGCCGCCCAGCTATTCAATTTGTCCGCTCTTCACAGTCGGCCACTCGTGAGGTTGTGGGGGCCTGTACCCGCCACAGAGAACGTCGCGCCGGTGGACCTGCGCCAACCCCTGACCAAACACCACACCGGAAGTGTGTTGCATTCGCAAAGTGCACTCGGTGTCAACATATAAATGTGGTAGGGAGAGAACTGCCCACCACCGGAGCATTCCCTGTCGCGAGGTGGCCTGCTTGCACACAGCAACTATAACTAGTTTTGGGCTGAATCATTCGAAATGTTTTCACCGAGGCCGGCCGAAGTGGCCGTGCGGTTCTAGGCGCTGCAGTCTGGAACCGCGAGACCTCTACGGTCGCAGGTTCGAATCCTGCATCGGGCATGGATGTGTGTGACGTCCTTAGGTTAGTTAGGTTTATGTAGTTCTAAGTTCTAGGGGACTGATGACCTCAGACTTTAAGTCCCATAGTGCTCAGAGCCATTTGAACCATTTGAAGAAAACTTTCTCTATGCTTTTGACCGTGTCATTGAAGCAGGTTCTACAGCAAACATCGACCACCAAATGTTCGAAGTCATGTACAAAAAAATACAAGGGCCTTCCAGAAAGTAAGTTCAGATCGGTCGTGAAATGCAAACCACTGTGAAAGTCCAATAAAGCTTTGCACAGATGTCTTGGCCAGTGTCTCTAGTACGCCCATCGATCGCATTACGTCGCTCATTTCAGTTCCGAGTATACAGAGGGCGCGTAAAGATGTTTAGGAAAGTGTGTCTCCCTCCTAGTATCAGCGTACAGTGAGAAATTTCGCCTGATGGCGTGCAGCCCACGTAACGCAACTATCGCGCCATTCCTTCTTCATGACAATTCTCAGTTACACTCTGCAGGGGCAGTGAAGGCGCTGCTACTGCGTTTTCAGTGGGAAGTGTTTGATCACCCACAGTACAGACCGCATTTGACCCCCTGAGTTTCGTCTCTGCTCACATGAACTGCTGGCTATGAAGGCAACATTATATCACAGACAACGAGGTACACACCAGCGTAGAGACTTGGCAGAAAGCACACGCGACAGCCTTCTATGACGAGGGTATTGGAAGGCTGGTACAATGCTACGATAAGTGTCTAAGTTGGAGCGGCGAGAAATAGCTGGAAAATGTAGGTCATGTTGCATATGAAATTTTTTTTATTTTCACAGTGGTTTCCACTTCCCGACCGTTCGGAATTTACTTTCTGGATAGCCCTCCTAAATACGCACAGTTACATCTGAAATGCACCAAACTATATATGACCGTTACTATGCTCCACATTAACATTACATATCGCTTGTGAATCTCAAAAAACACAATTATATAATATGGCGGCTAACGATTTTTGATTGCCCACCCTTCGTAGACGTCCTCTCGTTATCCTACCTTGTAACAGAGTCGCATCACACTCCGATTTTCTTACCTTTCTTCGCCAAGGAGAAACGTGGAGACAAGGAATAAATACACTCCTGGAAATTGAAATAAGAACACCGTGAATTCATTGTCCCGGGAAGGGGAAACTTTATTGACACATTCCTGGGGTCAGATACATCACATGAGCACACTGACAGAACCACAGGCACATAGACACAGGCAACAGAGCATGCACAATGTCGGCACTAGTACAGTGTATATCCACCTTTCGCAGCAATGCAGGCTGCTATTCTCCCATGGAGACGATCGTAGAGATGCTGGATGTAGTCCTGTGGAACGGCTTGCCATGCCATTTCCACCTGGCGCCTCAGTTGGACCAGCGTTCGTGCCGGACGTGCAGACCGCGTGAAACGACGCTTCATCCAGTCCCAAACATGCTCAATGGGGGACAGATCCGGAGATCTTGCTGGCCAGGGTAGTTGACTTACACCTTCTAGAGCACGTTGGGTGGCACGGGATACATGCGGACGTGCATTGTCCTGTTGGAACAGCAAGTTTCCTTGCCGGTCTAGGAATGGTAGAACGATGGGTTCGATGACGGTTTAGATGTACCATGCACTATTCAGTGTCCCCTCGACGATCACCAGTGGTGTACGGCCAGTGTAGGAGATCGCTCCCCACACCATGATGCCGGGTGTTGGCCCTGTGTGCCTCGGTCGTATGCAGTCCTGATTGTGGCGCTCACCTGCACGGCGCCAAACACGCATACGACCATCATTGGCACCAAGGCAGAAGCGACTCTCATCGCTGAAGACGACACGTCTCCATTCGTCCCTCCATTCACGCCTGTCGCGACACCACTGGAGGCGGGCTGCACGATGTTGGGGCGTGAGCGGAAGACGGCCGAACGGTGTGCGGGACCGTAGCCCTGCTTCATGGAGACGGTTGCGAATGGTCCTCGCCGATACCCCAGTAGCAACAGTGTCCCTAATTTGCTGGGAAGTGGCGGTGCGGTCCCCTACGGCACTGCGTAGGATCCTACGGTCTTGGCGTGCATCCGTGCGTCGCTGCGGTCCGGTCCCAGGTCGACGGGCACGTGCACCTTCCGCCGACCACTGGCGACAACATCGATGTACTGTGGAGACCTCACGCCCCACGTGTTGAACAATTCGGCGGTACGTCCACCCGGCCTCCCGCATGCCCACTATACGCCCTCGCTCAAAGTCCGTCAACTGCACATACGGTTCACGTCCACGCTGTCGCGGCATGCTACCAGTGTTAAAGACTGCGATGGAGCTCCGTATGCCACGGCAAACTGGATGACACTGACGGCGGCGGTGCACAAATGCTGCGCAGCTAGTGCCATTCGACGGCCAACACCGCGGTTCCTGGTGTGTCCGCTGTGCCGTGCGTGTGATCATTACTTGTACAGCCCTCTCGCAGTGTCCGGAGCAAGTATGGTGGGTCTGACACACCGGTGTCAATGTGTTCTTTTTTCCATTTCCAGGAGTGTATTTCGCTCGCGCAGGAGAAATGCACCACCTCGCGATATACGAGGTGCGGCAATAAAGTAATGAGACTGATGTGGAAGAAATGTTGCTTACCGTTTCAGTCAAATTTAGCGTTGTCTCCTTCAAAGTAGTTCCCGTCTGATTGCACGCACTTTTTCCAGCGATTCTGCCATTGATGGTAACATCTCTGGAACTCATCTTCTGTAATATCCTCAAGCTCTGCTGGTGTTTATCGTCTCATTGCTCAGACGAGATTCGTACCAATACCAACTGTCGATCGATATACACTAAGATTCGCTGGTATGGCTGATCAGGAACACCACGTTCTACATGTTTTCGAAGAAGATGAAATACGGCAGGTGGTCGCATAATGTAATAAAACCCAGGCCACCGAACGGATCAGTCCTTCAGGTCGTCGTGTGCAGCGTCCTCCGATTGCGGATCCTCAACAACAGGAGACCACTTTGCTGCACGGCCTGCCAGTCTATTGTGTGTATCTTTAAGACTGAAGATAGAATCTTCGTAGCAGCGAAGCCGATGTCACCATGTATGTGGCAGTATGTCTACAAAATACCTTCAAAAAATTCGGAAAATCTGTGCATCTAAAATAACTTTTTTTCATTGAGCTGTTTGTATGTCTCGTTTAAGACGACTTTTTATTTTATTTGCTGCCATTTACATTTGACCTGCCGATTAGTGACTAAGAGACATCGAGATAAAGTGAAGCTCACTTTGTTTCTTAATGTTTTATCAATGATACAGCTAATACATGACTACTACAAATAAATCATTCGCTTTTAAAGTTCTTTATATTCCAAAGTATTTTCCAGAGTACTGGGTGATGCATGAATGGAATCGTAAATTCACAAAGTTTGAACTGTGCACACCAGCTGATGTTACTAGAGCAGTGCCTTGACGAAACGGTGACAAAGCAAGGAATATGTGAGATGTTCATCTTCAGCCTTCCATTTATCAGTGTCAGAGTGTGGGATACAGAAAATTCTCGTGACATTGTAGCCCACGAGCGAGGTGCACCGAAGGTTAACGTTTTCTGTAAAATGGCACAGACGAAACAACTGTGTGTGCCGTTTATCTGCTGTGAGAAGACTGTGATCTCTTGCCTAGATATGTAGTTGCTTTCACAATTGACTGCTGATTTCGAAAATTTCGTCTTGCAATAAAACTGGGCACCACTCAATTGGAGCATCGATGTTCGTCGCGACCTAACTAAAACTATTCGAAGTTCGTTCTCCATCTGTAGGAGACGTCAAGTTGAATTTCAGTGTGTAACGACGGAGAGTCGTTTACAAGCCATTCGTGACCAACATATAATATTGTAACGAGTGCCTATTATATGCATTCCTAATTGCAACATTCAAATTCAGGATGACAGAATATCGATGATAACATTTGATGATGACACTGCTGTACTCAGTGACAGTGCGAAAAAATTACAAAACAAGCTGAGTAGAATTAACGATCTACTGAGCGCAGAGTAAATCGAAGGGAGATAAAATTAACGAGGAGCAGCAAAACGATATTCGTGATAAACGTAATATGGAATTTGGGGACCACAAAGCGGATGAAGTAAACGAAATCTGCTGTCTTGACAAAGCAAGGACATGAAGAGCAAGCAAAGCACAGTACTGGCAAAGAGAGCATCCCTAGCAGTAAGAAGACTACCAGTATTAAATATTTCGACCTTAATTTGAGGAAGGAGTTTCTTAGAATGTACGTTTTGAGCACACTGCTGCATGGACATGATTCGTGGACTGTGGGGAAACAGAAAAATTAGAGGAAGGGTTGGAATTGGGATGCTACCGAAAAATGTTGAAAATTAGGTTGGCTGATAAGGTAAGAAACGAGGACAATATCCGCAGAAACGGAGAGGAAGGAAATATGTGGAAAACACTGGCAAGAAGGAGGAACAGAATGAGAGGACACGTGTTAAGATGTCCAGGAATACATTCGGTTGTACTAGAAGGAGTTGTCAAGGTTGGAAGCTGTAGGGTACGAGTACGTTGAGTGTAATTGCTTCTCTGAGATGAAGATGTTGGCACAGTAGATAACGTCATGGCAAGCCGTATCAAATCAGTCAGAGGACTAGTCACACAAAAAGATTACGGCGTATTATCCCAAAAGTAAAGCAATCGTGAATCCATATGTATTACACAGGATGATCTTTTGCACGTGTACAAACTCCAGGAACTGATCGATGAGAGGATACGGAAAAAAGGTCTAATTAACTTATGTCCGTAAAAGCATGGTTTCCATGTTAGAGAGCATTTGTTCAGTCGTACTCAGTTAAGAGACTGTGGTCTAATACGCACTGTACGATGCAGCCACAGTCACAGTATGTGTTGAAAATGGTTTCCATGTGCCTCAACGCATGCGTCTACGCGCCGTAGCATGTTCTGTCTCTCACGTTCACATCGGCCTGGCTGCATCCGAACAGTGTCAAAGACAGCAGCATACGCTGGTGCAGAGTCTACACATCTTGAGTGGGCTCTGCATACACGATACTTTTGAGATGGCCGCACGACCAGAAATCGCACTAGTTGACATCCGGTGACCGAGCAGGCCACGCAACTGGACCTGCTCGTCCCATCCATCGACCAGAGGAGACGCGACTGAGATGCGTCCGCACATTAAGGGCGAATTGAGCTGGAGCACCAACATGTAGCAGCCACATAACACTTCGAACCGTCAATGACACTTCTTCCAGCAGAGGAGGCAAAATCACTCGCAAGAAACGCCGATAGTTCCAGCCTCTTAGCCTGATCCCAAACTACGGTGGCCAATTATCCAGTCCCCCACATTCCGGCTATGCTGATGATTCGTTGTCACGATACCATGAGGGTCCTATCCCACATATGAATGTTATGAAAGTTGAAGATACCACTCCGGGTAAAGACGGCTTTATCTGTAAAGAGGATGGATGAGGCAAATCCAGGAATCGTCGTTGCCTCGTGAAGAAACCAGTGACAAGACTGCTCCCGATGTGGAAAGTCTGTAGCTAGTGAGCCGTGTACACGCTGTGATTGATAAGGGCAGAAACAATCGCCATGCAGAATGTTCCACACGGCCGTCTGGCTTACCCTGTACTGGCGGGCCAACTGCCTGGTACTGACCAGGCAGTCGCCTTCCACAGTGTCAATCAAATTTTCCTCCAAGTCTCGTGTCCGAACATTTCGGGTACGTCCTTCTTGATTTTCTGGGTCCTGGAACGATACTGTTTCAGACGAGCAGCGAAACATTATATATATCCCCGCCGACAACCACCACAGCATTCAATGTTTGAACACTGTTTCAAACATTCAATGCTGTGGTGGTTGTCGGCGGGGATATGTATCCTGACACAACCTTGCTGCCCGCCGCCCGTTACCATTTGCCTTTTCCTATGTAAACACCATGGCGGTGAGCTCTCGATTCGAATACGGAACCATTGTGTACAACGCTGTATCACATCTACTACAGGATGAGTCAGCAAGAGAAGTGAACCGGACACAATATCACCAATTACTATGGCAAGGAAGGGTGCTAGATTATGGTATATGAGGAAAAGCACCAGCCTCCACGAGGAAACAATACATACTGTAACTCTGGCTGCGTGGTACTGCGCCGTAGTCTTTGTAACAAAGTCTGATTGATTAACTGGCCTCTAGCGTGTGCCTTTCCGGACATAAGCTCATTAGACTTCTTTTGTTCCGTAACCTCTCATCGATCAATCACTAGAGGCTGTACACGATGGGAAAAGTCACCCTGTATAAATCCTTTATTTTATTTTATTTTATTTATTTATTTAATTATTTATTTATTTTGAGGTACGTTGTTAAAGAAACAAGCCCTTTCGCTCTAAAATGATGACTATAATCATCTGAAAATCGGAAATCAGATATTGGATCGTACGGGTCACCTAGGCACATAAACACACTCCGACCATAATTTAGTATTAATGAGGAGTGGACTAAAGCTTAAGACAATCATACGGAAGAAGGAATGTCGAAGGATCTGGGTTATTGAAGCATTGAGGAAGGATGAGACGCTTTTGAAGTTCTCAGTTAAGACATCAATGAATAACTTCTATGGTGCTAGAGGGAATGGTAGAGTGTAGTGGAAAACAGAGGAAGACAGGCAACAAATAAATTGGGAACGAAGGTCGCAATTACGAGGGTTGCCCTGAAAGTAATGCACCGTCATTTTTTTCTCAGCTGAAAACAATGCTACGAATTCAAAATGTTAAGTATGTATTATCTGAAGGCGGTGCGATTGGTTCAGAAGCCGCAGCAACCCAGGAGATGCTTTGCATGAACAGATAACGCTCGGACCCACACAAGTCCTAGGGCTTCTGAACACATCGCAAAACGTGATGGGTCATTTTTGACTTAGTCCCTCGGACTTGTTTGGGCCATTAACGGATGTCATTCGTGGAAGACATTTTGAGGACGATGAGGAGGCGATTCACAGAGTGAAGCACTGGTTCTGCCACAAGGACATGGATTGGTAACGACAGGGAATACACACTCTTGCTTCGCGCTAGAGAAAGGCCATAGAACGGAATGTAGATTACGTGGAAAAATAGAGTATATGGATAAAACACCATTTTTTCGTGTGTGTAATTCTCTATGTTCAATAAAGAATTGTTGAAGAAAAAAAATGCGATGCTTTTCTTTCTGGGTAACCCTTGTACTACCCTGAGGTGAAGACGTTGGCAACAGAGGAATCCATAGCGGACCGCATGAAAAAAAATTGCATCTACTGGAGTGTCGAAATAAATCTCTAAACGTAAACTTTCGCAAAAGAAGAGAACAGACTCATAAATCGTACGTTATCTTTTCATACAGATCCAGGAAATGTTGATCGAATCTTATTCATCGCTTCCCCTTATGCTGTTGTTACATATTCCTGTTTAGTTTCATAATTGTCTCCGTCTATATTTGAGATACGAAACAGCATCATACATATTAGCCTGATTTCAATTGCCCTACCTCCAAAGTTTTAATAACATTACCTTGTGCTTCAATAACAACACGCTGTATACTAAATTTTTTGCCGACAATTTAGTAGCATTGCGTTAACCTGTTCACTCATTAGCTTATTAAATTTTTTGCCTTTACTAATTACCCCTCTCGAATTATGGCACCTTTGGTCTTGTTATGATCGTTCCACTGTTTTTTAGCGAATGTCAACACCGAAGTACAGAATAGCCTATACCCAACATTTAATGATGTATGGTACGTTTCAAAAACCATTTATATATTTTTGGAAATTAATTTTTACTTGTTTAAAAAATACTACAGATATAAAAGTGACAATATGCAAGCTGTCCCCGTTTAAATATGTCAGACATCCAGAGCCACCATAAAAACAAACGTCAATTTTATTTTTGCTTTCAACAAAAGGTTTCATGTTTCACTGTGAAGAAGGACCTTCCGTGGCCAAATTTCCATTTATTAAATGGTAAAAATGTTACCAGTTGTACAGCAAGATATAAAAGTTTCCTCTAATCATTACGCTAATGAGCTGTGGAGACAGAGGTAAGCGCCGTGTCGCAAACGGAGATCTTTTGTCGCTGTAGTGAGTGGAACAGTTCCTCGATCCCCGGGATTTGCTACAGAGATGTGTGGCGATGTTTAATGACGTTAAGCCGGACAGTTTTATTTTGACTGCTGTGAGGCTTAATGCATGTGGGTTTAGTCGCTAGGTGTTTTCTGTGGTGACAAGTGGTCATGATCACAGGTACATCCTTGACTTTCACCGGCATTCAATTGTCTCTGTTCGGTTGCCTTAAAAACAGGTCTGAACGAATAAAGTACCAAACGACGTTGCAGTAAATTGTAAGTTTAGAAGTCAGTGAAATCTCAATTGTCGTTATTGCTTTAATGGAGATATTTCCTTTTAAACAGAATTTCCATTCCTTCCACGTCTTGGTCAGGAAATTTTGTTACCTTTGGCAATTATAAGCAAGTCAAAATACTACCGCTTCCACTTACCTTCGTCTCTTTAACACTCTTCGTTACCTTACGAAACGTAGGCCTTAAATTTTGAATCTAATGCTCATTAGTACATTCTCTTCCAACTTTTTCCTCATATTCGGCTGGTTTCACAAGTTTTTATTTGTATGGTTTGTGTTATCTGCCATAACCGCGTAAACGAGGTATTTAGTTCAGTTAACACAATTATAAATTCTTTAGACACGTTGCCTGAAGCGGGAACAAGCTTCAATTTGCATGATTTATCTACGCCACGCAAAAGGGACAGATTTCTCAATATGACTCACAACGCAGTGATTAAGTCGACAACAGAAAAATATTACTCTTTTATTATTGTCCCAAATCGACCGACATCTCGTATGTCATATCCTCCGGCTAAACTACACACTAAAGGACATTTATATCTGCCGAGATTTATCACTAACCATAAACTGGTAAAACAGGTCTATAAATCGTTTCGTGCCCTGTCGCTATTGCTGATCGGCGGGCAAAAAACAAAAAAAAAAAAAAAAATGGTTCAAATGGCTCTGAGCACTATGGGACTTAACTTCTGAGGTCATCAGTCCCCTAGAACTTAGAACTACTTAAACGTAACTAACCTAAGGACATCACACACGTCCTTGCCCGAGGCAGGATTCGAACCTGCGACCGTAGCAGCAGCGCGGTTCCAGGCTGAAGCGCCTAGAACCGCTCGGCCACCAGCGGCCGGCGATCGGCGGGCAAATCAGTCGCCGGATTGACTAGACAGGGGACAACAGTGCTCCTTACTTTGGCCAGATCATGGGCGCCCGAGGCTTGGGACACCCCATCTTCGTGATCGCACCGGACCAGTTTCCCTACTGCGAACGTGTCAAGCATGTACCGTAGGTAGCTGGATTTGGGGAAAGCCATTACCGTTGAAAGTCATCCACGAAGCAGTTGGTCAAACTTGTGCATCGATTTCTTAGCCGACAGCAGTTTGTAGACGACCTTGCTTTTCAGTACGACAGTGCACCACTGTGTTCAAACAGTCTACCACGAGACTTGTATGTATTCAATCTTCACACCTGGAAAAGAGAAAAACCAAAACGTCTGCAATGTGGTGTTTCAGAAGGATACTGAAAATTAATTAGGCTGATAAGATGATATAAGGTAATATCCGATGGGTCTCACATGTGTAACAGGGTGGTGATGGATTGATGTTGCCGGCCGCGGTGGTTTAGCGGTTCTGGCGCTGCAGTCCGGAACCGCGGGACTGCTACGGTCGCAGGTTCGAATCCTGCCTCGGCCATGGGTGTGTGTGATGTCCTTAGGTTAGTTAGGTTTCAGTAGTTCTAAGTTCTAGGGGACTTATGACCTAAGATGTTGAGTCCCATAGTGCTCAGAGCCATTTTTTTGCATTGATGTTCTGGGGGGGGGGGGGGGAGGAGGCATTACATTGGGCCACCGAGCATCACTCTTGGTTGTTGGGGCAATGTCAATACTCTACAATACAGGTACGGGATTCTGCAACCAGCAGTAGGACAGTATCGCCAAAATTTTGATGGAAGGTAACTCTCTTGGTCATCGTGCTGTTCTGTTGAACACGTTCCTTCGTCGCGCTATGATCACCGGAATCGACTGGACTAACTGTTCCCCGGAGATGAACTAACACGAATACGTAAAGGATCGATTGAAAGGAGCAGTTTTTGGACAGTTTGGATCAGGGCTGCCTTGATGATCTTATCGATGGAATGCTACGACGAATTCATTCAAGTCTTCTATCGAGCAAGAGGACGGTTCATCACATGTTTCGTATAGCAGAAGTGCTGTGGAAAAACCCCAGGGAGACGATTTTGTGGTTGCACTTAAAAAACAAAAAAAGACATGCCTCACAGTCAGTTTTGGTTTAATGCGCCAAGAATTTAAAAAGGGGGAGTGATGTAAAACCTTTGTTGATGTGAGTAGTTTCTGGCATCACACACTGTCCAACTGAGGGCCACAGAATGATGTATGATGAGACACAGATAACTGCCGCCGGCCGGTGTGGCCGTGCGGTTCTAGGCACTTCAGTCTGGAACCGCGTGACTGCTACAGTCGCAGGTTCGAATCCTGCCTCGGGCATGGATATGTGTGATGTCCTTAGGTTAATTAAGATTAAGTAGTTCTAAGTTCTAGGGGACTGATGACCATAGATGTTAAGTCCCATAGTGCTCAGAGCCATTTGAACCAGATAACTGCCCCTGCTTCTGCCTGATGGGACTGAAATTAGACTGACAGATAAAATTATAAATAGTGATAACAGCTTTCCTACTAATAAAACGTGGAATCCTATTTGTATATGCTGTTGGCAACAGTTAAAGCTCACTTCCCAATTCGCCCTCAAGCTTGCATTCGCTGCTCTGTCCCGTGTTTGTTTTTCCGGCAGCGTTAGTTGCCAAGAGCAGTATGGATAGGTTTACTGATGAAGAGGTGGCCGATTTGTGCTTCATGCATGGGTTCTAATATATCCGCCGTCCGCGGGTAGGAAAATCTCAGAGAGTGAGTTATAGCGTTTTTATTTAAACTAATGTCTTTCTTCAAAATTTACAAAACAATATTCGTGAGGTAGGACTGATTTCCTCCGAGTCTACCAATAACTAAATCAGAGATTCTTCCAAACATAAACTGTCTGTAGTAGCCATACAACTTCACCAAAGCATGCCCCGGGCGTCTCGTGAAGAGCGGCGCGGAGTCCACGTTGCCGTCACCTGAGTCCGAGGACGAGTAGAGGCCCTGCGAGGATGGCTCCGGTAAGCTAGCGGCGGTGGACGATGACGCGGCAGCTACGATGACACAGTGAGATCGCTCGGCGTGAACTGCCCCTCCAGGTTTTTTTTTTCCTTTATTGATTTTCAATTCCCCACGAAGGGGGCGGGCTGGCAGCAGCTTAGTACGCTGCTCTACAGCCTACAGACTTTTTTTTAGATAAAAAGGAAGAAGAAAGAAATAAGGAAAAACAGGCAATAACATGGTGACTTAAAGTGTAAAATGGCGTAAAAATGCGGAAAGTTAAAACAGAAAGCAAAAGGGGTTGGCAATGTTGATAAAATACACAGGAATCAGACAAGTAACATAGTAGACACACAATTAAAAAAAAGAGCAGGGCGACAGTCTGGTGTCTTTTGCAAGAGAGAAAAAATCACTCCCAGCGACAGTATGCTGGCTGTTCGCTACACATCCCAACACGGAACACTCACTGGAAAAACACACACGGTAAAACACTGCACGAAAATGGCGGCACAAATATGGCACTGCCGAGCCAAAGGCAGATGGAGGGGGGGGGGAGTACCTGGAGGAGGGGGAAAAACAAGGAGCCCCTCCAGGCTCCTGCACCGGCCTAAATACTGCTTGGCGCATGGATATGACTGGCTCTATTTGTAGTCACGTGTGGAGCGGAAGGAAAGAGGTCCGCGGCTGCAGCGACCTCTTGCGACGCCGTGGACGCCTCCTGGTGGTCTCTGGGAAGCGTCTGTGTTTCCGGGACGACCCCTACTCGGTCCGGGGCCCGCTGTACCGGTCTGCTTCGCGGGAAGCGAGAGTTGTAGGCGCTTAGTCTGGACACAGTAGGTTCACTAAATGCAACGGAAGAGCGACACAATGACGTCATGCTGAGCGACGGGAACTGGTGCATAGCAGCCTAAGAGAAACCGTTCTGTGATACTTTATTGGTGAACGCATGCTGAAAGTCGTCTGCTGTCGACAAGTTTCATATTAAGTATTCGTACCCAAGTCCACAAGTACTTATAGGACGCAAAGAACCTCTAGTCAATGTTTCCGTCTGCTAGGACAATTTTGTCTTTGGTTGGGACCTGTAAGGAATATCTCCTAACTTTAACCCTTGAGTCCATCTAGCCAGTCGCATCGCTTGGTGCAGCGACTACGATTACTTGGGCCAGCGTGGCTTGGTGGACAAGACAATCTGTTTTGTAAGATTTCATACACAACAGTAAGGAGAGGTGAGTTTCAGAGTGATACAGCAGCTGTCGTCATAGGAATGCTGGGCAGGAGCAGAAATGACTGGCGAACGAGTTAACACAGTAAACAGAAGAGTTATTTAACTTGTATTTCTCCAAGTGTACGATGACTCATTACAAATAATGCAGCAAGAAACAATCCAGTTCTGAGTGTAACAAGTATGAGAACTTCACAGAAGCTCTCCTGAGAACCTGCAGAACTAGCTAGGAGACGAGGTACTAGCAGAAGTAAAGCTGTGAGGAGGGGGCGTGAGTCGTGCTTGGGTAGCTGAGATGGTAGAGCACTTGCCCGCGAAAGGCAAAGTTCCCGAGTTCGAGTCTCGGTCCGGCACACAGTTTTAATCTGCCAGGAAGTGTCACCATTGGGTCTGCCAGATCTCTCAAGACCGCTACCAACGCTTGCCGAAGCTTTCAATTCCACTGCCAACTTTAATGAGCGTGGGGTGGTATCTATACGTGATACTACACTCTCGTCTGTTGCCTAATTTTGCCTTGAACAACAAATAAGCGTGTTGCTGTGAAAGTGCCGACTTGAAAAGTGTAGGCACTTGTGATGTTGAAATGGGTGCATTCAAGCTACATTGTCAAAGACTTTTGCTTCACATAACTACACGTTATGTGTTTTTTCAGGTTTGCTTATAAGATGTACTTGGCAGTCGTATTTCATACGAGCAATGGTTGTTACTCAGAAAGTCGGGATGAGGGGTACACTTAGCATGGAATGTCAAGGCCCCTATAATGTCACTCCTTAAACACACCAACTACCAAAAGAAATTAACAATTTATTCAAGACTATATTTATAAAACAGCTAAGAGACAATCAACACGTGGCCATCTGTACGACAATACTAAAATGTCACATAGCTTTCTTTTTAAGCAAGGCAGCAAATTATAATTACCAAGACTAACTTAAAGAGATGAGCCACAAAGGTTTCAATAGTTAAATGAACAATAAATTACAATCTGGAGGTGATTTAAAAGTTACCAATTAATACAATTATTTCCGAAGAAAATTTAAAAACCTTTTATTTTTCAAAAAAAATATACATGAAACATGTTAATGGTTTACCAAACGGGCTGTGACGCCAGGCTGTGCTGGGAAAAAGGTGACTTAACTTAAAATGCCTGAAGCAGCAGACCAGACGTCCAAAACAACACCTAAACGCCGGTGCCCAACCGGGAGTCACTTCCCATTAGATGACACGTCACAGCTTCTGTGCACCGAAGTGAAACGTTGCGCCGTTCCCACACACCCCCAACTCGCAGAAAACTGGAACACAAACAGACCGCAGAAGACACGGCAACCACCAACCAAACATCATTTAATGTAAGTTAAAGGATCAGTAAATAACAGTAAAATTGTTGTGAGTCTTGAGTTTGTCCTGGCGTATTTGATAATCAAAATATCCACTGGTGTACTGCCGGTCTACAGTGTCCAACGGGCACAATATTTCGGCGATCATACATGGCGCCATCATCAGGTGAACTGACGGACTGAGCTCCAGTAAAATTGAAGAAGCAATTGCTGCAATACTGAGTGAGTGCATTCAAATAAATGCACTTATACAAGGAACTACGTATAAATGACTAGCTTGACAAAATACGAGTCTTTACTACTAACTGAGTGACTACTTTGAAATAAATGCACGTATGTAAGTGACCAAAACTTTACAGCGATATACAAGGGACGTCGATTTGATGGAAATCAAAATACACTGCAAACCTCATACAGACAATACATAAACTTCTGGGTACTGTCCCAAAAGCCCAAATATAACACACACACCTTCGTACTAATCAGATTCCGAATACTAATGTAACCAGCGGATTTTTATAAGGAATTAGGAACTGCTGGTTGGTCTCCATGCGGTCACACACTTTGGCGGCCGCTCTTACTTGAACAACGTGTACATTAGGGCAACCAAGCAACAAGCACACTCGCTGGAACGCAAATGGCTCAACGAAACGAAGGCACCAAAATCACACCTTTGGTGGAGAGCGTTGATGGAGATAGTCTCCAGGGATGGGTATCTCCGAGAAAACAGGCACCAAGGCAATGCGACGAACAGCGCCCGGGGTTGACATCAGGCAGGTCCACCACAAACTTGCGACCGTCTTACGAGGTAGATCCGGTGTGACGCTGCTGGCCGAGCACGCGTGTTTTCCTCTGTCGCCCACCCAAGCACGTCCTTGCGTCCCGTAGGAGAGTCCAACACCAGCTCCGCGAGTGCGAAAAACCCGCGATATCACAACAGGGGCAAAATCCTAGTCCAGCCGGGTAATCGATAGTGTCGTGTCAAAGTGCTGGTGTCCAGAAAAGGCATACCACGGCTCAATGGTAGTTCTTTGTTTGAACTCACGTGCTTGTTAGAACATGTAAGTATCAATATTACGTTTCCATTCTTTCACTGAAACATACAAGCTGTTTATCTCATTGAATAACATTACAGGTGTGAAGTGAAGCTTTGATATTCCTATTTACAACAAAAGCTATAAACCACAATGGGAAAAGTATCGAGGAATGAGTCTGCTATATTCCTATTACAAACAGTATGCTGAAATTATAAATAAGACTTTAAAACCAATAGTGAAAGTTCGTATGTTAGATAACGTGGTTTTAGAAAAGATAGATTGTACGTTTGTTGCAAGTAACTTACTGTTATTATTATCGACAATGAAGAGAAATTTGAACAGATAAAGGGGAAAATGTTATGTGGATCGCTTAAGGAAATGAGAGTTCCAGCACGACTTGTTACGACAGTTCAGTCATTGCGCAAAAATAATAAAATAAGGATCCATACTTTAAGAAATGGAACAGAATCTGCCGATACTAATCAAGCAGTTAGCCACGTCTGCCCACTATTCAAGTGGTTCAAATGGCTCTGAGCGCTATGGGACTTAACATCTGAGGTCAGCAGTCCCCTAGAACTTAGAACTACTTAAACCTAACTAACCTAAGGACATAACACACATCCATGCCCGAGGGAGGACTCGAACCTGCGACCGTAGCAGCAGCGCGGTTCCGGACTGAAGCGCTTAGAACGTCTCGGCCACAGCCGCCGGCTGCCCACTCTTCCCCACCCATTTCAATGTTTATATTGACAGTATCTTTCATGATTGGTTAATTTTATTAAATATCTTGTTAAAGAACGAAAATTTTCATTTTAGGCCGGTGCTATTTGCTGATGGTCAGATTATAAAACGAGGATCTGAAGAAAAGGTTCAAACTACAGTAAATGAGTCAAATTGCCGCTAAATATGGAATGAGAATATCGCCAGATAAAACAAAAGCGATGTCATTTCAAGTATTAGAAAGGAAAGTAGCCGTAATTGTTACATATGTGCAAACAATTAGGGTGCAATTTTTAATTTCCCAAGTCAAATTTTATGATGTTAAAGGTGGCCTAGATTCGAACATTTCTGTGGAACTACACAACGTACATTGAAACATAACGTACGGAAAGAAGCAGTAATTAAACTCTACAGCGTAACAGCTTTGCCTTTGCTGCTGTGTGGTAGCAAATGTTGGAATCTAATATCAGATCAGTTACAACAGATCGAAAAATTAAACATGAAGTTCCTCCGTTTTATAGGGACTTACTCATTACTCCGCCATAAAAGAAATACTGATACTAGACACGAAGTAAATGTTGAACCAATAATCTTTCAAAAGATCTATGGAACACGTAACTAACTACAGGCCGTGATTCATTAACTCTAATAATTTGTGATACATAAGTTAAGATTATGGGATCAATTTAGCTGACGTTAATTCATCCCTTCATTATTAAGCTGCACTATAAGAAGGTTCAATACAGCACATTCACTACAAGTAGTCAGATCTCATTGTCGTTGTGAGATTTCATACAAACTGAACTGACTATCCAGCATCGAAACCGGAAGCATACTATGTACTCACAGGTTAAAATTTAATTGTAGCTACCGCTTTCAACATTAGAGGCTTTCCAACGTCATCTAGATACTTTCACACAGACAAAGCTATTTTGGTTAACCAACAGTACGCATCATAAATACACTGTTGTTCTGTGAGGAGCCAGCGAAGACTACGGATTCCGTACACTTCAAAAAATATCACTGAAAAATCTCTGTCTAATTAGTCGGTATAACCTCTTATATTTTAAGGCACTAAAGCCCACAAGTCCATACTAGCAGGACATGTATTGCTACGATACCCACAAAAACTGATAATGTACGTCCTACTTTCAACATCACCTCCGAGGGTAAAAGAGTACTTGGGCCACTGCGACAATAGAGAGGCGCAGGTCCGTAGCGAAGAGGCAGGGGAAACAACAACTTAGAGGCGCGATCAAATAAAGTAACTTTGTATTGAATTTACATATTTACAGCCGCCGGGAGTGGAGGCGTCAGGGAAATTGAGCTCCAGCAGAAGAGAGCGTTGCGGGAGAAATGAAAGGAGGAGAGCGCGAAGGAGGGATGGTCCACCCCGAGGGAGGGAAACAGCGTCTGGGAAGTTCAAACATCCAATAAGGGGCGACGGCGGAATTTTACAACTTCTTAACTGGCCGGACCGCCGCCTCGTAATAAAATATTCAGCGCCTCTGCGCAGACAACACGCAGCGGCAAACCCTCTGTCTCTGCGAGGCTGGAGGGAAAACAGGGGATGCAGCAGGCGAAATTGGGTGACGGCTCGGCGGTGTGGAACCGGACGCTGGAAGAGCCGGCAGACGACGACGGTGTATTCTGTTAGAGTAAAATACTTTTCCCTCTGCATAAGAAGTCACGATGCTGTGGCCCAAACGTGGCATTATTCGAGATAAACATGTCTTCGATGTTATTTTTCATGAAACACAAAACACACACACACACACACACACACACACACACACACACACACACACTCACACTCACACACACAAACAGACCGTCTGATGAAACATATCGAAACCAGAGAAATTAGTGATGTTGGTTTCTAGTGTCTGGAGCGAAGTCGACATTCTGTCTCTTCCTAACGCAGTGGTTCTCAACATTTCTTAGAACATCAACCCTGAGTGCAATTAATTAGCACATTAGCTAGCACCCCCGCCCTCCCCCCTCTTTGCCGTCTGGCCCCTCCCCCACATCATCACCAAATAAACTGTAGAATGAAAGACTTTTCTTGGAACACTTTTATTATTCAGGTGATAAAATATTAATTATATTTGCGGGCACCTGTAGGTTCGCCTGAATGACCAAGGAATTTGTAGTGCATCGCGAATGCTACCCACAAATCCTTCTCGGATAAGAAAGATAACTATCCACAGTGAGGATAGATACTTGTTACAAAATAAACGTCCCCTGCTTTATTTTTCTCCATTGCGGCACTCGCTTGACCTGCACACTGCCAACCCAGTTTCATATCAAACAAGTTAAAACGTGTGCACTGTATTTACTGTCCTTAAGTCACTTGATTGCTGCACTCCGTACTTCTGACCTGCCAGAAATTGGAAGACTTCAACCTGTTAATGCTTTGTGACTGACCACACCCATTAATAATAATAATAATAAGCAATTCCAATCCGAAAGAAAGCAGGTGTTGACAGATGTGAAAATTACCGAACTATCAGTTTAAAAAGTCACGGCTGCAAACAACTAACGCGAATTCTTCACAGACGAATGGAAAAACTGGTAGAAGCCGACCTTGGGGGAGATCACTTTGGATTCTGTAGAAACACTGGAACACGTGAGGCAATACTGACCCTACAACTTATCTTAGGAAATAGATTAAGGAAAGGCAAACCTACATTTCTAGCATTTGTAGACTTAAAAGAAAGATTTTGATAATGTTGACTGGAACACTTTTTCAAATGCTGAAGCTGGCATGGGTAAAATACAGGGAGCGAAAGCCTATTTACAATTTCTACAGAAGCCAGATGGGAGTTATAAGAGTCGAGGGGCATGAAAGGGAAGCAGTGGTTGGGAGTGAGGTAGGATTGTAGCCTATCCCCGATGTCATTCAGTCTGTACATTGAGCAAGCAGTAATGTAAACAAAAGAAAAATTCGAAGTAGGAATTAAAATCCATAGAGAAGAAATAAAAACTTTAAGATCTGTAATTCTCTTAGAGTGGCCTGAAAGGAGGATATAAGACGAACATCAAAGAAGCAAAACGAGGATAATGGAATGTAGTCGAATTAAATCAGGTGATGCTGAGGGAACTGGATTAGGAAATGAGAAACTTAATGTAGTAAATGAGTTTTGCTATTGGGGGACCAAAATAACTGATGATGGTCGAAGTAGAGAAGATATAAAATGTAGACTGGCAATGGCAAGGACAGCGTTTCTGAAGAAGAGAAATTTGTTAACATCGAATATAGATTTAAGTGTCAGGAAGTCGTTTTTGAAAGTATTTGTATGGAGTGTAGCCATGTATGGAGGTGAAACATGGATGATAAATAGTTTGGACATGAAGAGAATAGAAGCTTTCGACATGTGGTGCTATAGAAGAATGCTAGAAATTAGATGGGTAGATCATGTAACTAATGATGAGGTATTGAATAGAATTGGGGAGAAAAGAAATTTGTGGCAAAACGTGATTAAAAGACGGGATCGGTTGATAGGACATGTTCTGAGGCATCAAGGGTTCACCTATTTGGTATTGGAGGGTAAAAATCGTAGAGGGAGACCAAGAGATAAATACACTAAGCAGATTCAGAAGAATGTAGGTTGCCGTAGGTACTGGGAGATGAAGAAGCTTGCACAGGATAGAGTAGCATGGAGAGCTGCATCAAATCAGTCTCTGGACTGAAGACCACAACAACAACAACAACAGGCAATTTATGGACTACTGCAGGAGCTGTCTAAAACTTGGAGAAGACATTTTCTTGAGAGGTTTATCGTTTGTTACGTACATGCCTCACTTTTATTATTAGCAATGTACAGGACAAAGCACAAGATATGTACGTAGCAGGTGGACTATGCCAGGAAACTTTAAACTCCACTGCATTTTCCTGGAGGACATCCAAAGTTGTGGCTCTAGTAAAACCTGGGAAACAGCAAACAGATGTAAAAAATTTCCGACCGATATCACTCCTACGCCGTCTATATAAATTTTTAGAGAGAATGATCCTCAATCGAATCTCGGACCAAGTTGACCAAACAATGATCACAAAACGATCGGGTTTCCACCCCGGGAGGTCGTGTTGTGGACAGATCTTGAACCTGATACAGCAGATAGATGGATATGACGTGGGCAGATCACCTGTTTCACTTTTCTTGATCTTACTGCCGCATATGACACCATAAATCACAGGAAACTGTTAACAAAGATCTATGCCACCACGAAAGACTTCCACCACACACAGTTTATGAGATGTCTGCTACGAAACAGACGTTTCTTTGTTACTCTACAAAACAAGAGGAGCCGATGGAGGACACAGAGAAATGGTATCTCACAACGAAGTGTGTTAGCCCCACTGTTGTCTAATACTTACTCTAATGACCTTGCTGAGAAAAGTAGAACTTTTGACGAGGTGAAGGTAAAACTCACAACAGTTCTTAAGGCACTATCTATTAGGATAGCAACTACCTGAAGCCAAACCCTTCAAAAACACAAGTGTGTGCATTCCACTTAAGGAACAGAGAGGCTCGGAGGAAACCGATGATAACCAAGAGATGTCAACAGCTAATCCATTGTGACACGCCAAAATATCTCGGAGTGCAGAGGACCGTTCCCTCCCCTTCAAAGAGCACTGCACACATACAAAAATGAAAGTCCTTGCTAGGAATAACGTTATTAGGAAACTGAAAGGCATCAATTGGGGAGCACATCCACGTGTCCCCCATACATCTACCCTTTCTTTGTGCTTCTCCGCTGCTGAATATGCAGCACTTATATGGCAGAACTCCAGCCATACCAAACAGGTAAATATTGCCCTAAATAAAACAGGACGAATTGTAACCTGCTGTTTACGGGCAACCCCTGTTCACAAAAGCTACAACCTCATGGGAGTAGCACCTCCAGACATCCGAAGGAGAACGGGAGCTGAAAAAGAAAGAAAGAAAAAGGAGACGGATCAAAGACACCCCTTTCTGGAAGAGAACATCAACCACAAAGACTCAAATTGAGAAAAAGTTCCGTCCAGACATCGCAACAAATTCAGACAACACCGGAAATCAGGACACAACTGTGGCATAGCTCGTCATCAGAAAAATATTAGGACAACCCCAAAGAAGATCTTGCTGCAGGTCATCCCCTCCCATGCGAGACATTGAAGATCCTCAATAGACTGAGAACTGAAATATGTCGATGTAAGGTTAACATTAAAAATGGGGACATCTCAGGAGACAATCTGTGTGACTGCTGTGAACCTCAAGACTATCAGCACCTACTCAACTGCGGGAAACTATCAGAATCTGCTTTCGTGGACGATCTGGTTGTCGTTAATGATAAATAAAGCAGTCCGTGCAGTGCAATTCTGGGTAGCACATGGAATATAAATATACACATATATTTTGTAATTAATATATATATAATCTGTTCTAGAAAGGTATAAATATATAAATAAAAGGCTACTAATTGAGAAAAAGAAATTGTTGACAACTTATATAATCAATACGAGAGTCTTGTGGTAATGGTAACTATATTTTGAAAATCGAATCGTTTAGTATTTACCCCTCAGAAAATTTCATTTTACCTCTCCCAGGATGGAAACCACTGTCCTAACGTTTTCTGCTGGGTTCAGGTCAGAACTCTGGAAGGCCAGTCCTTTTCAGAAATGTTATTATCCACAAACCATTGCTTCACAGATGCTTATTTACGATAGGGTTCTTTGTCATGATGACACAGCCATCCTCTCCGAACTGTTACTCTACTATATGCAGTAGATAATGTAAATGCAAACGTCGTCATTTTGTTACAATAAAGTGCCAATTAATAGCACTTCGGCGACTGAAGCGTTTGGAAAACTATAACATAAAATACGAGGTTTCTTGCATCAAGGTTAGAGCATAGTGTAGTTGCTTCAGGCACTGCGTTACGCAACAAAGGGCCGATCGGTGAAGTGTTCGCGTCCAGCCGTCTGCTTTTCCTTTTTCCACCTTATCGTTTTCGGCAAGTTTGTGAAACTTTTCTGTGAAATTAACAGAAATAATTTCTGTAATATTTGATGTTATGCTAATGTACCGTAAGTGTGCCCTCTGTCAGGAGTGAGTTTGGTCGATATGGTGGTTTTTATCCGTCCTTACTGCTAGGACATGTATCGTTCCTTTTCGTCTTATTACAAGGATACTGAACTTTTTTTCGTATGCCACGAACAAAACAACATGATTTGTATATGATCAGGAAAGAAAATGTGCGTTGTAACAAAGCTAACGTAGGAATTCTACGCGGGTCCGTTTTTGTGGAGAAACTGCGTGATTAGCGAACCGAATGAAACTCACAGCCGCAGCTGAAACGTGCTGAGAGCGCAAAATCGCGCTGAGCACCTCTTGCGTGTGCCCAAGGCGCTGTCTCTCGTGACACTGGATAGACCACCAGCGTGCACGTCAACCTTAGCTGCGTCGTCACGTGTGCTTTAGCATTGACTTTACAAATATGTGGCCTATGAGGAACAAAAATTGGTTCAAACGGCTCTGAGCACTATGGGACTTAACATCTGAGCTCATCAGTCTCCTAGAACTTAGAACTACTTAAACCTAACTAACGTAAGGACTTCACACACATCGATGCCCGAGGCAGGATTCGAACCTGCGACCGGAGCGGTCGCGCGGTTCCGGACTCTAGGAGGAACTGCTCGAACATTGCACCCCATTGTTTTTAATTCACCACGCATAGTCACTGTGCCAGCCTGACTGATGGTAGCGCTTTGCAACTCGTAGGTGATTTTTTCCGCTGATTTCATGCGGCCTTTCTAGAACCAACTTCCGCAAAGCTCTATGGCCGTTGTCCGTTAGTACACGAGGTCTGCTTCGTCTTGATTTAGCTGTGGACTCGATTTATTACTCGATTATGACATGATCTTCTTTCTTGAAAAAGGAATTTGAGGCGGAATTTCCGAAAATCCAGACATGCATAAGCAAACAACAAATATTTTAAAAATTTTGAGCCGTAAAAACTATATTGCATACTTAGATGCAAATAATTTCTATGGCTGCGCAATGTCTCAATTTTTACCATTTAAAGATTTCATTTGGATGGATCCAAAGTTTCATACAGCAGGAAAAATACTTAAATTCCAGATGATTACAAATATGGCTGTATTTTCGAAGCTGATCCAGAATATCCAAGAAAATTACACGATTTACATAAATATTTGTCTTTAGCACCATAAGGAGGTAATAAATTGTTGGCAATGCTAAATGACAAACAAAAATTTGTGCTTCACTACAGAAATCTAAAACTTTATTTAAATCTTAGATTAAAATTAAAGAAAATGCACAGTCTTAGCATTTGAACAGTCAGACTAGTTGCAAAAATAGATTGATTTTAACATAGAAATGTGAAGGAATGCCACCAATGAGTTTGAAAAACATTTCTACAAGTTGATGAACAATTCGGTCTTACTAAAGACAATGGACAACATTAGAAATAGACAAAGCATAAAAATCATAACAGATCCACAAAAATATAGAAGATATACATCAAGATCGAATTATGACCATATGACAGTATTTTCAGAAAATTTAGTAGCCATTCAAATGACAAAATACAAAGCTTATTCAATAAACCAGTTTATGAAGGAATGAGCATTGCAGACATTTTGAAAATAAAAATGAAAGATTTTCATTATAATGTTATGAAACCAAAATATGGAGAAAATATTGATCTATACCATACGGATACTGATTCTTTCATTTACGACATAAGAACTGAAGATTTCTGTAAATATCTGAAGACAACTCAAGACGAATTTGATATATATTTATGGAATTCCACAATTAATCAAGAAACTTTTAGTAAAAGTATAGATGAAAATAATGGAAAATATCATGCTAGAGCATGTAAGTTTATGATCAAAAATGTATATAGTTGGCGGAAGAGAGGAGAAAAGGTCCAAAGAAGTCAAGAAATTAGTTTTGAAAAATGAAATCACTTTGGATGATTATATAAAATGTTTAGATGACAAAACTATACAGAAAAATGAATTTCATCAGGTCATATAGACACAAATGGTACACAGATGCGAGCACTGAAATTCTTTTGAGTTCAGATGATGATAAATGTGTTATATTACAAGAAAGAATTAGTATATTGCCATATGGACATTATAAATTAAATGCAAATAAAGTGGAAGACAATGAAAATTATTTATTGAACGAATTAAACAGTTGTACAGAATATAATAATAATTTCTTAAATGAGATAAACTGTTGTACAGAAGATGAAGATAATTTCTTACAAGAGATTAAGATTAAAATAAAAAAGAAATTAATTACTTTTAATTTTTTTCAAGATATTGTAATTTTTTATGTGTTTCCAAGTAAGATTTACAAACAAATTTTCCATAAAACATTAAACTTTTCGATAATCTCTTTCTTCATATTTTTGATAAATTAAAGCTAATTTATCATCTTTTGAATAATCCCGGTTATGAACATACTTATAAGCTTTTTTATTTGTTTTTCCATATTTTTCACAATCAAAAGTTTTACTATGTCAGATATGAATACATTCTATTTGCATATTTTTTATACAATCTTCACAACTGGAGTTTGAAGGCATATTACATTTTGTTATTTTAATTTCTGTATGAATTTCTTTTTCTTGTCTGCACAATGGACAAATCATTTTAGTTTTGCTCTCCATTTATAACCAAATAAACACAGTAGAATTAAAAAATAAAAAGCAATTATTAAATTTATTTATATATAAATGGGGCCACTTGTTGATCTAAAACAGAACAACAACAGAAATGTTATAATAATTATCGATGAAAAATGTTTGTGTTAATGAAAGCAAGTTGCTGATATTTTAGGATATGAATGCTCAAGGAATTTGTTTTCATTTGCTCTTGTTCATAAAAATTTCCTTCAATTTTGAAAAATTCTGTCGATCAATTGGCAGTGTATCCTTCTCACAAATTCCTTTCAAATTACTTATTCTCTGTTTGTTACAGTGTTCAATAGGATGATTTCAGCTTCTTTATTTACTTCTTTTGTCGCCTTTTTTATAGTAGAACTTAAACACCAAATGATGAAAAGAAATGAGATATGTTGAACATAAATGATGAATGCAAACAAGAATGGTTGAACAGAACTGTCCAACATTGAACATAAACGATGAATGCAAACATTGAATGATAAACATAAACACTGAATGATGAACATATGTGGTGAATGCAAAATAAAAAATCGATTATGGTCATTTTATTATAATAAGTGTTCGCGAAATACGATTCAAAAGTAATCCAAAAAGCAAGACAAAATAGAGGAGTTAAAGAGCAATTAAAAGAAAAGTTTAAGAAGTGGAAAAAACAACCATGAACAGAGAAATGTAAAATATATCAACAAGTTATCGATGAGAAGACTAAAATAATTTAAATTTTCCTAACAAGAAGACAGAAATTAATGTTAATATTGGTGATGGCTGGATTCATCCTAATTCCTCACAACTTTATATGATTCATATATTATTCACACAGATTGAATAGATTGGTCTGCATATGATGGAAAATCACATATTAAACTGATTGACAATTATGTCTTGTAGTTGTTTGATATTATCGCAATAAATACAGGAAACAATATTTTGTCTAGAATTGAACATCCTTTTATTTCTTCTTCAGTTCTTATTCACTTAACTTCTTCTCTTTCAAATGAATTGGCTATGGAAGTTCATATTCTTAACTCTGGATTATTAAAAACAAGAAAAATGAAGTTTTTTATCCTTTACAAGTTTTTGGTGTATTTTCAAAGATTATACAGAAACTTTGTTTGAAGGTGATTTGACTATAGTTTTCACTTTGCGTTCTAGTTCTGATGATTCAATTCTTCAATGGTTTAGCAAATTTAAATATGGTACTGATGATCCTGGTTCTTGTCCAAGAGAAGGGAAAATTGTTGTGAAAAATATGGAAATTCGTATTCATGTTGTTAAATATGAACCAAAATTTTCCCTTGAATTAGAACAAGAAAGACTTAAAACCGAAAATTCCAATTACTTTCTTTGAATGCCAAACAACTGGATTTGCTGGATTATATGGAAAACGAAATTTTGAACTAGATGTTACTAATTATTACAATTTTACTGAATTTGACATATCTCACTTTATTTTCGTTGTTTTCCAAACTAACCAAAAGAATAATGAGATGCTTGATTCTTCTTTATTCGACCACAATAAATTTTAAAGTTTCTATGTTAAAAATGGAAGAAATGAACTATTCCACAAGAATTGTGGAATCTAGAATTGCCAGATAACTTTTTAAAAGCTTATAATGCTTTCAGAGATTTTAAAATAGTAACACACTTAAACAACAATTTGAATATGAGGCCATTTATTTTTACTCAAAATTATGCAATCTTTGTAATTAATATGTCTAAATGAATGAATGTTGTAACTACTCAAAAAACAATGAAATTATGTGCATTCTTTAATGAAAATAATCCTAATGATACAGTTGCATATGTTATTATGTATGGTAAGAAGTATTTGACTTATGATTCACAGCATAGAATACTTGCTGAAAATATTTTACTGAAAATTTTCTTCACATTTTCCATTTGGAAAACATTTTCATTTTTTATTCTTTGTTTTTTCAATTTTTTCTATTCCTCATTTTTTAACTTTTTATTTTTTAAATAGTTTTCTACATAAATAAAAATGTCGCAGAGTGGAAGCACTGAAGAGCTATTGTCCAAACTCAACAATTATAGTATTGGTTGCTCAGAAGTTTTTACAAAATTATTGGACCTGAAAGAAGATAAACCATATGAGATTTCAAAAGCAGAAATTTTGTCAACTAAATTTGGAGATAAGACATCATTAATTTTAAATGAAAAATATAAAATTACTCTTCCAGATCGATGTACTAAAATCCTTAGTAATGATGGAAATTTGGATAAACTTGAAAATTTCCATTTTGTTTATCAATGTACAAAATCAAATAAAAATAACTCAACTCACATTCTATTTAAAAAAAAACTGAATGATGTTTTTTCTTTGACTTCAATTTTCTTTATTTTGGTTTTCTAAGCTCTCAAACAGCTCAGCTTTGCTTGTCTCTTTGTATGAAGAAATTGATTTTATTTTTTAGAGATGGTCAAGTGAGATTTTTTTTTTTATTTGGGGTTGAGAGGTACGAGAAATTGAATTCTGGGTTTGTGAACTTGAGATTTCATAAGTAGTAGAATACAGATGTGAGTTCTGGCTAAAAACAGCGTCAGGGATTGTGCTGGCATCAGAACTCTCATGAGAATTCTACTCACTTGCCCATTTGCCTCGAAATTTCGTTAACTTCAACAGCGTAAATTTGACAATTAAATCGTTTTGTTTCTCTAGCCTTCTTGCTACGTGGCTACTGTGCTTGTAATGCATAAGAGTAGATAGAATTCTAAACGGCGTAGTTTTTGGATAACATTTACGAAAGTCTCTTTCCTTTGTTATCCTAATGGGTAAGTTTAAATTATTGTAAATTAAATTTAAAATTTTCAGATATCTGTCCGACTAAGTCTGTGGTGGAAGAGGGTGGAAAGAAGTTTATAATGTCTCACAGTGGGCATGCACTGTACTTTAGGTGCCTTTAGGCGAATTGAGGATGTTTCCCAGCTTGACAGAGCACAAGTGACATATCTAATTGTTCGGCTTCACTTCCCCTACACTACTGTGCTAAGCTATAAACAGCGATCGCTTACAACCGGTATATATGAGATAGATACTTCACTGAGAATTAAGCTAATATCATAATTTATGATTATTCTACTCAAAACTTTAACGTAATAACTTCATTACGGCTTTCTGTTCATATTTGAGTCAACTTTTACCGTATGTGTAGACTTGGTACTAACATGTATAACTGGTACTTGATAGTTTAATTTTCATAATTGTTTATGTTCCCATTAAAACTGTTTTGAAACAAAAACTAGTTTTTACATGTTACAAATTCTTGTCCAATATAGCACTCTAAAAATTTAAACAACCGAAATGCAAAATGGAAAACAAAACAAAAAAATTAATGAATGCATATTGTTATGACACTGATTTTTCTAATTTTAGTGGGTAACTTATCATACATTCCAGTACAGCTCTTAGAAAATAAATATGATTTCGATGAAGCTTATGTTGCAATCAGTGTTCTGACTGGACTGATGTGACCCACCACGATTCCAACCTCTTCATTTCAGAGTAGTACTTGCATTGTACATCCTCAGTAATTTGCTGAATGTATTCCAATCTCTACCTTCCCCTACAGTTTTTACCATCTACACTTACTTCTAGCACCATGAAAGTTATTCCGTGATTCCTTCACACACTAACTTTCATGCCCTCTCTTCTTCTTGTCAGTGTTTAGCATATGTTGGTTCCTTCGCTTATGCGGACAACCACCTCATTCCTTATGTTATCAATTTTCAATATCTTTCTGTATCACCACGTCTCAAATGCTTCGATTCTCTTCTTTTCCGATTTTCGCACAGTCCATCTTTCACTACCATACAATGCTGTGCTCCAAACTTAGATTCTCAGAAATTCTTTCCTGAAACTAAGGGTTATATTTGCTACCAGTACATTTCTCTGGGCAAAGAAAGTCCTTTCTGAGAGTGCTAGTCCGCTTTTTATGTCCTCCTTGCTCTGTCAGTCATGGGTTATCTTGCTGCGTTCTTAGCGGAATTCCTTAACTTCATCTACCTCGTGATCACCAATTTTGGTAAGTTTCTCGCTGTTCTCATTTTCTGCTACTTCTTATCATTTTCGTCTTCCTATGATTTTCTCTCAATCCATATTCTATACTGATTATACACATTATGCAATTCTTCTTCATTTTCACAGACGATAACAATGTCATCAGCGAATCTTACCATTGATATCCTTTCATCCTGGATTTTAATGTAACCCGAACTTTTATTTCCGTCATAGCTCTTTCGATGTACGAGACACTGAATAGTAGGGGCTGCGTTCCAGTCTTATACCCTTTTTAATCCGAGCACTTGGTCCTTGGTATTCCAATTTTATTGTTCCCTCTTTGTTCCTGTCCCTAACTCTGAGCATTATTTTATTATTTAAATCAATATTGACACAGATGCAGGCTTTGAAAAATCATCGTTTATGATGGCTGAAATTGAAATTGAAGTGTGGAATTCGTTGAATTCTCCATGCATGACTGTACTAACGCTATTTCAGATCCGTGCAGTTTTTGTTTCTCTACGAGGCTACACCTACGTTCAAATGTGCGGTGGAGCTGTCTTTGCTTTCAGGAGCAGACTTCTATAGGAATTGGAGAAACCGATCGCTCAAAGCCGATGCTAGTATTTTAGTTCTGCATTACTGGTATTCGTTTGGTCTCGGTTATAACATGTGATGTTTAATTTTTACTAATAATCGAATAAAAAACGAAATATAATGAGCTGTTAATTCTTTTTCATTTTTAAATAAACGTTTTTATTCCTAAATATTACATTTGCCTGAAATTTTGTGTTATTAAAGAAAATGGGAGTAGCGACCAGTACTATTTTAATAACAATGCCGACAGAAACAAAAAAAATACTTCAAATCAAATGGCTCTGAGCACTATGGGACTCAACATCTTAGGTCATAAGTCCCCTAGAACTTAGAACTACTTAAACCTAACTAACCTAAGGACATCACACACACCCATGCCCGAGGCAGGATTCGAACCTGCGACCCTAGCAGTCCCGCGGTTCCGGACTGCAGCGCCAGAACCGCTAGACCACCGCGGCCGGCCCCGACAGAAACAAGAGACATACACATGACATAAGAGCTGCTACGGCATTGCTGACTCACCCTGTTGGCGGTGTGTCGTGGGTTACTGTGCGCGTGCAGGCGCAGGTGCAGTGCGCAATACTTGCGGATTGCATTACATTGCATTGCATTGCAGAATGGCACCAACCCTAGTCTGAAAATACACTCCTGGAAATGGAAAAAAGAACACATTGACACCGGTGTGTCAGACCCACCATACTTGCTCCGGACACTGCGAGAGGGCTGTACAAGCAATGATCACACGCACGGCACAGCGGACACACCAGGAACCGCGGTGTTGGCCGTCGAATGGCGCTAGCTGCGCAGCATTTGTGCACCGCCGCCGTCAGTGTCAGCCAGTTTGCCGTGGCATACGGAGCTCCAGCGCAGTCTTTAACACTGGTAGCATGCCGCGACAGCGTGGACGTGAACCGTATGTGCAGTTGACGGACTTTGAGCGAGGGCGTATAGTGGGCATGCGGGAGGCCGGGTGGACGTACCGCCGAATTGCTCAACACGTGGGGCGTGAGGTCTCCACAGTACATCGATGTTGTCGCCAGTGGTCGGCGGAAGGTGCACGTGCCCGTCGACCTGGGACCGGACCGCAGCGACGCACGGATGCACGCCAAGACCGTAGGATCCTACGCAGTGCCGTAGGGGACGGCACCGCCACTTCCCAGCAAATTAGGGACACTGTTGCTCCTGGGGTATCGGCGAGGACCATTCGCAACCGTCTCCATGAAGCTGGGCTACGGTCCCGCACACCGTTAGGCCGTCTTCCGCTCACGCCCCAACATCGTGCAGCCCGCCTCCAGTGGTGTCGCGACAGGCGTGAATGGAGGGACGAATGGAGACGTGTCGTCTTCAGCGATGAGAGTCGCTTCTGCCTTGGTGCCAATGATGGTCGTATGCGTGTTTGGCGCCGTGCAGGTGAGCGCCACAATCAGGACTGCATACGACCGAGGCACACAGGGCCAACACCCGGCATCATGGTGTGGGGAGCGATCTCCTACACTGGCCGTACACCACTGGTGATCGTCGAGGGGACACTGAATAGTGCACGGTACATCCAAACCGTCATCGAACCCATCGTTCTACCATTCCTAGACCGGCAAGGAAACTTGCTGTTCCAACAGGACAATGCACGTCCGCATGTATCCCGTGCTACCCAATGTGCTCTAGAAGGTGTAAGTCAACTACCCTGGCCAGCAAGATCTCCGGATCTGTCCCCCATTGAGCATGTTTGGGACTGGATGAAGCGTCGTCTCACGCGGTCTGCACGTCCAGCACGAACGCTGGTCCAACTGAGGCGCCAGGTGGAAATGGCATGGCAAGCCGTTCCACAGGACTACATCCAGCATCTCTACGATCGTCTCCATGGGAGAATAGCAGCCTGCATTGCTGCGTAAGGTGGATATACACTGTACTAGTGCCGACATTGTGTATGCTCTGTTGCCTGTGTCTATGTGCCTGTGGTTCTGTCAGTGTGATCATGTGATGTATCTGACCCCAGGAATGTGTCAATAAAGTTTCCCCTTCCTGGGACAATGAATTCACGGTGTTCTTATTTCAATTTCCAGGAGTGTATTTTTACAGAGCGACGTAGCTATGAAGTAGAATGCTTCATTTGCTTTAAAAGATTAAAGATTTCTCTGCTATTTCTACAAAATAATAAAACTGAACTAAACTCCGCTCGAACGGGCCACGAAGGCCCGGCGATACCGACCGGCCGCCGTGTCATCCTAAGGCACAGGCGTCACTGGATGCGGATGTGGAGGTGCACGTGGTCAGCACAGCGCTCTCCCGGCTGTATGTCGAGACCGGAGCCGCTACTTCTCAATCGAGTACCTCCTCAGTTTGCTTCACAAGGGCTGAGCGCACCCCGCTTACCACCAGCGCTCGGCAGGCCGGATGGTCAGCCATCCGAGTGCTAGCCCAGGCCCGACACCGACCGGTTTTCTGATGGGAACTGCTATTACCACTGCGGCAAGGCCGTTGGCTGAACTAATAAGACGGTGGAATTGATGGTAACAGTAATAGATTAAAAATTTGAAAACACTTTGACATACTACACAATAAAAATAGAAAGTAGCTGATCTGCTACCTGAGTCTACATAATATGCCTTTATCTGCTTGAGCCGTCAAAAATGGACAAGTTAATACGAAAAACAGAGTTCCAACCTAAATTTTTACCCTGCGGAAAGATTGGTATGGTCCACGAATACAACATGATTTTTGAGACGAGGTTCAAAAAGTATCAGCAGGAGATAGGTGATTTTTTTGTGGCATTCAGCTACTTATCACTAAGCAGTGATCGGTGGACGGACTATGTTTCCTTTTCATTAATTAAAACTTCCGGGCTGAATTTCCGTGGTCCATCTATAAAACTTCTTCTCCTTCCTGACGTTTCGTTGCCTAGTGCGGGCAACATCTTCTGAGGTGAGTCGGCGACTGGCTGCTGGGCGCCGGAGGTCCCGCTTATATACAGCGCTTAGATGGCGCCACCACTCATCACGTGATTTCGACTTTAAAACTATCTCTGGCTAGAACCATTTCTCTCGATTACAGGTAATCGATTGTCATTTCGTTGGTGCAAACTCGACAGCCATATCTTGTCTAGTTTTAATCCTTCTTCTTTTTTATTAAAATTATTTTTGTGCTTGTAGATCTCTATAGCTTCTCTATACATGCGGGTATAACAATCTGAGGTCCTAGCTATCACGTTTGTCTCACTAAATTTTACTTCGTGATCACCGTCTTTGCAAACGTGTTCCGCTACAGCTGATTTGTCAATTTGTCCCAATCTGAAGTTCCTTTTGTGTTCCGTTAGGCGGGTATTAACACTCCTTTTAGTTGTTCCAATATAAACCATGCCACAGCTACACGGAATTTTATACACATCTGGGGTGGCTAAGGGGTGTCGTGCGTCTTTCACCGAACTTAAACTTTCACTAATTTTCTTGGTAGGTCGAAAGATTGTCTCCACTTCAAACTTGCCCAAAACTTTCCCAATACGGTCCGTGACGTTATGAATAAATGAAAGAAAAACTTTTCCAGCCGACGGTTGTTGCTGTCGTGTATTTTCGGACACTTTTCTTCTAGGGTGGAGTGCTCGATCTATCTCGTTGTCAGTGTACCCATTTCTCTTAAAAGCCGTTGGCAGATGGCTTAATTCATCTTGCAAATAGGAGGAGAAGAAGTTTTATATATGAACCACGGTAATTCAGCCCGGAAGTTTTAATTATTGAAGACGCTGGCCGTGAAATTTTACATGTTATGATAAGTTCCCTTTTATTTGCCTTTTTAATTTAATAGTTTGATGCTATGTATGTTGAAACTGAGAGAGTCAATTTTTTTTTCAATCTGTGTTCGATTTCTATGTTTATTACAGGCAATAATAGAAATAAGAAAAAAACGAAAATGGGTTACTTCAGAAACCTGTTATTTTCAGCGGTTTTTACAGTTAGGTTAAAGTGGCGTGAAGAAAGAAACGATATAACCGAAAACCGGCCGTTTCAGCGACAACCGCCATCGCTGTGTTTGTAACGGAACTGCTGTTGAACCGCGGCAGACACCGCTGTTGTCTGGTCCGATACTATAAGGCCGTGGGCCGGCGCCGGTCACGGGGGACGTAACTCGAGCGACTGGCGAGCCGTGAGGCGGTGCTCGGCAGCGGCGGCTAGGGCCGGGTAGGTGGGACCGCTTGCGCCAAGCTGAGGCTGCGGTCCGGCGGGGAGCACGCGGCGCGCAGCGGGCGGTTCGCTCGATAACTTTAAAGGGGCGCTGCCGCGCGCCACTATGGCCGTAGTAGTGGGCCTGGCCGCGCTGTGCGTAGCGCGTGCTGCCAGACAGAGAGAGAGTTGGAGGGCGGGAGGGAGGCAGGGGGTACCTGCCGTACGTGGCCGTGCAGCCTACGCGGCCACATCGATTCCGCGCTGTCCACGGCCACGGGCCGCTAGCGGGTCAAGCGCGGCGGTCACGACCCCTCAGGCGGCAGCCAGTGAAGCGCTCGCGAGGACCTCTGTCGGCGCCCATTCACAACCACCCGGAGCGGCTGCCATCGCATCACCGCTAAGTCAATGGAGTGTACAATCCAACACTCGCTATTTTTTTTTCGGTCCTCTTCGGCTGTATACTGCCGGCCATTACAAAAGCTGCACCAGGAAGTATCGTTGAGCCGTGGCACGGCATTACGATTTACCTTTCCGCGAATATCTAAGTCTGCATCTACACGATTACTTTGCAATTCACAATTAAGTATATCTATATATATATATATATATATATATATACATATATATATTGTTGTGTCGGCAGATTAGCCAACACAACGCACACTAATTTAGAGGAGGCCGAAATGCACGCGTCAACTCACGCAGGCTGGCGTCTGAAACAGGATACGTAATGAATGGTGTAAAGAGAAGTACGTAGCTGCTGGAATACTTAACATTAATCCATCATTTGTATACAGCGTTCTTGATGATACAAGTGAGACTCTCTCTAGAAATGGTTAATGGCGCCTTGCTAGGTCGTAGCCATGGACTTAGCTGAAGGCTATTATAACTATCCCTCCGCAAATGAGAGAAAGGCTTCGTCAGTGTAGTCGCTAGCAAAGTCGTCCGTACAACTGGGGCGAGTGCTAGTACGTCTCACTAGACCTGCCGTGTGGTGGCGCTTAGTCTGCAATTACTGACAGTGGCGACACGCGGGTCCGTCGTATACTAGCAGACCGCGGCCGATTTAAAAGCTACCTCCTAGCAAGTGTGGTGTCTGGCGGTGACACCACATATATATATATATATGTTGTTGTTGTTGTGGTCTTCAGTCCTGAGACTGGTTTGATGCAGCTCTCCATGCTACTCTATCCTGTGCAAGCCTCTTCATCTCCCAGTACCTACCGCAACCTACATCCTTCTGAATCTGCTTAGTGTATTCATCTCTTCGTCTCCCTCTACGATTTTTACCCTCCACGCTGCCCTCCAATACTAAATTGGTGATTTCTTGATGCCTCAGAACATGTCCTACCAACCGGTCCCTTCTTCTCGTCAAGTTGTGCCACAAACCCCTCTTCTCCCCAATTCTATTCAATACCTCCTCATTAGTTTTGTGATCTACCCACCTAATCTTGAGCATTCTTCTGCAGCACCACATTTCGAAAGCTTCTATTCTCTTCCTGTCCAAACTATTTATTGTCCATGTTTCACTTCCATACATGGCTACACTCCATACAAATACTTTCAGAAACGACTTCCTGACACTTATATCTATACTCGATGTTAACAAATTTCTCTTCTTCAGAATCACTTTCCTTGCCATTGCCAGTCTACATTTTATATCCTCTCTACGTCGACCATCATCAGTTATTTTGCTCCCCAAATAGCAAAACTCCTTTACTACTTTAAGTGTCTCATTTCCTAATCTAATTCCTTCAGCATCATCCGACTTCATTCGACTACATTCCATTATCCTCGTTTTGCTTTTGTTGATGTTCATCTTACGTCCTCCTTTCAAGACACTATCCATTCCGTTCAACTGCTCTTCCAAGTCCTTTGCTGTCTCTGACACAATTACAATGTCATCGGCGAACCGCAAAGTTCTTATTTCTTCTCCATGGATTCTAATACCTACTCCGAACTTTTCTTTTGTTTCCTTTACTGCTTGCTCAATATACAGATTGAATAACATCGGGGATAGGATACAGCCTCGTCTCACTCCCTTCCCAACCACTGCTTCCCTTTCATGCCCCTAGATTCTTATAACTGCCATCTGGTTTCTGTACAAATTGTAAATAGCCTTTCGCTCCCTGTATTTTACCCCTGCCACCTTCAGAATTTGAAAGAGAGTATTCCAGTCAACATTGTAAAAAGCTTTCTCCAAGTCTAAAAATGCTAGAAACGTAGGTTTGCCTTTTCTTAATCTAGCTTCTAAGATAAGTCGTAGGGTCAGTATTGCCTCACGTGTTCCAACATTTCTACGGAATCCAAACTGATCTTCCCCGAGGTCGGCTTCTACTAGTTTTTCCATTCTTCTGTAAAGAATTAGCGTTAATATTTTGCAGCTGTGACTTATTAAACTAATAGTTCGGTAATTTTCTCATCTGTCAACACCTGCTTTCTTTGGGATTGGAATTATTATATTCTTCTTGAAGTCTGAGGGTATTTCGCCTGTTTCATACATCTTGCTCACCAGATGGTAGAGTTTTGTCAGGACTGGCTCTCCCAAGGCCGTCAGTAGTTCCAATGGAATGTTGTCTACTCCGGGGCCTTGTTTTGACTCAGGTCTTTCAGTGCTATGTCAAACTCTTCACGCAGTATCGTATCTCCCATTTCATATTCATCTACATCCTCTTCCATTTCGATACCTCAAGTACATCGCCCTTGTATAGACCTTCTATATACTCCTTCCACCTTTCTGCTTTCCCTTCTTTGCTTAGAACTTGGTTTCCATCTGAGCTCTTGATGTTCATGCAAGTGGTTCTCTTATCTCCAAAGGTCTCTTTAATTTTCCTGTAGGCAGTATCTATCTTACCCCTAGTGAGATAACCCTCTACATCCTTACATTTGTCCTCTAGCCATCCCTGCTTAGCCATTTTGCAGTTCCTGTCGATCTCATTTTTGAGACGTTTGTATTCCTTTTTGCCTGCTTCATTTACTGCATTTTTATATTTTCTGCTTTCATCAATTAAATTCAATATCTCTTCTGTTACCCAAGGATTTCTACTAGCCCTCGTCTTTTTACCTACTTGATCCTCTGCTGCCTTCACTACTTCGTCCCTCAAAGCTACCCATTCTTCTTCTACTGTATTTCTTTCCCCCATTACTGTCAATTGTTCCCTTATGCTCTCCCAGAAACTCTGTACAACCTCTTGTTCTGTCAGTTTATCCAGGTCCCATCTCCTTAAATTCCCACCTTTTTGCAGTTTCTTCAGTTTTAACCTACAGGTCATAACCAATAGATTGTGGTCAGAGTCCACATCTGCCCCTGGAAAGTCTTACAATTTAAAACCTGGTTCCTATATCTCTGTCTTACCATTAGATAATCTATCTGAAATCTGTCAGAATCTCCAGGCTTCTTCCATGTATACAGCTTTCTTTTATGATTCTTGAACCAAGTGTTAGGTATGATTAAGTTGTGCTCTGTGCAAAATTCTACCAGGCGGCTTCCTCTTTCATTTCTTAGTCCCAATCCATATTCACCTACTACGTTTCCCTCTCGCCCTTTTCCTACTACCGAATTCCAGTCACCCATGACTATTAAATTTTCGTCACCCTTCACTATCTGAATAATTTCTTTTATTTCATCATACATTTCTTCCATTTCCTCGTCCTCTGCAGAGCTAGTTGGCATATAAACTTGTACTACTGTAGTAGGCGTGGGCTTCGTATCTACCTTGGCCACAATAATGCGTTCAGTATGCTGTTTGTAGTAGCTTACCCGCATTGCTATTTTCCTGTTCATTATTAAACCTACTCCAGCATTACCCCTATTTGATTTTGTGTTTATAACCCTGTAGTCACCTGACCAGAAGTCTTGTTCCTCCTGCCACCGAACTTCACTACTTCGTCCCTCAAAGCTACGCATTCTTCTTCTACTGTATTTCTTTCCCCCATTCCTGTCAATTGTTCCCTTATGCTCTCCCTGAAACTCTGTAATTCCTACTATATCTAACTTTAACCTATCCATTTCCCTTTTTAAATTTTCTAACCTACCTGCCCGATTAAGGGATCTGACATTCAACGCTCCAATCCGTAGAACGTCAGTTTTCTTTCTCCTGATAACGACATCCTCTTGAGTAGTCCCCGCCCGGAGATCCGAATGGGGGACTGTTTTACCTCCGGATTATTTTACTTAAGAGGACGCCATCATCATTTAACCATACATATATACATAGTACATATATATAGTTAAGGCTCACCGGCCACTTTACCATCTTCTTCTTCAGTGTGAATGCACAAACAGTGCACGAACTCTTACGGGAATCGGCAACGCGCCGCGAGTAATGAGTATAATGGGCGGGGGCACTACGAATGTAGTGCGGGACAATACGTTGAGAATGTGGGTTTCGCAGGAGGCGTGCCAGAGATAAATCGCTGCAGTCGCGCTATCCTCTGTGTCCTCGGTGGCTCAGGTCCCATACCTATGTTTTTATTTTCCGTATCTTTAGAGCCCTTCCTCCGCACTGTCCACGCAAGATTAACAGGCATAACATTGAGTGGTGAGAAAACTGTCATACGAGCTTATGCTGATGACGTGGGCGTTGTAATAAGGAATAAGGAGGAGACAGTTACACTGGAAAGAGAAATTCAAAGGTATTGTCTAGCGTCGGGAGCGACAACAAATGAAAACAAAAGTAAAATATTGAATCTACGGGGCCTAGATCACCTCCGACTGGCATGGGCAAAACAAGACAACAAACATAAAACTTTGGGAATAACTTGAATGGCATGTCCGATGAGGATGGCTGCTTTAAACTGGACGGAAACTAGGAGGAAATTTCATGGTGCTGTAACGGAGAACATCCATCGAACTATGGACCTGGTGCAAAAAGTCACATTCATCAACTCCTGCATTTTGTGTAAAGCGTATTTCACTGCGCAGGTATTTCCAATCCCTAAACTAGTAGCGAAAGGGATCATGTCCACTGTTACCAATTATATATGGCGAGGAGACATATTCAGGTTTGGTGCGACTATCGTTATACTGGATGTCAGAAATGGGGGCCTCGGTTTGGTGGATATTCGCAATAAAGCGTCTGCTCTGTTCGTCAAACGGACTTTCCATATACTCAGAGAACTTCCACACTGTATAACCGCAAAGCTCTTTGAGGCTGTGACACCCCCTGGCCTGCAAGCACCGATTAATGTGCGAATGTGATACACTCCAGATACACTGCAGTATGTGAGGAACTTTTTCCTCGAAGCAAGTTATCTTAGTGACGAAGTCAGAAGCAACACATGTATCACAGCGCGCGGCGTCATACTTGAAAGGAAGTTAAATGAGGGCAGAAACAAAATTGAAACGAAATTCCCAAATTGTGACTGGAAAGTTGTATGGCGGAACATCAACTATGCTGGGCTATCTACAGACGCTATTTCCGCATGGTACAAAACAGTTAACAATGTCATCAGCACCAACGAGAGACTATATGGGATCGGTTTAAACCAGACACACCTTTGTGGAAAATGCAGTCTGGTGGATACATTCATCCACAGATTCACCTGTGGTGGCAATGTGCATAACTGGAATTGGACCAGGCAACAAATCGACTTTCTCACTAGATCCTCTACGCAATATACACTCCTGGAAATGGAAAAAAGAACACATTGACACCGGTGTGTCAGACCCACCATACTTGCTCCGGACACTGCGAGAGGGCTGTACAAGCAATGATCACACGCACGGCACAGCGGACACACCAAGAACCGCGGTGTTGGCCGTCGAATGGCAGCATTTGTGCACCGCCGCCGTCAGTGTCAGCTAGTTTGCCGTGGCATACGGAGCTCCATCGCAGTCTTTAACACTGGTAGCATGCCGCGACAGCGTGGACGTGAACCGTATGTGCAGTTGACGGACTTTGAGCGAGGGCGTATAGTAAGCATGCGAGAGGCCGGGCGGACGTACCGCCGAATTGCTCAACACGTGGGGCGTGAGGTCTCCACAGTACATCGATGTTGTCGCCAGTGGTCGGCGGAAGGTGCACGTGCCCGTCGACCTGGGACCGGACCGCAGCGACGCACGGATGCACGCCAAGACCGTAGGATCCTACGCAGTGCCTTAGGGGACCGCACCGCCACTTCCCAGCAAATTAGGGACACTGTTGCTACTGGGGTATCGCCGAGGACCATTCGCAACCGTCTCCATGAAGCAGGGCTACGGTCCTGCACACCGTTCGGCCGTCTTCCGCTCACGCCCCAACATCGTGCAGCCCGCCTCCAGTGGTGTCGCGACAGGCGTGAATGGAGGGACGAATGGAGACGTGTCGTCTTCAGCGATGAGAGTCGCTTCTGCCTTGGTGCCAATGATGGTCGTATGCGTGTTTGGCGCCGTGCAGGTGAGCACCACAATCAGGACTGCATACGACCGAGGCACACAGGGCCGACACCCGGCATCATGGTGCGGGGAGCGATCTCCTACACTGGCCGTACACCACTGCTGATCGTCGAGGGGACACTGAATAGTGCACGGTACATCCAAACCGTCATCGAACCCATCGTTCTACCATTCCTAGACCGGCAAGGGAACTTGCTGTTCCAACAGGACAATGCACGTCCGCATGTATCCCGTGCCACCCAACGTGCTCTAGAAGGTGTAAGTCAACTACCCTGGCCAGCAAGATCTCCGGATCTGTCTCCCATTGAGCATGTTTGGGACTGGATGAAGCGTCGTCTCACGCGGTCTGCACGTCCAGCACGAACGCTGGTCCAACTGAGGCGCCAGGTGGAAATGGCATGGCAAGCCGTTCCACAGGACTACATCCAGCATCTCTACGATCGTCTCCATGGGAGAATAGCAGCCTGCATTGCTGCGAAAGGTGGATATACACTGTACTAGTGCCGACATTGTGCATTCTCTGTTGCCTGTGTCTATGTGCCTGTGGTTCTGTCAGTGTGATCATGTGATGTATCTGACCCCAGGAATGTGTCAATAAAGTTTCCTCTTCCTGGGACAATGAATTCACGGTGTTCTTATTTCAATTTCCAGGAGTGTATAACGCCTTCGCTCCTCCTGAGACCAGACATGACATACTTTCCGAAATTAAAAACCAACGCCATTAGCTGGTTACTGGGAAAATATGTTAGTTATGTCATCCACAAACTAGGGTCGGACAACGAGATAGAATTCCGCGTTTACATGAAGTGTGAATATACAAAAGTCAGCACGTATCGCAACCACAAGAAGCACTACGCAACATGCGGAAGATCATTTTTGAAAGGATGGGTGTTGGTAAAATATGTGGAACCACTACAACACCTTCAACGAGAACGAACAGAAGAAAATTAAAAGTCACTTGGTTTCTTATTATTATTTACTATTACCTTGCTTCCGGAACTTCTATGTTAAACGAAAATTTTTTTTTTTCCAAAACATTTTGTTCAGAATTACTCGTGTTCGACTTCCAAAGTATTTGTGTGATTCAAGAAGAATTGTTAAGTTTTTATCAGTGTTCAGTTTCTACTCAGAGAAGGGGTTTCTTTGTCTTTCTTAC
Organism: Schistocerca cancellata; assembly: GCF_023864275.1. NCBI lineage: Eukaryota > Metazoa > Arthropoda > Insecta > Orthoptera > Acrididae > Schistocerca > Schistocerca cancellata. Next base: position 20,283,222 of record NC_064631.1, on the reverse strand, counting down.
ATCGGAGAATGGGAATTTTGTGTTAAGATTTCTGCACACTTAGTGCTATGACACAACAGGGGATATGAAAAAAGGGGTTGGAGGGGTTTGGGCCTCGACGCACTGGCAGTGCCGTGAAGAGACCCCACTGCTAGTGCGGCGTGTACCACGCCCTGACCATCCTAAAAATAAAAAAATAAAAATCAAAAAATAAAATAAAAAATAAAAGTGGTTAAAAGAAATTGGATTGCTGGGAAAAACTGTTTTAAAAAAGGTGGATCGAGCGTCTGCCATGTAAGCAGGACATCCCGGGTTCGAGTCCCGGTCGGGGCACACATTTTCATCTGTCCCCGTAAGCAGCTAAGGGTGTTCATTTCATTGAAATTTCGGAATTAAGTCTCTGGCAGAGGATTCATCGAACCTTTTTTCCACGCCCACACCAACGTGGTGACCAAACCAAACGTTCTACTGTCACCTCTGTCAGCATGTTAGTTATCTAATAGGTGGGTCACAGAGTGCTGGGCAGTGATGTTATCCGTGCGTCTGGGTAAGACTACGCATTAACACGGTCCAAAAAAAATGGTTCAAATGGTTCTGAGCGCTATGGGACTTAACATATATGGTCATCAGTCCCCTAGAACTTAGAACTACTTAAACCTAACTAACCTAAGGACATCACACAACACCCAGCCATCACGAGGCAGAGAAAATCCCTGACCCCGCCGGGAATCGAACCCGGGAACCCGGGCGCGGGAAGCGATAACGCTACCGCCCGACCACGAGCTGCGGGCTAACACGGTCCATCAGGTGATAGATAATGGACGAAACGCAAATGAGGGTACCAATTTGAAGAGCAGAGGGAAAAAAGTGCCAAGACTCGTGCTGTGGGAAAAAAAACCTCTGCGACAGTGGGATAGGTAGTAAGAGCAGTAGTGGCTTACTAGCTGCGATAGTTCATGCAAGGTTGGGTTTGTTAGTATGGGTATCATGCAGCATTACCGTGGCAAGCGATGTCGATATATCCGAGTTCGCTGCAGCCGCTGCATTCCTGGAACAATCAAGATCGTTATATATTAGTGGGAGATCTCAGTGTGTGGGGAGTGCGTGGAGCTTGCCTACGGTACGGCTTCCCTGTGTGGTGCCAGTTATTCGGCAAGTGTGTTCCAACTGGATATCCAGTAATGGTGTCTGATTAACAGGGGCTCACCTGTACCGTTGTGTTTGCGCGTACTTGGCCATAGATGTTAGGTCATTACAAGATGTCTTTTGGTCTTTTATGTTTCCATCTATGGCTGTGGTCGTAGTTCCCCACATTGAGAATAAACGGGTTCTGCGAGTGTCTGGAGATTCTGCATAGTCTTGTGGTGAGTTTGTGGATTACCTCCGTGAGAGTCTCAAGTCGGTATTCCCGGTGAAGGTCCAGTTCATCGACCCACCTTTAACAAACCTCTCTACCGTTCCACTCTGGAACAGCACGAGGGAAAACCGAACGTTTAAAATTTTTAGTGCGCGCTCTTATTTCTCTTATTTCATTCCGATGATCATTTCTCCCTTTGTGGGCGGATTCAAAAAAAATATTTTCGCACTCTGAGGAGAAAGTTCGTGATTTGACATTTCCGGAGAAAGTCCTGCTGCAGCGAAAAACGCCTTTGTTTTAATGACAGCCACCCCAATTCAATTCGTGTACCATATCCATGGCACTCTCTTCCCTATTTCGCTGTAATACAAAACGATCAGTCCTTCTTTGAACTTTTTCGATGTCCCTCGTCAATATTATCTGATACGGATCCCAGACTACGCAGAAATACTCCAGAAGAGTGCGGAAAAGCATAGTGTAGGCTGCATCTTTAGTAGACCTTTCTACGTGTTCTGCCAGTAAATTTCAGTCTTTGGTTTGCTTTCACCGCAACATTATTTGTGTGATCGTCCCAATTCAAGTTATCGGTAACTGTAATCCCAAAGTATTGAGAAAGGTGTTTATAGCCTTTAGATTTGTGTAACTTATGGCACTGTAATGAATACAGTATACTTAACTTCAGTTACGATGACAGTAATCGTGACTCTATAGCATAATTAATTTATCAGTCCATAAACTTAATTGGTTAATTTATACAGTCACGTCAGTTTTCCTCAGCCATCTGAGCCCACTAATGTGTAAAGAACCATTAGATAATGCCGACAGATGAATATTGATCCTATCAACTAAAGAAAGCCACAAGATGGCGTAAATCAGTAAGGTTCTGAGCCGTTGCATACACGTTTTGGCTGACGCGTATCCTCCGGCGGTTGTTGTCCTGCAGCCTTAACGTCAGCAGTCCGTCCACTCGACCGACCAGGAGCCACAGGGATCTGTCTTCACTGCCACCTCCGTTAAAGCTGGCCATAAGAACTACGCTCTCTCGAATTAGGAACACCAGTCTGCTGCGACTCAGTACGTAACAGCACGGAGAGGCGCACGACGAGCAAATTCTGTTGCGGACAAGAGTCGATCCCTTATTCCGTCACAGACCTTAAAAAAGTATCACTTCGTTACAGATACACTCCAAGACAAAAAAAACCAAGCAATTGTCCAAATGGAACTGAAATTGGAAGATATGACATACGTGTACAGACAAAAAATCGTTACAATTTCAGAAAAATTGGATTATTTTATTCAAGAGAACGATTTCACAAATTCAGGAAGTTACTAACGTGTTGGTCCACCTATGGCCCTTATGGAAGCAGTTATTCGGCTTGACAAGATTGATAGAGTTGTTTGGTGTTCTCCTGAGGGATATAAAGCCAAATATTGTCCAACTGGCGTGTTAGATCGTCAAAATCCCTAGCTGGTAGGCAGGGGCTGCCCATAATGCCCCAAACGCTCCACATTTGGGAGCCATTCGGCGACCATACTGACCAAGGTGGGGTTTGTCAAGCACGAAGACAAGCAGTGTGCTGGCGGGCATTATCTTGTTTTGGCATGAAGAACTACAAAACGGGGCGTAGAACATCATCGTTATACCGTTTTGCTTAGAGAATGACGCGGATGAGAACCAGGGATATCCTGCTATGGAATGAAATGGCACCACAGCTCGTCACTGCTGGCTGTTTGGCCATATGGCGGGTGACAGGTTTGTACCACAACAGTCTCCAAGGCGTCTCTAGACACGTCCTCACAGGCAATCGGGACCTGTAATCTGATTGACTGGACTAGAATTGTCTTCAGTGATGAGTCCCACTTTTCAAACTGAGCCCCAATGACGTGTCTGGAGACACCCCCCCCCCCCTTGACCTGCCTGCCCGTCACCTGCCGCGCGGCCTGACGATCAAGGCTTGTGGCATCCTTATAGAAAAGTGATATGTCGAGGTGTTCTGCCCCCCCAATTGCTCCCCTCAGGGCAAGCCATCCTGCGCTTACATTTCATCAACAAAATGTCCTCCCGCACATGGTGATAGTTTCTACTGCCTGTCTTCGGGCTTGCCAAACCATACTTTAACTAGCAGGGTCGCCAGATCTCACGCCAGCTGAGAACGCTGGGTGAATTATGGGCTGGGCCCTGTAGCCAGATCAGGATTTGGCGATCTAATGCTCCAGCTGGACAGAATTTGGCCCAATATCTCGTAGGAAGACATCCAACAACTCTGTCAATCAGTGCCAAACCGAGTAGCTGCAGTAACTGCTTCCGTAAGGGACAGAGACGGGCCAACGCGTTGTTGACTTCCTCAATTTGTGAACCTCTTTCTCTTGAATAAATAACCCAATTTTTGTGAAACTATAATTATTTGTTTGTCCAAACCTGTTCCGTCACATCTTCCGAATCATTCGGATAATTCCTTCACCGAGCGTCGTCTTCTGTTTTCCTTAGAGTATATTCGGACGGAAGTTGAACCCATATTTTCTCAACACGAACTGGCTTCCATCACCTCGGAAGCACTCTTGTGTAGATCGAGATCAATAGAAGACAGGTGAGCGTTTATCACTGGCTGTCACGCAAATGGCATGCTCCGTACGCTCGCGGCTGCTTTGCTTGCCTTCCTTTTTTTTAATTACGTGGCTTTCGCCACGAGCTGCCGCTACCACTCTGACGTTGTAAGAACTAATGCACTACATCCATTGGCGTCCGTATGTGACACTTGTCATGGCCAACAACATTCTCTCTTGTTATTTGCTTCCTGTAGCTAGTATCGGGTCACTGAATACCTCACTCTAGAAGGTAGACGATATATTATTCTTTATTTTCTACCGTTTCTGTCTTATACTTCTCAAAAGAATCAGGGTAACACGGTTTTGGGCGTCTGTCATCTCCTATTGATTGTTAATCGATGACTGGGTACGTTACAAACTACATCTTTATCTTTCACAAATTAACTACACAACAAAACGTCACTACATCCTCGACCGTCAGCATAAAAATGAATGAAATGTCCGACAGGTGTTGAGAAAGAAAGTGGGAACAATCATTCAACCGGTCATCCTGGCCCTTTGTCGTGGAACTTGGAGAGCTTCAATAACTTTATCGCCGTGTGAGCGTTTATCACTGGCTGTCACCCAAATGGAATGCTCCATATGTCTATGGAGGTCACCCTGTTGTGGGTTGGTTGGTTGTTTTGCGGAAGGAGACCAGACAGCGCGGTCATCGGTCTCATTGGAATAGGGAAGGACGGGAAAGGAAGTCGGCCGTGCCCTTTGAAAGGAACCATCTCGGCATTTGCTTGGAGCGATTTAGGGAAATCACGGAATACCTAAATCAGGATTGTCTCCCGAATGCGAGTCCAGTGTCTAACCACTGCGCCACCTCGTTCGGTCACCCTGTTGTATTTGTTCGCATTCTTCAAAGGGAGCCGTGGGAGTTCTTGGACAGTCTGTGGCGGAACAGAAAGACCACGAACCCGTGTGTCATGCATGTCCCACATATGTCCGACATATGCCCCAATGGGGATTAGGTCGGTACTCAACACCGGCCATTCCATTACTTCAATGTCCAGGCTTCACAAGACATTCCTTCTGACTTCTGCTACATGGGTCTTGCCATTAGAAGAAATTCAGGGCAATCAGCGTAGGAAGCAGCCAAAAAACCGTCCAACGGGATCTACTCAGCGTACTGCCTGGTGGTGGGGCGACGATGTACCACATTGGTTATCAACAATGAAGCTTCCCCACAACATCACAGAACCGTCTGAATCTGTAGATTTCCCGTACGACATGTGGGAGGTGCCGTTCACCAAGTGTCTCCACATACTAACACCACCATTACGTCCAGTTAGAGGACGAGTATCTGTGGATAACACTTTTCGCCAGTGACGAAGTTGCCAGTTGACATGGGAACGGCAGAACTGAAGGCGGGCTGCAAGATGTTTTCTGTCGTGTCAAGCGGTGTTCTCGAACAGGACGTCTGAGACCTATAGTCCCTTCTCCTAATCTGATTATTACAGTCAGATAGGACACAGTGACCCCAGCGGCCCTTCTGAGATCGTCTTTCTATGCTCTGGCGGTAGCCTGGCAACGCCGCAACGCTGAAATGGGTGGATATCGGTCTTCACGTGGGGTTGTAATACGCCGGTGAACGTGTTCAACACACCTTGTACACTGATCTGTCTCCCTGTAGCGCATCCACAACCTGTGGTGAGAAGTGGAGAGAGACTGCGATCTGCAACAACACTGCATTGCTTTAAAATGTCCCACTGCATGTGCTTGGTCGAATACAACGTCCATAAATGACAACTGCTATCTGTGCACCTCACCAGAAAACGCTATGACGAAGGTACTCACTTCTGTTTGACGGGTCATCTGACACTGTAAAGCATGACACAGCCAATAGATTTCGAATGATTTTAAGTGTTAGGTACACTGAAAGCGAAAATCTCAAACTATGCAGTAAGACCACAGGTACCGCCTGTATCGAAATAGATTTAACATACCGGATATTGATATTTCGTGTTCCCATGTTTCTTTTGAACTGCGCATAATAGGTAGCAAATGAAAACGAGATAGGTGAAAAAGTAAGTAAATTGTTTATTATTTCAAAAGTAGTCAACATAATGGTTAATACATTTATCCCACTGCGAGACAAGACGGACAATGCCTCCATGGAAAAAAGTTTGCGTGTGCCTACAGCACGATGATTGCACCCAGACGAAGGAAATCGATGGCTACGAATGTCTCTTTTCAGGGCTCCAGAAATATAGAAATCACGTGAGGAGAGATCGGGACTGTATGGAGGATGTGTAAGAGCTTCCCAATGAAACTTTTGCAGCGTACTTCATACAACCTTGGCATCACGTCAGCGGGCCTGATCTCACCCGTTGGTATTACCATACGAGGGTAATCCCGAAAGTTAGGTCTCCTATTTTTATATGTACATAGACCTGTTTATTTCTACAATGGTTTACATCAGTTTACAGCTTGAACACTTAGCTATATTTTGACATAATCACCATTTCTGTCGATGCATTTTTGTAGACGCTGTGGCAGTTTTTGCATGCCCGTGTGATATCAGCTCGCCGCCATGCTGTTCAGAAAGTTATGAACCTCTTCTTTCACCTCGTCGTCGGAGCTGAATCGCTTTCCGGCCAAATATTCTTTTCACCTAGGGAACAGGTGATAGTCACTGGGTGCCAAGTCAGGACTATAGGGCGGGTGAGTGATTATGTTCCACTGAAACTGTCGCAGGAGAGCAACGGTTTGCCGAGCGATGTGTGGGCGAGCGTTATCATGGAGAATGTGTACGGCCTTGCTCAACATTCCTCTTCTCCGGGTTTGAATCGCCCGTTTGAGTATTTTTTCAGTCTCACAGTACCTGTCAGCGCTAATTGTGGTCCCAGTGATTTATCTCCCACGACGAGGTGAACGAAGAGGTTCGTAACTTTCTGAACAACATGGCGGCGAGCTGGTATGACATGGCCATACAAAAGCTGCCACAGCGTCTACAAAAATGCATCGACAGATATGGTGATTATGTCGAAAAATAGCTAAGTGTTCAAGCTGTAAACTGATGTAAACCATTGTAGAAATAAACAGATCTATGTGCTTATAAAAAAATTGGAGACCTAACTTTTGGGATTACCCTCGTATTTTTGGATCACTGAAGAAAGACTTTGTGGCAGTCGATTTGCTTTGCACGAAGGAGTGCACGCCAGGGAATTGATCGTCTTGTCTCAGAGTGGAGATAACGGTCATGGCGGTTACTTATTAAATAATGGACAGTTTACTTACCTTTCTCCATCTTCCTCGTTTTCATTTGACTGACCCTATTGTTTTAACTTGGGACAAGTAAACATATCGAAAACAACGCATGGTACGAAACAAAATGTTCTAGGTGAAAATTTCTTATTAGTAAAGAGAAAATCTGTCAGTGCTACGACTGTCCACCTCCCAAGAACCCCTCCTGTGTTGGCAGGGACAACGTTATATTTTCAAATGGGACCCCCGCACCCACCATGTTATTGCCTCATGGAATTATACGCCAATAAGTACTTAAGGTTTACTCAAACTATTGTTTTTCATTCGTAGCAGAATGTACTTCCACCGTCAAACATAAAGTTCGCGTGTTTGTGCAATTAAGAACCAACGCATTTGGTTCTATATTTCATTATCGATGTAAATGTAAACCTTTAAGATCTAACGGTTGATGCTTATGAACGAAATTCACATTAGCGTTGCAACGTTGGTCGTACACTACAGTATGGTTAGCCGCTTCAAAGTCCGTTTGGAAACTACGTTTAGCGTGATACAGACTCAAAGAGGCGTAATAGTTTTCTGTATGCTTGATATCGGTGAGTCCCCTTGCCTCTCGCTTTTGGGGTGCTTGATTTCGGTGAGTGTCCGTGGCAGGTCGCCTGTCTCTATCACCTGACAGACATTTTACTTTACTTCCAGGCTTGTCGTCTGCATTCCATCGGCAGCCGCGAAGTGCCCAGCACAAGAGCTAAGTCGGTTGGGTGAAAACGCACACCAAGATCAGTCACCCTGATGGGGGCGTTCGATGGCGGCCGCGGAAGTCGAACATTCCAGTGGCTTGGGGGCTCGCCACAATCACCCGTGTAGGGAACACAAAACTACATCACCACCGAAGTAGCTCATCTGCTGCAAATTTCAGCGTGTAGCCATATTATTTGTACTGTAGCATCACTTCTGAAATACTCAGGTGACGTTTGAACTTCACTAGCAATCTTTACAACGCAAAGATTTACATTTACAGCTCAAATGAAATGAAGAATCAAATGCGTCGTTTCTTAATGCAACAACAAACACACCTGATATTTGCTGATTCGTGGGACGCTTCTTGGGGACGATAGGTCCTCAACCGTATAGTATTGAGAAAAATTTGATCAATTTTTAGTTTGTGTCGTCCAGGTGTAACAGTAGACACATAGGCTAGCTTACAATGGAGACTATTGCTGCTCAGGTTGCCTTTCTTGTGCAACGCTATTCGTGTCTTTTGGCACTATGTTGGGTAACTAGTTACAATACAAAACAAAGAGTGTGGCTTGAGAATGGACGAATCAGCCCGAAACCGGTACCCACAGAAACAATAAATTATAGGTTCATGCAACTGAAACGGACAAGATAAAAACTTTCCAAGTTTTTCTAAGCACTTGAATGGTAATCAATGATCTGAGTTGACCGTACGTACTTCTTGGCTTAGAATCCGAACATGCAATAATAATGGAGGGGGTGGGGGTGGTTCCCATTTTCCCACGCAGGAGATGGTGTTAGGAGGTGACCAGTTTTAGCGCAGACTAATGCTTAACTTTACACCTAATTTTTTTTCCTGCGATGCGAAGTTTTCGAGACATTTATTTGACTCAAGTTAAAACAAACATTGTGTCTATATAAATCATATTATTGTATTATTACTTCATACTATGAAAAGTTGTCATTGGCATACACAACAAAATATTTCGTGTATACCGCCGATTATGGATAACACCCGATACTAGCCAGGTAAAATAAAAAAAACTGCTACCAGCATATTGAACATTTCTAGCAGCTGCAGAGCAGCAAATGTACAACACAGTTCACTGTATTATGTCCCTGTGTAAGGTCAGAAGGAAGGAAGAAAGGAAGGAAGGAAGGATGGATAGAAGGAAGAAAAATTGGGCTTAACGTCCCGTTGACACAGGGGTCGTTACAGGCTTGGGTTGTGTCCAGGATGGGCAAGCATATCGGCCGTGCCATTTCAAAGGAACCATCCTCACAATTGAGGCGTTGAGACTTGACGGGACTTGTCATCATTTTGGGGTATATAAGTTATTACTGTAGTTAGTATTTTCACACGATTCCTCATCTGTTGGGTCTAAAATGGGACTTGTTCAGTATTTTTTTCCCTGTCAAAACCACTGTTGAATTTATGTTTCGTATAGAAAGTGGACTTGTCACAGAGAGAAGTCCCTATACTGCACGAAAGAACGTGAGGCGCGAGGGCAGCACTGTAACGGTTTGCAGTAATCAGCTGTGAGATTTCAAAACGGCTTCCGTGATGGAACAGTCAGACGAGTCCTATGACGATTTACATGAATTTAGAAGGAAGACAAGACGCCCTGAACTGTGGAAGAGGAATGTAATTAAACAAAAGGAGATCAGGGCACGTTGTGAAAAACTTGTACAAGGATTTCATGCAGAACGTACCTGTTCCACACATACCGGTAACTGATATCTTCTGTTTGCGGCAGCCGTGCGTATTTATAATTGGTATTCATAGATTTCCTTATAACAAAGCTTTCATTTATATGTTCGATGAAGTAACTGCTAAGTAGGGTCCTAATGCAGTGGTTTATGGATTTCGTAACTAAACATGTAGCCTCTAGTGTGAGAACGTTGTACGTATTTTCAGATGCCTGAACAGGACAGAATAGGAATCGCACAATGCTTCAATTTTGGTACACTTTAGTTCATAGTGGTAGATTTTCCAACGTTTTACACATGTTCCCAATCCGTGGGTATTCCCACAACGCCTCTGATAGGGACTTTACAAGTCTGGAATTACGGAAAAGGAGACAGGACACAGTGTATACTCCCCACCAAAGGTTCACAGTACTACAGAAAGCAAGATAACGCATGCATATTGAACTATGCACACAAGACGCATTTCTTGACTATCAGAAACATCTATATTCATTTTTTAAGAAGTCTGTAACTGTGACAAGAGAAAAATGAGCTGTTAAACGTTACGAACAATTTGATTACACTGACCAGTCAAATTGCGTCTCTTTTTCACCCAATTGGAGTGGAATGGTGAAATATGATTTTCGTCTGCTTAAGGCTGGGACAGTCCCTCATTTCCATAATGTGCCGAGAGCGTACATGGACGTCATTCCACTGAAACCTGAGAAACTGAAGGATACTACACGCATGATTGACGTTATCCCTTTGCAGTTTCCCTTTGCAGTTTCTGAGTATTTTGATAGCCTTCTAAAGCAATACGACATTAATAAACTGACTGGTGCAGAGGACGCCAATGAATCTGGAAGTGAAGTTTGGGACAGTGACCAAGAGTGACAAATTTATGAACATATATCTCTGTCCATATAAAAAGGGATGTTCAGTAACTAAAAGATGTGGAATTAACTCTCCGACGTTACTTGTGTATGACCATGTTGAAATGATTAAAAATAATATATTGCTTGTAGATGTGGTATTTCGTTTCTTTATACGACATTTCAGTACAATGACTTTTGTTTAAATCAAAAAGGGGATTTGTCAGTCTTTTTCTTATAACATTGAATCCTTCCTTACGAGTCTGTGGGACTAACTATAAGGTTTGGGAATAATGCTATTCAGAGTTATACAGTTTTTCAGTATATAACAGAACATCAGCTGAGTGACATATCCCCTTCTTGATCTCAACGCCTCAGTTGCTTGGAGCGATTTAAGGAAATCACGGAAAACCTAAATCTGGATGGCGGGACTCGGGTTTGAACCGTCGTCCTTAGACTACGAGTCCGATGTGCTGACCACTGCATCACTTTGCTGGGTTGTGGGGTCCAATGGTTGTCTGCGTACGCTAATGAAAGTCGTGTACAACAGTGGCCGAAAATCTGGTTCAATTCAGACTACTGCGAGGTACGCAGACGCCGAAAAATTTAGTGATTATGAGTCGGTGGTGGTGGTGTTGTGCAAGTGGCGAGCAGCGAGGCGTCGCCACTGGATGCTGCTGGGCACAGAGCTGGAGTGGAGCCCGTTTTTATGCTGCCGCTCCAGGATGCGCCCGAGGCCCGGTAGGCTGGCGGGGGCGGGGGCGGGGGTGGGGGTGGGGGTGGGGTGAGCGGTCCGCAGCGGCGCCGCCTCCCCCGCACCACACGGCCGCTCGGCCCGGGGCACGTCCATTACGTCACGCCGGCGTCAGACAGCGGCGCACACGCACGGCGGCCAATGGCGAGCGCGGCGGCGCGATCAATACTCAATCAGCATGTCAGAGCGTAATGCGGGCCCGTGCCGCGCCGCGCCGCACCGTGCCGTACCCACGACCACGGCCGCGATTTGGGTCACGACCGCGCGCAGTGAGCGGTCGCGGGCTGCAGCCGGCCGTGCGCCGGCGTCACTGCGCTTCTCTCCGTCGTGCCGTCAGGCAGCCAGACATCGCGAGAACCACTTGCGGCACGAGGGATGCGAATAAATTCTCTTTCCTTTGAGATATTCGTCCCGTTATACGAGGGTCACTCCAAAAGAGATGCACACTGAGGTGTCGGGTCAGCGGTGTGTTCTGAACACAATTTCGACACAAAGCAGCTCAATAGGCTGTGGAGTAGGAGGAGTAGGCTAGCACTAGAACAGTGCATCACCACTGACTAGACACTCATTTATTGAACACGTAAGTCAGGTATTACCCAAAAGGAACAATCAGTACAAATTACAAAACAATATTCTCTTCCTTTTAGTCACTCAAACATTTAAACAGGCAAATAGCAACCATTTACTGAAAGCCTTTTAAGAAAGCAAGACTAGAAAATTTGAATGATGAGTTAAAATCATATTTAAATAAGCTCTGACCGATAACATATTTCAAAACGAAATACATCCTTTAAGGAACCAGCGATCAAAATTAATTACGTAATCCTCGACAACAATATTACATCCAAGACATTTAAGATTAAACAGTAATATATAAAATCAGAGAGCTGGAGTCCCAAGTTTTAAGCATCACGTTTCAGATGGACTGCACTGCAACAGTACGATACATGTCCCTCAGAGGATCTCCCCACACAGGAAGTTATTGCCGCAATCGATCAAATATCAACATCATTCCATGTACAGACCTAAAACAAACTAAAAGCTCTCTTACGTTTGGTACAGTTAATTCCTTTTCAACATAACGTACATCACAAGTCTAGCCCTAGGACGGCACCGACAACTCGCAATTTAGCACGCGAAAAACTACAGCGATGCATTCATCACGTAACCTTACAAAATCCAACAACAGAGAGCCGGCTCCCCAATAGGGTAACATTTAACCACGCGCAGCGTGCGGGTTTGCGGGATGCTGATCTCGCCCTTAACCTCAACACCAGTTCAAATACTAGTCAGCCTACAATCTTGAACCACCGTATACATTCCTTCAGTTACTGCATAGAAAGCCAATGTGATTGGCAAACGGACCAGCATATGATAAAAGCTTAAGCAATTTCCTTACTAGACAACCCTTATGAATAGTAGCCGTAATTTTTTTTAAACGTGAGCACACCCACAATCAAAACACAAACAACGTACGGACAGTAGCACGTAAGCAAGTAGCAATGGTAACTTCTGCTTAGATTGGCTACAAATCAGCGCGTAATTTTACACACCAGAAAACATACTTTACAACATAACCATCAATACAATAGCAAATTACTCAAACGTGTACTCCTCCACGATTTCGATTCGCAAAGCCATAGACAAAAAGTGGAGAACGTATCCCTTAGACCAACATAATGGTGCTCCCTCAGTTACCCAAATAACTGACTCCCTTAGTTGCACAGCAAAGAACCAGACCTAATGAAACCACCACAGTTTTCGCCTCTAAATTGTCACAGTACAAGTCAGATTCAATCACAAATGTAATTTTACATCACCAGTTCCCGTATAGTCAATACAAGCGCCTGATATTCACCCGTTTATAAAGGCAGGCAGCAACGTTGTACGGAAAAGAGCTTAGACACAAGCTCTTACCAATTCTCTTCTCCGAAAGCTGCCACCGCAACTCTCGGGAACCACTGGGACATCCAATGCAAAAGTCGTTACTCCTTCACACAAATTATAGGAGGCCCGCTTCCCGGTGCTTGGTACGGCGCCTTCCGTTCAGAGCCAACTTGCGAATCTCCATATGATAGGTCCGGTCCCACACTCGCTGCGTCAACCCGACAACCGTCTTCCACCACGTCCCGGATCGCACCCCCACAGGACCTCGCCTCGCTACTCCTCGCGTAGGCCCCAGAGGGCGCTGCTTACCGCCCTCACCGTGGCAGGAAAGATAAACCACCAGAGTGGCACTATCGATATGAGCCGCCACGGCTCACACACTATTTTTTTTAAATCCATCTTTTATTCTATATGTTTGAAAGTTTTACAGTGTTTAGATACAGTCTTTAGGAACAACATTTCCATTTCTCCACATAATTTCCATCCCTCTCAACAGCCTTACGCCATCTTGGAACCAGCGCCTGTATACCCGCACGGTAAAATTCTGGACCAACCTGTTGGAGCCACTGTTTGGTAGCGTGCACAAGGGAGTCATCTTCAAACCTGGTTCCACGAAGAGAGTCTTTCAGTTTCCCAAAGAGTTGATAGTCACATGGAGCCAGGTCAGGACAGTAAGGCGGGTGTTTCAGTGTTGTCCATCCGAGTTTAGTGATCGTTTCCACGGTTTTTTGACTGACATGTGGCCGTGCATTGTCGTGCAACAGCAAAACGTCCTGCTTTCGCCGATGTAGTCCAACACGACTCAGTCGAGCTCGAAGTTTCTTCAGTGTCGTCACATATGCATCAGAATTTATGGTGGTTCCACTTGGCATGACGTCCACAAGCAAGAGTCCTTCGGACTCGAAAAACACCGTAGCCAGCAAAAGGTGTGGTTCTGAATTTTTTTTTTCTCTGGTGAATTTGCATGATGCCACTCCATTGATTGTCTATTCGTCTCTGGTGAAAAATGATGGAGGCATATTTCATCATCTGTCACAATTCTTCCAAGAAATTCATCTCCACCATTCTTGTACTGTTCCAAAAGTTAGCTGTGTTGTGGGTTGGCAAGAGAGCCAACTCGGTACTACTAGAGGAAGCCTAAAGCCACGCGTTTTAGCTCACGCAGGCTGGCATGAGGTCTGGAACAGGGCAAGGAAATTAGACTTAGAAAAAACTGACGTGCCTGGTGGAATACTTTAATCCATAATGGTGAACGTCGCTCTTGACGATACTTGTTTTACAGTATCAATAGTAACTGGTAATGGCGCCTTGCTAGGTCGTAGCAAATGACGTAGCTGAACGCTCTCGGCAAATGAGAGCGTATTTTGTCAGTGAACCATCGATAGAAAAGTCGGTTGAACAACTGGGGCGAGTGCTAGGAAGTCTCTCTAGACCTGCCGTGTAGCGGCGCTCGGTCTGCAATCACTGATAGTGGCCACATGCGGGTCCGACGTATACTACGGCCCGCGGCTGATTTAAAGGCTACCACCTAGCAAGTGTGGTGTCTGGCGGTGACACCACATTCCTCCCCCGCAAATCGGCGCACGGTTGTGGCATAGGGCTTCCGCCCGCCGTGGGGAGGACCCCACGTTGACGTATGCGACGAGGTAGGGAGCCTAACTACAGGCGAGGCTGTGCCACCCGCACCCTGCCATTCGGACCGCGGGGAGCTAGGAAACGCCTGAAAACCTGCTCCAGGGTGCACGCCAACATGCGGTGTATGCGCCCGTGGAGAGACAGGAGGGGCCGAAGGGTCGACCTCCATCGGGCCGGGGCACCCGATGGGCGAAGACGACATATGGTCCGGAGCGGGCAAGAGTTCCATGTCGGAGGACAACTGGTCACGGGAAGCGATCGGCGGCGCGTGACCCAGGGAGGCGCCCGGCGGTTGCAGCGACGCGTCCACTGCGGGCGTCGCCGGCGGGAGAAAATGCGGCGGCGGCGGCGGCGGCGGCGGCGGTGGCGCGTCGCCATGGGGCAAAATGGAAGGCAGTGTTGGTAACACCTGGGGCTGAGGCGAGCCAGTAGATGGGTCCCCAGGGCGCTGACCGGACGGCACCGTCGCTGAAAGCAGACGGGGAGCGGCAGATCCCGTGCGACGACAGAGGCGCAGCTGATTGAGATGCCGACGCACCTCACCAGAGGCCCCCAAAACCAGATACATAGCGCGGCCGAGGCAGCGAAGAATGCGCCCTTCGAGCCAACGCCGTCAACCTCGATAGTTCCGGTAGTAGACAACGTCGCCTGGGGCAAAAGCAGGTGTCTGCAACTGCACAGGAACCTGATGCGGCGGAAGTAGCTAAGACATCAAGGTTCGATGAGGGCGACCATGGAGCAACTCAGCCGGCGAACGACAATCTCGGGGCTGAGAGCGATACGAGGACAAAAAGAGCAATAACGCGTCCTCCCGAGAATGCGACTCTTTCAACTTCAACATCTGTGACTTGAAAGTCCTGACCAGACGTTCAGCGGCACCGTTAGACTGTGGCGAAAACGGCGCGGACGTCAGATGTTGAATACCATTGGCCTTGCAGAATGACTGAAATTCTGCGGACATGAATTGTGGGCCATTGTAGGAAACAATAGTCTGTGGAAGACCTTCAATGCAAAAGATAGCGGATATCGCTTGGATGGTGGGAGATGACGTCGTGGAAGACATCCGGACAACAAAAGGAAAATTACTGAATGAATCAACCACAACCAACCATCGAGCATTCCAGAATGGATCAGCAAAATCGATGTGTAAGCGTTGTCAAGGGGAAGTGGCTTTTGGCCATGCAAAGAATTTCCGCGGTGGTGCTGCTTGTTGTTCGGCACACACCATGCAAGAAGAGCACATATTCGTAATCGCGGCATCGATTCAGAACCAAGTACAGTGCTGACGAGCAAGTTGTTTCGTTCTCACTATACCCCAATGTCCTTGGTGGAGAAGCCGTAAGACAGAGGACTGTAACGAACGTGGGACCACGACCCTGGACTGATCATTATCAGAACGCAACAGCAAAACACCACGTCGTACAAAAAGTCTCTACTTGTGAGCAAAAAAATCGGCGAACCAACGGATCCCCGAACCGTGACTTTGACAAGGGCCATTGCGTAGCAACAAAACGCAGACCGGTAGCAAGGACAGGGTCGGCAGCTGTGGCTGTAGCTACACGACGAAAATCAATTGGAAAAGATTCGACCACGTCATCGGTTTCCGAATCAATGAACATGCAAGCAAGTTCGGAGGAATCGAATTCTCTATCCTCAGCAACAGGCAAACAGGACAACGCATCGGCGTTTCCGTGCTTAGCAGTGGACCGATACAAGATATCGTAGCGGTACTGCGAGAGGAAAATAGACCGAATGGATTTCTGCGCTGTACGTGGAGGTACAGGTTTGGTCGGATGAAAAAGCGATTTCAAAGGTTTGTGGTCTGTGATGATGGTAAACAGACGACCATACAAGATATCATGAAACTTTGTAGCACCAAATACGAGAGCCAATGCTTCTTTCTCGATCTGTGAATAATTTCTTTGCGCAGACGAGAGCAATTTGGACGCAAAGGCAATACGTCGATCGTGCGAACCATCGTTGTGCGCAAGCACAGCACCGATCCTGAAATCCGATGCATCCACCATCAACAAAAGGGGCTTCCGGGGATCGAATGGCGTAAGGCAAGTATTGGAAATCAACACCGATTTCAACTGGCGAAAGGCGCGTTCGCATTCCGTCGTCCAGACGAACGGAACACCTTTATGGCGTAAGCGATAAAGCGGAGCTGAAATGGAAGAGGCGTGTGGGATATATTTATTATAGTAATTTATTTTTCCCAGCACACTCTGTAGCTGCTTCAAATTCTGCGGCGAAGGAAAGTCTTGTATGGCACGGAGGTGCTCTGGACTGGGATGTATGCCTTGGGCATTGAGTACATGTCCCAGATAGGGTAAGTCACGAGCAAAAAACACACATTTGTCCTTCCGCAAGCGAAGACCATTTTGTCGCAAGACCTGAAATAATGTTCGGAGATTGACTAAATGTTCTTCTTCCGTCATTCCGGAGATCACAATATCGTCCAGATAGTTTGCTGCAGTAGGGACCGACGCACAAACAGTTTGTAGATATTGCTGAAACAATGCAGGGGCGGATGCACACCCGAATGGCAGTCGTTTGAATCGGTACAATCCAAGATGCGTGTTAACCACCAAAACGCGCTGGGATTCTTCGTCCACCAGTATTTGCAAGTACGCATCTGCTAGGTCCAACTTCGAAAAATATTTACCCGGGCATAAAAGATCCTCCGGACGGGTTAAAGGAAAAGTTCCAATCACTAGTTGGGGATTCACTGTTGCCTTGAAGTCCACACAAAGTCTCAATTTTCCGGAAGGTTTTCGCAAAATTACTACGGGTGATGCCCAGAGAGAAGCCTGCATACGTTCAATTACACCTTGTGATTCCAAATCGTGTAATGTTTTTGCGACCTCATCACGCAATGCGTGGGGAACATTGCACGCTCCGAAAAATTTCGGTTGCGCATTTACTTTCAGTTCCAAATGTGCTTTATAGTTCTTAGCGCAACCGAGGCCCGGTGCAAAAATGTCTGCAAATTCTTCACATAGACGACAAACACTGTCTGAAGGCACAGTCCGGTTCACTGATAGGACCTGATTTACTATAGACATGTTAAACAACTGAAATAAATCGAAACCAAACAAGTTCACTGCAGAAGAAGAACGAAGGACGTAAAATGACACAAGTTTTGTTTGTCCCTTGTATGTTGCAAGAAGGCTGCACTGTCCTAATACAGGGAGCTCGTGACCAGAATAGGTAGTTAACTTAACAGTCGCAGCACACAACGGACGTGTGCCCAGCAGTTTGTAAGTGTCTTGATTGATCAGTGAAACTGCAGCCCCGGTATCAAGCTGGAATGGTATCACTTTGCCGTTAAGGTCTAAGTCCACAAAAAGTTTATTGTCCTGCTGACGACAAGAGCGACTGTCTTTTACAACGTGAACTAACACTGGTACAAAATCACTTGCTACTTGACGGGAGTTCCTGCGATGTCAACCCACACTATTTGTGGGACGAACACAGTCACTGTTAGAGAGAGTGGCACTGGGCGGAGTGGCATGAACTATATGAATTGCCCTGGGCGAAGTGTCACGAGCAGGAGTATCCTTGTTTCGATTCTGATTCTGGCGCGAAGCAAAGGGCCTGGAATGGTTTTGAGCTTCCGATCTGAGATTTTTGTGGCAAACACTTTGAACATGTCCTTTTTTATTACAGTAAAAGCAAATAGCCTAGCGTGACAGGCAATTCTCACGCGAATGTCTAGTAGCACACTG
Organism: Schistocerca cancellata; assembly: GCF_023864275.1. Classification (NCBI taxonomy): domain Eukaryota; kingdom Metazoa; phylum Arthropoda; class Insecta; order Orthoptera; family Acrididae; genus Schistocerca; species Schistocerca cancellata. Next base: position 20,264,781 of record NC_064631.1, on the reverse strand, counting down.
CGGGCATGACTTTAGCACTGCATTTGCTTGCCGGTGCGGTACACGTGGCTGAGAGCTGGGCGTCAGCGGCGCTGTCGGGTGCAAGGACTGTTTACTGTACCGTGCAGCTCGCCCGGCGGGCCGGTTAACCTGACACACAGGTGGCGAAGTTTCAAGTGATTCCTGAGCAAGGTCAAGTGTGTCCAGCCGATCCAATATGTCCATCACTTGTTGAAGAGAGGGATTGACTAGTTTCAAAATCTGTTCCCGTATACGAACATCAGAAACGTTCTGTGCAATTGCATCGCGTACCATAGTATCTGAATAAGGGAGTCCACATTGACACTCAAAAGCACAATCCCTAGTAAGGCCTTGCAAGGTTACAACCCACTCCCTATTAGTCTGACCTGCCATATGGTTTGTACGAAAAAAGGTATACCTTTTTTGCAACTATATTGACTGATTCTTTGAAATATGCATCTAATGCAGACAAAATTTCGTCGTAGTACAGAGTTGCTACGTCGCGTCGGGGAAATAATTTGACTATCGCACGGTACATTTGTACCCCGACAGAGGAAACGAGAAAAGGCTGCCGCTCGTTACCTTAAATTCTGTAGGCGGTGAGATGAAATCCAAATTGGCGTGACCACTCCGTCCAGCCTTCCAGTGCAGCATAAAAGAACGAAAAGTTGGTCCAACTGCGTTTTGTGGCTGTGTTGGCAGTGGAGCGGTGGCTGCCACATTGTTTTGCATTGCACGTTTACCCTGGACCAGCTGTGCAAGGGAATCCGGTAAGGCCTGCGTCTGCTGATTCTGTAAGCGATAAAATTCTGACAGTACATCTGGAGATGGTGGCGAAGCCATGACACAAGTAAATCAGGACAATATCGATACGAATGCGAATTAGCCTCGTCGCCAAATGTTGTGGGTTGGCAAGAGAGCCAACCCGGTACTACTAGAGGAAGCCAAAAGGCACGCGTTTTAGTTCACGCAGGCTGGCGTGAGGTCTGGAACAGGACAAGAAAATTAGACTTAGAAAAAACTGATGTAGCTGGTGGAACACTTAACTTTAATCCATAAATGGTGAACGTCGATCTTGACGGTACATGTTTTACAGTATCAATAGTAACTGGTAATGGCGCCTTGCTAGGCCATAGCAAATGACGTAGCTGAAGGCTATGCTAACTATCGTCTCGGCAAATGAGAGCGTATTTTGTCAGTGAACCATCGCTAGCAAAGTCGGTTGAACAACTGGGGCGAGTGCTAGGAAGACTCTTTAGACCTGCCGTGTGGCGGCGCTTGGTCTGCAATCACTGATAGTGGCGACACGCGGGTCCGACGTATACTACGGGCCGCGGCCGTGGACCTGTCTGACGAGGCTTCCCCCATGAAAAGACCTGCCGTAAGGCAGAACACAAAGTTTTAATGATAGAGTGCGGCCAGATGCCCATTCTGGCGCCACCCATCTACCTCGCCGCGACGAAATATCTGTACCATAACTCTCTGCGTCTAGTGTCAGTCTTGTTAATATTTGCGAACGTTTCCTAAATGTTTACAAAACGTGCAACTGAGGTGGGTCTTGAGTGCCAGCGCAGTATTCGTCTAGTGGGTGCGGGAGAGAGCGTAAAAAAATGATTGAAATGGCTCTGAGCACCATGGGACTTAACTTCTGAGGTCATCAGTCCCCTAGAACTTGGAACTACTTAAACCTAACTAACCTACATCGACATTTACATTTATACTCCGCAAGCCACCCAACGGTGTGTGCCGGAGGGCACTTTACGTGCCACTGTCATTACCTCCCTTTTCTGTTCCAGTCGCGTATGGTTCGCGGGAAGAAGGACTGTCTGAAAGCCTCCGTGCGCGCTCGAATCTCTCTAATTTTACATTCGTGATCTCCTCGGGAGGTATATGTAGGGGGAAGCAATGTATTCGATACCTCATCCAGCAACGCACCCTCTCTAAACCTGGCGAGCAAGCTACACCGCGATGCAGAGCGCCTCTCTTGCAGAGTCTGCCACTTGAGTTTGCTAAACATCTCCGTAACGCTATCACGGTTACCAAATAACCCTGTGACGAAACGCGCCACTCTTCTTTGGACCTTCTCAATCTCCTCCGTCAACCCGATCTGGTACGGATCCCACACTGATGAGCAATACTCAAGTATAGGTCGAACGAGTGGTTTGTAAGACACCTCCTTAGTTGATGGTCTACATTTTCTAAGGACTCTCCCAATGAATCTCAACCTGGTACCCGCCTTACCAACAATTAATTTTATATGATCATTCCACTTCAAATCGTTCCGCACGCGTACTCCCAGATCTTTTACAGAAGTAACTGCTACCAGTGTTTGTTCCGTTCGCAATACTTTACATTTGTCTATGTTAAGGGTCAGTTGCCACTCCCTGCACCAAGTGCCAATCCGCTGCAGATCTTCCTGCATTTCGCTGCAATTTTCTAATGCTGCAACTTTTCTGTGTACTACAGCATCATCTGCGAAAAGCCGCATGGAACTTCCGACACTATCTACTAGGTCATTTATATATATATATTGAAAAGCAATGGTCCCATAACATTCCCCTGTGTCACGCCAGAGGTTACTTTAACATCTGTAGTCGTCTCTCCATTGATATCAACATGCAGTGTTCTGTTTGCTAAAAACTCTTCAATCCAGCCTGTGTGGCTGGATTGAAGAGTTTTTAGCAAACAGAACACTGCATGTTGATATCAATGGAGAGACGACTACAGATGTTAAAGTAACCTCTGGCGTGACACAGGGGAATGTTATGGGACCATTGCTTTTCAATATATATATAATATATTCCGTAGGCTCTTTGTTTATCAGGAGACAGTGCGGAACTGTATCGAACGCCTTCCGGAAGTCAAGGAAAATTGCATCTACCTGGGAGCCTGTATCTAATATTTTTTGGGTCTCATGAACAAATAAAGCGAGTTGGGTCTCACACGATCGCTGTTTCCGGAATCCATGTTGATTCCTACAGAGTAGATTCTGGGTTTCCAAGAACGACATGATACTCAAGCAAAAAACATGTTCTAAAATTCTACAACAGATCGACGTCAGAAATACAGGTCTATAGTTTTGGGCATCTGCTCGACGACCCTTCTTGAAGACTGGGACTACCTGCGCTCTTTTCCAATCATTTGGAACCTTCCGTTCCTCTAGAGACTTGCGGTAGACGGCTGTTAGGAGGGGGGCAAGTTCTTTCGCGTACTCTGTATAGAATCGAATTGGTATCCCGTCAGGTCCAGTGGACTTACCAGTGTTGAGTGATTCCAATTGCTTTTCTATTCCTTGGACACTTATTTCAATGTCAGCCATTTTTTCATTTGTGCGAGGATTTAGAGAAGGAACTGCAGCGCGGTCTTCCTCTGTGAAACAGCTTTGGAAAAAGGTGTTTAGTATTTCAGCTTTACGCGTGTCATCCTCTGTTTCAATGCCATCATCATCCCGGAGTGTCTGTATATGCTGTTTCGAGCCACTTACTGATTTAACGTAAGACCAGAACTTCCTAGGATTTTCTGTCAAGTCGGTACATAGAATTTTACTTTCGAATTCACTGAACGCTTCACGCGTAGCCCTCCTTACGCTAACTTTGACATCGTTTAGCTTCTGTTTGTATGAGAGGTTTTGACTGCGTTTAAACTTGGAGTAAAGCACTCTTTGCTTTCGCAGTAGTTTCCTAACTTTGTTATTGAACCACGGTGGGTTTTTACCGTCCCTCACAGTTTTACTCGGCACGTACCTGCCTAAAATGCATTCTACGATTGCCTTAAACTTTTTCCATAAACACTCAACATTGTCAGTGTCGGAACAGAAATTAGGTAGTCTGAAATCTGCCTTCTATTACTCTTGCTAAACAGATAAACCTTCCTCCCCTTTTTATATTCCTGTTAACTTCCATATTCAGGGATGCTGCAACGGCCTTATGATCACTGATTCCCTGTTCTGCATTTACAGAGTCGAAAAGTTCGGGTCTGTTTGTTATCAGTAGGTCCAAGATGTTATCTCCACGAGGCGGTTCTCTGTTTAATTGCTCGAGATAATTTTCGGATAGTGCACTCAGTATAATGTTACTCGATGCTCTGTCCCTACCACCCGTCCTAAACATCTGAGTGTCCCAGTCTAGCCGGCCAGAGTGGCCGAGCGGTTCTAGGCGCTACAGTCTGGAACCGCGAGACCGCTCCGGTCGCAGGTTCGAATCCTGCCTCGGGCATGGATGTGTGTGATGTCCTTAGGTTACTTAGGTTTAAGTAGTTGTAAGTTCTAGGGGACTGATGACCTCAGAAGTTAAGTCCCATAGTGCTCAGAGCCATTTGAACCATTTTTGTCCCAGTCTATATCTGGTAAATTGAGTCTCCACCTAAGACTATAACATTCTGAGAAAATTTATGTGAAATGTATTCCAAATTTTCTCTCAGTTGTTCTGCCACTAATGCTGCTGAGTCGGGAGGTCGGTAAAAGGAGCTAATTATTAACCTAGCTCGGTTGTTGAGTGTAACCTCCACCCATAATAATTCACAGGAACTATTCACTTCTACTTCACTGCAGGATAAACTACTACTAACAGCGACAAACACGCCACAACCGGTTGCATGCAATCTATCTTTTCTAAACACCGTCTGTGCCTTTGTAAAAATTTCGGCAGAATTTATCTCTAGCTTCAGCCAGCTTTCTGTACCTATAACTATTTCAGCTTCGGTGCTTTCTATCAGCGCTTGAAGTTCTGGTACTTTATTAATGCAGCTTCGACAGTTTACAATTACAATACCGATTACTGTTGGTCCCCGCATGTCCTGACTTTGCCCCACACCCTTTGAGGCTGTTGCTCTTTTTGTACTTGCCCGAGACCATCTAACCTAAAAAAACCGCCCAGTCCACGCCACACAACCCCTGCTACCCCTGTAGCCGCTTGCTGCATGTCGTGGACTCCTGACCTGTCCAGCGGAACCCGAAACCCCACCACCCTATGGCGCAAGTCGAGGAATCTGCAGCCCACACGGTCGCAGAACCGTCTCAGTCTCTGATTCAGACCCTCCACTCGGCTCTGTACCAAAGGTCCGCAGTCAGTTCTGTCGACGATGCTGCAGATGGTGAGCTCTGCTTTCATCCCACTAGCGAGACTGGCAGTCTTCACGAAACCAGATAGCCGCCGGGAGCCCGAGAGGATTTCCTTCGATCCACAGCGACACACATCATTGGTGCCGACATGAGCCACCACCTGCAGATGGGTGCACCCTGTACATTTCGTGGCATCCGGAAGGAACCTTTCCACATCTGGAATGACTCCCCCTGGTATGCACATGGAGTGCACATTGGTTTTCTTCCCCTCTCTTGCTGCCATATCCCTAAGGGGCTCCATTACGCGCCTGACGTTGGAGCTCCCAACTACCAGTATGCCCACCCTCTGCGACCGCCCGGATCTTGCAGACTGAGGGGCAACCTCTGGAACAGGACAAGCAGCTATGTCCGGCCGAAGATCAGTATCAACCTGAAACCGGTTCGTCAGACAAACTGAAGAGGCCTTCCGTTCAGCCCTCCGGAATGTCTTTCGCCCCCTGCCACACCTCGAGACGACCTCCCACTGTACCACAGGTGAGGGGTCAGCCTCAATGTGGGCAGTATCCCGGGCAGCCACAGTCTTAGTCCGATCGGGGGATGCGTGGGACGAGCTGGCCATCCCCGACAAACCCCCATCCGGACCCCCACAGTGATGCCCATTGGCAACAGCCTCAAGCTGTGTGACCGAACCCAACACTGCCTGAAGCTGGTAGCGAAGGGATGCCAACTCAGCCTGCATCCAAACACAGCAGTTGCAGTCCCTATCCATGCTAAAAACTGTTGTGCAAAGGACATCACACACATCCATGCCCGAGGCAGGATTCGAACCTGCGTCCTTAGCGGTCGCACGGTTCCAGACTGTAGCGCCTAGAACCGGTCGACCACTCCGGCCGGCTGCAAATACCGGAAGTAGCGTGCTAACACTTACGGCTCCCCAAGCAGGTACTTCGAGAATGATGCATATTCATCATTTGGTTTTGCAGCTCTTGCAGTAGCCGGGATTGCAATGAAAATTACTGGATCTCAGGTCCGCCTGTTAAACAACTCCTTTATACAGAGCTGTCAGAAACAGTCTGAAAGGGTGTAACGGTGTAATGGTGTTGCAGAATAGGTTGTACTGAGATCCTTACTACCACGCCATGTCCTATTTTTGTATCGCTCTCTTGTTCCGTCTTAGGAAACCAAACGAAGAACACGTTTGTTGACACCGTCTCTGGCGGGCCGCTTAAATCTGCATGCGCAACGATCCGATTGGGTAACTTCAGTGCTAATTAAGTCAGAAACGATGCAACGTACATAATTTCTTTCTTAACAATTATACCTCAGCACAACCTACCCTGCAACATCCTTACAAGCTTTTCAGATTTTTTCTGACCACTCTGTACGAACCTAAACGTGCGTCAGCACTTTTGTGCCACAGTCAGTGAGTACTTTAATTCAGTTCTTAATTTCTCAAACTGTTGCGTTCTGTAGGAACCTCTTTACATTACTCCATTTTGACAGGTGGTGATGATGGCTCTCGATCTTCCACCGTAATCGAGTCCATGAACATGAGGTGGCAAATATGAGGTAGCGATGAGGTGGAAACGTGGTTTCTGCTATGCCAAGACCGCTTGCTAGCCGCAAAAGAGAAAACACAATTAATTAGCAAGTGTACAAAATAAGAAAGTATTTATTACTCAACTTTGCTGTAGTCCATGATCAGTTGGTTGACAATTATAGAGGACGCGACTAGGCTACGCGTCTGTAGAATGACATAATTTACAAGTGACAAAGCTTGCAGGGACGAATTAATCTCTCGCAATCTTGAATGCCGAATCCGGTGAATTTGGAGACTAACTTCGATCGGAGCTACAAAGACTTGTTGGCAGCAATGGCTGAGCTGCAGACGATGACCTACGTCGGCGCTGGCTGACCACTGAGCGCGGCTACGAGCTGTAGACTGGCACGACTGCACTGCTCTCCTGCAGCACATGAAGTGGCGTAGAGCCGCATCGCGGCGAGCACAAGTACTGCCACTGGCTGTGTACTCTTTGGCTGACACAGCCGTTCTTCTGTTCCGTTTATCGAGAGAATCGCATCCGGCGGATCGATCTCTCAGGCGGCGGTGTGGTCGTATGGCTGACGACATCACTGGTCATATTCAGCTTCGAAATATCCATTCGTATCTGTTTCTCATCTGTTGTCGAAATGTGCACAACAACACAAAACTTGTTTTTCCAGAATTTCACTTGCAAGTTACACTTTTCCACTTTAGAAGACACAACGCAAAGTCTTATTGGGGACACCATCATATTTTGTTTTTTCCCCCACATTGATGTGTGGAATGTAACACGCTATCAGCATAGCACTTTTAATTGCGATGTAGGTCAATAAATCCCAAGGGGGCGACTTACTTAACTGTTAATTGATGAGATAATCCATTAGAAAATAAAAATATAGAATACGCAGAAACTGATGACTTCATTTAAGTTACTGCTCTTGGGTGGTGTGTGTGTGTGTGTGTGTGTGTGTGTGTGTGTGTGTGTGTGTGTCAGAGCGGTGCATTTGTATACTGAGCATCTATCAAAGTGGATTTCCAGAAGTAATTGCTTTGTTGTAGACTTCTTTTCAAGGTCAGCAAAACAACAGCGAAAAGAAAGAAGTACTTCCTCCATCCTTCATCTATCCCTTTTGTCTTTTTGTAAGCGCTACCTGACTCTCGCGTCTCTAGTTCTGTTACTCTGTGTGTGTGTGTGTGTGTGTGTGTGTGTGTGTGTGTGTCTGTGACAGAGAGAGACAACGAACGGGGTTATGTATATGTATAAAAAAAAAGAAGCTGTGAAACGAAACGAGCTCCGAAAGAGGGACCCACACCTTGATAACGGACCCGCACTGACTACACGGTCCAAATGCTGCAGAACGCCAGCTACGGACTTTTCGCTGCACGTACACTAAAAACACGCGGCAGACCGAGATAGCGGCTGCGGCCGCTGTTATGAGCAGGCGGCGCCGTTTTCGTCTTTTTTCGAAGAAAATCCTGTAAATGTCTCGATGTAAAGGTAAATAGCGGTGTTATATTTGAGCACGACTCGAATGGCAGGAGCGTTTTACGTCACAGCCCGGTAAAATCTCTAGCTCTCCCACCACCTGCCGGCTCTGCCGAGTTTTCGATTCCTGCCCTACCTAGCGAGACTTCCTTTGCTATTAAATCTACGACGTGTCCTTGCATTGTTAATGTAGTACTAGTTTTAATAATAGAAGTAAATGGGAAATACTGACTGCAATATCTTGAATGGCAAACGCAGCAACTGAAAAATTGATAACAGCAACGATTGAGCCCAAATCGCCTGCTGTCGCTCGTCCCGCGGTATAGAGATACTTTGCCCTGAAAAAGTACAACGTGTTTATAACTAGACACAACGTAATTCTTTCTTTCTTTACTCCAGCGCATTTCTTACGAACGTGAACTACTTCCGAATGGACGTCTTGGAACGTTATAAATATGATACTAAAGTGGAAACAAAGTTTGTTTAAATAAGAGTATGGCGTGGGCTGAGAAGACAATTAAAATTTACTTTTTCTGTTTGTTTGTACGTAACTATGTTTTCGCGCGAAATGCCGACGAATGCTTTTGCCAGTTGATGGAACCGTATTATATAAGTAATATCGTGAAACAGATGAAGGTACAGATAGCATGAATAGACAGCGTGGTAAATTATGATCACTAAGCGGTAATTCCAAACTCTTCACTCAGCAACGTACAGCTTTCGGATTTTGTATTGAAATGATTGTAAAAAATGAATATATTGCAATTCTGGATGTGTTCTCTGTTCTGTCGTTAGCCTTCTGTCTTTGAGGGATAGAACCGTTACAGTGCGGAAGCGCTGCAACAAATATGTATGAAAAGGCCGCTCGCGGAATGGCAGTTGTGGAGGGAAGTCTTAGAGCTCTGTTCCTACTTGAGCTAGGAACAGTGAGGAAAAAGTTTTTGGCTCATCTCGGACCAGGGGCCATTTCTATTCCCTTTCGAACATCTCTCTTGCTGTACCTTTGTTACAGTACAGATATTAAGCAAGATTTTAACAACGAACTGGAACTGTCGTCTAGGCAAATTGCTCCAATCGATTAATTCCTTTTAAAAAATTATTTAATTAGGTTGAAATTAAAGGTCAGCTAATGGCAGCATTTGCACGAACACCGTTCGGGTTTCACGTTTGAAAACAGTCATCCTCATTCGGATTTTACGTGCAAAATAACTGTGGACTTGAGCGAGACTGATGGATCAAATCTGGCCCACCAGTATATCGGACCTTGGTCTAAGACAGATTTTAACCGTTTGAAAATTCGTGCTTGCTTTGGAGTTTACATGCAAAAAGCAAGTTTTTCTTGGCGATTTTTGAAGACCACAGTTTCTATTTAAACTTATACGAATCGGTTGAAACTTTGCCCAAAGGTGGATAAATGGATAAAGTCAAGCCTGATTTTTTTTCTCTCATGTTAATCCGTTGACGAGATACGAGGGTTTAAAGTAGAGCTAAATGTAGCATGTAAAATTCTTCTTAAGTGAATAGAATGTGTGGATATGATATAAAGGGAATCAAAAATTGTTTTCTTACGATAAAACAGAAAATTCGCTTTAAAAAATCTAGCTTCATTCGGATTCTACGTACAAAACACCACGTTTTTGTGAGGTTTTCTATGCATGTGACAAATACATGTAATTAATTATAGTCTTGTTGATTTCTGAGTGCTTTACCCGCTTCTACAATACCAGCAACGCGGATATCTACAAACCACAAGAAAAACCTATACCGGATAAGTCGTTGTATGAGTCAAAAAAAAAAAATCTACTTTGTAAGATGGCAAGAACTATGCCCCTTACATGAAATCATTCAAGATCACCTAACTCACGTTGAACGAACAGTACGACTGAACAAAAATTACTGAGAAGGCACAATGTATCTTGTAGAGGGTATAGTATGGATGTATTGGAATAATTAATGTCGGGTGATGGTTTTAAAGTAATTCACACGACATGAAAACTTTGTGGAAACGCATCGATTTACTAGAGGCTAGTTTATCCTAGGGAAGTATTCAGAGTTGACCGTGGCCGTCTGGGGAGCGGTGAAGGGAAGCGACAATAGGCAGGTTAGGACGGCTCAAGCTCTGACAAAGCGGTAACGGGGTGCGGTCTCCAGCTGCCTTAAGATGATTGACAGTGAGGGGGGGTGGTTGACCCCATGCTGGTGTACCGGCAAGCAGACGGAGAATTTTTATGCCTGTTGATAAATGTCCATCATCCCGTTTCCAGTGAAACATACGAGAAAGCCACGCAAAGCTATGGTGGGGCGGTCAACAGAGGCAAAAATATGCATGTTCGTGACTATAGCAACTTCACGCTGAATTCACGGTCCACAGAGTCTGAAGTAAATCAGATGAAGAGCGACAGAATGCAACACACCGGTCTCTGATGGGAACGTAGGACCGAGGAATTTGAAGTACTCTCATGGGAGTCAGAATTCCGGGAAAATTGGTGTTTTGTGCAGACACTAACCTTGATGGGTGGCCTGGGAGGAGCTAAATAGCAGAAATTGAGAGGAAGGGAAATTTTGTGGGAATTTGTTCACTTCCCAGAGCAGGCATTGGTCGGCGCTGGGAAGCGATGCATAATTAACGCGACTTGCGCTGCAATTGGCGTAAGTGATTTTGCATTTTGCTGGAGGGGAAACTGAGGCGAAGAGCGGACTGGGCAAAGTCTCTGTAGTGGTCTTCTGTTCCCAGCTTGCCTAGAGTGCGGACGTGGCGTTCTTTACTCAGCTTGCCTGAGAAAGAGTGAGCATCTCTGCAGTTTAGGACTTAGCAAACGGAACGATTGAGCTTGGAGATAGAAAGTTTTCGTTCAGCTATGTACTGAGCAAGATAGCTAGGAGTGAATGAATAGACGAGCGCAGCCTTGTAGCACCACGAGGCCGGCCGACGTCCACACAACGACGCCACCCCGCCACGCTGAATTCGGTGATATTGCACCTGCTCCGGCTTGAATTACGCCACTGATTAATTTGTTGGAAACTTTCCTCGAGGGTTTCATGGGCCGTGTATTGGGGAATTCTTCTCGCACTTCGCATTACGTCTGGGTCAGTCAATAGGAATTAATTTTCATTCATCGCGCTTTACTCCACGTAAACGCAATTTATTACCACTGCCTGATAGGGGAGTCATGTAATGTGATGATTGAAAGTCGAGAGTTAAAATAAATTTGTGCTAATCGACTGCATCTGTTTTCAATCAAGTAGTTGAAATACCAAGTCACTTTCTTAATTAATTTTATGTTCAACATTTGAATCTGGTGTTCAATAGCTGAATATAACATCAATGTGCACCCCTTTTAATTAAAAGTGATCAACTCTGAAATCAATTAATGTCAAAACTGCCACCGCAGTTCAATCAGGAGTCACAGGGCCTTATTACTTTCTTTGCGGTATCCGATATTGCGGCAGTTTTGCACTCTCTGTTGATCTGTTAGTCAATTAGCTGGAGTGAACACACGCCAAAACCAGATAAGTGACGGGTGGGGTGTTACAACTTCGATTGTCAAGCTATGGTGGCCTAATGCGAAAATTATGGTGGAGCAAAAATTGGGAACCAGAATGAAAACTGCTCGTCTCATAGCATAAAAAAGGCGAATATATCCTGGGCAGAGTTAGAGATGTAAAACTTCATGAGAAAATATCTTTCACCATCGAACTTAAAAACGAGGCCTGCAAATTAAACTTTCTTAACTTGACGCTTACAATAGAAGAAAATAAAATACCATTCAACATTTTTCGTAAAGAAACACATACTGATCAGATCGTACCCGCGTCTTCCATGCATCCACAGCCTCATAGAAACGCTTTCTTTCACTGTGCTATTCACTGAACTACTTCCATTCCTCTTTCGAAAGAAAAGTTCAGCGACGAAATCAATTTACTGAAAACGATAGCAGTTAATAACGAGTATAAACCCGGCACAGTAGATGACATCCTTAAAAAGGAAACTGTTAAGAGTTACTATCCTAGGCACCTTTATCATTGAATATAACCCAAAAAAACATTTTTCTATTCCTTTCTTGGGGCCCATCTCCTATCAGTTCCAACGCCTTCTTCGTAATAAATGCAAGTGCAACGTTGCCTTCTCTACCAATAATAATTTGGAAAAAAAATCGTTCACAATTTATAATCGATTCATTCCCCTTTAGAATGTTATGTTGTCTCCAAGATTTTCTGCGATACCTGCTCTTCTTACTACATAGGACAAACAGGGCGTACCCTTAGAACCAGATATAAAGAACACCTTTTAAGAAAAAATGGCACTAGAACCCAAAATTCGTCTTTTACCGACCGTCTTCTGATTACGCGCCTAGAGCTATTTACGATATCAACATTTTGCACACCGAGAAGAAAGGGCGTAGATTAGATATTCTTGAACAATTAGAGACTTTTAAACATCTCTCGAAATGGTAGCCTCATTCTTACTGAGCAGCTGCAGTTGCGTAATAAAAATTTCTTCAATGGTATAAAGCCGTTACTTGACATTTAATTTCGAGTCTCCCCGTGCAGTTTACCGAAATGTTTTTTCCATCTAAGTTAACTCATAATTTTTCATTTATTAAATGGTTTACTGGCTGTATTTCATCTTACATCGTTTTCTACAGGCTGTGTTATTCAGCCGTTTTTGTATTTTCTATAATGACGTTTTTATGCTTCAAACTGTACCTCTAAGCTCTCATATAGACAAAATGTTACTTTATCTGTCGCTGTTAAGCAAAATATTGCCTTTTACATTATTTAGTGAATAATATTCATTATAATTTTCGTCTGTCTACACTTGAATGTTAAGCAGCCAAGTTGTACTTGCGGCTGCTAAATGGCACTCTCGATGCAATGTCATGTTCACCTGCCCGCACTTGTTAACGTGGGAGCCTCAGTCCGTTGCAACCTGCGGCTGTGCAGGCATGAGCAGCCCATAGTGGCTAGCCTTCATGCATTCGTTTTTTTAAAAAAAATTCTGACCAAAGCCCTTTTGACCTGTTACTTATTTTATGCGTGACATGTAAGTACTGTCTCTGTCTTGTGTTGTTAGCCAGTACTTACACTTTTATATCAAAAATTTCTTTTCCCATAAATTTGTAATTACGTTATAGGCCATTTTAAACGTTTAACTTCTTATGAAGGCACTCTTAGATGCGTTGAAACCTGGTTAATAAGACTAAAAATTGCGATCGAAGGCTCATTTGTTTCAATTTTAATCATTTTTTCCCAGCACCGTTCGTTACCGCAACAGGAAAGGTGGAAGTGACAGCGGCAAATAAGGTACTCCCCGCCACACACCGTAACGTAGCTTGCGGCGTATAGATGTAGATAAATTATGGCAACTCATACAGATTTTCCGAAACAGTAAATATGGGTAATACAAATAGTGACTCGAAAGGAGTGGTCCCCAGGGATGGGACTGAGTTTGTGAAACCAACCGTAGTGTGGTGTAGGGTTACGTTTCCAGCTATCACACCCTGCAGCTATTCCCCTGGTGGACCCTCGTTTGCAGGTAACGTAACAAAATTTCATTGTACACTATCATTAACTATAGCCTTGAAACTATTAATAATTTCAAAGCGGCGCCGTAGCGTACAAGTTATTTGGCTGTAGGCTGAACAAACAAGGAGAGCACGGAAAATGCCATACCCCGATTTCCCAGAAACTTCGCTCACAGGAAGAGGTGGTAGAGTAAGCGAACGCGTGTCTCAGCTTATCGGTAGATATTCTGTCGTTTTTGAGAAAACGACCGTCAAAGTTTCCGACGCAGTTTCGATTCCCTTTATTGCGCTGTAGTGGCTGCTGTCGCGGCCTGTGACGTCTGTGTACGGTGTTTGGAAACAGATTATTATTTTTGTTTATTTTATTTTATTTATTTTTCTACCCTTCTCCGTAAAGGTCACTACACGGATGTTTCTTATCAAGTCAGGGGAAACGGGGCGTTACATTGTCATTCATGTCTCATACAATATGGAAATTGGAAACTTGTGGTAAGTTCCCATGAGAGCCTGCCGCTGACTTCATAGATCCTTAGGCTGGGGCACACTACTTGATCTGACTTAAACTGACTTACGCTAAAGACAGCACACACACCCATGCCCGAGGGAGGACTCGAACCTCTGACTGGGGAAGGCGCTCGAACCGTGGTAAGGCGCCTGAGAACGCGCGGCTATACAATGTGCGTGTGTACAGTTATTTCAGGGTAAAACAATAAACTGGTATCCAGGATTGCAGGACTTCTTCATATTCCATGATTACCGGTTTCGGCGAAACTAAAACTTCCATCATCGCATCTTAGGTCACATACAGGTTACAACATCAAGGCAAATAATGGTGATATTAATAGTTGCCTATAACACGCGCGCCTTACAAAATTGTCGAAGTAGCACATAGGCGTCCAAGAGAGATGACATTATAAATGTTAAGTGTCTGCATCACATACAAGTTTAAGCTAGGTTCTAGAAATTATGAAGTTTTCTTTTCTCGATTATTCGGATATGTGACCGACCTGGTTGAATGTCTGCGGTATGGTACAGCTGGGACTCTAACCTACACCACTGAATAGTTTCAAAATGTCAATCGGCCCCACCACTGGGGTTTTCTCCAAGTCAGTTTTGTTGATACATGCTTGCTGAAGTACTGTAGCATACTCTGGGGACCATTATTCTAGCACGCTGAGAAATAGGCAACGCAGCTTACTGAAAGTGCTGCTGTCCAGTCAGTGTTATCGACGAGGTGTTTCGTCCGCATAGAATCACCCTCGGCCGTAGGAAATTGTTTTCTTTTTTAAGGCTCGAGGAAGCCTTAAAGACATGCTTCATGCACGTACACGTCCCGTTATTCAAGTAAGTAGACAGCAAACCCGTTCCCGCTGCTGTACACGCTGTTATACAAGGTGACAAATACACGGGGCCGTTACAACTGGCTCGTTTGCATGAGAATTGCCGCCCTTGTTCCGCGCTCCTGATTCCATCGGCTCAGCGGGTCGTGCGCCCGTCCCCCGCGGGGTCGGCCAGGGAAACTTGCTTGCCTAAACCCGCACGCAGCGGCGCTGAGTCGCCACCTAGCGGCGCTAAGCAGCTTTGCCCGCGCTGGCGGAGCAAGCGCCAAGTGCGGGGGCTAATCTCCACCACTGTGCCCAAACCTATCACCCGGAGCGGCGAGTACAGGCCGCGCTGCCGCTCACGCAGAGCTTATTTCGGAAATGGGAAATATCCTCTCGCTGCCGGCACCGCAAACACAGTACGTAACTTTGTTTTGCTACGAATAGCAGAAACTTTGTGTTTTTGTGTCCTTCCCCACGCAGTCACATGACCATTCCAGAATGGCGCAACCAACCTCGAGCAACCAGTCCTCTCCTGCAGCTGTCGATAGGTGATAAGGAAATAATCACTGTACAATCTAAACTACTGGCCATTAAAATTGCTACACCAAGAAGAAATGCAGATGATAAACGGGCACTCATTGCACAAATATATTATACTAGAACTGACATGTGATCACATTTTCACGCAATTTGAACGCATAGATCCTGAGAAATCAGTACCCGGAACAACCACCTCTGGCCGTAATAACGGCCTTGATACACCTGAGCATTGAGTAAAACAGAGCTTGGATGGGGTGTACAGGTACAGCTGCCCACGCACCTTCAACACGATACCACAGTTCATCAAGAGTAGTGAGTGGCGTATTGTGACGAGCCAGTTGCTCGGCCACCATTGACCAGACGTTTTCAATTGGTGAGAGATCTGGAGAATGTGCTGGCCAGGGCAGCAGTCGAACATTTTCTGTATCCAGAAAGGCCCGTACAGAACCTGCAACATGCGGTGGTGCATTATCCTGCTGAAATGTAGGGTTTCGCAGGGATCGGATGAAGGGTAGATCCACGGGTCGTAACACATCTGAAATGTAGCGTCCACTGTTCAAAGTGCCGTCAATGCGAACAACACGTGACCGAGACGTGTAACCAATGGCACCCCATACTATCACGCCGGGTGACACGCCAGTATGGCGATGACGAATACACGCTTCCAATGTGCGTTCACCGCGATGTCGCCAAACACGGATGCGAGCATCATGATGCTGTATACAGAACCTCGATTCATCCGGAAAAATGACGTTTTGCCATTCGTGCATCCAGGTTCGTCGTTGAGTACAACATCGCAGGCGCACCTGTCTGTGACGCAGCGTCAAGGGTAACCGCAGCCATGGTCTCAAAGCTGATAGTCCATGCTGCTGCAAACGTCGTCGAACTGTTCGTGCAGGTGGTTGTTGTCTTGCAAACGTCCCCAACTGTTGACTCAGGGATCGAGACGGCTGCACGATCCGTTAGAGCCACGCGGATAAGATGCCTGTCATCTTGACTGCTAGTGATACGAGGCCGTTGGGATCCAGCACGGCCTTCCGTGTTACCCTCCTGAACCCACCGATTCCATATTCTGCTAACAGTCATGGATCTCGACCAACGCGAGCAGCAATGTCGCGATACGATAAACCGCAATCGCGATAGGCTACAATCCCACCTTTATCAAAGTCGTAAACGTGATGGTACGCATTTGTCCTCCTTACACGAGGCATCACAACAACGTTTCACCAGGCAACGCCGGTCAACTGCTGTTGGTGTATGAGAAATAGGTTGGAAACTTTCCTCACGTCAGCACGTTGTGGGTGTCGCCACCGGCGCCAACCTTGTGTGAATGCTCTGAAAAGCTAATCATTTGCATATCAAAGTATCTTCTTCCTGTCGGTTAAATTTCGCGTCTGTAGCACGTCATCTTCGTGGTGTAGTAGTGCATGAAATCTGCCAAATAACTACGTACTAGGGGAGTTCAGTAAGTAATGCAACACTTTTTTTTGTGAAAGCAGGTTGGTTTTATTCAGGCTGCCACTGCGTCACTTTATTCCCTACTTTTTGGACTACAGAACCGTATTTTTCAACATAGTCTCCGTTCAATGCGACGGACTACGCTGCATTACTGTGAGGGCTTCTTTGCCCGTGTAGTAACACTCTACTGGTCGACTTCGGAGCCAACGCCTTGCTGCATCAGTAACCTCCCCGTCATCCACGTACAGCTTCATCGGGTCAAACGGATGGAAGTGGGAAAGCGCGAGATCCACGCTGTAGTGTGGACGAGGAAGAACGCATGCTTGAGTAGCCCAGCTGGTGCGTCAGCACTATCAACAATGACGTCCTGCCGTGCAACGGGGTGTTTGACTGTGATCCGTCGATCAACTCGAATGAGAGTGTCCGTCCGTTACAACACTGCAGGAGCCACGGCTATATGCGGCCCGGCCGGCTAGCTTCAGATCGGACACATTCCAGCAACCTTGTTGTGATGATCAGACACGCCTCACCCAACGACTCACCGTGCTTTTGTTTAATGACAGGTCTCTGTAGACATTCAGCAAGCGCAAGAAAATGAGTTGCATTACTTATTGAACGCCCCTTGTAAAGTCTGTGGCACTTCTGACGACTACCCTGACAACAGGTATGGTACAGTCTTTTATTGCCGTGGCAGTAGCAGGGGGTGGGGGGGGGGATGGGGAGTGATCCCATCACCCCTGTCCCTCTTTATTCATTCATATGCGTCTATATTGTTGAAAGGATTTGCTGCCTCGGAAGATGTACGTACATTCATTAGAATAATGAGAGATGATTTTTGAAACTTAAATAAATACAGGATGATTCAAAAAGAATACCACAACTTTAAGAATTTAAAACTCTGCAACGACAAAAGGCAGAGCTAAGCACTATCTGTCGGCGAATTAAGGGAGCTATAAAGTTTAATTTTGTTGTACATTTGTTCGCTTGAGGCGCTGTTGACTAGGCGTCAGCGTCAGTTGATGCTAAGATGGCGACCGCTCGACAGAAAGCTTTTTGTGTTATTGAGTACGGCAGAAGTGAATCGACGTGAATCCGCGGGAAACAACTCAGTATGAACGTGACTCGCCTAAGGTGAACGTTTTCTGTGCCATTTCAGCCAATAAAGTTCTTGGTCCCTTTTTCTTCGAAGGTGCTACTGTAACTGGACTACAGTATCTGGAGATGTTAGAGAATTGTATGTTCCCTCAGCTCGAACAAGAAGCACAACAATTCATATTTCAGCAGGATGGAGCGCCACCACATTGGCACTTATCTGTCCATAACTACTTGAACGTCAACTACCCGAGGCGATGGATCGGCCGCCAGGCAGCCCGTGACAGAGCACTTCATCACTGGCCTCCAAGAAGCCCTGATCTTACCCCCTGCGATTTTTTCTTATGGGGGTATGTTAAGGATATGGTGTTCCGGCCACCTCTCCCAGCCACCATTGATGATTTGAAACGAGAAATAACAGCAACTATCCAAAGTGTTACGCCTGATATGCTACAGAGAGAGTGGAACGAGTTGGAGTATCGGGTTGATATTGCTCGAGTGTCTGGAGGGGGCCATATTGAACATCTCTGAACTTGTTTTTGAGTGAAAAAAAACTTTTTTAAATACTCTTTGTAATGATCTATAACAGAAGGTTATATTATGTTTCTTTAATTAAACACACATTTTTAAAGTTGTGGTATTCTTTTTGAATCACCCTGTATAAAGTCACCTACCCATATCTCATTGTTCATGATATCCTCATGTGATAGTCTCGCAAAACATAAAAAGAAAACAATGTAAATCAGTCATTTAATCTACAAGACGCAATGTTACTTTTTCGGATAAAACCTTTGTCCTATGGGTTTGATCCTTCGCAAGAGATCGACGCACATTAAAAACCGTAGCAGCTATGAAACAAAAATATGTTCTAAATAATTTCAATACAAAGCCCCTTAAGAAATTGATGGAACATACTGTAGACTCTTCGGAGTTTTTTGAGTACCTCTTTCGAACGTTAATATCGCAGCTTTGTTGTCAGTGATGTCAGGATTCTTGTGAACAGTTTTCATTAATATCCGTGGACAGTTTCTCTTCTGACTCTGCACTCAACAAACAAAAGAAGTACAGTCTATCTCAGTGCTGTGTTGTAGTAATAAATATTCTAAATGTTGCCATCCAATTATCTTAAGAAATTATTATGTGTATGCATTCCTTGTTGAGCTTCACGACTCCATTTTTCGACCTCTCGGCATACTAGTTCTCTTTGCGGCACAGTTTGAAATGATTGCGCGGACGGCTGCGTCTTTCAGATCGTGTACTCGCGCACCATGCGCAACTTACTCATCAGATCAAAGACGATCCGTTCCTATCCGACTCTGTCTGCTGGACCTGTACACCTTTAAAACGAATCAGCAGTTGTCTCTTAGGGATCGATCGATGTCAGACAATCAGGACGCTAGGCTCGTACATTTCGGTCGAGACGGCTCGTGCAGTTTAAGCACAAACCTATTCTGATTCCTGGCACCGCTTGGAACGGACTTTATTTAGCCACTTGATTTATGATTTCGAGGAGAGCGAATCCAACCAACAACTTCCAGCAATATGATGACATTACCCAAAGAGATGAGTTTACGAGTTTCATTTATGTGGTTTGAACTCATGTATGCTTTAAGTGATGTAGAATAGTTGGCATTTCAGCTTGGTGTGGAAAACTTTATGCCTTTTTTCTCGCCTGTGATCTCATCAGAACAGGCGACCATTGGTATCTGGCTCTGAGTTAACCATTCGTGGATTCAAATGACTTGTAGATTGCTTCTCTCACTCGCAACGTCGTGCTCTTGGAGCTAGTAAGCTTATTTTGTATTTTATTTCTGGTATAATGCCCAGTGGAGATGTTAAATCGTTGGAGCCGATGTGTGCATTTATTCGTTACAGTAACCTTATGTATGTCGCCTTCTCAAACATTTATTGCTCTTTTTATACATTTGGTCTTCTTGTGTCGTCGCTGGGCTGCTGATTTCGCGTCGGAATTGTACGTAGTGATTCCTTCGGAGAACAGGTCGATTCTCCTCGGCTGCGGTACAACTGCTGAGGTGGATGAAACTGGAACTGCCCGTCAGAGCACGCGACGCGGCTTGTGTCCTGGTCTGCACAGTGGTATAAAGCTGAGCATTAATTGTAGCTGACACACAACATAGTTCCTGTTCTGATGACGACCTCTGTTGTAGGTCGTTGGATATGCAAACAGGCTAGCTCGGCCTGGCCTTTAGGCTACCCTCTGGAAACTACGTTACTTGAGTGAAGGCTGTCCTACAGTGGAGCGCGCGGTTACAACATTCCTGGAACATTGTTAAGGTTCAGCCTAGTATGTGCTCTATGATCTTGCAGCAGACGAACACTGATATTGGCCTTTAATTCTATGCATCTCATTTTTATCCTTTTTGTAAACAGGAGTGACCCGCACTCTCTTTCAGTTCTTTCTGTATAAACATTGTGCCAGTAATTTCGCCCTGTGCAAAATATAAGCACCCCTTTCACAAATATTTTGTTGCCTAAACGTACATTTCCAGAAGGTGGTACCTGACCTGATCTGATGTGACCTTTCTTGCCCCTTAGCCTAGTCCCCATTCAGCAAAATCATACTGTATAGTTTTTCCCTGAGCAGTAACGCGTTTCCCATTGTCTCTTCAAATTTAAATATTTCCGTGTGGCGGATAATAAAAAATAAGAAGAAAACGTTATTTTTATTAGCAACTAACTAAGTAGCTGACGTTCCTCCTCCCACTCTCTCCACCCACGTCATCCTAACCATTCCCTGTCCTCCTACTCCTCCACTATCTGTCCATCCTCCCCCCCCCCCCCCCTTTCTCTATCCATCATAACGTTGTCACCGCCGCCCCAGTAGGATGTTGGGATGTTGCTAGTTATTACCCCACAGTTTCGGTTTTCAAATCGAAAGTAATATACAGGTTGTATCAAAAAGAATCATCCGATTTTAAAAAATCATAACTATTATGTTATTTAAGATATGTGCGTGAACAACGTACTGTTCGAAAGAGCAAACTCTCGAGTTTTACATGGTTCCCGCTAGGTAGCAGCAGTGTGCGCCCACTTCACTTCTAGTAAAAATGGTGTCGGGTCAACAGAATGCGTTGTGTGTTCTACGTTTTGAGCAGTGCGGGTCAGTAATAACTGTTCAGCGTGACTTCAGAACTAGGTATGGTGTGATGTAGACGATGGTCTAGACGATGGCATGAACAATTCCGAGAAACGGGTTGTTTGTGTAAAGGCAAATCGCCCGGCCGTCCCGGAGTGTCTGACACAGACGTCAAACACATCCGCCATATTTTCACAAGGAGTTCACAGAAATGCGTTCACCTTGCAGCTAGACAGCTCAGCATGACCCAGATGTCCTGTCTCTCCTGAGTTGCGTCGTCGTTGACACTTGAAACCATACAAAATCCAGCTACTTCAAGCTCTTCGTGTAGGTGAGAAACAACAACGTGTGGAGTTTTGTAATTTAGTTCTTGTCAAGGTTGAAGATGACAGTTTTCTTCCACGCTTAGTGCTCCGTGATGAGGTAACATTCCGTTTAAATGGAAGGGTGAACCGTCATAACGTGAGAGTATGGGGTACGGAACAACCTGATGAAGTTGTACAACATGCGAGGGACTCTCCAAAATTTAATGTGTTTGTGCAGTTTCACGAGAAAAGGTGTATGGTCCATTTTTCTCTGCCGAGAACACTGTTACAAGAAACACATTTGTCGATATGCTTTAGAACTTTCTTTTCTCACAGCTGGAGACTGATACAAACGATTTCATTTGCCAAGAGGATGGGGCACCGCCACACTGGAATCTGCAAGTGCGAGAATTTTTAAATCAGAAACGATGGATCAGTCGCACTGGACCAAATGACTCAACCTTACATTACTGGCCTCCAGGGTTACTGGACCTAACTATGTGTGATTTTTTCTTGTGGGGGTTTATAAAAGACCCTGTTTGTGTGCCTCCGTTACCAACAACAATGAATAAACTGAGACATCGCATAACAGCAGCTGTTGAAGCTCCAACTCTAGATATGTTCGCTGGAGTGTGGGAACAATTTGAACACCGCATTGACAAACGTAGTGTGTCTGAAGGGAGCGAACACGTATGAAAATGTATGAAAAAAGCTTTTTGAATTTATCCTTAATCGAAAAACATAATTCATTGTATATGTTTATTAGTTTCAGAAATATAGATGCGCCAAATCGGATGATCCTTTTTGATACGCCCTGCGTTATGTGCCAAGCTTGGCTGAAATCAGTCCACGGGTTTGGAGCTTTTTCCGACGGCTTTGTCAGCGTGCTTATGTGCCACAAATATTTCACATATATTCAACATATTTGTGCACATATTTCACCTGTACCTCTAGCGATTTTTACCCGGCAGTTTCGTACTCACGTTGCTTAATGCTTATACGTCATCTCTTGAACAATGTGTCATACAATGATATAATATTGCGGATACATTTAGTGTACACTGTCTGCGAAATTTGTTGAAAATAGAATCAGTAGTAAACAAATAATAAATTAAAACGTCACGCTTGATGCCGCAGTTATTCACGCATCTCATTGTTTATGACGTTATACCTCGTGAACTATGTGTGGTAAATTTCAGAAACATTCAGTGATATATGTGAATACTCTCTGTACAACGTCATGCAAATACAGTTATTACTAACGAAGTAATAAATTAGAAGGTCATGCTTGACGGGCGAGTTTTACTTCATTAGCAGCGAAAGTGTAGTAAATGATAAACTTCCTTCCTTTCATTATTTTGTGGGGAGTATAGCAAGAAAAAGTACCGTTAACGTTTGAAACTATATGTAGAGTTTGTTGCAAGTCTCTAAGTGCTTTCATTCTCAAATATTGGATGAGTACAATCTGGCTATTTGGGAATCGTGGTGTAGGTACTTTTGCACCCCGGGCGGTTCTTTCTGGACAGTAAGTGATACGTGTACCAACTTTGGTTGAAGGCGATCGACTGATTTAGGAAGAGATGTGGAACGTACAAATAGAGTGGCTACAATTGAAATTTCGCTACTTGAGCCAATGTAGACGGAAAACTACACTCCTGGCCATTAAAATTGCTACACCAAGAAGAAATGCAGATGATAAACGGGTATTCATTGGACAAATATATTATACTAGAACTAACAGGTGATTACATTTTCACGCAATTTGGGTACATAGTTTCAGAGAAATCAGTACCCAGAACAACTACCTTTCGCCGTAATAACGGCCTTGATACGCCTGGTCATTGTGTCCAACAGAGCTTGGATGGCGTGTACAGGTATCACAGCTCATCAAGAGTAGTGACTGGCGTATTGTGATGAGCCAGTTGCTCGGCCACCATTGACAAGAAGTTTTCAGTTAGTGAGAGATCTGGATAATGTGCTGGTGAGGGCAACAGTCGAACATTTTCTGCACGCGGTCGTGCATTATCCTGCTGAAATGTACGGTTTCGCAGAGATCGAATGAAGGGTAGAGCCACGGGTCGTAACACATCTGAAAGGTAGCGTCTACTGTTCAAAGTGCCGTGAATGCCAACAAGAGGTGACGGAGACATGTAACCAATGGCATTCCGTACCATCACGCCGGGTGATACGCCAGTATGGCGATGACGAATACACGCTTCCAATATCCGTTCACCGCGATGTCGCCAAACACGGATGCGAGCATCGTGATGCTGTATACAGAACCTCGATTCATCCGAAAAAATGAGTTTTGCCATTCGTGCACACAGGTTCGTCGTTGAGTACACCATCGCATGCGCTACAGTCTGTGATGCAGCGTCAAGGGTAACCGCAGCCATGGTCTCAAAGCTGATAGTCCATGCTGCTGCAAACGTTGTCGAACTGTCCGTGCAGATGGTTGTTGTCTTGTAAACGTCCCCATCTGTTGACTCAGGGATCGAGACGTGGCTGCACGATCCGTTACAGCGATGCGGATAAGATGCCTATCATCTCGACTGCTAGTAATACGAGGCCGTTGGGATCCAGTACGGCGTTCCGTATTACCCTCCTTAACCCACCGAATCCTTATTCTGCTATCAGTCATTGGATCTCGACCAACGCGAGCAGCAATGTCGCGATACAATAAACCGCAATCGCGATAGGCTACAATCCGACCTTCATCAAAGTCGGAAACGTGATGGTACGCATTTGTCCTCCTTACACGAGGCATCACAACAACGTTTCACCAGGCAACGACGGTCAACTGCTGTTGGTATATGAGACATCGGTTGGAATCTTTCCTCACGTCAGCACGTTGTAGGTGTCGCCACCGACGCCAACCTTGTGTGGATGCTCTGAAAAGCTAATCATTTGCATATCACAGCGTCTTCTTCCTGTCGGCTCAATTTCACGTCTGTAGCACGTCATCTTCGTGGTGTAGCAATTTTAATGGCCAGTATTGTATTTACCGTATGCGTGCCAAACTTCACGAGAATGATCTTCAGACTGTCGGATCTCCGTTGTTAGTAATGTTAGTGACTTGACATACGGTCAGGTACTGTTACGGCGACGTAGGGTAGAAACACAAGCATCAGTGTGCATTGCAGCAGCAGACAGTCGACATAGGTCTGTAGAAGGTGAGAAAGGCTGATGTGTTGGCAGAAGAGCCAACACCGTGTTGCTAGAGGAGGGCGAAATGCACGCGTTTACGCTCACGCAGACTGGCGTGAGGTCTGGAACAGGACAATGTAATTAATATAGCCAATAAGGTACGTTGCTGCTGGAATACTTAACTTTAATCCATAATTGGTGTACATCGCTCTTGACGGTACATGTTTTATAATCTCGATATTAACTGGTAATGGCGCCTTGCTAGGTCGTAGCAAATGACGTAGCTGAAGGCTATGCTAACTATCGTCTCGGCAAATGAGAGCGTAGTTGTCAGTGTAGCATCGCTAGCAAAGTCGGCTGTACAACTGGGGCGAGTGCTAGGAAGTCTCTCTAGACCTGCCGTGTGGCGGCGTTCGGTCTGCAATCACTGACAGTGGCGACACGCGGGTGCGTCGTATACTAGCGGACCGCGGCCGATTTAAAGGCTACCACCTAGCAAGTGTGGTGTCTGGCGGTGACGCCACAAAGGCTTTACTCGCAAAGCTGTTTTATGTGAAGAGTAGTAATTGGTGATGCTAATCCTCGGAAGTATCGAGGCATTAACGGAATACGGAGAGGTCTTGCTAACTCACCAAGGTTCAAGAGCATGACCCGGAAGTTCGAATTAACTGGCGATTTGGGAACTGCTCGTGGAAGAGGCTGATGGCCAATTGCGCCAACATACTTGAAGAAATTGCAGTTGTCACTGCTGGCGATGCTGTATGCAATGTGCGATCTTCAAGCAGTGAACGAGCTGTGTCACGACAGCTGAACATTCCGTGGTCCACCGTCCGAAGCGTGCTGCGGACATTTATGAAATAGTATTTGTAGTGCGCTCCCTGGACCTCATGAACGTAGATAATCGTCACATTCAGCAACGTTTGTAACATGCAACGTAAACGCAGTACGCAATTAACAAATATTAGTGTCTCATGTAGAAATTAAAATGTGGCTCTTCCAATGATTTACTCGCTGCTTCTCTTCATTGCTCTACGATCACACGTTTTTCACGGGGTGCTTCTCAAGAAGTGAAAGCTTGATTATAACCATCCATTGCATACGTCCACTTTTGTAATATGTATGTATAACGATACAGTATTAGGTAACTGACATTTACATTTGAAAATAGTGTAGGAATCAAATAAAAAGTAAAAAAAGTAAGGGTGCTGCTGAGAATCGAATCAGCAATTTCATGAATGCAAGAAGTCTGCGCTACGCCATATTTCTTTCCATTTACTCCGCTTGTATTAAAATGCTCGAAATATTCTATATTTAACACTGTTCCAAAATCTTAGACTCTACAAAGGCGGCTTTATTTATTTGAAAAGGGGGGTCGTACTAGTTTAGTAATCTGATGCTCAGGTGCGCGATGGGGGGAGAGGGGAAGGGGCAGGGACAATACAAGTGGCACGGGAAACAATTCATTCACCTTAATACAGGCAATCCGGCCAGCCGTTGTGGTCGAGCGGTTCTAGGCGCTTCAGTCCGGAACCGGGCGAACGCTACGGTCACTGGTTCGAATCCTGCCTCGGGCGTGGATGTGTGTGATGTCCTTAGGTTAGCTAGGTTCAAGTAGTTCTACGTTCTAGGGGACTGATGGCCTCAGAAGTTGAGTCCCACAGTGATCAGAGCCATTTTCAGATTGCAGGCACTGCCAGTACTTTTTCCTTGGTGGGAGGACAGAAACGGGATCCACGCAGCCTCGCGATGCCAGTTGAGGAGATAATCGAGTGAGAAGTACATCTACATCTACATCTAAATTTATACTCCGCAAGCCACCCAACGGTGTGTGGCGGAGGGCACTTTACGTGCCACTGTCATTACCTCCCTTTCCTGTTCCAGTCGCGTATGGTTCGCGGAAGGAACGACTGTCTGCAAGCCTCCGTGCGCGCTCTAATCTCTCTAATTTTAAATTCGTCATCTCCTCGGGAGGTATAAATAGGGGGAAGCAATATATTCGATACCTCATCCAGAAACGCACCCTCTCGAAACCTGGCGAGCAAGCTACACCGCGATGCATGGCGCCTCTCTTGCAGAGTCTGCCACTTGAGTTTGCTAAACATCTCCGTAACGCTATCACGCTTACCAAATAACCCTGTGACGAAACGCGCCGCTCTTCTTTGGATCTTCTCTATCTCCTGTGTCAATCCGACCTGGTACGGATCCCACACTGATGCGCAATAGTCAAGTATAGGTCGAAGGAGTGTTTTGTAAGTCACCTCCTTTGTTGATGGACTACATTTTCTAAGGACTCTCCCAATGAATCTCAACCTGGTACCCGCCTTACCAACAATTAATTTTATATGATCATTCCACTTCAAATCGTTCCGCACGCATACTCCCAGATATTTTACAGAAGTAACTGCTACCAGTGTTTGTTCTGCTATCATATGATCATACAATAAAGGATCCTTCTTTCTATGTATTCGCAATACATTACATTTGTCTATGTTAGGGGTCAGTTGCCACTCCCTGCACCAAGTGCCTATCCGCTGCAGATCTTCCTGCATTTCGCAAATAGCGGCTAAAAGGTACAGAAAACCGAAAACAGCTGGGAGAGCAATGTGCTGACTTCGTGCCCCTCCATACCGCAGTGACTTACGCCGGTGGCAGAGGACGTCACGGCGGTCGGTGGTACAGAGTGGTCCTCCTGGGCGAGAACTCCGGGGTCCTTTCTGTAGCGCCTTCAGCTGTTGTCTTGGCTCGGAGTCAGTGCTGTGCCACTCACTCAGGTGACAAACGCCGTGTGATACCTCCTAATACCGTGCTGGGTCTCCTTTTGCCCGGCGTAGCGCACTGAGGCGACGTGGCGTGGACTTAACAAGTCGTTCCAAGTCCTACGTAGAAGTCCTGAATGATGCTGACCCTGTAACCCTCCGTAATTCGAAAGTTTTGCCGGTGCAGGATTTTGTGCACGAATTGACTTCTCGATTACGTCCTGTGAATGCTCGATGGGACTCATGTCGGGCGATCTGGGCGGTCAGAACGTTCGCTCGAGTTGTCTAGAATGTTCTTCAGAGCAGTTGCGAACAACTGGGCCTGGTGACATGGCACGTTGTCATTCACAAGAATTCTATCGTTGTTTGACAATAAAAAAAATCCAAGAATAGCTGCAAATGGTCTCCAGTTGGACCGCAGAACGCAGTCCATTCCATGTAAACACAGCCCACATCATTAGGCAGTAACGACCAACTTGAGCAGTACCTTACGGCCACCTTCTTCGTTCATGGCTTCAGGGGTCATGCACCACACTCGAGCCCTACCATCTGCTCTTACCGACTGAATTCTGGACTCTTCTGACCAAGCCATGGTTTTTCAGTAGTTGAGAGTCCAACCGAGATGTTCACGAGTCCAGGAGAGGTGTTGGCTATGTCACGCTGTTAGCAAAGGCACTATTGTCGGTCGTCTGCTGTCATAGTACATTAACAGTACTGCCCTAAGAGATAGTACTGTCCTAAGGGATATGACAGCCGTACGTCCCACATTGATTTCTGCTGTTATTTCACTCAGTGTCACTTGTTTGTTAGCACTGACTACGCTAATACAGCTGCTCTCGGTCGTTAAGAGAAGACCATCATCCACTGCGTCGTCCGTAGTGGGAGATGACGTTTTAAATTTGCTATTCTCAGTACAGTCTTGACACGGTGGATCTCGAAATACTGAATTCCCTAACGATTTTCGAAAAGGAATGTCCTATGCATCTAGCTTCCATTCTGCATTCCTGTCGTGCAACCAGAATCACTTCGGACACTTTTTCACACGACTTTTGTCACTCCAGTGTATGAAAGAGCTAGTAGTTAGCTGTAGCAAATGATCTTGGAAGAATCTGGTACAGGTTTATTGAAACTTATTTTTTTGTGTCGTGGACTGTATTATATGATTTTGGCGTAGCGCAAAGCATTTTTGTTCAGTGTAACTGCCAAGACCGTTGCATTGAGACAGTTGGAGCTTAATTGGAGTGTCCACCTACATTCGGTACGTTAATCTGATTTATTTGTTTTCTTCTGAATATTATTTTTAATAGCAGTACTGCAGATGCAAAACTTCAGAACGAGTAAAGGTTCTAGTATGTCCCAGTCGGTCTTCTAAATAGTAATTTATTAATTATTATTACTTGCAGTTATTCATCTAGCCGCTAATTTTGTGCGGGTAAGTCTATAGTCCATTGTACACCAACGACAAAGTTTTTATAAACAGAAAAATTTTCACACCCCGGGTCCAGGTATCTCGACCGTTTCCCATGGCAGAGTGGGTAACCTGACACTCTTCCGATATGCGCAGCCGTATCAGTAATTGCAACTCTGTTCGGATATTCCAATCATATCCCACGACGAGGTACAAACGCCACACCCTCGCCTCGTCCCAGTGTCTGGATGTACTGCCGTTAATTTACTGAAGCGTCCAGCGGACACTAGCTCAGAGACGTAATCTCGCTGCCGCCGCCTGTGTGCCACAGTGCTGTTCTGTAGTGGTGTGCGGGTGGAGTGGCGCTGTATCGGCGCGGCCGGCATTGTACGAAAGGCGCCGAGGCGTCCAGATGCATTGTGGGCCGCAGCGGACAGAGCGAAACCGCCAAAAAAGGAGCCTCAATCAGGCGCGTCCCCAACAGCGCCAAATAAAACGGACGCGCAGGGCATTGTTCCCGAAGCCGGTGAAATATTCGCGTCTCAGGGGGGCCCGTTCCGGGCGCAGGCAGGCAGTGGCAAAAAACTGCGAAACAGCGCGAAAAACGCAACCCTGACGCTAGCGGAACAAACGAATACGTTAGGTTGCGGGGGAGGGGGTGGGGGGCGCACTACTGCGTCGTAATAAACAACATCTCTGTCTGTGCCGTGCAGCCTCTCGCATTCGTCGCTGCAACGCTGCAAACACGTTCTCCCTCTCTCCTTCCTTTCTCTCTCTTCCTCTGAACATGCATATATTGTTCCTGTCGCAAGCCTTCTCTCGCTTTGAACGTTTCAAAGGGAATGGATAAGAGAGGTAAAGAATAGACAAAGGGTGGTCATCTAAAGAGGAACGCAATTTACTAAATTACTTACGCGTCGCGTTCTATCACGAGGGAGAACGTTCAGACATGTGGTAGAGAGCTAATGTACATTACCACAGAATTAAAGCTATGGTGCACCGCTTCTGTAATGAACATTAATTTCCTCGTTCAGCGGTTGTGTTTTGCCTGTGACAACCT
Source organism: Schistocerca cancellata (assembly GCF_023864275.1). Taxonomy (NCBI): domain Eukaryota; kingdom Metazoa; phylum Arthropoda; class Insecta; order Orthoptera; family Acrididae; genus Schistocerca; species Schistocerca cancellata. Next base: position 20,234,980 of record NC_064631.1, on the reverse strand, counting down.
CCTCTCGTCCACAATTTTGCAAGTAACACTATCGCGTTCGATGTAGTTCCGCATTGCCGCCTGACGAACAAAACACCAGAGCACGCGATATCGGATCATTTGAGTGACTCTATTGAAGGGATTCTAGCACAGCATGTCATTCTCCACGGAAAGACGTAAACTTTGGGCACACCTCCAGGGGAGGTTATAGGACCAATAGTCTCACAATTTATATAAAAATGCAGTACAAAAAATCGGAAGTTCCTTGAGGCCTGTCGCGGACTATGCTACTGTATACACAGAAGTCTCAACGCCACAAAATTGAATCGAAATGCGGGATGACCTGCAAATGATGGACACTTGGTGAAGGGACTGGCAGTTCACCCTCGACATAAACAAATGTTAAGCATTGTGCATAAAGAGTCAGAAAGACCCGTTATTGAATGATTACACTATTGGGGAACAATCGCTGGAGGCAGTCACTAATCCATACTTATGTATACAACATACAGTGTAGGGCAGCGTGTATTTACCCAGTGAAAACAGTTTTTCCACTTTTTCTCAAAACCGGCTATGGAGGACATGGACAGTTTGGCATCTAGGCGACTCAAATATAGGAGATCAAAAAAAAAAAAAAAAAAAAGAAAAGAAGCAACACATTTAGTTGCAGGTTCATTTAGCAAGTGCGAAGCATCACGAAAATTCTCGGTCCACTGACAGACGCAGCAAGAGAGGCTCTCTGCACCACGGCGTGCATTACTGTGGGAGTTCCAACAGGATGTGTTCCTGGAAGATTCAACCAATATACTGCTTCCTCGTACGAATTTGTCGCGGAAAGACCATTGAGATAAAATTAGAGACACTCTAGTTCACACAGTGTCTTACCAGCAATCATTCTTGCCGTGGAACATTCGCGATTGAAAAAGGAAATACGGGAACTGGCAGTGGTACACATAGTCACTCACCGTAAGGCAACACGCGAAGTTTAGATGTAGCTGTGTATGTAGATTTTACTGTTTTTTAATTTCCTTTTGGACACTGTTAAAAGTTTGGATTTATAGCCATTTTCAAGGGATTACTTACTGTTCTAATACTGCTGTAATCAGTCGCATTGCCTGTCGTAGGATTTCTAAGCAACGTAGTACGCTACGTCTGACAATACAGCAAACATCGTGTGAACACTGTACGGTCGGATGTTTCATATGATGTTCTTTGCGAGTGCTACGGCATGTAACATGACCAATTTTCATAGGAGAGTAACAGGCCATGGCCTTAGAACTGAAATAGTAATAGTCATCAAAAGGATGAAAAAGAACAGTCAAATGGGGAAAGTTTTATTGTTTACATAATCTTATACGACTATGATTCGTAAAAATATGAAAATAATCGATTATTATTTTCATTTTTTTATACTAGTGACTGAATGACTTTCTTGTCATAACAGACTTCAACATCCCTGAGAGGAAGAAATCATGTGCTAAACGTGTAGCCAGCCGGAGTGGCCATGTGGTTCTAGGCGCTACAGTCTGGAACCGAGCGATCGCTACGGTCGCAGGTTCGAATCCTGACTCGGGCATGGATGTGTGTCATGTCCTTTGCTTAGTTAGGTTTAATTAGTTCTAAATTCTAAGCACTAATGACCTCAGAATTTAAGTCGCATACTGCTCAGAGCCATTTGAACCTAAAAGTGTATGTATAAAAGCACATTTTTGGTAGAGGCAGGGAGGGGAGAATTATTTGTTTTGCGGCTTTGTATGTTAGTACGGAAGGATATGGCGGAAAAAAGGGGTGGTTTGAGTCTACCACAGAATTTCCTGTACGTCTTCATATTGCGGTGGTCCCACAGCGATTACAGATCTTAAAATACATATCAACCGTCTCCAACCAAGTAAATAAAACTTTTCTGAGTTTGTGACTGTGTTGTCAATATGTAAAACTACCGACGTTTCGGTCACTGTTGCAAGTGACCTTCCTCAAGGTCACTGAAGGTCATTCGCAAACACTGATCGAAACGTCGGTGGCATTACATGTTGACAATATGGTCACGAACCCAGAAAAAATTTATCGACTGTGACAATGGCTCTGGAAGCCTACGTATATATATCTACAACCAAATTTACACTCAGGAATGCTACTGAACATAACGCTACGTCTGACAATACAGCAAACATCGTGTGAACACTGTACGGTCGGATGTTTCATATGATGTTCTTTGCGAGGGCTACGGCATGTAACATGACCAATTTTCATAGGAGAGTAACAGGCCATGGCCTTAGAACTGAAATAGTAATAGTCATCAAAAGGATGAAAAAGAACAGTCAAATGGGGAAAGTTTTATTGTTTACATAATCTTATACGACTATGATTCGTAAAAATATGAAAATAATCGATTATTATTTTCATTTTTTTATACTAGTGACTGAATGACTTTCTTGTCATAACAGACTTCAACATCCCTGAGAGGAAGAAATCATGTGCTAAACGTGTAGCCAGCCGAAGTGGCCATGTGGTTCTAGGCGCTACAGTCTGGAACCGAGCGATCGCTACGGTCGCAGGTTCGAATCCTGACTCGGGCATGGATGTGTGTCATGTCCTTTGCTTAGTTAGGTTTAATTAGTTCTAAATTCTAAGCACTAATGACCTCAGAATTTAAGTCGCATACTGCTCAGAGCCATTTGAACCTAAAAGTGTATGTATAAAAGCACATTTTTGGGAGAGGCAGGGAGGGGAGAATTATTTGTTTTGCGGCTTTGTATGTTAGTACGGAAGGATATGGCGGAAAAAAGGGGTGGTTTGAGTCTACCACAGAATTTCCTGTACGTCTTCATATTGCGGTGGTCCCACAGCGATTACAAATCTTAAAATACATATCAACCGTCTCCAACCAAGTAAATAAAACTTTTCTGAGTTTGTGACTGTGTTGTCAATATGTAAAACTACCGACGTTTCGGTCACTGTTGCAAGTGACCTTCCTCAAGGTCACTGAAGGTCATTCGCAAACACTGATCGAAACGTCGGTGGCATTACATGTTGACAATATGGTCACGAACCCAGAAAAAATTTATCGGCTGTGACAATGGCTCTGGAAGCCTACGTATATATATCTACAACCAAATTTACACTCAGGAATGCTACTGAAAATAATAGTTTCGAAATAATACATTGATCAGGTATTTATACCAAATGAAACACAATAAGGTCAACACAGCACTGTAATGACGACATGTTTACACTCCCTCACAACTGTCTGTTTATTTTAGCAGTATACTCTCTCAGAACTCGTGTGGATAAAGCCCATTTGATTACTGATCCCTTTATCAAACAAGTAAATATACCATAAATTGACGACATATGTTCTCTGGGGGAGAGGGGAGCTAAGGAAAGGGTGAAAACTATCGGAACATCACTCTTATAACATGCAAGTAAATTCTACTAGCCAAAAAGGGTATGTTTAGGTAACATGGCCGTACTGTGCTCTGAAGCGGCCTAACAGAAAACTTAGTGGGATCCTACAAGAAAATGTCTACCAGGATTATAACTAGCTTCCGCTCCCTCCAGCAACTGCACATACAAAATTACACACAACTGTAACTTTTGTCACTTGACTTGGAAAGAGAAGTTGCACGACCTATAAAATTTGTTGTTGTGCTTATCTTGAGTGTAGATTTTTAGTTGATATTACAATTACTATACTGTACTGAGGTCTGGATACAGCATTTTTACAAGCATAGTTTGTATTCGAAGTTCTTATACAGTGCAATCCATGTAAATCTGAAATTAAAGAGTCATAATATTTGAACCCATAATGGGGCACATTTTCAATGCTGGGAGATGATAATGCGCTATTGGGGTATTACACACATACAATCAAATGTTGGAAATGCTCCCCATTAGCGCTGGCCGCGGTGGCCGAGCGGTTCTAGGGGTTTCAGTCCGGAAACGCGCGACTTCTACGGTCGCAGGTTCGAATCCTGCCTCGGGCATGGATGTGTGTGATGTCCTAAGATTAGTTAGGTTTAAGTGGTTATAAGTTCTAGGGGACTGATGACTGAACCGGGCTTTATTTTCAAAGAATTTTCTTGAGAATTTATTCTATTTACTAGCGATTCATCAAGAACATGAACATACTTAATCACACTATGTGAACGTGGAAGTATTTGCCAGGAAGTAACTGATGAAATCATAAACAAATTCCTTTTTAACAAATGGTAATTTATTCACATTAATGGTGCCAAAAGGTTTTTTTTAAAAGAAACGGATTTAAAATTATAATCAGAAAGCACCCTCTAAATCTCACGTTACAATTTATTCAGTGGCAGAAAGAAACAAATTTTTGACTGTATGAGCTTTCGGGCTGAGAACCTTGCCGCTCCCTTTTGACACGGTCGTAGTTGCGACCGCTCACAACAACCTATGAAAGACTACACTGGTACAAATCTGCAACACACCAGATTACTTTAAACTAAAAGTTTCAACAATTCACACAAACACACAAACTATGCTCCCCGTAGGAGGTGGTGGTGGTTAGTGTTTAACGTCCCGTCGACAACAGGGTCATTAGAGACGGAGCGCAAGCTCGGGTTATGGAAGGATTGGGAAGGAATTCGGCCGTGCCCTTTAAAGGAACCATCCCGGCATCTGCCTGAAACGATTTAGGGAAATCACGGAAAACCTAAATCAGAATGGCCTGAGACGGGATTGAACCGTCGTCCTCCCGAATGCGAGTCCAGTGTGCTAACCACTGCGCCTCCTCGCTCGGTCCCCTAGGAGGGATGGAAATCGTACAAAACACTAAAATTAAAATATTTACTTTGCCACCGATAGTACAACTTGATTTTAACTTCTAAGAAAAGTCTTACGGTGGAAGGGTGGCAACTTTATATACTAAAATGACCATTTAAATAAAATCCCATGAAATGCAATCTTATATAAAATTGTACAAGGTTGGCCAAACAATAGTTAAGATGCTGTACAGTACACAGATACCGCCTCTCAAGATGATTGGCAAATTCAAAACATATTTTAGGAATTAGGCCTTACACTCCAAGCAATAAATTCGTTAACCCACCGAATCCGACAAACATGACAGAGGCAGCTACTAACGTACGGCAGATTGATAGGGAGATTACCGAACAGCTCGAACCGCAAGTTGCTCTAACCCGCCATTACTCCACAAGGAAAAAAAAACGGACCACCCAATTCATAAATAACCACCTTCCCGCGGGTGGGCAAACGGAGAAGAATGGTGGGACGACTCCAAAACAAAGCGGCTGGTGACCTCACCGAGAAAAGAAGTATAATTTCACAAGTAAATGAAACAACATATCATCAATCACTTAACTTCTAATAAACTGCGATTTGTGGAGAAGACCTGGGGCAACACCCCCAAATCGCTCTCCCGAACCTTCCGCTGCCAGCCGCTTCAACGGACGCAGGAAGGCGCGCCGATCTCCCGTCTCACGGCGTCGCAGCTCGCACCGGCCAGACTGATGTCGTGGGTTGACTCCTGTTGCTCTCGTGTCGACCGCGAAGTCACTACCCCTCGCTATACGACGCGGCCCACTGGACTCACGTGGTGACCTCACATGCGTCGATGCTCAAGCCGGACAAGTCGTCTTGTGTCTCAGTGCGCGACCGGCCGACCGACCGATCTATCCAACCGCCTTTACCATTCATTGCCTGAGCAAACTCGAACAGACTGGCGGCTAACGCACAGAGTCAGATGCTGGAACTAAGCTCCGACCGAGCGACTACTCGCTGAGTTCTCTTACTGCGAAGTGGAAAGACTCTCATTTTGCGGGCTTTAAAGGTTGATCCGAACGAAAGACATACTAGGACTCCGGACGACAGACAGACACTAGCTGCCTCACACTGCGGACAAGAGACAGACTGGCAAGCTGGGGACGAGAGACTGACCCAGACTGACCGTTGGCGAGCTCATAGCGCCCCTTAAATGCACGTGAACAGGCAGCCTTTCCCTCAGAGGGAGGCACCAAAGCTGCGATTGCCACAGCGGCTCCACCGCCAGAAACGGAGGGCGACTGCTTCAAACTACACGCTGCGGCGCGCTATTCAAAACAGCAACATTTACCACGGCTCAATGGCCTCAGATGTTAAGTCCCATAGTGCTCAGAGCTATTGGAACCATTTTGAACCCTCCATCAGCATCGATACTCAACTGCACTCGTTTAATCGTATTCCACAATGTTCTGTGAAGTGCATCGAGAAGTGGCAAGCCACTCTCTCACTTTAACAACACTGTCAGTCAGATTAACATTCATATTTCAGGTCATGATCTCCGTGTTCTCAGTATTACATTTGGTGTGTGTGGTTTTTTCATGAGGAAATTGTGGGTAGATTTTTCGTATTACTGTATGTGTAGCCTGTAGAGAACTTGTACCCGAGTGGCCATAGTGGAGGCAATGGGGAACAGTGGGAAAGATAGATTGCAGGCCATAAATGGTGTGTCTGTGCAAATGATTCTTAGAAGTAGCGCTCTGTGTATTGTACCTGCAGAGGGACTTCAGACTGTGGCACTCCCCTCTTCCCACTTAGGATCAGAGCAGGAAGGCGCCGGTTCACAAAACGTTTTACCTGGGCCAGGCAGCAGACTGTTGTGAAGGTGGCCCGTAAGTGGAAAGTGGGACGAGGAAGCCATTTAAGAGAGACTGCCGTAATCTGAGCTTTTATGCAAATGGTGGGACGGTCATAAAACTCCAAGCATCCTTATATTAGAAGCTGGGGCGATACGGGCAGAGCAGCTGGTGCAGGTGTTCAGTGGAGGCAAAACTGCAAGGCCCCGGGCGCCAGGAAGTCGCCAGGTCTTTTAGCGAGCGCCAAAAACATGTACTTCATAGGCCTCACTGTCTGGGAAGCTTAACAGCCTTTTTTCAGATATTGGAAATGGTTGACCTGGAAAGATTTAATCTCTCCACAAATGACGGACTGTGGTCCCATCTAGGTAGACGTTTTTGCTGAAACATGGCCATGCTTATCGTGAGAACGCCTCCCTAGTCTGAAATTTTCTTTTTCAGACAAGAGAGATTTTGAGTTTCTGATTGGCTTCTCTCAGGATGCGCAAAGCAGAGGCTTGCTTTCTCAGCGTGGAAACCGTGGTGCTATGTCTGAATAGGCTACCAGGCCAGCAGAACAGTCAAGAGGGGACATTCAATGAGTAGAGGATAGTCTGATTGGTTTGTACAATGCAGAGGTGGTTTCTTTTTCTAGTTGTATTCCCATACCGAGGCTTGGTGGAAAGTGGTTCTGTACGGAGAGTGGAACTGCATGTCATCTCGGACATGTACACTCCTGGAAATGGAAAAAAGAACACATTGACACCGGTGTGTCAGACCCACCATACTTGCTCCGGACACTGCGAGAGGGCTGTACAAGCAATGATCACACGCACGGCACAGCGGACACACCAGGAACCGCGGTGTTGGCCGTCGAATGGCGCTAGCTGCGCAGCATTTGTGCACCGCCGCCGTCAGTGTCAGCCAGTTTGCCGTGGCATACGGAGCTCCATCGCAGTCTTTAACACTGGTAGCATGCCGCGACAGCGTGGACGTGAACCGTATGTGCAGTTGACGGACTTTGAGCGAGGGCGTATAGTGGGCATGCGGGAGGCCGGGTGGACGTACCGCCGAATTGCTCAACACGTGGGGCGTGAGGTCTCCACAGTACATCGATGTTGTCGCCAGTGGTCGGCGGAAGGTGCACGTGCCCGTCGACCTGGGACCGGACCGCAGCGACGCACGGATGCACGCCAAGACCGTAGGATCCTACGCAGTGCCGTAGGGGACCGCACCGCCACTTCCCACCAAATTAGGGACACTGTTGCTCCTGGGGTATCGGGCTACATCCATGAAGCTGGGCTACGGTCCCGCACACCGTTAGGCCGTCTTCCGCTCACGCCCCAACATCGTGCAGCCCGCCTCCAGTGGTGTCACGACAGGCGTGAATGGAGGGACGAATGGAGACGTGTCGTCTTCAGCGATGAGAGTCGCTTCTGCCTTGGTGCCAATGATGGTCGTATGCGTGTTTGGCGCCGTGCAGGTGAGCACCACAATCAGGACTGCATACGACCGAGGCACACAGGGCCAACACCCGGCATCATGGTGTGGGGAGCGATCTCCTACACTGGCCGTACACCACTGGTGATCGTCGAGGGGACACTGAATAGTGCACGGTACATCCAAACCGTCATCGAACCCATCGTTCTACCGTTCCTAGACCGGCAAGGGAACTTGCTGTTCCAACAGGACAATGCACGTCCGCATGTATCCCGTGCCACCCAACGTGCTCTAGAAGGTGTAAGTCAACTACCCTGGCCAGCAAGATCTCCGGATCTGTCCCCCATTGAGTATGTTTGGGACTGGATGAAGCGTCGTCTCACGCGGTCTGCACGTCCAGCACGAACGCTGGTCCAACTGAGGCGCCAGGTGGAAATGGCATGGCAAGCCGTTCCACAGGACTACATCCAGCATCTCTACGATCGTCTCCATGGGAGAATAGCAGCCTGCATTGCTGCGAAAGGTGGATATACACTGTACTAGTGCCGACATTGTGCATGCTCTGTTGCCTGTGTCTATGTGCCTGTGGTTCTGTCAGTGTGATCATGTGATGTATCTGACCCCAGGAATGTGTCAATAAAGTTTCCCCTTCCTGGGACAATGAATTCACGGTGTTCTTATTTCAATTTGCAGGAGTGTAGTATTTGACGAGGGTGAACTTATTCGTCCTGAGTCAACCGTCTGACGTTTGACAATTCCAGCATGCGCCATCGTGACTGTGAGTCAAATTGGTTTGGCCTGGCCAGCGAACTGAAATCTACTGGGATGTCAGGGCTCTGATAGGGAAGTTTCACGTGTTCTAATCATCAGAACGCCAGTCTGTGTAGTTTGAAAATTTTCGTGGATGCGTTAGAACATTACAACTTCCGCAGTGCACTGCCCTTCGCCCACAGCGTGCCTTTCTCTCCTGCTGCCTGAATCACGGTGAAAGGGTCAAGGATTTCTGCACCAGTGTAGGGTTATTAAATGATATCCACAGCTCCCTGCTCACCCGTGAACCATAGTTTGTAGTATACTTGGTGGTGGTTGATTCCATTTAAATAAAATTGGGCCTCACAATGGATTAATGTAAACAAAGTCAGATTGTGTAGTAGAAGAGATCAATTCATGGGAGAATTTGTATAGTTTCCACTCCAATGAGTGCCTTGTCAGTCGCTCACCATCCCTTTTCTGATTTGTGTTTGTTAGTTGTTTGTGAGATTTATCACCTCATTGCAGTTATAAGAGGATGAAAAAACTTCTCATTGTCTTTGTAAAGTTAAATACGCCACTGTTCTCATTGATACTCCCTCACCTATTCACCGTTTTTATTTTATTTTATTTTATTTTTTTGTGGTAATACGTGGGTACACCAGCAGTGCAACATTAAGACTTGTTCAAATTAATTTGAATAATAATTTGAGTTTTGAAAGTGAACACGGACACAGGCAACAAAAGTGTGATGAGTGAATTCACTAATTTCATAAACAAAAAATTAAGGATGTAGCTCACCATTTGAAGGTTATTAATAAGATAATACCTTTCTCTAAGTAAAGAAAATCACATTTAGCATCACTCGGAGATAGATTTATGATTAAAGCAAGCGACAGCTTGCAGTATCCCAGCCAGTGTTACTTATTTCGTATGTAACGGCCTCGCGGAATTCTGCAACTGTCCGTGGCCTATTCTTGTGCACTCACCTTTTAAGATACCCCCTGCCCCCCCTCCCCGTCCCCGCCCCCCCCCCCCAAAAAATAGAAATCAGGGCGTGGGGTTTGCTCAGATGAGCAAAGGAATGGCAGGTGGAGGGGGGGGGGGGGGAGAGCTGGCACAAATTTTTTGAAACTATTCAGTCATCAATGAACATGTTTATAAGCTGCATAGAAGCTTTAGACGTGTGATACTTTGCTTCCATCTTGTTGGAGACAATCTTCTGTAAGTTCGACGTCATCGAGCTCTTCATAAATGTGATGAAGTGTCTACCGTCGTATCTAAGAAAATTGGGCCAACAATCCTGAAACCTGACGCCTTCCATCACGTTGCAACTTTTCATCATGCAGTGGTGTTTCGTGGATGAAATGGGGCTTACTGCAGCCTAGTATCTGCTGTTTTGTGTGTTGGTGTAACCTGACAGATGGAAGTATACCTCATCTGTAAACCAAGTTATGGGGAGAATATCTCGACGTTGCATAAGAAATTCCCGAAACAACCGACAGTAACTCATTCGGTTCCCATCATCTGTTTTTTTGTAATGCTTGCATCATGTGCACACTGTATAGTTGCAAAGACGATCGATTCCTTTGCAGCTCTCTGGCATGTGCCATAAGGAATGCCTGCCTCCTGGTTCAGTCGACGTAACAATTTCCTTGTAGAGTTCAACAAGTGTCTTGGAACATTATCAAATGGCTCTGAGCACTATGGGACTCAACTGCTGAGGTCATTAGTCCCCTAGAACTTAGAACTAGTTAAACCTAACTAACCTAAGGACATCACAAACAGCCATGCCCGAGGCAGGATTCGAACCTGCGACCGTAGCGGTCTTGCGGTTCCAGACTGCAGCGCCTTTAACCGCACGGCCACTTCGGCCGGCTGGAACATTATCAATAACCTCTGCACTCATTGATGGTCTGTGTTTACCACCGTCAGTGTTTAGTATAAGACTGGACTCCCGCTTCCTTGAGATTGTTAAAATTGTTACCTTTGTTGAACATGGCGCACAACAAATTCTCTCCTGAATATCCGTTGTGCTATGTGCTACAGCCATCTACCTTCCAATACGTTTTCACAGTAAAAACACGCTCTCTAAGTGTATAGTGCATGTTTCTGCCAGCTAAAGACTCCGAACGATTCACTGATTTGCTCGTTATTGTCACGCAGCCTGAAGTGTACTCTCACAAGCTTTACTAACAGCGACCGACCATGCTACGAACGAACACGAGTTGAGCAGGCGCTGCTTTATAGCGGAGGAAGAAGCTCATGCACAGAAACAACAACCAACTTGCCAACAATGGGCGATACTTCTGATTCTCTCAGAGCTACGGAGATTATTAGAACACCTTTGCAATTTCTACGAGCTTTCCGGGGGAAATTGTGACCCATTGAAGTACTATTCGTTTATGTAGGTGGTCCTGTACTTGTCTCAACAGTGAAATTGGTGGATTCATAGTCTCCTAATTTCACAAATGTTGCAGACAAATCTTCAAACAATGTGTATTATTACTCTCGATGAACTACATATTGCTAATGACATAAAAAAGGGCAAATGAATACAATACAATATTTGAATATGATATTGATCTGTAAACTGTAGATTTTCATGACATAATTCTAATTTTATTTTGAAACAAATTATTTTTCAGTCGATTAATTTTTCTTTCTTTTATGATAATTTTTGCCATTAATTAGTCTTACTATCATAATTTGACTAACTACATAGTTGTAATAGCAAAGTTCATTTCATCATTTTGAATTTCAGTACAATAATCAAAGTATTTCTATTATAGTTATTTGGCGTTACAAAACGGTTATAACATACTTCTGTGTTAAAAACGATCAAAATAACAAAACTTTATTTCAGTTTCTATAGCAATGTGTCACATTATCCACAACTTTAACCTTAGCTCAATTCAGTGCATCTTTAACCCGTACGGACACAGACCCTGATTCAATTACTTTACGACGATTCCTTGTGCTAGGAACCAACGGCATTGTAGACATATAGTAAGATGAACCACGATCTCTGTTATACACTTCACATACATTTCTGGCTTCAAGGTACAGAGTGGTATTCGTTTATGTAATACATCTCCATTTACTTTATACATAAAGTAACTTAATGACAGGCCAACAAGATTAAACGCAGTCCGTGTCCAAATACTGAAAACAGGTTACATTTTTTTTACCATTTATGACTATATTATTTGCGTCCTCGAGACATCAGAATGTCTGATAATCTATGCCATTGACTATGTCACATCACAGACGCACTGTTATAAATAGACTACACCAGCGACGTGTCTTGGAGATGCTCCGGACAGCGGTGGGATTCGAACCCGACTGTCACCCGCCATACGGCCCGAAATCCAGGAGCGATGGTCTGGGGTGCCGTTTCTTTTCGTAGAGCAGAACACCTTTGGCCGTCATCCGCGGCAGGCTCACACCACAGCGGTATGTCGACGATATTCTGTATCACGTTTTGTTGCCGCTTATGGCAGGCTACCCTAAGCGTACATTTCGGCACACGGCGAGAGCTTCCACTGCTTGTCTTCGTGATTACCAAACCCTACCTGGGCCATCAAGGTCGCCGAAACTCTCCGGAATGGAGAACGTGTCGAGCATCACGGGCGGGGCTCTCCAACGAGCTAGGGATGTTGAGAATCTAATGCGCCAGTTGGACAGAATTTGGCACGACATCCCTCAGGACGACATCCAACAACTGGATCGATCAGTGCCAAGGCGAAGCACGCGCGCTGCTGTCTCAGATCGCTAGGCAACATTCAAACAAATTGTATTAGTGAGTTTTATTACAAAAGGAAAAAATTACAATACTTCAAATCAAATGGCTCTGAGCACTATGGGACTTAGCATCTATGGTCATCAGTCCCCTGGAACTCAGAACTACTTAAACCTAACTAACCTAAGGACATCACACAACACCCAGTCATCACGAGGCAGAGAAAATCCCTGACCCCGCCGGGAATCGAACCCGGGAGCCCGGGCGCGGGAAGCGAGGACGCTACCGCACGACCACGAGCTGCGGACTACAATACTTAACTTCACTGTTATACAGAAGTGTCGCAAGCAAAGCGCGACACACAAAATAAGCAATGTCTTCAGTGTAACATTTCCTAAGTCTGTGTTACATGGACAGTACTAGCAAGTGATTAGAGTCTACGTTTCTATTCAAGCTGGTAGTCTTGGAGCTGCTGTAGAACTGGGCCGCGACCATTCGGGCTCGGCGCTTATGTCGTCTAAACATAGGGGCCGCTGTTGTCACGTTGTCGTCGTGTAGAGGGATCACAAGGCTTAGCCCTAAAAATACGGACAAAACGTGTCAGATAATAATTATCTCGTAAATTTCAAACCACAGCTGTGCAAATGAAATTTCACAAAGAGATATTGCGATCCACTTTTAAGAGTATTCCCTCGCGTCCTGTTGTTATATATCTCTAGGGCCGATATTAGGGACTCCATTAACATATGTGTCGTAGTTCCGAAGACATTAGTAACACACGGATGGTAATATTCGTTGGCCACAATTACGCCCGGTTAGATATGGAAACTTTACGTCCCGGACGCCCAATGAAAATTATCTTCCGGCACGGATGCGAGGCTCCGTCGAACAACGTAGATCGTATCGATACAGCCCGTGATATCGACGGAAGTAACCGTTGTTTCCTGTCCCATGCGTAATACGGTGAACAAATGCGGAACACGCCAGTCTGTCATGAAAGAGCTCACTAGCGGTACCTAGCGGCAGTGGTCGATACTTGATTTGGTCAGCGCTCCAAGCGGTCACTCTCCTAACCATGAGATGCGATGCAGGCGCGAATCGGGCACGAACTGCAGCATATGGTCATCAGGTGGAGGGAGGGAAGATTGGCTTCCGTCACCGACCACCACAAATTTCATTCCTCCATGCGAATATATATATATATATATAGTGAGTCACCTAACATTACCGCTGGATATATTTCGTAAACCACATCAAATACTGACGAATCGATTCCGCAGACCGAACGTGAGGAGAGGGGCTAGTGTAATTGGTTAATACAAAACATAAAAAAATGCACGGAAGTATGTTTTTTTAACACAAACCTACGTTTTTTTTAAATGGAACCCCTTAGTTTTGTTAGCACATCTGAACATATAAACAAATACGTAATCAGTGCCGTTTGTTGCATTGTAAAATGTTAATTACATCCAGGGATATTGTAACCTAAAACCGCGCGACCGCTGCGGTCGCAGGTTCGAATCCTGCCTCGGGCATGGATGTGTGTGATGTCCTTAGGTTAGTTGGCTTTAAGTAGTTCTAAGTTCTAGGGGACTGATGACTATAGAAGTTAAGTCCCATAGTGCTCAGAGCCATTTGAACCATTTTTTGTAACCTAAAGTTGACGCTTGAGTACCACTCCTCCGCTGTTCAATCGGGTGTATCACCGAATAACGTAGGGATGCAAAGGGAACGGTGATGGACCTTAGGTACAGAAGAGACTGAAACAGCAATTTACGTCCACATGCTAACACCTTTTTATTGGTCTTTTTCATTGACGCACATGTACGTTACCATGAGGGGTGAGGTAAAAGTACGCACATGGTTTCCGTTTTCAATTACGAAGTGGAATAGAGTGTGTCCCACTGGAAACGCGTCGACGTATGTGGTATCAGCATGATGGTGCACCTGCACATTCCGCAATTAACACTAGGCTGATCCTTGACAGGATGTTCGACGTGCGTTTCATAGGACGTGGATGACGCATAAATTGGCCAGCCCGTTCCCCTGATCTTACACCTCTGGACTTCTTTCTAACTAACCTAAGGACATCACACACAACCCCATACCCGAGGCAGGATTCGAACCTGCGACCGTAGCAGCAGCGCGTTTCCGGACTGATGCGAATAGAACCGCTCGGCCGCAACGGCCAGCAGGAGAAGTTCGCTTGCATTTTTATGGCGACGAACAAGCTGAAGTCGTTTGTCCAATTTCCCGAGGGTAGTACAATATTCTTCAGAGCTGATCCTTGCAGCACAAGGGAGGACCCCATCAGAGTCCCAGAAGCCTTCGCTATAGCTTTACCGGCTGTCGGTGCGGCTTTGAAGTTTTGCTTCGGAGAACAGGTGATGTGGCACCACTCCATGGATTGTCGTTTTGTTTCTGATTCGCAGTGATTAGCCCCTTTTCCATTGTCTGTGACGATGTTCGATAAAAGTGTTACGACCAGCCTCGTAACGCACGAGCAACTCCGCACAGATGGTCCTCCATTTGCTCTTTATGGACTTCTGTTAGGCGGCGAAGAACTCAACGGGCACCCACCTCTGAGTGCCCGAAATGGTGGACGAGTGTGTCAGCAGTAACAATAGAGACGTGCAGTTGAGCGTCGAGGAGTTTGATTGTGATCCGTCGATCACCTCGAAAGAGAGTTTCTGCACGTTTATCAGTTCAATGCAGGAGTCATTGCTGTGCGCGGCAGACCGTCACGCGGGAGATCAGACAGGTTTGGGCGATCTTGCTGCAATGATGACAGACGCCTCGCACTACGACTCACCTTGCTTTTGTTCACTGCCAGTCTCCGTAGACATTCTTCAAGTGTCTATGAACATTTGCGATGCTCTGGTTTTCCTCAAAGAGAAACTCAATGATAGCTGTCTCCTTGGAACGCATTTCTGTGCAGACGCCTCATAGCAGATGTGAGGATACATACTACAATCTATCTGAACATGACTTCAATTTATCATTTTAACATCTCGTGCACGTGTTGTATGGAAGTCGCTCTGAGTTGTGTATTGAGGAAAACGGGCATACATTTGAACACGTCACTTAAATAAACATTCCACCACCAGATGATTCATCTGAACACCGTCAGTTACGTACAGCGTGTTGCAGCCAATCCTAAAAATTTGGACATTTTTGGCGCTCTGTCTACAACCGATAGAAATTTGATACTAACTGATTTCCACACGGTTTAAGTACATCAGCTATACTATATAAAAATTTCACTTCTTCGTGTAACTCCCTGAAAAATAACTGAACTATGTCCACAAATCCGCAGAATAAGTCTCGTTCTTTGCGCTTACCTGTTTAGATACACTGTCTGCCACAAAAAGCGAAGTAATCAAAAGACATGGTCCGATGTGAATGTAACACAGCATCAGCGGGTATGTAAGTGATTAGAGACGATATTCCCTGTGGCAAGTAGCATGGCCACCAGCGAGCATTACTGTTGTTCGTGTTTGATGTTGTTACCAGGTCTATTAGGGGCGTGAGCAGAGCGTCAGATATTGAGTGATCACTGTAAACGACACGGAGATGCATAGTATTATTGGAAATCTGTGTTACGTTCACATGAGAGTTTCAAACGGGCCTCATTATTTTTTTGTTTGTTTTATTTGTTTATTTTGGGCAACAGAGACCATGCAACCAACAGTAGTTACAAAATTGACTTATTAACGTAACTGCAATGTCTTCAATAGAATAATAAAAAAGTTCGATGTACAAACATAAGTTCTTAATGTAAAATGAAAACACTGAAAGACGAATACTAAACGGTGCCATGTTAATATCAGTCCAGTATTCACAACAGGACAATGATAAGAGTGTGAAGTACGCAGATAAATTCGCTATATACTCGTAAATTACGACCCAGGTTTCGAACTGGGCCGCTTCCAGAGGAGCATGACATCCACAGCAACTGATATCTGAGTGCTGGACAACGGTGTAGTTTAGAAAGATGGGTTCTTAATGCAAAGCAAAAACATAGACAGACGTCCCAGTTTTCAATCCGGGCTGGTTCCATTGGAAGGCAAGATCGACACAACTTACAGATCAAAGCTGGATACCGGCGTCTTTTAAAAAGCTTAAGAGCTAATAATGCTCATATATATTGAACCGGTAAAGTAAATCAGTTACACCTGTAGGAAGGAAGCAGCCCCTCGCAACCAATTTTCTGAACAAGACCGTCGTGGGGCCGAGTACTTGGTACACGCTGTGGCTCTCCGTTTGGGCGGCTGGTCACACCTTCCAACATCCAAATCACTCGGGCGCGAGAGTGGCCTCCTTTCTCGTCGTTTTAATTTCCAACGATGTTTCTCTTTATACTGGTCCGGTCCCCTGGTTTTTAACACAGTTGATATTATGATACTATCATACACTGTAAGTCATAAGGTACTTGCTGTTCCCAATACTGGCTGCTATGTTTTATAATGCAGGTGTTATTTGGTTGGCACCCTTTCACGTATTGTATATTGGTTTTTACTGAAAGTAAAAAGTTGTGTGGGATATCTTTCTGTACAAAGAGTCAGGTCTGGCTACTGTGAATTTATAAATGGCTTTCAGACACAAGTAACTTACGATATAAGGCGGTCGTTATACATGGAACGGCAGCTATTGGAGCATTCTATTTCAATTATTTTTGCAATTTTGTACGTAGCTCATATATAGTTTGGTTACTATGGTGTTTAAAATAATGTAGTTTGTCCGGTGATACATCATGTCCTGTATACAATATTTTATTTCCATTTGTATGCCCGTAATGTACTCTTTGGTGGCTGATTGTTCTTATACATGGCATCAACTATGTTTGGCACGCCAGCAATGTATTTAACGTGCCTATGAGAGTCTTAAGTCTTTGGATGAATGTGGATCCCAACGAATACAAAATTTTAAGTGGTCCGATGTTCTTATGCAAGGAAACGTGGAGGCAGGATTACTCGTCATCAAGATTCCTGATGATCATGTCTAATTATGATGTCGGTTTGTGGGGCTCACAACATAGAGGTCATCAGCGTCCGTACAAGTTCCAGATGTTTCCATTTCCACTGTCGGCACTTTCCGAATGATGATGAGATGATGACAACACAAACACCCCTTCCCCGAGCGGAGAAAATCTCCGACCCGTCCACGGATCGAACCCTGGATCCCGTGACCCAGAGGCAGCAGCGATAGCCACTAGACGACGAGCTGCGGACAGTGGTCACGTCGGATCGCCTCACACCTGCGTCTGCCATCCGAGAACAAGAAATAGACTTCTAGCACCATTCTGCGTCATCCCGCATCACTGCAGGAAGACTAGCACCTGCCGCAGCAGGGAACAGCGGTCCTGTGAGCAAGCTGCCGTCAACACTACAACAGAAGCGTCTGGGTATGGAATGGTCGCGTGACCCGGAACCGTGGATTGCTGATGAATGACATCGCATTGTATTCAGCGATGGGTCGCAGTCCTGTACTACCGTCGGTGACCACCGTCCCTGGATCACAGTTGTCGGCGAGTATGGAGGCGGTTTGCAGTGAGTGAGCAGTGTTGGTCTCATGTATGCTTTGGTTTAAAGTTGGTTCCTATTCTGTGTTTGGTTTCCCGCGATTATTGCTATTACGCTATTAATAAAATTATAAACAGCCGACCAGTTGCAATGGATAAAGAAATCTTTACCTAGGTTTCAACAAATTTAAATTTGTCTTCTTCAGATGGTGGCCTAAGGACAATGAACATCATAGCTTACATTAAAAGGTATGAAACTTAAGTCAAGAATAGAGTTTAACACATATTAGAGAGCTCTTGTATAAAAAAAATATATGAGAAGGACGCCTGGTACTTACAATTTTACATTAGTACGGACTGATGCATCATCGTCGTTTTTACAAGTATCTGCATAGATCCATTTGTCCAAATTAAAATATAGCCCTGAAAATAGGGTTTGTCATGTAAATGTAAATTAGTACATGGATGTTGCAGAGCTCACAAGCGACTGAGTGTAATCGGCCAGCGTAGTTACACTGCGGCCAGGGCAGGTGGCGCTCATGTCGCGAACCATGTGCCGATTGGCGTACAAAGGCAACGTGTAAATTATCAGTATTAATAGCGTCCTTAGATAAATTAACAATAAAAAGAAGGAAAGCGTTTAACACTCCCGTTATAACAGTATGGGAGCCTTGGTATCATTAACGTAGTTATACATCAAAAAGGCAGGTGGCGCTTACGCCGAGAGTTACGTACAGTGGCATATACAGCCAGAATATAAAAATTAGATTACAATATTAGTGAAGCACATACACCGTATATATGTCAGAAATTTAAAATTAACAATAATCGCTCTTAAGACAAAATTACGAACCCTGGTCCACAATCCAGTTAATACACATTCTCAGGGAGCCGACGTTTTAGAGCCACAGAAAATCACATAAAGGCCGATGTAGTGGCAGCCATATCTCGTGAGAAAACCACATTACATAAAAGGTAGTGAGCTTAAAGATTTGAAAGTGCATCATAGCTTCCTGAGAATATAGACCACTGAGGTTACCAGCATTAATGTTATACCATAAACAGTACAGGTTTAAAGCCTTCGAAGAATTGTCTACAAGCAAGGTTCAACTGGTCGTTCAGTATATTACCGTCTTTGAGCTCTAGATGTTTAAAAATTTGTTACTCTTCCCACTGATCTAGTCTACGCCCTTTGACTTGTCTGTGTAGGATAACCGTGTCTTCTAACTGTTTAGGCGTATGGCCGGCTATCAAGAGGTGTTCAGCAAAAGTAGAGTTGTGTATATTCGCTCCTTTTTTACCTAATAGAAGTTCTTTATATCGTGTTTTCACAGCTCTGCCTGTTTGACCAATATAATATGAGGGGCAGTTATTACAGGTTAGTTTGTAAACACCTGAATTGGAAAACCAATCGCTGGCAATCTCTACTGAATGTACAAGATTTCTTTTTAAACTGTTATCTGTAGAGAAGGAGACGTTACAGTTATATTTTTTCTTTAGAAGACGTTTAATCCTATACGATATATTACCCAAGAACGGAATGGAAATAAATTTTTTAGCTTCTTTGCTATCAGTGGGGAGGTTGTTGCTCAAAGTCGAACAATTTTGGGAAATTTTCTTATTGAGCAAGTAATCGATCGTATTCTGATTGTACCCATTATTAGCAGCAATCGCTTTGATGACATTCAATTCCTTTTGTTGATCCGCAGGTGATAAAGGAGTAGTTAGCATTCGGTGAATGGCAGAATGAAAAAACGCCAGTTTATGAGCTTTTGGATGAGTTGAGTCAGCAGGGATGACATCATCTGAATACGTTTCCTTGCGGAAGATATTGAAGTTGAAGGAACTATCCTGTATAGAAATTGTTAAATCGAGGAAGTTAAGCTCACGTTTTTCATTCTGAAGTTCTTTTGTGAAGGAAATTTTTTCATGTAAACCATTGAAAGTATTGAAGAGAAGCTCTAACTCATGATCAGTGCCATCAAAAGCAATGATAATGTCGTCAACATAACGTGCATAATAGCGGATTTTGTGGCGTAATTCTGAACTTGAATTGAAGAACGTTATTTCCAGGGCATTGTTCGCTCTCTCCGTGAGAGGCAGCAGCGGTGTGTATCGATATTCACACCTTGTACTATCTTTGGTCTGGTGCTGAGAGTTTCCGGCTGTGCTGTGTGCGAGCAGCCGGTCGGTTGTCGTGGAGATGTGCACTGGGCGTGGTTTGGTTTGGCCGGGCCCGCATGTGGTCTCTACGTAGTGTCGGAGTGTTTGGGGCTGTTCCCATTGCTACGAGGTCCGTGGCTCACCGACCCTGGACACGAAAGTTGAGTCTGGATTTAATTTACCAGCAAGTCAAAACTGTTCACATTTTGCCGTTTGGTTCTCGTTGTTGGCTGTTGGGACATTCCCGCGAGCAACAACGTGCGTGTTCGAGTTGTCGAAGGTTTAGCCACCGTCCGGTGGAGTTTTAATGGTATTTGGTTATTTGTAGTTGAAGTGCACCAGCGGAATGTTCTGCCTTGTGGCCGTTAACGTTCCGTTTACCTGCCCTGGCCGTTGACGTAAATTTAGGTGTGTTGTCGCTGTCCAGCACTGTGTGTACTTCTACAGCTTAATGTATACTTGGTTGTGGGCGTCCATGCCCTTTACGTTTGCATTGAATACCCGGTTGTGTGCTGGTCTAGTGAAGCGCAAAGTACCTTGTCGGTGGGTCTGTTGGTTGGGTTGTCGTCGGATCGAGAATGGTCGGGCCGACTGCCTGTCTCACCTGAGTGACCGTTAGTATTTCACGTGCTGGCCGACCCCCGAAACTTCTGAGCGCCGTTAGCTGCACTGCCTTTTCTTATTTTCTGTTGTGTGTATTTGTATGGCTCATAGTCTATGGTTTAGAATTAAAGTTGAATTGTTTTTAGTGGTGTTTTTAACATGGGCCTTCAGCCACTTTAAGATTAAAGTTCCTTGCTTTTCAAGTTTTACATTGTTTGGGCCTTGAGCCTGATTAAAATATTGTTTATACGAGGGCAGTTCAATAAGTAACGCAACACATTTTTTTTCTGAAAAAGGGGTTGTTTTATTCAGCATTGAAATACACCAGGTTATTCCCCAATCTTTTAGCTACACAACACTATTTTTCAACGTAATCTCCATTCAATGCTACGGCCTTACGCCACCTTGAAATGAGGGCCTGTATGCCTGCACGGTACCATTCCACTGGTCGATGTCGGAGCCAACGTCGTACTGCATCAATAACTTCTTCATCATCCGCGTAGTGCCTCCCACGGATTGCGTCCTTCTTTGGGCCAAACATATGGAAATCCGACGGTGCGAGATCGGAGCTGTAGGGTGCATGAGGAAGAACAGTCCACTGAAGTTTTGTGAGCTCCTCTCAGGTGCGAAGACTTGTGTGAGGTCTTGCGTTGTCATGAAGAAGGAGAAGTTCGTTCAGATTTTTGTGCCTACGAACACGCTGAAGTCGTTTCTTCAATTTCTGAAGAGTAGCACAATACACTTCAGAGTTGATCGTTTGACCATGGGGAAGGACATCGAACAGAATAACCCCTTCAGCGTCCCAGAAGACTGTAACCATGACTTTACCGGCTGAGGGTATGGCTTCAAACTTTTTCTTGGTAGAGGGGTGGGTGTGGCGCCACTCCATTGATTGCCGTTTTGTTTCAGGTTCGAAGTGATGAACCCATGTTTCATCGCCTGTAACAATCTTTGACAAGAAATTGTCACCCTCAGCCACATGACTTGCAAGCAATTCCGCACAGATGGTTCTCCTTTGCTCTTTATGGTGTTCGGTTAGACAACGAGGGACCCAGCGGGAACAAACCTTTGAATATCCCAACTGGTGAACAATTGTGACAGCACTACCAACAGAGATGTCAAGTTGAGCACTGAGTTGTTTGATGGTGATCCGTCGATCATCTCGAACGAGTGTGTTCGCACGCTCCGCCATTGCAGGAGTCACAGCTGTGCACGGCCGGCCCGCACGCGGGAGATCAGACAGTCTTGCTTGACCTTGCGGCGATGATGACACACGCTTTGCCCAACGACTCACCGTGCTTTTGTCCACTGCCAGATCACCGTAGACATTCTGCAAGCGCCTATGAATATCTGAGATGCCCTGATTTTCCGCCAAAAGAAACTCGATCACTGCCCGTTGTTTGCAACGCACATCCGTTACAGACGCCATTTTAACAGCTCCGTACAGCGCTGCCACCTGTCGGAAGTCAATGAAACTATACGAGACGAAGCGGGAATGTTTGAAAATATTCCACAAGAAATTTCCGGTTTTTTCAACCAAAATTGGCGGAGAAAAAAAAAAATGTGTTGCATTACTTATTGAACTGCCCTCGTAGATAAAGCCTAGAGCCTTCTGCCTACTAAATATTATTTTAGTCGTGTTTTAAGTCATTGGCCTTCAGCCGTTTTAAAATTAAAGTTTCTTGCTTGTCAAGTGTTAGACTGTTTTCACCCTTTAGCCTAATTGAAGACAAGGCCTTCTGCCTAGTTTTATTTTATTTTATCTTGAGTCTTTTAAAGTCTTAGATTTTTAGGCCTTCAGTCATATTATAGAACTTACTTAATGTGAGGCCTTCAGCCTTCTTTTTGGGGTCTGAATTTTGAGTTAATGGCTTTTAACCTTTTTTTAAATTAAAGTTGTTGTGACCTTAAGGCATAAGATGGTGTGGGGTATTCAGCCGATAACTAAGTTCAAGAATTTGTACTGTAATGTTTGGTCAAATAAATAAGGTTATATGTGTTCGAGTGTAATTGACAGCCGCTCATTTTGGCCCCGTTCCACAATTCCAACTACCTGTCCTGTCCTGCGGCTTTAGCAGGGTGTCACAGTGAGGTCCCATTCTTTAAATGTTTAGCAGAGGTCCAATCCAGCGATGCGGCTGCTGCCCTCATGGTGTAGGAGAGCCACTGGCGATAAGTTAAGGTCACGGATGCTACTGGTTGAGGGAACTGTGATGGCACAACTGTATGTCAGGGATGTCTTCCGTCCTCTTTGCAAATTGGACTCGATTTTCTAATCACTGAAATAACATAATCTGTGAAGTTCCATTTCGATTGCTTGTCTCCTTCTCGCAGCTTCAATTTAATTTTGTCAGGGATTGTAAATATTCCTTTCACTTATTATTTTCCAAGTTATATATATAAGCACCTTTTGAATTACACAGTGTGTCGAATAAGGTAAATAACATTAATGTAATGAAATTATGAACAGGAAAAAATAAACCAAAGCGAGAAGAGAATTCCTTCTCCACTTCGGGCGTGGCTCGCTTTCACGGTCGCTGCACCGGCCGCGCAGAATACGGTTTCAGATGGAGGCGCAGGCGCACCTTTTCGGCGGAACACGGAACGCGGAGCGAGCTTTCGGCGCAGCGGGCGCCGGCGTGACGTCATTAGCGGGTGATGGATGGCGGGGCGCGCTGACGGCCCGGAGATTGCCGGCGGCGCCGCGCGTGCGTGCGTTCGCGATGCGTGTCTGTGCGTGCCGGCGCGCGGGAAATACCTCTGCTGTTGCCGTAATAGCCGTCTCAAATTGAAGTCACGATTTTTTTTTTCTTTTTCTATTCGCAATTGTTCTTCTTAGTGTTCTGTTTCATAACTCATCGCCGTTGAGAAATCTTGTTCAAAGAATTGTGTATACCATCTACTGCTTCTCGGCACAGATGTTCCTCAATAAAATTAACAATAAGTAATAAACTCACACAACAAAATGTTACACATAGCCTTACAGTAGCACGCTGGCAGCTTTTGGGTGCTGTATATGATCCCCCTCTCCCTGTCCACTTCCCCCTTCCCCCGTCTTTCCCCTCTCTGCCCACTTCTCTGACCAGCTCCTCATTCTCCTACCTGTATTCGTCTCTTCCTTCTCCCTCTCTCTCCACATCGTCCACCCCAGCATGAGCAAGTGATCACCCCCACCCTAACAGTAGGCTGGTGGCTCTTACCATTACGGTATTCCATTCGAGACAGTAAGTAGTATATGTACAAAGTTAGGGTGAAATCGATCCAGGCGTGTAGGAGGAGCTATTTAGCCGTGACTTCGCCAGAGTACGCACGTGTCTCACACACGGAAGAGCCAAAGAAACTGGTATACTTGGCCAATATCGTATAGAGCCCCCGCGAGCAAGCAGAAGTGCTGCAACACGACGTGGCGTGGAATCGACTAATGTCTGAAGTAGTGCTGGAGGGAACTGACACCGTGAATCCCGCAGGGCTGTCCGTAAATCCGTAAGAGTACGAGGGGGGGTGGAGATCTCTTCTCAATAGCACGTTGCAAGGAATCCCAGGTGTGCTCAATAATGTTCACGCCTAGAGAGTCTGGTGGCCAGCGGAAGTGTTTAAACTCAGAAGAGCGTTTCTGGAGCCACTCTGCACGTGTGGGGTGTCGCATTGTCCTGTCGGAATTGCTCGAGTCTGTCGGAACGCACAATGGACATGAATGGATGCAGGTGTTCAGACACGACGCTTACGTACATGTTATTGTCAGAGTCGTATTAAGACGTATCAGGGGTACCATATCACTCCATCTCCACACGCCCCACACCATTAGAGCCTCCACCATCTTGAACAGTCCCCTGCTGACATGTAGGCTCCATGGATTCATGACGTTGTCTCCATATCCGTACACGTCCATCCACTCGATACAATCTGAAACGAGACTCATCCGACTAGGCAACATGTTTCCAATCATCAACAGTCCAAAATTTGTCTTGACGGGCCCAGGCGAGGCATAAAGATTTGTGTCATGCAGCCATCAAGAGTACACGAGTGGGCCTTCGGCTCCGAAAGTCCATCTCGATGACGTTTCGTCGAATGGTTCGCACGATAACACTTCTTGATGGTCTAGCAGCAATTTGCGGAATGGTTGAACTTCTGTCACGTTGAATGATTCTCTTCGGTCGTCGTTGTTCCCGTTCTTGCAGGATCTTTTTCCGGCTGCAGCGATGCCGGAGATTTGATGTTTTACCGTATTCCTGATATGTACGGACTCCCTTGAAATGGACGGACCGGAAAATTCCCACTTCATAGTTACCTCGGTGATGCTGGGTCCCATCGCTCGTCACCGACTATAACACCACGTTCATACTCACTTAAATCTTGACATCCTGCCATTGTAACAGCAGTAACCAGTCTATCAGTTGTGCCAGACATTTGTTATCTTATATAACCGTTGCCGACCGCAGCGCCATATTCTGCCTGTTTACATATCTCTGTATTTGAATACGCGTGGTTATACCAGTTTCCTTGAACCTTCAGTGTATAGTTCTACACATATTTCTACGCATATTTCACCTATATCTCTAGTGAATTTCGCCCTACAGTTTCGTATTCAAGCAGATCAATATACGAGGGCAGTTCAATAAGTAATGCAACACATTTTTTTTCTGAAACAGGGGTTGTTTTATTCAGCATTGAAATACACCAGGTTATTCCCCAATCTTTTAGCTACACAACACTATTTTTCAACGTAATCTCCATTCAATGCTACGGCCTTACGCCACCTTGAAATGAGGGCCTGTATGCCTGCACGGTACAATTCCACTGGTCGATGTCGGAGCCAACGTCGTACTGCATCAATAACTTCTTCATCATCCGCGTAGTGCCTCCCACGGATTGCGTCCTTCATTGGGCCAAACATGTGGAAATCCGACGGTGCGAGATCGGAGCTGTAGGGTGCATGAGGAAGAACAGTCCACTGAAGTTTTGTGAGCTCCTCTCGGGTGCGAAGACTTGTGTGAGGTCTTGCGTTGTCATGAAGAAGGAGAAGTTCGTTCAGATTTTTGTGCCTACGAACACGCTGAAGTCGTTTCTTCAATTTCTGAAGAGTAGCACAATACACTTCAGAGTTGATCGTTTGACCATGGGGAAGGACATCGAACAGAATAACCCCTTCAGCGTCCCAGAAGACTGTAACCATGACTTTACCGGCTGAGGGTATGGCTTCAAACTTTTTCTTGGTAGAGGGGTGGGTGTGGCGCCACTCCATTGATTGCCGTTTTGTTTCAGGTTCGAAGTGATGAACCCATGTTTCATCGCCTGTAACAATCTTTGACAAGAAATTGTCACCCTCAGCCACATGACTTGCAAGCAATTCCGCACAGATGGTTCTCCTTTGCTCTTTATGGTGTTCGGTTAGACAACGAGGGACCCAGCGGGAACAAACCTTTGAATATCCCAACTGGTGAACAATTGTGACAGCACTACCAACAGAGATGTCAAGTTGAGCACTGAGTTGTTTGATGGTGATCCGTCGATCATCTCGAACGAGTGTGTTCGCACGCTCCGCCATTGCAGGAGTCACAGCTGTGCACGGCCGGCCCGCACGCGGGAGATCAGACAGTCTTGCTTGACCTTGCGGCGATGATGACACACGCTTTGCCCAACGACTCACCGTGCTTTTGTCCACTGCCAGATCACCGTAGACATTCTGCAAGCGCCTATGAATATCTGAGATGGCCTGGTTTTCCGCCAAAAGAAACTCGATCACTGCCCGTTGTTTGCAACGCACATCCGTTACAGACGCCATTTTAACAGCTCCGTACAGCGCTGCCACCTGTCGGAAGTCAATGAAACTATACGAGACGAAGCGGGAATGTTTGAAAATATTCCACAAGAAATTTCCGGTTTTTTCAACCAAAATTGGCCGAGAAAAAAAAATGTGTTGCATTACTTATTGAACTGCCCTCGTAAATGACTTCAAATCTCCTGAACAATCTGTTGTACAATTATATAATTTTGCAGATACCTTCACTGGTGTATTTGTAGACTGCCTGCGAAATTTGTTGCTAATAGTCTTAGTACTAAAGACTAACAAATTAAAGTGTTATGCACGATACGGTTGTATTTCACGAATCTCATTGTTTATGACGTCATATCTCCTGAGCTATAAGTCGTTGTATGATATAATTTTGTAGGTGCAATCAGTGGCATATGTGGATATTGCGTGCGAAATTTGTTGTGAATAAAGATAATAACAGAGAGGTAAAACGTAATGCACGATGCAGCAGTTTTTCACACATCTCAGCATATACGACTCATATCCACTGAACTGCCTGTCGTACAGTGGTATAATTTTGTAGGTACAATAAGTGGTATATGTGAATACTGTGTACGAAATTTTCCGTGAATACAGTCAGGGAGTACAGAAGCAATAAATTAAAACTTCGTGCCTGATGCGGCAGCCTATTAAGCCGTAAACTTTCCTCCTTTCGTCATTTTCTAGGGGTTTCCACCGAGGAAAAGTTTCTCAAAGGTTTGTAATTCCGTGTAAAGTTGTTGTAGGCTGCTAAGTGCTCTCATTCTCAAATGCTGGACGAATAAAATTTGGGAATTCCCGTGTCGTGAGCTACACTTGACTTTCACCACCACCCCTACCCCTTTGATAGGCTTGCCACACTTTCGTCAGGTGGTCGGCAGAACGTTTATGATCAGTTTTTTTTGTATTTTTGTTTAACATTACATACAAAAACCAGACCATATATATCATCACTTCAGCTAAAACCTGAATATGTTCAAGGACGAAACCGGTCGTAACAGAATAAATGTGTAACAATGTAGCTGAGGCGGCTTTCATTAATCTTTATCATTTATGTCAGCTGTGGTGCTGAACACGATCAAGAGTAAAACAAGTGTTTTACAGAGTGCTATTACCTACCACAAGCCACAAGCTACTTCGACGCTCTCTCTCTCTCTCTTTCAAGGCATTAATACAGTCGTACGGGGTCCGCCGCTTTTCATAATTTTTCAGGTTTGTATTATTTTAGATCTGTGGCCGGATGCATTTTCTGTCGCCACAGTCAACTCGAGGGAAGAATCGTGTGTCTCACATGTTCGTGAATCATGTAAACTCTGTTCCGAGTGCGTGGTATTTTCTGAGGCGAAGACTGGAGAACAGCCCAAAATTTACCTACGCGAGTGTGGAAAACCGTCTAAAACCACACTAAGGGTGGCCTCTGTACCAGACCAGCTGTCTTTAAACCGACGCGCGGATTCGATGCGTATCTGGCTCAGATCCTTCCCTCACAAAGCTAGTGGGCTGTGCGTAACACTAAACGAGTGAATTGAGTTATTAATTTATTTGTCAGTTCCCGTGAAACGACATGACACAAAACTACTTGGTCATGGAACGAATCTGTACATAGTTTATAGAATACGAATTAGAAAACCTCTAAACAAAAGAATTAATAAAACACGAGAAACAGAGTTTACAAGTAAATAAATCATTACAGAACATAGCCTCGGCAGCCGAGGTCGCTAACGTAGCTTGTGCAGTGACACTAGACTTGGAGGTACACCGGTTTGAATTCTGGTGGTGGATGAAATTTTCACTGCCATTAATTTGGTGGCACGGGGAGGAGAGAAGGTGACACAAGGTTCCCGGTGACTAGTCTTTGTGCGTCGATGTCCTGGTTGAACTTCCAAACTTCTTCGCCGTGTCTCACGAAGTAAGGGCCTGAGACACTTGATGATGATGCATCTGTCAGATGGGGATGGTAAGCTCGGATACACCCTTTCTGCTATTCGAGAGGAATAGGCTGTGTCCCGGCACCAGCTTTCACCCTCTTTCTCCTCTCATTATGATGTAACACAGACATAACACTACACTATACATCCATCCATTACCCTCACCCACACTCCACAAATACACATGGCTGCCCCCTCCTGCCGGAGGTTCAAATACTCTCTCTCGGGCATGGGTGTGTGTTGTTCTTAGCATAAGTTAGTTTAAGTTACTTTACGTAGTGTGTGGGTGTAAAGTGTATAAAAGGAGATATTTCTATTGGTGACTGAAGAAGGTGTACTGGACAGCATTACACCTGTATTTACATCGTTTCAGGACTAATATTTCTACCTATTACAAGTGGTATGTTTTTATGTTGGGTAGTACCTCCAAGTACATGTGGCATGAGCAAGCCATTAATGCTTATTTTCACCCGAGCAGCAGGTCAGGCATTGAGTGTAGATGCGGGGACACAAAAACGGTACTTTATACTTACAGAGTAGTCCACTTACATCTACATCTACATCTACATCTATACTCCGCGAGCCACCTTACGGTGTGTGGCGGAGGGTACTTATTGTACCACTATCTGATCCCCCCTTCCCTGTTCCATTCACGAATTGTGCGTGGGAAGAACGACTGCTTGTAAGTCTCCGTATTTGCTCTAATTTCTCGGATCTTTTCGTTGTGATCATTACGCGAGATATATGTGGGCGGTAGTAATATGTTGCCCATCTCTTCCCGGAATGTGCTCTCTCGTAATTTCGATAATAAACCTCTCCGTATTGCGTAACGCCTTTCTTGAAGTGTCCGCCACTGGAGCTTGTTCAGCATCTCCGTAACGCTCTCGCGCTGACTAAATGTCCCCATGACGAATCGCGCTGCTTTTCGCTGGATCATGTCTATCTCTTCTATTAATCCAACCTGGTAAGGGTCCCATACTGATGAGCAATACTCAAGAATCGGACGAACAAGCGTTTCGTAAGCTACTTCTTTCGTCGATGAGTCACATTTTCTTAGAATTCTTCCTATGAATCTCAACCTGGCGCCTGCTTTTCCCACTATTTGTTTTATGTGATCATTCCACTTCAGATCGCTCCGGATAGTAACTCCTAAGTATTTTACGGTCGTTACCGCTTCCAATGATTTACCACCTATGGCATAATCGTACTGGAATGGATTTCTGCCCCTATGTATGCGCATTATATTACATTTATCTACGTTTAGGGAAAGCTGCCAGCTGTCGCACCATGCATTAATCCTCTGCAGGTCTTCCTGGAGTACGTACGAGTCTTCTAATGTTCCTACTTTCTTGTAGACAACCGTGTCATCTGCAAATAGCCTCACGGAGCTATCGATGTTGTCAACTAAGTCATTTATGTATATTGTAAACAATAAAGGTCCTATCACGCTTCCTTGCGGTACTCCTGAAATTACCTCTACATCTGCAGATTTTGAACCGTTAAGAATGGCATGTTGTGTTCTTTCTTGTAGGAAATCCTGAATCCAATCACAAACCTGGTCCGATATTCCGTAAGCTCGTATTTTTTTCACTAAACGTAAGTGCGGAACCGTATCAAATGCCTTCCTGAAGTCCAGGAATACGGCATCAATCTGCTCGCCAGTGTCTACGGCACTGTGAATTTCTTGGGCAAATAGGGCGAGCTGAGTTTCACATGATCTCTGTTTGCGGAATCCATGTTGGTTATGATGAAGGAGATTTGTATTATCTAAGAACGTCATAATACGAGAACACAAAACATGTTCCATTATTCTACAACAGATTGACGTAAGCGAAATAGGCCTATAATTATTCGCATCTGATTTATGACCCTTCTTGAAAATGGGAACGACCTGCGCTTTCTTCCAGTCGCTAGGTACTTTACGTTCTTCCAGCGATCTACGATAAATTGCTGATAGAAAGGGGGCAAGTTCTTTAGCATAATCACTGTAGAATCTTAAGGGTATCTCGTCTGGTCCGGATGCTTTAACGCTACTAAGTGATAGCAGTTGTTTTTCAATTCCGATATCGTTTATTTCAATATTTTCCATTTTGGCGTCCGTGCGACGGCTGAAGTCAGGGACCGTGTTACGATTTTCCGCAGTGAAACAGTTTCGGAACACTGAATTCAGTATTTCTGCCTTTCTTCGGTCGTCCTCTGTTTCGGTGCCATCGTGGTCAACGAGTGACTGAATAGGGGATTTAGATCCGCTTACCGATTTTACATATGACCAAAACTTTTTAGGGTTCTTGTTTAGATTGTTTGCCAATGTTTTATGTTCGAATTCGTTGAATGCTTCTCTCATTGCTCTCTTTACGCTCTTTTTCGCTTCGTTCAGCTTTTCCTTATCAGCTATGATTCGACTACTCTTAAACCTATGATGAAGCTTTCTTTGTTTCCGTGGTACCTTTCGTACATGATTGTTATACCACGGTGGATCTTTCCCCTCGCTTTGGACCTTAGTCGGTACGAACTTATCTAAGGCGTACTGGACGATGTTTCTGAATTTTTTCCATTTTTGTTCCACATCCTCTTCCTCAGAAATGAACGTTTGATGGTGGTCACTCAGATATTCTGCGATTTGTGCCCTATCACTCTTGTTAAGCAAATATATTTTCCTTCCTTTCTTGGCATTTCTTATTACACTTGTAGTCATTGATGCAACCACTGACTTATGATCACTGATACCCTCTTCTACATTCACGGAGTCGAAAAGTTCCGGTCTATTTGTTGCTATGAGGTCTAAAACGTTAGCTTCACGAGTTGGTTCTCTAACTATCTGCTCGAAGTAATTCTCGGACAAGGCAGTCAGGATAATGTCACAAGAGTCTCTGTCCCTGGCTCCAGTTCTGATTGTGTGACTGTCCCATTCTATAACTGGTAGATTGAAGTCTCCCCCTATTACAATAGTATGATCACGAAACTTCTTCACGACGTTCTGCAGGTTCTCTCTGAGGCGCTCAACTACTACGGTTGCTGATGCAGGTGGTCTACAGAAGCATCCGACTATCATATCTGACCCACCTTTGATACTTAGCTTAACCCAGATTATTTCACATTCGCATTCGCTAATAACTTCACTGGATATTATTGAATTCTTTACTGCTATAAATACTCCTCCACCATTGGCGTTTATCCTATCCTTGCGGTATATATTCCATTCTGTGTCTAGGATTTCGTTACTGTTCACTTCCGGTTTTAACCAACTTTCCGTTCCTAATACTATATGCGCACTATTTCCTTCAATAAGAGATACTAATTCAGGAACCTTGCCCTGGATACTCCTGCAGTTTACCAATATTACGTTAACTTTTCCTGTTTTTGGTCTCTGAGGACGGACGTTCTTACTGGTGCAGTTACGACCGTGTCCAAAACGGCAGGTAGTAAATTATGTGAGGTGTCTGTGGGGAGACTGCTCAACGCAGAGAAAAAACAACCAACAATCTGATATATATCGCATGCAACAATGCAATACAACGTTTACATTTTTACACATTACAGAAAAAATTGAGCTACTGTGCGTAATAGAAGGTGTGTGCCATAAAGAGACCTTTCAACTTGTATATGGATATTTGACGTTTATCAGTCAACTTTTTCAGTTCTACTGGTAGCTTACCGTAAATGAAACCCACTGATTAGTGTACACTTTTCCGTACAATTTTATCCAAGTGCTTATTGTTTCCCTGTGTAATATTCACTGAATGAATTTTGGAGTTTCTTCTGAATGAGTTAGTATTGGCAACAAGAAATCTCATGATGGATTATATGTACCGGCATGACTAAGTTAGAATTCAGAGTCAGCTATAGAATGGCGCATATGAAGTTGCCGATCAGGCACCAAAAATCAGTCTGACCTCCCTTTACTGGGCTAAAAATAATCTTAATACGTGCAGAGTTACCCCAGAACACAACATCATGCGATAAAGTACAAGGAGTAAACGTTGACTGTTTAAAAAATAACACAATGGTGTAGAGAAACTGAGGCGAAGAATTTGATACAGTACACTTCTGGCGTATCAAGTTTGGAAACTACAGTACTTCAGACAAAAACCACCTAAGCTGGGCGGAGTGACCGCGTGGTTTTAGGCGTCGTGGCACGGATTGCGCGGCCCCTCCCGTCAGAGGTTCGAGTCCTCCCTCGGGCATGTGTGTGTGTGTGTGTGTGTGTGTGTGTGTGTGTGTGTGTGTGTGTGTGTGTGTTGGTCTTAGCATAAGTTAGTTTAAGATAGTTTAAGTAGTGTGGAAGCGGTTTGGTCCCTTTGGATTTCACATATATTTGAACATTTTTGAAAAACCACCTAAGCTCCAGGGCATGAGTATAAGGTGAGATTTTCAATATCCTCTTGCCCTCTTCGCCCAAACTAGTAGTTCTAGAGAAAAAATGAACGAGACATTTTTTGCAGAAACTAAGGTAGTTAAATTTTTTTCGCTAGAGGACTCGGTTTTTGGGACATTGGAGAGAAACGTAAAAAAGTGACATTCAAAGGCATCCCAAGCTCTTACACTTACACCCATCTTGTCATGACTTTTAGTATAGTTCATGGAAGTTCCTGCTACTACTGTACAAAAATTTGGGACAATACGAATTCGTTCCCACATTCTACCTGTTTGGTAAAACTCTACCGACGTAGTTGGCTATTTCGCTAACATTATTACCTTAAATTTTCTCATGAGGAAAACCCTTACAAATTCGGTAGTTTCGTAGCAAGAAGGGCAGACTAGCAAAACGATTTAATTGTTGTCAAAATTCCCAACTGTTTGCCCTTGTCTCGTGATTGTGAATGTTAACAAGATACAAGGTATCTAAGGAACAATTTTGTATGATTGACATAATGCGGCGGCGCGGTTCTTTCCGTCCCTTTACGACGAACCTGCACCTACCTGTGAACATTGTCTCAGCAGATCATCAGTAGGGAAGCCGAGCGAAACCTACTGTACTTCGACGTGAACCAGGCTGCAATTAAAGTCACTAAATCGACTTTTCGGGAAAAAAGTTTTCACACGAAATGAAAGGTTGTAAATTTTTTCCTTAATTAATATATTCTGAAATTTAGGTGAACAAGTATCACTGCCAAGCCCCTGCTAGTCTTAACGCAGTCACTCACTTTCCCTTTCACTCACGTTAGCAATTTTATGGTGTTGCATTACCCGAAAACGTAATAGCTACAAAAATACGTATTGTTTTTGGTTGAGAATGCTTGCCAAATATTAAGTCTGTCGGTACGTAATGCAGTCACATTTGTTAGCCACCGACCTGCTCAATACGCCACGCGGAATTTATGTCTTTTCTCGTCACAAAATTCACTTAAAAATTCCGAAATTTCTACACACTCATGGGAATAATTATGCCGTCACATTAAAACTTTTGATGTATATATCCGGCAACTTATCATTTCCATCGGAACTAATACTACACACTTCCGAACCGTTTCATGGCTAGCCTCAGACTCCTCCCTAGAATACTCTAAGTCTTGCTTACGAGCAGAGAAAGGCGCGCGAAGAATATTGCTTTACCATTGGTCAGTTTACTCAACAGCCAATAGCAAAACAAAACTCTCCCGCGTCAATCCGCGCATTTCATCAATAACCAATCGCAAAAAGTAAACCTAACGACTACACTTTTTACCGACGTAATTATCTAATATGCTGAAGTTTTGTTTATGCATAAAGTTATTTACTATTCTAGTTTATCTCTGAATTAACTTCCCGTTTACCATAAACTTACTTTACGAATCTATTCTACAAAACGTCCTCTTTGTCCACATCCATACTTCTTCGAAATGCTCCCACACTAAATCCCACTACATAACTCGTTAAACAATTATCTTCATATTAACCTTAAACCACACTCACGTATCATTCATACTGCTAAAACACATTTATAGCATTTTACATATACAAAAAGACATAATAAGACTTTAGGAAAATATTAGAACAGTTTATGGAAAACATTCTATTACTTTAGTGCACTCTAGTGAGCACAATCGAAACTAAATCAGTCCCCTATCCAATACTGTCCTCTATCGGCTGATACAAAAACTACGTGCGCGCCCAGTCTCGCGCCACCATCTGTCACTATCCAGCTCTGAGACACATCTCCCACTTAACCGCCTCCAAGGCAGGATCGGTATACGGCGCTACGCCTCAATAACACTGACTTTGAACATTTCACAACGTCGGAACGCATAAGGTGTATTTGGAAATAACAAAAGTGTGGTCAACACATAAGAAAAGTTGATAAAAAGTGTTTGAGTCATCTGTAACGTCTAGCGGCAGATGATTGGTAAACATTAAGGAAAGCAACGGACCTAAAACAGAACCCTGTGGCACCCTGCACTTTTCCAGAACAAGGATGCACAAACATTAATGATGTAACACAGTCAACCAAGCGGCACTGGTAACAATGCGTTTCTTTCGATTTGATGGGAGCGCAGCTTCCAAGTGAGACAGGGGCTGTCAGCTTATCAGCACGCAGCGCCGGACGCACAGTAGGTCGAGTGCTTTAGCGGGCGGCCAGAGGTGCGAGAGGCGGCAGACGGGCTCGGCTCGGCTCGCCTTGCCTTCCAGTCTATTAACTGTCGGGCAGACGCCGTAATGAACGGTAATGGCGCGCCTGGTTAGCAGGGGGGCAGCTCGGCGCGGGCAGCTATCTGGCCCCCCATTAGCAGTAAACTGCCAGCCCTCCCGCGTCCCGCCTTGCGGCGCACTTCATGAATTACGGTGGGCTGCGCGCGCGGCCGCCCTCGCCGTGTGTCGTGCTGGAGTCGAGTGCGGGCA
Organism: Schistocerca cancellata; assembly: GCF_023864275.1. Lineage (NCBI taxonomy): Eukaryota > Metazoa > Arthropoda > Insecta > Orthoptera > Acrididae > Schistocerca > Schistocerca cancellata. The sequence continues at coordinate 20,199,675 of NC_064631.1, read as the reverse complement.
ACACCGACTCAAAGGAAGGCCTCGGCGCTTGTTCGTGACGTCGCGTCAGCTAGGCTCGGCGAACGCCAGCTCTGTTGCAGGCAGAAACGCCCGGGCGTGCTTATCACTATAAATCTCCTATTTTTGGGCAAAATGTTTGATATTGTTTTGGATTCTGCAGTTTTATTTAGATGAAAGATTTTCTTACTATCGTAAAGCTACAAATGAAGATCATAGTTCTGTATTACTGAATTCTGTCGAAACAAACGTAGATCAATATGAGACGATGCTTTGCCGCATAGCAAGCTACGGAAATTTTACATTCAAGTAACTATATTTACTTGATCCATTTTGTTATCGAAACTTACCGCAATCCGCTTACAATGAACTCGTTTCTTTTATTTATTTATTTATTTTAGTTTGAAGTCGTCACTGGAAACGTGAACTAATTTACATGTGTATATGTCCAACTGTTGCCAGTCATTAGATTACAGTCGTTTTCAACGAAATGAATTCCAAACAGGAAACGAAATAGCTTCATACATCGAAAATACTGCTGAGCTTAAGCTTTTTTAAACATGCACATTAGAAAAGATAAATATTCCCCTGTGGTAACTGAAAGGAGAAACTTCATAAGATAAAAAAAATTTATTTGATAAAGCAAGTATCTCTCTTTTGCCTCTTCTTCTGTCACCCACCCCCTCCCCCAACGTGTAGAATCGCAATATATTTCATTAACATTCAGTGCTCCTCACCCCATAGTCAACCAAGATAGCTAAAGAAGAGCACCAACATGTTCACAGTTTCTTGTAAAAGAAACCCAGTACAAACGTAACCTCCTCAGATTTACAAATAACGTAAAGAAGCACGAATTATGGTGCTGCTGGACCGTGAAGTTGTTTTTGTATGTCAATCCTTAAAACAGGTGGAAATTTAAGTTCAGGAGTACACTATTTGTTAAGAAGTGTAATGAATTGCACGATTAATTGATTGCAGAAATCTCTCAGAACAATGTGTATTGGTCAACTACCGCAAACAGTTTTGTTGTGGGTTGGCAGGAGAGCCAACACCGGTTTACTAGAGGAAGCCGAAAGGCACGCGTTTTGGCTCACGCAGGCTGGCGTGAGGTCTGGAACAGGACAAGGAAATTAGACTTTAGCATAAAAACGGACGTAGCTGGTGGAATACTTTAATCCATAAATGGTGTACATTGCTCATGACGGTACATGTTTTATAATCTCGATATTAACTGGTAATGGCGCCTTGCTGGGTCGTAGCAAATGACGTAGCTGAAGGCTATGCTAACTATCGTCTCGGCAAATGAGAGCGTATTTTTTCAATGAACCATCGCTAGCAAAGTCGGTTGCACCACTGGGGCGAGTGCTAGGAAGTCTCTCTAGACCTGCCGTGTGGCGGCGCTCGGTCTGCAATCACTGATGGTGGCGACACGCGGGTCCGACGTATACTAACGGACCGCGGCCGATTTAAAAACTACCACCAAGCAAGTGTGGTGTCTGGCGGTGACAGCACATTCCTCCCCCGCAAATCGACGCACGGTTGTGGCACAAGGCTTCCGACCGCCGTGGGGAGGATCCCATGTTGACGTATGCGACGAGGTGGGGAGCCTAACAACAGACGAGGCTGTGCCACCCGCAACCTGCCATTCGGACCGCCGGGAGCTAGGAAACGCCTGAAAACCTGCTCCAGGGTGCACACCAACATGCGGTGTATGCGCCCGCAGAGAGACAGGAGGGGTCGAAGGGTCAACCTCCATCGGGCCGGGGCACCCGACGGGCGAAGACGACATATGGTCCGGAGCGGGCAAGAGTTCCATGTCGGAGGACAACTGGTCACGGGAAGTGATCGGCGGCGCGTGACCCAGGCAGGCGCCCGGCGGTTGCAGCGACGCGTCCACTGCGGGCGTCGCCGGCGGGAGAACAGGCGGCGGCGGCGCGTCGCCATGGGGCAAAATGGAAGGCAGCGTCGGTAACACCTGGGGCTGAGGCGAGCCAGTAGGTGGCTCCCCAGGGCGCTGACCGGTCGGCACCGTCGCTGAAAGCAGACGGGGAGCGGCAGGTCCCGTGCGACGACAAAGGCGAAGCTGATTGAGATGCCGACGCACCTCACCAGAGGCCCCCAAAACCAGATACATACCGCGGCCGAGGCAGCGAAGAATGCGCCCTTCGAGCCAACGCAGTGAACCTCGATAGTGGCAGTAGTAGACAACGTCGCCTGGGGCAAAAGCAGGTGTCTGCCGCTGCACAGGAACCCGATGCGGCGGATGTAGCAAAGACATCAAGGTTCGATGAGGGCGACCGTGGAGCAACTCAGCCGGCGAGCGACCATCTCGGGGCTGAGAGCGATACGAGGACAAAAAGAGCAATAACGCGTCCTCCCGAGAATGCGACTCTTTCAACTTCAACATCTGTGACTTGAAAGTCCTGACCAATCGTTCAGCGGCACCGTTAGACTGTGGCGAAAACGGCGCGGACGTCAGATGCTGAATCCCATTGGCTTTGCAGAATGACTGAAATTTTACGGACATGAATTGTGGGCCATTGTCGGAAACAATAGTCTGTGGAAGACCTTCAATGCAAAAGATAGCGGATAACGCTTGGATGGTGGCAGATGACGTCGTGGAAGACATACGGACAACAAAAGAAAAATTACTGAATGAAACTACCACAATCAACCATCGAGCATTCCAGAATGGACCAGCAAAATCGATGTGTAAGCGTTGCCAAGGGGAAGTGGCTTTTGGCCATGCAAAGAATTTCCGTGGTGGTGATGATTGTTGTTCAGCACACACCATGCAAGAAGAGCTCATATTCGTAATCGCGGCATCGATTCCGAACCAAGTGCAGTGCTGACGAACAAAGTGGTTTCGTTCTCACTATACCCCAATGTCCTTGGTGGAGAAGCCGTAAGACAGAGGACTGTAACGAACGTGGGACCACGACCCCGGACTGATGATAATCAGAACGCAACAGCAAAAAACCACGTCGTACAAAAAGTCTCTACTTGTGAGCAAAAAAATCGGCGAACCAACGGATCCCCGAACCGCGACTTTGACAAGGGCCATTGCGTAGCAACAAAACGCAGAACGGTAGCAAGGACAGGGTCGGCAGCTGTGGCTGTAGCTACACGACGAAAATCAATCGGAAACGATTCGACCACGTCATCGGTTTCCGAATCAATGAACATGCAAGCAAGTTCGGAGGAATCGAATGCTCCATCCTCAGCAACAGGCAAACGGGACAACGCATCGGCGTTTCCGTGCTTAGCAGTGGACCGATACAAGATATCGTAGCGGTACTGCGAGAGGAAAATAGACCAGTGAATGAATTCTGCGCTGTACGTGGAGGTACAGGTTTGGTCGGATGAAAAAACGATGTCAAAGGTTTGTGGTCTGTGATGATGGTCAAGTGACGACCATACAAGAAATCATGAAACTTTGTAACACCAAATACGAGAGCCAATGCTTCTTTCTCGATCTGTGAATAATTTCTTTGCGCAGACGAGAGCAATTTGGACGCAAAGGCAATACGTCGATCGTGCGAACCATCTTTATGCGCAACCACAGCACCAATCCCGAAATCCGATGCATCCACCATCAACAAAAGGGGCTTCCGGGGATCGAATGGCGTAAGGCAAGTATTGGAAATCAACGCCGATTTCAACTGGCGAAAGGCGCGTTCGCATTCCGTCGTCCAGACGAACGGAACACCTTTATGGCGTAAGCGATAAAGCGGAGCTGAAATGGAAGAGGCGTGTGGGATATATTTATTATAGGTATTTATTTTTCCCAGCACACTCTGTAGCTGCTTCAAATTCAGCTGCGAAGGCAAGTCTTGTATGGCACGGAGGTGCTCTGGACTGGGATGTATGCCTTGGGCATTGAGTACATGTCCCAGGTAGGGTAAGTCACGAGCAAAAAACACACATTTGTCCTTCTGCAAGCAAAGACCATTTTGTCGCAAGACCTGAAATAATGTTCGGAAATTGGCTAAATGTTCTTCTTCCATCTTTCCGGAGGTCACAATATCGTCCAGATTGTTTGCTGCAGTAGGGACCGACGCACAAACAGTTTGTAGATATTGCTGAAACAATGCAGGGGCAGATGCACACCCGAATGGCAGTCGTTTGAATCGATACAAACCAAGATGCGTGTTAACCACCAAAACGCGCTGGGATTCTTCGTCCACCGGTATTTGGAAGTACGCATCTGCTAGGTCCAACTTCGAAAAATATTTACCCGGGCACAGTTTGTCAAAAAGATCCTCCGGACGGGTTAAAGGAAAAGTTGCAATCACTAGTTGTGGATTCACTGTTGCCTTGAAGTCCACACAAAGTCTCAATTTTCCGGAAGGTTTTCGCAAAATTACTAAGGGTGATGCCCAGAGAGAAGCCTGCACACGTTTAATTACACCTTGTGATTCCAAATCGTGTAATGTTTTTGCGACCTCATCACGCAATGCGTGGGGAACATTGCGCGCTCTGAAAAATTTCGGTTGCGCGTTTAGTTTCAGTTCCAAATGTGCTTTAAAGTTCTTAGCGCAACCGAGGCCCGGTGCAAAAATGTCTGCAAATTCTTCACATAGATGACAAACACTGTCTGAAGGCACAGTCCAGTTCACTGATAGGACCGGATTTACTATAGACAAGTACAACAACTGAAATAAATCGAAACCAAACAAGTTCACTGCAGAAGAAGAACGAAGTACGTAAAATGACACAAGTTTTGTTTGTCCCTTGTATGTTTCAAGAAGGCTGCACTGTCCTAACACAGGGAGCTCGTGACTGGAATAGGTAGTTAACTTAACATTTGCGGCACACAACAGAGGTGTGCCCAGCAGTTAGTAAGTGTCTTGATTGACCAGTGAAACTGCAGCCCCGGTATCGAGCTGGACTGGTATCACTTTGCCGTTTAATGTCCAAAACCGCAAAAAGTTTATTGTCCTGCTGACAACAAGAGCGACTGTCTCGTGCAACGTGAACTGACACTGGAACAAAATCACTTGCGACTTGACGGGAGTTCCTGCGATGTCAACGCACACTATTTGTGGGACGAACACAGTCACTGTTAGAGAGAGTGGCACTGGGCGGAGTGGCATGAACTATATGAATTGCCATGGGTGAAGTGTCGCGAGCCAGAGTATCCTTGGTTCGATTCCGATTCTGTCGCGAAGCAAAGGACCTGGAATGATTTTGAGTTTCCGATCTGAGCTGTTTCTGGCAAACACTTTGAACATGTCCTTTTTTATTACAGAAAAAGCAAATAGCTTGGCATGACGGGCAATTCTCATGCGAATGTCTAGTAGCACACCGCGGGCATGATTTTAGCACTGCATGTGCTTGCCGGCATGGTACACGTGGCTGAGAGCCAGGCGGCAGCAATGCGGTCGGGCGCGAGGACTGTTTACTGTTCCGTGCAGCTCGCCCGGTGGGCCGGTTAACCTGAGACATGGGTGGCGAAGTTTCAAATGATTCCTGAGCAAAGTCAAGTGTGTCCTGCCGATCCAATATGTCCATCACTTGTTGAAGGGAGGGATTGACTAGTTTCAAAATCTGTTCCCGTATACGAACATCAGAAACATTCTGTGCAATTGCATCACGTACCATAGTATCTGAATAAGGGAGTCCACATTGACACTCAAAAGCACAACCCCTAGTAAGGCCTTGCAAGGTTGCAACCCACTCCCGATTAGTCTGACGTGCCATACGTTTTGTACAAAAGAAGGTATACCGTTTGGCAACTACATTGACTGATTCTTTGAAATATGCATCTAATGCAGACAAAATTTCGTCGTAGGACAGAGTTGCTACGTCGCGTCGGGGAAATAATTTGACTATCACACGGCACGTGTGCACCCCGACGGAGGACAATAAAAAAGGCTGCCGCTCGTTACCTTGAATTCTGTAGGCGGCGAGATGGAATCCAAATTGGCGTGACCACTCCGTCCAGCTTTCCAGTGCCGCATCAAAAGGACGAAAAGGCGGTGCAACTGCGTTTTGTGGCTGCGTTAACGGTGGAGCGGCGGCTGCCGCATCGTTTTGCATTGCACGTTGGCCTGATTCTGTAAGCGATAAAATTCGGACAGTACATCTGGATATGTTGGCGAAGCCATTACAGAAGTAAACAGGGCAGTGTAGTTACGAACGCGGTGTTGCCTTGTCGCCTATGTTGTGGTGTGACCAGAGGAAGCCGAAAGGCGCGCGTTTTAGCTCACACAGGCTGGCGTGAAGTCTGGAACAGGACAAGGTAATTAGACTTTAGCGAAAAACGGACGTAGCTGGTGGAATACTTAACTTTAATCCATAAATGGTGAACATCGCTCTTGACGGTACATTATTCATAATCTCAATAGTGACTGGTAATGGCGCCTTGCTAGGTCGTAGCAAATGACGTAGCTGAAGGCTATGCTAACTATCGTCTCGGCAACTGTGAGCGTATTTTGTCAGTGAACTATCGCTAGCAAAGTCGGTTGTACAACTGGGCGAGTGCTAGGAAGTCTCTCTAGACCTGCCGTGTGGCGGCGCTCGGTCTGCAATCACTGATAGTGGCGACACGCGGGTCCGACGTATACTGACGGACCGCGACCGATTTAAAGGCTACCACCTAGCAAGTGTGGTGTCTGGCGGTGACACCACAAGTTTCACATTTTCCTGTCAGAGAGGGAGACACCACCACTATGAGTACGCCTGCAACAGACCTGGCGTTCGCCATGTCTAGCTGACGTGACGTCACGAACAAGCGCCGAGGCCTTCCTTTGAGTCGGTGTTGATGCCGGCTGGCACACGCGTCTCCGCAGCACTGCAGCCTATAGTTTACTGCAGTCTGCTCTGCTGGCGTGCCTGTCGCAGCCCACTGGCTCTCACCATTTGCGTACTCGCCCCGTGCGCGATCCCGAAAAATTTAAGTGGTAGTCTTGATCTCGAAAAACTGCTCATCTTGATGTTTTGTCTCAATTCGTAACAATCTTCTTCAGTTCATAATACGGTAGCCCTGCCCCTCTCGTCTTTTTGCTAGTACCGAACATACGTTGGTGATTTCTCCAGCAGCACGGCCTGCCCTGAAGAGGCGTACAGATAATCGGTCAGGTGCAAGTATGGCTCGTGCACTGTAGGTTGCGTACAAACTTAATTCGGAAACCAAGGTCCGATCCGTCACAAAATGGAAACCACTGTGAAAATCAAAATTGTTTTATTTGCATCAGTTAGCTATACCTTCCAGTTACTTCTCTACATAGTCGCCGCTCCGGTTTAGACATTTTTCGTAGCTAAAAGTTTGACACTACATTACCGCTTTCAACGAAGTACGTTGGCCTTTTTACACTTGAAAACGATGACATAGCTCGCTGAAAGCGGTAATGCAACCCTATCTTTTTAAAGAAAAAGCTTTTTTTATGTCACTATGGCTTCACTATTGGAGTGTCAAATAAACTTTTAAATTATATTTTAGTCACACTCCTTATGACAATCATGTCAGAATATAGAATTTGTCGTAATGGTGTACCAACTTTCCAACACCCTCGTCATAGAAGGCAGCCGCCAGTGCTTGCTGCCAATTCTCTACGCTGGTCTGTAGCCCGTTGTCTGTGCCAAAACATTATCTTGATAGGCAGCGGTTCATGTGAGCAAAGATGAAACTCAGGGAGAGTCAATTACCGGCTCTATTGTGGGTGATCAAACACTTCCCATCGAAAGAGCCGCAGGAGCATCTTCATTGCCCCTGCTGTGTGCGGTCGGGAATTGTCACGCAGAAGGAAACGGGTGACAGCTGTGTGGGCTGCACGACATCGGACGAAATCCCACACCAGGCCCCCCTACTTAGCGGGAGACACTATTGTCCCAAGCATCTTGACGTGCTCACTCTCTGCTCACAACTGGAAAGAACAACGTGACGCGATAGACGGGCGTGCTAGAAGCACTGCTAACGCATCTGTGCAACGCTTCAACGCATTTTCACTGTGATTTCCATTTCGCACCCCATCGGACCGTACTTTCCGAAGAGCCTTTGTATGTATATAGACTGTTTATTCATTCCGGGAATCGGATATCGAAAATTTTTTCCTGTTACCGATATTGATACTGAGAAGACATCAGGTCCCTATGATTCCAAGACTTCCGAGAATGTTTTAATTTCAAGCCTAAAGTCGGATAACAAATGACAAAAGAATTTTTTTTCGTATTGTCCATTATAATTATCCGGGCTGTTATGCCGTGGTCGGTTGATGAATTCAGTGGTGATTCCCAACGTTTCGTCTCCGACTGCGGGAGACATCTTCAAGGGGTCCGTAGCTACGGACCCCCTTGAAGATGTCTCCCGCAGTCGGAGACGAAACGTTGGGAATCACCACTGAATTCATCAACCGACCACGGCATAACAGCCCGGATAATTATAATGGACATGATATTTCCGGCCGTGAAAGTTTACATTTTAGTATTTTTTTCGTATTGCATAATTGTTCTTGCTACAATCCATGACTCTAACCAACAGGAAAGTACCCTATAGGTTTTGATGAGTGAGACTGCATCAAAATATGTGACATAAACGGCCGTATCTTTTGATATAATTTACTTAGAAGCTTCACGTTTTAGCGTCGCCGAGGGACCATAGGCGTTTGTATGTGACATAACCTTCAGCTTGATACGTCTACCCGTTCCTTAGCAAAAGGATTCTAAACAGTCGGACAGACGAACAGTCAGACGGACAATAAACTGATTCAGCAACGGTTCCGTTGAAGTACGGCACCGTAAAAAAAAACTAGCTGCAATACACGTGTTAACAAGGCACGTGGAATTAATGGTGTCGTCCCTCGAAATCACGTTCATTTCATAAGAGCTAGCTGCAACAACTGAGTGAAGGAAACATTTTGTTGTATAGTATTGCATGTTAACCGGGGACCTAGAAACGACGGACCGTCTTCGTCCCCGCCGCAGCCGCAGCGGTCCACAACCCCACGACGACTACCGCAGTCGACTTCACCCCTCCGCCGGCCCACACCGAACCCAGGGTTACTGTGCGGTTCGGACCCCGGTGGACCCACCAGTGAACGTCTCACGCCAGACGAGTGTAACCCCGGTGTTTGCGTGGTAGAGTAATGGTGGTGTACGCGTACGTGGAGGACTTGTTTGCGCAGCATAGTGTAACTGAGGCGGAATAAGGGGAACCAGCCCGCAATCGCCGAGGCAGATGGAAAACCGCCTAAAAACCATCCACAGACTGGCCGGTTCACCGGACCTCGACACAAATCCGCCGGGCGGATTCGTGCCGAGGACCAGGCGCTCCTTCCCGCCCGGAAAGACGTGCGTTGGACCGCACCGCCAACCGGGCGGGCCGAAGGAAACATACTTGAATATAATATCTGTTCTGTGTTATCAGTTCAAGTACACCAGTTCTTGCTGCCAATTCAGGCCTAGTTGTAATCATAGTTTATATTAGTTGTTTTACATCTACAGCTTTCTCTCTCTCGCTCTCTCGCTCTCTCTCTCTCTCTCTCTCTCTCTCTCTCTCTCTCTCTCTCTCTCTCTCTCTCCCCTCTCTCTTTCTCCCTCTAGAATCCAGCTTAAGATTTGAACTTACTAGCTGTTATTCAAATAACTGCACGTTCATCAGTTAATAAGCGGTTTCTAAAAGCATTAGATGTTCAATTATTGTGAATGCTCGTTTGAATCCTGTGCAGTTCATCACGTTTAAAGACTCTGAGAGGTCACGGTAACGACGGCACAGTACGCCTCGGGATATTCATACTCTTCGTTAGAATGTCCCATATCTCACTATTCAAAATTTCCGTAAACGTCAATCACGACCAATTGCAAACTTTTACGAATTAATAAAATTATTCATAAAAGAAATATTGAGCACTCTCAAGAAAATCATTACAGCTCCAGGAGCTACATGAACTCGCATCACAAGACCTTGCGACGGACTCCCATAGGTGAACGCCAGAAATCGTCTCCGTGAGTGTTGCAATAACGTGGTAGTCAATCAGCATTCTATTTCAGTCTAACTCTTATTTGTCTAGATGCAAGTTTATAAAATGATACTGTGCTAGCAATGATGTTCAGATCTAAAATACAACTTTTTATAAACAATATTTTTGTCTGTCTACTTCAATGTCTACAACATAAAAAGAAGGTAAAGCGACAAAGAACGCACCACAAAATGCAAGAGTGTAACACGTTACATGTTGTACATTCGAGTACTGAGGCATAGAACTACTGCGTGTTTCGCGACGCTGTTGTTTAAGACACAAAGAGGCGTGCATTTGCTAGAGGTCGCCATTGTATCGAAAATCAGCGCTGTAGAATGGCGAGCGACATGGGGTGCTGCTGGTTCATGATAACACACCTCCCCAGATCACAAATGTCGCAAAGCAAGAATGGCGCCAGCTCAAGTGGGAGACACTCGAGACCCCGCTATAGTCCTCTAGCCACGCGATTCTCATGCCTTGGGTTCCTTAAAAAAGACCTTGAAGGGTAGACGTCCCATGTCGTATGAGGATGTGGAGCAGGCAGTTGCGGACGCTTTCACGGAACAGGACAGCTTCGCTGGGATAACCGCCTCATGGCTCACCTCGAGGTTGCTCGATTGGCTTACCTATTCTTGGCTGTATGGTCTTTGAACAGTAACTTTTTGATCGCCCCTTACAGTAAAAGAGTTCACCAAGTGAAAATAATAAAATGTGGTGAGGGTATGTAAGACGATAAAACAATAACCCTAATGAGAAAGTTGTTAATTGATAATGGAAAGCCGTATAGTAAATTACGAAGTAATTTAAAATGCAACCTACAAAAAAGCAATGTTACCAATACAATTAAGTAATCTCCCTCTTTTTGACCATCATTGCTCGAAAATCAATTTACACAGAATTCCAATTTAATTAATTCCATCTTTACTCGCTTGAAGAGCTGAAGTGAATTTCACGTTACTAAAGTACCGAAAACCGGCAAGCTTACTGTCATCACATTCCCCCCAAGTATGCATCTTCTTATTAAGGTTGCGTGTGATCTGATTCCTACGTTCACTCATACTTTCTTTCAAGATTTTACACATGGCTGCAACAGCAACTGTTGAAATTCTTCACTGTTTTGGCTGTCATCCTTTATCGTCATACTTTCTTGTTATGAACTTCAACGGTTTCTACCTCAGTCACTCAAACCAATACAACAGACGAAAATAATTGCATTTAATTAGTAAATGAATTAAATTTTCTGAATTAGACGACGATCATTGTGCATATTTTGTGAGTAGAACCATATATATTGCTTGATGTATGTCTTTAATTATGACGTTGTTTCCGCTACTGATAATCCCCAGATCAAAACTGAGAAGTTGAAAAACAAGGTGGACTGTATCAACAAAACCTATGCGTAATCGGACGTCTCTATTCATGTTTCACTTCCATACACAAATGCACATTATCAGAAATTTATTCCTCGTTAAATTCCTATGTTTGATGCAAGTATACATGTTTCAGTGAAAAATGCCCCGTTTGTGATAGTGTTCTTCTTATATCCTCCTTCCTTCGTCAGCCTGTGTAATTTTTGTTCCAACAGATGAGTAACTTTACTTCGTCGTCTTTAATTCTGATGTTAAATTTTTCCACAATCTTGTGTCTACTATTTTTCATTACTTTTTTCGCCTTACTCTGAATCCGTATTTTGTGTTCAGTAGCCTGTTCATTCTGTTTTCAACAGATCCTGGAATTCTGCCTCACCTGCACTGAGGATTGCAATGTTATCATTAAATTAATCTTATCATTGATATGATTCAACTCTGAATTTTAATCGCCGGCCGAAGTGGCCGAGCGGTTCTAGGCGCTGCAGTCTGGAACCGCTAGACCGCTACGGTCGCAGGTTCGGATCCTGCCTCGGGCATGGATGTGTGTGATGTCCTTAGGTTAGTTAGGTTTAACTAGTTATAAGTTCTGGGGGAGTGATTACCTCAGAAGTTGAGTCCCATAGTGCTCAGAGCCATTTTTTTGAATTTTAATCCCACTCTTCGACGTCTCTTTGTTTTTGTCATTGCTTTTCAATGTATAGATTGGGCCGTAGGAGCGAGAGACTGCATCCATGTCTTACACTATTCGTAATCCGAGTACTTCGTTCTTTATTTTCCATCTTTCTTTTTATCTCTTTTTTCTTGAGTGTAATGCAAATTACTTCTGTTTCCCTGTAAATTCGACCTATTTTTCGAAAATTTGGAACATGTTTTGGCTGTTTTCGGAATTGTGTGGATGATATTTTTCCAAAAGCCTGATGGAATATCAACAGTCTCAAAGCTTCAATAGTTGCTCGGTCGCCGCATACCCCAATAATTTTAGAATATCCGAAGAGATATCATTTATATCCTCCGCCTCTTTTTATCGCTAGTCTTCCGAAGTTTTATACATACTTGTATGCAATAGTCGGAAAAGTTGACATAATTATCGTTTATAACGAATTTCAGCAGACTGTTCAGCAGTATTGCGTCTGTATGCTGAAATATACCCAGAACGCGTATACAACGGTCTTGTGGCGGGTTACGGCTATGTCCCTAACTGTGACGTCAGACCAGACGTTTGTCATTCCAGAGCAGCGTGGGCAACAGGAGAGGGCTCCTGGTGGTCTGGAGCTTCCAGTATGTCTACAACGCTTTCTCTGGTGATTCACCATTGCTCATTAGTGGCAAACCTGCGTTCTGTATACTATCTTTTTCTCCTTCTAACACTCGAATACGGTTCCAAAAAATGGTAATGACAGGTCAAGGTATATTTTTCACACTACTAATTGTTTTCACAAATGGATTGCAAGTAGCCTCCATATCAAAATCCAGGATGGGGAAGATATTCTGTAAATGTTTTATAAATTAGCTATGGTTGTTCCGAACAAGAGGTTGATATACTTCAGTTCTTTGTTGTTACGAAACAGTCACAATATACTGTCAAATAATATCATGACTGCTAAAAAAGTATAACACGAGAAAAGACAGGCTACAATAAATTATCTTCATGTTCATATTTTCAGATATTGTGAAACATGGCATTTTAATAGTCTGTTCTTTTCTTTTCCAGGTAAGAAAGCGTGCAGCTAGATCTATTCCCCGGGTAAGTCAACGACTCAGTCGTGCGTGTGCCTACTTTTGCAACGTATTTTGACAAGTGATCTCAGTGAATTTATAACTTTAGACATAATGTCTGTGGAATCGCAGCGAATGCTATATTTTTATTGTAAAAATAAAATTCGCAATCGCGTTTATTTATTTTTGCGAATGCCTGTTTGCCATATCCCTAAGATGCTACAGATCCGATCCCCGACAACGTCCAAGGAGAGGAAGCTCCCCGTAAGGTCACGCAAACTTAAGAGAGATAATGTCGCACAATGGATAACGTGTTGTTAAAAGAAAATTACTATGGTGTCCCAGTTAAGCACGAGAGTTTCGTTTCCACATCTCACACAGATAAATGAAGGAATTCATCAAACTACAAAAGGAAACCAGTTATTACAAACATTTTAATTTATTACTGTAAAACATTAAATAAAATTATCCACACGCTGAATCAAGCATATAAACATTTAATACATAGAAAAGGGATTTTAACTGCAAATTGTAGCCTTGACACGTGTGAGTGGATACATGAAAGCATAATGTGAAACTATAGTATGGTTTTGTCCAATGACTGGAAAAATGGTTAGTGATCTGAAAAGAAATCTCCAGTAAAGCAAGCACGAATTCCAACACTTTTTCCAAAGCGCAAGTTGGGTCCAACTAGAGGGCTGTGAATGTGAAAGGTGCACAATGAAATCCGGATGCAAATTAAGTAGCTTCTTGTGCTCCTCGCCTCAGTGGCTGCATCTATGGCACAAGCTTACCACTCTTAAAACAGTGGGAGTGCAGAAGACGGCATGAGTAATGGCTGGAAATTTAGAGGTCAGCTCGACCTCTGTACTCTGCTATAAGTTGGAGACATCTCTCTCTGCAATTGTCTGCCATGACACAGATCAAGTCTATCCTTCTATGTCCCCGTAGTAAGCAAGCTTTCTGGCTATACGAAACGTAGCTGGTCCTGTCAAAGCCAGAATATTGCTGGCCAATTGCAGCAGACCTCCTGAGAACCGAGCAATAACAATTTTATGAACAAGTTTTATAGCTTCCAGCTCTGACGGATTTTGTCGTGGTTAACCGTTAATGGTGTGGTATGGGAAAGAGGGAAGAAAGTATCTCCCATTACATGGCAGATTTTCAGCCGTGACTATCCAAAAGCCTTACACACAGACATGCACAGCAGACTCTACTTTCTGTCGAAATAATTACCGTAAGATAATCACATAACCTCTTACTCAGATTTACATGAACATGCCTGCATGGCACAGCAGCATTCAGCGGTTGGCCCCACTGTCTAAATCTCTGAGTTTTCACCTGGGCTTCAGATCTTAACCGACCAAAAAGGATACCTTTCAGCGCCTCTCACTATGCAGTTTTTATGGAATGCAGTTCACCCTCTCTCACTCTCCTGTTTTGTGGACACTGGAGACTGCCATTTCCCTGTTCTATAGATGTGCGGAGATGGCTTTCAGCACCAAACAATTTTATGAGGCCTCATTCCTCCTAAATTGCCAGTTGCGAGCGATTAACTAAGAGGTCTCCCTCCCCATATTAAAAGGAAGTGAGAAGATGAAATAATCAGCAATGCAATCGTTGGCAGTAATGACTATTGTCTGTAGTTTTCGTGCAACGTTAAAGAACTGACTGTATTCACAACTGGGATCTGTATATTACATTACAAATATAGGTCACTTAATAATTTGTGCATAAACTGTCATTAAAAACAGTATGACAAATGTTCCACAACGCCACCATTCACTGAAGACAGGCTACAGCAGGGCTTCACAACATACGTGCTCGCGGAGCAAGCTGTGAGCAGCAAGGCGCGAGCATGGAGCAACGCGAGCACGCTACCCCCACTACCGGACCAGAGCGGAGAGTGGGGAAAGTCACATGGGGGGCACAACAGCTGCCGCCAGTCAATGTAAATCCGCGGCCACCTGCAGGGATATCACTCACGAATTATTACTGTGACAAATGAAACAAATAAAGGAGAATGTACACATGCCACATAATTTTATTATCTTAGTGTATGCCTCTACATTCGCATTAATTTGTGAACTGTTACACAATAAAAGGTGTCACTGAAGTGTGGGTTTCCCGGTTATCTTGTACTTTTTGCCCTTTGCAATTGTGTTTATGTTCGGAGTAATTGTTCTTGTGCATTTTAGGCGCAGCGTGCAGTTTAAATTTCGATGAGACAATGCGTTTCTCAGGCGCGTCTTGTTACATTTCATTGGAGAGAACAGTTGTTCACAAACATACGTGGAACCGAACATTGATATTATTGTAGCCGCCAGTTTGTGCAAACGAGGAAATCTATCCTGAGGGAAGTGTCTGTAGAATTCCAAAATGTATTTCTTGTTCTGAAATTTGTCTCTGTATTCTCTGTCACACTGCAGGTCAATAATTTCTTGCTGCAGCTCAGGACGAATCTCTTAAATATTCGCTGAATATGGAGAGAACAGATCAAAATCACTGTCTAGTGCTGTCAGACCTTGAAAGCGCTGATCAACTAAACTATGTGAATAACGTTCACAGTCTTTGTGAACAACTTGCATGGATGATAATTTAGGAAAATGAGCTGGGTTTCCTGTTTCCAGCTGACTCACCCAAAGTGTCAATTTCATTTTAAAAGCTCGTATTCGATCTATGAAATGAGTAATTAACAGATCTTTACCTTGTAGTGAAATGTTCAAAGCATTCAGATGGCTAGTTAAATCTGCTAAGAACGCGAGATCACATTCAAACGTGCGCGCGCATTTCCCCTCCCTCCCCTCCCTCCCTACTCCGCGACCTTGCACCTGCTCGCGAGCACGTGCCTGAGCAGACGCGAGTACTCGCGCTCAAAACCGGCCAGTTGTTAAGCCCTGGGCTACAGCATATGCCCTCGTTGAAACCTGTACACGTTCAGAAATCCCAGGAATATTCCGAATGCACTGACAAACACCCACAACGTGTTCCCAGAGTACATCAACACTGTCAACAGGGCTTGATTATACCGAAGCTTATAAATATCCCTACACAAAAGAATGCAGCGGGTTCACTTTGGGGTACCTGAGAGGGCATGGTATTGACGGTCCACAACTAGCACACTTTTTATTGAAACACTATATACCACTATATACCAGTAGTCTACATAGATATCTGAAATGAAGATAAAAACAAATAATGGTAGTTCATCACTTTTTAATTTACACCTCACTTGCGGTGCTTCGAAATTAATGTAGCCTCTAACATTATCAGTGTTGTAAGATTTGCATGATTGCGCCTGTGTTTATGTGGTTTATTTGTCGTCTACGAGACCCTTTCGTTAGTACCTGCAAAAGTCAAACACACTGCAGATGCGGTGTATTATTACTGCTGTATTGAAACTGCTCTCGTCTTGCACTGTTTATTGCTCTTACTTCTTCTTTTATAGTTTTGGTCATACTGTTCTCATTGTGGTTCATAGTTTCTGGTTATTATTCGCCCGACAAAACTGCAATTTGTATTACTGTAGCAGCACAAAGTGTTGCATAAGGTTCTGTATGTGTTAGTGTTTAAAAGCTTTGTTTGTTGCGCGCGGGATTTGCCGAGCGGTCTAGGGCGCTGCAGTCATGGACTGTGCGACTGGTCCCGGCGGAGGGTCTAGTCTTTCCTCGGGCATGGGTGTGTGTGTGTTTGTCCTTAGGATAATTTAGGGTAAGTAGTGTCTAAGCTTAGGGAATAATGACCTTAGCAGTTAAGTCCCATAAGATTTCACACACTCCCTCTTTGTTTGTCGTGGTTATGAGGCGCAGATAGGAAACTAGGCGCCATGGGCTTACAACAAAATGGTGAACAACGAAAAATTGCGCTGAGTCTAGTCAAGTCTTGCTCAGCCCCCTGTCCAACAACCTCCTATGGTTTAAGCTAAGCGACCAAGTCATTACCAGAAAAACTGAGAATTTGCATGTTTGAAACGTGTTCCATTTTTAATTTTATGTTCCCATGAACCTGAAGTATAAATACAAAGCGCTTTCAGCGTATTCGTTTGGAATGCACCCTTTGAAATTGTGTAGTTATCAAGAATGAAAGCAACATAAGATAAAGTTATCTACAATCTGTACACAAACCTAACTGCAGTTCTAAGCGTCGAAAGGCATGGATTTAGTAGCTGCTAATCGCAGAAGTCCATGAACATAGCAACTGACGCCGGCCGGAGTGGCCGAGCGGTTCTAGGCGCTTCAGTCTCTGTATTTGAATACGCAAGCCTATAGGTTTCTTTGACGCTTGAGTGTATTATTTAATTCTAAGCCCTGTGTCCAGTAGTGGACAAGAAAGATAACTATTGTAGCCAAAGGAGACTTTCGCCAAACAAAATTGCGTTCAATGTATCTAATATTGCCGCTACGGTCGCAGGTTCGAATCCTGCCTCGGGCATAGATGTGTGTGATGTCCTTGGGTTAGTTAGGTTTAAGTAGTTCTAAGTTCTAGGGGACTGACGACCTCAGAAGTTAAGTCCCATAGTGCTCAGAGCCATTTGAAGCCATAGTAATTGTCGGGAAAGGTATTTAGTATGGACAGTGAAAAAGTAGTTATTAATCCGAAGGAGAATTTTGGATGATCAGATGGAAAAAGCAAAAAAAAAAAAAAAAAACTCTAATTCTGATGACACTGGAGCTTAGGCAGTTGGTCTAACGGGTTGGGGGATTATTTGAGTGGAGTAGACAGTGTCTTAAAAGATGTTATGATATGAGTATCAACAGAAGTGAAACATGGGTAATGGTGACCGAATTACACTAGTAAATATGACACTTAATGTACTAGACGAGTTTTGCTATTTGGGAGCAAAATAACTGACAATGACGAGAGTGTATACGATACACAGGGTGTCCCGGGCGTAATGGTCAGTGTTGTGGGAAATGAACCACTATTCGAAACAAAAATATCTAGAAAATATGGGCTCTGAAACGCATACCTTAAGAAGTATGAGCACTTGTTCGCTAGGACAGGTGTGTTCCATAGTAACGAAGATGAACATGTGTTCATAATGCTTAAGGTTGCGCTTTAGTGCTGATGTTTACTGGACTTCTTTTCCTTGTTTTGGTCCATATTACCAACTCTCAAAACATGGAAACCAAAGAGCTTGCAGTGGAAGAGATTTGTTTCACAATATCGTAGATGAAGAAGTGCTCGTGGCTTTTAAGGTTTGGATTTTAGAGTCCATGTTTGCTACACCTTTTTCGCTTCGAATGATGGTTCCCGCCATATCCCTGACTATTGACCATTCCTCCGCGGACATCCTGTATAATGAAACTGACAATAGCAAGAAAGTATTTTGTAAAACAGAGGGATATTTAAAATTTAATACCGTTTCAGGATAAATTAATGACTTGGGTTTTTTCCTGTAAATATTTGTCTGCAGTGTAACGTTATATTGAAATGATACAGGGACGATGAGAAGTATAGATCAGAAGAGAATAAAAGCTTTTGAAATACGGACCTACATAATAATACTGAAGACTGAATTCAATGGAGAGGTCAGATTGTAAGTAGGCTGTTTAGGTTTTTATGTTGGAAACGCCACATAGCGCTCTGTATGAAAATCACTGACTGTGCTGAGTGCAGTCTGTGGCTGGTTTGCATTGTTGGAATATTTGCTATTGTAGTGTTGGGCAGTTGAATGTGAACAGCGCATAGCGTTGCGCAGTTGGAGGTGAGCCGCCAGCACCGGTGGATGTGGGGAGTGAGATGGCAGAGTTTTGAGAGCGGACGATCAGGACGTGCGTCCATCAGAAAGAGTAAATTTCTATATATTTATGATGACTTTTGAACATTATTAAGGTGAATACATTGTTTGTTCTCTATCAAAATCTTTCATTTGCTAACTATGCCGATCAGTAGTTAGTGCCTTCAGTAGTTAAATCTTTTATTTAGCTGGCAGTATTGGCGTTCGCTGTATGGCAGTAGTTAGAGTAACGAAGATTTTTGTGAGGTAAGTGGTTCATGAAAGGTGTAGGTTATTGTTAGTCAGGGCCATTCTTTTGTAGGGATTATTGAAAGTCAGACTGCGTTGCACTAAAAATTTTGCGTGTCAGTTTAGTGTTGATCAGAATAAGTAAAAAGAGAAATGTCTGAGTACGTTTAGTTCTGCTCAGCTGTTTGAAAATCACGTAACGTAAAAGTTTACCAGCACAGTCATTCTTACTTTTCAAAGGGGACGTTTCAAGATAATGAAGACATAATGAATCGCTTTAAGACATAATGAATCGGTTAATGGCGTAACTTAGCTAAAAGAAGAAATAGGTTGATAACAGGCATCATGAAGTATGAAATTTCTGGCAGATTAAAACTGTGTGCCGGACCGAGACTCGAACTCGGTACCTTTGCCTTTCGCGGGCAAGTGCTCTACCATCTTTTTTTATTTTTTTTTTATTTTTTTACTCAGTTTTTTTTTTATTACAGAGGGCAGCTAACCCTCTGACCGAACACGCTTTTTTTTTTCCAATTTCAGGCTTACCACCTTTGCTGACATACATTTTGTTGTAGTACCGCATAAATTGTGTCTACAATGTCCATATGTTGAGAAATAGTGGCTAATTAGAAAATTAATTAATTAAGGAAATGAAGAAAACTGAAAATGCCCAAATGAAAGACAGGAAGACATTGCGGATAGTACAGATACAAAAGAAACATGCTTCTGTAGCAATGAAATGAAATTCGTGTCGGGGGCGACACCTGCTCCGACCCGGCGTTCGATAGAGCAAGAGAGACATCTATCGCCTCGTTCCCCAGACGTTGGTGTACGACTGGGCCGTCTTCCCTTAACTAAGGGTCCGTAAGTGTGATCGATGTCTATCTCGGCTTCTTTGTCTATCTCATCACCCACCCGTCACACCCCATCTGGCCGGCGGGTCGGTAAATGTAAGTCGCAAGTAATAAGCGAAGTCTTGCCCATATCTCTTATGCTGTTGCAACTTCGTGTGTCCATCCAGGAGAAAATGCCAAAAATCAATTTTATCCTTTTCCGATTCGTTATACACGTAGCCCACCACCATTCCCCGTACCCACGTCACTGCATTGGTTTTTTGGACCGGAAAATAAGATTCTGGGGGGAAAAAAAGTGTGTCTGACGAAATTGGACCGGAAAATAAGATTCTTGGGGGAAAAAAAGTGTGTCTGACGAAATTGTGTGAGGGGCGGAGTGTAACAGGAACGCCAATATCTGTTGTGCTAAGTGCCACACTGGAGCCGTCCCACTACATGCTAAACGATGTTCATCAGTGTCCACTGTTGCGCAGCCTAAACATAGTGGGGTGTCTGCCAAATGAATCGCGTGCCGCCGTTGATTCGTTGCGAACTTCCTATTTACCACCACATACCATGTTGAGCGTACCGACGTTGGGAGGTAAACGTTCCGTATACCGCGCCATATCTGTCGCCAGTTCTTGTCTGGGTACTTCTTTTCCAGGGTATTCTTGGGGCACCGGCGCAGTAAGAGTTGGTATACATCTCGCGTCGTCGGTAGTCGTGTTGTTGGGAAGGAATCTCTGACATAGCTAAGCTCCAAAAAAAAAAAAAAAAATACTTGAAATGTGACAGCTTCGGTGAAATATGTCCCACATTGACTGGGGGCAGCATCGGCCAAGGCACCCGGGATATTGCAAAATTGACCGCGCCACTGTCGGAAAATCGTACTGACGAATAAAGCCCGTGCCTTTTCATATACGTTCACTAGACCAAGTCCACCCTCTCCAGGTGGTAGCGTAAGCGTTGTGTATTGGATCTTAAACAGGTGTCCCACACTCACGTAGGTTCCGAAAGTTGCTTGTATCCGTGACGCCATTGTGCGCGTTAAAGGCAGGACATGCGCTACGTGAGTGAGTCTCGGTGCTAGGTATACGTTAACATAGGTCACCCTCTGAATCATATCCAACGCTCTTAATTTCTGTAACATCATCATTGTCCGCATCAGCTTCAATATGCGTCGGTAGTTATCCGCTGCTGTCCGCTGCACATCCATGTGGAATGTAACACCTAGACATTTTATGGTCTTAACTAACGTGAGTGGGCCTTCCTCCCCCGGTTGCAATCCTCGACCGACATTCATGCAGCGCGATTTCTGTAGATTAAGTACGCTTCCTGCCGCCATCCCGTATCGCTGTATCCATGCCAACGCCGTACGTACTTCTTCGCCTGTCCTTGCCACCAGCATCACTTCGTCAGCATAAGCGCGGCAATGAAAGGTCGGTTGTGGCAACGGCACTCCCTCCAACCGTCTTCGGAGACCATATAGACAGGGTTCCAAAGCCATTGCATACAAAAATATCGAAAGGGGGCAACCTTGACGAACTGACCTTGGAATAACAATGTAGTCAGTGCCCCGTCCAATCACCGAGACCTTTGATCGCACGCCGTGTAACAGTCGCATGATCACTAGAATGAAGGCCTGTGGGATTCCCAATCTGCCCATCACCGCATGCAAAAAGGTATGACCCACTCTGTCGAACGCATGATCGAACTCAATAGCGACGAGTGCTCCACGCACTCGGCATGCCACTGCTAATGCGATGATATCTCGGTATTCACCGAGCGCCGTATGTACGTTACTCTTACCGCTGGGGCAAGTTTGATCTATGAGGAGTCTATCAGAAATTGACATTTTATCCCCAAGGATGCGCGCGCGAAAGTCTTATAGTCGCAGTTCAAGAGAGGGAGTGGTCTATAATCTCCTGGCCTTCTGCCACCGCGTGGTTTGGGTATTGGGATGATGATACCCTCCGTGAATTCGGCAGGTATCTCAGTCTGCGGTAGCAGGAGTTCGTTGTACATCTGAATCCAGGTCCGGCCCATGAGGTATGCAAAGGCGCGGTAAAATTCAATTGGGAAGCCATCCTGTCCTGGGGACTTGTTCGGAGCCCCCCTGGCAATTGCATCTGTCAGCTCGTCCTCTGTTATCGCTATGATGAAAGTCTCTGCATCCAGTGGTGGTCCTCTATGTGGCATTTCCGAGATGACATCATGTAGTGTCTCGTGGTTCACTTAAACAGGTCCATATAACTGGCGGAAATAGTCAGTAAATACATGAGCAATATCACGCTGGTTCACAACTTGCTGGCCAGTTTCAGAGATTAGTTCCTTGATCAATGTCCTGCGTCGTCGTTGGCGTTCACGTACTAAGTGGCGCATGGAGGGAGTTTCGGCAGTAACTGTGTCCGCCAATCTCGCCCGGACCATTATACCTTCCATTCTTAGTCTCGTCAGCTGTAATAACTTGGCTTTTATCCTGCGCATGGCCGTGTGCCTTTCCGGCGATGGTTGTTGGGTCATCAGCTCCCTCAGGGCTGTAAAATAAAAATCAGCCGTCGTGCGGCTCCACTGCGATTTGTCCTGCCCGTATCGTATCAACGTTCTCTGTAAAGTTGGTTTTGCGCATTTGATCCACCACTGGAGAACTGAGGTGTATGCTCGTTGGCGGCGAACGCAGGTCTCCCATGCCGCCTCTATCGACCAGCGACATGTAGCGTCACGTAAAAGTGCACAATTCATTTTCCACGGACCCTTACTCCGCCAAATCTTCTGATGCGTTAGTGAAATCGTACAGACGTACGCCATATGATCCGTAAAAGCCGCTGGCCAGATTTCGGCATCCAGTATCGCCGTCCGTAGAGCTCGTGTCACATTCACTCTATCAAGTCTACTCGCCGAGTGTCCCGTTACAAACGTGTAACCCGGTCTGTCGCCATGCTGCAGTTCCCAGGTATCCAGAAGCGCCATTTCGGTAATCAACGCACGCAGTTCCATGCATGGCACGTAATGAGGTACTTGGTCCTTTTTGTCGACGACACAATTAAAGTCGCCGCCCACTATATAGTTATCATAGTGTCCAGCGAACAACGGTGCTATCTCTTCGGTGTAAATTGTCGCCCTTTCTCTTCGTTTTGTGGAGCCAGATGGCGCGTATAAGTTGATGAAACGAACGCCGTCGATAGTGATCGCTATGCCACGTGCCAAAGCGAGAGACATGGCGTCCTCCAGTACTATTCCTTCCCTGGTGAGAATCGCCACACCGCATCCACTTTCATCGTGCACTCAATAATGTGCCTCGTAGCCGTAGAACTCTGGCGGCGATGTGAAACGCACTTCTTGTAGGAGTACAATATCCACGTCCGCAGCGCGCAACATATCTTTCAGCATTTGAATTTTAAGCGGTGTCCGAATGCCATTAATGTTTATCGTTGCAATGCGGTACGCCTGGCGCGTGTTCATCAGTTGGAGAGCGGTGTCATTAAGCGTCTATCTGCACCCCCGGCGCTCCTCACCACACCAAGTTGTTCAACATTTCCCGACCCCTCCCGGCCTCTGGCCAGGACTATCCTCAATCGTCGCGTTCCTATTTTCATTCTGTTCCTGTTGGTCCATTTCTTGCGCCCAGTCCCCCAGCATATTTCCGGAACTGGTCGAAGGATGGGAGGCAACGTTGTCACCGCTCTGATGTTGGACAATTGTCATCTCCACTTCTGCCTTCCGGTCACCAGAAGGAGAATTCAAGCTATCGTCGCTGTGTAATTCCTGCACCGTAATCTCGGTATCTGTTGAATCCACTGGTCTCAAGTCGATACTGTCGTTGTCGTCCACTGTCCCCTCGGGACTACGGCTATCGTCAGCAGAAGTCAGTCGACGCTTCTTTCTTCTCTTCGGCGAACGCTGTTTCCGTTGCCTTGCTTCCGCATCGGCCGTTTGGGTTGCGTATCCCCCGTCTTGGGCCTGGCCTGTCACGCTCTCGGTGGAATCACTGGCAGCCACCACGGATGAGCCTGGAGCGGCCGTCAGCTGCATCTCTTGTGTGGTGTCCTGTGTCTGCTGTGGTGGAACCGGTGTTTTGAGTTCCAGTCCGTTGGTGTCCGTGTTCTCTATAGGTGGCAGCTGCTGGTGCCCATCGGAAATCTCCCTCACGCCGCCTCTCAGGGCTTCCACAAAGGTCACCGGTAAGACAGTCATCTGTTGTGGTGTCTGAACGTCATCCCGTGGGGTTTGCACTAAACGTCGCTGGAGGCATTCCGAGCGGGCGTGACCTTCTTTCCCGCACCCCGAGCAAGTGCGAGGTTGCCCATCATAGATTATAATCGCTCGACAACCTCCTATGTACAAATAAGAGGGGACGTGCTTTCGCTGTTCTATCCCTATTTGTCTCACCCCATTTAAAACGGCGTACATGGTAAAACTCGTCCATTTTTCGGCCACATGGGATAGAACTGTACCGTATGGTCGAAAGGCGTCGGTAACAATTTCAGACGGGACCTCAAACGGAAGTTCGAAGACTCGTATAGTGCGGATCCCCATTCCCGCGTGATCGACTGTAACCGCACCAACATTCCCGTCGGAATGACAGAAACGATACCCGTTCGGTGATCGTTGTAGATGTCTTTCACAAGCAGCCTCGTCAACAAGCTTGACGTAGACAACGCTTGAAACGATCGATAAATTGATTCCCACGATTTCCTGTGGATCGATTTTTACCTCTTCTCTTAAGAAACGTTCGATCTCGTGTGCCTTTGGTCGTGTATAGTCGTTCGCAAAACTGAACTTCCAGGTCGTTTTTCTGTACGAGTGTGCCATCTCGTTCTAGACTCACAACACCGCACACGCGAAGCTGCCCCGGCGTAAACAAACAGGCGCGCGCACCACAGCGCGGCCGGCAGGCAACACGGTCCGCACTGCGTCACTGCCGAAGGCGGACTGAACCGTCTGAGCTACCCGAGCACGACTCACGCCCCGTCCTCACAGCTTTACTTCTGCCAGTACCTCGTCTCCTACGTTCCAAACTTAACAGAAGCTCTCCTGCGAACCTTGCAGAACTAGGACTCCTGAAAGAAAGGATATTGCGGGATATGGCTTAGCCACAGCCTGGGGAATGTTTCCAGAATGAGATTTTCACTCTGCAGCGGAGTGTGCGCAAATATGAAATTTCCTGGCAGATTAAAACTGTCATGTCTCCGCAATATCCTTTCTTTCAGGAGTGCTAGTTCTGCAAGGTTCGCAGGAGAGCTTCTGTTAAGTTTGGAATGTAGGAGACGAGGTACTGGCAGAAGTAAAGCTGTGAGGACGGGGCGTGAGTCGTGCTTGGCTAGCTCAGTCGATAGAGCACTTGCCCGCGAAAGGCAAAGGTCCCGAGTTCGAGTCTCGGTCCGGCACACAGTTTTAATCTGCCAGGAAATTTCATATCAGCGCACACTCCGCACAGAGTGAAAATCTTATTCTGGAATCATGAAGTATAGTCGAATCAACGGAAGTATGTGAATTTGTGAATATGTGCGTGTGTGTGTCGGATGAGTGGGTGGGTGAGACCGGGGAGGGCAATGGAAATTGTAGATGCAGACCAAGTGATGTATGGATGAATACAGTAAGCAGATTCAAATGGATTGGTGCAGTAGAACTGCACCAAATTTCCCATTTGACAAGCCAACAAACGTCTCCCCTCTCCCATATACGTCTGTATTACGCGGCACAGTAAAAAGTTCCAGTGTTCGTTTGGTAGCAAACTGGAGGCTGCGAGACGCAGTGTAGTGCTTACGTCAGGGTCAACGACTGGCCAAAAATGCGAATAGCTTTGACAATATTTTACCGCGCTTTGC
This sequence comes from Schistocerca cancellata, assembly GCF_023864275.1. Classification (NCBI taxonomy): domain Eukaryota; kingdom Metazoa; phylum Arthropoda; class Insecta; order Orthoptera; family Acrididae; genus Schistocerca; species Schistocerca cancellata. The sequence goes on along the minus strand of NC_064631.1, from coordinate 20,174,007 downwards.
ACTTCTTTAACAAGCACTTCACAGACGGAGTTGTGAAAGAAAAAGAATCGCGGCAAAAATTAACTTTATCTCTAAAAACAGCGTTTTAATTGAAATCAACATCGCAGCAGCCTCCGCGATTCGAATTCGAAATGGAAAACCACTAGCGCAACGCTGGCTGTGCGATATCGGATTATGGAAATTCGCGATTTAACGTCCACCGCAGAACCACAGGCTGGGAAGCGAGGGCCCGTAAAAAGGAGAGAATGCAATGCCGCACTATCTGCGGAGACCAAACTCCCCCACATGCTGTGCACATCGGGGGTTTAACAAAGAATGCGGGCTCAAATTGCGTTAATGGGTATTTTTATTCACTGTATCGTCAATATAAGTATGAATCTTAAAATTCTGCACTTAAAATTACTTCATGTCACTCGTTTTACTGTTCTATTGTGTCTCTTGCAGCAATCGGAGCCAAATACTGCTGTTCATCGGGTATTCACTACAGTACTTTTTACGAGAGTGGTATTTAGCAAGGCAGTGAGTCAGACAAAACATGTTCCCCATATTGCACGCCTCATAACTTCTGAAGAACGTTTGTGCCAGTACTGCAGGTACCATTACACTGGATGAAGGCAGTGAAAAATTCAAAACCAGTCGGACAAGAAAATTCCATATCACCAGAGCTGTTCCCGTCATCCCTTTTTTTGGTGGAAGGGGGGGGGGGCAGTCATCAGTTTCCGCCTTGTTTGATGGCCCACCATCAATTCGTCTACTGCTTTATGCTCTTCACCTTATAGAAACACGTTCATTCAGCGTCATCCATTATCTTCTGGGTACACTTCGTGTAACACATAGCCACACTGCCCCACAGTTCCCTCTGGACGCTGGATATATTTTCAATAAAAATAGTTTTAGGTACTTACTATAACTTTAATGCTATTATTATGACGACGTTTACTTGATTAAATGATTCGTCGTCATACCGATGTTTTATGGTGACAAAAAACGTATACAAACTGAAAATGTAAAAACTACATGGATTTGCTATTTTGCTTTTAATGTTTTCTTATAGTGGGCACTGTTTTACTCTCTGTTCTTTGTTTTTTAAATTTCATGTTTTATGACTCTTTCATTTTTTTGATATCGCTTGTATTGTGACTCTTTTTTTAAGAAGTAAAAACGAAACTCTGTACATAGGGGGCGCTCTTGTCACTGCTGGCAGCAATTTGCCTCAATTTAAAGTTCAGCGTTGACTCTTACCTTGATTTTTGACACATCTACACGGCTAGCGAATGTGATCATTGCGTGCCAGGGCTGAGGGGCAACATATATACATTTTAAAGGTGCACTCTGCACCACGCGTTTGGTATCACAGGAAAAAAATATTTTGTAAATGGCTCTTACATTTCTTGAGCACAGAATGACCTGTGGATGGTACTGTAACCAGTAGGCAAATGAAAATAAAAAGTAAAACACCTGTGACTATAGACCAAAACGTGTTTTTTCATCAGTTATTTTGCTACTCAAGTAGTTAATCTGGTCTAGTAGTTTTAATATCTCATTTCGTAATCTCAGCTACTCACCATCACCTAATTTAATTCAACTGTATTCCGTTAGCTATGTTTCACTTTTGTTGATGTTCGTCTTATGACGTATTTTTTAAGACACTATCCACTGCACTCAACTGTTCTTCGAAATCCCTTCCTTGCTAGTGTCATCTGAAGGAGGAGGAGGAGATTAGTGTTTAACGTCCCGTCGACAACGAGGTCATGAGAGACGGAGCGCAAGCCCGGGTTAGGGAAGGATTGGAAAGGAAATCGGCCGTGCCCTTTCAAAGGAACCATCCCGGCATTTGCCTGAAACGATTTAGGGAAATCACGGAAAACCTAAATCAGGATGGCCGGAGACGGGATTGAACCGTCGTCCTCCCGAATGCGAGTCCAGTGTGCTAACCACTGCGCCACCTCGCTCGGTTCAGTACCTTCTGGTCCCTGTCAGTTATTCCTGCTGCCTTTAGAATTTCAAAGAATGCAGGCCGCATTGTCAAGACTTTCTCCAGTTGTACGAATGCTATAAACAAAACTCTTTGCCCCGTTGATAATACAGCGCACGTTCTCCCGTGCTGGCCACAGCTTCTAGCACAGGGCTTCTCTACACATTCGTCACTGTTTCCCGTTCACTCGGGGTGTTACCCGCCTCTCCTGCTTTGCGTCGTGTACGCTCCCCAAAGTTCGATGACACGAACTTCGCAACACCGGCGCAATGGGTCCGCTGGCCGTGAATCGCATCTGCTTCGCTGACTGCATCACGCCGGACAGCCGCTCGACCCCACTATCGATTGTCGGCGGTGACCTTAAGGTAGGTCAGCGCTCTTCGCTGGTACACTGCGTCGCATGTGGCGGAACCGCATTTATCCAGGTGCACGCGTCCGATCTGATCCATAAGTGAACACAGAGGGTTGATTTCGCCAGTGTATTGCTTGTTGTAAGGCGGGATAATATTTGAGACAACTAGAGTAGAAGGTGACGAATATTTTCAATGTATGTAGATACTTGTTATTAGGGCACAGAAAGACGTAATTCACGACCATCGGGAAGATCTCCTTTATACATAGTTAGGCTTAATAGACGGACGCAGGAGTACAACTTCTCGCTAACGACATTCCTAGGTTGATCTACAGCTACGTTACTATTTGCAGTTCAGCTTAAGTGCCTGACGACGACTCATCGAAGCAACTTCAGTATATATCTCTAACCACCCCTTCACGAACAGCTCGCGGGTTTTGATTTTTCTTTTTTTTATAGCGATGACCGTTTCTACGTATATTCCACCGTCAATACAATTTTTTTTTACTACCACACCAGCTTGCGTAGCATGCCCGTGGCACACTCTCCCCTACTTCGCGATAATACAAAACGATTTGTCCTACTTTGAACTTTTTCGATGTCCTCCTCCAATACTATTTGGGACGAATCCCATCTCAATTTTTTTCGTTGAGTTATGGGTCATTTATTCGGTTTTACGTGGCCAGCTACCAATTCGTCTCCTGCACCAACCTCTTTATTTCAGAGTAACAGTTGCACCCTACGTCCACAATTATTTGCTGGATGTATTCCAGTCTCTGTCTTCTCCTGTAGTTTTTACCGTTTGCAGCTCGCTCTAGGATCGTGGAGGTTAATATCACCCCTTAAAACATGTCCTATCATAGTGCCCCTAGTTCTTGTCGGTGTTTCCCATATATTTGTTTTTTCACCAATACTGCGGAGAAGCTCCCTATTCCGTATCAGTCCACCTGGTTTTCACCATGCTTCTGTAGAACCATAGCCGGCCGCAGCGGCTGAGCGGTTTTAGGCGCTTCAGTCTGAAACCGTGCTGCTGCTACGGTCGCAGGTTCGAATCCCGCCTCGGGCATGGATGTGTGTGATGTCCTTAGGTTAGTTAGGTTTAAGTAGTTCTAAGCTCTAGGGGACTGATGACCTCAGATTTTAAGTCCCATAGTGCTTAGAGCCACTTAAACTACTTTTGTAGCACCATATCTCAAACGCTTCGCATCGCTTCTATTCCGGTATTTCCTACTATCCATGTTTCACTACCAAACAATGCTGTGCACCAAACGTACATTCTCAGAAACTTCTTCCTCTAGTTAACGCCTGTGTCTGATACCAGTAGAATTATCTTGGCCAGGAATGCCCTCTTTGTCTTTGCTAGTCTGCTTCTTATGTTTTCCTTGCTTCGTCCGTCTCGGGAATTTTGCTTCCAAGGTAGCAAAATTCCTTACCTTCATGTACTTCATGACCACCAATTCTGTCGGAAGTTTGTCGCATTTCCCATTTCTGCTTATCATTACTTATCATTACATTTTTCGTTCTCCGGTTTACTCTCCATATTCGGTCGCATCAGATTGTTCATTCCATTCAGTAGATCCTGTAATTCTTCAGTTTCACTTAGGATAGCAGTGTTATCAGCGTATCTTATTATTAATAGCCTTGCACACTGTGTATTACTCGGAGCGTAGAGATCAAAGTAGGAATGGTGTTTCTATAGTTGTTATCAGAAGTCTGAACAACTTATTCTCGGTTATTAACCTTAAGTCTATAAACAGTATCGAGGACGCTTCTTTCAGATACCGTGAAATATCCACTGAGTGGTGTTGCATTTCGTGTTGTTGTTTGTTGCTGTTGTGGTCTTCAGTCCTCAGACTGGTTTGATGCAGCTCTCCATGCTACTCTATCCTGTGCAAGCTTCTTCATCTCCCAGTACCTACTGCAGCCTAGATCCATCTGAATCTACTTAGTGTATTCATATCTTGGTCTCCCTCTATGATTTTTACCCTCCACCCTGACCTCCAGTACTAAATTGGTGATCCCTTGACGCCTCAGAACATGTCCTACCAACCGATCCCTTCTTCTAGTCAAGTTCTACCACAAACTCCTCTTCTCCCCAATTCTATTCAATACTTCCTCATTAGTTATGTGATCTATACATATAATCTTTAGCATTGTTCTGTAGCACCACATTTGGAAAGCTTCTATTCTCTTCTTGTCTAAACTATTTATCGTCCATGTTTCACTTCGATACGTGGCTACACTCCATTCAAATACTTTCAGAAACGACTTCCCGACACTTAAATCTACATCGATGTTAACAAATTTCTCTTCTTCAGAAACGCTTTGACAAGTAAAGCTGCATGCCCTCGGGAAAAATGACGGCTGTGGTTTCCCCTTGATTTCAGCCGTTCGCAGTACCACAACAGCAAGGCCGTTTTTGTTAGTGTTACAAGGCCAGATCAGTGAATAATCCAGACTGTTGCCCCTGCAACTACTGAAAAGACTGCTGCCCCTCTCAGGAACCACACGTTTGTCTGGCCTCTCAACAGATACCCCTCCGTTGTGGTTGCACCTACGGTACGGCTATCTGTATCATTGAGGCACGCAAGCCTCCCCACCAACGGCATGGTCCACGGTTCATGGGGGGTTGCATTTCATAATGTATTCAAAAACGAAATAAGCAGACTGTACCTGCTTTCTTCTTCCTGCATGCATACTGGTTGGATTCCAAGCGAGTGCTGCTGCGCGACAATCGCTGTGATGCCGCCGTGTGTTCACTGAAGCGATTTCTGACGCGGTGTTCTCTCTGCGGGCATGCGCGACTGTTACTCGCTCTTGAACATCAACCGTAAAAGCATAGCGCGGAAGGCCCTCCGTAAAGGTGACGGAGACACGTGCAACGTCTGAGGCAACTAGAGCCGGCAGCAGCTACAGTAGAGGGGTGAACGAAGGGTGGCGGGGGCACGCAGGAAAGCAATCCCCACACCCCGCCCGCCCCTTCTCTGACACGGATCGAACGACGCACATCGACCAGGGACCAGCGTTTTAAAGCTTTAATGCTTTGCGGCCAAGTTAAATAAAATAAAAGTCAGCGATGCTTCCAGCCGAACGGGCGCGGGTGGCTGGGCCCGACCCGCGATAAATCTTATTTGCCCGTTCTGGACCGATAAATTCGGGGGCAGCAGTCGGAGTTTTGTGACGACCCGGCGACCGACAGACGGACGGATGTGGCGGCGGCACGGCCCACGGCCGTCGCGGCTACTAACGAGCGTCGTAATGCGCGGCCATTAGGCGCATTGTGGTCGCCGACCAATCAGCTGCTGCCGGAACAAAAACGCTCGCTGATTGCACGCGGCCGTTCGTCAGGTGCGCAGCTACCAGCGGCGGCAGCACCAGTAGCCCGCAAGAAGCCGCGAGCTCGCCGCCATTAACCTGGACGGAAAACAAAGCACGCCCTCTGCCGCCCCCGCAGCAGTAATGACGCGCTGGACGGGGTGTGTTTTGCGACCCGGCACGCCTGCTTATATACGAGTCGTCGTGACAGGGCCACGAATGAGTCCCTGTGGTATCTCACAAGCGTAATGGTTCTTGGTAATTTACTTCGAAATTAACCGTTTGAATTAAAGCCTGTGCCATAGCAAGAAATGCCCTTTGTGCGCGCTTATGCCGCAGCATCGCAGCCCGCACATCTCCTGCGTGGTCCGTACTGTGAGAACTAGGTCAGAGCCCGAGCTGAATAACTTGGCACCCTCGTACAAACGCATTCTCGTTCTCGGCGTCGGAAGAGTCCACCCCTGCTGCCGCCTGCTGGGCTGCGCGCGCCGTCCTTTAGGCTGCAGTCGCGGTGGGACCGACATCGGTGGATCCAGCCGACGACCGACATCACACGTGGACGGCCAGTATTATCAAATGAGTACTCCACCACGTGCTTGGCCACATTGCAGCCCTCCTCATTGTCCGAACGTATAGACTTTGGATAACATTCGTTGAAATTCAAATCAGTTGTTTTCTTTTTCGGTCAAAACGACCGACGCCCTCACACACGGAATATAAACGTGATAAGTTAAAGCCATGAAAGAGTGATTTTGTAACAGTCAGAGTATGAAAAATATCATAATCCGATTTTAGTCCAGAGTGTATGGACTGAAATCGCAGGTTTATGAAAACCACAAGTAGATAAAATCTTTATCAGAAATTTTAGACGAAAATTAGAACTTCAAAAACAATTTTTGCAACTGCGTTGGGTGGCTTGCTCATACTTTTGTTAATGTATGGTAGTGGATCTTTTTTTTTTATTGTGGTTGAGAATTTTTATTGCTACTTGTCGGCGTTTTTATGGTAATAGGGTAGTGATTCTCTTATACAAAGTAGTTTGGAAACGTGGTGTACGTTTTTTCACTTTCCAGTGCTTGAGGCGTTCAGAGAATTTTATTCTCAACTTTATGCTTGTCTTTCACACGTCTGCTAAATGACAGTCGCTGAATTTTAACTGGCGTATGTCTCCACAACTTCAAATAAATACACCAAAACGAAGTGTTTATAATGTTACTTTTCAGTGTCACCACGAGGACGTTTCTCGCTTCATACCGTATATTCGTAAAACTTGTCTGGTTAATCTGATAACCGAGGACAGCGTGTACACTACTCTCTACGTTATTTTAAAGACGATATAGCTCATTCACATGCGTTCAGGGCCTATTTAACATCAAATGGTTCAGTGATGCACTCGTCTCCGAGCACAGAGGCGTCGCGGTATCCATCCCAACCTAAGAGGTTCAACTCTAATTCACTTTGTACATATAATAGATTCTAGTCTAACTTCACTTCCTTAATTCCTCCAAAACTGTAGCTATTGTGGGAGCTTGTCCCTGAACTATTCACTTATGAAGTGTGGGACAAATGAGTTCTTAAATGCCCCTTTGCCAACTGTAACTGGTTTAATATTGCCTTTGTATCCCTGTAGGAATGACACGTAGGAGGCTGTAGTATATTCCTAGATTCCTCACTAGATATGGGCACGTGAAGCTAAGTAAGCAGTCTTACGAGAAATAGTTTCAGACGTCTGCTAGCTCAGGGTTTCCTGCAATTCGCAGACCTTGTCTCTTTGATCAAACAAAAATACGGCTATTGGTGCTGCTTTACTTTTTGTATGTTTAATATTCCCTCATCGTCGTATGTCGTATGGATACCACACATTTGAGCAATATTCTAAGACGATGTTTTGCAAGAGTGTCCCTCTTGTAGGCTGACTGCATTTTCACAGTATCCTGCAATGAAACTGTTATGCGCAGATGACATTTTTTTCTTTTCTTTTTTTTTCTTGACGCGAAACGATCTGCGACTCTTGGTGTACATATCATCACGGCCGCTTCATAGTGGATAACTTTTTGGAATTAGTTTGTATGCTTCGCCTTTTCCTTCTTTTTTTTCGACACAGTATAAGCAACATAATCTATAAGTGGCGTGTGTCGTGCGTGTAGTAGATGGAGATAAAATCTGTCGAATTGTTACCTCAGACTCAGCAGACTATGAATCTCCATTCCACAGGAATTACGTTAACAATGCTGGGTCGAATCTTCATCTCTTTAATTAATCTGGTCCAGCAGTATTTAAGCCGGCCGCTGTGACCGACCGATTCTAGGCTCTTCAACCGGAACCACGCGGCTGCTACGGTAGCAGGTTCGAATCCTGCCTCTGACATAGATACGTGTGATGTCCTTAGGTTAGTCAGCTTTACGTACTTCTAAGTCTAGGCAACTGATGACCTTAGATGTTAAGTCCCATAGTGATTAGAACCATTTGAAAATGGGTCAAATGGCTCTGAACACTATGGGGGTTAACATCTGAGGTCATCAGTCCCCTAGAACGTAGAACTACTTGAACCTAACTAACCTAAGGACATCACACACATCCATGCCCGAGGCAGGGTTCGAACCTGCGACCGTAGCGGCAGCCATTTGAACCATTTTCTAACAGTATTTAAAATAAACTGGAAAATTTGTTGCGACGTTCGTAACTGTCTGAATAAGTGCTCAGAATAGTTTTTGAGCTGTGGAGATCTACAGCGTGGAGACCTACATTCAAAATGTGGACCCATACATCTTCTTCTTTCTCCTTTTTAATAACCACATTTTTCGCATGGTAAACAATTATTTCCTGTAGCAACAAATTCGTTTTACTTCACACACTGCAAGTAATCAACCCAACTAGCGATGTGAACAGATCATGGTAAAGGTTCTCGGCGAGAAAGGGATGCCTGCATGAGCGCCGGCCAGGGTGGTCGAGCGGTTGTAGGCGCTACAGTCTGAAACCGCGCGACCGCTACGGTCGCAGGTTCGAATCCTGCCTCGGGCATGGATGTGTGTGATGTCCTTAGGTTAGTCAGGTTTAAGTAGTTCTAAGTTCTAGGGGACTGATGACCTCAGAAGTTAAGTCCCATAGTGCTCAGAGCCATTTGAACCATTTTGAACCTGCATGACCAGCAATTAGCCACGTTCCAGCAGCGAGACTGTAGCGTAAATGGAGCTAAGCTTCCGGCTAGCAGCAAGGTGCAACGTGCCAGCGCGGAGCAGCGGACTGCCAGCAGCGAGGTGCCAACAGCGCTGCCTGAGCATAAGCATGCCTCAAGCCGTCGGCACACGGACCGCGCATCCGAACGTTCAGCGTTGAGCGTGCCGAGTTTCTGACGTCATGCCGTGGAATAGCAATCTCTGACATGTCAGATATTCTGAGCGTGCGTCTGAGCGTTGACCAATGAGGTGTCACGACGCCACCTACGTCACACGCACGCCATCTCCCTTCAGTACAGAGTTGTGAGGCGCCATATTGGCATTCATTTCAAGCCTATATGTATATATGCCGTTTCTGAGCACCAGAAAATTAAGAATCACTGGAAAACCCGTTGTTAACTGCGTTATTCGTTCCAATAAAATAATGAGAAACATCATATTCGTGGCAAAATAATTGTTGTAACTTGCGTATTATGAGAGTAGGCTATTTGAAGGCAGCGACACGCTGAAGATCCACCCAAAACGCATTGTTCTTGGCACAATTTGTTATAATTAAATTTCAATTAGTAAGATGTCTACGATTAAGGTTTTCGCACGGGGTAACATACTGTGATTAGATACAGCAGATGGGTTGTTGGTTTAGCGTAATGAGTAGTGTCACTCTCCCTCAAGAAGAATTTTAATGACGGCGGTACGGTAGTTCACTACTTGACACTCCCAAATTTTTTATCCTAACATTCACGTTTTTATTAGGTTCTGATACTTTATTATTAGTCTAATGTAAGTATACACTATAATATTTGATGTTACGTAAAAATAAGTTCACCTTTTTTGAGGGGTGAATTTGTTCGATTGTCTTAATCTACAGGAGAGCTTGTGCTACTTGTGTAAAGATATTTTGCTCCTCTTTCTTTTACGCTTCGTAATTCAAAGGTTGCAAAGATTCTGCTACTGGGTAGGAAAAGTGACCAAGTAAGCCTGACCTTGTAATTTTACTAAAATGTGGCAATGATGAAATAATGTTCATCTTATGCGGTGAAGCATTCCAAATATGTACCGTACTGTTTGTAATGGAACTTTTACAAGCCTGTGTCCTTATTGATTGGACACGGTACTTTCCTTTTCGGGGACGAAGGAGGAAATGTGCGTTTTAATAGAGCGAACGTGGGAATTTTACGCTCGCACGTTGAGTAATCAGTGTGATTTCCGAACTAGAAACATCCCTCAACTGCCGCTGGAGTGCGTTGCGATCGCGTTTACCACGTTGTGGCCTACCTACCGTATGCACAAGACGCATCGTTCCTGAGCGTTCAGCAGCACGTTGAATTTGGCACGCTCAACGTTAACGTTCGACAGCACGGCCCGTGTGCCGACGGCTTTAGGTTACGTTTATGCTGCAACCTCGCTGCTGGCACTCGCTGCTACCACATTGCACCTCGCTGCTAGCCGGTAGCATTGTTGCATTTATTCTGCAGCCTCGCTCCTCGCAGGCAGTAATCCTGTCCAGCTGTTCGCATAGCTAGCAGAGTACTAGTTGAGTCTAAGGTGGCACTGCTGCAGTGACCTTGAAGTAGCCAATCACGGCTCAAGATACACGACATACGGCGTTAGGCACAGCGATAAAAACGCAAACCAGTTTGAAATCATTGCCTGGCGAGGATCATAGCATATATAGTAAAGATCAGCTATAGTGCAGGTTTAATGGACGGGCAGGGCACAGTGATTTCTCATCGCTGGGTCGTGCCGGCGAGCAGTGAGGTGCCAGCATAAACAAACCCTTAGAACCGGCCAGCTCAGTTGTTTTATGTGCTCATTTTCTTACTCTGTACTTTTATTCAGGTATTGTTGAGTTGATGAATTGTTCGTCGTACTGGCACAACCTGTTAATACGATCGCTTGCAGACTCATTATGTGTAACTTAGAAGTTTACTCCTGTGTAGGCTTCAGCAGTTTAAAGGCATCTTCCCTACTCCGCGGTGGACGTATGGAACGGAACAAGCACCACTTACATTGCCGCTCACCTACCATGCCGTCTTCGTAGCTAGGAGCCAAATTATATTGTGTGAATTCCAGTCCAGTACGGCCTAGCGCAATATTTTGAACGTCTGCAGATAACACACAGAACGCTGGTTAGCTTGTCATTCAAGTTACACCGTAACAACCAGAAAAGTTCTGGACGCATCATGGCAACATTGCAGTATTTCTCAAGTGGTATGAAGGAATGTGTCTGGACAGAAGAACATATTTTTGTGCCTTATAACCTCATTTGTCAAGTTCATTGTGAAACATCTATAAAAGCCACAGTTACTGCGATATTTCGAAACTAAGCGACACACTGAACGAAATTTGAATCTGAGAGTTAAGTTTCTCCCTGAGTATAAAACAAACGAATTACGCTAATGCAGTTTTGTGACGTTTTCGTCGCCTGCAGATGTTTCAACAGGTGAAAAACGCGTCACTTTCAAAGAACAAGTGCAACAATAGAGCACTGTGGTAGGAAACTTAATGCCGCCGTAGACGTAGCTACGCCGACCAAGAACTATTTGCAGAAAGACAAAGCACATACACACACACACACACACACACACACACACACACACAAGCGCGCGCGCTGTGGGCAATTAGCGCCACAACACAACCAAAAATGAACAGCGTCAGAAGTTGTTGATAGCGAATATTTCATACAAATGTGGTGGAAGAATATTACTTCTTACGTAACTCAGTACAGTAACCCGACATCACATGGTCAGGGATATGACGTTTAGTTGGCTGAAACTAATAAGGGGAAAATTGAAATACTCCACGAACAGTAACTGTAAGCGAAGTGTCGAAAGGTTCCTTTTTTATTTCACGCATAGTGTGCTATTTAACCGCAAACAATTTTTTCTGGATGAAACTTATAACAAACAGAAATTTTGAAAAAAGGCTTAACTGTTTTGTGAAATGATTTGTGTAAAAATCAGAAATAAAATACATTAGAGAAACATTTGAAGCGCCTTTGAATTATGCTCGAAGTCATTTTGACATTTCAAGACCACTCAGCAGCAGACTACACTGTTTACATAATTCACCACGTATACAGCCTCTAGTATTCATTCAAGTTAAACGTTCAAAACTTTAAACTCTCAGTTGGCACCAGATTTGCTGTACATGATCTCAAACAGCATTTAGAGAAACATCAGGCGTATATCTAATCTACTTCTATGGCTCCGGTTGATGTTTCCTGCGACCTACCTAAGGGATTTGACTGCCTGAATCTTGTTGAAGATGACACTAGTAATAAAACCTACCAGACGTACAGAAACAGAGGAAATGGTAAACAAAGTTCTTAAAAGAATCAATAACTGGTTTTCTGAGAATGGTATTACCCTCATTTTTAAAAAGTCACAACGTGTTCAGTTCTGCACATTTGGGGGTACTACACCAAGAAGTGTAACACATGGTGAGGAAATAGTAAACGGGGTGGAAACTACAAAAGCCTTAGATGCCCATACTGATAAGAATTTAAGCCTGGAAAAGTGTGTTTTGGAGCTCCTGAAGCGCAGCCACATTTGCGCTTGGAATCATTGCCAGTCTTGGAGAGAGACTAATCAGTAAGTTGTTTCAATAATGTCATACAGAATAATGTTCTGGGTAACTAATCTTTAAGAAAGAAAATCATCATTGCTCAAAAAAGTGTTGCAAGATTAATTTGTGGTGCTGACCCAAGATCATCCTGCAGACGTCTGTTTAAGGAACTGGGCATTCTGACTACTGCTTCGCACTATATTTACTCCCTCATGATATTTATTGTAAATAGTGAATTACAGTTGTAAAGGAACAATGATGTACATGATTGCAATACCAATAGGAAAAATGACATTCATTACTCTAAAATGAGTTTGTCTTTAGCACAATAAGAGGTGCACTGCACTACAGCTCAGTGACATAAAATGACTAAGAGATAGCAAAGTAAACTCTGAAAGGAAACAGAAAAAGTTCATCCTAGACAACTCCCATTCCGTAGAAGAATTACCGTTGTTGTAATGTGTAAAAGGTGGTGGGTAGGAATTACTAACTCACATCTGTATATTAATAGAATTAATAAAAATAACGAATCTTCAGTATGTTGCCATATTTACAAATTAATTTGCTTTTTGAATGTAAAATGACTAGTTCCACAACACTACGATTTATCGAACAAAATGATCCCTGGAACTAACTACCAATCCGATTCTACACATAGTACGCGAAAGATCTTGCCCCCCTTCTAACAGCCGTGTACCGCAAGTCTCTAGAGGAACGGAAGGTTCCAAATGATTGGAAAAGAGCACAGGTAGTCCCAGTCTTCAAGAAGGGTCGTCGAGCAGATGCGCAAAAAGTATAGACCTATATCTCTGACGCCGATCGGTTGTAGAATTTTAGAACATGTTTTTTGCTCGCGTATCATGTCATTTCTGGAAACCCAGAATCTACTCTGTAGGAATCAACATGGATTCCGGAAACAGCGATCGCGTGAGATCCAACGCGCTTTATTTGTTCATAAGACCCAGAAAATATTAAATACAGGCTCCCAGGTAGATGCCATTTTCCTTGACTTCCGGAAGGCGTTCGATACAGTTCCGCACTGTCGTCTGATAAACAAAGTAAGAGCCTACGGAATATCAGACCAGCTGTGTGGCTGCATTGAAGAGTTTTTAGCAAACAGAACACAGCATGTTGTTCTCAATGGAGAGACGTCTACAGACGTTAAAGTAACCTCTGGCGTGCCACAGGGGAGTGTTATGGGACCAATGCTTTTCAATATATATATATAAATGACCTAGTAGATAGTGTCGGAAGTTCCATGCGGCTTTTAGCGGATGATGCTGTAGTATACAGAGAAGTTGCAGCATTAGAAAATTGCTGCGAAATGCAGGAAGATCTGCAGCGAATAGGCACTTGGTGCAGGGAGTGGCAACTGACCATTAACATAGACAAATGTAATGTATTGCGAATACATAGAAAGAAGGATCCTTTATTTAATGATTATATGATAGCGGAACAAACACTGGTAGCAGTTACTTCTGTAAAATATCTGCGTGCGGAACGACTTGAAGTGGAATGACCATATAAAATTGTTGGTAAGGTGGGTACCAGGTTGAGATTCATTGGTAGAGTCCTTAGAAAATGTAGTCCATCAACAAAGCAGGTAGCTTACAAAACACTCGTTCGACCTATACTCGAGTATTGCTCATCAGTGTGGGATCCGTTGACGGAGGGGATAGAGAAGATCCAAAGAAGAGCGGCGCGTTTCGTCACAGGGTTATTTGGTAAGCGTGATAGCGTTACGGAGATGTTTAGCAAACTCAAGTGGCAGACTCTGCAAAATGGCTCTGAGCACTATGGGACTTAACATCTTAGGTCATCAGTCCCCTAGAACTTAGAACTACTCAAACCTAACTAACCTAAGGACATCACACACATCCATGCCCGAGGCAGGATTCGAACCTGCGACCGTAGCAGTCGCGCGGTTCCGGACTGAGCGCCTAGAACCGCTAGACCAGCGCGGCCAGCGCAGACTCTGCAAGAGAGGCGCTCTGCATCGCGGTGTAGCTTGCTGTCCAGGTTTCGAGAGCGTGCGTTTCTGGACGAGGTATCGAATGTATTGCTTCCCCCTACTTATACCTCCCGAGGAGATCACGAATGTAAAATGAGAGAGATTCGAGCGCGCACGGAGGCTTTCCGGCAGTCGTTCTTCCCGCGCACCACACGGGACTGGAACGGGAAAGGGAGGTAATGACAGTGGCACGTACAGTGCCCTCCGTCACACACCGTTGTGTGGCTTGCGGAGTATAAATGTGGATGTAGATGTAGAACTAACTGGCCAGTAGCTGCCAGGTGGCGGCTGCGGCCCTGACTGCATTCACTCCGGCCCAGCAGGGCGAACAGCCGGCCGGACGACGCGAGCAGCTGCGGCGCTTCTGTCGCTTCCACTCACCGGAACCCAGCAAACTGCCGCCTCCGCCGTACACTGAAACGGAGTTCGCAGTTCAACCTGAGACGGCCTTCCTCTGGTACATAACTTTTTCCGCGAAATTGTGGTCCGCGATAGGAAAATGCTTCTTTTGCGGTTCTATTCTCGGAAAGCAACCCAGTCAACACCCGCTCCGAACATTGAACCCCGTCGCGAAAGAAACCACACAAGCTTGATTGCGGAGAGTCTCGGAAACATGAGTGCACCCCATGAAGGTGGAGGAGCACCTTGCAACGACCACCAGAATAACACGAGCATATCTCGTAACGGAAAAATGTGCTTCAGGCTCAAGTACGAGGGACGTTCAGTATGTAACTCAATACTGTTTTTTATGAAAGCAATTTTATTTTAATTCAGGATTTCAATATTCCTTATTATTCTCTACTCTTTCGGCTACAAAACCCTATGTTTGAAAATAATCTCCGTCAAATGCCACGGCATTACCCCACCTTACTAATAGGTCCTGTATGCCCGTACGGTACCACTCTACTGCATCAGTAACCTCCCCATCAACTACGTACTGCTTCCCGACAAATTTCACAGAAGGAAAAGGTGGACGAAATGTCTCCCACTGGAAAATCATGTTGTTTTATTTAAATGACTACAAAATCAGGTAAAACAAACAGTCAGGTTGTCAGTAAAACCACATTACTGTTGTCAATATGATGTATCACTGAACAGGGCCTGTAACGATAAAGGGCCCGTTTAGGTCAGATGTAAGTCGGAAGGTGCGTGATCTGGGCTGTAGGGTGGATGAGCAAGAACAGTCCAAAGAACATTTGTGAGTTCCACTCGGGCGCACCAACTTGTGTCACTCCTTGTGTTGTTCCGAGGAATACAAGTTTGCTTGCATCTTTGTGGCGACAAACACGCTGAAGTATTTTCTTCAATTTCCAGACGTTAGCACAGTACTCTTCAGAGTTGATCGTTGCACCATGAAGGAGGACATCAAACAAAACAACAGAACGACTCCTTCACACTATTGTGTTATTCACTGAACGCCTGTCGTATATGTTCCCTATGTCATGAATCTGCTGTGCCCAAGCTACCTGCAGCGGCGATAACAGCCTCTCGCTGTGATCTGCCAGTCAATGATGCGTTTTAAACAAAGATGCGTGTTCCACGAGCATTTGGGTGAAACGTAAAATACAGAAAGATGAAAAAAGCTTAACTGAAATGTTTTTAATCTAAACAATCATAAGTAATACTCTTTTACAAAAGATCGGTAATTAAGAACATATATTTACAACCAAAACTGTCTTTTTCAGTACCATATCTAATTATAAATAAGATGATTTGCATTTTCAAAAAAATGTCAAATTGTAACGTCCCCTTATAACAATTATACACGACTGTGCTTAACCTAACACACAATATTATTTAGCGCAACGCAATCTGACTATCAAAGATCCCTGCAAAAGAATGGCCCTGAGTAACATTAAACTATACCTTTCACAAATAACTTACCTCACAAAAATCTTCATTACTCGAACTACTGCAATACAGCGAGCGCCACTACTGCCAGCTAAATAAAAGATTCAAACTACGGAAGTTACAAACTACTGATAGGGATAGTTAGCAAATGAAAGATTTTAATAGAGAACAAACACTGTATTTACTTTAATATCATCACAAGTCATAATATATGTAATTTCAAAACTCCGCCATCTCTCTCCTCACATCCACCACTGCCGGCGGCTCACCTCCCACTGCCCAACGCTATGCGCTGTTAACATCCACCTGCCCAACAATACAATGGCAGACAACAATGCAAACTAGCCACAGACTGCACACAGCACAGCCAGTGATTTTCATATAGGGCGCTACGTAACGTTGCCAATAAGAAAACATAAAACAGCCTACTTACATAAAGAAAACATAAACAGCCTACCCTACTTACAAAATGTGTGTGAAATCTAATGGGACTTAACTGCGAAGGTCACCAGTCCCTAAGCTTACACTCTACTTAACCTAAATTATCCTAAGGACAAACACACACACCCATGCCCGAGGGAGGACGCGAACCTCCGCCGGGAGCAGCCGCACAGTACATGACTGCAGTGCCTCAGACCGCTCGGCTAATCCCGCGCAGCTTTACGTTTTCCACGACAGTTATATATGTGTTAATTAGCATATATTTGATGAATTTTACATATATTTATACATTTAAATGATGTAGGTATTCGAATAGAACGAAAATAATAATACGGTATTCGAATTGAACGAAAACAAAAATAATAATAATGACCACAACAAGACGCGAACCAGTGGTGACCGGTCTCGAGTGAGCTGATTCTTTTTTCTATTTTAATATTTATAGGTTTTACGCTTCACCAAAATTCTCGTAGAATGTGATCCCCTCTGTTTAAACTTTTCACTGTCTGTGAAACGATCCCCGGCCCCCAGACAGCTGACTACTATTTTACCACAGAACCACACTGCATATTGAAACAACCATCTTACTTTAGTGTATTATGGGCATTCGGGACACTTGAAAACTGATTTTCTCGAGAATTTTTCAGAGCTGCATCGAACTACTTTGAGAAAGATATTTCATTTCTGAACTTCACTTACCATAAATAAAAAGAATTACAGAAATCCGATTGCCATGTAGTCTCCTTGTCAGTAATAATTAAAAATATGAAGAGATAAAAATTAAAAGGATGCGATTATGACAAGAAATCTCACATCTTGCTTAAACCCCATCGCCCACTGACAATAATGCCGACAGAGCAGTCACCTTGTATACTTTTGTTTTTCTTCTCGTATTTCATTTTTACGAGTCTTTTCATTTTTCCACAAATAATGCCAAACTTGTGTACTTTATTTTTAAATATTGTCAGTCGCGATGAGAAATTTGGGATCAGATCACATAGCTCATAAATTTCTAAGTTTTATTTGGAACCTCCACAAAACAAATGTTTTTTGTCCGTTATAAAGTGACATTTGAAAATGAGAAACTCTTGAAACTGTAATGATGACGCTTTAGGGACGTTTTACTTAAACTTCGCAACTTCTTGTGATTAGACTGAACAGCTCACCACTCCTGATTTCACATGTCAGTTCTGATGGCTCCGCACTGAGTTTTACAAAATAGATGCAAATGTAAACTTTATAATTTTAAATCGAGTGTTTGGTCTCCAGAAAAGCAGTTACTGATCTGAAAGATTCAGGCCTCTAGTTCTTGTACACGTCTGACATTATCCAACAAAAATTTGACTTATGTCAATATTATAGTGTTCTTCTTGCATATAATTCAATAATGAACCACACGTCAGTTTACTACACTTTCAACGAAAATACGCCAGTTCATCAGCAGATCTTTGCCTTGTTGCGTGTTGCTCTTCGAAACATTTGATTCAAATCCAGTGGAAACATTATCTGTGTATATGAATTTAGAATATCTGTGAGGCTCCATTATAGACGACTGGGATAACTGTTCGGTACGCGTTAATTTCGCACCGCTGTTCTTAAGTGCTTCTCACGTCTATTTGCATTTGATTCACGATGTTGCTGTCTATTATAGAAATCATCGGCATACTGAGACTGGTAATAATAAGGAATTTGGGCTAAGAGTTATTGAGTGTATTGATTTGTGTGTGAACTGAGCTGTGAGCACGTCACATTTAATGATAACATTTTAAAATAAAAATTAGTGAGGAAGCTTCTGGTGACACACATTTTAACATTGAAGTGGAATACAAATTGTCTGGAAAACTTTCCATATTGAAGGTTTGCCGCATGAGCTACGAAGTGAGGATCAAGTGTATCCTTGGGCGGGGGGAGGGTGACGGTAATTACTCCTTACTCCTGCCTAAGATCATCTGGATTCTGAACTGCCTTGGTAGGCAGCGTAGCAACAAATGAAGACTTGAAATTGGAACTCCACGTCATTTCAACATCCATCGGAACAAATAAACCTACAATTTAATTTGCTATTTATGTTACAACTCAAGCATTTATGAGGGTATAAGTTTCACTAGTGAAACTGTAAAAATGATGTGACTGTCTAGTAATCAGAACATTTCTTGTTAGGACAGTGCATTTGAAATGCAGCAAAACCATCCAAGCATTTCACTGAATCCTGAAACCAATAAGCAAAAATAAGTTTAGAGAATTTGATTTTGACTAGGATTCGAGGAACATTTGAAAAAGTGTCATTCGTTGTGAATAATAAATTTTCTTCAGTAAGTTAGCTACAGTAAATCTATGCCTTAAAAATGAAAGAAAATAGATAGTATTGCTTAATGCGAACATTTAAAGTAAGGAAACATTTTCTCTCCACAAAAGTGTGAAACGATACATGATATCATTGAGCGAAAGATAAATAAACCAGAAACCAACAAATATTATATTCAAATGCAGACAGGAATGAGACATGGCCCTCTAGAGACTGTGAACACACTGGCAGCTGTTCTTCTATTTCTTCTAAACCTGACCACCTCCATGTGGCACATGATCCTCTTACCATGTTGAGACGATGGGGTAGGAAGTCTTCACTCAAAGGATTTTTCCGGTGTTTAATGTTATATGGAAGTGCAACACTTATATGAAACAATCCAAATAAGGAGGGAACAGGAATTTTGAAATTTGTCTGAAGTTTCATGAGTAAATCGCATAACCGATAAAGAGATGCTGAATTCAGTTGTCGACCAAAGAGTTTTTACGGCACAACTGGATACGAAGAAGAGATACGTTGATAGAACACATCCTAGAGCTTCAAGGAATAATCAGTCTGATAATACAGGACAGGCCAGGATGTAAAAACAGAGAAATCAAATGGACTGATAATATCACAAACAGAAATCTTAAAAGTGTTCGGAGAACTTTGTGGAACACATTGCAGAAACAAGCGTTCAGACTATCGATCATCAACTGAGATACGAGAGGCTCCGGAAAACATTAATAGAGGCTTATGCCAATGGGAAAACAGCTAGAAGGAGACCACGCCTGAAGTACATGGATCAAATCATAAAACAATTCGGCTGCAACTTCTATACAAAAACCAAAAAGGCAGAACGACGCTAAGACTGGCCATTTGTTGCTATCGATGTTGCTGTAAACCAGTGTTCGGATTGAGCACCAAAGGAAGAGAGGGAGGAAGTAAGGACATTTGATTTTGTTGAGTGTATATTCGCGCAGATATTGCGCAATGTCAAAGTGATAACCTTCTTTGTAATGCCCATCTACAAGCAAAAGCATTAAAATTAACCGTAAATTTTAAGCACATTTGTTGACCCACTAATCCTTAACAGAGGAGATCCACAGGAAAAGAATTTGATTGCATTTTTGATACTGTATTAATTGACCGTTTTGTGTTGTCCAAAAGTATAGTCCCCGACTGCGAGAAGCACTCGTCATGTTGGAGCACTGTGTTTGCAGTTGGTGGTAGCAGCTCACGTACCAATCCGTTCAGCATTATTTCGCCATTACGTCATTGCAATTACGCTCGACAAATGTGAAACATCATGTCAGCATAATACTTAGTCGTTCTGAAATACACTGATGACACCAAATGGCTCAATTCTCGCATTCAGCGGACAAGCTGACAGCACAGTGCCACTCTATCGAATTTTGTGTAGCACATGTCTCCAAATTTTTGGCCATATAATCAGACATACTATCCCTACTAAATTAACTACACTACACTGTGTCCCAACATTAATCAGCACGTAAAAGACCTCCTGATAGTTTAATAACTACAATTAGACCTTTGTGCTACCTAACTGTGAGAAACAAATTTTGCTCCTTTGACGAATATGGATTTGCATCCGCAGTAACAACAGTTTAGTACTAATAAAGTCATTAATTAATAAATGTAAGCGAACAGGTCAAATTCATGTAATATGAAAGTCACTGGCTTAGAGCAAAATCGAAACAGCGTCGTACCACCGTCACGTGGCTACTTCGGTTTGATGTTGGCAACATGCTCAGTACACTACGCTCACTTCGTAGATATTTCTACCAAAAAATGTGCAAATGTGTGTGAAATCTTATGGGGCTTAACTGCTAAGGTCATCAGTCCCTAAGCTTACACACTACGTAACCTAAATTATCCTAAGGACAAACACACACACCCATGCCCGAGGGAGGACTCGAACCTCCGCCGGGACCAGCCGCACAGTCCACAACTGTAGCGCCCAGACCGCTCGGCTAATCCCGCGTGGCGATGTTTCTACCGTATATTTGGTAACTGTGATAACCACAATATCTTAGACAAAACAATATCTCCATGAGTTATTTGCGACGATCAAAATCTCCAGAGTACCGATTATTTCATCCGAACGCGGTTACCATCTTTCTACAAAGCAACGCCGAATATTCCGCTCTATGATTCACTTTGAAAAAGCTGATTTCCAACACTAAATCCATAAAGGAAGAAGACAGATTAAACTCTCTTTTTTTTTAAAGTTTCAGTTACATTGTATTGGTAATTAATATTAATGCACACAAATTTATGTTGCTTAAGACATGAACAAGCCCGTGAAACAACTCAAACACAACTAAAATGCAATGAAATTGATTTTTTTTTAATTTGTGGTGTAAATATCAGTTATTGATGTAAATAGTACATTTGTCTTGGTAGCTTGTCTGGATCATAGCATGTCGGAGATATCTCCATCTTTAGAGACGCTGCCGGCCAGAGTGGCCGAGCGGTTCTAGGCGCTACAGTCTGGAACCGCGCGACCGCTACGGTTGCAGGTTCGAATCCTGCCTCGGGAATGGATGTGAGTGATGTCCTTAGATTAGTTAGGTTTAAGTATTTCTAAGTTCTAGGGGACTGATGACCTCAGAAGTTAAGTCCCATAGCGCTCAGAGCCATTTGAACCATTTTTTTAGAGACACTTACACCCCATTACAAGCGAAAGTGTGGGTTCTAAAGTTCACATTTTTCTCGATCGCGGACCAATACATTAAGATACGTTTTTCATGAATAGCTCCAAAACTGGTTCTTGCCGTTGCTCGTAACTGGCGCACATCTACACTTCTCACGAACATCGTAATCTGACAACGGTGACAATGCAGCTCATTTCTCTGAATTAAGACGACGACTAACGTGCCGCTGTAAGCGGCAAGCAGACATTGGAACCAGGCACGTACAGACCGATGTGACAGTAAACTGAAGATAATATTTCAGAATGGCACAAATTTAGCGCAGGCACTCGCCATATAATACCGCGTTTTACTGCAACAGTGTAACAAAACTCCATTTGCTTTTTTATCTCATGAGCATTTGTTTCGAATTATCTTTCAGGAAAACGTGCCCGCACAAATGATATACAGACAAGTTCAGTTAAATTAACTGCTCACTGAATCACAGATACTGTTTGGTATTTGGCCATTCATATATCAAACAACCACGATAAATTCTCCAAATCCTCTGTACCTATTAAATATGATGTATTACGACACCACTTAAAAGTAATGTTATTTGTAGAGCGACAATTTTACCGAAACGGATAGCCGCCCGTTCCGTTCTGCCAGATAGCACCACTGACCTGCATTTCAACAAATCTCTGGACTGATATTCGGCTCTCAAAGTCAAACACGTGGTACAAAGCACGCCAATATGTCGTGATAAATCGGCGTTTGTGTAGCATGTTATACGTTTTCGTGTACAGCAGCGGTTTCCGCTAAAGAATCGTGTGAAAAATTGCAGTGAATTTAGAAAGCGGGCCTGTACCCTGCATTAGTACTGTACTGCGAGCGGCGTCAGCAGACTTTCGCTCGGCTGTACCGCACTGTGCCGAGGTTGGTGCAGTTCTCTGCTCGCGTTCGCACGCGGCCTATCACGGCCTGTACTTGGCATGTGAGATAAGCCAGAGCTGCACGAAGCTAAGCAGCACCTTTCAGCGCTTGCAGGGTACGCCCAGGTCTGCTGCGGTGCGGCAGCACAGCCTGTTAAGATCTTATCTCCCCACCTCGGCCAACAGGAGTCGGCATTTGACAGCAGTTTGATATGAAATAGCAGCATTAACCGCCACAGTCTCTGGTCATTAAAGTTTTACGCTAGTGCTAACCTTTTTGCTTACAAGCTATTGATTTGGTAAATATACCCCACTTATCCTAAGTCACAGCCTCCTTGGCTATTTGGTTAAATTACGAGCCAAGTATACAGTGCTGCAAGGAGAAACGCATCGATATTTCTTTATACGAGGGCTGATCAGCAAAGACTGAGACCGATTCCTTCCTCTGCTTCCGTGACAGTTTCCTGTCTGTACCATGAATATTTGACATAGCAGGTTTTGTAAGTAGGCTGTTTAAGTTTGTATGTTGGTAACGTCACGTAGCGCTCTGTGCGAAAATCGCTGGCTGTGCTGTGTGCAGTCTGTGGCTGGTTTGCATTGTTGGAATATTTGCTATTGTAGTGTTGGGAAGTTGGATGTGAACAGCGCGTAGCGTTGCGCAGTTGGAGGTGAGCCGCCAGCAGTGGTGGATGTGGGAAGAGAGATGGCAGAATTTTGAGAGCGGACGATTTGGACACTTGTCCATCAGAAAGAGTAAATTTGTAATACTGGACATCATGAACTTATATATATATATATATATATATATATATATATATATATATATATATATATATATATATATATATATATATATGATCTCTTTTGAACATTATTAAGGTAAATACATTGTTTGTTCTCTATCAAAATTTTCATTTGCTAACTATACCTATCAGTAGCTAGTGCCTTCAGTAGTTGGACTCCTTTATTTAGCTGGCAGTATTGGCGCTCGCTGTATTGCAGTAGTTCGAGTAACGAAGATTTTTGTGAGGTAAGTGATTCATGAAAGGTATAGGTCATTGTTAGTCAGGGCCATTCTTTTGTAGCATTTATTGAAAGTCAGATTGCGTTGCGCTAAAAATATTGAGTGTCAGTTTAGTGTTGATCAGAATAAGTAAAGAGAGAAATGTCTGAGTACGTTCAGTTGTGCTCAGCTGTTTGAAAATCAAATAACGTAAGAGGTTTCCCAGCACTGTCATTTTTAAATTTTTCTAAGGGGACGTTTCAGTTTGTATGTGTAATTTTCATAGGCGGCAGCACTCTCACGTCGGTAGTTTGGTAGTAACGCTCTATTCTGTAGACGCTCTTTGCATTTAGCGTACCAAACAGTGGAGGTGACGCGAGAGGAGCTGTACGGTGCAATAAAATTCAGTGTTCGCGTAAACAATATAGCCAATGAAACTTACGGAAAGCTGCAACGAGCGTAAGGTGAAGATGCACTACTTCGAGCAACGGTGTTTAGGTGGTTGAAGAACTTCAACGGGGGCCGACTTGTCAGTGTTAAGCAAGGTGGGTGGTGTTTCGACTTGTGCTGTGACTGAAGTCAACATCAACACAGCTGCTCTGATGAGGATCGGCGGATACTATTACCTAACATCAGTGAACTGTCTCATATGGCACTGTCTTTACGATTATGCATGATCATCCTCATATGACTGGTGTTTGTGTTCGTTGGGTGCCACGTCTGTTTACTCTGACTCCCGAAAAAAAGGCTGTGTGAATGAAGACAAGCCACCATGAGATGCTGGGTCTTTGCTAACGGTGGGAATGCGTTTCTGTAACCAATTATCACCGATGATGAATCATGGCTATATCATTATGACCCTGATGGAAGACAGCACAGTGTAAAAATCGCCAGGTTCTCCAATACCAAAAAAGGCGAAAGTTGTTCCATCAGCAGATTCATTGATGGTGATCACAGTTTTCGAATGTCATGGACTGATGTACCACCATGCAATTCCCGTGTCACACTACTATTAAGCGGCGTACTGCAAGTCAGTCTTGGCTAAACTGACAAACCACATTGTAAGGAAACGACCAGAACTTTCTTGGACTGCGTGGTGACAATATCGTGATAATGCGCGATCTCACGTCGCAAATCAAGTACAGAAGTTTCTGACTCAATTCAACATTACCTGTGTACCGCAACTGTCTTATAGCGTCTGTGATTTTTTTTCCATTCTCATCACTAAAGGCAAAGTTTAGGGGGCATTCGATCTGAGAACTCAGAGAACCGCGTTCAAGAAAAGCGAAGCCATTCTCGAGGACCTTACAAAGAATGTCTTGCACTATGTGTTCGAAGACTGCCAAAGACGCCATAAAAAGTGCATTCAAGTAGGAGGGGATTATTTGGAAAATAATTGTAGAAATGGAGTGTTAAATATTTGTGAAAAAAAAATCAGTCTCAGTCTTCGTTAATCAACCCTCGTCTTTTTGTAGGTCCAAAGGCTTTCGTAGCCGTTTTTATTGATCTTATAGCTTCTTACGCCGCATAATGTTCCTCTTCAGTTTCTTCTTACGCAGTCGACTTTTCGATGCCTCTGCTGGGGTTTTCTCCTGGATTGTCTTGTATTAGTGCTTGGGAGGCGTCAGTCCATGTCCGACTTGACACATAACATTTTTAGTCTGTAAACTCCGTTAATCCAAATTACAGAAATGTTTATGCCGCTCTGTTTACACTTCGTTATGAAGCACAGTAATGACGTTAGTCATTGTAAAGGTCAAGCTTTTTCTGTATATTAACGTTCTCTAGTCTGATTAGGAAATTTTGCGTGCGTGGAGATCAGCAAGTATCACTTGCGTGCCTTGGTGTGGGAGGTGAGCGGTACGCCGCTGCAGGGGCTGCGGGCTGGGCTCCGTGGGGAAGCTGGGAGAGACGGGCAGGGGGACGGAACTTGGCAGCCACCGTGGAGGGTTGTAACGTTCACCAAACAACCGCACCTAATTATGTCTGTAATTGGTAGTACGCTAATTTGTGTTTTAATTGTTCAAGTCATAATTATATTGAGGTGGCCTGGGAAGTAGGTTTGGTTAGCGACGACTAAAAGTAACAGAACTACGATAACCTTCAAATGTAATTGAGAGGCGCTTTGTCCTCTAATACATAGCAGTTACAGTAGCAAGGGAATGATATTTTTGTGTTTAGCATCTATTGTTTAAGAGGAGGGCATAAATGATCTTTTGGATAGGGTGGATAGCAATGTGCGGCTGTTTGCTGATGATGCTGTGGTGTACGGGAAGGTGTCATCATCGAGTGACTGTAGGAGGATACAAGATGACTTGGGCAGGATTTGTGATTGGTGTGACGAATGGCAGCTAACTCTAAATATAGATAAATGTAAATTAAAGCGGATGAATAGGAAAAAGAATCCCGTAATGTTTGAATACTAATGTAGTGTAGCGCTTGACACACTCACGTCGATTAAATATTTGGGCGTAACATTGCAGAGCGATATATGAAGTGGGACAGGCATGTAATGGCAGTTGTGGGGAAGGCGGATAGTCGTCTTCGGTTCATTGGTAGAATTTTGGGAAGATGTGGTTCATCTGTAAAGCAGACCGCTTATAAAACACTAATACGACCTATTCTTGAGTACTGCTCGAGCGTTTGGGATCCCTATGAGGTCGGGTTGAGGGAGGACATAGAAGCATTTCAGAGGCGGGCTGCTAGACTTGTTACTGGTAGGTTCGATCATCACGCGAGTGTTACGGAAATGCTTCAGGAACTCGGGTGGGAGTCTTTACAGAAAAGGAGGCGTTCTTTTCGTGAATCGCTACTGAGGAAATTTAGAGAACCAGCATTTGAGGCTGACTGCAGTACAATTTTATTGCCGCCAACTTCTATTTAGCGGAAAGACCACAAAGATAAGATAAGAGAGATTAGGGCTCGTACAGAAGCATATAGGCAGTCATTTTTCCCTCGTTCTGTTTCGGAGTGGAACAGGGAGAGAAGATACTAGTTGTGGTACGAGGTACCCTCCGCCACGCACCGTATGGTGCATTGCGGAGTGTGTATGTAGATGTAGAAAGACAACGGTATCGGGCTAACGTTTTCCTTACGTGCCTTGTATGATACTTCCATCAGTCATGTTAAATACACTCCTGGAAATTGAAATAAGAACACCGTGAATTCATTGTCCCAGGAAGGGGAAACTTTATTGACACATTCCTGGGGTCAGATACATCACATGATCACACTGACAGAACCACAGGCACATAGACACAGGCAACAGAGCATGCACAATGTCGGCACTAGTACAGTGTATATCCACCTTTCGCAGCAATGCAGGCTGCTATTCTCCCATGGAGACGATCGTAGAGATGCTGGATGTAGTCCTGTGGAACGGCTTGCCATGCCATTTCCACCTGGCGCCTCAGTTGGACCAGCGTTCGTGCTGGACGTGCAGACCGCGTGAGACGACGCTTCATCCAGTCCCAAACATGCTCAATGGGGGACAGATCCGGAGATCTTGCTGGCCAGGGTAGTTGACTTACACCTTCTAGAGCACGTTGGGTGGCACGGCATACATGCGGACGTGCATTGTCCTGTTGGAACAGCAAGTTCCCTTGCCGGTCTAGGAATGGTAGAACGATGGGTTCGATGACGGTTTGGATGTACCGTGCACTATTCAGTGTCCCCTCGACGATCACCAGTGGTGTACGGCCAGTGTAGGAGATCGCTCCCCACACCATGATGCCGGGTGTTGGCCCTGTGTGCCTCGGTCGTATGCAGTCCTGATTGTGGCGCTTACCTGCACGGCGCCAAACACGCATACGACCATCATTGGCACCAAGGCAGAAGCGACTCTCATCGCTGAAGATGATACGTCTCCAATCGTCCCTCCATTCACGCCTGTCGCGACACCACTGGAGGCGGGCTGCACGATGTTGGGGCGTGAGCGGAAGACGGCCTAACGGTGTGCGGGACCGTAGCCCAGCTTCATGGAGACGGTTGCGAATGGTCCTCGCCGATACCCCAGGAGCAACAGTGTCCCTAATTTGCTGGGAAGTGGCGGTGCGGTCCCCTACGGCACTGCGTAGAATCCTACGGTCTTGGCGTGCATCCGTGCGTCGCTGCGGTCCGGTCCCACGTCGACGGGCACGTGCACCTTCCGCCGACCACTGGCGACAACATCGATGTACTGTGGAGACCTCACGCCCCACGTGTTGAGCAATTCGGCGGTACGTCCACCCGGCCTCCCGCATGCCCACTATACGCCCTCGCTCAAGGTCCGTCAACTGCACATACGGTTCACGTCCACGCTGTCGCGGCATGCTACCAGTGTTAATGACTGCGATGGAGCTCCGTATG
The DNA here is from genome assembly GCF_023864275.1 of Schistocerca cancellata. Classification (NCBI taxonomy): domain Eukaryota; kingdom Metazoa; phylum Arthropoda; class Insecta; order Orthoptera; family Acrididae; genus Schistocerca; species Schistocerca cancellata. The sequence continues at coordinate 20,146,096 of NC_064631.1, read as the reverse complement.
CCACGGCAAACTGGCTGACACTGACGGCGGCGGTGCACAAATGCTGCGCAGCTAGCGCCATTCGACGGCCAACACCGCGGTTCCTGGTGTGTCCGCTGTGCCGTGCGTGTGATCATTGCTTGTACAGCCCTCTCGCAGTGTCCGGAGCAAGTATGGTGGGTCTGACACACCGGTGTCAATGTGATCTTTTTTCCATTTCCAGGAGTGTATAATTCTCCTCACATATCACGTACTCACTTCGGAGATTATCTTTACTCACGTTAGCCATTTCTAGCACTCCAGACATATATATTTCAGGAATTTGGTACTTGTGCACATTCAAAGTCACTTGCTACTCGCACACGTTACTGTGTGCAAGACATATGGAATAACCTTTCAGTACTCAAATGCTGTTTCAGTCACTCGGTTCAGCGTCCAAAATGTGATAGCACTCAAGAGAGTAGTATATTTGTCCGCCCCAGGTAAACGCGACGGCCTCCCTGCAGAGGACGTCATCTACCTCCCCACTGCGCGTGGTATGGCCCTCACACTGTTCGGCGTGCGTATTATTAATATCTACGCACCGTCCGGCACTGGCCGCCGTCATGACCGACAAACTTTTTTTGCCGAAAGCGTCACGCCCCTTTTCACTGGTCCGCAGGACGATTTGGTACTCGGTGGGGATTTTAACTCGACACAGGAGCCCGCGGACCAACTCCCGCGACATTCCCCTTGTGCATCTCTCTCAGTGGTCATCGACCGTCTCCGACTTGTTGACACATGGCGGAAGCTCCACGGACTTCAACCGGGCTATACATTCTACACTTCTCACTCGTCAAGCCGCATAGATCGCATCTACGTTACCCGCTCCCTTGCTGATGGCACACGTCATGCGGAAATCTGGCCCTTGGCCTTTTCAGACCATGATGCGTACATCTGTGACGTCACTCTCGCCCGACAGCAAGTGTGGCATAGTCGTGGTCTGTGGAAACTCAATGTCGCTCACCTGACCTCCTCAGACTGTCGCCGTATGGTCGAAGAAGCGTGGGCACGCTGCCACCATCGTCGAGAAGCCTATGCCTCCACCTTATCATGGTGGATCTCCTGTGCAAAGCCGACCCTCCGGAAGACTCTGATGAGTTATGGGAAGGAATTAAAGGCGTGGCAAACTAATACCCTGCACTTCTACTACACCATTCTACGTGACTGTACGACGATGCCTTTCTCGCCAGCCCGGCAGTCGATGGTCCATCGCACGAAGGCGCAGATCTCCATGATCATGCGGCGTAACTTGGAAGGCACTGTAGTCCGTTCTCGAGCTTCTAATCGAATCCCTCAAGAACGTCCGTCGATGTACCACCTCCTTCAGGAAAGACAACGACGACGACGAGCTCTGATCCAAGTCCTCACTGATGTGGAAGGGCGCCGGCACGACACCCAACAAAGCATCGGTCGTGCTCTCCATGCTCATTTTGCCGGGCTATACGCAGCCGTACCGCATTCTGCAGCACTGATCACAGAAGTCGCTCAGCTTACTACGACCACTCTTCCAGAGGATGCAGTGCACGACCTCCAAGACGACGTAACCACCGATGAAGTGCTAGACGCTATCAAGGCGGGTTCCGATAACAGATCTCCTGGACCTGACGGTATCCCCATCGAATTTTATAAAAGTTTTCACTATTTGTTGGCTTCCACGTGGACGGCAATCGCACAAGAGCTGATGTCGCCGATGACAGTGGTCCCGAGCGCCTTTCTAGAAGGAATTATTATCCCCGTACATAAACCGCGTGGGTTATCGAGGGTCCAGGACTATCGACCAATTACTTTGCTCAACAGCGACATGAAAATATTCACACGGCTACTGGCATCGCGTCTCAAGAAGGTCGCACGTTACGTCACATCCTGCGACCAGACTTCCCTAGGAGGCGACAACAACATCCGTACGGCCCTTTGCCGTTACAGAGACATGATAGCATTAGCGCATCATCAGCGTCTCCCTGGCGCCTTGGCTTCACTGGACTTTAGCCAGGCTTTCGACCGTGTTGACCACTTCTATTTACGGACAGTTCTTCAGCATATGGGTTTTCCTGGCGGTATTGTAACGGTGATTATGCGCCTGTTGAGTAGTGCAACCTCCAAAATCATGTACAATGGTCGTCTTACACCGTCCCTGGTCATCGCACGATCTGTACGACAAGGATGCCCTCTTTCCACGATTTTGTATGCTTTCGCCTTGGAACCCCTGCTCCAGGGCATGCGCCAACGTTTGGAAGGCATGGCTGTGCAAGGCCACCGTTTTTGTTGTACAGCCTACGCAGACGACATAGTACTATATCTGCGCAGTGAAGATGAAGTACGAGCAGCACTGGCATGGGTGGCGACTTACGGCGAAGCGTCGGGGAGCTGCCTCAACGTGTCACAATCCAAGGTCCTGCTCATTGGTGAGGGCTTGCCGGAGAGATGCGCTGCCCCGCTTAGTGTCTCCGCCACCATACGGTGTCTTGGACTTGATTTCACAGCAGACCTGCGCCGCTCAGCGACTATCAATGGTAGACGCTTGCTACAGACAATCAGAGCAAATCTCGCAGATCACCGGCTACGAGCTCTCGACATTATCCAACGCGCGCAATACGTGAACATGTATCATGCTTCCCGTATACCACACGTGGCTCAAGTACTACCAGTCCCAAATCTCCTGGCGCGACGACTGTTGATGGCTTTCGGCTCCTTCGTCAGCTCGGGGATGTTATTCAAGGTGCAGTATGAATCCCTTGCACTGCCACGAGATCGTGGCGGTCTGGGACTCATCCACGTGCCGACTTGTGTCAAGGCACTATACGTCAGCTCCCAACTAAAACTTTGGCATCGTTGCCCGCAGAGCCTTACTAGCCTCCTGCTTCACAACTTTGCACCGGCCTCCTTGTCCGCCCCAGTACTGGTATCGACCATTCCAACCCCCTTTTATTACATCCAACGATTTTTCCTGGAGTTCAGTTATATCTACCGGTCCTTACCACTTACACGTTTGTACCTCACGAAAACAGTCTCCGAATTGTTACAACAGTGCCGCCCGTCCAACCCCATCGAACGTAAGTATCCACAGTACGTGTGGAGACACATATGGAAGGCGATCCATGCGCGTTTTCTCGAATCAGATGTTCAATCAGCGTGGTACATCACCGTGAATGGCAAACAAGTTAACCGAGATCGTCTGCACCGCATCCATCTCGCCGATTCATCCCTCTGCACCCACTGTGGAGTGGATGACACGGATGTCCACCGGTTCCACTGTGGCACAGCGCTAGACGTCTGGACACTTGCGCGGCGAATTTTGGCGTTTCTTACTCGCCAGACACCGGCTCAGATCGACGTCCACATGCTATTGCACCCCGATAAGACTTTCTACCCCTCCGCCAAAACTAACTCTGTGAATTGGATCTGTGGCCACACGATCCGCTATCTTTTTACTTCTGGCGACAAGTCTACGCTAGGATATTGGACTTATCTCAACGAACGACACTGCGTCCTGATACGCAACCCACGCTATAAACAATATTTTTCCAATTTCTTACGGAGCACTTTCGATGACCCACCTAGTAGCTGGAACGTCCAAGCCATGAGAAGCTGAAAACTGTATAAAACGAACCGAACTGAATAGATCTGCTACCCGGAACCCACGCCTACGCCATGAGAAGACACGTTTGGACGAGCTGGCATGCTGTAGGCGGACACTTCAGGAGCTCCTGTAAGAACTGGACTTTAACTACAAGTCGCACGACGACTTAAAACGCTTTTCCTTATTTATTCTTCATAGTTTGTTCTTAAAGGAACAAGAAATTTGATTTTGAATTTGAGAAACTTTTTTTGTTCCAAAAGATTGCTTCTTCGCCAACAAGATGAAGGAGACTCATTTTTGTTTACTGGAAGGCGAAACCAGTATAATTGGAGTCTTTGTTTTCTTTTGAAAAAAAAAAAAAAATTCCTTATTTATTCCTCACAATTTGAGTTTGGCTTTGAGAAACTTTTTTTGTTCCAAACGATTGCTTCGCCAATAAGACGGAGGCGACTCATTTTTGTTTACTGAAAAAAAAAGGTCCTTGGTTCAAGTCTTCCAAAAAAAAAAAAAGGTAGCTCAGTTAGTAGAGCACTTGCCAAAAAAAAAAAAAAAAAAGAAAAAGCGGTAAAAAAAAGATAGCTCTGTGGTAACATGCTGACCTGTAACAAAGCGTGTTCTCTTGTTTGCGGTTCCAGTCTCGCTGACTGAGACGTTTTTATCAAAAAAAAAAAAAAAAAAAAATGTAGCTGAGTGGTCAGCGCGACGGAATGTCATAACTAACGGACCGGGTTCGATTCCCGGATGGGTCGGAGATTTTGTCCGCTTAGAGACTGGGTGTTGGGTTGTCCTTATCATAACCATTTCATCCTCATCGAAACGCAAGTCGCCGAACTGGTGTCAACTCGAAAGACTTGCACCAGGCGAACGGTATACCCGACGGTAGGCCCTAGCCACACGGCGTTTTCCCAGCACTGCATTACATCTGAAAATGAACATGTTTGCTGAGTTTTCACCTACGTGATGACCCTCCCCGAGCCCACTAGTGACGTAAGGCCAGGTTCTCATTCAAATGAGCAAAAAATAGGAAAAGTTTGTTTTTTTTTTTTAGATAATGAGGAGATATACAAAGGGTCTGTTTGGGGATTATGATTGATGATACTTTGAAGTTTATTTTGGATTTTTAATACAAAAAAAATGGTGGTCGTGTTTATGGTTTGATCAAGGGTCCGTGAGTTTGAAGTACGCAGAGTGCGTGCAGTGAAGCTGCTCATAAGTTACCTGAAATCATAAATGGATAACATCCGTTGATAATACATAAAATTTTGGGACCTTAAACCTAACCACAATGAAATAACCTTAAAGTTAACGATATGGTGCTAACTCGGACTTTGAGTTCTATTTTTGGGTGTTTTTTCGCCCTTTATAGCCTTACAAAAAATAGTTAATATTAACGAATATCATATATTATAGGTATTAGCTCCCACGAAAATTGCTTACTTTTCGGCGGCGAAAGGTTGAAGTTAATAGTTTGAACAGTTTTTATTTTTTGCTGGATGCACTTTTGAAAAATCGTTTCTCGAAAAACCCTGTTCAAAGTTTACGGAAAACTTTTATATGTATTGTTTGCATAAAAACTACATGTTATTATATATTTCTGATGTAGCTGAACACCGATCTGCTGCTACATTATCAAAATTCAAAGTGGCTGATCCAAAATGGAGGACCAAAAATTATGGTTTGTGCAATTTTGACCAAAATTTGCCAAAAACGCGTCTTTACTCGAATTGTTCCTGGAGGGCAATTCCCACGTTCTTCTTTGCGAGAAAAGCCGATTTAGCTGAACTGGATATTCCGTGTTCGGCAGCCTGCACTCGTTGTTCGTCTGCCTATGTTTTCATGCGTGCTGCAGTATAAATCAATTTGCGAACGTGTGTAATGGCACAAGCTATCTAGCTGAGCCGGGCATCTCTGGCTGAGAGCGTCCCACGGCCGCCGTGACACTGCTTCGAACACTGGACTGTAGAAACTTTTGTAAGGCACGGATTATTAGACCGTTTCGCCCCAACATTCGAGACACATAATTTTCAAAAAATCCAATTTAAAAAATCGAATTTTCGACCATTTTGAATGAGAACTTGGGCTTAATGTTTGGAGCCTGCCAACGCCCTAGCTCGTGCCCCCTCCGTTGAACTTACGCTCCCACGCCCATCAGTCACAGTATTCGCTTCTGAATAGTAATGAAAACATAGGAACTGAAACAGAGGATCTGATCCGATAGCTATTGTCCTCTTTTACCTTCTTATTAAAATAAATATTTCTTAACCGAACGGTTACCAACTCCTGAGACTATTTTATATCTTTGTGTGTTATCTCGATCTATCGCACAGCAGACCAGTATTGGGATCCACTTCGCCATAGCCGTTCCGACTTGTTTATGTTGACGGAACATAATTCTAGAACATCGGGACGTTTTCTATGTTCTCGTGCAAACCCCACGCTCATATAAATTTCGGCTACTTCTCTTTCGCATTTTCCCTCTAAGCAATACCTGCCATACGTGACGTTCAGTTGTCCTCCTTGCTAGTGTCATCTGAAGGAAGAGGAGGAGATTAGTGTTTAACGTCCCGTCGACAACGAGGTCATGAGAGACGGAGCACAAGCTCGGGTTAGGGAAGGATGGGGAAGGAAATCGGCCGTGCCCTTTCAAAGGAACCATCCCGGCATTTGCCTGAAGCGATTTAGGGAAATCACGGAAAACCTAAATCAGGATGGCCGGAGACGGGATTGAACCGTCGTCCTCCCGAATGCGAGTCCAGTGGTCATCTGAAGTGCTCCCCCTTACTTTAATTGGAATACAAATTAAATCGTTTATTTCACGTCGCCTTACGGATGGCGTGACATTCTTCTCTTCAAATTTAGGTGAAGCCTTTAGTTATTGCTATTATTATCAGATGTAAGTCAAATGAAAAATAAAGGAGGGTACACTTATACATTAATACATAACGTAATTGCTACGTTACAAGGAAGGGTGTACAGGGTGTTACAAAAAGGTACGGCCAAACTTTCAGGAAACGTTCCTCACACACAAATAAAGAAAAGATGTTATGTGGACATGTGTCCGGAGACGCTTAATTTCCATGTTAGAGCTCATTTTAGTTTCGTCAGTATATACTGTACTTCCTCGCTTCACCGCCAGTTGGCCCAATTGAAGGAAGGTAATGTTGACTTCGGTGCTTGTGTTGACATGCGACTCATTCAATGAAAAACCCTAGTACATAGGGCGCGCACTATCTCTGACGCAGAGAGTCTACCCCAGGAATTGGAACACCTGAGAACTGTATTTCGAAAAAATGGGTACTCAGAGTGGCAGATTCAACGTGCTCTCCGCCCAACCACTGCAGCACAACCTGTTGAGATGGATGAAGTCACGAGGGAGGAGGTAGGCACTGCATTTATTCCATACACAGGCGCACTCTCGGGGAAAATCGCCCGCATTCTGAAGAAACACCAGGTCGGAACTGTGTTTTGTCCTCCAAATAAAACTCGTGCACTGGTGGGGAGCGCCGAAGATGACCTCGGTTTGAGGAAGGCCGGCGTGTACCAGATTCCGTGTCAATGTGGCAAGCCGTATATTGGTCAGACGTTGCGTACCGTCGAGGATCGATGCCGTGAACACCAGAGGCACACTCGACTGATGTATCCGAGCAAGTCGGCGGTCGCTGAACATTGTTTGTCGGAAAATCACGCCATGAAGTATGACCGCACGAGGATTCTGGTACAGACGTCGAGATACTGGGGCAGCGTTGTTAGAGAGGCCATCGAAATTCGCACCTCATAAACCGTGACTGTGGCTATAATCTTAGCAAGGCTTGGGAACCAGCGATTGGGTTAATCAAGAGTAAATCGAGCAAACGTATAGTTGTGACGACCACGGCGGACAGAGCCATCACTCCGACGTCATCTCAGACGCCGTCGCAATCTGTTCCACCGCGCGACCGTGGCGCGGGGCGAGGACGGCGGAGTGAGCGCGCCGCGGGCGGAGGGTATTTAAATCGGCCGCCGCCGCGACCGAACCCAGTTCCCTCTGAGCAGCCATAGCGTACGGATCTCCGTGCCGGCACGTTCACAGGAGCTCAGTCCGTCAGTTCACCTGATGATGGCGACATGTATGATCGCCGAAATATTGTGCCCGTTGGACACTATAGACCGGCAGAACACCCGTGGATATTTTGATTACCTTATTGACTCTCTGCACAGGTCACTCCTGTGGCTGCATTTCATTTGAGAGCTTTCTTATCAGCGCTTACGATATTCACATCTTTCTGTATTTGTGCCTCTTCCCACACATTCTGCATATTGGCATACGGATTTCTACATCTTCACACACATTCCGCAAGCTACCATACGACGCATGGCGGCGGTTACCTTTTACGACAGCTAGTCAATACCTCTTCCGTTCCGCTCACAAATGGCTCGAGGGATAAACGGCTGTCTATATACAGTGGTAGGGGATAAATATGTAAACACAGTGAGAAATGCATACTTGAATATAAATGCAGATGCCAGCCAAGCCTGCAGGTTGCTCTGTATATCCGACCGTGAAAGGCACCTCTGCAGTGTCCTCAATACGGTGCAAGTGTCCGTCACGGACAGAACTCTGTTCTGTCTAATTCCGAGTGCATTGTGTCGGAGGTGAGTGAATTCGAACGTGGGCGAACTGTCGGTGCCCATATGGTGGATGCTCCCGTAGCCACTGTAACCGATGACTTTGGTATTTCTAGAAGCGCATACTGGGAGAGCGGAAAAACATTATCCGCTAACAGGCAACGAGCACGAAACTTTGTGTTGTGTAATCGTGACAGACGGTCACTTAAAAGCCGGCCACTGTGGCAGAGCGGTTCTAGGTGCTTCAGTCCGGAACCGCTGCTACGGTCGCAGGTTCGATTCCTGTCTCGGGCATGGATGTGTGTTGATGTCCTTAGGTTAGTTAGGTTTAAGTAGTTTTAAGTCTAGGGGACTGATGACCTCAGATGTTAAGTCCCATAGTGCTTAGTGTCATTTGAACCATTTTTGAAGTCGCTTAAGAGGTTTTAAAGGGAAAGTAAGAGAATGACAGCTGCAAAAGTCACTGCAGAACTGAATGGCATACGCGCGAACTCAGTGAGCACCAAAACAACACTCCCAGAGTGAAAAATGGTCGGGGTTTGGCGATGATTTGGCCAGCCATATCGTGGTATTCCATGGGTGCCATGGTTGCTCTGCAAGGTCGCGTTGTTTGCAAGGATCGTGTCACAATGTTGGCTGATCGTGTATGTTCCCCAGTGGTGATGCTGTGTACCAAGGCGACAGGACTGCATTCACTCAGCTCGCCTCTCCTAGGACTGGCTTTGTGGGCACGAGGATGAGTATTCGCATTTCTCCTGCCCATCACAGTCACCAAATCTCAATATTATTGCACCTTTGCGGTCAAGTTGGTGAGAATGGTGCGTGATTGCTATCGTCCTCCATCATCGTTACCGTATATTGCTGCTACTTTGCAGAAAGGATGATTTAAGATTCCTTGTAAGCCATACAAGTGCTGTATATATTCATTCTGAAACGACTGGAAGGTCTTTTGAAAGCCAACACTGCATTACGCATCGTAATGTGTTGCGTTTTTTTGTGTGTGTTTCCGTATTTTTGTCCACCTCCTGTACCTCCTTTCGACCCCTAATTTCTCTTACGCGCTCCTTACAGAAGGTGTATGTTGGTGGAACTAGGATGGTTCTGTCGCCAATTCCTGCTCGCATGTTGATCGAACCATAAATGATCCATAAATGAGTCGCATAAGTTTTATGCACGCAGTCTCCATTACAAATAAGGTACACTTTCCTAGAATACTCACAATAAACCGAAATCGCTTCTCTGTGATACAGTATACTTGTATTTTTATTGGTAAGCATTTCTGTACACCCTAAATATTCTGTCTGCCATTGTGAGGTTCTTAACTTACTTGTCCCAATGTAAATACTTTTTTCTTTTCAGTAAGGTTTCACTCTCTACGTCGAAAAATAGAGTGAACTGTTTGTGATTCGATATATTGCTTTTCGTATTTTACAAAGAAGTGGAAACCATATACTCCCTCATGTACTTGCTGATCACTAGAAAAGTTCTGCTGTCACCTCTGCGAAGATGGTTAGTGTTTCTATCATGGAAACACAGGATGCATGCCTGGGATGTTGTCCAAGCATCTGGGTATGATCGCCCATTAACATGGTCCCATCTGGGGTACAACGTACAGAAAAATTGGAAAGGTAGCGGTTTAGTTTAGGAGGGAGGGGGGGAAGTGCCATTGTGAGCAGCGGAGGGGAAAGAAAAGAAAACAAGAAAATGCCTCTGTGACCGTGTTGCCGGATTTACACAGCTAACAGCGACACTTCACGCAAGGATGACATTCTTGTTATAGTAGGGAGCTCACCGTCGTTGTTGGGCACCGACAATGCCTGCTCGTCCAACCGCAGTAGTATCAATTCTGTAACATGCCAAGGTCGTCATCAGAGTTTTCTACAGGAATATGATTTTTATACAAAGACCAGGAATCAAGCAAAAGCAAGAAATTTTGACCAGTTATTATCCAAAAGCAGTGCTTTGTAGTTCTCTTACACTCATTTTCCCACTCTTGCTTTCTGTGACGTAAATAATCCCTGCTTCCCTTGCAGGACCAACCACACAAGGAAGAATCGGACGAGGCAGAGCACCTCCAGCTCCTCGCAGCACAATAAATAACTATCCACCCAATTTACCAACCAGATTAACAATCAGCATAATTGTATACGAATGCGTTGAGGCATTTTAGTTCATCTTGATACAACTCTCTTTGTACCTCTAATTTCCAGGTTCCATTCATTTGCATTTCCTCTTCAAATACCGATTGGTCGGAGTTGAAAATAAATTCCGCACTGAAGGATCGGATGAGTTTATCTCACCTACAAATTTTTGACCGATTCCACAGTTTCCTGTGTATCGCCAAGTTAAATCCGTTTGAAATTTCGTTATCATACGGATTCTAGTTCTGTAGCACTGTTTGAAGTGGTGCAACCATCCACTGCTTTCCATAAAATCACTGTAATGTATGTCGCGCGCATTTTAACGTACATAATGTAGTACGTCAGTGAAAACTAACGTGTGAGTTTAGTATGTGATTCATGTGTTGTCATCTTTCCTACGGCAGCACGTTGTTTGGTTGTTTTTGTTGCATGCGGCACAAAAAGCCAGAGAAAGTGATACAGGGGTTTGCCGATCTAGTGCTGTGTGTGATGTCGGTTTGAAGTACCCGTAAGTTTTGAGTTTTCCCTTCTAAAGAATGTCTTTGGTCTGTTACCCCTCCATCTATGATAGGAATCGTAATTTCCAGGATTTAGAGTTCCTGTATAGTAGTGCAGTGAATTTCTTGAATACCTCCAGGATGGTCTCGAGGTGGAATTCATTTTGCACGTCCACGGTACGGATTTTAGTATAAGGAGTCCCTTGACAGCGAGGTCGCGAAAGGCTAATGGTTTGTACAGCATTCGACGCCTCGCATATTGTCTACCATTCACCCGCAGTACTGGCTGCAAATGGGAGCAGAGGCCGCTACAGGAGGTATGCAATGCTGAGCATAGCATGAGGCTACGGAGCGTAGCTGAGCTATTTAGTCGCCGAGTAACTCACAACAGTGCTACGGTGTTAGTGGTGTTGATACAAACCACAGCAATGGCAACGATAAACAAAGCAAATATTTCATTTTGTCTACAACAACAGTTGCCAAAGTTGACAGTTCCTCAGAAAGGAACCCAAGAAATGTTGTAAAGTGAGAAAAAGTGGCAGATGAAACACTAGCGTTTCTGCGAGATAAATCAGTGGAATGTTTGGTGTCGTATACGCTCGGCTGTGAGAACAATGTATATGAGGAGTACAATGATGGCGGTATGTGCTTAACGAGTAACATGACACTGAAACAGATATCAAGCCATGTAGTTCATTATTCTTGTCGGACAGGAAGCCGCAAAACCCGTCTCCAGCGAAACGTATTAAAGGACAATCGTTGTCGAAGGAGCGTGTACTAAAATAATTACGTACATGGAATATAATCCGCAGCATAGAAAAAAAGACAGTTATGAACAGATTTCGAATAAATCTGCAGCAATGTGACCGTCTAGTGCATAAGAAAATCTACGGATACTGAAGGGAGGACAAGTCGCATTTGTTACAGAAACTAGTGTTTGCTTGCTTCAAGGATGCTCGATACAATTTACAGGATGTGCATGACAGTGACCTGCTACGTTATGTACATCAAAATGCACGCGACATAGATTACAGTGATTTTATGAAAAGCAGTGGATGGTTGCACAACTTCAAACAGTGCTACTGAACTAGACGCCGTAAGATAACGAAATTTCAGAGTTAACTTGGCGATGCACAGCAAACTGCGGAACAGGTGAGAAAATTTGTAGGGGAGGTAAACTCATCCGACCCTTCAGTGCGGAATTTGTTTTCAACTCCAACCAATCGGGATTTGAAGAGGAAATGCATATCAAAGGAACCCTGGAAAATAGAGGTGCAAAGTGAGTTGTATTAAGATGAACGTATGCATATTAACAGAATCTTCCGCCGGTTCTTGGTAGAACAACATTATAATAATAAATGAAAAGCACCAGTTTGCTTTTGTTCTACAATATTACCTTTATTGCTAACCGGTTTTCGGCTTACAAGGCCATCTTCAGACATTCTGGAGATGGCCTTGTAAGCCGAAAACCGGTTAGCAATAAAAGCAATATTGTAGAACAAAAGCAAACTGGTGCTTTTCATTTACTATTATGAACGAATGCCTTAACGTATTCGTATACAATTATGCTGATTGTTAATCTGGATGGTAAATTGGGTGGATAGTTATTTATTGTGCTGCGTGAAGTTGGAGTTACTCTGCCTCTTACGATTCTTCCTTGTGTGCGTGATCTTGCAAAGGAAGTAGGGAATATTTACGTCACAGCAAGCAAGAGTGGGAAAATGAGTCTAAGAGAACTACAAAGCACTGTTTTTGGACAATAACTGGTCAAAATAACTTGCTTTTGCTTGATTCCTGATCGTTGTATAAAGATCACATTCCTCTAGAGCAAATTATCCTTCGGAAAAGTGTGTGACATTGCAATTCATACCTCCTGGAACCATTGGACAAATTCAGCCTCTGGATGTTTGTGTTTTCCGTACCTTGAAACATATTATCGCACTATCTGCAGCTACGCCTTACGAGATAGCCACTTTCACGATAAGCTCCACGACAGACTGTTTCTACTTCGGCTGCACGCCATCACATTCCATCAGTTCTCATCACCCATTACACCAATAAGATTCTGAATGCGTTCTTTAAGACTGGATAACTAGCTGAACGTCCTGCACGGTTTGTAACCCTCAAGGAATTCGCTTTCGATCTTAATGGTGCGAATCGTTGTGATCGCTGTGGCGTGCTATTTTTCATTCTTTGTTCATAGTGCAAGATAATGGTTTGTTTCGAAAGTTTCTGTAATGTCGACGATATCCATTTTGTGAAGTGTAAAACATACGTCCCACAGAAGATTGATCTCTGCTCCTCCTGGACACTCATCCTCTGCCACCCTCCTGATGCACACTGCGAGTCATTAGCAACTAATATTTTTCTTGGCGTAACCGTTAATATAACACTTTCAAATGAATCTTGCTAAAGGTTGAACTTGTGAGCTCGCACTCAAGGGATTCCTTGTCAATTGTAACTAAAATTATCTAATTCACTTCGTGGTCTGACTGTTTTTATGTTTCACATCAGATGCAATGCCTTATTAAAAATACAATGATACTATTGAATCATTTACAACTCAGTTCTGTGGTGTGTACAATTATTATTCAAGCTGTTATATTCTGCGAATAGCTTTTCATTTTGTTGCCACGTACGCAAAGTTCCGAAGTAGTATGTTGATTATGCGCCTATAACTGTTCATGCGAATCCGTGGATTTCTTATGTAATATGACAATCAAAAATTTAAGTACTCTCAGTTAAGAGAATGTTATTTACTGCTTTTTATCAAGCATTTTTAAATTTAAAAACATTTTAATTCATAGAGGTATATTCCGTCTTTGTAACCAAATGAAAGATACTTTCTTCTTTGCAATATGCGTTTCACTTCTTTTACTTGTGAAGCAGCTTCAGTAGCCTGAACACATATTTGTTTTATGAATATAATAAAGGTGTTACGTAGTAGTTACGAGTATGTTACTACCTTACATTTTCTCTTTCTATTCCCTAATTTTTCAGGTTAGAACCAACTTTCGCAACACACGTTTCCCGACGTTAAGTTATCCTTTGGTGTTTATTACAATTTTCAATGTTGTTAATTCATGTGTGTCGTCCTGGACACGTATTTTCTCGGTCCCTGTATTCCAGACGGCTGATTCCCGCCGCTTTTCCGATTACATTTAGTGCGTGCAGCACGCCACTTCCACTTCCCCCTGTGTGCTGAATGTGCGTGTTTACAGTGCCACAGTGTGCTCATCCTCCGTCTTTTGTTTGCTTTAAAGAACGACGGTAAGCGGAAAAAGTGAGAAATTTTCAATGTATTTCGTTTTATAATCTGCTGTTTCTGACGTCACTGAATGTTTCTGCACATTGGTTCGGCAATATTATGAATAAACATCCATTTTGATTAGCTTCAGTCAATTTTATATCAAAATGTACTTTCTCCAATAATTTACATCTCTCGTGCAAACGTTTCCAGACCACAATCGCACGCAGTGCTTGCCAGAAAATCCTTTAAAATAACAAAGCGCTACATCTCTGGGAGTGTTATAGCTTCCACTGCTGTTGGAAAATTTCTAAATTTTTATCCGTGTTTTTTCTTTATTGTGCAAATATTATGTTTCCCAATGCTAACCTGTGTAAACCGGCTCGTGTTTTCTTTAAGTCTTCCGGCTGTAATATGTTTAATATTCACGGCAAAAGAAATGTGTTGTACTGGTGGTAGAAGGATAAATATGTTTCAAAAAATATAATTTTAGGAAGACAGGACGTAAACAGGGGCATTAAAAAATAAATCTGGAAAGAAACGGAGTTGCAGTGCTCATAGCCCATGTGGTAAACAAAGCCTGGAATAGGAAGGTTGTTGATTGCATTCGCCGTGCAGAATTGGAAATTCTGCAGCAAGACAGAAAAATATACCGGTAGCATGCCTTTCCTTTAACTAGTTGTCAGAAAGTAATTAACATGTTCCATGTGTTTTCAATAATGCTTAAAACTTACCCTCTATTCATGAGTAAAACGCTGTTTAATTTCAGATCAAAAAGAGCGATTTAGAATGTTCACTTCTCTAAAATACATTTGGTGTTGTTATTAACTAGCACTCCAGTTGTTCCCTGTCTCCTCCTTTTCCTTTCCCAGAGTCATCAGCTACATCACCATCAGCATTCTAATTAACGTTTCGAAAACTGCTTCTGTTTTCCTTACGTCTCAAAGATATTGCACTTCAGCCTAGTACCCAGTACCATCTGGAAATAAAAGAATAGTAGAATCAGAATGCGCTCTTGCGAAAGAACTAGCTGAACACCTAATAACTAGAGGTCTAATTCTGCCAGAACGTACCGTCAAAAACCAAAGATACAGTGTAAGTTTTGACATCATCTCCACAGAAATTATCACCGGTACATTAGCTCCAGAGCTGCAACATCAGTAATCACCATCACCTCCTCCACTATTGACAACAATCAAGAAGTCCATCATCAGTTTCATCATGAAAGCTTTATGTATGTGAGAATTCAATGTGATCGTTGTAACCCTCATCGCCAGCCACACAGCCATCGATAACAAATTAAACTTTCGAGTTAGTTTCATGTGCGACAGATCATTTGCATGTAAATGTTGTTGTAGGAGTACATGCTATGTAAAAATTATTTGTTTGTGTGTGTGTGACTACATGCTGGCCATTTACACATCGTGGAACAGTAGATCGGCTTAAATTTGATAAATATGAGGCTATTAGTCTTAGACACTGATAATCTTCCTAGTGCAACTTACTTAAATTTAATGGAAGATTTGAGAAATAACACCCCAAATTTGTTTTATTTTCTATCAGACTTTATATTCGATAATAGGCCACCGATTATTGTGGTCCACATTGAAGACATTTCTGAATAAATGGCAGCTTTAGGAATGAATAATGACCGTCATTATATTTTCTTCAAGTGTTGTAGCTGTTATCTTCACATTGTGATGGACTGCTTATAATGATTTCGCCGGCTCAAGTGGCCGTGCGGTTCTAGGCGCTTAAGTCTGGGACCGCGAGACCGCTACGGTCGCAGGCTCTAATCCTGCCTCGGGCATGGATGTGTGTGGTGTCCTTAGGTTAGTTAGGTTTAACTAGTTCTAAGTTCTAGGGGACTAATGACCTCAGAAGTTGAGTCCCATAGTGCTCAGAGGCATTTGAACTATATTTTTTATAATGATTTCGTCAACGAAAATAAATATACATTTTGAATGCCTACCTCTTGAAGCGGCATGCACTAGGCTACTGGTGGTAAACACTACACATTGCCATCACTGACCTCTTCAGTGCAGTAGACAGTTCCTTTCTAAATGATGCGGATCACCCCACAATAATATAAGACAACGTTATGAATATGGGTAATATTTTTAGATGTTTATGTGCTGTTTTTCGTCAGTAACGGACATTCAAACATACGTGTTTGTCAAGCTCTTCTAGTTCAAAATTACGTCAGTACCTAGACCGAAAAAATTTGTACATTCCACCCTATTCTGTGCCTCCAGATGGTGTACTACTTAATTCTTAGTGCTATTCTTCTCTTGTAAACAAGTGAATTTAGAGTTCTTTCTTCTAGCTTAGGGAGAGCCTATACTACGCTGTTTCAATGAATATATTGAAAACTATTAGACCAACAGTTGACAACTATCGAAACCCATTAGTAATTTCTCCCGACGCGCTAAAATATTCTCTGTTTCTGGCATCGTTTGAATTATTCTGAATTAGTTTGACACAGTTTTTGTTATGTGTGACTGAAAGCAGTTGATTAGTTCCACAAAAGCTGAAAGTTTGGTAAGAATATACACTGTCGGAAAACAAATCGCAACACCAAAAAATAATTTGTGTAGAGTAATGAAATTTCTGTCCGCCGCTCGTAGTTTCGCTGTAGCGTTCTCGCTTCCCTGGTTCGATTCCCGGAGGGGTCAGGTATTCTCACCTGTCTCGAGATGACTGGGTGTTATTGTGTCGTCCTCATCGTCATCTTCCATCCTATTACGTTCGGAAGAAGGCAACGGCAAACTACCTCCATTAGGACCTATCCTCTTAGGGCGGTGCGTGTCTCCCGCATCGTTCCCCTACGCTCTGTCCAGAAGCATGAGACTTCATTTCCAATGAAATTTCACGAATGTGTTTGTCTCGGTAACATACTTATGACATTAACATTGCAAGGTCACAGGTTAATGTAAGCTCGAGACAAGTCATTGTAAATATGAAATACTAGTACATAAATAGTACGTGTAATATCCACTAGGTTGAATGCAAGCATGCAAACGTACTAATTATTATGTTTTACAGGTGTTTTACAGGTAACAGAGACGCGAAAAAGTCTCACGCTAAAACTTGCGGCTGGTGTGGCCCTTTTAGTGTTATCGTAAAATCGATACTGTTCTTCTGGAGGGCTCTAGCTTATAACATGGGCTGGGGGGTGGTCCTGGTGGTTAGCTGGAGACGTGAGTGTCCGTCCCTTATCGTAGGGCCTTCTAGCTTAACACGGTTCTGCTCTCGGCTTCTGTTCTTGTTTCTCCCCTCGGAACTGCGTCTGTCTCACGGTGGGAAGGTATGACATGCATTTAGGCATTCTTGTGTTAGTCTGTGGTATTCCATTTGCTCACTCGTTACTTGTTAATTTAATGTCACGATTAATTCGAAGCTATGTGACGTACTATTGGATTTGCTTATCATGTCAGGGTTTTCATGGAAGGTGTTGGATTTGCCTGACACCTTACAAGTGAAACACTATGATATTATATTCAACTTCCAATCAGTTACGTATAAGCAAACTGTGAGCTTCTATTACGTAATCACGCTAATAAACACCCACTCGCGGAAAGATCTTATCTAACTGTAAGCAGTGCCAAACTAACTTCGCCACGAAAGCTAATCTTCAGCACAGCACATAAACTGTAATGTTCTCACCCGAGACACCTCCATCAGACAAAAGGTGTCTTCCTATCAGTATCAGGATTTCGCACACAGTGCACTCTTCGACTTCACAAAACAGCACCCGAACAGCAGTAATACAATAACTGCGAAAACTCTTCAGACGAACAGAACAGTATGGGCAGCGAACAGTTCGCACTGGTTGAAAGAAAAAACTGAAGATTTAATACTGCCACAGAGACCTAGTAAAGAGGTAACTACGATTAATCGAAACTGATTACAGCCGAGTCGCATAGATCATAGCAAAAGACAATTACTGCTATGTAGTATAGACGAGATACGAGGCACGTTTTAAATTAAATGCCGTTGCGAGTATGAGCCGTTGGAACTTTGCAGCGCCTTACTGCGCATGCTTGCATGAACGTTTATATATACGTGTTTAAATTAGCTCAGATTACTGAACACGATGCCGATTCTACAATATGCGCTTATAATCCTTTCTTAAATATAGGAGACGTGAAAACTGTCCAACTGCGTGAGAAAAGGGGTGAGATCATGATCAAAATTGTGCGTCTTCTTGAATTAAACAAAAGCTATAGTAATGGCGTTTGTGGATAGATAACAGTTGAAATTACTTTACGAACGTGCACAAAACGGCCATCGCAAAGTTCCAACGACAATGCCTCAAAACGATGGTTAATTTAAAAACCCTCCTCGTTTAATGGAAGAAAATGAAAGTGCTGAATAAACAAGCACTTTCAGACTTGGAAATTAGCGACACACCGCAGTAGTTTGTCGGTTCAGTTGGTGTGTAGTGTGATTAGAACAACGATCTCGTTATACTTTAAGTTGTTTTCGTGGAATAGTTCCGGACAGAGCACAGAGAGATTTTCGAGCTGCAGATTTTACGACAGTGGTGCATTAACGGCAATCCTTTCAAAAATGGTTCAAATGGCTCTGAGCACTATGGGGCTCAACATCAGTCCCCTAGAACTTAGAACTACTTAAACCTAGCTAACCTAAGGACATCACACACATCCATGCCCGAGGCAAGATTCGAACCTGCGACCGTAGCCGTCGCGCGGTTCCAAACTGAAGCGCCACGGCCACACTGGCCGGCGGTAGTCCTTTGCGCCCATGTAAAAACCGACAATGTGTCATGACTCGCACATCAGTTAAGGAGTCCAGTGGACCCTCCAGAAGTGTTTCCGCTCTCTGCTCACTAGCATCCGATGTCTTCGACTACAGCTTCCACTTATTGAATACACCCAGCCAGTAATTGGCACGGCAGCTCAAAACCACAAGGTAGTCAGTTTAGCTTCCGTTAAAATGGAGAGTGAAAACGAGGGAAAGTGGAAACATGTAAAAACGAAACTGCTGTAGTGAAAGCGTCAGAAGCGTATTCCGGCGTAATTTTCACGTGCCACGCGAAAGGCTCTTTCGCGTGTTTACGGGCCTTAATTTAGCGAGTTTCCGCGCCAGTAAAACAAATACGAGTCGTGGACATTGGCATGGAGCACTTAACACTGGCGCGCACCTTTCTGTATGTAAATGTCCGCCATCGATGCGCAGCCATTGTTTCAGATTTTATCTACCACTCTGGCGCCACCGCGAAATTACCATTTCGGAATGACGTCGGTCCAGGGAGCGA
Source organism: Schistocerca cancellata (assembly GCF_023864275.1). Classification (NCBI taxonomy): domain Eukaryota; kingdom Metazoa; phylum Arthropoda; class Insecta; order Orthoptera; family Acrididae; genus Schistocerca; species Schistocerca cancellata. The sequence continues at coordinate 20,126,727 of NC_064631.1, read as the reverse complement.
ACAAAACGGGCGTACATTGACACGTACGGACACATGTCCAACGGTGAACATCAGGGTATGAGTGGGACCAAACTTCACATACCTCTCCTAACGCCGACGAAACTCCAATATAAAAACCTTGTCAAAGTTATTTTATCACGTATCTAACACATAGGGTGTATCATAATTTGTACTAGAAACTGACATGAGTGGAAGTACGCTATAGCAGAAGTAAGAACTTTTCAGCAGACGTCAATGCTGCACTACACTTAAAAGTGATATGGTTACACTATGTGATAAAAAGTATCCGGACACCTCTCTGAAAATGACTTACAACTTCGTGGCGTTCACCATCGGTAATTCTGGATTTCAATATGGTGTTGGCCCACCCTTTGCCTTGATGACAGCTTCCAATCTCGCAGGCATACGTTCAATCAGGTGCTGAAAGGTTTCTTGAGGAATGGCAGCCCATTCTTCACGGAGTGCTGGACTGAGGAGAGGTAACGATGTCGGTTAGTAAGGCCTGGCACGAAGTCGGGGTTCCAAAACATCCCAAAGTGCTCTGTAGCATTGAGGTCAGGACTCTGTGCAGGCGAGTCCATTATAGGGATGTTATTGTCCTGTAACCACTCCGCCGCAGCCGTGCATTATGGACAGGTGCTCGATCATGTTGAAAGATGCAATCGCCATCCCTGAATTGCTCTTCAACAGTGGGATGAAAGAACGTGCTCAAAATATCAGTGTAGGGCTATGCTGTGATAGAACTACTCAAAACAACAAGGGGTGCAAGCTCCCTCCATCGAAAACACGACCACACCATAACACCACCGCCTCCGAATTTTACTGTTGGCACTACACAAGCCAGCAGATGACGTTCACCGGGCATTCACCATACCCACATCCTGCCATCGGATCGCAACATTGTGTACCGTGATTTGTCACTCCACACAACGTTTTTCCACTGTTCAATCGTCCAATGCTTACTGTCCTTATATCAAGAGAGGCGTCGTTTGGCATTTACCGGCGTGATGTGTAGCTTATGAGCAGCAGCTCGACCATGAATTCAAAGTTTTCTCACCTCCCGCCAAACTGTCATAGTACTTGCAGTGGATCCTGATGCAGTTTGAAATTCCTGTGTGATGGTCTGGACAGATGTCTGCCTATTACACGTTACGACCCTCTTCATCGGTGATCTCTGCCAGTCAACAGATGAGGTCGGCCTGTACGTTTTTGTGTTGTACGTGTCCCTTTACGTTTCCACTTCACTATCACATCGGAGACAATGGACCTAGGGATGTTTACTAGTGTGGAAATCTCGCGTGCACATGTATGACACAACTGACACCCAATCACGTAACCACGTTCGAAGTCCGTGAACTCCGCAGAGCGTTCCATTCTGCTCTCACGATGTCTGGTGACTACTGAGGTCGCTGATATGGAGTAACTGGCATTAGGTGGTAGCACAATGTACCTAATACAAAAACCTTACGTTTTTGGGGGTGTCCGGATACTTTTGATCACATAGTGTACATGACAATATTTTTCAGTACAGTCGGAAAGTCTCCATAAAAGTCGATCGGGAAGTTCAACCAATCGTTCAGTTTCTCCACTATAGAAATGCGTTCCGTGGTCATAGAGCCAATCGAGAAACCCTGTGTGAGCATCCTCGTGGATGGAAAACCTCCCCCTCCGTCCCACCCCTATGTGTTCGTTCAGCTTGCCGAACAGATAGCAGTCGCACCGTGCAAGGTATAGACTTACCCGTCAGCATCATTCACATCTGTGCTGCCTTGATCAAACTGCTGGCACAATTTCACTATGGCCAAATGAGATACTGGATTTCACTATGAATCTGTGCAATATAGATGACTTTTCTACATGAATAGTGCTGTCCCGCAACTTCTTCTATGGAGTTCGTTTGCAGTTACTGCGCCATTTCGATAGCAAACTGTTATGTACCGCAGCTGAGCGAACTGTCTCTGCAGAGAACTCGAAACATTTACTCTGCTGACAACATTGTTTCGCAATGGTCTTAGCTTGGGTTTATATATGTAACTTACTCTCTGAAGTCCTTGCGTGGTCAGAAATAATCATAACAAAATACTTCTACGGAAAAGACTATGAGGTGTGGCATGTAGCCTTACCAACAGATTGGTCGTGTGAGGATGCCCGGGTCTGTGATCGTGCAAACACACGCACGCCTTCAATAATTCAAGACAGTTGTGGTGGAGGTGGAGGCACGCTATCTGATGAGCGCAGCCAATGGCACGGCCCCACGGGAAGTTGATGATACTCCGAGGAGCGTAGGGAACGATGCAGGAGACCTGTACCGCCGACTAGGCAAGGTCCTAGGGGAGAGGGTTTGCCGTTGCCTTCCTCCGTCCGTAATGGAGATGATGATGATGAAGACAATATAACAACACCCAGTCATCTCGAGGCAGGGAATCGAACCCGGACACCGTGCGCGGGAAGCGAGGACGCTACCACAAAACCACGAGCCGCGGACCCGGGTAGCTACTCCGCAAGATCCAGGGGACTTCTCCACCTACACACACACACACACCCCTCTGTGCGCTATTCCACCGGTTTACGCCCCAACACTACTGGACGAGCAAGTTCACATCGAAGAACACGAAGTTATCCTGTCTTTCCGGCAGAGGCATCTCCCCATCTTGTCTGACGAAACAGTGAAACACCCAGAACGGGAAGAGGGAACGAAATGAAACTTCGCAGGCTGAGATGCTGTGTGTGATTATCGAGCCAAATTTAGGAAGAACGTGGTGAGTCTCCTTTTCAGTATGACGTTGCAGACCCTCTGACACGGAAGCATGCACTGATTTGGTTGAGAGTAGTGTCATAAAGCCGTTATATCTTCTCCCGAGGCACGTTGAACAGTTGTTTCTGATATGCTGGATACTCGCTCTGACATGAAGTTGACATCCTAGCTGGTCCCACAAGCTTTCTATCGGGGACCAATCTTGGGATGTTGATGCCTACAGGAGTTCTTCATCATCACGCAGACAGTTTATAGGGACGTGTTCCATGTGTGGACGAACATTCTCCTGCTGAAAAATGGTATTATGATTATGTCGCATGACAAGTAACACATGAGGGTGGAGGATGACAGTGGCTTACGACCTTGCCTCGGTCATTCTCAGCCATGGCCTGAAGTCATGCCAGATGGATACCCGCTGCATGACGCCAGGCATAACACCGCAGTGCCTCTCCAAAACATTAGACAAGTGGAACTTCTCCCCGGGTCGCCGCCATATTCGCCGACAATGGTCATCCGGGGTAGTCCAGAACCGCGATTCATCGCTGAACACCATGCGACGCCGTTCATCGGCAGTCCAGGCCCCCGCTAACGGCACCACTACAAACGCAACCGCTACTGTTATGTTAATGGCAGCCAGTGTACGGGATAGTAATCCCCTATTTCAGCTGCTGCTGGTCTCCGATCAGTCGTGTGAGATGACAGACTGTTGCAGGGAGTACATTAATTGTTCTGGGATGGCAGGCACAGATGTTAAAGTGTTACGATGTCAAAGGTAGACAATACAGCTATCCTCCCTAGTGGCTGTCAGACGTGGTTGATTGGAACGTTGGCGATGTCTGCTCTTACCCTCCCTTCCGCGTGCAGTCCAACAAAGAGCAACTGTCACACCCGAATGGCTCAGAAATCTGGGTAGTGTATGATTCCAAATGGAGACTCACAACGAGGTACCTTTCAAACTATGTCAGGCGCTGATACCGCTGTCTCATGCGCTTACGCAGCACTTGCATGCCTTTTAAAGTTGTCACTCAACATCTGACGATGTTCACGCACGCTTATTGGAAGAAGTAGTGGCAAATTATAAAGAAAGAAACGAACTCATGCATAAATATCTACAAAATTTATTCCAGAATGAGATTTTTACTCTGCTGTGGAGTGTGCGAGTATATGAAACTTCCTAGCACATTAAAACTGTGTGCCGGACCGAGACTCGAACTCGGGACCTTTGCCTTCACGGGCAAGTGTTTTTTTTTCTGATCTCGTTTTGTTCATAATTGTTCGTTGGATATGTTCGGGGCGGACGTCCCATAGCACCTGTTGAAGATCATCGTTGATCCGTACCCTCAGTTTTTTTTTTATTACAGAGGGTAGGTAACCCTCTGACCCAACACGCTGAGCTACTGTGCCGGCTTGGCTTTGTCTGAGCTACCCATGCACAATTCACAGCTTTACTTCTGCCAGTACCTCGTCTTCTACCTTCCAAACCTCACTGAAGTTCTCCTGCGAATCTTGCAGAACTAGCACTCCTGGAAAAAAGTATATTGTGGAGACATGGCTTAGCGACAGCCTGGGGGACGTTTCCAGAATGAGATTTTAGCTCTGGAGTAGTGTGTGTGCTAATAGAGCACTTGCGTGCGACCTGCAAAGGTCCTGAGTTCGAGTCTCGGTCCGGCACATAGTTTTAATCTGCCAGGAAGTTTCATATCAGCGCACACTCCACTGCAGAGTGAAAATCTCGTTCTGGGAACATCCCCCAGGCTGTGGCTAAGCCATCTCTCTGCAATATCCTTTCTTCCAGGAATGTCTTGCGACGTCCGCCCCGAGCAGATACAACGAACCAAAGCGAACAAAATGAGATTAAAGAAAAAAAAGAAAAGAAAAAGATGGTAGAGCACTTGCCCGCGAGAGGCGAAGGTCCCGAGTTCGAGTCTCGGTCTGGCACACAGTTCTGATCTGCCAGAAAGTTACAAAATTTACTGCCGATTCATTTTTTTTATTCAATTAAAAGTTTCGACTGACAAGTACGTACCTTATCCTTAAGTATCTCACTGAGTTTGGTATTAATTCGTATTGTACTTGCCGCTCTCGTAAACAAATTGCGCAGCGCGATGTGACCAAATACCGACAAAAAAGGATGTCGTTGAATTATAACAAAAAAGTGATCAACTCTCGAATGAATGTGACAGCTTTTGAATATGGTACAATGGCAGGGAACTCAACGCACTTATTGAATTAAGGCCCTATATTCTGCCGAGCTGCGTTATCATCTTATGCAAAAGGACGGTGGGAGCCACTGCTCCTGACTGATTGCGGCTCCCGTGCCGTCGATAGACGCTCGCTGCAGCTCTGAAACCTGCCTACTCACTTCGACTAATATTGTTCGTAATACTCCTCTATGTGAACTGCTCTGGTATCGTCCTCTGTGAAAGTTACATTAGCTGCTTGCACACCGGCCAGATAAAGACAGTCTCACTACAAGCACGTGAGAGTAAAGAACACGTCAAATGTCCAGGTGCACTTAGGGCTTCTTAATTTTCCCACTCTGCTTACAGAGTGACGAGTATACAGCTCAGACAGACGCACCGGTACATCTACTCGATAATCAGTCGCAGTGTAGGCGCCCCCTTGTTGTGCACAATATGGTGCACACAGAGACACGTCCTGTCGGTCACGCAGAAGGCTCGGACCAGACTGCCCGTTACACAAAACTCACGACTCCGCTACTTCAAAAGAACAGCAGGAGGACCGCACTTTCCTGAACCAGTCACAGGACCCGTCTCTAAACGACAGCTCCCTTCCTACTTCGAGTCATACGGCTTTCCACCAATTCGTGATAGTCCACGTAGCAGCTGAGCGGAAACTTCCAGCAAAATTTCCATTTCCGCCAAATTTTTCAGAAGAGCAAATGGCTGTTGGTTTATAAATAAAAAGAAAGTTGTGGGTGTTGGACTGCGGCCGGACTGGAGCCATTTCCCCTCAACAGGCTTCGCTTCCCACCCCACCTTCTGCAAACTCTCGCGGCCAGAGCCCGTATAAGTATGTACTGCCGAGAGACGGCTTCCAGCTGGCAGGACTGCGTTCCCTGGTGTGCCGTTGACTCCAGAACGCGGCCGACCCCCGGCGACACCACGCGTTTTCTCAGCAGAAATATTGCGCCGTATTCTGACTGCCAATTATGCCTTGAGATTGGAATACAGTCGATTAGTAACGTCATCCTCATTGCTCGCATACGTCAATGCTCCAGATAACTTTTACTCGATCTCTTACTGCAGTTAAAATAAAGTGCTGTTCTAATTACGTCACGTTAGACGTCCATAAAATCCTATGCGTTACATTATACATCATACCAGGCTTGGTAACAAAACACGAAACACAATAATGAACTCTGAAGGCCATTATAGCTGTTGCAGAGGATTGCAACTCTACACCCACCGATTGTGTGCACGTGTCGAAGTTACGTTGACATCCGCCCATCTCTTGTAGGGGCTTCAGCTTTTTTGTCAGGGAATGTATAAACAAACCGTCCGTTTCTCATTAGTCCTCCGGTCATCTCCCACTTTGCATACTCAATTTCATTTTCTTTATTCCATTGCTGATGTTGCACTCTGAATATATCTGAGGAATCGTAGCCCTGTAACAGTTGTTGGCAAGTGGTTAGACGGAGTTTAATTTTTTTAATAGAGGTGCAGCTCCTCCACGCCCACACCGGCATGATGGCCAACACAATAGGTCTACTGCCATCTCTGCATAAGCGTTAGTTTACACTAAAGTGAGGTGTCGCAGGATGTGGGTACTGCGATGTTTGCGTACGTCTGCTTAAGATTAACCATTAATACGTGCTCATCTGGAGATAGATTGGGTCGAAGTCGAACGAAGGGTAGCGGTTTCAAGGGTAGAGGAAAAAAAGTGCCAAGGCAAGAGCCAAGGGAAAAAAAACCTCTGCGATAGGTCGGGTGGTAAGAGCAGTAGCGGATGTCTTGCTGCCTGCGATAGGTCGTGCAAGGATCGGCTTTGTTAGTAGTGCGTATCATGTATGTCGATACCTTTGACGTTGTGCGGTTGTGTTGCTCGAAGGCTGGTGCTGGGTGCCGGTGTAGAGTCCTCGTTCAGCGTCAGCAACCTGCAACAGTTAGGTTTATTATCGTTTTTGTGTCTAATAGGTCATATATCGGAAGCACAGTGTGAGGGAGTGTTGGGAGATTGTTCGTGCGTCTGTGGGCGAGCTCGTCGGTGTCCCTGCTGTGGCCTGTTGGTCGGCTCTAATAGCAGCTGGTAGTTGCCAGTCAGTGTTGCTGATATGCAGGGGCCTGCCGACGTTTGTCGCTTGTTTGCGTATGTTAGTTTACCATAGGTGACTATGCCCTAGCTAGCAGTGTCTTTGGCCGCTTGTGCTTCCACCTATGGTTGTGATCGTAGTTTCCCACAGTAAGGATGAAAGAATTGTTCGAGTGTCTCGAGTTCCTGTATAGTCGTGTGGAGTACTCTTAAATCTCTTTATGTAGTGATTTCTGAAGGGGGGTTTTCATCTCTGTATAGAATGTCTAAATCTAATTAAAACTGCTCAAAAAAGTCTTGAATCATCCTCATGACTTGCATAGTAATTTTTTTTGTTACTGGAAACCTCATTCTCAACACGCTTTTTTGACCACATGTAACTGTTACATATCGTGTATACCTGTGAAATAGCTGTGAAATTCAGGTAAAAGCAAACCTACATTCTGATTTCGGCTCAATATACTGGTTAATGCACGTCCAGTGGTGAACGTGACTACGTGGGTTCAAAATGGTTCAAATGGCTCTGAGCACTATGGGACGCAACTGCTGTGGTCATAAGTCCCCTAGAACTTAGAACTACTTAAACCTAACTAACCTAAGGACATCACACACATCCATGCCCGAGACAGGATTCGAACCTGCGACCGTAGCGGTCGTGCGGTTCCAGTCTGTAGCGCCTTTAACCGCTCGGCCACTCCGGCCGGCGACTACGTGGGTTGTGCTCACTTTTCGGTCTGTCAACACATCGCAGAAAGCGGCCCAAAATAATTCACTCAGTCCCTCACTAATCATGTAGGCAACAAAACGTGGGATGACGAAGAGAAGGCTGAAATACTGTCTTCAGAAACTGCTTCACCGCGGATGATCGTAATCTTATTTCTCACACGAACGCCGAAATGGCAAATACTCAGATAAGTGATCGCGGAATGAAATAGCAGTTCCAGTTATTTAACAGTGGAAAGGCATATGGACCAGATGATTTGCCTGTAAGAGTCTGCTCATATACAGACGGAAGTTGCTCCCCTTCTTGCAGTACTAAGAGAATATCGAATGTAGCTGGAGCAAAGTAGTGTACCTAGCGACTAGGAAAAATCGCAGGTCATTCACATTTTGGAATAGGGTAGTAGGACTGTCGCACATAATTGATGTGTTGGCAGAAGAGCCAACACCGTTTTGCTAGAGGAGGCCGAAATGCACGCTTTTAAGCTCACGCAAGCTGGCGTGAGGTCTGGAAAATGACAAAGAATTATAGTAGCCAAAAATAGTACATAGCTGATGTAATACTTAACTTTAATCCATAATTGGAGAACATCGCTCTTGACGGTACATTAATAACAATCTCCATATAAACTGGTAATGGCGCCTTGCTAGGTCGTAGCAAATGACGTAGCTGAAGGCTATGCTAACTATCGTCTCGGCAAATGAGAGCGTATTTGTCAGTGTAGCTTCGCTAGCAAAGTCGGCTGTACAACTGGGGCGAGTGCTAGGACGTCTCTCTAGACCTGCCGTGTGGTGGCGCTCGGTCTGCAATCACTGACAGTGGCGACACGCGGGTCCGACGTATACTAGCGGACCGCGGCCGATTTAAAGGCTACCACCTAGCAAGTGTGGTGTCTGGCGGTGACACCACAATAATTATAGGATTGATGACGTCAATCTCTTGTAGAATTATGGAATGTATTTTATGGTTACATGCTATAGCGTTTCTGGATAACTAGAATCTGCCCCACAGAAATCAACATGGATGTCGAAAAGAGTGATCTTGCGAAACGCAAGCCGCTCTGTTCCTCCACGAGTTCACAGCGCCGTAGATACTCGCGCTCAGGTTGGTGCCGTGTTCCCTCCGGAAGGCACTGGCCACATTTCCATACGTTTGGTGAAAATAAATACGAGCTTATCGAATATTGGATCAGATTTGTGTCTGGATTTAGGACTTCCTTGTAGACACGTCTCTCATAACAAAACAAAATCTACAAATGTAAAGGTAATTTCAGGATTATCTCAAGTAAGTGTGATAGGACCGTTGTTGTTTACGATATATGTGAATGATTTAGTAGATAACGTCAGAATCTCCATGAGTCTGTTTGTAGATGATGTGGTTGTCTACAAAAAGGTAGCAACACCAGAAGACGTAGGGACCTGCAGGAAGACCAGCAGAGAATCGATGATTGGTGCAGGAGTTGGCAGGTGATACTTAACGTAGATAAATGTAAAGTATTGTGCACAAGTAGACGAAGAAATCCACTACTTTGCGGTTTTTTTATTGAGGGTAAAAGACTGGGGACAGTAAGTACGGTAAAATATCTAGGAATAACTAATGGAGCCAGTCAAAAATGGAATGACCACACAAAACAAACAATAGAAGAAGCAGAGTCCAGGCGGAGATTCACAGGAAGAATCTTAGGGAGATGTAATTCATCAAAAGGAGGGAGCTTACAAAACACTTGTTCGACCGATTCTTGAGTATAGGGTACCAGTATAGGACCTTTAGCAGGTTGGTTTAATAGAAGAGACAGACAAGATCCGATGAAGGACGACGCATTTCGTCACGGCATCGTTTAGAAGGCGCGAGTGAATTACAGAGATGCACATCAAACAGTGACAGGCACTACAAGACAGGCGTTGTGCGTCACGGAGAGGTTTATTATTGAAATTCCGAGAACGTAGATTCCTTGAAAAGTCGGACAACACATTACTTCCTCCCACATATGTCCCACGAGTTGACTACAAAGAGAAAGTCCAAGAAATTAAACCTGATAGCGAGGTTTAGCATCAGTCTTCGTGAGTGAAACAGAGGAGCAAGAACTGATAGTGGTATCAAAAGTACTCTCCGCCACACTCCATAAGGTGGCTGGCGCAATATAGGAGGGTTGGAACTTTAATTGTGACAACTATTTATTTACAGCTCTTACAAAATTGATAAGTGCTTCAAAGTTTTACTGACCTTCAAAGTAGTCACCAGCATTCTGTACAACCCGTTGCCAGCGATATGGAAGTCGTAGGATACTCTTAGCAGTGCCACTTGTGTTGACAGTTCGAGCAGCGCGGTCTATTGTTCGACGAATTTGTAGCAGTTCTGAAGCGAATACCGTGAAGTTTAGAAATCGAGGGCTTAAGTCGGGGGAGTGGAGTAGGTGGTATAGCACTTAGCAGCACCATCAGCCAAACAAATCAGTAACAGCTTGCACTGTATATGCTGGGGCATTGCTCTGTAAAATGATGGTCAGGTCCTGCAGAAAGTGTCATCTCTATGCTGTTCATTTTTGGACACAAACTACGACCAGCTTAGAGACAGAACACGTATCTATTTTGTACAATCTGTAAATAAATAGTTGCCACTATTATGTATGTGTAGATGTAGCTGAATGATCTAAACCTCATACTGCTCGTGCATTGTCATTTTCTGGCAGGAGTTGTTATTAGCAAGGGAAGATGCCCATCAAACTGGCGTTATTCGAACTGTAGTGGCACCATCGTTTAGGATGGGGAAAGTTAGTTTTGTGCGATATTCTGAACACAAGTCACACCCAGATGTAGGCCGGATTGCAGTAAGTTACGCTGACCAGCGATTGCGAAGTGGAATGGAGGCCACAGGGCCGTCGAACCGTTGAAAAGAGTAAACGCAGCGGTTCGCATGTCGCAAGCTACAGGCAGAAGGGGACCAATGGCGCAACAAGGGTGTGGGGCGTACGTGACTCGGAGCAATGCGATAGCGAAACAGATGCGCGCAGCCGAGTATAAATAGGTGTTGTTTTCTAACGAGATCGATTCAAGTGTGGCAGCTATCCAGGACGGCGGGGAGTGTCACTCCGCCGGGCTACATGCAGGGCGAAGGCGTCTCAGTCCACGGCGGGTCGTTGGTTCGACCCTCTGAGACCGAAGCCAGCCAGGGCAGGCCACTCTTCGGCTCGCTACCGCGGGCAGTCGTCTCGGCTCCCGACACACGCCAGAGACTACTGAGGCGGGGGGCCACAGATTCTGACGCAGGATCGCGGGAAGGCTGTGCTGATCCATGTCCTTCCGGCGTCTTTAAATTGGCAAGTCAGTGGTGCGTACCCAGTGAGCCACGTCTGCCTCGGCTCTGGTCGGCGGGCGCCCTCTGCCGCTACTATAGGACGGCCGGCGGCAGCCATCCAACCCACTAGCACTTGGAGCCTCTTCCTACGACACCATATTTCATGCTTGCTGCAGGAAGCCTTACCCTTGTGAACATTGAAAGCTAGGCTTTTTTCTTGCTGCCTTATTTGTAATGAGTCTTCTTTCGCTTAGAGAAATGAAAGTAAATCCTCCGTTTTTCGTGTTAATTTGTTCGATAATCATTTCTGCTCCTGTCCAGCTTTCCTACGACTACAGATGCTGCATCACTCTGTAGCCAAAATCTCTTTGCCGTTATGTACGAAAGCGTACACAACAGATAGTATGTAACTTGATCCAGACATCTAGGCGCCCTTTACCGATAACAGTGCAAACACTTCAAGCACCGTGATGCTCGGGAAAGCTGAGTAGGGAACACCTAGAGCGAAAGCAGTGACCGTCGTGTTATCTTCACTGACTGATGCTGTATTCATCGGACGCTTGGTGGTCGTTACTGAAGAGTAGGGGGGTAGTCATGTACCACAGGTTCAGCAGGGCGGTGGGCCAGTCACGGCTTAGGCCAGTATCATGCACGAATGTCAGGAACTTCTACCGCTAGCGCGAGTACTTTGAGAGACCTATTTAGTACCGTGACAGGATCCTCCAACGCACAGTGCAGTCCAAAAGAAACATCTTCGTGACGGATACGTATTTGAAGACGACAATGCAAGAGCACTCATTCCGTGAGGAAACAGGAATTAAACAGATGTAGCGGCCTGTGATACTTGACGGAATGAGCCCGACCGATCATGCACGGGACCAACTGAAACTTAAAGTGTGTCATCTCAGGAGCCGCACCCACACACTGGACGGACTGAGGGAGTCTGTCGTTGAACAGTGAGACGACACGTCTCGAACACTTCGTAGGCAACATTCCTAGGAGGATTCAGGAGTGAATTCACTTTTTAGGCAGAATGTTCCGTTTAGAATTGGTTTACTTGGCCAAGTAAATGGCAATATGAACTGATTTTTGAAATCTATGCATTATTTTGACCCATGTGATTAAGTAACAGACACGATCAGAAATGAAAGATTTCTCAGTAGTTCACAATTGCATTAATAGAGCAACGGTAATTAGCAGGCATAGCAGTAGAAAACTGAATACAAGCCAACACGAAAAATCATCTTTAAATGCTAAAAATAGTGAATGTACACTCCTGGAAATTGAAATAAGAACACCGTGAATTCATTGTCCCAGGAAGGGGAAACTTTATTGACACATTCGTGGGGTCAGATACATCACATGATCACAATGACAGAACCACAGGCACATAGACACAGGCAACAGAGCATGCACAATGTCGGCACTAGTACAGTGTATATCCACCTTTCGCAGCAATGCAGGCTGCTATTCTCCCATGGAGACGATCGTAGAGATGCTGGATGTAGTCCTGTGGAACGGCTTGCCATGCCATTTCCACCTCGCGCCTCAGTTGGACCAGCGTTCGTGCTGGACGTGCAGACCGCGTGAGACGACGCTTCATCCAGTCCCAAACATGCTCAATGGGGGACAGATCCGGAGATCTTGCTGGCCAGGGTAGTTGACTTACACCTTCTAGAGCACGTTGGGTGGCACGGGATACATGCGGACGTGCATTGTCCTGTTGGAACAGCAAGTTCCCTTGCCGGTCTAGGAATGGTAGAACGATGGGTTCGATGACGATTTGGATGTACCGTGCACTATTCAGTGTCCCCTCGACGATCACCAGTGGTGTTCGGCCAGTGTAGGAGATCGCTCCCCACACCATGATGCCGGGTGTTGGCCCTGTGTGCCTCGGTCGTATGCAGTCCTGATTGTGGCGCTCACCTGCACGGCGCCAAACACGCATACGACCATCATTGGCACCAAGGCAGAAGCGACTCTCATCGCTGAAGTCGACACGTCTCCATTCGTCCCTCCATTCACGCCTGTCGCGACACCACTGGAGGCGGGCTGCACGATGTTGGGGCGTGAGCGGAAGACGGCCTAACGGTGTGCGGGACCGTAGCCCAGCTTCATGGAGACGGTTGCGAATGGTCCTCGCCGATACCCCAGGAGCAACAGTGTCCCTAATTTGCTGGGAAGTGGCGGTGCGGTCCCCTACGGCACTGCGTAGGATCCTACGGTCTTGGCGTGCATCCGTGCGTCGCTGCGGTCCGGTCCCAGGTCGACGGGCACGTGCACCTTCCGCCGACCACTGGCGACAACATCGATGTACTGTGGAGACCTCACGCCCCACGTGTTGAGCAATTCGGCGGTACGTCCACCCGGCCTCCCGCATGCCCACTATACGCCCTCGCTCAAAGTCCGTCAACTGCACATACGGTTCACGTCCACGCTGTCGCGGCATGCTACCAGTGTTAAAGACTGCGATGGAGCTCCGTATGCCACGGCAAACTGGCTGACACTGACGGCGGCGGTGCACAAATGCTGCGCAGCTAGCGCCATTCGACGGCCAACACCGTGGTTCCTGGTGTGTCCGCTGTGCCGTGCGTGTGATCATTGCTTGTACAGCCCTCTCGCAGTGTCCGGAGCAAGTATGGTGGGTCTGACACACCGGTGTCAATGCGTTCTTTTTTCCATTTCCAGGAGTGTATTTCAGCAACAGGACTTATAATTGGTAACGGTATCATGGAGATCTAAACCCGACTTGCAGTTATTGTAGTGGAACATTAACACTGTTGTAGAATCACATACAGCGTCCCTGCAAGTTGTACCAATGTCAGACTCACTTTATTCGCATCAAACGCACACGTGAAAGGGTATACTAAGAGCTAGAATAAGGGTTGCTATCTTTGACGTCAAAATATCATGTAATTATCAAATGAATCAATCAACGTAGCCAAAAGTTACGTATTAAACTAAACGTTTATGGAGTGGGTTCAAAGTAACATTCTCGTGAATGCAGTTACGTAAAATGTAAGTGACCAGGGAAAGCAAAATAAAGAGAGAATGTCTGTGCACTGCTGCGTACAACTGAATAGCTAAATTAAATGTACTGGATAATACATTACCTTTTAGAGCATAACGACGTATGTTAGATAATCCATAAATATGTAGTCGTCATTTGTACAAACTTTCTGTACATGATGTAAAGCATTTAATGAGATGATCTGAGGAGAAGACTAGCTGAATTGACTGTAATATTCTTCGGATTAAGCGGCTAATGTCGGAATCTGGACTAAGCCTCGTACCTTCTGAACTGAACAATGACAATGGATTTGTAATGACGCGTGGAACGCGAGTCCAGTCGCTGTATTCGTAGCAAGTTCGTAGTATGAATCAGTGATAAATTAACCATGGTACGCACCCACCTCACATATGACTAACGAAATAATTTCGCAAACTGGAAGTGTCAACGGATAACTTCAGTAATAGTTACCACATTACCAAACAGCAACCCTCCGACAAACCGCGTTTAACACCCAACTCTCAACTTTGCCGTCCACACCGAACAGCGAACGGCACAGTACTGACCTGAATAACAGTGGAGAGCAGAACAAAGTAAAGCGAATCTGAAACCATACCTCCGCGTGCTCTGTGAACAGCGAACCTACTGTATAACACTCTAGGGTATTATTACAATAGCGCTACCCGTCTTACAGAATTTAAGATTGAAAGTAATAGTGTATAATTCGTCAACTGAAGGGTTACGTTTTGAAGGGATGCAATAGTTACACTAGCGGGAGTCGACGTAACAATATTATAGTTGAAAAATATAGCTGCGGACACGTAAATGAATGTAGTCGTCAGCCTAATTAGGCGAAAGTAATTACATACATAAACAAAGTAAACTAACTGCTGTATTAAACTTAAATTAGAAACCTGTTTGCTAATTCAGACACGATAACAACAGCACACACTAGCATGCATTAGCAAAATAACTAGTAATGAACAGAGCTGGTGTTTGTTCAAATTTTGTTGCAACAGACTATTTCACTCTAGTATACACTGTTTATTTTAGAGTGTAAATTATAATGCTAATTACACCGTACCACTCGCCAGGGAAAAATAGAATGCATTGGCTTATGAACTTTGATACCAAGCGGATCGTTCCACACTAGAGAATACACGCAAAACTAAAAGAATTGCTCTATGAAATTTGACGATGCTTTCGGTTATTATAATGATTCAGTTTGACACCTTCATTTTGTTTTAAGATGAAATCTCGGAACATTTGTGTAACATGAGTAGGATCGTATCAAGATAAATGATTGTGGATAAATCAGGGTTGGTGACACGAATTTTTAGCACGTAAATACAAGTGCGATCTGGATGTGGCCATCTTCTATGGCTGAGGAACGAAGCTGTATGATTCAATCACGGCTCTTGAAGTACGATTGCTCTGTACGGAATCTTCCTCGCGTCGGAAATGCAAGTTTCAGAGCTACCTAATAAATGCCATCATAAACAGAAAATAGCAGTCTTCATCCAAGGCATATTTATTCCATTTTTTCTGCAATCCTTGCCTCAGTGAATAGTCGAGGTGTTAATTCCTTGGACTCCGGCCACAGAATGTATGATCCCACAAATACTGACCGCGTTATATCTCGCCCTTCCACTTTTTACATTCCTGTCGAAGCCTTTTCGTTGCGGAGGGACTTCCCGCCCCCTCTCTCCCCTCCAGCTTTCCTATTGTATACAATACTACGTGCCCTAAAAGCATGAACCAGTTATGTTTCACAATACACTACATAAAATGACATAGTTTCGGAAAGTAGTTTGTAAAATATTTCCGGATTACATCAGATAACACAGTGAGAAAATATTTACATATATCTCGTTTATGAATTCGCATAATAAAGATATTAAAATGCCAGATACTTGACACAAGTGTTACAAACCCTCTGGCCTACGACACCCCCAAGCGCTTCCAGCGTGCTTCCTTCACCCTTGACATACCAAACTGCTGAAGACAGCCTGTCTGAGACATAGTAAAGAATCAGCTTTGCAATGACACTGCGATAACTATTTCAAGAAGTAATGTAAATAAAGAAAACGTGAAAATGAGTATTGGAAGTGATGACTGAACAGGCAAGTCTAAAAGTTAATGCCTCATGTGTATTTTCATTGTGTAAAACCATTGTGTAAATCGAGCATCGAGTTTCGGAGAAGTGCAGTGTGGTAGCAGATAAATAAAACTACCATGGGCTATGGTGGACTATGGTAAGTAAGAGAAGACTACGGTAGTTTTCCTAGTAGCTTTGGCCAGTTAAGGTCATAACCTATATTATTTGTGCCTTAGGTGTGTTGGATACGTATAACAACTGCTTTCTTTAAGTATGCCATCGGTCTCTTACTACATTTCCCTAAAATCAAGAGAACCGTCTTGAAACGGAATGAGGATACACAAAGGGCCGTGTACCGTACAGCACCTTTTGGCTCCACATAATCTCCTGTCTTTTACTTAGACATAGACAGTATCATGCGCTGTCCATTCCGCCGGAGGTTCGAGTCCTCCCTCGGGCATGAGTGTCTGTGTTGACCTTAGCGTAAGTTAGTTTAAATTAGATTGAGTAGTGTATAAGTCTAGGGACCGATAACCTCAGCATTTTGGTCCATTAGGAATTCACACACACACACACACACACACACACACACACACACACACACACACACGTAAGTAGTATTAATAGCAGAATGAGATTTTCACTCTGCAGCGGAGTATGCGCTGATATTAAACTTCCTGGCAGATTAAAAATGTGTGCCGGACCGAGTCTCGAACTCGGGACCTTTGCCTTTCGTGGGCAATCTCATTTTGGTAATTTTGGTAATCTCATTTTGTTCGTGATAGTTCGTTGTAATTGTTCGTGGCGGACGTCCCCTGACGCCCGTTGAAGTTCATTTTTGAGCCATCGACTCAGTTTTTTTTATTACAGAGGGCTGCTAACCCTCTGACCGAACACGCTGAGCTACTGTGCCGGCTGTTGCGTCAACTAGAGCCGAGCAGCCGGCCGCCCGGGACTAACCAACTGAGCTACCCGAGCACGACTCACGACACGTCGTCACAGCTTCACTTCTGGCAGTACCTCGTCTCCTACTTTCCAAACTTCACAGAAACTCTTCTGCGAACATTGTCCGCGAAAGGCAAACGTGCCGAGTTCGTGTCTCGGCCCGGCACACAGTTTTAATCCGCCAGGAAGTTTCAGTATTAATAGCAGAATTGGAACTGCCAATGTCTAATTCAGGTTTTACTCGAAAACTGTTGATTTGTAAAGTGAAACAGAGGGATGCTCTAGCAAAAACAAAGAAAACAGTACAGATTTATCATATAGCGCTACAAAACGCATTTTCCTTATGAAAAGGTAAAATTAAAATAAAACGGAAAACGGAAACATATCAAACATCGCTTCAGTACTTCATCGAGCTTATGTAAAACCCGCTTCCTTTACTCCTGAAAAACTTTCGGACTTATCAATTATAATAGGAAACTCTTGCCTTTGTTCATGATGAAGAAAATTCTACTGAGTACAGAATAAGAAAAGCAATTATACAGATTTTTTTGTGTATTTCTGCACGTAGACTGTATTTGCATCTAAAGTAACTGCTTTGGCTACATGACTGCAAAGTTACGTGGAGCAACTATTTCTTTTTTTTTTTTTAATATATATTTTGTAAGTATATAAAGTACAGAGTGGACTACCACTGAACGATGTGCAGTTATAATTCTGTTAAAAACGGACGTCGTCTCGTCTTCCCCCCAGTTCCTCTCACACACGTTCATTTATATTTTATTCTTAGTATAGGTTAAAAACAGTCTGGGTTGCAATTTTAGTTTTTTATTTTTCTACGACGCGTTTCGCCTTATTTAGGCATCTTCAGGTTATCTTTTCTAGATGGACGCGAGATGCACCAAGATTTGCATAACGCGTTCCTGCTCACAGGAGTGAGTATGCAGATCTTGGTTCCTCTCGCGTCCATCTAGAAAAGATAACCTGAAGATGCCTAAATAAGGCGAAACGCGTCGTTAAAAAATTAAAAACTAAAATTGCAACCAAGACTGTTTTTAACGAATACTGTTAAGCACTGGTTTGCTGTATGCCACATACGGATTGGAAGAATTTCTATATTTTATTCCTTACTAATGCTACCAGTCCTTCCGCTAATCCTACCATTTGTTATGTCATTTATGTAGTATACTAAAACTACCGGAGCCTACTTTCGGAAGAGCGCAGCCGTGTGTGGTAGCCTTAGGTGAGGTGCACCGCCCTCCCCGGATCGTTGCCAAGGGCCGCTGAACTGAAGTTCCGCGTGGCCCGGCGCACTCCCAGTGCTGTGACGGCTCGTAGTCGGTGGGAAGTCGCCCTGCTGTCTGCGGCAGACGCCACGAGCCTGCGCTAGCGGCGTGGCTCGGCGTGTGTGGGCGGCGGGGGGTGTGTGGCGGCGCGGCAGGTGTTTCCGTGTGTGTGGGGTGGGTGGGGGGGGGGCGGCTGCCGGCTGTTAATTAGATGCAGACGGCGCACAATGCCGGCCCGCACAATGGCGGCGCGCGGTCTCATAACGCACAGCCGGCAGCCGCGCTCTGCGGCCCACCGAGGCACGAGCTGTCGTCGTCGGCTGCATACCGCAGTAAACTAGGCGTGCTTTGGCCGACTCCGCGCCACTCCCCCTCCGTGCCCACCAGAAAAGTTTCATTATTAAGCGTCCGTTTCTAATTTTTCATTCTTATTTTACGTTAACTGGCACAGTACAGGTGTCAACGGAAAGTAATAGTGTGTACAATTTTCTGAAATTTTTGATTTTCTTTGTTTGTAAATACCTGACATTGTCGGCTGGAGAACGATCAACTCATTCAGTATAAAGACAGCTTTTAATGTGAAGTTTTTTTCTTTTTTTTTTGTAATTGCCTTCTTGATAGCGAGTATGTACACTGGGATACTAGTTTCGACAGGACTAAGCTGCCATCTTCAGGTCTGCAAGGCTGCAAAAATCACAATAATATTTACGCAGTGGTAGTTGTAATTGCAAAATAACGATTTTACATCAGTTTGTCTGACGTACCCACAGAGTACAGGTTATGAAATCATGCTCTGAGATGAACCCCACGTTTGTTAGCCGGCCGGAGTGGCCGAGCGGTTCTAGGCGTTACAGTCTGGAACCGCGCGACCTCTACGGTCGCAGGTTCGAATCCTGCCTCGGGCATGGATGTGTGTGATGTCCTTAGGTTAGTTGGGTTTAAGTAGTTTTAAGTTCTAGGGGTCTGGTGACCTCCGAAGTTAAGTCCCATAGTGCTCAGAGCCCACGTTTGTTTTCGTACCATCGCCACGGAATATGAATTTTTACGAAAACAGAATTGCCTTTACACAAGTTATTTAAGTAAATATACAAATTGCAATATCTGTCTAAGATAACATTACTTCCTAATAAAAAGATTGTAGAATAACTGCGTCTTCATAGCAAAACAGACTCATAGAAGTGCGGAACATCGGGAAGTGTATGCATCCGGGTTGGCTGCTAGCTACAGACTGCCCGATACCAATGAAGCTGAAAGAGTAATGCAGAGGAGTACCACCAGATGACAGCAGTCTCATGAATAAAACCTGGTTCCTAAATCTCTGTCTTACCATTATATAATCTATCTAAAACCTGTCAGTATCTCCAGGCTTCTTCCATGTATACAACCTTCTTTTATGATACTTGAACCAAGTGTTAGCTATGATTAAGTTATGCTCTGTACAAAATTCTACCAGGCGGCTTCCTCTTTCATTTCTTCCCCCCAATCCATATTCACCTACTACGTTTCCTTTTCTCTCTTTTCCTACTACCGAATTCCTATCACCCATAACTATTAAATTTTCGTCCCCCTTCACTATCTGAATAATTTCTTTTATTTCAACATACATTTCATCAATTTCTTCGTCATCTCCAGAGCTACTTGGCATATAAACTTGTAATACTGTAGTAGGAGTGGGTTTCGTGTCTATCTTGGCCACAATAATGCGTTCACTATGCACTCCTATTTTGTTATTCATTATGAAACTGACTCCTGCATTACCCCTATTTGATTTTGTATTTATAACCCTGTATTCGCCTGACCAAAAGTCTTGTTCCTCCTGCCAGCGAACTTCACTAATTCCTACTATATCTAACTTTAACCTATCCATTCCCCTTTTTAAATTTTCTAACCTACCTGCTCGATTAAGGGATCTGACATTCCACGCTCCGATCCGTAGAACGCCAGTTTTCTTTCTCCTGATAACGACGTCCTCCTGAGTAGTCGCCGCCCGGAGATCCGAATGGGGGACTATTTTACCTCCGGAATATTTTACCGAAGAGGACACCATCATCATTTAACCAAACAGTAAAGCTGCAGTAAAGCTGCATGCCCTCGGGAAAAAAACACAGGTTATAAGGAATTACAAGTAAGAAAAATGAGGGTATAGAACTACTGACGCATAATATATGTTTACATTGCAATCTTGTGGAAAAATAACAAAATTTTCATCAATATTTTAGTGAAACGCAACGGCGTTGTTCAGCCTAGGGTACAGTTTTTTTGTAGATTTAGCTAGAGATAGGTAGTTATGGTGGTGGGCCTTATAGTTACCGAATGAAACAATCTGATACAGTGCCCAACGTTTTAGTGAGAAACACTAAAGTATTATCAAGACAGTGACAAGATATCATAAGGCATATATCCTCCAACACGGCTATTTATAATTCAAATTAAATACGACGTAAGAAATCCTCCATACCTTAGAGTTATTCTGTGGAACAGTTTGATATAGTGCTCCAGGTCTATGCGAAAAATAGTAAAACTACAGGCATTTTAGTAATAAAATACAGTTAATGACCAAATAGATGACTTCGATGTCACTACATGTCCAGCTAGCAGCTGAAAAGTATGAATTTCGAAATGTGATACTATAATAATTTCCTTTGTTATGATGTAATGTTATCTTAGGCATGTACCGGAATTTTTGTATTTGCTGTAATAACTTATGTGAAGTTAAGTTTGTTTTACTTCAGATTCACTGTTCGTTACTATGGTACGAAAACAAACGTGCGGTATACCGCACAGCATGACTTCGTAACCTGTACTCTGAGGGTACGTCAAAAGGAATAGACGTAAAATCGTTATTTTACGATTACGGCTACTACAGTGTAAATATTTCTGTAATTTTTGTAACCCTGCAGATCTGAAGATTGCAACTTAGTCCTGTCGAAATTATTAATTCAGTGTACATAATTGCACCAAAGTAATAAAAAACTTCATATCAGAAGCTTTCTTTACATCTCTTTGCTTTAGTTCTCTTCGCTGGATCCATGAGGATGACGAATTTGTTAACATCTTAGATCCACAAACTGCACCGACCGACCGCCGTGTCATCCTCTGCCAATGGCGTATGGTATGCAGGATGTGGCGCCAGCACACCACTCTCCCTGCCACTGTCAGCTTTCCTGAGCTTCTCATTCAACCAGCTGAGCGCACCACGTTGTAATCATCCGACCACGGAAAAGTCCCCGGCAGAACGAGAACTGAACAGAACCGCTCAGCTACGGATGTACTTGGTGAAAGCTGGCTTTTTAACGTTGACTGTATGCTGAAACAGTGTTTCCTGAATTTCTCCCTAATATTCTAAAATCTGTCAGACTTTTAAACATCCGTTTACAGATGCAGATCTACAACTGACGTAGCTACTCTACTTTTCAAAATGAACTTACGAGGGGGGGGGGGGGGGGCGGGGATGGCGTTCAGACAGTAATGCAACACTTTTTTTTTTCCTGAAAGTTGTTTGGTTGTGTTCAGGATTCCAATATACCACGTTATTCCCCATTGTTTTCGCTACAAAACATCCGTCCAATTCGACCGTCTTACGCCACATTACTGCCAGGACCCATATTCCCGCATAGCATCACGCTACTGTTCGACTTCGGAGCCAACGTCTTGCTGCATCAGTAGCCTCGCACCATCCACGATTTTACAGGCTGATGGTATGACTTCGAACTTTTTATTCGGAGGAAAGGTGGGGTGGGTACAATCCATGAATTGCCGTTTTGTTTGCGGTTCGAAGTGATGTAACCATGTTTCATCGCCTGTGGTGCCGTTCGACAAAACGTTGTCAGGATCAGCTTCGTAACGCGCAAGCAACTCCGCACAGATAGTACTTCGTTGCTCTTTATGGTTTTCTGTTAGGTGGCCGGGAACACAGCGGGTACACAACTTTAAGTACCTCAATTTGTGGACTAGTGTGTCAGGAGGTGTTTGATTGTGACCCGTCCATCACCTCAAATGAGAGTGTTCGCACGTCCCAATATTGCAGGAGTCACAGGTGTGTGCGGCCGGCACAGCACGCTGGAGATCGGACAGGTTTGAGCGACGTTGCAATCACGACGGAATCCGTGTCCAACGACTCACCGTGCTTTTGTTCTGCGAGCGCCTGTGAATATCTGCTTTTCCGCGAAAAGAAACTCAGTGACAGCTCTCTGCTTGGAAGGCACTTTCGGTATAGGCGCCATTTTGAAAGCTACGTATGGCACCGACACCTGTCGGCACTTCACGGAACCACAATAGCCGAAGTGTGATATTCCACAATGTCCCATAACAAATTCCGCGGCTTTTATCTTTGTTCTTTTTTTAACCGTAACTGGCTGACGTAAAAGTGCTGCGTCACTGACTGAACGACCCTCTTATTTACCGCGAGAGGAGGCGCAGTGGCTAGCACACTGGACTCGCATTCGGGAGGACGACGGTTCAATCCCGCGTCCGGCCATCCTGATTTAGGTTTTCCGTGATTTCCCTAAATCACTCCAGGCAAATGTCGCGATGGTTCCTCTGAAAGGGCACGGCCGACTTCCTTTCCAATCCTTCCCTAATCCGATGAGACCGATGACCTCGCTGTCTGGTCTCCTCCCCTAAAAACAACCAACCCTCTTATTTATGCAAATTACTTTTTACGAATGTGATTTTAGTTCATCTAAAAGGCGTCTGTCTGTCTCTAAACGAGACTGAATGAAAGAACAGTTCACAAGAATACTTAAAATGACTAACTTTTACGCAATTTAAATGTGCCCTATCACAAAAGCGCATTTGTTGAATTTACATAAAATTTCACTAACTGAATGCTAATATTGCGTCAAATGTTCATTTAGGGCCTACAACTAATTCTTCCCTTGCAACGGATAACGTGACTGCTCTGGCTGCACTGCAAATGTCGATCTGAAATAAATCATTGCGCAGCAGCTTTCGTTTTTATTTAATTTAAGTTAATGTTTTAGAAAATTCGTTTTTGATTCTCTTTTCAAAATTATTAATTATTTTTGACGCAAAAGTGTGCGGGGCGGGATTAGCAGAACGGTCTATGGCGCTGCAGTCATGGACTGTGCGGCTGATCCCGGCGGAGGTTCGAGTCCTCCCTCGGGCATGGGTGTGTGTGAGTTTGTCCTTAGGATAATTTAGGTTAAGTAGCGTGTAAGCTTAGGGACTGATGACCTTAGCAGTTAAGTCCCGTAAAATTTCACATACATTTGAACATTTATTTTTGACGTAAAAGTGTAAGGCCTGACAACACAAATTTTACCGAATTTGTTTCTTTGAACAGTTTACAAACAACAAAATTCAGTCCTCTTAACTAGGGAAAAGTAAATTTCGGCTGATATTGGTAATCAGCATTCCCTCTCTCCACGTTGACGTACTCTATCTCTGCTTCTGAAAAATATTTCTATAAGAAAAATTTGTTCCTTCAATTCCCAGTACAACATTATCTAACTAATCTCAATTAGGGAGGGCTAATTACAATACTGGTTGATGGTTCTCACCGGTTACCATCATGTAGATATTATTAGACACAATGAAATCCTCGCACAGCAATAATTACTGAAGTCGCTCTTGCAGCCAACAAACTCAGAGTAAGTTGCCTTTTTCTGAAGTGCCGTCTCTCTATACATTCATCTTAAAAATTATCCTACATCCTCAGGATACACACCACGGAACATCTCAAATAGAAATCTGTGCGGCACATCTGCCATCCAAGCTGCTCATTCCGTCATGATCTAAAACACTCTCTCTTTTTGCAATAATGCAATCTTTGGACTCCAGAGACCGTGGCTCTCTCGTGTGTTCAGCAAGCGAATTAACGTGGCAATATTCCGAATAAACAGATAATTTTCATTGTATTCACATTCAAGGACGCGTCAAGTGCTCTACTATGAGGGTTGACTGTAAAATAACGCCTCCACCTACGTAACTTTTCAACAGTTGGCAGCGTTGGTATCCTGCAGGTACTGGCTTGTTCCCTAGACTCTCCTCTACTGCTCCAGTTGGCGGGAAGCCTTAGTATTGAATGGTTGTGTTGTTACAGTGTAAAGTATGGAACCCTGCGCAGACGATCGGTTAATGCGAAGGTATCACCTCAGAGGAGATTCATCAGAGAATGAAAGCAGTTTATGGTGACTGTGTATTGATGTGAGTGCTGTGCGTCGTTGGGAGAGTTCGTTTAAAGATGTTGAGGGGGGAACATCTAACCTCCGTGACAAAACAATCAGTTGGACGTCCTGTGACAGCAACCACCTAGTTTCAAAAGGAAAATAATGACAGATTGATTCAGGACGATCGTCGTATCACTCAGAGAGAAATTGCAAGCACAATCGGCATTTCACAAGAACGTGTTGGTCACATTATTGCTTTGCTTGGCTATCAGAAGATCTGTGCACGATGGATAACCCAGGAACTCCTCTAACATTACGAGAATGAAGCTGACGCCTTTCTCCATTCAGTTGTGACAGGAGACGAAACGTAGGTGCACCATTACGACCCGGAGACGAACGTCGTTCTATGGAATATCGACGCCCCAGAAAAAGAAATTCAAGACGCAGCCCTCAACTGGAAAAATCATGGCCACGGTGTTCTGGAATGCAGATAGTGTTATCGATGTTGATCTTCTTGAACGTGGAACAACAACAAATTGAGAGCGATACATCACAACGCTGCGAATTCTGAAACAACGGCAACAAGAGTGCGAAAGAAAAAGGGAAATGTTTTCCTGCAGCATGACAATGCCAAACCACACACTTCACAGCAGAACTTCAGAGACAGAATCTCACCACCGTACGGGATCCTCCATACAGTCCAGATCTAGCACTTCCATCTGTTCCCGATAATGAAAGACGATCTGCAGGCACATCATTTTGCTTCTGATGAAGACTTTGAGAGAACTGTGAGACTGTGGTTGCGAAAACAGTGTCTCGACTTCTTCCGTGACGGCTTCGGAAAACTTGTTCATCGTTGGCAGAAATGTATCCAATTGGTTGGTGATTATGTGGAAAAGTGAATATTGGTAATTAAAGATCACATTCTGAGGATTATTTCTGCGTTTGATTTATTAAAATATTGCCATCCAAACCCAATTAACGAAGATGGAGGCATTCATTACTTTTCATTCAATCCTCGTATAATTTCATTTAATGTAACTGTGATTTACTATCGTTTCATTTAATGTACATAACTTTCAAGTGTTTGCGGTAATTCGTCATCAATAGTGTAGTTGCACGTTAGCACATGTTACATTCATTTACGTTCGTGGTCAACTGCCATTCCAGTCCCTTCACCAAGCTTCAGTGCTCTGCAGGTCCTTCTGCAGACTGTTACCGCCTTCTGTCGTTGCTGCCTTCTTATAGACAACCACATCGTCTGAGAACAGTCCTAAAGAGATTCCGACGCATTCTACTACAACATGTATGTACTCCGCAAACAGTAACAGTCCTATCACACTTCCTTGGAGTACTCCCGAAATCACCATTCCATCTGTCGACTTCATTTCGTTAAAAGCGACGCGCTGAGTTCTGTCTGCAAAGAAATCCTCAATCCAGTCGCAAATCTGGTCCGATACTCGGCGAGGACGTATCTTTGTCAGTAAACTGCAGTGACGGGCGGTGCCAGATGCCTCCCCGAAGTCGAGGAACGCGGCGTCAACCTGAGCGCCGATGTCTACAGGGCTGCGGATGTCGTGGAGGAAAAGGGCGAACTGAATTTCGCGAGATCTCTGTCTGCGGAATCCATGTTGATTTTTATAGCGCAGATATTACTGGTTCAAATGGCTCTGAGGACTATGGGACTCAACTGCTGTGGTCATAAGGCCCCTAGAACTTAGAACTACTTAAACCTAACTAACCTAAGGACAGCACACAACACCCAGCCATCACGAGGCAGAGAAAATCCCTGACCCCGCCGGGAATCGAACCCGGGAACCCGGGCGTGGGAAGCGAGAACGCTACCGCACGACCACGAGATGCGGGCACAGATATTACTGATCCAAAACCATCATAATAAGTGAACACCAAAAACTTTCATAATTCTTGAACACACTGACGTGCGCGATATAAGCCTAAAATTTTCGCATCGCTCCAGCCCCAGTCTCTAACACCACTACTTCCTCTGATTTCTGATCTTGACGACCTTTGACCTTTCATGAAAACGAGAATGAGCTACGCTTTTCCCCGGTCGGTAGGTACTTTTCGTTGCTGTAGCTGCCTATGACAAATTATTGCTAGAAGGAGAAAAAGTTCTGTAGCATCCCACTGCTGTCTCATGTGGTCCAGATGCCTTTCGGCTATTAAACAGTTTTAATTCCTTTTCCGGCTCCCCCCGTCGGATGTTCGAGCCCTCCCTTGGGCATGGGTGAGTGCCTTGTCCATAGCGCAAGTTAGTTTGAGTTAGATTAAGGACCGATGACCTCGGCAGTCTGGTCCCATAAGACCTTACCAAGAATTTTCAATTTTCAATTACTTCTGTATTGTGCGATCACATAACTCAATATATGCAGGCATATTTCGGCCTTCTCTGTGTCATCTTCTTGTTTTTTAACCAGTCGGAAGTGAGGGGCAGTGACAATTTTCTTCCTGAAGTCGAGGAACACAAGATGAGCTCCGATGTCTACAGAGCTGTACAGCTCATGGAGGAACAAATCGGACTGAGTTTCACAAGATCTTTGTTTGCAAAATACCTGATAATTTTTAGATAGAAAGTTTTCTTTCTGCAAAAGTGTGAGCATGAAACATATTCCATAGTTCTACAACAGAAATGGTTCAAATGGCTCTGAGCACTATGGGACTTAACTTCTGAGGTCATCAGTCCCCTAGAACTTAGAACTACTTAAACCTAACTTAACCTAAGGACATCACACACATCCATGCCCGAGGCAGGATTCGAACCTGCGGCCGTAGCGGTGCGCGGTTCCAGATTGTAGCGCCTAGAACCGCTAGACCACTCCGGCCGGCTCTACAACAGACTGCAGAACAGATTTAGTATTGAAAAAGCAGTTTACTGTCAAAAAACATAATTTATGCTAGTCATAAGGGTGGTGTAAAAACTTTTTTCAGGCATTTTCTGCCAAGTTTTCGCGTTGATACTTACATTACCTTGCTACGAAAAAGATTCACAGACGTTGTGTAACTCCTTAAAATAATTTTCATGCCCGCCATGGTCATAAATGATTAGCAGCAATAATTCAGCGTCGAGAAGTTTTGCAACAGGCAGGAACGTAATGAGTACCCCTGAGAGTTTTGCACTCAGCCTCACGAAAGTTTCGCTTTGACCGTGAATTATGAGGCGGCTGTAAAGTCCAGCGCTACTGTAAACGGTTGTAGGTAGTTCATTGAGGGAGCAGTCTGAAGGTCTCGGAGTACGGAACAGGTAGAGAATACTCCGCACTCGTGTTTTACTGCGGGCTCTGGAACTCGGTTCCACTCTAGTTTACAGAAAGGCGCGCATTCTAGGCACGAACTACGTTTCCTCCTTGTGCTAGAAGGAACGAAGCTGTTTAAAAAGTCAAAGTAACGCGGGAGTGTGCACAATAATAGCGTGGCAGTGTTGTACAGTCGCCTCTAAATGGCGGCCAACATTTCCGTTTTAATTAAGTAAGCCACGTTGCACAAGCTTGTACTGAGTCGTATGAAGTTGTTGTTGGCGTTATTTAACAAGCGATGCTGTGTTTTTTTAGTTCCGAAAGCAATGTCTGATGTATTCCATTGAATGCTTGATGCAACTATCCGTGTTCTCATTACTTTTGAATACTCTATAATACAGAAACCAGATTTTAAACTGCAAAATACCTCCAATGCTGTATGTGGTATCTGAACACAGTTTATCAGTCATGAACTCCTTCCATTCTGCGGTGCAACAGTGAATCAGCTAAGAAGAATCTTAAACAGGCAAGGAATCAGCATCAGGTCTGTCTCCCGAACACCTACGAAAATTCAAGAAATACTGCGTCCGTAAAGATAATCTCGCCTGGGAGTATCGGCGATTTACACTCCTGGAAATTGAAATAAGAACACCGTGAATTCATTGTCCCAGGAACGGGAAACTTTATTGACACATTCGTGGGGTCAGATACATCACATGATCACACTGACAGAACCACAGGCACATAGACACAGGCAACAGAGCATGCACAATGTTGGCACTAGTACAGCGTATATCCACATTTCGCAGCAATGCAGGCTGCTATTCTCCCATGGAGACGATCGTAGAGATGCTGGATGTAGTCCTGTGGAACGGCTTGCCATGCCATTTCCACCTGGCGCCTCAGTTGGACCAGCGTTCGTGCTGGACGTGCAGACCGCGTGAGACGACGCTTCATCCAGTCCCAAACATGCTCAATGGGGTACAGATCCGGAGATCTTGCTGGCCAGGGTAGTTGACTTACACCTTCTAGAGCACGTTGGGTGGCACGGGATACATGCGGACGTGCATTGTCCTGTTGGAACAGCAAGTTCCCTTGCCGATCTAGGAATGGTAGAACGATGGGTTCGATGACGATTTGGATGTACCGTGCACTATTCAGTGTCCCCTCGACGATCACCAGTGGTGTACGGCCACTGTAGGAGATCGCTCCCCACACCATGATGCCGGGTGTTGGCCCTGTGTGCCTCGGTCGTATGCAGTCCTGATTGTGGCGCTCACCTGCACGGCGCCAAACACGCATACGACCATCATTGGCACCAAGGCAGAAGCGACTCTCATCGCTGAAGACGACACGTCTCCATTCGTCCCTCCATTCACGCCTGTCGCGACACCACTGGAGGCGGGCTGCACGATGTTGGGGCGTGAGCGGAAGACGGCCTAACGGTGTGCGGGACCGTAGCCCAGCTTCATGGAGACGGTTGCGAATGGTCCTCGCCGATACCCCAGGAGCAACAGTGTCCCTAATTTGCTGGGAAGTGGCGGTGCGGACCCCTACGGCACTGCGTAGGATCCTACGGTCTTGGCGTGCATCCGTGCGTCGCTGCGGTCCGGTCCCAGGTCGACGGGCACGTGCACCTTCCGCCGACCACTGGCGACAACATCGATGTACTGTGGAGACCTCACGCCCCACGTGTTGAGCAATTCGGCGGTACGTCCACCCGGCCTCCCGCATGCCCACTATACGCCCTCGCTCAAAGTCCGTCAACTGCACATACGGTTCACGTCCACGCTGTCGCGGCATGCTACCAGTGTTAAAGACTGCGATGGAGCTCCGTATGCCAC
Source organism: Schistocerca cancellata (assembly GCF_023864275.1). Taxonomy (NCBI): domain Eukaryota; kingdom Metazoa; phylum Arthropoda; class Insecta; order Orthoptera; family Acrididae; genus Schistocerca; species Schistocerca cancellata. The sequence goes on along the minus strand of NC_064631.1, from coordinate 20,097,120 downwards.
GGCAAACTGGCTGACACTGACGGCGGCGGTGCACAAATGCGGCGCAGCCAGCGCCATTCGACGTCCAACACCGCGGTTCCTGGTGTGTCCGCGGTGCCATGCGTGTGATCATTGCTTGTACAGCCCTCTCGCAGTGTCCGGAGCAAGTATGGTGGGTCTAACACACCGGTGTCAATGTGTTCTTTTTTCCATTTCCAGGAGTGTATAATACTCCTTGCGAACGTAGTAGCAGTTACGAGGCCAATCAAACCTTACTTAGTAATTTTCAGGAACCAGCTTCAAATGATGAGCCTAGAGACCCGCATAGAGCGTCGGGAGAAGATCAGACTAATAATTATAACGCACACAGAGCCCCTTACGCAGTTATTCTTCCGGTACTCCACAGCAAATGAAATGGGATAAAGCCGCAGTTACCGGTACAATGAGGAGCTTCCTCCATTACGCACTTCGCGGTGCTTTACAGAGTGTACATGTAGAAGTAGATGTAGATGATCGCTCTGTTGAACGTCAGCCTCACCTTATGTGCAGAACTTCTGAAAAATCAGCAGTGGCCGACACAATCTAACGAATAACCACAATTTCTTGCTTATACAGACAAAGATTATGGCTCGCGCTTCGAACTATGTAGACTCTTGAATAGGGAAGCAGTGGAAATTCCATGGAGACACTGACTATGTACTTAACAACCCTGAAAGAGTGGTTCGGTGTGGGGCGGCGGAGGGGTGAAGTGGACTGCGGTAGTCGTCGTGGGGTTGTGGACCACTGCAGCTGCGGCGGGGACGGAGCCTCTCAGTCGTTTCTAGGCCCCCGGTTAACATACAATACACATGTTGGCCCTGTATTTAGCCATATTTGTAATTTTTCCTTTAGGAATGGTCAGTTTCCTGAGCGATTAAAGTACTCAGTAGTAAAGCCGCTTTATAAAAAGGGGGAAAGGGATAATGTAGATAATTTTAGACCTATTTCTATGCCATCAGTGTTTGCAAAAGTTATCGAAAAGGCTGTGTATGTAAGGTTAATTGATCATTTTATATCACACGATATGCTATCAAATGTACAGTTCGGCTTTAGAAGTCGTTTGACAACTGAAAATGCTATATTCTCTTTTCTCTGTGAGGTACTGGACGGGCTAAACAAAAAGTTTCGAACGCTTGGCGTATTTTTTGATTTAACAAAGGCATTTGACTGTGTTGATCTCACAATATTGCTCCAGAAGTTGGACCATTACGGAATAAGGGGAGTAGCTCACAATTGGTTCACCTATTACTTTAGCAACAGGCAGCAAAAGGACATTATTCACAATGTTGATAATGGCTGTGATGTGGGATCTGAGTGGGGTACTGTCAAGTGGGGGGGGGGGGTGCCCCAGGGATCTGTGTTGGGGCCGCTCCTGTTCCTTATTTATATAATGATATGCCCTCTAGTATTACAGGTAACTCTAAAATATTTCTGTTTGCTGATGACACTAGCTTGGTAGTAAAGCATGTTGTGTGCAACATTGACTCGGTTTCAAGTAGTGCAGTACATGACCTCAGTTCATGGCTTGTAGAAAATAACGTTAAATCACAGTAAGACTAAGTTTTTACAGTTTTTGACACACAATTCAACAAAACCTGACGTTTTAATCTCACAGAACGGGCACATGATTAGTGAAACTGAACAGTTCAAATTCCTAGGTGTTCAGATAGATAGTAAGCTGTCGTGGAAAGCCCACGTTCAAGATCTTGTTCAAAGACTTAATACTGCCATTCTTACTATTCGAACGGTATCGAAAGTGAGTGATACTTCGACACGTAAATTAGTCTACTTTGCTTATTTCCATTCACTTATGTCGTATGGTATTATGTTTTGGGGTAACTCTTCCCATTCTAGATGGATAGTTTTGGCTCAGAAACGGGCGGTTCGGGTAATAGGTGGTGTGCGTTCACGAACCTCTTGTCGACGTCTGTTCACGAGTCTGGGTATTTTGACATTGGCCTCTCAATATGTATATTCATTATTGTCGTTTCTTGTTACCAATATTAGTTTATTTCCAACAATAAGCAGCTTTCACTCGGTTAATACTCGGCAGAAATCAAACCTCCATTTGGATCGGACTTCCTTAACTCTTGTACAAAAAGCTGTGTAGTATACTGCTGCATCCATTTTCAATAAGCTGCCACTCGAATTCAAAAATCTCAGCAGTAATCCACACGCTTTCAAATCGAAACTGAAGAGTTTCCTCATGGGTCACTCCTTCTATTCTGTCGAGGAGTTCCTTGAAAAATTAAGATGATTCTCATTGTATTGCTGAAAGCGTTTGCTTAAACTTATGGACTGATTTTCTTTCAGGTTCATGAACATTTATTTTTATCTGTTATTACTTTTTATGTTGTAAGTTCATGTACTGACACGTTCCATGACCTTGGAGATTTGCTCCTCAATTTGGTCCTACTGAACTTGACATGTAAATAAATAAACAAATAAATAACAATACACAATGTACTTAACAATAAATGGGTGTGGGCACTCGACACTCCACGTAAACTACAGTGACGTAAGAAAATCGTAACACCAAGGAGCGGTTGTGCGACATAAACAAAAGTTTCTACATCCGAGAGATGACGTCTGGTCAAATTTTGAACCAGTCACATTAGACTGGCGCTAGTAGCGCAACTGTGAGAATGCCAATCAGGTTTGATTTAAATACACGCTGTAACTTTCCTGAGTGTTAGTTACCTTTGAGATTGTACGTGGTGAGTTGATGTTAGTCAAGAATGTCTTTAAGACAACAAAGACGTCATTGTCAACACCTCTCTGAACCTGAACGAGGACGTGTAACAGGAGTGCGAGAAGCTGGATCTTCCTTCTGCGATATTGTGGGAAGACTTGTCAGGAATGTAGCCACTGCACGTGTTTGTTGGCAGCAGTGGTCACGAGAATGTACGGCCGCGAGGAGAGCGAACAGAGGTCGGCCAGGTGGCACTACCAGGAGTGAAGACCAACGAGGTCGGCGTAAGGCTCTGACGTATCGTACTGCAGCTGCAGCAGCAATCTGAGCAGCAGTGGGCACCACAGCGACACAAGGAACTGTTACAAATCGGCTACATCGATACAGACCCGAGCCAGACGCCCTGCAGCGTGCATTCCATTGATCCCAAACCACTGACTTCAATGGCGTCAAGCGAGAGCTCCTTGGCGGGTAGGGTAGACTCCTGTTGTGTTTTCAGATGAAGCTGGTTCTGCCTCGGTGTCAGTGGTGGACGTGTGCTGGTTAGAAGAAAGCCAGTTGAGGGCGTGCAACCGAGCTATCTGCGTGCTACACGTAGTCGACCTACACCTGGCGTTGTGGCCTGGGGTGTGATTTCGTATGACGGCAGGAACACTCCCGTGGGTGTGCCACGCACCTTGACTGCGTAATTGTACGTCAGTCTGATGATTCGACATGTTGTGCCGCCTTTCATGGACAGCTTTCCAGGGGACGTTTTCCAACAGGATAAAGCTCTCCTACCGCTGTTACGACCCAACATACTCTACAACGTGTCGACGTGTTGCCTCGGCCTGCTCGATCACCAGATCTCTCTCCAATCGAGTACATATGGGTCATCGCAGGACGACAGTTCCAGCCTCATCCACAAACAGCATTACCTTCCCTGCATTGAGCGACGATGTCATCAGGCATGGACCTCCACTCCAAAAACTGACATGCGGCACTTGTACGACACAATGCATGTACGTTTGGACGCTTGGATTCAACGTTCTGGCGGTTGCACCGGTTATTAATGTAACGGCATTTCCCACTGGCAGTGTCTTACCTTACCCTTATATTATCCTGTGATCTACCAATGTTAATCACTTACATAGCACTGAAGTATCTTACTTAGACAAATGTTTCTCCGAAATTTCGTTCCTCTATATTACTTATTATTTGGTACTGCGATTTTTTCCGTTAATGTATTTGATCCTGATACCTGTTACTGAGTATTAATGTGAGGTGTGTCTTTATGACCGCTTGAACTCTGCTAGGGACGCTTTCAGTGAGTTGTTTTAATATCTGTGAAGAAATAGCAGCCCATTCTTCGTGAAGAGAAGAAATCACAGAGGCTGGGGCTGGAAGTATGTCAATGTTTCAACTCATCTCAGAAGTTATCCATTATGTTCTGCTCTCGACTCTGGGCAGGGCAGTCCGTTCCATCAATGTTACTGGTTCAAATGGCTCTGAGCACTATGGGACAGAACATCTGTGGTCATCAGTCCCCTAGAACTTAGAACTACTTAAACTTAACCAACCTAAGGACATCATACACAACCATGCCCGAGGCAGGATTCGAACCTGCGACCGTAGCGGTCACGCGGTTCCAGACTCAAGCGCCTAGAACCTCACGGCCACACCGGCCGGCGAATGTTACTGTCCACAAACCATTGCCTCTCCGATGCTGCTGTATGACTCGGTGTGCTGTCTTGATAATACGATAATCGTCTCTAAACTGTTCCCCTACTGTACGCAGTACACATCGCTGCCGGATCTGTTCTTATGTTTCGGCATTTAGCTTTTTCTTAAGCACAATCATAGGTCCACATCGTAACCACCAAATAACCCCACACTGTGCCACAGTCTCAACTGTAGTTAACTTTTGATACCATGCACGACGGCAGGAAATGTTTCCCAGGAATCAAACAAACCCAAACCCTTCCATCTAATTACCAAAGGGTATAGCGTGATTCATTACTCCAAATCACTGTCCATTGCCGTCTCTGTTTACACCATGTCAAGTGTCGCTTAGCATTGTGAGATGCGTAGCTTATGAGAAGCTGCTCGACCATTGAACTCCATTGCATTTATCCCCCCCTCTCCCCCCACGTTCAGTCACTGTGCTAGCTGATCTGCGTGTGGCACTTGGGAGTTCACGAGTGATTCCTTCAGCTTCTTCATGCAACATTTTACAACCACACTTTCAAATACTCGACAGTCCCTGTCCATCAGTACATGAGGACTGCCTCGTCCTGGTTCGGCTGTGGCTGCTCCTTCATGTTTCCACTTCACAATCGCCCCGTCAACAATTGACCTTGACAGCCTTAGGAGGGTTGAAATGTACCTGGTGGTTTTGTTATTATTGTGAGATGCAATCGACCTTGACAGCCTTAGGAGGGTTGGAAAGTCCCTGGTGGTTTTGTTATTCTTGTGAGATGCAATCGACCTTGACAGCCTTAGGAGGCTTGAAATGTCCCTGGTGGTTTTGTTATTCTCGTGAGATGCACTCGACCTTGACAGCCTTAGGAGAGTTGAAATGTCCCTGGTGGTTTTGTTATTCTTGTGAGATGTAATCGACCTTGACAGCCTTAGGAGGGTTGAAATGTCCCTGGTGGTTTTGTTATTCTTGTGAGATGCTCAAATGGTTAAAATGGCTCTGAGCACCATGGGACTTATTTTCTGAGGTCATCAGTCCCCTAGAACTTAGAACTACTTAAACCTAACTAACCTAAGGACATCACACACATCCATGCCCGAGGCAGGATTCGAACCTGCGACTGTAGCAGTCCCGCGGTTCCGGACTGCAGCGCCTAGAACTGCACGGCCACCGCGGCCGGCTCTAGCATGCAGACAGCTTGGTTGCAGGCCCTGAACTGGCTTTCTTCTAATCAACACACGGCCAGCACTGGCACCGAGGCAGAACCAACTTCCATCAGAAAACACGTCCACCCTACCCGCCAATGAGCTCTCTCTCTTGACGCCATTGAAGTCAGTGGTTTGGGATCAGTGGAATGGCGTCTGGCTCGGAGCTGTCACAAAGTAGCTGATTTGTAACAGTTGTTTCTGGCACTGTGATGCCAACTGCTGCTCAGTTGCTGAGGTTTGCTGACCTACGCATTCTGATATTACTTCTTCCCTGCTGACAACAAAATACTCCCAGCCTCCTTTCACACTGGCGGCTTCGGCTCTCGTAACATGCAGTGGTCAATTTTGCATTACATACTGGTGTCCAGGTACTTTGTACTTCACCACCTAGCATGAGTGGTGGCGCTGGACAGCGTGTGCAGACCCAGACGTAATTTATGGACGGGGAGGGTGCCCCCTATGCAGTCGATCTTCCTCATATCATGATGTAATCTACCCCATTCGATGCCGTCATTTGGAGATAGAACGGGGATACCCGACACCTTCAGCTTAGTCCCTGACAGTGAGAGAGGTCAAAAGAAATAGCTCAAGGCAATTAATGCAATCGTAAATTGCTAGCGAATGATTTATTTGTGTTTCTGTGTATTTGCTAGCGTCAGAGGCATACTCACAAGAATTTGAAAGATGAAACAACATTGAAAAGCGTAGTAAATGTATATAAATACCCAAGAAATACAAAGACCCATAACGTCTCTTCGGGACAGATGACCGTAGCAGTCTGGTCCCTTTAATCCCACAAACCAACCAACCATAAACGTCTCTTCACCATCGATGGCACTTAACGGAGATACTGTAAGAAGAATACTTTTTCAGTCTTTTCCAAAGCTCACAGCGCTTTTTATTATGCATCGGGTGACCAACTCGCATGTGTTTCACGCTGTACGAAGTCAGACGTATGTTGTGTCACTCATTAGCGTACGTGGCTATGTTCGTAACGCAGGAGACACCACGATACTCCTGAAACAGTGGAGCGCCTCTGAATTCAGTTAAGCTTGACACAACCAGTTCTGATGCATTTGTGAAACATTTTCAAATACACACAAGGTTGTTATACTGCTGTAGTGAGACACAATGATGGTGCTGTAAATTTTTTTAATATTTGTACATCAATAAAAATAGACAGTTTGTTGGGGTCTGACTGTGATGAAAAGGCAAAGAACTAGTATATTTCCAGAAAATCGTTAACAGCCGAGCTATATGTGTCGTCGGCAGCTGGAATTTGGTATCGATAGCAAACTAAGATCACAGAACGCACAAGCAGTAATCTAAGAAAATGGCAATACTATAAAAATTACAATTTGTTACTCCTAATTTTCTCATGAATAATTGTGGCAAGCCGGCCAGAGTGGCCGAGCGGTTCTAGGCGCTTCAGTCTGGAACCACGCAACCTCTACGGTCGCAGGTTCGAATCCTGCCTCAGGCACGGATGTGTGTGTTGTCCTTAGGTTATTTAGGTTTAAGTAGGGGGACTGATGACCTCAGATGTTAAGTCCCATAGTGCTCAGAGCCATTTGAACCATCTGAACCATTTGAATAATTCTGGTAATTTCTCAATGCTCATTCTATACTTGGAATATCACAAGCTTCACTACCTCGAGTAACATGCAACCAAACGAGCTGTATTGGTCAGTTCTATTGCAACGTGATACTACCAGTCCGTTGCCGTGCAACCGAGGGCGTGCCGACACTCCGTTACGCGGACTCCAGCGGCTGTGAGGACATACCTAGGGGAGGCTTTGGCGGTCATTCAGACGGCCCGATAGCGGTAATCGGCCGTTCCAGGGGGCGGCGCCGCCGCCGCAGCCGAGTGAATCTGAAAGGCGGCGGGGCGGGTGCTCCATATTTACGAGCGCGTAACTGCGCGCCGCCTTTGAAGTGCGCCGGCCCCCAGGGCTGGCGAATAGTTCCGCAGGGGCAGCCAGTGGCGGCCTGAATTATTCAGCTGCGGTCGCTGCCAACTGCCGCTTGGGGCGTAGCAGGGGCCGAGCCGCTACCCGGCAAGCTGCCGCCACTCTGCACGCCGCGCCGCAGGTAAGGTTTACACGTAGCCGTGGTGCCGTATAGTAGGGCGGGACGGGCTCTACCACACGGCTCTGTTCTTGGTCCACTGATTTACTGCTTTACCTAGCGATCTAAGTGCACAGTCAAGTGACTGTATCAGAACGTCAGATAAAGTTTACGGACTTCCAGCATGCAGGAGTAACTGCAGGACAGCAACTTTTGTTAATGAATGGAACAGAAAAACGGCTACAGTCGCAAATTACAGTTACACTGAAGCGCCAAAGAAAGGCATCAGCGGATATATATATATATATATATATGGCATCCTGGTCAGCGTCTGTTCACACAATGTGCGGCTGGTCATAATGTGCCAGGAACTAACAATCCCTGGTTCTAAACACCCAGTGGAAACACTGGACCAACTTGATTACAAGCAAGTATGACTCGTGCAAGTAATAACAACATTACCCCAGGTGGTAACCAATCCACCCATCAACAGATGGCAACCAGGAATTCGGATTCTGGGGAACCTGGACTTACACGATTACATCAGAGAAAGTCGGAGCTCTCTGGCAAACTTCCACTCAAAACACCTACATACATTGGAACCTTTAACATAAATACATTAATCCAACCAGGAAAACTTCTAAACCTTACAACAGAACTTGAAAAGCAAAAGATAGTAATACTAGCTTTACAGGAGACGCGTTTTACAGATGAAGAAACATCAGATTATGGCAACTATCGCATCTTTAAGAGCAAGACGGATAAACGAATCGGAAGAGGAGCCCCCCATCTCGGGATGGCGTTTGTCATACACAAGAGCGTGCTCAGCTCCATCAAGGAAGTTACTCCCGTAAATAATAGGATAATGACGATGCGCTTACAATGTGCCAACAAAACATACACAATGGTTAATGTTCATGCTCCCACAAACGGAGACAACAAGAAAAACCCCATAGAAACAGAAAAGTTCTGGGAAAATTTGGAGAATATAATGGCCAAGATTCCAAAAGATGATACAAAAGTTCTACTCGGCGATTTTAATGCCCAAATTGGTAGAGAGAAAATCCACCAAAAGACCGTAGGCAAATATCCTGCACATAAATTTACCAATAAAAATGGTACAAGGCTCGTCGAACTATGTAAGCAGAATAACCTGAAGATAATGTCAACATCTCTAAGAAAATGTCCAAGAAAACAAAAGACATGGAGATCTCCTATACAACAAATTGGCGAGTTTCAAATAGATCATGTGGCGATTTCATACCCAGTACAAAAAGAAATTTACGACGTCCAAGTACGCAGAGGAGCAAACATTGATTCAGACCATTACCTAACTAGAATTAAAATCAAGTTTACAGCACGAAGAAGTCATCAGAAGAAAACAGAAATACAGAAATATGACACCAAGAAGATTAAAGAATCTAAAGTAAAAGAAGAATGGGAGAAGGAAAAGGCAAACACATGGGAAGAATTTCATTCTAAAATCACGCGAATAGCTAAGGAAACTATTCCCTTGAAAAAGATATTCAAACACCCTTGGTGGGATTCAGACTGTGAAAATGCATTGGAAAGGAGAAAAAAGGCATTTCAAGAATATAACAGTAAAAAATCACAAGAAAGTCTACAGTTATTTAACGAGGTTAGAAAACAGGTTTCAAAATCTATTAGGCAAGCAAAAAGGAAGTACACAAAGGCACAACTGGATGCCATAGAAGAAAATTTCCAAAACTATAATACAAGAGACTTCTACAGAACTTTCGCAGATAAAATACGAGGATATATCCCTCAAAATTTATGTTTCAGAAAACCAGATGGTAAATTAGCCCTAACAAACCAGGAAAACTGTCAAGTATTGGCTCAATATTTTTCTAACCTACTAAATTGCCCAGAACCTAGTTTAAGGTTTCCCAAAGAAATCAGTGCCAACGCTCAACCGGATTCATTACCACCAACACAGGAAGAAATCAAATGTCACATTAAAAACTTAAAAAATAATAGAACATCTGGCGAAGATGGCATTGTTGCAGAGCTATTAAAAAACCTAGGACCAAAGACGTTGCAAGAGCTCACAAAAATAATAACAAAAATATGGGAAACAGAAAAATTACCAGAGGATTGGAAATGTGCCCTTATTCACCCGTTACATAAAAAAGGAGACAGAACAAATGTCAATAACTACAGGGGAATCTCACTTTTACAAGTCACCTACAAAATTCTCTCAACATGCCTGCTGAAAAGAACACAAGAGCAGCTGGAACGCCAAATTGGTGATTATCAAGCAGGCTTCCGCCCCGGTCGCTCATGCATAGAACAAATATTTAATTTAAAGACAATATTAAAACACAAAGCAATTAGAAATGCCCCCATAATTTGTACATTTGTAGATTTTAAGAAAGCCTATGACTCAATAGACCGGCAATCTTTGTTTAACATTTTAGAGGAACTTGGACTTGACTCCAAAACACTAAGGCTTATCAAAGAATCACTGACAGACACTGTATCTAAAGTTAAATTCAGGGGAGAAATCTCTGAACCTTTTCTCATAAAAACTGGAGTACGTCAAGGTGACGGGCTATCTCCACTTCTGTTTAATATAGTCCTGGATAAAGTCATTAAGGAATGGGAAAAAGAATTAAAAAATCAATCCTACTGGAAACCAATCCATCTTGGTAGAACCAAAGACAACGTGGAGATATCTTGTTTAGCATTCGCGGACGACTTGGCCATACTTGCAGATGATGAAGAAATCGCCACCAAACAAATAGAGATCCTTAAGGAATGCGCGGATAAAGTAGGTTTACAAATTTCGTTTCAAAAGACAGAATTTTTCTGTACAAAATTACATATACACAGTTTGAACACAAAATATGGAAAAATAAATAGAGTAAAACATTTTAAATACCTAGGTGAAATTTTGGAGCCAACCGGAGGAGAGAAAGTTGCACAGAAGATCAGACAACAGAAAATGAAGAGAGCATATGGTATGACACATGAAATATACAATAAAAAATGCATCTCCTCGAACACAAAAATCAGACACTACTGCGCAGTAATTAAGCCAGCAGCACTATATGCTAGTGAAACGCTCACACTCCACACAAAATGTGATTTAGAAAAAATACTAAAAGAAGAACGCAAAATTATGAGAAAGATTTTAGGTCCAAAATTAACAGAAGAAGGATATCGGATACAATCAAGAAGAACCACAGAAACTATATCAAACCTGGCAGCAGACATAAGAAGGCGAAGATTAAAATTTTATGGACATGTCACTAGACTTCCCCCCACACGACTCACCAACAGAATTCTCACTTACATAGAAAAAGTCAAATCAACAACACCATGGATTAGCCAAGTAAAATTAGATTTACAAAAAGCAAATATTGAACTTAAAGATGTCAAAGACAGAAAAACTTTTAGAAATATGGTGGAAAAGTGGATTGTATTGTCGGAGAAGGAAGCACTAAAGAGACCAGGAACAAAATGGACAGAAGAAAGAAAAAGAAAACATGGAGAACGGATGAAAGAAGTATGGAAGAAACGACGTCAGAAAGCTTTGCGTGATCCTTCTGGGTCCATTCGCGATAAGTAAGTAAGTAAGTAAGTATATATGGTGTTACAAAAAGGTACGGCCAAACTTTCAGGAAACATTACATTCCTCACACACAAATAAAGAAAATATGTTATGTGGACATGTGTCCGGAAACGCTTAATTTCCATGTTAGAGCTCATTTTATTTTCGTCAGTATGTACTGTACTTCCTCGATTCACCACCATGATTTCATACGGGATACTCTACCTGTGCTGCAAGAACATGTGCCTATACAAGCACGACACAACATGTGGTTCATGCACGATGGAGCTCCTGCACATTTGAGTCGAAGTGTTCGTACGGTTCTCAACAACAGATTCGGTGACCGATGGTTTGGTAGAGGCGGACCGATTCCATGGCCTCCACGATCTCCTGATCTCAACCCTCTTGACTTTCATTTATGGGGGCATTTGAAAGCTCTTGTCTACGCAACCCCGGTACCAAATGTAGAGACTCTTCGTGCTCCTATTGTGGACGGCTGTGATACAGTACGCCATTCTCCAAGGCTGCATCAGCGCATCAGGGATTCCATGCGACGGAGGGTGGATGCATGTATCGTCGCTAACGGAGGACATTTTGAACATTTCCTGTAACAAAGTGTTTGAAGTCACGCTGGTACGTTCTGTTGCTGTGTGTTTCCATTCCATGATTAATGTGATTTGAAGAGAAGTAATAAAATGAACTCTAAAATGGAAAGTAAGCGTTTCCAGACACATGTCCACACAACATATTTTATTTCTTTGTGTGTGAGGAATGTTTCCTGAAAGTTTGGCCGTACCTTTTTGTAACACCCTATATATATATATATATATATATATATATATATATAAGAAGAATTGGGCGCTGCGGTCGGTACCACCTGTATAAGACAACAAGTGTCTGGTTCAAATGGTGCAAATGGCTCTGAGCACTATGGGACCTAACGCTGTGGTCATCAGTCCGCTAGAACTTAGAACTACTTAAACCTAAGTAACCTAAGGACATCACACACATCCATGCCCGAGGCAGGATCCGTACCTGCGACCGTAGCAGTCGCGCCGTTCCGGACTGAGCGCCTAGAACCGCTAGACCACCGTGGCCGGCAACAAGTGTCTGGCACAGTTGTTAGTTTGGTTACTGTTGATACGATGGCAGGTTACAAAGATTTAAGTGAGTCTGAACGTGGTATTCAAATACAGAGATATGTAAACAGGCAGAATACGGCGCTGCGGTCGGCAGCGCCTATATAAGACAATAATTATCTGGCGCAGTTGTTAGATCGGTTACTCCTGCTACAATGGCAGGTTATCAAGATTTAAATGGGTTTGAACGTGGTGTTATAGTCGGCGCACGAGTGACCCGACACAGCATCTCCGAGGTAGCGATGAAGTGGGAATTTTCCGGTATGACCATTTCACGAATGTACCGTGAATATCAGGAATCCGGTAAGACGTTTGATCTCCGACATCGCTACGCCCGGAACAAAATCCTGCAAGAACGGGACCAACGACAACTAAAGAGAACCGTTCAACGTAACAGAAGTGCAACCCTTCCGTAAATTGCTGCAAATTTCAACGCTGGGCCGTCAAGAAGAGTCAGCGCGCGAACCATTCAACGAAACATCGCTCGTGTACCCTTGATGACTGTACGACACAAAGCTTTACGCCTCCCCTGGGCCCGTCAACAGCGACATTGGACTGTTGATGAGTGGAAACGTGTTGTCTGGTCGGACGAATTTCGTTTCAGATTGTATCGAGTGAATGGACGTGTACGGGTATGGGGATCACCTCATGAATCAATGGACTGCCATGTCAGCAGGGGGCTGTTCAATTTGGTGGAGGCTCTGTAATGATGTGGGGCGTGTGCAGTTAGAATGATATGGGGCCCTTAATACTTCTAGATACGACTCTGACAGGTGACACGTTCGTAAGCATCCTGTCTGCTCACCTACATCCATTTACGTTCATTGTGCATTCCGACGGACTTGGTCAATTCCAGCAGGACAATGCGACACCCCACACGTCCAGAATTTCCACAGAGTGGCTTCAGGAACTATTTTCTGGCCACCAAACGCCCGAGACATGAACATTATTGAGCATATCCGGAATGCTTTGCAACGAGATGTCCAGCCCCTCGTACTCTTACGAATTTATGGACAGCCCTGAAGGATTCGTGGTGTCATCTCCTTCCGGAACTACTTCATACAATAGTAGAGGCGCAGCCACGTCGTTTTGTGGCACTTTTGAGTGCTTTCGGGAGCGTACATGACATTAGGCAGGTGTACCAGTTTCTTTGAATCTTCAGTGTAGCAGCGGAAGTGGCCGAGCGGTTCTAGGCGCTATAGTCTGGAACCGCGCGACCGCTACGGTCGCAGGTTCGAATCCTACCTTGGGCATGAATGTGTGTGATGTCCTTAGGTTAGTTAGGTTTAAGTAGTTCTAAGTTCTAGGGGACTGATGACCTCAGAAAATAAGTCCCATAGTGCTCAGGGCCATTTGAACCATTTTTTTCTTCAGTGTAATATTGCAGTATACATACTGCATGTCTGTGTACTATTACTGCACTGTCTTCTTGTTTCGTACAACCGCTCAAATCAGTAGCAGGTGTGACGTCAAATGTGAAGGTGTGTTCGCTATTTTATCGCTATTCAAGCTCATGTTCATCGTGCTCCACATAATCGATGAAGACCTGTATGGTGCTATGAATGAAGATGAACATTTTTCAAGTAAGTAAAATGTAAAGACTCTGAATATAATGTAAATGCTTTATTAACAAAAAAAGTCATGAATATTTTGTTTTATTACTGGCCTAAAATAATGTGGAATTTGTGCAACAAAACTCGCTGACAGCGAAGTAAAGTATTCATCAAGAAGCGTGGCTGTTTGCAGTTTTTTTTCCTTCAGTGATATTTACGCAAACAACCACGGTGTTCCCAAACCATTATGAGTAACATAATGTGATAACACATGTTCCTCGCGGAAAAATAAAAAGACACCATCGTACGCAGTTCACTGACGCACACAGCTCGGTTTGGCTGGAACGTCCACTGGGCCGCGCAAGTTGCGGCCACTCACCCCCTCTTCCTCCATGCAGATGATTGATCACCGCCGTCCTCTTCACTTCGTAGCCCTCTTCTGCGTTTCTCGTTTAGCAGGCCACTTGGTAATCGATATCGCTTTATAATACGCAGCTCTAATTCAATTACTCCAGCCAATTCCTGCAGTGGCCATTTATCAAAATTTCTTTTATGCTTTCGTGTTCTCACGTTGAGGAAACACTCAGAATAGTGCAGAAACATAAGGTAGTGAATGAATGTACACCTCCTTCTGCCCTTAAGCACGGCGTGGTTAGTTGTTCATTATTACACCTGCTGTTGTACCTCTCTGAGATGAACTAAATTTATGTTTTGAATTAGTATTTGTTGTCTTGATAAATGAGAGACTCCAACTGTAATTTTCCTTCATTTGCCTCATGAATTTCACTTAGTAATTCGGATTTTCTAATACCTCGTACATGTCTCCGATCTGAACGCACTACGGCATCAGATAAACCGACAATATCGTCTACGTACCTATTTTATCATTTTCGACAAGAAGTTAAAATAAAAAAAGGAACTTTCCTGTTTAACGTTTCGTCGACAGCGCGGTCATTAGAGATGGAAAGGAATAAAAATAAACATTTCATGATTTGTTTAAAATTAGTGTTTCTAATCTGTTGATGAATATTTCCCTTACGGCTCCAACAAGGTAACAACCTACTGCTAATCGATCTCCTTGCGCGCAAAAGATACCTTGAAAGCTGAAACAGTTATATATCATGATGAGACCAAGTAGTTCTATCATTTCCTGTATTCCTCCCATACTTATTCTACATTAAAATATTATGGTTTTGTGCCTGTCTGTTTACATATGCCGGTATTTGAATACGCATGTCTATACAAGTTTCTTTGGCGCTTCAGTGTCCATCAACAATGTGCAAAGCATGGCGAAGTGCATAACACAGGATGTTCCTCATGTATATTTCTGGCAATTTTGCATGTTCTTTAATTTTGCTCGTAAACTGGCAGTTTGTCACTTCTAATGTGCTTTTGATATTTGCTACTAGATTTTCAACAGTGCTATTGCGAGGTTTTGGTGTCACGTTAAATTTTGGTACTTTATTAAATACATTGAGCATTGTGAAATTGTCAGAATTATTCAAATGGTTCAGATGGCTCTGAGCACTATGGGACTTAACATCTGAGGTCATCAGTCCTCATACTTAAACCTAACTAACCTAAGGACAACACAGACATCCATGCCCGAGGCTGGATTCGAACCTGTGACTGTAGCGGTCGCGCGGATCCAGACTGAAGCGCCTAGAACCGCTCGGCCACTCCGGCCGGCCTGCCAGAATTAATCATGAGAAATGTAGGAGTAACAAATTGTAACTTCTATAGTATTGCCATTTTCTTAGTTTACTGCTTGTGCGTTCTGTGATCTTAATTTGCTGTCGATACCAAATTCCAGCTGCCGACGACACATATAGCTCGGCTGTTAACGATTTACTATGTAACTGTACTGTGTTCGGTGGACTTGCGCTACGTAACTGAAAATTTTGTTGTATGTTGCATGCTCAGATCAATGAAATGTGACCACTTGAGTGACCTCACGTCATCACAGTCATACCCCCACAAACTGTCATTTTGTTGATGTACAAATATTAAAATACCTTTAATTGAAATGTTAATTATAACTTTAGTTCATTTAAGTCATATATTTAAACGTCGACCATATCAATATGCAAAGAAAAGTAAACGTCTTAAGTGCAATGAAAGTGATGTGTGTAAATGCAAATACTCAACATATACCCGTGGAAGACGAAGAAAATGGAATAAACAACAAAAATCCTGACCGCTGAAGATACTTTAAAGTAAAGTGAAACAAATCTTGTCTGAATAAGACTTTTGTTACAGTTGTTAAGGACGGCAATTAAACTATATTCATTAATTTCCATTATTTCAAGTTCAAGTTGCCCCATACACGTTCGTCACTCTCCGATGGACGTCTATCGGCGTTTATCCTTCGGAAGCCAAGAAAAGAATAACAGCACGTTGGTCCTGTTTGGACGTATTTGGTAATAACACCGCCATACTTCGCGTTTTCGCATTTTTGCACGTACTCCAGAAAGACAAATCCCACACTTACGCCTTGCCTGAATGCCGGTGCTTATATACCCGCACCAGAGTGGCGGTATTTTGCATATACGCTGCAATAACAACCTCAAACGGAAACTATTTGATTGCCCCTAATAATAATGCTCACCTACTACGAGAGACGTACAGTAAGTAACACAACATGCTTTTTTTTCCTCAGAGGTGGTTGGTTTTGATAAGGATTCCAATATACCATATTATTTCCCACAGATTTGGCTACAAAACGCTATTCTTCAACATATCTCCGTCAAATGCGACGCCTTTACGCCTCAACGTCTTGCTCCATCAACAACCTTCCCATCACCCCGTGGGGTGCATCCTTCACTGGGCCAAACAAATCGAAATCGGAAGAGCGGTCGAGGAAGAATGGTCTAGTGAATTTATGTGAGTTCCTCTTGTGTGCACAAATCTGCTGAAGCCTTGCGTTGTCATGGCGAAGGAAAAGTTTGTTTGCATTTTTGTGGGGACGAACACGCTGAAGTCAATTGTTCAATTATCTGAGGCTGATCGTTGCACAACGAGGGTGGACATCGAACAGAATAACCCCCTCAGCAACCTAGAAGACCGTCGCCATGTCTTTGCCTGCTGAAGGTGCCGCTTTGAACTTTTCCTTCATAGATGCTACGGTGCCACCCATGGATTGCCGTTTCGTCTCCAGTTCGAAGTGATGAACTCATGTTGCACTACCTGTAACGATGCTTTACAAAAATTGTTACGATCAGCTTCGTAACGCCCAAGAAATTCCTCACAGATGGCCCTTCGTTGCTCTTTATAGTCTTCTGTTAGGCGACGAGAAATTAAGCGAGCATACAGCTCTGAGTACCCTAACTGGGGGGCGAGTGTGTCGGCACTACCAACAGAGACGTCCAGTTGAGCAGCGAGGTGTTTGGGATCAGTCGATCGTGAGAGTGTCCGCACGTTCCAACACCGCAGGAGCCACAGCTGGGCGCGGTCGGCCGTCACGTAGGAGATCAGGCAGGTTTGCGCGACCTTGTTACGATGATGACAGACTCCTCGCCCGACGACTCGCCGTGCTTTTGTTCACTTCCAGGTCTCCGTAGACATTCTGCAGCCGCCTATAAATATCTGCGATGCTGTGGTTTCCCACCAGAAGAATCTAAATGACAGCTCTGTGCTTCGAATCCACCTCCGTTACAGACGTCATTTTGAAGGGCACATACAGCGTCGCCACCTACTGGCACTTCAGGAAACTCTAGGGGCCGAAGCTACAATATTCCACTGTGTTCCACAATTAATTCTGCATTTCTTCAACGGAATTTGCCCGTGAAAAATAAATTTTACCCCTACTTATTAAAGGACCCACGTATATTTATTTTCTCATGTGATTACAAAATGTACATATGAGATCAGAATATTTTTAAAGGCACAGACATGCATTTTTTCCCGTTCTATGAGTATACAGTTGCACAAGTGTCTGCATACGGTTTCGATTTTCTCTATGATTATTGTATTACGATGTCCAAGATGATATAACATGTTCTTGTAAATACAAATGCCCATACTTAAGTGTGTTAGGAATTTTGCAGCAGTGAGACACACTTCACTTTAACTTGCGTTGTTATGTGTGTAAAAAGTGGAAAGCAATAAAAATATGTCCCACCAAAAAAAAAGAGAGAGAGAGAGAGAGAGAGAGACGCTCTCCTTCGGGACCAAGCTGCCCGCTGTAACGTACCGAATGTTTTGCCCTATATACACTTTTTTATTTCCCCTTTTTAACTAGTTACGCTAGTTTGATGTCTTAAAAAGTTTGATGAGTGAGAGAATTAAGACTGCAGGTGGAGGAAACTTGTTTATTAATTGTTTTGTAAACTTTTCATGCTGACTAACGCTGTCACGGAGCATTTAAACCCAGGGGACTGAGTACCTGGACGGAGAAGACGTGAACTGTGATAGCATCGTGACAATCGGCCGAACACCATAGAGCGTACAGAAAATGTCACCAAGCTAAAAGAAGATTTGCTAAAGGTTTGTAAGGTATCAGTCATTGTCTTGTGTCAGTTCCAAGCTAATTTTATCTCTTTTGGACGCGATAGGCCAGGATAATAGACACTAATATACACTGAATTTCATTTGAAGAAAGATAGCTAGATATTACGATGTGCGAAGTAGAAGTTATTTTATTCAAGTAATTCACAGTTCTTAGCATACTGAAAATAGATGAGTGACAATGCGACGGTTATTTTACTGTTTTGCAGAGCAGTATTGCTTTTCTTTTCATTTATTTGGTGAATGTTATCGTTTCAAGGGAGAGATAGTACTGCGTTATTATAATCCCTGAGTGGAATAACATCTTTTACCGTAGGAAGTAGGTGAGAATGCGCGGTGAGATACAAATTGAGGGCTCCAGTAAGACTAAATGTACTGGATCCGTTGCTACAATCGGGAATTTCTATGTTAGGCAACATATTATGAATGTTTCACCTAATCCAAGTTAGGAGAACTGATATTTAGCTTATAGTTAGCGCTCGGGAGCAGAGGGCTAGAACTATTGACTTTAAACTCAGTCTTTCAGGCGATAAATAAGAAGAAATAATCATTCGACTGATGGAATTCATTGCTGTGTACGTCAAGAAACACGTTTTGCTAAATTTGCAGGCATGGAGCACCAGAAGGAATCAGTGGTATGACATTATTCCATTGTCAGTTGCAACAGTCTTCAATGGAACCGAACGAAGAATATGGAAGTTATATAGTAGTGCAAAGTCCGTTGGTTAAGTGAAGAGGCATGCCTGGAACGATTATTCGACTTGAAAGACACTATTGTTGAATTTGTAAAGGAAAAATAAGTGGAAGAAAATCTGAATATCCATAATGGGTTACAGACCTCGCATTTCAAGTGGATTTGATTGCACAGTGCCCAGAGTAAAAGATTGCAAGGTGAGAAGCAACCTACTTCTGATTTGATGGGAATGCATTTAAAAAGAAAATCGCATTGCAGCAGGGACAAATTCTGACAAAAAAGGTACATTTCTCTAAGCTCATTAGCATTAAAGAAAACGCAAAAGTGTGAAGAATTCGTTCTGTCCTTGAAAGAATTACAATAAAAGAATAGTTTTCTATACGAATTGCGGACACTACCAATCCTACGTCTGGTTTCAAACCGTTTGTTATTTCCGATGAAAGTGCCCCTGTGTTTTTGATATATGCAACTACTCAATGTGTAGTGTAGTTGCCATTTTAAAGAAAAATGGTTTTACGTTAAACTGTCCAGGATGTCTACATTGTTTGCCTCAGGAAGAGTTTCCAAATCTAAATGAGGTTGCAAAAGTGCCATAATATTTCAATCAACTTATGTGCCTGAAAAACCTCTTTTCGTTTGTGAAACTAAATAATCACAGTTATGTGCCCACCTGAGTGCAAACATCTGTGAAATTCTCTACATCTGTCTGTATACCAATTAACTGTACCAGATAAAAATCATAACTTCTTTTAGGCAAGAATAATTCAGTATACTGAAAATTTCTTTCGTTTGTGATGTTGCTGAGAAACATGAAACATGAAACCAAGCCATACACAGGGCGACTACATTGCCATTTAAATACGGCGCATTCACATTTCCCCCTCTTCTCCCCCTTCCCAGTCAGACATCATGGCATGGGGGTGCAGAAAGTGAGCGGCCAAGCTGTGTACTATGGCATGCGAGCCAGTGCACGACTGGTGTATCGAATTCTTGTCCGTCCACCGGCCGCTGTTGCCGAGCGGTTCTAGGCGCTTCAGTCTGGAACCGCGCGACCGCTACGGCCGCAGGTTCCAATCCTGCCTCGGGCATGGATGTGTGTGATGTCCTTAGGTTAGTTAGGTTTAAATAGTTCTAAGTTATAGGGGACTGAAGATCTCAGATGTTAAGTCCCATTGTACTCAGAGCCAATCTTGTCCGTCCCTGGTCTACATGGTTACTGTTGTTACTGCTTCTTACACTTTGGTAAGGAGAGGTGGGTTGCAGAGTGGTGCAGTAGCTGTCGTCGAAGGGAAGTTGGACAGAAGCGGAAATAATTGACGAAAACTTAAACACAAACCGAAGTTTTACTAACTTGTAGCATTCTCCAAGCAGTGTGAAGAAACTCTGTGAAAGAACCTATAAAGTATATTATAAGAAAATTAAAGGGGTTGTGCTACTAAAGCATGAGTGAACTATTGAAGGGCAGGGCAGAAGAGTATCGAAGAGTGCGATTGAGACTGGGCCGTGTAGCTGCCCCTGGCCATCCTATATCGCGTTGGCGGAGCGTGCTCGTAATTGGAACCACTTAAGACGTGGCGCAGGAGGCGGGCATCATTGCATCCGACAGGTCTCTACGTAACCATTATTTCCTTCTCTCGGAACCGTGCGTTTCCGTTGCTGACTGTGAGACGCCGGTGGCGGCGTTATCGAGTTATGATATCACACTTACAACATTCACACCGACGATTTTATTATTGACAATCATACTGTGATCTTGGACTCCGTGTGTTGTTTGTCTCTGGATGAGTTTCTCGTATCAGTATGAAAGAATTGGGTTTTTTGACAGACTTGCAATATTTGCATTCTTCATTCTTGGCATAACGGCACCAGGCCAAAAGTTTGTGTTGTGCGCCGAAACTCTCAGTCCGTACAGAGATTGTAACTAAAATTTTTGTTCGGATAAAGGAAGCATAAGCATCAGTCCGAGATACGGAGTGAGACACTAGCATCGTACACTGAAATGACAAAAGTCATGAGATAGTGATATGGACATACAAAGGTGTCGGTAGTATTGTATACACAGGATAAAAAAAGGCAGTGCTTTCGTTGAGCTGTCATTTGTGCTCAAGTGATTTGTGCGAAAAGCTTTCCGACGTGATTATGACCGCACTACAGGAATTAACAGACTTTTATTAACTTCAAATGGTAGTTGAAGCTAGACGTATGAGACATTCCATTTCGGAAATCCTTAGGGAATTCCGCGATCCACAGTGTCAAGAATGTGCCAAAAATGCCAGATTTCAGCCATTATATCACACCACCTTCAACGCAGTGACCGACCTTGTTAACGACCGAGAGCAGCGGCGTTTGCGAAGAATTGTTAATATTGAAAGATAGTGTTGCGTGAAACAACTGCAAAAAGCAATGTGGGAAGTACGACAAACGTATCCGTTAGGACAGTGCGATGAAATCTGGCGTTAATGGGCTATGGCAGCAGACAACCGACGCAAGTGCCTTTTGTAACAGCTCTACGTCGCCTGCAGCGCCTCTCTTGGGTTCGTGACCGTATTGGTTGGAGCCTAGACAACTGGAAAACCGTGTCCTGGTCGAAAGGTGATTCCCGTTTTCCGTTGGTAAGAACTCGTTCAAATGGCTTTGAGCACTATGGGACTTAACTTCTAAGGTCATCAGTCCCCTAGAACTTAGAACTACTTAAACCTAACTAACCTAAGGACGTCACACACATCCATGCCCGAGGCAGGATTCGAACCTACAACCGTAGCGGCCGCGCGGTTCCAGACTGTAGCGCCTAGAACCACTCGGCCACTCCGGCCGGTGGTAAGAACTGATGGTCGGATTACAGTATATCGCAGACCCCATGAAGCCACGGATCGAAGCTGCATGAGTCACTGGCCCACAATTGTTCACAACTGATTTGGAGAAAATTGTAGACAATGCAAATGGTTAAAATGGCTCTGAGCACTATGGGACTTAACTGCTGAGGTCATCAGTCCCCTAGAACTTAGAACTAGTTAAACCTAACTAACCTAAGGACATCACTAACATCCATGCCCGAGGCAGGATTCGAACCTGCGACCGTAGCGGTCTTGCGGTTCCAGACTGCAGCGCCTTTAACCGCACGGCCACTTCGGCCGGCTTAGACAATGCAAGCGTATGATTTGGCCACCCAGATCGCCCCACATCAATCCCATCGAACACATATGGGAGATAACCCAGTGGTCAGTTCGTGCGCAAAATCGTGCAAAAGAAAATTCATACCTGCTGATAAACTCATTTCCCAGGCTTCTATGCGGAGAAATGCCACGACTGAGCGATTCTGTAAAATCGCGCGGCGCGGGTGGGCGAGGTTCTACTCTTTGTCTCGCCGCTACCGGCTGCTGCCTCGCCGGCCGCCCATGTGTAGCGGCTGCGCGTCGGCCAGACCAGTGCGGGCTAATTATTGGCGCCGCCCACCTGCGGTAATCGCGGCGCCATTGTCTCGCCGCCGACGCCCGCACAATGAGCGACGCCGTACAATGCCTGTCACGCGCAGCTCCGTCATTTTCGCCCCCCAAAAAAGGAAAAAAATAACGAAAACGAAAGCGCAACACTGGCCGTACCTGTAGCCGGATGGCTGAATAGATTTCCTCCCGTGGTGGATTCTGGCGCGCGGAACACCGCCCTCCGCGTACAAGCAACTTGTCCGACAACGCGTGCGTTTCCGAAATGGGCAAGCTGTGCTCACAAGGCCCGTGAGTGGGTACAGCGATATTCTGATGTCATGTACACGCTGCGGAGCATGTTCACGCACCAACAGCAGGTTAAGGTGTGTCGGGTTTTTTGAATGTGCAGCTGGTAGTCAGCCGTCGTGATGCAACATCGCATCCGAAGTTGCAGACGAGACCGAGTAGCTGTCATGTTGAATTAAATTGTTCTGAGTTTTCTGTATACAAATAGAAAAATACAAGAGGTGAATGGTATTTTGAAACAGCCTACCAATATGGACTAAGTTTGTGAGTGAACGCCCCCGTCGTCGTAGCTTTCAAAGCTTTAAAACGCCGCCGGCAGATGGAGGCAACTGTGCCACTGTCTTGAGATACTATCGACTGTTGCTAATTCTAACTTCGATAGTTAAATTTCTCACTAAAGCAAAGTAGTAGCCAGGGTCCTCCAATAAATTGATAAATCGAAGAAATTAGATGCGATTTGGAGTACTCGTTAAATCGATGTGGTAGTAATGCCACAAACACTCTTCACTGTCTGATTAACAGTTTCCCGACTCTTGTTACTGGACGTAACATGGAGTGTGTCGACGCGTCGCCTTTGTGGCGGACTGAACTCTGCCGCTGACAGCTTCAGTGAGTTGCCTAAACTTCTGTGGAGGAATGGCAGGTCATTCATGTGCAAGATTTCAAACTAGAGATGAAGTGATGTTGGACGCTGTGGTCTGGAGCGAAGTCGTTATAATTCAACCCAGATTTGGTTCTGGCAAGGACTCTGGGAGACCAGTCTATTTTAGGAGTGCTATTGTCCGTAAACTGTCGCCTCAAAATATGGTTCAAGTGGCTCTAAGTACTACGGGACTTAACATCTGAGGTCATCAGTCCCACGAGACCGCTACGGTCGCAGGTTCGAATCCTGCCTCGGGCATGGATGTGTGTGATGTCCTTAGGTTAGTTAGGTTTAACTAGTTCTAAGTTCTAGGGGACTAATGACCTCAGAAGTTGAGTCCCATAGTGCTCAGAGCCATTTGAACCACCATCAGTCCCATAGACTTGGAACTACTTAATATATGAAGATAGTAACCTCGAAAGAACAGATACCATTGATGACCGGGCAGCTTCTCTAGAATAAATGCTAATTAATTGAAACCCTCAGCTGCTGACAGGTGTTGTTGATATACCTCGATGGGAAAGCGTGCAAGGGATAAGTCCCTGCAGTCGCGCTGTTCATCTGTGTCCTCAGTGGCCCAGATGGATAGAGCGTCTGCCATGTAAGCAGGAGATCCCGGGTTCGAGTCCCTGTCGGGGCACACATTTCCAGCTGTCCCCATCGAGGTATATCAGCAACACCTGTCGGGAGCTGAGGGTTTCAATTAATTATCATTTATTAGAACTACTTAAACGTAACTAACATAACGACATCACACACATCGACGCCCGAGACAAGATTCGAAACTGCGACCGCAGCAGCAGTGCGGTTCCGGACTGAAGCGCCTAGACCGCTCGGTCACAGCGGCCGGCTAACTATCGCATCAGAAATGCTGCTTTATGACAGGTTGTGTTGTCATAGTGATAGAAACAATTGTCATCGAACTGCTCCTTTACTGTACGCAGTATACATCGGTGAAAAATGCGTTCATTGCTTCCGCGTTTAGTGTTTTCTTAACACTAACAAGGAGACACACCCTAACGTCGAAAAACGCCCAGTATCGTACTACCCATCTTCCCTAGTTTACCGCTGGCATTACAGGTTACTTCATGTACCGAAACACTTCCATGGCCTCAGGGTGTAGTGAATCACTCCAGATAACTACTTTCCAGTGATACACAGTTCACTGGTGTCGCTGTATACACCCACTCAAGTGTAGTTCAGTGCTGACTACAGACAGGTGTGTCCCGTGAGTAGCTGCTCGACCATTGTCCGTTTGACACCCTATGCACAGTCATTACGCAAGCTGGCCTGTTTGGCAGCACTTTGGAACTCACGAATGATCCGTTCCGCCAATTTCATGCGACTTTTTGCAACCATTCACCGCAATGCTCGACAGTTCCCGTCGTCAGTACGTTAGGCCTATCTGCTCCTGGGTTAGCTGTCGTTGCTGCTTCGCGTTTCCGCTCCACAGTCACATCACTGACAGTTGACTTGGGGTGCCTTACAACGGTTGTAATCTTCCAGAGGGATTTATTACTGTGGTGACATCCACTGACTAGTGTACGTTCTAAATCACAGAGCTGACCTCACCGACCCTTTCTCCCGTTACTGCTTCCCTACTGGCACCACAATACTCCCTGCTCCTCCGTGTACTGGCTGTTCGCCTCTCGTAATTGCCGGCCGGGGTGGCCGAGCGGTTCTAGGCGCTACAGTCTGGAACCGCGCGACCGCTACGGTCGCAGATTCGAATCCTGCGTCGGGCATGGATAGTTGTGGTGTCCTTAGTTAGGTTCAAGTAGTTCTAAGTTCTAGGGGACTGATGACCTTAGAAGTTAAGTCCCATAGTGCTCAGAACCATTTCTTTTTTCGTCCGAGGGGTGTCAGCAATGCCAGAGGTTGTCAATAACGTCGTCCTATGGCTCATCGCCCCGCGAACAGTCATTTTCGACCACGAAGTGTGTGGAAATGAATACTACAAAGGAAGGCTCCTTCTCATTGATATCCTTCATGCCACCGTCCGAGGCCTTTTCGTGTCTATACTGAGCACTTGTGTGTCTGTATGTTTTCCTCATCCGCCCACAAGAAAACCGCGTAATTTCAGCACTGGGCATCGTGGTTCTGCCCACTATGTCAGAAGCGTCAAAAGGAGAGGTGAAATTTGGGTAATAAGTGGTCTGACGACCTCACCATCGTGTGACACGTCCACTGTGGCGTTCGGCAGGATTGTGGTCAAATTTGGTGCTAATGTGACGTCATTAACCCACCTTACTTCTCACATAAACTTCTGATCTCTGACCATTATTTCCGCATGTGTCTACACGCTGGTATTTAAAGTGTCGCTGAGCCCAAGCGTGACGTCGCAGATCCCACAATTTTGCGCTGTTACAAAAATTCAAATGGTTCAAATCGCTCTGAGCACTATGGGACTTAACTTATGAGGTCACCAGTCCCCTAGAACTTAGAACTACTTAAACCTAACTAACTTAATGGCAGCACACACGCCCATGCGCGAGGCAGGATTCCAACCTGCGACCGTAGCGGTCGCGCGGTTCCAGACTGTAGCGCCTAGAACCGCTCGGCCACAGCGCCCACTGCGCTGCTACAGAGGAAGGTTGTGGGCACATATGAAGCCAAATGGAGACAATTACGGGGTTTCGAAATAGTTAAGATAAACTGTTTCCGCAATGTACATAATGACTTTATCGGTTTAAACCGACCAGTCATTACCAATAACCCATAGACAGTAAGTAGTGTTAATGGGCCACTAACATGGCAAATACGAACAAGTCATTTTGAGAGTTACCCAACGATTATATTGCGATCAAAATGAAGAGAAATAAATCTAAATTCTTCCGTATAATTCGCATCGAGTACAGAGGTACCCATGTACCATACTGCTAGCGTCTTTATTTTGGTGAATGGGTTTGTCTTTCTCTAAGGCCACCTTTGTCAGAGATACAGGACAGGGAACAGTTCTTCTCAATAGCCGGGCAGGACATTCCGGCTTACTGCAACCGCAGCTGCGCCACAGGCCGAACGACGGTGCACGGGATTGTCGCGGCGGAGCGACACACTTAATACCACTATCTCCGCGCCTTCTATCACCGGCAGAGCCACGACTATGCTGTGGAGTAGAAAATGCGCTCTACTCTGAAATCACGCCCTGCTAAGGACACTTACTGAGCGGCTCGTTGTAATTCTGTTGCGGAACTGACTGTGCATCCCCCTTTATTCCTGGAGATAAGAATTTCAAAGCAAATCCTGCCTGGGCCGAAAGAGGGCAAGGTGGTGACATTAGAGCAAAAATTTTATTGTGTGTGTTGAATAAAAATGGTCTTCCACCATGATCACACACACACACACACACACACACACACACACACACACACACACACACACACACACACACACATTCACTCTTAGTTAGTGTAACTGCAACAGAAATTAATTTTGCATAACTCTATACCTAAACATCAATCGACCGGTAATCGTTTATAAATAACATGTTCAAAATTTATATAATATGTATACTTCCAGAATATAGCTAAAAGCTATGATGTGAAGATGATCCCTCGTACATCTATTTGTTGAATTTAGACTTGAAAAAAATGTTTATTCCATCGTTTCATCAAACCACATATATCCGATGTGGTTTAAGGGCGACATCTCCACATACTCTTGCAACAGTATCTTGTGTCCACAAAATATGTCATTAACATATCAAAGCACTGTGTATTGTATTTATAAATAATTAGCTACTTGGAAGAGCATCCAGAGAGTTAACCTCGCCACTTGGGACCTTCATCCATGCAAAGAAGAAAGTCTTTACTGCTAATGGTTGGCAATGTTAGCATGTGATTAATCCATATCTGAGCATAGGTCTGAAGAAGAGGGCGTCACCCCTGCATATAACGATATAATGTAATTTAAAGAACAAAAGGACTTGGGCTGAACAAAACAATTCAGAAGAATATATTGTTTGAAAACACTGCAGATGACTCAATATACCTAACATAATACAAGTTTTCCGAACAGAGTAATGAAATTACATATTCTCAATATACGACTACTACCAAGACAATAAATCTAATTTATAATTCAAAGACAGGATGATTAGTTTCAATTTACAACACGACGTATTGAAAAGATACTGCTGGATCCTATAAGCAGCATTTCACGAGAAGCAAGCAAACTATGACCTTCGTTTCACCACGCCAAAGGATAGCGTTGCAACTTCCGTACGTGTTTAGAGTACACAAGTGAACCAGCCTATACATCGTAATTAGATACAATTTTAAGTAACTGAAAAGATCTCACCCGTCATCTTCAGACAACACATGCGCAGGCAGACGCAGCATTTTTTGATGTGCCACGTCTGTGAGACCTTGTGTTGCCATGAGGGCATAGATTTTTAATGTTTTACCCTCTTTTCATCATGAGGTAATGTTAACTTAGGCATATGTTGTAATTAGTATATTTACTGCAAAAATTTATATAAAGGTAACTTAATTTTATTTTTGTTGAAATTCAACGGCCGTTACGATGGTACAAAAACACATCTGCAGTTTATCGCACAGCCTGATTTGATAATAGCACACACTGAGGATATCTCGAAAATAACATATCTAAAATCGTTAACCTATGATTACATCTACAGCGGTCTAGTATTTTTGTTATTTTTGTAACCTTGCAGATCGAAAGATAGAACCTTAGCCTAGTAATCCAGTGTACTTATATGCCATCAACGCATTAAAAATTTCATATCTAAAGCTTTATTTACATTGTTATGGAAAATTCGATGGATTCAGAAATGGATCAGCATGAAAATACATTCTTACATGTTGCTGAACAAATTTCTTTGGAAAGACAAGACTGATGAAACAAAGATTTCTGTGCGACTTTCGCAAGCCGCGAACCGTACACACAACGAAGTCAAGATTAGAGTAATTACAGCGCACTCCATATGTGAATGGATCACAAAGATAAAACTGCCACGGTAGGAAGTACCCTCTGCCATGTACTTGGCAGTGTGTCAGAGCATGGTTGTACATGTAGACCGGGGTGGACATAACACGCAGAGAAATAAGCCCCAAGTTCAAGTTCTTCTGGATTTCTCACTCATTTCTGGCTATATTGAAGCGTTTCAAACTGAACTTGCGCCTTCAGCAGAGAAAGTGAGTAAACTTTTCAGGTATACGCGCCTGCGGCGGTAGACAAGTAGTAGTCAGCACGGTCGGAGGGCAAGCGCTGCGGGTTGCCTACCTGCGAGGAGGCACCAGTGTCGCAGCCGGCGCGCCCAACTTGCGCGCTTCGGTGAGGCAACTTGTGACATTATCTGCGGTCGCCAAGAGAGCAAGGCTGGAATTCTCCAGCGCCGGGGTGGGGCAGCGCGGGTCTTCTGGAAGAAAGTGGCGCAGGCCGGAGATGAGGGCACTGAGGGCGGCCGGCGGTATAGTCGCTCTCTAAATAAACTGGAATACCTCCACGGACTCTCGTCGAACATTACGTCGTACATTATCTCAACTCTTTTTATACAATTCTACTTCATATCTGTTTGGAAACTTCATTGCATTGTGGAATATCGAAGTTCCGAAACTAGGTGCAGTTTTTCGGATACATCCAGAGCCTATAAATCAATGTGGAGTGCTTGTCAGAGGTTGCACCAGTTACTTGAAATTCTTCCCACTCTCTTCACGTGTGGAGCTCCACAATAATGACTGATTATACGCCCCGTGCATGGTGTAACTGGTTTAATCTTGCCTTCGCTGTCGTTAATCCTTTATTTGACAAAGTTACCCTCAAGCAACATCAACATTGCACATTGTTTTCTGCAACATGTTTAGATTTTCATATTTAGATGGGCAATGATGCTTACAGATAACGTTTAACCTCTTATATATATAGCAATATTCTGTTACCTCTGGTGAAAAGTTTCTGAATAATCTGCAACTTGGCAGATACCGTTTAAGGTTATGTGAGAGTCAGTTAGGAGCGCAACATTTTCTTCCTGCTTTGTGGTATTGTTTTTTCTTATCAAACGAAAAATGCTTGCAAACGGAAGGAGAAAATCTTGAAGGTGAATTATTATACAATATTTATGTATGTTTCAAATAAAGGGTTAAGGAAGCTATATGTAGGGGGTTATGGTATTTTCCTAGGTTCGTCACTCAAAATCAATTCTTGAAGCTTACTATCACTCTTTCACGGGACAGTATATGTGTGTCTTCATTTATTTGCAGCTTCAGTTCATTCAGCATTTCCGTGACACTCTCTCACAGGCCAGACAAACCTAAGGCAATTTGGGCTGCTGTCAGTGTACACATTGCTTTTCCTGTTAGTTCTATTCAGTATGAGTTCCATACACTTCAGTTATTTTATAGGACAGATTGATGAGTATTTTATAATCAATCTTCTTTTTAACCTGTTTGCAGTTCTCTAGTATTCTAACGATAAACCCAAGTCTCCCATTTGTTTTCCCCATGGCTGGTTCTGTGTGATCATTACATTTCATATGTGCTGGCGTAAGTTGTTGCCAGCACACCGGTCGGCATAGATGAACCGAAGATCGATTAGTAGATGCTGGATCAAGCGCGCCTGTCACGAAAGAGGCCAGAGATACCCGCACAAGCAACACGCCGCAAAATTCCCTCTCGAAAACAGGTATTTAGACCGCCGCTGCTGACCGGAGGGCCTCACTGACTCACTGACTTTCTGAGCCTTTCAGTTCGGCGTCTGTCAGTCACTCGCCCAGCGGATTTAGTTTATCGTGGGCTACGACAATACATAGGGAGCAGTTCACTGTCTATAGCGGGACTTATACCTTACCAGCAGTGATAATAAAGATAGGAACAGCAAGATTTCCTAAAGTGCCTGCAAGAGGACTATTGCTGATGAACTTGTCAACACAACACGCGGGCCAGCCGGAGTGGCCGTACGGTTCTAAGCGCTACAGTCTGGAGCCGAGCGACCGCTACGGTTGCAGGTTCGAATCCTGCCTCGGGCATGGATGTGTATGATGTCCTTAGATTAGTTAGGTTTAATTAGTTCTAAGTTCTAGGCGACTGATGACCTCAGAAGTTAAGTCGCATAGTGCTCAGAGCCATTTGAACTACTTTTGAACTACAACACGCGGACTCTATTCCAGTTAAGCAAATACTTTCAGTTATGTAAATAAATAACCGTATTAATCCACGCAACATCATATCCCTGTAAGATGCTACACCGACATTTTCGCATGATCTGATCAATTTCAGCTGCGACTCATTGATAATCTAGTATTGGATTCTAAGTTCCTTTGAGTTTGTGAAATGAGAAATTTTACAGTTCTGACCATCTGAAGTAAGTTGCCAAGTTTTTCGCCAGTTTGAAATCTTATCAAGATCTGATTGAATATTTGTGAAAAAATTTTCGGGCAATACTTCATTATAAAATGACCGTATCTTTGCGAAAAGTGTGAGGTTGCTATTAACACTGCCTGCAAAGCCATTAATATATAACATGACCAAGAATGTTCCCAGCACACTTCTTTTGAGCACACCTCAAGTTAAATCGAAATTGTAATAGGAAAGATAACATCATTTACACCTTCATCTTGATCTACAGGGTGAACGCGAATTCCACCAATAAAATTTCTGAGGTTCTTCTGAGATATTTTATGTGTATTTTCGTACAAGGAACTTGTGTCCTTGGTTTCACAGTAACAATATAATTACAACTCATTCGGTTTGTTTCCACAGTTACCTTTGTTTCTAAACAAAGTCCTTAACAACAATGAGAATCCTGTAATATGTAGTTACCAAAACGTAAAACACAACAACACAATACGCAGAGAAATGCATGACTCCATGAATCCTTGGGCAGAACAATTACATTGTGGTCTGGTTGCTGTTGCTGCGGAAATAGCTCAGCATAAAGCATACCATTGGTGTACCAGACTTCTTTTGCATTCAGTGAACCTATACATGACGTATATATCAGATAAGTATTCACTAATATAGGTACCATGCAGCTATGTATCACTGTTAAAGTACAGCTAACACTGACGGCAAAACAAACGCTAGGGAGGATCGAGCTCTACTGAACGCAAGCTTGAAGGCGAAGGATAAGGAGAGCGTTACAGTTTTTCAACAGAAAATACCGTGGACAAATGTAACAAGTCTGTTTCCAAACAAGACACACAGTGCATGCCGTCGAAATTTGCACTGTTTTGTTGATATTTCGGTATAATACAGATACAAAGACAAATGGCTCTAAGAAATCAAACTATATACAATTGCTCTGTAATGAACCACCTATGAGCACTGGTCCCCTATACCAAAATACTAAGCAAATATCTGTGAAGAAATTCCAAAATTTCGTCGTTGGATTTCGCGTTCGCCCTCTACAACTAACACACCGCGTCTACATTTTCATCTACGTAATTACTCTGCAGTTCACAATTAAGTACCTTGCAGAGGCTTCATCGAGGCACCTTTAAGCAATTTCTTTTCCGTTCTAATCTCGAACAGTGCGCGGGGAAAACTAACACCTAAATATTTTTGTGCTGCCTCTGATTTCTCTTATTTTACGAGGATCGTTCCTATCTATGTAGAGGGGTGCCAACAAAATGTTTTCGTACTCGGAAGAGAAAGCTGGAGATTGAAATTTCATGAGATGATCCTACCGCAGCGGAAAATGCCTTTGTTTTAATGACTACCCCTCAGTTTGTGTATAATATCCGTGGCACGCTCTCACGTATTTCGCGATAATACAAATGGAGTTGCCCTTCTATGAACATTCTCCACGTTCTCCATCAGTCCTATCTGATACAGATCCCACACCACACAGTAACACTCCAGAAGAGAGTGGACAAGCGTAGTTTAAGCAGTCTCTTTAGTAGAACTGTTGCACTTTCTAACTGTTCTGTCAATAAATCGCAGTCTTTGGTTAGCTTCCTCACAGCTTTACGTATGTGATCGTTCCAATTTAAGTTATTCGTAATTGCAATCTCTAAGTATTTAGAAGTTTACAGCCTTTAGATTTGTCTGACTTACCGTTTAATTCTAATTTATCTGATTCTTTGTAGTCCTCATGTGGGTGATTTCACACTTTTCATGATATAGAGCCAATTTACACTTTATTTGCACCATACAAATTTGTTGTCCAAATCATTTTGCAATTAGTTTTCATCGCCTGATGACTTTACGTGCCGGTAAGTGCCAGCATCATCTGCAAACAACCTAAAAGGATTGCTCAACTTGTCTCCAAAATCGTCAATGTAGATCAGAAACAACAAAGGGCCTGTAACACTTCCTTGAGGAACACTAGTTATTACTTCTGTTTCACTCGATGACTTTCCGTCCATTATTATGAAATGTGATTTTTCTGACAGGAAATCACGAGTCCATTCACACAACTGAAACGATACTCCATATTCACGCAATTTAATTGGAACCCGCATGTTAGGAATTGTGTCAAAAGCCTCTGGAAATGTAAAAATGTGGAATCAATAGGACGTCCCCTGTTGATAGCAATACTTGATGATAGTAAAGAGGTTTCAAAAGAACGATATTTTCTGAATCCGTGGTAGCTGTCAACAAATCGTTTTCTTCGAAGTGATTCATAATGTTCAGCCACAATATATGTCCCAGAACCCTACTGCAGACCGACGTTATCGATATTGATCTCTAATTCAGCAGATTATTCCTATTTCCTTTTTGGGTATTGGTGTGATTTGTGCAACTTCCCGGCATTTGGGTTAGGATCTTTCTACTAGCAAGTGCTCGTCTTTGATTGCTAAGTATGGAGCGAAGTATCAGCATACTCTGAAACGAACCTGACTGGTATACAATCTGGATCGGAGGCCTTGTCTTTCTGAAGTACATCAGCGTTTTAAGTTACTCTAAGCTTGAGTCACTTTACTGTTAATGGCTAACGGTAGTTGCGCCAACACTATAATTACATACTTTTCCAGTTCAGTTCGGGAATGATGGGTGGGGAAAAACGAATGTAGTTAAGCTACAGCGCGAGCTGCAATTTCTCTGATTTTCTTCTCGTTGTCATTTCGCAATATGTATGAGTGAATAGGTAATACCCTTGAAATGGTGGTATAGCCACCGGAATGTAGCTATCACAATGCTGTTAGAAACATGCGTATTGTCATTCACAAAGTTTATTATTGTTATTATTATTATTATTAAGATGTTACCTGTTTCAACGCCTTATAAACCATCAACAGATGTAAAATGAGAGAACAAGCAGGACGCAGTCCGACGAGAAAACGAAGAATTTTTATCGAAGTACGTGAGAGAGGTGAACTCCTGCTCGTTGCCCATTTACGTCTTATCAGGGTTGCATTCGGCCATGACTTCCTTTTTATAGATGACAGTGCGCGACAACAACGAACAGCAGAGGAGGAGCAGCTCCTGGAACGAGAGGACATACGGCGAATGCACCGGCCTTCCAGCTCCCCCATTATCACTCCAGTCTGGAACATGCGCGCTGCGTTGAGGAGACCTACCGCAGCACCTTTCGATGGAGCACCCAACAGTGGCCAGCCGGACTTATGGAGGAATGGGACGCCATACCATAAGAACTCCTTACCATCCTTCTGGCCAACATGGTGCACGATGCAGATCATGCATTACTGTGTTTGGGTGTTTGGTAATCACCATGCCCCACCTTTTATAACGTCCAGAAGACAAACATAAATCGTGATGACTTCAGTGCAATGATTTTTTATATAAAATGACATTTCTTTTCATCTCCGTATTTCTTTCAGTTGCCTTGTGTGCTGTACTATAGCAGTTCTTTCCATGTTTGGGCCAAGTTTCAAGGAGCTACGTTATCTGCCCCATGTCAAAGTCGCTTACATCGGTGGATTTCCTCATCTGTGACCCGATTAGCCAGTGAAATGTTTGCTCATTCCTGTTTATGTTCCATTTATATCATTTTCATACAACGACACATGTCCACAGCAACACCGAGCGGTATTCATCCTCGGGTCTGGCAGTAAAGTTTTGGCACGTCGATATACAGGGTGGTCCATTGATCGTGAGCGGGCCAAATATCTCACGAAATAAGCGTCAAACGAAAAAACTACAAAGAACTAAACTTGTCTAGCTTAAAGGGGGAAACCAGATGGCACTATGGTTGGCCCACTAGATGGCGCTGCCATAGGTCAAACGGATATCAACTGCGTTTTTGTAAATGGGAACACCCATTTTTATTACATATTCGTGTTCTACGTAAAGAAACATGAATGTTTTAGTTGGACCACTTTCTTCGCTTTCGCTTTGTAATAGTCACAAACATATGGCTCACAATTTTAGACGAACAGTTGGTAACAGGAAGGTTTTTTTTTTTTTTTTTTTTTAAATTACATTACAGAAGGTAGGTACATTTGATCATTTTATTTCGGTTGTTCCAATGTGATACATGTACCTTTGCGAACTTATCATTTCTGAGAACGCATGCTGTTACATCGTGATTACCTGTAAATACCACATTAATGCAATAAATGCTCAGAATGATGTCCGTCAACCTCAATGCATTTGGCAATACGTGCAACGCCATTCCTCTCAACAGCGACTAGTTCGCCTTCCGTAATGTTCGCACATGCACTTGACAATGCGCTGACGCATGTTGTCAGGCGTTGTCGGTGGATCACGATACCAAATATCCTTCAGCTTTCCCCACAGAAAGAAATCCGTCATGAAATATGCTAATCAATACCGCTTCAACCGCACGCGAGCTATGTGCCGGACATCCATCATGTTGGGGGTACATCGCCATTCTCTCATGCAGTGAAAAATCTTGTAGTAACATCGGTAGAACGTTACGTAGAAAATCAGCATACATTGCACCATTTAGATTGCCATCGATAAAATGGGGGCCAATTATCCTTCCTCCCATAATGTCACACCATACATTAAGTCGCCAAGGTCGCTGATGTTCCACTTGTCGCAGCCATCGTGTATTTTCCGTTGCCCAATAGTGCACATTATGCCGGTTTACGTTACCGCTGTTGGTGAATGACGCTTCGTCGCTAAATAGAACGCATGAAAAAATCTGTCAACGTCCCGCAATTTCTCTTGTGCCCAGTGGCAGAACTGTACACAACGTTCAAACACGTCGCCATGCAATTCCTGGTACATAGATATATGGTACGGATGCAATCGATGTTGATGTATCAATTTCAACACCGACGTTTTTGAGATTCCCGATTCTCGCGCAATTTGTCTGCTACTGATGTGCGGATTAGCCGCGAAAGCAGCTAAAACGCCTACTTGGGCATCATCATTTGTTGCAGGCCGTGGTTGACGTTTCACATATGGCTGAACACTTCCTGTTTCCTTAATTAACGTAACTATCCGGCGAACGGTCCGGACACTTGGATGATGTCGTCCAGGATACCGAGCAGCATACATAGCACACACCAGTTGGGCATTTTGATCACAATAGCCACACATCAACACGATATCGACCTTTTCCGCAACTGGTAAACGGTCCATTTTAACACGGATAATGTATCACGAAGCATATACCGTCCGCACTGGAGGAATGGTACGTGATACCACGTACTTATACGTTTGTTACTATTACAGCGCCATCTACCACAAAGCGAAAAAAGTGGTCCAACTAAAAAATTCATATTTCTTTACACACTACACGAATATGTAATAAAAATGGGGGTTCCTAATTACAAAAACTCAGTTGATATCATTTTCACCTATGGCAGCGCCATCTAACGGGCCAACCATAGTGCCACCTGGTTTCCCCCTTCAAGCTAGACGAGTTTTGTTCTTTGTAGTTCTTTCGTTTGATGCTTTTTTCGTGAGATATTTGGCGCGGTCACTATCGATGGACCACCCTGTATACAGGGTGAGTCACTAACTATTGCCACCTAGAATAACTCCGAAAGTATGATATTAGGTGAAAAGTTTGTGGAATAAAAGTTGCGTGGGACAACGGGGGCCATAATATGTCGTTGGTTTTTTGTTGCTAGGTGGGGTCGCATCAGAGATATCAATGTCAACTTTGTATTTTTTTTTTAAGTGCATGCAGTAGTTTGTTGCATATTTTCTGATAGCGGCTATCGAGACGAATCCATTGATGTGTAACATTAAGGTGTTTGAAGGTCAACGGCCGGCCGGTGTGGCCGAGCGGTTCTAGGCGCTTCAGTCTGGAACCGCGCGATCGCT
Organism: Schistocerca cancellata; assembly: GCF_023864275.1. Lineage (NCBI taxonomy): Eukaryota > Metazoa > Arthropoda > Insecta > Orthoptera > Acrididae > Schistocerca > Schistocerca cancellata. Next base: position 20,060,457 of record NC_064631.1, on the reverse strand, counting down.
ACGGTCGCAGGTTCGAATCCTTCCTCGGGCATGGATGTGTGTGATGTCCTTAGGTTAGTTAGGTTTAAGTAGTTCTAACTTCTAGGGGACTGATGACTTCAGATGTTAAGTTCCATGGTGCTCAGAGCCATTTGAACCATTTGTTAGTTCGCGTCGAATTCTGCCGATGGGCTTCAGATTCAGAGGGATGATACATTTATTAATTTGATTTTATTTACTGACAGGGCTATATTCACCAACCGCGGAAATGTTAATTTGCATAACATGCATTGTTGGGCAACTGAAAATCGATGTTGGCTGCGTCAAGTTGCACACCAAAAACCGTGGTCGGTGAATGGATGGTGTGGGATTCTGGAGGAAAGAATTATAGGCCCCTATTTCATCGAAGTAAATCTTAATGGTAGGAAGTACACCACATTAGTGCCAGAAATATTAGGCCTGTTGTTGGAAGAAATACCTTTAGGAACAGGAAACAGAATGTGGCATCAACACAATGGGTGTCAGGCACATTTTTTGCTGATGTCTAGAAATGAGTTCCAGAGACAATTCCCAAATCGTTGGACTAGACGCGAAGGAGATGTTCGAGACCGGCTCGTTCGCCAGACTTGACGCCTCTGGATTTTTTCTTGTGGAGATTCATAAATGACATAGTTTATAAACACGTTCCAAGTATACCTCAAGATATGCTAGAGAAAACTGTCAGAGCACGTGCTTCGATAAGTGCCGATGTGATAAGGAATACCACTCAATCCAAGATAAGAAGATTGCAGCACTGCACCGATACCAATGGTTCAAATGGCTCTGAACACTACGAGACTTAACATCTGAGGTCATCAGTTCCCTAGAATTTAGAACTACGGAAACCTAGGCACTGACCTAAGGACATCACACGCATCCATGCCCAAGGCAGGATTCGAACCTGCGACCGTAGCGGTCGCGCGGTTCCAGACTGTAGCGCCAAAAACGGCACGGCCACTCCGGCCGGCATCGATACCAATGGTCATCACTTCGAACACCTTCTGTAAATGGGCGTTCATTCCATCTTTTTCACCTTCGTTGAGCTTCAAAGACTTTACATTTACACATCATTGGATTCGATTCGATAGCCGCTATCAGAAAATAAGTACCAAACTATAGCATCCCATTAAAAAAAATAGTAAACAAACAAAGTTGACATTCATATCTTTGAAGTGACCCCACCTAGCAACAAAAACCAATGTCATATTATGGTCCCCGTTGTCCCATGCAACTTTGGTCCCACAAACTTTTCAGCACCTACCATACTTTCGGAGTTATTCTTGGTGGCAATATTTAGTGACTCACCCTGTATATTGTGCATCATTATGTGTGTCAAATTACTGCAGTCATTATACAAGTTGCATCCGAAACACAGTATATTATTCAGTACACTCCTCATTCTGGAGACAGAGGCGCTGATAATTGTCCGAAAAGGCACGGTAGCAGAAAGTAATAGATTGAACAACTCGTAGACTCTGAAATACCATCAAGCCGGACTTCATAGAAAGTACAACATTTCGAGTAGCATACGATATTACAATACCTCTGCTATTCCGAATTACGATGCAATGTTCTATTAGACATGCATGCATATCCGAAGGAATATTGTACCGTTATGTGAATGGATCGACGAAGAACCTAAATGGGTGTAGACGTTCGCCCCGAACGAAGTGAAGGAACAATATAGAACAAAAGGCGACCGCTAGCGATAAGCGGGAAATCCAGTTTCGAGTTCCGGTCTGGAACAAATTTTCACTGTCGTAATTCCATTATACAGCTAATGGTAATCCATATTCGCAGCTGCGAATATATGTCATGTGTGTCGTGCAGCAGGTTCCAATCACACAGTCTTCCATGTAGAAAACAGCTTAGATATTTTACACACATCAACCACGATTGGCATGATGTGCATAGCATTTTGCATACAACTGCAAAGGTGCTCCAAACGCGTGTGTTCAGTTCACAGCAAGCATCGGCGAGTTGTTCTCGGGAGGCCTTCTACCTAAAATCGTAAGTGGGCTGCGGTCTGAGAGCGCCTAGTTCAATTTGACGCGCAGCTGCCTTAGAGCAGCCGAATCGCGAGTCACTCTCTAGGAGTCAAGTTGTCCCAACACCGCCTGAAAGCTGCGTACGAAACGCGACCAGTGCTCGTACTCCGAAAGTAGTGGTATGATAGCTGGGCGGTGCAAGATACCGTAAAATGGTCACACGAAAAATTATCGAACTAATACTTTACGAGGCAAATCAATGCACGTAGAACATCAGTAAAATAATCCGAATATGAGACAGGACGATGAGCTGCTGGAAGAAACGAGATAGAAGTTTTCGTGTTTGGCGAAATAGACTACCGGCCATCAAAATTGCTACACCACGAAGATGACGTACTGCAGACGCGAAATTTAACCGACAGAAAGAAGATGATGTGATATGAAAATGATTAGCTTTTCAGAGCATTCCCACAGGTTGGCGCCGGTGGCGGCACCTACAACGTGCTGACATGAGGAAAGTTTCCAACCGATTTCTCGTACACGAACAGCAGTTGACCGGCGTTGCCTGGTGGAACGTTGTTGTGATGCCACGTGTAAGGAGGAGAAATGCGTACCATCACATTTCCGACCGTGATAAAGGGCGGATTGTAGGCTATCGCGATTGCGGTTTATCGTATCGCGACATTGCTGCTCGCGTTGGTCGACATCCAATGACTGTTAGCAGAATATGGAATGGGTGGGTTCAGGAGGGTAATACGGAGCGCCGTTCTGAATCCCAACGGCCTCGATCACTTGCAGTCGAGATGACAGGCATCTTATCCGCATGGCTGTAACGGATGGTGTAGCCACGTCACGATCCCTGAGTCAGCAGATGGGGACGTTTGCAAGACAACAACCATCTGCACGAACAGTTCGACGACGTTTGTAGCAGCATGGACTATCTGCTCGGAGACCATGTCTGAGGTTACCCTTGACGCTGCATCACAGACAGGAGCGCCTGCGATGGTGTACTCAACAACAAACCTGGGTGCACGAATGGCAAAACGTCATTTTTTCGGATGAATCCAGGTTCTGTTTACAGCATCATGATGGTCGCATTCGTGTTTGGCGACATCGCGGTGAACGCACATTGGAAGCATCTATTCGTCATCGCCATACTGGCGTATCACCCGGCGTGATGGTATGAGGTGCCCTTGGGTACACGCCACGTCCATCTCTCGTTCGCATTGACGTCACTTTGAACAGTGGACGTTACATTTCAGCTGTTACGACCCGTGGCTCTACCCTTCATTTGATCCCTGCGAAACCCTACATTTCAGCAGGGTAATGCACAACCGCATGTTGCAGGTCCTGTACGGGCCTTTCTGGATACAGAAAATGTTCCACTGCTGCACTCGCCAGCACATTCTCAGGATCTCTCACCAATTGAAAACGTCTGCTCAATGGTGGCCGAGCAACTGGTTCGTCACAATACGCCAGTCACTACTCTTGATGAACTGTGTTATCGTGTTGAAGCTGCTTGGGCAGCTGTACCTGTACACGCCACCCAAGCTCTGTTTGACTCAATGCCCAGGCGTATCAAGACTGCTATTGCGGCCAGAGGTGGTTTTTCTGGGTACTGATTTCCCAGGATCTCTGCAACCAAATTGCGTGAAAATGTAATCACACGTCAGTTCTAGCATAATATATTTGTCCAATGAATACCCGTTCATCATCTGCATACCTTCTTCGTGTAGCAATTTTAATGGCCAGTAGTGTAGTTCCCAGGAATTTTAAGAATCAGGTACGAGGCTTTAATGTTAATAGGAACTGAATGAGAAATAAATATTTTTTAACGCGATCTGGTTATACGATACGAACTATGTGCTACTGGCAGCTGGTTACCTCTAAAAGGATATAGTTTTAGCAAGAAAGGTTTCCTTGCAAAAGCATCATCTCCAGTGACAATGTACAGAACTTTCCAGGATGACGTGAAGGATTTAGTGGGGGAGTAGTCCCGTGTTCTATAAGGGAAGGGGCAGCCAAATGAAAACGAGGAATACGGGAAAAAAGTAAGTAATCTATTTCTAATTTCAAATATAATCGCCATAGTTGTTAATACATTCGTCTCACATTGAGACAAGACGGCCAATGTCTTCACGGGAAAATGTTTGCAGTTGTCTCAGGGGGGCACCTCTTTCTCCGAAGCATATCGATGCCTTCGAAGGTCTTGCTTCAGGGCTCCAAAAATATGGAAATCGCATGGGGAGGTATTGGGCTGTATATGGAGGATCTGTAAGCGATTCCCAGCGGATGTTCTGCAGGGTACTCGAAACAACCTTCGCAACATATGGACTGGTACCACCCCCCCCTTCCCCCTTCAGAAAAGATAACAGGACAGGTTGTAGCGTCCGGGTGTCAGCATTGGGTGACGATGACTTTATTTGTTATGCATCTCTTGTTTACTCAGCTGATGCAGTAGCCTAGCCAGAGCTGTAGTGCTGCCCTACTTCACGTATCACAGGCACTGGCTAGCTTCTCTCACTTCGTCTGCTTCCTGAATAAGTGCTCCCTCGTTCTGAACACACCTTGTGAACTTGTGTCTGTACTTGCGGCTGACGCTCTCTTCCTACTGTATGTCGTGCTGCAACAACACGAACCGTGCCACACCAAGGTGCTGGATTACGTTTGGTACAAAATAGCAGACGTTTGGGATTCTTATTCTCCTGAGGTCTGGACTGTGGTTGTGGCGTTCTTATCCCGTTACTCTTTCATCAAGTATGGCGTATATTGTGTCGTTGCTATTCAAAAGATGTCTACAACGTCACAGAAAAAATTACAGTTTCGTTTAACAAAAGCAAAGTCGACCTCATAATAGGGCAGTTATAAACGTTAAATCTGCTTCTATAGCTTTCAAAGTTCACTGAAAGTCCAGTATAGCTTAGCGAAAACGGTCTCTCGGGTACCCTGTCAGCCTATATACACAACTGGCCACTAAAATTGCTACACCAAGAAGAAATGCAGCTGATAAACGGGTATTCATTGGACAAATATATTACACTAGAACTGACATGTGATTACATTTTCACGCAATTTGGGTGCATAGAGCCTGAGACATCTGTACCCAGAACAACCACCTCTGGCCGTAATAACGGCCTTAATACGACTGGACATTGAGTCAGACAGAGCTTGGATGGCGTGTACAGGTACAGCTGCCCACGCGGCTTCAACGCGACACCACAGTTCATCAAGAGTAGTGACTGGCGTATTGTGACGAGCCAGTTGCTCGGCCACCATTGACCAGACGTTTTCAATTGGTGAGAGATCCTGAGAATGTGCTGGCCAGGGCAGCAGTCTAACATTTTCTGTATCCAGAAAGGCCGGTACAGAACCTGCAACATGCGGTCGTGCATTATCCTGCTCAAATGTAGGGATTCGCAGGGATCGAATAAAGGGTAGAGCCACGGGTCGTAACACATATGAAACGTAACGTCAATGCGAACAAGTGGTGAACGACACTTGTAACCAATGGCACCCCATATCATCACGCTGGGTGATACGCCAGTATGGCGATGACGAATACACCCTTCCAAGTGCGTTCACCGCGATGTTGCCAAACACGGATGCGACCATCATGATGCTGTAAACAGAACCTGGATTCATCCGAAAAAATGACGTTTTGCCATTCTTGCACCCAAGTTCGTCGTCGAGTACACCATCGCAGGCGCTCCTGTCTGTGATGCAGCGTCAAGGGTAACCGCAGCCGTGGTCTCAGAGCTGATAGTCCATGCTGCTGCAAACTCGTCGAACTGTTCGTACAGATGGTTGTTGTCTTGCAAACGTCTCCATCTGTTGACTCAGGGATCGAGACGTGGCTGCACGATCCGTTACAGCCATGCAGATAAGATGGCTGTCATCTCCACTGCTAGTGATACGAGGCCGTTGAGATCCAGCACGGCGTTCCGTATTACCCGCCTGAACCCACCTATTCCATATTCTGTGACAGTCTCGACCATCGCGAGTAGCAATGTCGCGATACGATAAACCGCAATCGCGATAGGCTACAATCCGACCTTTATCAAAGTCGGAAACGTGATGATACGCATTTCTCCTCCTTACACGTGGCATCACAACAACTTTTCACCAGGCAACGCCTGTCAACTTCTGTTTGTGCATGAGAAATCGGGTGGAAACTTTCCTCATGTCAGCACGTTGTAGGTGTCACCACCGGCGCCAACCTTGTGTGAATGCTCTCAAAAGCTAATCATTTTCAAATCTCATCATCTTCTTCCTGTAGCAATTGTAATGGCCAGTAGTGTATTTAGAGGTACATGAGTATTTGTGTTAACCACCGCTTCAGTGCATTCACTGATTGTGCATAAAGTCTCAACACGAGAAGTTTTCACGTTTGCTCTAGTCTGGAACACTTTCCGTCTACTTTCCGCTGAGCCATGTTTACAGAAAATAGTTCCCCCTCTTGCACATTGACTTCCGCAGAGAAATGGCTGTCGAGATCACCTAGAAGCCTGCTACCATCAGCGTGGGACGGGATTAATGATGGAAAATTGCGGACGCAGGAATTACTGAGGAACGTGCGCAAACTTGCTCGCCTCTTTGTAATCCGTGGACGCTGATTAAAAAGGAATTTTCCCATGAATACCGAAATGAGCTAGTGCGGATTTGCCGAGGGAGGGGGATGTGCGGTAACGAGATTGAGACAGACCGGCGTTAAAAGCGGCGCCCCGCAGAATCCGCGCGCGGCTGCACTGGCGCCACTAAAAATTTACATTCGGTGATTAAAGGCGGCCACGTTAATTGCTCGGCTGGACCGAATAGCGCGTTAGATTCGCTTCACTCGCGGTGGAAAGACGGGACTTGGCGCTGACGGCATTGCAAAGGGGCTCGGGATACCTGCTTTCCGCTCCTAGTCTGATGACGCATTGGTGTATAGTGCTACATCGCTTCAGACAGCGTTGCATTATAGATGACGTTAGTTACAGCGCAAGGTTTGCGCTTCGTCTGTGTGAAGGTTCTCTTATTGCTGCTGCTATATCTGCACTATTGGATGACTGACATTCTACCCACGTGAGCTCTAATTTTACCAACCTGTAGTAGGAAACCATCTACTCATTCTCTAATAACATCCATTCTAGGTTTTCAGCTGTAAATTACATGGCAATGTACAAAGCCTCTATTGCAGTTCTGCCACTGGAGTGTGTTGAGCAGCTGCTGGACGCTTTCGACTTTGTGAAACGCTCTTACTGCACATCTTCGGTCCAGTTCCGTTCCCTCTATCAATCATTTCTAAGCTCCCACATACAGGAACAAGAGTCAGTAATATTCTTCGTTAATAATGTACAAAATGGCAACACATTTTAATTTTAATTATGTACAGTAATAATGAAAATATTACATTCTAGTTCATACCTCATCACTCATTGTCGTGTAAATATAGCGTGCCTCAGATACCCGTACCCAAGTGTTTTCTGCAACCTGCAACACATTCAAATACAACGCACAAGATTTTCATGTTCTCTTTGGAAATTTGTGGTAACTACTTAATCTAACTGAAACTTCGGGGGGAGCCGCGCGAAACGTGACAAGACGCCTTTGACCATTTTCTCTTACTCGCTACATACAAACTACTAGCTCTACAGAAAAAATGGACAGGACCTTTCTGTAAAAATTTGTGGTAGGGTTCCTGCAGTTAACTTAGGATCCACTTAGCAACTAATAAATACACGAAACCCTCTGTTGCCAAATTTACCTCTATTGTGATTTTAATTAACGTGGAAGCCATAAAAACACCAAACATGAAGGCAAAATGTACGCACCTAAAGGCTACTTAAAAAGGAATAAAATCAAATTTGTTTCCACAAGAGGAGAATACAACGTCCCAATTCGGACCTCACTAACACTTACATTTTACTGACATTAAATATAACAAGATAAATTGTCATGCATGTGACGAGAACAAATCAATAACACTAGCAATCTTTACAGATGAGAATACGACTATATCCTCGAAGTTTCGCGCCCTGTCAAGGGAGATGCTTAACTTCAACATATAAGGTGTTTACAGTAAGCCCTAATTCCACTCGACAAACGTAGTAACGATATAAGCGAGACAAATGTACCGAAGGAGGATAGCCGGATGTGCCGTAGTAAAAAGGGCCACATCAACCCCGTCAGGACGCGACCGCCGTGAAGACGTCACTTTCAGCTCCCTGCAACATACACGGAGTCATTTGTAGTTTCTTAAAAACAATTAACATGAAAAGGCACAACGCGTAACACACTAATAAAATATAAACGACTACTCCACAGAACTAGCTCCTCTTTAGACAAACCAAACAGCAGAATATTAATAACACGTAAAATACTTCTAACCTATAACAAATTAACGTACCACGTAATAGAATATCGTCTTGAGGTTATAGAACACTCAGTTCGACTTGCCTGTTTATAGGTCTTACAACTCAACAGTGTCAGCTTAGGCAAACCCGCGAATATAAAACTCGAAACATGACAGGAATAATGATTGAAGCCACTGACAATGCTAGGCTGCCCCACACAGGAGACAATAGTAATTTTCAGCGGCACACAACCGGCCGTACATCTCCAATTTAGTATAATCATAATAAACAATTTTGTGTAAATAATTACTTACAGTACCATGACAACTTCCGAATAACACTTATTACCCAAGGTAGGTGCTGGTGTCGAAAGGCACCTAATACAGAGTCCGAGTGTATTCACTTATTGGAAGGGTTTCAACTTTACATCCCTTTCCACATAGCTCTCTGTTTACACACTTCTATAACTTCTGCAACTAAAGAAGGTCATATAAATTCACATATAACTGACACAGATTTAAGCAGAATAAAACAGTACCTTAGTATGGCGCAAATGGCTTCATTTGCTTTACACGTGGGATATCTTCACCATTCAGTAATTCCGAAATATATTCAACAGCGCGTGAGAGCAAGACGTTGCCATGGTATCAGCTATTTACTTCACATAATTTCCTGTACAGACACAAGTCAGACGAAGCATTTTCACATGCAACAGTGGCGAGCATCACACATGTCCTCCGTCACGCCATAGACACATCTCAGTTTCAATGGCCAGTAACAAGAACCTATACATTCCCTCGCAGCAGAAAAGCCCCAAAACACAACAGTGCACCACCACGATACCAAAACCGAGGTCCCATCAAGTCACTGCCGGGATCTCTCGCGGATCCTGCCCATAGCGTACAGGTGTCGTACCACTGGCCTCACGATAAACGTCAACAAGCCACCTCCGACCCTGCGAATATCCATTCCGCTGTCTTTTCTCTCCGTTAACCACCCGACCACCCGGCCTGAATCGCGAAAGCCAAAGATGCTGACCCTATAATCGATGGCAGCGATACCATGCGAGAACACTGGCGCCAGCCGCCCACGACTCAATTTGAAGTAGTTAAATTTTGTTCTGGGATTGGTAAGGGCCACTGTTTTCGAATTGTTCAAGAAAAAACGTACAAAATTTCCTTGAATAATTTGAAAACTGAGGTCTCCAGCGAAAACAAAATTTAACTGCATTAAATTTCCTACAAAAAGCTCTTGATTCTTTTCTGCATGACTAACTATTCGTATGTAGGGAGCGAGAGAATATGAAAATGTCATTTGTGGTTGCATAAAAACCATCCGTAGGGCAGCTGAATCACTTTGTGTATACAGGGCTAGCGGCTTATCTTTTTCACAAAGAATTTTTGACCTATTACACACGTCTGAATCAACAAACAACATGGAAGCTATTCTATCCTTTGCGAACTTCGAAAAGTTTAATTTGGAAGAGGCGAGTTTTGAATTATTTAAAGAATCTTCAGTGGTCAGTATTTAGGCTCCAACACAATTTCTATGCGTCGCCGCGGTCGTCTAGCGAGTAGTTCCCAGGTTCAATTTCAGATAGGAGCGGGGAATTTTCCTCGTTCCAGTCCTTCCAGGATGGCCCCAGGTCGACTCAGTCTGCTATCAAATGAGCGCCGCGGCTCTTCCCCAGGGCTAAAAGGCAGCCGGGGCGAAGAAAGGCTGTATAGAAATAGCGAGACCACGGTCAGAACTCTGCACTACAGACTTACACTCTTGCATTATTTTCAGCCGTTCTGTTACACACAGGCGTTCGATTCTTAACACATTGCACTGCACTAATATACAATATTTTCTCGTTTGGGCCCTTTCAGGGCTCCATAACGCACTCAGTAAAAACAGCACACTTATGGGATCACCCTATCGTCCGTCTACCTGTCCGTCCGTCTGTCTATTAAGATCTCGATATTTCACAAGAATCGGTGGACATGTCAAATCGAAATTTATGTCTCAGATGTGTGTTCCCTTGGCAGTATAATAAATGTAAGCTTCTATATCAACGAAATGAAAAGAAAAGCCATTTATCTCACATATTTTCGTACTCGCAAACTTACTCATCAAAACCTATAGGGTGCTTCCCGTTCCATTAAAATCATGACATTTGGCAAGGAGAAAGGTTTTACAGTACAGTTAAAGGGAAAACATCGAAATGGTTGTTTTGTAGTTCCATCATATGAAAAAAAAAATTGGCGTTTGTTATCCGACAGTCTTCCTGTCCGTCCGTCTATTAAGATCTTTTTTCCTCAGAACTGGGTAGACGTATCAAGTTAAAATTTTTGTTACATACTAATGTCTATGGTCCCTTGCTCATGTAAAAAAGTTGAGCTTCTCAGACAACGTAAGCAAAAGACACAGTCATTTATGTCACATACATTGATACTCCCAAACCCACTCATTAAAACCTACTGAGTACTTCGTTGCCTTGAACGACAAAATTTCTCAAGAAGCAAGATTTCACATTGCAAGTAAATGAAAATAATCTGAAAATTGTTAAATTTTAATTACGTCACATGAAAAAATATTTATTTTGTCAATTTTTATCTGACTTCAAACCAAAAATTGAAATATTCTCGAAAGTCTTGTAATTCGCGGGGCCAATATCTTGCCAACATCAATGTCGATAACAGGCAAATCACTGAGATTCCACTCGTGGAGTGGATAAACTGAACTATCTGTATACGTAAGTAAGATTGTACGGGATCCTCACAGCGCGAGTCATACTCGCACCTGGACAACGTTATTATTTCGCGTAAAAAAAATGTACTCAGAGAATAGGAGGTGAACTTGTATTTTCAAAAACACGCAACAGAAAAATACTCGAACTCAGTGCAGTCCAGTTTGCTAATAATCGAATGTCTGTGTATGGAAGAACGTATGGAAACAATGTAGGGGCCAAACTACTGAGTACTGAATATGCTTTAAAGGAAGCGAAACGTTTCCGGCCCAACTAAGATTTTACAGTCGCAAAAGGAGTTACTCGCATGTTACCTCTAAATTGCGATAGCGGGATAGGAGCCCCGAAAACAAAATGATAACACGAACATAGCGAGAGGCTCATGAAATATTAGTCTACCTGGTTGTCCTAATTTACCTGCCTATTGCTAGGCTTGCCACAGCAGAAAATTATCAGTTTTTCCTGAAGCTATGTAACTAAATGTAAGTGTGGCGTATTTTGGGGTCATGCTCGTTATCATGTAGAATTTTGGTTTTACCATATTTGGCGCCGTCAGTTCTCATATACATGAAGCTATGTTTTAAGAGAGAAGCAAGAGAAGCACTATTTTAAAATTCTGTTGGAAATATGTGTTACATTAATATTTTCGTGTTTTATTAGTGATTTAATCTCTACGCTCATCTTTAAGACGAAAAAGAATGAAGTTCCACAGTGTGAAAAACCCTTACGTTTACGTACAATAATTTACAACGTTTATGAATACATACTGTTTTTTGGGAGTACAAGACTTCGTTACTATGATTTTAAAGGTAGACGTACCTCTGTTTTATGTCTGAAACTAAGGAACGGTTTTATACCTGACTGCATGGTTTTACCGATGTTTCATATCTGATTTTTATGTAGTGTTTTATACCTGACTGTGGTTTTTTTTATGATGGATTTCCTTCACTTGCCGTGTTGCACTGAGTTGTCATTTGTGTCCGATATTATGTAACAGTTTATATTTAAGTGTGTGGCTTTACCATTGTTTTATGTATTACTTTTATGTAATGGTTTTGTACCTGACTGTATTGTTTTATTCATGTTGGACCTTCCTATCTTACCAAGTCATAAAAAGTTAATATTTAAGTTTGTCTATTATTCTATTTGCTGGCATTCTGAAAATTTAGTTTTGTATTACAGGATTCATCAAGGCGTTCAATATTTGTTTCATCGATATGCCGAGTATGGTGCTGGCATGATAACGTACAGATGCTTTTTTAACTTCCGGTACAAATTGTAACTCAAATACCTACTTGTAAAGGTTTCTGCTTCCTTTTGAAATATGTTTTAGAATGCTTGTTACGACATGTGCGGTCAACCACTTTGTAAAAACCGAAAAACAAGAAAAAATCTGTAAAATAAAGCTGTCCTAGATGGCGCAGTCCAATAAGCGCCCCGTATCCAGCTCTTCCTTATATCTCCCACACGTTGATAACACGGTTAGGTGAATGAAGTTTAGCCCTGTACTGCTTTGTACTAATGTGGTGTGTAACTGCAATGAGCATTCATCTGTCTGTCGTAATGTATATTACTACGTAGCTTATTGGTATGTATCAATTGCCATCAGTTATCTTTGTACACAGTTTTGTAATGTACAAAGAGCTTACTGTTAGTTTTCTGTTTTTTAGGATAATTCGATTATGAACTTAAGCTCGAAACTAGTGGCCAAGCAACAACGGAAATTAATATTGCAAATTTGACGATTCTCTGAAATTTATTGCATAATTTGGCTAACCAGAACAGTTGCTGACGTCTTGGCGTCCACTATTCTAGAAATTAATAAACAGAAAATCGGCCTTGCAACTTTATGAATAACGAAGTTACATGAATTAACATTAATCTTCTAGTTAAATTATGCTAATTTCACGCGGCTGCTGCGGTCACAGGTTCGACTCCTGCCTCGGGCATGGATGTGTGTGATGTCCTTATGTTAGTTAGATTTACGTAGTTCTAAGTCTAGGGGGCCGATTACCTCAGATGTCTAGTCCCATAGTGTTTAGAGCCATTTGAACCATTATGCTAGTTTTTGCCGCCAGAATATCAGATCTCGATTACACAAATTGCGTGATATACGTCTTTTGAAGACATTTCAAGAAATCACAGAGTAAAAGTTCATTCTATATGGGAATTTTTGAGCTGCTGAATTACTCTCGACCGGGAAGTTAACGTTACTCTCCAAGGAAACCTGTGTCGCCGTTACAAGAGATACTTAGTTAGTCGTGTTTCCTTTAGGAGAAGGCAATGCAGTGAAACGAATGTCTATGTAGATTAGGTTTAGCGTGAGGAATGTTGCAATTTATTTAGAGTATGTTGGCTGCAAACTATCTACGTAGCTGGATGTTAGTACTCAATAAAAATCATTTTCAGGAGTACACTGCCATTTCTACTAATACAAAATTGATTAGCCAGCTCTTAATGTATGTCGAACGTCATCAAAACGCGTCATGAGCAGCAGAACTATATTCAAAAATGTTTCAGGGTGTCATTGTACAACTCGTCCCGCATACGTGCTTTTTAAAAAGTAACACCTCTGAAAAATTTTAATCGCTGTTTCTCATATGAAAGAAGCAAGTCTACTAAAATTATGAAAGTGACAGTAGTTTCAGCAGAAATTCAAAGTACTTCTTATGTAAGTATCACACGAGATCTGTAAAGTTGTTGTTATGATCTCCACCCTAAGGACTGGTTTGGAGCGCCTCTTCACGTTAGTCTACCCTGTGCAAGCTTCCTCATCTCTGAATAACTACTGCAAGTTACACTCAGTTGAATCTCTAACTGTATTTGTCCCTTGGTCTCCAACTCCCTCTGCCTCCCCTCCACGTTTCACTCCATAATAAAATCGACCATTATTTCATGCCTTAGAATGTGTCCTGGCAACCGAACTTCTCTTGTTGTCAGGTACTGCTATAAATTTCTTTTTTCCACAATTCGATTTAGTACCTACACATTAGATACTCAATCTACCCATCTAATCTTCAGCATTCTTTCGTAGAACCACATTTCAAAACCTTGATCTTGTCTGAATTCCTCATCGTACATATTTCTCTTCCACACAAGGCTATACTCAAAAAATACCTTCGCAGACGACTTCCTAACTCATTAATTTACGTCCGTTGTTAACAAATTTCTCTTTTTATGAAATATTTTTCGTGGTATAGGCAGTCTGGAGTTTATATCGTCTCTACTTCGCACATCAATTGTTTTGCCGCCCATATAGGAATACTCAAACTTGTTTATTTATTTACCAAAGTTCCAGTTAGTGATTCTCTTGAGCATATAGGTTCCACTTTCTCGCACGACATCATCAAGCTCTTGCATGCATGTATTATCAAGAGCTACTTCACGTGGAACGGTGATTTATACGAACAGGTGGAAGGCGTCGCCAACTTCTTCATGAAGCATTTCGAAAGAAAGGCGTTGTACAGGTTCATCGACGATACCTCGTTCGTGTGTAGCCACGGTGAGGAACAATTCGGTGTCTTGCTAAGACACCTGAACATCTTTCTGCCAGTATACATAAAAAGTTACTATGGACGTAGAAAAATACCAACAAGTAACTTTTCTACCTCTGCTGGTTACGAAGAATGGTGAGAACTTAGAACACAGCGTGTATCGAAAAGCAACACACACCTACCCAAACCGTCATTTCATCACCTGAGCCAGAAGAGGGCATTGATTAATACGCTCGTAACGCCTGCAAGACGAACACATGAACCGCAGCTGTTCGGACGCTAGATAAAATCACCTGGAAGTCGTCCTGAGGAGTATTGGGTAATCCACAAATTGCGTAAGAAGTGTTACGCAATTTAACGCTCAGTCAAGTATTACGTCCATAAAAGAAATGTCGCCTACAGCCTTTCTGCCATACATCGCCAGGGTGACGGACAGAATCAGCCGTTTATTGTACAAACACGGTGTAAAGACGATTTAAAAACCAACCAAGAAGATTAAAAGGGTGGCTGAGGTCAACAAAGGAGAAAGAGGACCAACATCCACTGTCGGGTATACACCACATACCTGGACGAGCGGAAAAGTCTACGAAAGGATGACTGGATGATCCATCAACACTAGGCACAAGGAATATAACTGGGCATCCAGGCTGGGATGAGTGGAGAAAACGTCCGTGGTAGAGCACGCGCTGTGTGAGATCGACCACGCAGTAAAATTCACCGACACTGAAGCTCTTGCTGTGCAAAAGAGCTAGCACGTCCACTTGTTCAGGGACGCCTTAGAATCCACAAACATGATGCTGCAATAAGGAAATCGTCAAGCTAAACGGAGCTTTGATTCAATGCTGCAGTGAATGACCGTTGCAGGTAGCATGGAAAGAACCACAGCGGTAATGACCCGGCAGACGTTGGTGTGATACGTATATATAATCTCTGGCCGTGGGTTAACCTCCAATCCGTTGCCAGGAACAATTGGAGAACCTCAGAATGTCCGTCACTCGTTCTGGCGAAACCTAAGGAAAATCGTCGAAGTACCCGAAACAGAAGCCAACAGGCAAACTGTCAACAAGTGGCGTCGAAAGTCTCAGCACCACCTGATATAGTTCGACTACATCCTACCGTGAACGAGATTCGACCGAGTATTGGAAACGACTTGAATTAAACTAGATGGGGATGTGTTGAATGGAAGGCTATATAACAAGCTGGATAGAGGGATTGCGGAGGAGCAGTTCGGATTTAGAAAAAGGAACAAGAGATGCTATTGGCCTGTTAGGAACTATAGGGGAAAAACATATGGAAAAAGGTAGAGAAATCTTTGCCGTTTTTAAAGATTTAGAAAAGGCTTATGACAGAGTTCAGTGGAACAAGCTGATGGATATTTTGAAGAGGAAAGAAGTAGCCTGGAAAGAGGGACGACTGATACAGAATCTATGTTTACACCAGAAAGTAAGGATAAGGATAGGAAATGAAATGTCAGAAGGAAGCAGCATTGGAAGAGGTGTTAGACAAGGTTGTTGCCTTTCTCCACTGTTGTGCAACGTATACCTTGAAGAAGGCTTAGCTGGGAAAAGAGGAATATGTATTGGTCGAAAGAGACTAGAATGTATAAGATTTGCTGATGACATGGTATTAATGGCAGAAAGTGAGCGAACAGTGAATAACATGCTGAAAGATCTGAATGAAGCACGTGTGGAATATGGGATGCAAATAAACACAGCCAAAATAAAGAGTATGGTTATCAGTAGAAGACGCAGACTGTCCAATATTAAAATAGAACAATCTACCATTAGCCAAGTAAGTGCATTTAAATATCTTGGAAGCACAATAACTGAAGACTTGGGATATCACCAGGAGGTGAAAACTCGAACTGCCATAGCGAAGGAGGCATTCAACAGAAAGTGGAGACTCATTTGTGGCAGATTAGATAAATGACTAAGGAAAAGGCTTGGCAAATGTTTTGTCTGGAGTGTGGAGCAGAAACATGGACGCTGAGAGGAGAGGATGAAAAACGGTTAGAGGCATTTGAGATGTGGATCTGGGGGAGAATGGAGAGAATAAGATGGATGGAAAGAATGAGTCATGAAAGAGTCGGTGAGAGAAGATGTCTGCTGAAGGTTGTAAGAGAAAGGAAAAAGAACTGGTTGGTACATTCATTGAGAAGCGAGTTCTTGCTAGCAGATGCTTTGGAAGGATTGGTTGGTGGGAGAAGACTGAGAGGAAGGTGGAGATACAAGATTATACACGACATAAAGGGAAGAGGAAATTATGCAGACCCGTAGAGGATGGCGGAAGACCGGGCAGCCTGGAGAGCTACCGTGTAAAAACCTGCGTTTTGCCAGAACACTGATGACGATGAGGATGCACAGACCGGTTTGTCAAATCGCCGAGAGCGAGCATAAAAGTCAAACAACGAGGAAACGGGCAGGTCGAGACTGCACTACACATAAACAAAGTCCGATGAGTAATCCGCAGAGACGAAACCTGAGGCGTAGCGAAAAATGGAGACCAAGAGCCAACAGTTGCGTCGCGACATTGAGGTTATAGTGAAGCAAGTGCACCACTGAGTCTCGTGACGGCGAAAACGACGACGACGACGACGACGACGACGATGATGATTACAATGGATCTTTATTGATATTCAAAATGTTCAAATATGTGTGTGTGAAATCCTATGGGACTAAACTGCTAAGGTCATCAGTCCCTAAGCTTACACACTACTTAACCTAAATTATCCTAAGGACAAACACACACACCCATGCCCGAAGGAGGACTCGAACCTCCGCCGGGACCAGCCGCACAGTCCATGGCTGCAGCGCCTTTGACCGCTCGGCTAATCCCGCGCGGCCATTGATATTCCTTCTTCCCTGCTGTTTTATGGAGTTTAAGATTTGCAGTTATTCCTTAATTTCCGCTTGCATGTTTATGTGTTATTCTTCACTTCTTCTTTGTCTTCTTGCTGATCCAGTTTCTTTGGAGGCTTCTGGTGCTAACTGACGTTGCCAAGTAGCAGTCTATGTCCCGTGTCGCTGGAGAGGGGTAGAGGGAATGGATGGGGTGGGGGTATGGAACTTACAGGGTGGCCGCGAACTCTGCTTGACCTGTAAAATAGTGGGTGGCGCACAGGCAGGGCTATGCTAGAGTTGACAGTCGAAGCAACTCCGAGTAGCGGCGGAGGTCCATTCCCAGCCTCTCTGATGGACTTTCAAAGTCACTGGCTTGTGTTACCAAATATTCCATTACCCTGATTTTATTCATGTTGATGTTCTCTCTATCTTTACAGAAGAGGATCCATTTCCGTTCAACTACTCTTCCAAATCCTTTGCTGTCTCTGAAAGAACTGCAGTGTCATTGGCAGACTTCAAAGTTTTTATTTCTTCTCCTTCAACCCTAAAGTGAAACGAATATCTCCTCTCCAGAATCCATTCTACAAATGTGTATTTTCCTTATTTCGTTTGTGTGCCACGAAAATATACAGCAAAAAACATACAAGGAAATATCGTGTTGCCCACATTTTCTTTTCCTCCCCCCTGAGACGTCGATCCTTTGAAAGTCGTCGCCCCTCCCAAGACGCGCTGTCGACGCAAGCAGAGGCTGCAGCAGCAGCGCCGCCGGTTCGCGGAGCGGAGACTCAGCGAACCGACGAGTGCCGGGCTGGGTTTACTACGGGGCGGATATGGCGCCGGCGCCTCTGCCGCTTTGTGCTGCTTCCCGCCTCCTCCACCCCCGCCCCGCGCGGCGGGTCTCATATTAAAAGCCACGCCTGTAATCCCCCACCCCCGCCCGCAGCCCGGCGGCTGTTTGCCCGCCAGATGGAGCGGCGAGAAGCTCGCAGCACCCCCACCCACCCCCACGCACGGCCGCCCGCCACCGGCTGAGAGCAGCGCGGGGCATCGTCGGCGCGTCCGTGCAGACACGATTCGAGGATAAAAGTCTGAGCCCCGCACTACTCGCTTAACCCCTGCCTGCACGTCCGTGTCTGCCCCTCATTCTCCTCGCCTCCTCTACCTCTCCGTCTCGTTCGCTACGACTCATTCGCTCGCAGACGATGCTGTGTTCTCACCAGACATCCAACTGGGAATGGAGTTACCGTGGCAAACGTGCGCGTTATAAATAGTGTATCGAACATTTGCTGCGGGGCGACATGGGGAGTGAACCGCCGCAGTTCTGTCAGATTCTACATCTACATCTACATGATTACTCTGCAATTCACATTTAAGTGCTTGGCAGAGGGTTCATCGAACAACAATCATACTATCTCTCTACCATTCCACTCCCAAACAGCGCGCGGGAAAAACGAACACCTAAACCTTTCTGTTCGAGCTCTGATTTCTCTTATTTTATTTTGATGATCATTCCTACCTATGTAGGTTGGGCTCAACAAAATATTTTCGCATTCGGAAGAGAAAGTTGGTGACTGAAATTTCGTTAATAGATCTTGCCGCGACGAAAAAGTATTTGCTTTAATGACTTCCCATCCCAACTCGCGTATCATATCTGCCACACTCTCTCCCCTATTACATGATAGTACAAAACGAGCTGCCCTGTTTTGCACCCTTTCGATGTCCTCCGTCAATCCCACCTGGTAAGGATCCCACACCGCGCAGCAATATTCTAACAGAGGACGAACGAGTGTAGTGTAAGCTGTCTCTTTAGTGGACTTGTTGCACCTTTAAGTGTCCTGCCAATGAAACGCAACCTTTGGCCCGCCTTCCCCACAATATTATCTATGTGGTCTTTCCAACTGAAGTTGTTCGTAATTTTAACATCCAGGTACTTAGTTGAATTGACAGCCTTGAGAATTGTACTATTTATCGAGTAATCGAATTCCAACGGATTTCTTTTGGAACTAATGTGGATCACCTCAAACTTTTCGTTATTTAGCGTCAACTGCCACCTGCCATACCATACAGCAATCTTTTCTAAATCGCTTTGCAACTGATGCTGGTCTTCGGATGACCTTACTAGACGGTAAATTGCAGCATCATCTGCGAACAACCTAAGAGAACTGCTCAGATTGTCACCAGGTCATTTATATAGATCAGGAACAGCAGAGGTCCCAGGACGCTTCCCTGGGGAACACCTGGTATCACTTCAGTTTTACTCGATGATTTGCCGTCTATTACTACAAACTGCGACCTCCCTGACAGGAAATCAAAAATCCAGTCGCACAACTGAGACGATACCCCATAGGCCCGCAGCTTGATTAGAAGTCGCTTGTGAGGAACGGTGTCAAAGGCTTTCCGTAAATCTAGAAATACGGAATCAACTTCAGATCCCCTGTCGATAGCGGCCATTACTTCGTGCGAATAAAGAGCTAGCTGCGTTGCACAAGAACGATGTTTTCTGAAACCATGCTGATTACGTATCAATAGATCGTTCCGTTCGAGGTGATTCATAATGTTTGAATACAATATATGCTCCAAAACCCTACTGCAAACCGATTAGTGGATGTCTTCTTTCGCATGAGCGAACAGAAGGCAAAAATTGGACCCGGAGACCTGTTTTGCGCTCTAGTGGAAACCACCGTTGTATTGACAAGCTCGGATCATATAACACATTACTTTCATTTTTCTTCAGCTGACTGCTTCAGTTGGTGATCAGTTTGCGTAGAGCTACCAGGTTACGTGGATGAGGATTACAACAATTCAGCCACTGTTCCAAGTGTAACAGAAATTTGCAATTGGATTAACGCCAGGTGATTTAATGGTCCAGTCAAAGTATGCCTCGATGTTGGAGAGTAATTAAAACAAGGAAACATAGGAGTACTGCGAACATGGCAGCTGTCTGTCATCTTGGAAGACAGGACAATGGACAGCATACTTATCTAGAAGAAGTAGAAGGGCCAACAGTTGGTTAATGAGCATGTTGAAATAAACATCCTGATTAGTGTTCGTGTTAACCTAAATGAGTGATCCTAAGTTTTGGAAAAACAGTCACGAAACCAATTCTGGTGTGATCTACACCCTCGTGGCACTGTGCGTTAAACTCCTTCCCAGATCGTCGTTACACTCGATGATTTGCATCAGTTGAAAAGAGGTGAAGCTACATCAAAGTATCCTATGACTACAACACCAATAACTGACAGTTAGAGTCAGGCAACTCATACAAATACATGTAAAATTATGCACTTCACAAATATCAGCTTACGTGACCATAGTCAGCCGTCTTTCTCTGTTGGTTGGCCCACTGAAGACATGCAACTTTACGTCTTCCTCTGAACAATGGCCTTTCGCAAGATACCCGATTCCAAATGTCCATTGTAAACACCAATTCCTGTCTGAATTGAAACCAGTTATCACTCACAAGACATCACACACGCCTCCAGCCCCTTTTGGTCAGCATCTTTGAGCCGTTTAGGAAACGACTCTGGTTATTAATTCGAGATATGTAAAGAGAAATGTTGGTGGGACTTGTAATACTGAATCATGGAGAACAATCAAGTCGATGCGAGTGTCAACTAGTGACAAATTGCATCATAATAATATTAGATATCGTTAATGGACGGTCTATTTTAAGGATTTGTTGCAGGGACCTAGGTCTGAATTTTCACGTAGTTCTGAGATGAGGATGGAACAGGAGGACCATGGCGTTTAGACATAAAAGTTCTTCAACAGGCCGTGAGGAGCTGTGAGACGGAGAAGGCACCAGGATATAGATCAATATATCCTGAGCTGGTGAAGTCTCTAAACATTCTGCGTGGTGTCTGTTTGTTCTATATCGTTTCTCCCTACCACTTCCGTGCAACGACGCTCTGAGCGTGTTTTTTAGGGAATTGACTAGTTTGAACCTGGGACCTGTTGCTGGTAAGGAGACGCCAGACGACACACGACATGTGGGATTCAGAAGAGTTCAGTGAGACTCGCGATGATATAACCAAATAGTTAATGATTTTAGCGTCAGCTCCACTGCACTTCCTGTAAAGGAATCTTAATACTAACTAAATTTAGTGGAAGGGGTTCAAGGCTTTACTACTTTTAGTTAGCTGGTAAAATAACGTCGAAAAAGCAGGTAAGTTTACCATTGGAAATTTTATTCTACTCACAAAACTTCGTTTATAATTTGCACTATTGATAAAAGGAAATGTTTTAATACAGGATGGTAAAAATCAACTGCGTTCAACAAAAATGTGAACGAATATTCCCTGAATGGGTTTCCAAGTTCTACAGTGGATCTATAATCTAGGTTTAAATTAAGTTTCACAAAAGAGAAAACTATCAAAATGGTCTACAGTGACCCTCAATTATCTTTAATTACTTATCTAACTTGTCGTAAATTACAGTGGCTGATGTGGCTTCTCAATAACTATATAACAGAAAAATCATCGCGTTTCAGATTTTTACTTCAATTGGCAAATGTGAACACCATTAGCTTTAATTGACGATCGACGCTAGAATTACGTAAAGTGGATGTAACAGATGAGACTTCTGCAGTTTTGAGTGAAGCCTTATGCGCTCAAAAATGCGGCATCGCGTGCGTTCATTACCTTGTCGGTGTTCGTCAAGGGGCGGCGAGCAGCACAGCTCCGCTCACCTCGCTGTCTCGGAAGCAACTCCCCCGAAACTCTCTCCTAACTTCTCCTTACTATAATTTCCCGAAGTTGGTTTAAAAAAAACTATCTGGCTGTGTTTTCATCTGACCAGTCAGGGTCTCAATGTTAACCTTAAGCTCCGCCTACAAAAATTCTGTCTATCCAATGAGAAACGTTGTTCTTTTCGTGGTGGGGCAATGTTTTTAAAGTTTGCAACGTAACAGAAACGCGAAAAAGTCTCACGCTAAAACTTGCAGCTGGTGTGGTCCTTTTAGCGTTATCGTAAGATCTATACTGTTCTTCTGGAGGGCTCTGTCTTTTAACATGGGCTGGGGGGTGGTCCTAACGTAACAGAGACGCGAAAAAGGTCTCACGCTAAAACTTGCGGGTGGTGTAGCCCTTTTTGTGTTATCGTAAGATCTTTATTGTTCTTCTGGAGGGCTCTAGCTTTTAACATGGGCTGGGGGGGGGGTGGTCCTAATGTAACAGAGACGCGAAAAAGTCTCACGCTAAAACTTGCGGGTGGTGTGGTCCTAGCAGTTAGCTGGTGACGTGGGTGTCCGTCCGTCCCTTATCGTAGGGCCTTCCAGCTTAACACGGTCCTGCTCTCGGCTTCTGTTCTCGTTTCTCCCCTCGAAACTGCGTCTGTCTCATGGTGAGAAGGTATGACATGCATTTAGGCATTCTTGTGTTAGTCTGTGGTATTCCATTTGCTCACTCGTTACTCGTATTGCTTTGGTTAATTTAATTGTCACGATTTATTCGGAGCTATGTGACATACTACTGTATTTGCTTATCATGTCAGGGTTTTCATGGAAAGTGTTGAATTTGCCTGACACCTTACAAGTCTGGTCCATCGAAATTGTTGGAGGTGCTGAGGATACTGTTTAAAAGATTGTTAAATGGAGATGATGTCCCATGGGAATGTGAAACATTCGGTTCATAAGAAAGTGTCACATAATGACCCAAATAATTTTTGGGTTATTGAGAGTGATCGCTTTCGTTGGAAGACTGTACTCGAAGATATTGAAAGATCTGCTACAGAAAGAAAGAGGTCCCAATCAGCAAGAATATTAAGCAGAATTCCGAACAGGAAGATCGCTAATAGACGACATCTTTACACTGAAGCTAATACGTGAAAAACGTAGAAAGGTGGGACTGGAGGGTCATGTTACATTGATTGACCCAGAGAAAGTAAATGATAAGGTACCCACCAACAGACTGTGGGAGAAGTTGAATGATATTGAGTTATATCAGAGATTGCTAAAGGTTACTGTGATATGATATGAAAGTAACACAGCGCGAGTAAGGGTTGGGAATAGTTGGAGGGAAGAATTCGAGGGTGAATAAGGATCTACCACAGGGATGCGGTCTGTCGCCACACTCTTTAAGCTGTATCTAGGAGCAATTCAGCAAACTTGGCATAGAAAATGTAGAAAATGCCGGGTTATGGGAGTGACAGCAGAGAACAGCAAGATATTTCGCCTATATTTTGCACATCACCAGATACTACTAGCAGAAGGTGAAGATGATCTCAGCTGTATGAGAAGGAACCTTAAAGGGGAATACAACAAGGCTGGGCTGAAAATAAACATGAAGAAGTGTATTTTTCTGTTGGAATGTAAAAAGTACATGATCTGCAGATGGATGGAGAAGTAATATTAGGGGTGGGGAAGGCAAAGTATCTTGGGGTATTATTTAATAAACAGGTAGTAGGATTAATAAAGGACGAGCTGTAATAAAGGCATGGCACAAAAAGATATGATGAACCACAAGGAAGATAATGTATAAAACTATAGTCTAGGGTGTAATTTTGTACAGAGCAGAAGCCTGGGACATTGGCAAAAGAAATAAGGGTAAACTGCTTGGCACTGAGATGGATGACTTTAGACCAAGCTCAGGCTGTTCTAGGACAGATGGAATAAGAAATGACATAATCCGATAACGGATTGAAAGGGACATGAGCATCTGTGACGACATCTAACAAAAGCAGGATGAAGGAAGACAGGATACCAAATAGAATACTGTGATGGACACCATCCCAGCGGAAGATGTAAGTGGCAAAATGATGTGGAGGAGGCAATGAGAGCAAGGAATGTGAATGTTAAGGGAACCGACGACGAATGAAGATGACGAATGCGAACGGAGAAGCGGCGCCAGACGTTGGTAATCCGCAAGAAGAAGAAGAAGGAGGAGAAGAAGAAGAAGTGTCACTGCAACTGCTGCTGTGGCTGAGGATTCTTTTTGGACAACAAGGACGTGGAAGTAGCGTCGGATGGTGCTTCCTGTCTGCAGTGAGTCATCCGGTAGACGAGAACGACAGAGATGTAACTTCGGAGCGCCACAGGTAAATAGCAGAGCAGGGACAGTCAGGAAATGACAGGCGTGCAGCGCTCTCTCTCTCTCTCTCTCTCTCTCTCTCTCTCTCTCTCTCTCTCTCTCACACACACACACACACACACACTGATGTGAATGATGGAGGACTGTGCCCTGATGCAAGCTATGCCGGTTACCATCTAGGTGTGTAAGTGATGGTTACATGCTATTGCTATTGTAGGTTGTGATTGCCAGTGGAATTAGCCTGCAGACAGCTGCACAGTGGAGTGTTTTTGCTAGTCGGCGTTACTTAACAGTATTTCTATTACTGGTATAGGCTAATAATTATGGTTGTTCTGTAGTAATATACTAGTGTGGCTGAAACCTCGTACTGTGTCTGACCGACGTTTAGGCGACGTTATTCTTCGGGCGGTTGGTTCCTTCTCCTTATTGTGGCCCTGGCCATGGAGGTGTCGTGTTTTGTTTTGCTTTGAGACTGCCTCCTAGAATAAGATAGTGTATCATCACTTTATACTGTTTAATGTTCTTCTGTTTAGTGTATGTTGAGGGGGTTTCTGGCTTTACTAAAAATGAAGAGCCTTCCTCGTTCCTCTTTGTATATGCATTAGTATTAGCTTTAGCGCCTTCTCACTGATGCATATATGTAGACTGAGGCGACGAATGAAAAGTTGTACCAAGATTAGAATTCGAAACCAAGTCTCCTGGTCACTACGCTATGCGCTGACTTCTACGCCACCGTGGAACAGTGGTTATGTACAACTGGATGGACTGCAGTGTCAAGCCTCCCTCCTTAATCCAAATGGCCATTCACAACTCAGCCCATTTGGTATTCCCTCTAAACTCGAACAGTACTGCACAACCCCTCCAACTGTATTGTAATAGCACCTTGGCGTCAAATGAAACGGGAGATCCTGGCTGAAACCCAGGCAGGAGAGAGGTGCACCTGGGTAGAATTCAAAGCCAGGACGGCGTAGCGGTTAGCGCATCTGCCTAGTTTGCCGAAGACCTCGATTAGAATCCCAGCTGTGGACAAATTTTCATTCGTTTCTTCAGTCAGCATATATACATCACAGATGTTTGAGACTTGAAAAAGTCTCTGGAACCATGTAGTTTCAACTCGTTAATGCCTGGGTTTCACAGGCAGGATCCTGCGTTTCATTCGATGATGAAGTGCTGGAGAGTCTCTGCAACGCTGTACGAGTTCAGGGAGAAAACCGAGCGAGCTGTCGCGAATGAGAATTTGTACTGAGGAGGGAGGAGTGCTAGTGTAATCCATGCAGTTGTACAAAGCCGTTTTGTCAGGATGGCGTAGAGGTTAGCGAGTCTACCTAGTGATCAAGAGACTTGGGATCGAATCCGGCCTTGGTATAAATTTTCATTCGTCACTTCAGTCTGTATATACACATCGTAGTTTCGTTTGTTTTCGTGCAGGTTACATGTGTTGGTACTATGTGCATTTTAGGTAATGTCAGAAAAGAGTAATATTTTACCAGAATTATTATTTATGTAAAGTGTTTTTAAATATTCAGTACACTGTTGGCACCAAATATTATTTTACTACAGTTCTCACGTTTCATTGTATTTAAGTATTTAGTGTACTAGCTATTGAACTGTGGCTATTAAGTTGTGGCACTTTAGCAGCCTGTAAATTATTTCTTGCAGCGAACAGTAATCTTCTGATTGTTTTCATCAATAAACTTGATTTCTAATAAGTCCATGTTAGAAACGAGCAAGACTCCCTTCCGAAGCCCATGCTGTCTACCATTCCAACCTTCATATGCCGTTTTACATGACTGAATGGTGCAACATTCGTTGGACAAATGGTTCAAATGGCTCTGAGCACTATGGGACTCAACATCTGAGGTCATCAGTCCCCTAGAACTTAGAACTACTTAAACCTAACTAACCTAAGGACATCACACACATCCAAGCCCGAGGCAGGATTCGAACCTGCGACCGTAGCGGTCGCGCGGTTCCAGACTGAAGCGCTTAGAACCGCTCGGCCACTCCGGCCGTCCATTCGTTGGACAACCGGACATCTTCATTCACGGTGTTGTCATCTGTCTGTTTGCACTGACTATCCAGCCGACTACCCCCTACACACCACTGCACACCACGACTCACGTCAGCATTGGAGAGTCACCTAATCTTCTGATACCACTTCCACATCATCTACAGGGGCTGAAATCTCATAGTGTTGTCTTTTAAGCGGGGTGTCTAACATTTTTACTTTGAGCTTGCCTGAATCACAAAGCTTTTGTTCACAACATTGTGTCCTTTCGCAGAGGTGGAGAGAAACGTCCACAATAGAAGAATAGAAAAACTTAGTAAAGAAGGCTTGAACGTAGGCTTCACAACTTATTGCAACAAAAGTAAATGAACGTGCGATGTAAACATCGATAAGAAAAGTCTACACTTCCAACGCAGAACAACGTCATACAACCACTTGACAGCTCTTGGGGTTTTGGGCAGTTCAAGAGAATGATTCTACCGATGGCAAAAGCGATTAGAGTGGCATTGCAAAATAGAGATTTAGAAAGTAAGATTATTGACAGTAAGCTTAGACTCAGAGTATATTAGCAGATTTGGATTACGATGGCACAACGGCGGAAGAATCAGCAACGATCAATGGCATGAAGATGCAGAAGGTAATGTAAACCACTCTATTAAAAACACATAACGTGCATCCACAGGACACGTCGCCTGTAACTTTAAAGTGTCGTTATGATCTCTCCCTAGGTAAAAGATTCCGGAATAGCCCCCATTCAGATTTCTGGGTAGGACCTGCCAAAAAGGGGGGGGGGGGGGGAGGTGACCATGAACGATTGAATAACCAACGAAACGATAACGTTTACGAGTCGGGGACGTGGAACGTCAGAAACTTGAACGTTGTAGGTAAGATATAAAATCTTAAAAGGGAAATGCAAAGGCTCAGTCTAGGTGTAGCAGGGGTCAGTGAAGTGAACTGAAAAGAAGACAAGAACTTCTGGTTACATGAGTATACAGCAATATCAACAGCAGCAAAAATGGTATGACAGGTGTAGGATTCGTTATGTATAGGAAGGGAGGAAAGGGAGTGTGTGACTTTGAACAGTTCAATGATAGAACTGGTCCTTACCACAATCGACAGCAAACCAACATCAACAACGATAGTTTCGGTACACAAGCTCACCATGAAGAGATAGAGAAAGCATATGAGGATTCTGAAAGGATAATAGAGTACCTAAGGGGAGATGAAAATCTAATAGACATGGGTGACTGAAATGCAGTTGTAGGGGAAGGAGTAGAAGATAAGGTTAGAGGAGAAACTGGGATTGGGACAAGGATTGAGAGTGAAGAAAGACTAATTGAGTTACGTAATAAATTTCAGCTAGTAATAGCGAATACTCTCTTCAATAATCATAAGAGGAAAAGATGTACTTGCAAAAGGCCTAGTGATACGGGAAGATTTCAGTCAGATTACATCATGACCCGACAGAGATTCTTAAATCAGATACTGGGTTGTAAGGCGTACCCAGGAGCAGATATAGACTCAGATTCCAATGTAGTAGTGGTGAAGAGTCGGCTGAAGTTTAAGGGATTAGCCAGGAAGAATCAATTCACAAAGAAGTGGGATACGGAAAGACATTGGAATGACGAAATACGCTTAAAGTTCTCTAAGGCTATAGATACAACAATAAGGAATAGTTGGCAGTACAGATGAAGAGGAGTGGACATCTCTAGAAAGCGCAGTCACGGAAGTTGTAAAGGAAAACATAGGTACAAAGAAGGTAGCTGCGAAAAAACCATGGGTAACATAAGAAATACTTCAGTTGATCGTCGAAGGAGGAAGTAAAAAAAATATTCAGGGAAATTCAGGAATACAGAATCACAGGTCGCTGAGGGATTAAATAAATAGGGAGTGACGGAAGATAAGACTAAATGATTGCATGAAAAATGTGAAGATATCGAAAAAGAAATAATTGTCGCAAGGAAGACTCAGCATACAGACAAGTCAACATAACCTTCGGTGAAATTAAAAGCAAGAAGAGTACAACGGGAATTCCATCGTTAAATGCAGTGGAGAGAGCGGATAGGTGGAAAGAGTACATTCAAAGCCTCTATGAGTGGCAAGATTTGTCTGATGTGATAGAAAAAGGAACATGAGTTGATTTAGAAGAGAGAGGGGATCCAGTATTAGAGATTTGGAGGACTTATTATCAGATAAGGCAGAAGGGATAGATAACATTTCATCATAATATTTAAAATCATTGGCGGAAGAGAAAACAAAACGACTGTTCACGTTGGCTTGTAGAACGTTTGAGTGCGGCGACATAACATCCTTCGGAAAAATGTCAGCCGCACAATTTCGAAGCCTGCAAGAACTGACAAGTGCTAAATTATCGCATAATCTGCTTAATAGCTGATGCATCCAAGTTTTTGAGAAGAATAATGTACAAAAATGCAAAAGCAAACCGAGGATGTGTTAGATGACGATCAGTGTGGCTTTATGGAAGGTAAAGGCACTAGAGAAGCAGTTCTGTCGTTGCAGTTGATAATGGAAGCAAGACTAAGGAAAAATGAAGACACATTCATAGGATCTGTCGACCTGGAAAAAGCGTTCGACATTGTAGAATGGTTTAAATTCTGAGAATAATAAGGGTAAGATAAAGGGAGAGACAACTAATATACAATATGTACAAGAGCCAAAAGGGTATAATAAGAGTAGACGACCAAGAACGAAGCGCGCGGATTAAAAAGGGTGTAAGACAAGGATGCAGTCTTTCCCCCCTACTGTTCAATCTGTACATCAAAGAAGCAATGAATGATAGAAATAAAAGAAAGCTTCAGGAGTGAAATCAAAATTCAAGCCGAAAGGATATCAGTGATAAGATTCGCTGATGACTTGGCCATGTTGAGTGAAAGTGATGAAGAATAACATGATCTGATGAATGGAATTACCAGTCTAATGTTTACGGAATACTGACTGCGAGTAAATCGAAGAAAGATCAAAGTAATGACGGACGGAGCGAGGAGGACATCAAAAGCAGACCAGCACCGGCAAAAAAGGCTTTCCTGGACAAGAGGAGCCTGCTAGTATCAAACATAGGTTTTAATCTGAGGAAGAAATGTCTGAGAATGGGCGTCTGCTGCACAGCATTGTATGGTAGTGAAACATGGACTGTGGGAAAGCCGGAACAGAAGAGAATCGAGGCATTTGACACGTGGTGCTACAGACGAATGTTGGAGATTAGATGGACTCATAAGGTAAGGAGTGGGGAGATTCCGCGCAGAACTGGAGACGAAAGTAATACGTGTAAATCACTGACAACAAGAAGGGATAGAATGATATGACATCTGTTAAGACTTCAGGGAAGGAATGACTTCCATGGTACTAGAGGTAGCTATAGAGGGCAAAAACAGTCGAGGACAGAGATTGGAATATATCCGGCAAATAGTTGAGGATGTAGGTTGCAAGTGCTACTCTGATATGAAGAGGTTGGCACAGGAGAGGGATTCGTGGCGGGCGGCATCAAATCAGTCAGAAGGCTCGCCCCCCCCCCCCCTCCTCCCCCCAAAAAAGATCAGAAAGTAAATAATAGTGATCATTGGAATGATGTATGTAGAGAGCTACAGTGACGCACAGTGAAATAAACAGAAGAATTAGGGAACAGGCTTGACTGAAAAGGGGGGACTGATGGCATTAGAGAGCATGCAGAAGTAAGGTAGATGTGTATGACTGGAGGTCGTAACGCATGGGAAATTTAGGAGAGGCTTCTTTAACGCAGTGTGAATATAAGCTCATTGGAGAAGCTGTTAGTTTCCCTTTCAAAGAAACAAACTGATAGCCTCACGGAGCTGTTTATGCTATACAACAGGTAGCGGGCGCCCCCGTGACCCACCACCTCTGCGGAAGTGGTGGCAGTGAAGCGGTGTGCACGTGCCAGTCGGCTGAATGGAATCAGTTCAGTAAAAGTGACTTCGACGTGGAGTCGCAACACAATCCTAAAAGCAGGGTATCGCATTTAGATTTGAGCATCACCACACTGTGAGTGAAATTGCCAGAATTATTGATGTATCAGCGTGGGCTGTCAACGCGTCTACTAAGAGTGGCGTATCAGTTGCAGTCTTGTACACGGCATAAGAATGGATGCTGTAAAAGGATGCTAACCACCGGGACCAGAGACGGGTGTAACGCCTTCTCAGTAGTATTTGGTTTCAAATCTGAGACGAACAGCTACTGTAAGAAAATTTAGGTCTATCTCAACCAAGTTCCGAGCCGACACCGAGAGGGCAACTGCTTGAGCAACTTCCCATATCCGCACATAAAGATGCACGACTTCAGTGGACCAGTCAGCGCAGAACTTGGACAGCAGCGGACTGGAGGCGTGTAATGTGATCCGTCGAGTCGAATTTCGTCCCTCTTCAAATGATGTGAGGTGTCGAGTGTAGCTGTAGGGTTGGATTTTGGTTGGGAGTGTACGAGCGTTGTGCAGGCATGGGTGTATTTTACAAAAACATTTATTAACGACATAAATATTACCACGCAAAGAAAATTACGTGAACAGAATATTAACAATAATTAGAAATCACTGGTAAGTTTGTTAGAGCTAACCCCTGTCTAATCTGAGCATCAGACAGTAATAGAATGTATAAAAAACTACCAAATATATAATAGAATGTAGAAAATCTGTGACCGTAGCACGTTACAATTGGGCGACGTACTCAGTATGGTACAATAAATGAAGAAAGTCACAATAGCATCCACTCCTACAAACAAGGACCTCCACCAGCTGCTTACTACTATTACGGAGGGGAGAGCTACCAAAAACCCAATGCGCAGAACTCTCTCTTTTGTATCGCAGTAGATCACGCCCTCCGCATGAAATAAAACCCAATACTGGGCACAATATTCAGTCGTTATACTCCCGCCGTGCAATATGGGATCGAAATGAACATATTGCACTCAAAACTCATACGTTAGCCACCTCACTATGCACAGTACCTCCGGTATAAGTTCTTGCTGTGAGTCACTGGACACCATTAAAGCACTCTCCTAGTGCTCCGTATTTGCAATAATAACAAAACAACTCCTGGCGGTGTTATTTCTCTGGACACGAGAGAAGAACACCGACCACTGTACAGGTGAGCGATGTCCGCTACAGCTCGGTCACGCCGAGCAGCATCCGTTGTCTAGGTATGGCGTTTACACCAGCTAAATGTCAGTGTTAAAAGCGATCAAAATAACCGGTTTCTGAAATTAATGGTGTTCGATATGTTATTCCTATTATTTCCTGTACCAAGCGTGTAAATGGAACAAAAACTGAAAAAAATTCAAGGTACATGGAATCAAAATATTAAGTGAAATGTGCACATAATAGAAAACTTACTTCGGCCACTGTTCCTTGCTGTTCTCGAAAAATGGTAAGAAGTTGAATACTACAAACAAATAACGGGTATTGTCTTATTAATTGTTTGAAACTCTGCTCTCACGTCATGTTCTAATCGGAGATCATACAACTATTTGGGCATTATGAATAATCAGTGATAAAAGATAAAAACTAACGTTGAAGAACTCGCGTTTTTCGCGTTAATTTGGTCGTTTTCAAGGGCTATAAGTAGATAAAGGCAAATTATGTATAATGTAGATACAGGCAGCAAATCAGCAAGTTTCCATTTTCGTTGTGTACTACGAATGAATTATTGTTGCTTTTAATTTATTGTTGTTATCATAATTTCCTTTCTCTTTTCTATTTCATAGAAGTGGCAAACAAATTTTTCGTTTTTGAAGCAAATGATGCGTGTACTTCATTCATATGCCACTTCATAATAATATTTCCAGGTCTGGGTTTGGTGCCATTCTTCAGTACAACGCGTGTCCAGCAAACTACCGTATAGACCTGATGGAGGCATTCGTTGCACACTGCAAGTACAAAGCCAACACACAAGGCAACAGGGAGTTATTATCTCAGCACTGATGGTTCAAATGGGTCTGCGCACTATGGGACTTAACTGCTGAGGTCATCCGTCCCCTAGAATTTTTTTTTTTTTTTAAATCAGTCTACTGACTGGTTTGATGTGGCCCGCCACGAATTCTCAGAGTAGCACTTGCAATCTACGTCCTCAATTATTTGCTTGACGTATTCCAATCTCTGCCTTCCTCTACAGTTTTTGCCCTCTACAGCTCCCTCTAGTACCATAGAAGTCATTCCCTCATGTCTTAGCAGATGTCGTATCATCCTGTCCCTTCTCCTTATCAGTGTTTTCCACATATTCCTTTCCTCTCCGATTCTGCGTAGAACCTCCTCATTCCTTACCTTATCAGTCCACCTAATTTTCAACATTCGTCTGTAGCACCACATCTCAAATTCTTCGATTCTCTTCTGTTCCAGTTTTCCCACAGTCCATGTTTCACTACCATACAATGCTGTACTCCAGACGTACATTCTCAGAAATTTCTTCCTCAAATTAAGGCCGGTATTTGATATTAGTAGACTTCTCTTGGCCAGAAATGCCTTTTTTGCCATAGCGAGTCTGCTTTTGATGTCCTCCTTGCTCCGACCGTCATTCGTTATTTTACTGCCTAGGTAGCAGAATTCCTTAACTTGACTTCGTGACCATCAATCCTGATGTTAAGTTTCTCGCTGTTCTCATTTCTACTACTTCTCATTACCTTCGTCTTTCTCCGGTTTACTCTCAAACCCTACTGTGTACTCATTAGACTGTCCATTCCGTTCAGCAGATCATTTAATTCTTCTTCACTTTCACTCAGGATAGCAATGTCATCAGCGAATAGTATCATTGATATCCTCTCACCTTGTATTTTAATTCCACTCCTGAACCTTTCTTTTATTTCCATCATTGCTTCTTCGATGTACAGATTAAAGAGTAGGGGCGAAAGGCTACAGCCTTGTCTTACACCCTTCTTAATACGAGCACTTCGTTATTGATCGTCCACTCTTATTATTCACTCTTGGTTGTTGTACGTACTGTATACGACCCGTCTCTCCCTATAGCTTACCCCTACTTTTTTCAGAATCTCGAACAGCTTGCACCATTTTATATTGTCGAACGCTTTTTCCAGGTCGACAAATCCTATGAAAGTGTTTTGATTTTTCTTTAGCCTTGCTTCCATTATTAGCCGTAACGTCAGAATTGCCTCTCTCGTCCCTTTACTTTTCCTAAAGCCAAACAGATCGTCACCTAACGCATTCTCAATTTTCTTTTCCATTCTTCAGTATATTATTCTTGTAAGCAGCTTCGATGCATGAGCTGTTAAGCTGATTGTGCGATAATTCTCGCACTTGTCAGCTCTTGCCGTCTTCGGAATTGTGTGGATGATGCTTTTCCGACAGTCAGATGGTATATCACCAGACTCATATATTCTACACACCAACGTGAATAGTCGTTTTGTTGCCACTTCCCCCAATGATTTTAGAAATTCTGATCGAATGTTATCTATCCCTTCTGCCTTATTTGACCTTAAGTCCTCCAAAGCTCTTTTAAATTCCGATTCTAATACTGGATCCCCTATCTCTTCTAAATCGACTCCTGTTTCTTCTTCTATCACATCAGACAAATCTTCACCCTCATAGAGGCTTAAAATGTATTCTTTCCACCTATCTGCTCTCTCCTCTGCATTTAACAGTGGAATTCCCGTTGCACTCTTAATGTTACCACCGTTGCTTTTAATGTCACCAAAGGTTGTTTTGACTTTCCTGTATGCTGAGTCTGTCCTTCCGACAATAATATCTTTTTCGATGTCTTCACATTTTTCCTGCAGCCATTTCGTCTTCGCTTCCCTGCACTTCCTATTTATCTCATTCCTCAGCGACTTGTATTTCTGTATTCCTGATTTTCCCGGAACATGTTTGTACTTCCTCCTTTCATCAATCAACTGAAGTATTTCTTCTGTTACCCATGGTTTCTTCGCAGCTACCTTCTTTGTACCTATGTTTTCCTTCCCAACTTCTGTGATGACCCTTTTTAGAGATGTCCATTCCTCTTCAACTGTACTGCCTACTGCGCTATTCCTTATTGCTGCATCTATAGCGTTAGAGAACTTCAAACGTATCTCGTCATTCCTTAGTACTTCCGTATCCCACATCTTTGCGTATTGATTCTTCCTGACTAATGTCTTGAACTTCAGCCCACTCTTCATCACAACTATATTGTGATCAGAGTCTATATCTGCTCCTGGGTACGCCTTACAAACCAGTATCTGATTTCGGAATCTCTGTCTGACCATGATGTAATCTAATTGAAATCTTCCTGTATCTCCCGGCCTTTTCCAAGAATACCTCCTCCTGTTGTGATTCTTGAACAGGGTATTCGCTATTACTAGCTGGTTGGTCTGCTGTCGATTCACATTAGAGCCCGGTCACTGAATTGTTCACAGTAACACACCCTCTACCCTACCTTCCTATTCATAACGAATCCTACACCTGTTACACCATTTTCTGCTGCTGTTGATATTACCCGATACTCATCTGACCAGAAATCCTTGTCTTCCTTGCACTTCACTTCACTGACCCCTACTATATCTAGATTGAGCCTTTGCATTTCCCTTTTCAAATTTTCTAGTTTCCCTACCACGTTCAAGCTTCTGACATTCCACGCCCTGACTCGTAGAACGTTATCCTTTCGTTGATTATTCAATCTTTTTCTCATGGTAACCTCCCCCTTGGCAGTCCCCTCCCGGAGATCCGAATGGGGGACTATTCCGGAATATTTTGCCAAAGGAGAGATCATCATGACACTTCTTCAATTACAGGCCACATGTCCTGTGGATACACGTTACGAGCCTTTAATGCAGTTGATCATTGCTGATTCTTCCGCCTTTAGGGGCAATTTCCCACCCCTAGGACAAGAGAGTGCCCTGAACCTCTATCCGCTCCTCCGCCCTCTTTGACAAGGCCGTTGCCAGAATGAGGCTGACTTCTTATGCCGGAAGTCTTTGGCCGCCAATGCTGATTATTTGTCAAAATTTAGGCACTGGCGGGGATCAACCCGGGACCGAAAACGTTTTGATTATGAATCAAAGACGCTACCCCTAGACCACGGGTACCTAGAACTTAGAACTACTTAAACCTAACTAACCTAAGGACATCACACACATCCAAGCTCGAGGCAGGATTCGAACCTGCGACCGTACTGGTCGCGCGGTTGCAGACTATAGCGCCTAAAACCGCTCGGCCACTGCGGCCGGCCAGCAGTGAAGTATAATTATTTTTTTTTTTTGCTATATGTTCGTTGCTCGTGTCTGTCAGCATTGTTATTAAAAAGCACTGACCGCTTTTGCCATTTCCTATAATATCGCAATATTTCGATCCTATGCAAATTATACAAATGAAGACCATTGCTTTTTTTAAAATAAAGGTTTATTTAAAAACGAAAAACTGTAGCACTGCTGCTATAGCTAATTGATATTTCGATACTTTTACTCGCTCAGTATCTCCAACTGCGGCCCATTGCGACTACACAGGCATCCGATAGCACCAGCGGTCCACACCAGGTTTGGCACCACCCGGTTACTGTCCTGCCGTTAGCCACGACAACTTCCGGAGGAGGCTTAAGTAGTTGTCACTGCATCTCCCAGTCCACTGTCTAACACCAGCAGGCTCAGCTCGTAGCCAACATGTATTATATTCTATTTTTGCTAATAGATAGATAAGGAATTAGAGTTTACTTAATTGGAAATTTTTTATGTCTATTAACTGTGAAGTCATGAATGGAATTTAATGAAATGCTTTTACGGACAGGTGCCAAATAAACACCGTTAAACATATCTGAAACAAACTTTCTAGGTAATTTAATAGTAAATGTTCTTAATTGTGTTTTCTTGTCAGTGGGAAACTTTACCTCTCCTTTCTGCTGCCGTAGAAGTTGCTAATTGTTGACCGTGTCGCCTAATGAAAGAAATTCATATTACTACGCGGTGAGATGAACTGTTTGTCAATTAATACACAGGCACTGTATTTTACTTGGCGTCATTTATGCTAACCCAGAATCCAATATTATTAACAAAAATTTTACAATAGGAGGAGCGATAAAATGTTGGCGTCCTCTCTATATCAAGACACACCACAGACTGCTGTCTTTCAGTCGACTTAAAAAAAAAAAGTTGACAGTCATATCCCTCTCACGTAACAGCACCTCTGGTGCAGAGCATCGCTTCCTTTTTTTTATCTTACATATACCTCATCGGATATATACAGAAAGCGCCATTACAAACAGAAAACTCGGCCGTCGTCCCAAGACGTGTTATGTTATGTTAACCAGGGACCTAGAAACGACGGAGAGGCTCCGTCCCCGCCGTAGCCGCAGTGGTCCGCAACCCCACGACGACTACCGCAGTCCACTTCACCCCTCCGCCGCCCCACACCGAACCCAGGGTTATTGTGCGGTTCGGCCTCCGGTGGAGCCCCCCCCCCCCCCCCCCAGGTAACGTCTCATACCCCTATGATGGCGTGGTGATGGTGGTGTACGCGTACGTGGAGAACTTCTTTGCGCAGCAATCGCCGACGTAGTGTAGCTGAGGCGGAATAAGGGGAACCAGCCCGCATTTGCCGAGGCAGATGGAAAACCGCCTAAAAACCATCCGCTGACTGGCCGGCTCACCGGACCTCGACACAAATCCGCACGGCCAACCGGGCGGGCCCCAAGACCTGACCGCTGGTAACGCGGTGCAGTCTTCCCACCGCCTCCTGGACATGTTGATGGTTCCCAGCGGAGCAGCTGGCTGACTCCTCCAGTGTCGGCTCAAGGTGGTGCTGTCGCGGCTCGCACGCCGCAAACCGCGCTCTCTGGCCAAAACGCAAGTGCCACATCAGCACTGCTGCAAAAATCTAGGCGGGCAGGAAGAACGAAGTACCGTGAACTTCAAATTCGCAACACACAGCGATGGCTCAAGGTGCTGTGGTATTTGGACGTATCCATGACACTGTGAATAAAGTTGGCCGGTTTCTTGGCGTACCAAGCCGGTGTACCTCTCACAGCCATTTCACTCGGCGTAAATGGATCTAGCAGACGCGGGTTAGACGCGAGAGTGACGCCTTGTCAGTATCAATCGGCTTCAAACCCGACAGACACCCCCTGCTCTCTGTTAATGTAGGTCCATTTCGACGTGTTTCCGAGTGAACATTGCGACATACAATGGACATTTCGAGTTAGATACCTCGCAAAAGGCCACTGCTCACAGCGACACAAAAAGATGCGTGTCTTCAGTGGGCCAAACAAAACAAAAGTTGGATAGAAGCTGGCTGTGTTATGACCTGCTCTCAGTGCAGTGAGGTACATCACTTCGAATGGTTGCACCATTATAGTGTCCTGAAATCACTACACAATAAATCAGACCATAATCCACTAAATTTCGGGCATGCAGCCGGGCAAATAAACTTTCCTCCACTGATATTTCGGCCGCGTATCGTCCGGCCATCCTCAGAGTGAGTCACAAGACTGACGACAAGGAGACAAACGCGGCCTTATATGCTCCACAGCGGCGGTACTGCGCATGCGAGTCGCGAGTCACAGATGCTGGTCGGCGGCAGAGACGTACGCTTACACATGCGCCGCATGTGGCGAAGGCGTACAGACACTCGCTTCGCTTATCGATGTACGATGGGGGACGGTGACACCATGACGACATCTCCGTGGTTTAATTACCCCAAGAGCGCCCGCTCGGTTAGCCGAGCGGTCTAGCGCGCGACTTTCCAGAGCGGGAAGTAGCGCCTGGTCCCCGGCACGAATCCCCCCGGCTGACTTGTGTCGAGGTGCGGTCAGCCGGCCATTCTGTGGATAGTTTTTAGGCGGTTTCCCATTTGCCTCGGCGAATGCGGGCTGGTCCCCCCTATTCCGCCTCAGCTACATTATGTCGGCGATTGATGCGCAAACAAGTTCTTCACGTACTCATAGACCACCATTACTCTACCACGCAAACATAGGGGTTACACTCGTCTGGTGTGAGACGTTCCCTGGGGGGTCCACCGCGGGCCGAACCGCACAATAACACTGGGTTGCGTGTGGGGCGGTGGAGGGGTGAAGTGGACTGCGGTAGTCGTCGTGGGGTTGTGGACCACTGCGGCTGCGGCGGGGACAGAGCCTCTCCGTCGTTTCTAGGTCCCCGGTTAACATACTACATACAACCCCAAGAGCCGGATTCCATTCTTTTTCCAAATTAAAACCATTATCTCTATTTATTAAATTATTAGCCAATCTAATCTCTATAGCTTCCTTGAAAACAAATTCCCAAAAAGAAGAGGTGGATGTTAAAATCTTCACATCACTAATTCATGGAATGCCCTGTATCAGTACAATGTTCGGCCACAGCTGACTTGTCTGGTAGTAATAAGCGTGTGTATCTTCGATGCTCCACACACCTCTCATCAACGGTGCTTGTTGTTTGGCCTATGTACGACCTCTCACAATTTCCGCAAGGAATATGATACACACCCGCTTTGCGAAGCTTTAAATCGTCCTTCACAGAGCCGAGTAAAGCTGTAATCTTCGTGGGGGGCCGGAAGATCACTTTAACACAATGTTTCTCAAGAATACGGCCTATCTTCGAGGAAAGAGCACCCACATAGGGCAAAAACTCACTATATCTGAAGGAATTACTATCTTCTTCCCCATCACATACCTGCATTTAAGTTTTACATCGAATGCTCTACGAATTTGTTGCGAACAAAATCCATTCGATTTAAAAATGCTCTTGAGGTATGTGAGCTCTTCTCGCAAATTGCCTTTATCGGATATACAGTGCACCCGATGCACTAAGTTCTTAAGGACACCTATGTTCTGTGAAGGGTGATGGCAGCTACTGGCATGAAGATGTACGCCTTCGCCACAGGCGGCGCTTGTGTAAGCGTATTTCTCTACCGCCGACCAGCATCTGTGACCCGCATACGCAGTACCGCACCGGAGGAACATATAATGCCGCGCTTGGCATCTTGTCGTCGGTCTTGTGACTCACTCTGAGGATGGCCGGACGATACGCGGCCGAAATATCAGTGGAGGAAATTTTATTTGCGCGGCTGCATGCCCGGAATTTAATGGATTATTCATTACGCTGCGAGAAGTTGAAAATGCAAATCAGACCATGTCCAGAAACTCTGTTGAATTGTAACTCACGAATACCGTGAATAGGTCACATAAGCACACAATACTGCCAGTTATACAGTCTCTGTTGAAGCTAACAAGGGAACCTCCCCATCGCACTCCCCTCAGATTTAGTTATAAGTTGGCACAGTGGATAGGCCTTGAAAAACTGAACACAGATCAATCGAGAAAGCAGGAAGAAGTTGTGTGGAACTATGAAAAAAATGAGCAAAGTATACAAAGTTAGTAGTGCATGTGCAAGATAGGCAACTACTAGGACACTACGAGTTCAGGAGCGCCGTGGTCTCGTGGTTGGCGTGAACAGCCGCTGAATGAGAGGACCTTGGTTCAAGTCTTCTCTCGAGTGAAAAATTTAACTTTTTATTTTCAGACAATTATTATCTGTCCGTTCGTTCATTGACGTCTCTGTTCCCTGTAATAAGTTTAGTGTCTGTGTTTTGCAACCGCACCGCAAACTTGCAGTTCGGAAAATATTCATCGACCTTGTTATTGAAGTCGCGAGCTATATTTACTGGATTCATATTGTCCACGGAATACATCTCACGTAT
The DNA here is from genome assembly GCF_023864275.1 of Schistocerca cancellata. Classification (NCBI taxonomy): domain Eukaryota; kingdom Metazoa; phylum Arthropoda; class Insecta; order Orthoptera; family Acrididae; genus Schistocerca; species Schistocerca cancellata. Next base: position 20,020,385 of record NC_064631.1, on the reverse strand, counting down.
TCAATGCACTCTCGTCCAAAGTAGCGAACAGTCGACTGCCAGCCAGGGAGCCTCGTTAGCAAGAATACTCTCTCTTCCACGCGCTGTAGTCGACTGACGTCGTGTGTTTCGATGTTTGTTTAGGTGTAGCTTCCCCATACTACGGCGCAGTTACCTCGCATCAGACGGACGGACGGACAGACAATAATTGTCTGAAAATAAAAAATTCCACTTAATTCTCGAGGGAAGACTTGAACCAAGGTCCTCTCGTTCAGCAGCTGCTCACGCTAACCACGGGACCACGGCGCTCCTGAGATCGTAGTGTCCTAGAAGTTGCCTATCTTGCGCATGGACTACTAAGTTTGTATATTTTGCTCATTTTTTTCATAGTTCCACACAACTTCTTCCTGTTTTCTCGATTGATCTGTGTTCAGTTTTTCAAGGCCTATCCACTGTGCCAACTTATAACTAAATCTGAGGGGGGTGCGATGGGGAGGTTCCCTTGTAAGTCCATACAGCGATATCACTTTTGATTGAGCTGCTTGCAATAATGAGTGCATCACTACCACGATGTATTCCTGGATGTCGTTCCAATTAATCCGTGATGTACTGCTGCTCGCAACTCATGACGAGCCTGCTGACGAGGCTCTCTCTCTGCAGGCCTCGTTCCCGGGTGGTAATACTGTGCAGATGAGTACAGTGGGGCTGCACGATTGGTCGCCGGTATCACAGGCACCGTCCTCGTGGCCAGGTGGCTTTCCTGACCGTACGATGTCTTCCTAGTCCCGGACTGACGCCTGCAAGAGGTGCGCCAAAGCAGTTTCTAAACTGAAGGCGGCCTCTGTTGAGCAACTGTCGGACTATCAGTGCATTGCAGGCGTGGCCCGCAACCCGGAACACAGCGATGTGGGTGGAATATATACAGCAGAAATAGCCAAAACATACAACAGAGTGCAGGGGTATAAAGTGGTCCGGCGAGTCGCAGTTTTGCCCTTCATGATGAGGATGCTTCCAGGGAAACAAGTCATGCTCACAGAATTCCACGCCCACGTTCCTGGTTGGACGATCTCCTGCACCCTATTGCACCTGCACTTGCCTGCTACATCGCGCAATCTTAATCGCACAGAAAACTTTTCAACGCTTTGGAACAGTGGGTGAAATGTAGCAGTCACTGTCATACATCCACGTCATGTGGAGGCTTTGCATGATGTAATCATCGATGAGTGGCTACAGTGGATATGAAAAAACTCGTGGAATCTCTTTTTTGTCGACGAAAAGAGACCATTACGAAACCGAAACGTGGTGTGACAACACGTTAGTGTGATGTGTCCTGAGGTTGGTCAATTTCTTGTCCAATGTGCTTATGTTCATCAGAACCCGCAAGAATAAAGTACTGGATTAGCTTCCACCGAAGTTGAATGATTGGCGAACGCTCGTCAGATAAATCATCGCGTAACATCATGTTCCGGCAAAATACTTCTGCGGTCACCAACAAAGCGACTGTGCTTGATGCAATTTGCTTGCGCTGCAATACCGCTCGTGTATCTGGCTGGAGTGCCTGATACCCCGCACTATGTTCTCCGCAGTAAAGCCCGGCGAGCATGCACTATTCACACTTTCATCAGTCCAAAGTGTGCTGTCGACGGTCGCCCATCAACTATGCACGGCGCTTCCCGCCATCGCTCCACGAGACCCCGTTCCTATTTCGCAATTACATTCGTCTCGTACCAGCGCCGCAGTTTCGTGTGGATCCTCGGTAATGAGACCACAGTTCATCTGGACGTTTCCCCGTGGACTAGCTTGGTGTTAGTATCTGCTACCAGCGTTGACTTTTCTTTTTTTCCAGTTTATACGATCGTTGAACCGGTAACTAATATGCACTGCCAAATATGATACAGTTGCATGTCACTTCTTATTGAATTTTAGTTGACGTAATACTGGAAGAAAAGACCAACTTGATTGAAGTGTACACATCTGGAAAGAAATGAATTCCCTAATCAAACAAGGCAAGGATTGATAATCGTCTGTTACCGCAAGCACATGTTTTCTTCAATCTGTCACGTCATTTGGTGAAGTAAACGGTCGAAAGTATTTACGCACTGTTTTACAGTAGTATTAACGTTTCAGTGAAGGTAAATGCTTTGCTCACAGGTGTGTGTGTCTGTGTGTGTGTGCGTGTGCGTGTGTGTGTGTGAGGGTGTGTGTTCGTGTGTGTGTGTGTTTCTCTATACCGAACGTGCCGTGGTGAGACAGGGAATTTTGGCTCCAAAACTGAGCCGTGCGGGCCTCCAGAGAGACCATGTACGCACTACTAGAGTATTCTGTTTGGCGCCTTTGTCCTGCGCCATTCCGGATTCCACCTCACTGCAAAGGACTTCACGTTCACAGTTCAGCGTTCCTCTTGCACTGGGCTGGGTGTTCCCTTTATAGTCATTCCTCGTTCAAGCATTTTCGCCAGCACATGTGTAAAAGAATGGTAGCTGTTTATACAGTCAGCCTGAGAGGGATACATTTCCTCCACAAATTATTACAGGGGATATACATATGGAAACATCACAAACACGACACATTACCGTGCCGAATACGGCATAGGGAAAGCCACTATCATCCAAACAGCTTCCAGTTACCTCGGCTTTGGTAGATACATGATCAGTACGGTTTTCAAAGGAATCTTACACCATTTTTCTTGCAAAATAGAGGAACGTCCAGGTGACAGTGATGGAGCTGGATAGCGCTCACACACCCTTGTTTGCAAAGTAGACCACAAAGGGTCAATAACATGGAGAGCTGCTGACTGTATTGACCAAGTTACAAGTGACGATTCATGGTCCTGCACCGAGCGAACTGTGTCAACTGGGGTTGTCGTATTAGAGCACAGCATCTCACTTGGGAACAAACGTATTTCTATGGGATGGATCTGATCAGGTGCGATGGTGACGTAATTCCTGACAGTAATGCAGACTTCCGAAGTAACCACGCAGCTCGTGGGAATACAATATGTTTAACCAAATTTGCACTGAACCCTCGCTATGTTTCACTCTAGAGACGTAAACTCGGCCAGCTGTTGGAAACAGTGTGAAACAAGACTTATCCGACCAAATGACATTCTTACATTGCTCCAGAGTCCAGGTTTTACCGCATCGGCACCACGTTTCCCATTCACGAGATTTTTCCTAGTGATGATTGGTTTTCGTACTCCTGCTCGCTCGGCAATATCTTTCTCCCAGAGGTCCCCTGTAATTGTTTTGGAGCTAACGGGGTTCGTGAATACGATATTCAGTTCATCTTCAATTACTGTCCGTCAAGATCACTCAACACACACTTTCGTCAGCGCTGTGACTTGCCGGATGATTTTTTTCCGCTTGCCTTGCATGCAGTATAAATTTTCGATACGGCCTCACTTGATACACCAAACACTCTCACTACGTTCGTTACGGAAGCAGCCACCATACGAGAACAAACTATTTGCCCACGTTCGAATTCACTTAGCTCCGACATGATGCATTTTTTTTTCGATTTCAGCACTACAGAGTAGCCCACCACCAGGGTTACTAAGGTGGGCCGTGTGGTGCTACTTAAGACAAGTGACAAGCCAGGCAGCATGTAGGTCTCTTAGCCGTAATGGTTGCTCACAAGTTAGGTTAGCTTAAACAAGCACCTATTCGGTTTCCCGTCCCTGCCATTAGGAGGCGGACCTTTTTCTAATATTTCTGCCCTGGCTGTTGCTCTGTGTGTTGGTACACTATATAATACAGTAAATAATGTTTTAATTCAAAATAATTAATGAAACCAATATAATTATGTAAATATTAAATGAAACAAAATGGAAATAAAAATATACAAAGAAATTCCTAAACAAAGGGTATCAACCAAAAACCAAGTTCTCACTCATTGAGTTCCAGAGTTCCACATGAAACATAAGAGCATAATGAATATTAAGATATAATGATGTAGGTTTAAGTTAAATTTTCAATTCTATTAATAAAAGAACTGAAGCCAAAATTCTTGCATAAACAATCTTAGATACAGTAAGTATTCTGGTAGCTATAGTTGAACATAACAAGATTCCTCTATTCAAAATTTAAAAATTAAATTTAAGGATAAGACAGCATCACAAATCATCAATTGCTAGAAACCAGTGGTTACCAAATTTAGGATAATTAATGAAAAGAATATAATTATACTTAGTATAAAACAAAATGAGCATAAACAGTGAATTTTTAAAATGTATGGTGTCTCCTAAAACCAGGTTCTCACTCAAGTAATTCCTGGGTGCAAAGGCTGTGTATGTGCCTTTAGGTTGAACATAACTAGATTTCTCTATATGAGATTATAAATAATGTTTCAAATTTCACATGAATAATAAAAAATATGAATATTAACATATAACAATACACTTATACCTTTTGCAGGCTATTAGTCATAACTGATGCCAAAGTTCTCCCATACACAAATGAAAATACAAAGATATTCAGGTAGCTGAAGGTTGTACATAATCAATTCCTCTATACAAAATTTTACTTGAGACGGTGGATTACTAAAGTGGAAACAATGTTAAAAATCACTGAGTAAATATAGAAGTAGATGGTTCAAAGACACATTGGAGAACAAATCATATATATAATATATCTTGGAAACTAGAAATGTCTTTAGTAAACAAATGAAACGTTAAGTCTTATAGAAGTGTAGAATATAATAATTCAAGTGTAAAATTACTTAAGTTGATGCATTCACAGCTACACAGGGAAAGCCAAATAACATCATCCGCTAAGTCACAATGTGGACGAAAGTGAGTGGTTAGTGATTGCGACGGATGGCCATGGGAAAGGATTGTGACGGCTTCAATGGTCACTGCAGAACTGAATGTCGCATTCGTGAACCCTTTCAACACAAATACAACATGAGGGGAGTTCTATAAGCTGTGAGTTTCAGGGTGAGCGTGAATTCCGAAACAAACTATCAATGATCCATCTGCCAATAACAGAAAACGTGGTGCAGAATCCATAAAACCTGGACTGTGGAACAATGGAAGAAAGTCATTTGGTCGGATGAGTCTTGTTGCCCACTGTTTTCAACAACTGGCAGAGTTTGCGAACTTCGCTGCTGCTACGGTCGCAGGTTCGAAACCTGCCTCTGGTATGAATGTGTGTGATATCCTTACGTTAGTAAGGTTTAAGTAGTTTTGAGTCTAGGGGAGTGATGAGCTCAGATGTTGTCCCATAGTGCTTAGAGCCATTTGAACCAAGAGTTTACTTCCAGAGAGTGAAATATGGCGGGGTTTCGGTGATGATTTGAGCAGTCATATTATGGTATTCCATGGACCCCGTGGTTATTCTGCAAGATCGTATTACTGCCAAGGAGTATGTGACCACCCGTAGTACAGTGTTTGCTCCCCAATGCTAACGCTCTGTTCCAAAACGATAGGATACCTTCTCACACACCTAGCATCGTCCAGCACTGATTTTGTGAGCACGAGGATGAATTGCCACATCTTCCTTGCCCACCACGGTCAACAGATCTCAGTGCTACTTCTGCTTAGTTATGTACTGTGGAGAGAAGTATGCGTGATAGCTATCTGCCCCGATTGTCTTAACCTGTACTTGTCACTATTTTTCAGGAGGAATGATAGCATACACGATTCAAAACCGTTCAAAACGTGTATATATCAGTTTTGATACCATTTCAAGTTGTTTCAAGTGCCAACTGTTTACCCACGACATATTAGGCATCTTAATGTGTTTTTCTTGGGGGATGGGGGGGAGGGGTTTCCATATTTTTGTGCACCCCTTGTACATTGTTCACAATTTCATACGGAATTCTAGTCTGTTCTCTGATTCGTTTGCTTGATTTCCTGTTCCTCTCGGTAAATCCCAACACCCGGCTCTCTGTTGCCTGCTGACCATCACACAGCCTTTGACTGTAGTTAGCATTAAAAGTCGATGTCTCAGCCCCATTGGTCAAACTCAATAATGTAACCTGCTTATAAACTTTCAATTGCAAGCACACTGGAAGCTTACTCTTCAGTCCTGTTTCGTTTGACGTAAGCACACCATGTCAGTTTTACTGTTCTGCTAATTTAGTGTCTGCCTATCTGTTGTCTTTACTTGTCGCAAACATAAAATTGCCTTTACTTGTCCTGAATAACAAAATAGTAATAAGTAGGACTGGCACGAGGCTTTAATCATACCCTCTAAAACGATCAAGCAGCGACCATGAAACTGGTCGACGGTGTTGATCCTTCTCTTGACATTCACCATTGAATACGACACATTCTTCCTATCGTTGGATGGGACATTAGTTATAGAATTCATTTTGGCTGTTCAGAGAACGCTCCAAGTATAAAATCACCTCGTGAATCTGGAAACGCCTGCCAAGCAATGATTTCTTCATCTGGCGAAAGAGGACGAGCTTATTGGGACCCATGTCAGAAGAATACGGGATGATGCGAATAAATTCGATAGCCCAAAGAAGCAGTATATGTGTCGTGTGCGGAATGAGCTGGTGCGCTCACATGGTACAAAAACACCCCCTTCAACAGCATCCCGCGACACTGCGTCTGGAGAACCACCCGTAACCCTGACAGTAGATTTTAGTAATATCGTCCTAAGAAGGTATGTCCCTTGCGAACATAATGTGTTAGGACCACATGTAACGGAACGTGACCCTATTTTCACCATGAATTGGAACACTCGGTAAACACAAACAGAGTACTCCGTACTCATCTACAACTGGAGTATCCTATACGCTCAGGCGAAAGCATTATTCGAATTCTTCAGAAGTCATATACATTTTGGGTCTCTTTGTTATGATTCAATAAATTATACGAAATTATGTCACTTAGATGCAAATATATTAAAATGTATGATGAGAAAATAGTTCGAAGTGTGAAAAGTTGTGTTCATCTTAAATTTTACGGTACATCTGAAATAATTCAAATTTTTTTTTTTTTACTATTTAAATAAATAGTTGACTATAATTTGAAGAATTTGTGCAACGAAAATGATTTTATTACTGACTTATAAATTTTAACTTCTCATGTAAACAATTGTGATTTAATTTTAACATTTTAAGTTACGGTGCGACATCAGTATCGCTGGTCAATTTGTATCAGAGTTAGCTGGTTTTTGGTGCGAGTTAATGTCGGCCAGCAGTCTGTAGTATGTGTTTCTCAGTGATAATGTGGTGGACTGTGTATTCGATATTGTACTGTGAAATTACGTTAATTTTGTGATGCAAAATTGAGCTTATGCCATGGAAAGAGGAGTATTAAATACTTCATGGTGCCCACAACAGCTCATTTCAGCGTACATATTTTAAAGCAAAAAACCAACCTGTTGTTAGCAGATGAATATCACTAAATACTGAACAGCAACAAAGACAACGAAGATACTGATTCTAGTAAACAAGGTAAGTAATATAATAATGGGCTTATGAATTCTGTTCGTAACGAATAAAACGCCGGTAAGTCCATCTTTTTCTCTCAGTGGGTGAGTACATAAGGTGAACAAATGCAACGAACTGGACTACGAGGTTTTCAATCAATAACTGATAACTTTAATTACGCGTAGTGAGGGAAGCACGTTTGACATACCATGATGGTCCCAAAAACCTCAGCATTACATTGATCGATGATGTGGTGTCACCGCCAGACACCACACTTCCTAGGTGGTAGCCTTTAAATCGGCCGCGGTCCGTTAGTATACGTCGGACCCGCGAGTCGCCACTATCAGTGATTGCAGACCGAGCGCCGCCACACGGCAGGTCTAGAGAGACTTCCTAGCACTCGCCCCAGTTGTACAGCCGACTTTGCTAGCGATGGTTCACTGACAAAATACGCTCTCATTTGCCGAGACGATAGTTAGTGTAGCCTTCAGCTACGTCATTTGCTACGACCTAGCAAGGCGCCATTACCAGACTATTGATACTGTAAAACATGTACCGTCAAGAGCGATGTTCACCATTTATGGATTAAAGTTAAGTATTCCACAGCTACGTCCTTTTTTGCTAGTCTATTTTCCTTGACCTGTTCCAGACCTCACGCCAGCCTGCGTGAGCTAAAACGCGTGCCTTTCGGCTTCCTCTCACACCGGGTTGGCTCTCTTGCCAATCCACAACAGATTATGGTTGTGTCTTTAGGCGGTGGTGAATCCACCGCTTGTCTGCCCTGCTCGTTCTACTCTTCTGACTCGGAGTCATAGTGATGCACATAGCACTCGTCGAGAATGTCTAGGTGGCAAGAGAACTCATCTAGATTGGTCTGGTACAGATGCTTCTCTGATGCGTTTCTGTTTCAAACGCTTTTTCAGCGGCTGGGAGCAGTCGGGAATCCCAACAGCCAGCGACCTTCGTCAAATTGAAAATATCGCGCGACACGTTGGAATCTGATGCGTGACTGATTTTCACTTTTTCCCACTATCGTCTCTAATCTAACAGGCCTGTTTTCCAGTACCAGGGCTACAAGTTATCTTTAAATTTTCAGCTCTTGATAGAGATATCATCTCACATTTCGCTTTCGACATTCAGAGTTGCTCGACCATTTAGGAAACGTCTGTACGGCGTAATCACTGTGTCGCATGACGGCACATTGTTGCCCTACACTTTCAGCATGAACTGTTGCATAGTTGTTCCTCTTTCTGACTCCTCTTCAGGTCTGATTTTTATGAAATCTGATAAAGGCAGTAGCACGGATGTGTATACTTTTCAGTAAAGTATAACTGCATCAGTGAAAGACCGCGATCGTGTTTAGGATAGTCCTGTGCTCCTGATGTCACGCATGCTGCCACAGCCAATGAGCGTTCAGTAGTCTTCCGAGTGCTCTGCTGCGAACTTCATAGCCAGTGCGAGTATTTAAAGCGACCTCCAAGAGTTATTTAGTAAATTTTTATTCCATTTGTTGCGATTTGACACGGTTGATGATGGTAGTAGGCGATAAATTCTGCGTAAGCAAGGCAGACCACGGTTCGTGCTCATCAGGGGAAGTGTAATACTAGGTGTGAATTTCTGATACATCTCATGTGACAGCGACCGTGATCTCAGTAGTTGTAACGGAAGAAGAATCACCGACTGGATCACTCTTACTTTCATTAACGATTACCGCTTTCAATGTGCGTAGCGGATCGTCTTTAGGTCTAGCACCGCAGGGTGCAGGCAGTCAACACCTTGCGGCACCAGATCTAAAAATGTTTTTCCATAAAATGACACTATGACATTGTGTTATTCGTACGACCGTTTAATAACTGCACCTTGCGGCACCGGATATGAAGATGATCTACTAGGCAGATCGAAACTCATAATGTAAGAAATACTGATCCAGACGCGGACTTCTAGCAACTATCAAGCTACTTCGAAGATCACCAGCAAAGAGCAAGGAAGAGAGAGAGAGAGACATGATTTTATTGTCCATAGGATGCCCAGCTCTGTAAACTTTGTTATCCTTAAATAACTTGTATATTTTGGCAAGTGACGGAAAAAGAAATTGGTGAAGACATAAGGGATCTAGTATTAGAGTCAGTTCAAAAGAGCTGTGGAAGACCTGAGATCAAATGAAGCAAAAGAAATAGATAACATTCCATAGGAACCTCTAAAGGCATTGAGGGAAGTGACAACCAACGCCTATTCAGATTGGCGTGTAGAATGTATGAGACTGGCAACGTACCATCAGACTTTCGGAAAAGTATCATCCACACAATTCCGAAGATAGAAAGGGTACATAGGTGCAAAAACTACTGCAAACCTCATGCGTTCAAGTTGCGGGCAACAATAATTTGCTGAAGAATGGAAAAGAAAATTGAGGATCCGTTAGAGGACGATCAGTTTGGTTTTGGGGGAAGTAAAAGCAATAAACAAGCTGTTTTGACGATGTGCTGCATAAGGGAAGGAAGACTGAAGAAACGTGACTTTCATAGGATTTTCTGCCCTAGAAAAAGCGATCGACAATGTAAAAAATGTTAGAAATTCTACTAAAAATATCAGTAAGCTATAGAGACGGACAAGTAATACATAATATGCACAAGAGCCAAGAGGGAAGAGTAAGGATTAAAAAGGATATCAGTGATAGGATTCGAAGGTGGCATTGCCACCCTGAGTGAACTACAGGATCTGGTGGGAGGAATAATGAGTACAGAATATGGACCGAGAGGAAGCCGGAAAAACAAAATGAGAAGAGTCTTAACGACAATAGCGACAAATTTAATATCGTAATTATTCATCACGAAGTCGAAGAATTTCAGGAATTCTGCTACGTTGGAAGCAAATAATAACGCCTGACGTACGAACCAATGAAACCATCAAAAGCAGATTAGCACAGGCAAAGAACGCATTCCTGGCCAAGAGAAATTTACTGCTATCGAACAAAGGCTTTAATTTGAGAAAGAAATTTATGAGAATGTTCGTTTGAAGGACAGTGTTGTTGTGAATTCTAAAATTCAGCCCTGGGCGCCTTAGTTTCGTGGTTGTTTAAGTGTTGAGTCAGCCCTGTGGGGCAAGTTTGTGACGTTCTTGTCCAAGGTTTGGAAAATTGTACTTGACTTGTTTGCGCCCGTTACTGTTCTCCCAAGCTGTAACCTTTGCTGAAAGATATACAGTTCATGGTTTAAATGATAACATTTAGTCATAATGTGACATTAGAGGCTTGTAGTTTTGTGGGCTTGTCTAAAAAAGTTATAATTTGATAAAGAGGCCTGTTTCATTTTACAAATTGTTGCTGGTATCCAATAGCATTTTCTTTTGCTTGTTGTTTAAAGAATCTGTGGCGGATCTCAGAAATTGTTTCTATTAATATACGTAGTGCTTTTTAATGGTAATATAAAGATTGTCAAACGGTGAATTATGTATACTTACAACTACGGCCCAGACTTTTACGTGATTGATTTTGGTAACGCGGTGCCCTGAGAGGGCTGATTTCAGTGACCACACCAGCGTAGGCGGTTCTCTTCAAGATTTTCCATTACATTTGCTCCTTAAACGAGAACTGGATGTGTCTATTTCTTACTCTGCCTTTTAAGGTCATTACTCCACATTTGCACAACATACTTGTCTCCAGAACCTGAAGCTTCTGTTCGTCTGACTTGCAGCATTGAATTGTATGTGAGAGCTGGCCTTATCATTTGCTGTTGTTTTAAGGACGTTGTCTATATCTAGTTCCTGTTCAGAACTGCTCAGCATTTTTGTGATGCATTTTGGTCCAATAGTGACATATTGTGATTTGAGGTGAATATGCAAAATCGTGATTTTTCAAAAATATTTAGAAAATAGTAATCTCCCTTTAAATAATTATCCATTATGATTGTCTCAGCCAAGGATGCCATTCCATTTTAATTTCATAGTGTGCTTAAAATTTTATTACTGATGTAGTCCATACTGGTATGCACACTAGTCTGAATAGCATTGATAGTGGGTTCCTTATGTTACACTCAGGTAGCGCTCAGCTTTGACTCTGAAATAGTAACTAGGACTCATTAGAATATGCTGAGTGTGTATTTCTGTATTATTAGTTACTAAGTAATATTATTTATAGCTGCCACCAAATTGATTCAACGATCTTGTACGAAATGTTGCCTATGATTAAGCCCAGGGTATTCAACAAGTTATTAACTGTAAATATATTTATTCATATAATATTTTCATTCATGTATCAATATCTTAGACTGTCATCGAAGACTAAAAGTGTGGAACAGGAAACAATTGTAAACGCTGAACAACGCTGAGCCACCCCCACACACCGTAAATTCAACGTCTCATCGGGCCATAACTTCATTAGATGCCTCCCTCGCATCATTTGAAAAGACGCAAAATAGCTGTGTAAGGCAGTATTGCACGCTTCCAATCAATGGCTGTTCTGCTTCCTTCTATGAACCTATGAGAATGACCACCTTCAGGTGCCTCCTTGAGTAATGTCCCTTTGTACAGTACCAGACTCCGATACTCCATTGCATGCAGTTTCCTTCACAATGTTAGCTTGGTAACTGGTTGATACAGACATGCATTCACATCCAACAGCAACTGCTTTTGGGTTTGAAACGGATTGACACTCATAAGGTATAACATTCCTGTCTGCTCTCTGGTGGTTAGAATTATTTTACAAGACTGTTAATACATCATGTTGCAAGGCTGACAGTGGTACACCATCTCTTGTAGACACCTTGGACATCTGTATTGACACCCCAACAAATCGAACATCTTCATTGACAGTGTGGTGGCTGACACGTCCAAACATGTCAATTTCTTTCTGCCATTCTGTCACATCTACAAGCTGACACGTCTTACTCCACTGATTGCATCCAACTGACTGGCACTTACTCACTGACTCGCTGCCATATCGCATAAGTGCTGATTCCATACAGTCAACTGGAACACACTCACTGACTCACTTCCATAACGCACATGCATTGATCCCATACAACTGTCACATGCTCACTGACTCATTGCCGTAAGCACATGTGCTGATTCCATGCAACTGGCTGGCACATACTCACTGACTCACTGCCATAACACACATGTGTTGATTCCATAGAATGAACTGGCACATACTGAGCGTCTCACTGCCATTATGCACATCAGCGGTCAATGAGCGGCTGATATCAACACTGTGTCATTGATAATGCTCCAGAGTGACTGGCAGGTAGTTAATGTCTTTTTCTTCCAGCGAACATAGTTTTGCTTTAATTATTAAAATCAGTCAGCTTTGTCTAATCTCTAATCCTTCTCTGAAACTTTCTTTTTGTCTCCTTGTTGAAGAAAAATCTGAAAGTGATATATTCTCACATTAAGAGAGTATGCTACCTTAGTTTGCCCCAGACCTTTGGATTGCAAACAAACTGTATCGCATAATGTATAATCAGATACTTTCCTGCAAAATGTAATTTTGATGCAGTTTATATTGAAATGGTAGGGATAAACGATCTGGGGGTGATAAGATGCTGAGCATAAGAAAGTAATCCTTTAACATATTATTTATTACCAAAGAGGGCCAGTTAAACATCAAAAGGGACAAGCAATATTTACACACTACAGAGCCCAAAATTTAAATTACAGATTCTATAATACTACAGAGTATTTCAGAACCAAGCGAACTCTTTGAACTCTGTAACATTAGAAAATCGCCTGAGAGGCACTTACTGGATCTCAAAATAGTATTTGTTACTTCGATATCGATATTGCACAGCCCATGATGTGCACTAACTTTAATCAGAAAGAAAACGCGCGCAAGGTAACAGATACTTCTAAATAGGCTTTAAAAAGATAGCGAAGATAATAAAAATCAACAAACATAACGAATTATTCACAAGAGCAACACAGAACAAATCCAATGTAAATGAAAGGATTGAAATGCAAGGATTAGACAACAAACGGTAATCAGCGTGAGCTCCTCCCACCCTTGGAATGGTTTTTCAATTTAGTACAGATTCTAAAACAAACACACGAGCCCACAAACAAGGCAGACTGTTGAGTCCATTTCGTCCACAAGTCCTTCTTGTGGTTAGCAAAGTAGAATTTACGTAACTAAATAGATTACAACACACACATGGGCCTGCTAACCTCAACTGACAATGACAAATATTAAAGGTACCTAATGTCGGACAGTGCACGCACCGGCGGCGAAGGTAACGGCAAATGTTTTTAGATCGAAATTAAATGGCAATGAGAAATCTTATAGACACCCAAACCGGGAAAATATGCACAACAGCAAAGCAAGTAAAGGCCAATGTTAACGGCAATGAAAAAATTAAATATAGCTGAAACCTAGAAAATACAAGCAGCAACAGTGCATCCGAAAGCGAGTCTTTCACAAACAGAACGAGATAAAATTGAAGCTCTCTTATAAGCGAATAAAAGTTTAACTCAGGTACATGCTTATTATCTGGATGCTGATCCACGGTAAAGGCTCCAGCCACGCAAACTGGCAATAGTACAAGCCAGTTCTGACTATGATAATAACCTCAGTAGCAAAAAACATCCGTTTTCACGAAACGTAGCGGGCTCTTTTTCACACACATGAAATGGAGCTTACAAATATTCGTATCTCATTCCTGGTAGAATGAAGAGTGGTGTATGTGGCCACATCCACCAAATAAGGCAGCAACAAACAGGCCTAGTCTAACTGCGAAGTATGACCCGCTATCGCATACGCAGAAAGAAAGAAAGTAGGTGTACGCATGCTCTTCAAGGTAAGCATCCGCCATCCAGATGCGGCGAGCGTACCTCTGCTGGTACCCAGCTCACATCGCCGTCCACAGCTACTCCTTCCCAGACAGTGAACCCCAGCACACAACCCTCAAGCGTGAGCTGCTTGTGTGCTTAAATTGTGTCCAAAGTGCCGCAACACCGCCACCGCAACACCCCCACAGAAGCCACAACTGGGTCACGAAACTCGAAGACCTGCAAGCAAAGAAATCGACATCAGTGGCGAGCAAAAATCAAATATATTACATTGAACTAGATGCAGATGTCCGTGATTTGACGCCTGTCTTGACGTTAAAGACTTTCTTACTGATTTTATAATGGTCTACTGTTGACTGAAATCAACTTTAATAAAATGATTGACATAGAGCTATCGTATTAGATCATTACTCTCTTCATCCTCTGTGCCTTATTTCCCATATATCTTGGACTTGGCCCTCCTAGTCTTGTTAAGCCATTTTGAACGTGTTTACTTCATTTCAGGGTGAATCTTCGTGAGCAACTAGGGCCTCTTTTCGGTTCTTTTATGTCAAGTATTATTCTTGTTGTATAACTAGCTTGATGGCTGATGACAGCCCCACACCAGTGTAGGCAGTTTTCTTGAAGCTTTTTCCAGTACGTTTGCCACCTTCAGTTAGCTCTGGATGTGGCCGTTTCTCACTCCGTCTTTTAGAACCATTCCTTCAGACTTGTCTCTGTAACTCGGGGTTTCTGCCATCTAATTTGTGCGTGGTCCAGCACAGCACCGAAGATAACGGCTCGTCTTAACGTTCGTTGATGTTATAAGGGTACTGTCTCGATTTAGTTGCAGTTTACAATTGTTTACCATTCTTTTGAAGTATGCTCTATTTGGATACAATAGTACCAAATCGTTAATTTTACACTACTGTGCAAAATAATTGTTTTTCAAATATATTTAAAGATATACATCATCACCTCCTTGAAATAATGATTGTGCCAACCAAGAAGTCCATTCCATTTTTTAAATGAAAATATGCCTAAAATTTTATTGAAAGACTAGTGTAGTCTGCAATGGTATGCAGAATGGTCTGCATATGCCTAAAATTTTATTGGATGACTAGTGTAGTCCACAATGGTATGCAGAATGGTCTGCATAGATTGGGCAGTGGGTCATTGGTGTATGAGTAACATGTGGCCAGAGTTGAGCTCAGCCACTTTTAATTTTTTCCTCTGAGGGGAGGAGGTTGGAGGGGAGGGTGGCAACAGGTCTTGAGTTGCCACTGCAGTACCAAGGAGTGGAGGCAGGATGGTGGTGCCTGGTGAAGCAGTTTCTCTGCACCAGGGTGGCCACATGACTGGTCACCTGAGTGGGTGGCTTCACCTGGGGAGACGGCCCACAGCAGTCAGTCATCAGCTGTCAGCCAAGAAATGTGAGCAGCCACCCGTATGCCGTCTGCTGTCTGCCATCTGTGACAACCGGCACCGTTCAGTCGGCTGACAAAGACGGCAGACAGCAGCTGGCAGCAATCATACGTGGAACTTGAGCCATCTGTCATCAGGTATGAGCTGTGAATCATCTGCCACGAGCCTTCAGCCAGATGTCATCCGCTGTCTGTTCTCTGCGTCAACCGGCATGTGTAAGCCAGCATGTGTCAGCCGGTTGACGCAGATGGCAGATGGTAGTTGGCGGCCATCAGCAGTCAGCTATCTGTCATCACCAGTTAGCCATCAGCTGTCAGCTGTGAACCACCAACTGTCAACCAGCGACTGTCCACCAGCAGCAAACAGCTGACGCTAGGATAGCTGTGTGGCTCATGTATGTTCACAGAAACGTATGCAAGATTCTATAATAGCCAGTTTTGAAGAAACTGAATTGGTGAGTCTGACTCAAGAACAAAATTCAACGGTAATTACACAAAACTTATTGTGCTTCAAATGATTTTTCCTAACAACGCGACCTCTTTCTGGGTAGATTATTTGATACCTAAATGGTAACTACAACTCATTACAATATGCTAAGTGTGTATGTCTATATTATTAATTAACTAATTATCTTATTTATAGCTGCCACCATTCTGATTCAATGATATGAAGTTTAAACTTACTTGTGATTGAATCCAGGACATTCAGCGAGTTATTCACAAGAAATCTTTTTGTTTGTACACAACTACCTTTAAGGTGTTACTGAAGTTTAAAAATATGAAATGGGAAACAGATCTGAGTGCTTAGTAGATCTTATATCACTGATAAATTAGGTCGCTAAAATCAACATATTATTTCCTAAACATTACTTTTGCTGCCGCGTTTGGGATCAGCTCATCTCATCATCAGAACATCTCTGAAGTGAAATATATAGGCACCATACACATTACATCAAAAGTAAAAATAGTTAAGAAATATTAACCACTTACGTTTGCGTACAGTGTAAAACGCCTTAACACACAACTTTGTCTCGTAATTACCACTGCGACACCTGCTCAACAGGTGGTGGGCTGCCGTTTCGAAAACGAACAGCCAATGCGCGCCATAAAGCTTATTGGAGCCAGGAGTCTTAAGCAGACCGCGGTCCAGGGTTAGCGTCATTGACTATTAAGTAGACTGTCCTGAGTTCGAACCCAGCTAGTGCTTTAATTTTCTACAAAAATCGTCAAAACGGTGGCTCACGACTTTTAGTATGTCAAGTCATCCTCGCTCTGCTAAGGGTCTTGTCAAACAGCTGGGTAGTGGACAGCGGCTCACAGCACTCTCTGTCTTTCAGCTTGGGAAACTGCCCCAAAAAGGCGGAAGAATCATCAATGACGGCATGAAAGTGCAGAGGGCAATGGGAACCATTCCATTAAGGACGAATTACATGTATCCATAGTACATGCGTCCTGTAAGTGAAAAATGTTATGATGATCTCTCCATTAGTCAAAGATTCATGATTCGTCCCCCTTCGGATCTCCTGGAGGGGCTGCCAAGAGGTTGGTGATTATGATAAGAGATGGAATAACCACCGAAGGGATAATATTTACGAGTAGGTGTGCGATATGTCAGAGATTGAAATGCAGTAGTAAAGGTAGAAAGTCTGTAAATGGAAATGAAGAGGCTCAGTTTAGATCAGTGAAGTAAAATAGAAATAAAAAAAGGGATTTATGGTCATACGAATATAGGATAATGTCAGCAGAAGCAGAAAATGGTATAACTGGAGTGGAATTCATCATGAATAGGAAAGATGGGCAAGCAGTGAGCCACTGTGAACAGTTCAGTGATGGGATTGTTCTCATCAGGACAACTCCAACAATAGTTCACGTATATATGCCGACATCACAAACAGAAGATGAAGAGATAGAGAAAGCATATGAGGATACTGAACGGCTAATTTAGTACGTAAATGGAGATGAAGATCTAATAACCTTGGGGATTTGGAACGCGGTTGTAAGGGAAGGAACAGAAGAGAGCATTACGGAAGAATACTTGCTTCCTTTATTCGCAGCTACGATTTCACGTCAGTATAGACCTATCTTCATATTTATAATGGTTATATTTTCATAACGTAGGTGGACAAGAACGCAGTTCCAGCATTTGGGAAGTTATCCAAATTAAGAGCCAAACCGATTGAAGCATCGTCATACATCTATGTGGCTTTTAGAAACTGCTCGTCATTCTTTACGTTTTTAATTGTTACGATTTTTATGACAATTTGATTGGTTACTGAATGCCGGATATTTTTTATTGTAATTCACAATGTCTCTGAGCAGTGGTTACTCTTCACACAAATTTCTTTGCTTTAAAATATTTCATAACTACAAGTAATTTGCCTTTACTTATTAGTTTTGCAGCATAAGGCTTGTACCGCATTATGTCCAGTCAATCTAATTTCTTGTTGTATATGTCTTATAAACGATTTAAGTTTATGTATCGTACCACTGTACTAATGTTGTTGATATGCAAGCATTTTTTAAGCTAAATCTATAAAAAAAATTGTGTTTGGCTTCTCAATGAAAAATTTAAAAAATGTAAAGTTCACTAACTTTCGAAATTCCACCCTAAGGTGGTGAAACACGGGATGAAATTTTATATGATAATATTTCATTGTGAAAGCATTTCTAAAGCTAAATCTATGAAAATTGGCATCTCGCTGATGAATGAAAAAAAAAAACGTGTTTCACTGTTTTTGGAAATGTAGCTCCTGATGAGGTGAAACAGGGCCAGACCATCATCGCCCAGCCCAAACTGCTAAGGAGAGAAAATTGAAATTTGGCGAAGATGTGGATCTTATACTGCAGGCATCGTTTAGGAAGGTATCGTTCAAATTTCCACTCCTACTATCAAGCAGTTTTGAAGCTAGGACTATGAAAATTGGAATTTGGTTTCTCAGTCAGAAATCAAAAGAAATGTTTTTCAGTAGATTTGGAAATTCAACAACCAAGGGGGTAGAATATTGTGTGAAAGTTATTTTGAAAATAAATTATTATTACAGGAGTAATATTGTATTTTTAAAGTTATATTATGAAAATTGGTGTATGACTCCTATGTTACAAATAAAAAAATACGTTTTTCAGTGTTTGTGGAAATTCAGCCCCCTGAAGGAGAGAAATGGGGGATGAAAAGTTATGTGGAATTATTTCATCTTGAAAGCACTTTCAGAGCGAATCTCCGAAAATTTATATTTAGCTTCTCTGTTAGAAATAAAGAATACATGTTTCAATGTTTTTGGAAATTCCGTTCCTATGGGGTGAAATAGCGGATGACAGTTTCCAAAAAAATCTTCCGTTATATTAAAATATTCTTCAAGCTAAACCTATGAAAACTGGTATTTCACTACTCGGTTAGACATGCAGAAATACGTATTGGCGGATGAAAGTTTCTGTGGGAATATCACCACAAGAATGCAGAAGGCATGATTCATAAAAACGTTGGACTCCTGCAACTATGGAGCGGCGGGTAAATAATCTTCGCCGTTTACAAGAGCCTGAAAGCTATTTTTCGGTCAGCCAGAAAGCTATGGAGAACATACTCTAATTTTCAATCTGCAGGTCCTCATTACTCTTTGCAATCACTGAGAGAAAATGTTCCTGCTTGCTATTAACTCAGCAGCATCAGGATTTATAACTATAAATAAAAGTTTTGACTTTTAATTGATTGATATATTCAGTAAAAAGTTCACGCGTACAAAGTTTCCTATTGCAAGTAATATCCCTGTCAGAAACAGCACTATTAACAGTTCAGAGGTGACATCTATGGGAAGTTCCAAGTAAAATCGTCTATCCCGCTGACTTCTAATCTAATTGGTCGGCTTAAATGTGAAAAATAATCTCGCTACTTGCATGCGGTTTTGTTAAAATTACAAGCAGCAGACAATCAGCAACACCCAAGAAATCGGAGCGATCCTGGACGGCGTACAGTCGTCGAGTTCACTTCCTGCTTTTGTTAGCTGCCCAACCCAGCTGTGACGTCTTCTGGGGCACAGCTCACACAGACGTTTGACTGACTCGGATATCTCCGTGGGAAGTGTCTCCTCTACTGCTTCTCTGGCCGTATTTATATATGATTGCAGCGGACTGCTATCAACTGCTCTAACCAAAGGTACCAGAATCTAAATGGCCCCATTCTGAGACATGTAGTAATTTACATCTCTGTCGTTTAACAATTTATAATCTCCCTAATTTTTATATAATTGGAGTTAAGTTTCCATATCTTACTGAAAAAGTTTTAGCTAGACTGCACTTAAACTTCGTCGACTAGAATTTTTAGAACGGAACTGACAGTAGAACATGACCTCTGAACTGCCTCTTTAAGCTCCCTGTAATGATTGTTATTTACAATAAAATCTTGATACTTCATGCATCTGTTTTACTTCACCAGATTAATCGAGTGTGGTAATTAGAACTTTCTATATCAAATGCGAATTATACTTGATCTATTATGAATAAGGATATTTTCATTCCAAATGTAGTATTTAGTAAATAACTTGAAAACTAATAATGGGTAGCTTATTGGTGCTATAGATATAAGCTTTTTAGATCAGACTAAGGCTACAAACCAATTTTCATCTTTCTGTGTATATTATTTAGTGCCTTTATTTTGTCGCTCTACCTTGCCACTTGGCATTTTCACCGGTTTTAAAGAAGACTTGGCTGAATTTCAGAAATACTGAACTCAGTTTCATTGTCTAATAACTCTATTAATTCTACTTTTGCTTTTTAGACTTCAGCTTCGGTTACATCATTGTCAGAAATTGTGTCTAACTTCGAAGTAAAATTGAAGTTTACCTCAGGTTCTACTTTTGACAAATCAACTTCAGATTTTGGATCTACTACTTTGACAGAACCATCCTTGTTAATTTCAATTTCGAGTTCAGATTATTCATCGTCACAGACTGGCTCCATTTTACCTTTCACATCACCCTTATCATTATATTCTGTTTTTAATAGCCTGTTAGAAGCAGTTAACAATTACTCTAAGTATTGTTGGCGTAACTTAATTGCTTGACCTCAACGAGCGATGCCGAGGCGTTTTACCAGCAAACGTGATGCAACGCGTTGCGACGCAGTCAGCAGCAGCAGCTTTGGCGCTGAGGATGGCGGCGGGTATCGCCTCCTGCAGTTCCCCAATGGGGGGGGGGGTTGCGGCGGGGGGTGGTGCTGGGGGATGGGGTGCGCACTGGTGATCGCGCTCAGTAGCTTGCAGGTAACTTGTAGGTCCATCCGGCTCTGTGATGACGCACCATCTTCTGCTAATCTCAGTACCGGTGGTAGCCGCGATGGAATGTCGTCTTCTTACCTCCTTCCGTAACGTTCAAGGTTACATTCCGAATTTAGTTTCCACAATCACAGTTAGATCTTAACACCGTCCTAGCGCTTGTTTCTACATGTTTCATTTCGGTTCCCTGTTAGTGTCTACCGAGTTCCATGTTCTGTACTGATCTCCTTCAGCGTTCAGTTTCCCAGGCGTTGCACCATATGTGGGGTGGCGTGTAAATAATCTTCGCCATTTACAAGAGCCTGGAAACTATTTTTCCGCTCTGCCAGAAAGCGATGGAGAACACATTAAGGTTAATTTTCAGTCTAGAAATCCACATTACTCATTTTAATCAAATGGTTCAAATGGCTCTTAGCACTATGCGACTCAACTTCTGAGGTCATCACTCGCCTAGAGCTTGGAACGAATTAAACCTAACTAACCTAAGGACAACACACACATCCATGCCCGAGGCAGGATTCGAACCTGCGACCGCAGCGCCGGCTCGGCTCCAGACTGTAGCGCCTAGAACCGCAGGCCCACTCCGGCCGGCTCATTTTAATTACTAAAAGAAAATGTTCCTGCTTGTTATAACTCAGTGGGATCCAGAACTGTGACTAGAGTTTTGAGTTCTGAGTGATTGATATATTCAGTAAAAAGTTTACAAGCACAATATGTTCTACTGTAACTAATATCCCTATCAGAAACAGCACTATTAACATTTCAGAGGCGGCCTTTACAGGATCTTCACAGTAAACTGGTCTAGCGCCCTGACTTCTGCACTTGCTTCTTCTGTACTTTCCTTATGCGCTTAGTAGCGTTGCCGTCTCTTTAATGGCATTTTTAATCACATACTAAATACCAGTTTCAGGTATTTAGCTGTTTTCTAAATTTTATTAGTAAAGTGACGTCATAAGTCCAGAAACACAATTCTCCCCATACTAAATGCCTTCCCTCCTCCCATAGATCGTTATGGATTACTCCTATATGCATGCCCTAGAGTGATTGCCGGCTGTGTGGCCGCGCAGTTATAGCCGCTTCAGTCTGGGACCGGGCGACCGCTACGGTCGCAGGTTCGAATCCTGCCTCGGGCATGGATGTGTGTGATGTTCTTAGGTTAGTAGGGCTTAAGTAGTTCCAAGTTCTAGGGGACTGATGACCTCAGAAGTTAAGTCCCACAGTGCTCAGAGCCTAGAGTGATTCTTGCTTTTGTAATGTTAGATTCGGCAGTGCCACTTGTTATTGGCTCTCATCTGTGTGAATTACAACTGATTTGTTACTGTCCCAGTAAGCTCCCCCCTGCCCTCCCTTCATCACCTACCAATAAGACCTCAAATTAATCACGTGATTCATTGAGGTAGTTTTGTTGATGCACTTTTGACTGTCGTTTTTGATTTTCCTTTTTACTCGTGTTGTCTTTAGGTTTTTCTAACATTATTTTTGCACCTATTCTTCCGTCTAACTTTAATGTGCAATTTTAAAGCCTCTACAACCACAGAAATATGCCAATTGATCACCTGCGTTGGTAGTTCGTTTTTGAAACGACATTCCCTTCGTCAGTTGAGTGTGTAATGGTTCTTTATTTACGTGAACATTACGGCAGTCCAACCCCAGTTCTCGGCACCAGTAATATCGAACTACTTTTCTGCGAAGTAACAGACATATTTTTGTAATAATATTCACATTTGGTTTTATTAATGTATAGGTACCCCGATGTATCGATATATTATAGTGATATGGTTCTTGTGTGTATTCATTTCTGTAAGACTGTCATAATCTTTGACCATTTTGGCGCGAATGCGCACAGAGCAGTCTTTGTTTCACTTTGCAGAAGTTAAGTTGTTATTTCGCTTTGTAAAAGAACAGTCAAGTCTTGTGTTTGGTTAAAGTGGAAATTAAATTTATGAAGATTGATACAAAACTGTTTTCTTGATGATGCGACAATTAAGAAGAAGTATATGTGAATGTACAAGAAGTTTAATAAAAATGTGGATCGTGAACACCAAGTCAAAAATTATTTCTACCATACCATTGCTCTGATTTGGGATTGTTTGATCATTAAGGATTTCCTGAAAAACGCATTTGTTAGGTCTTCAAATATTGCTCAAATACAAATCTGGATCTTCTAGCAGTCAAAGTGGAATCACCCTGAATGAACAAGATGAGCCATAACAACTTCGACAAAATCGACGTGGGAATCCATTCAAGATAAGTACCAAAATTAATGACTTTTTTTACAGTGTCTTCATTATTTCCATTCTGACGATACATACGCCAATAACTTTGTTGTTGCCCCATAAAGCGAACATATGCTGCGTGAGCAACATTATTAATCTGATTTCTAACCTAGTTTGCAAGTGGTGGTATTGTTAGAAGTGTCAGTGTCAAGAATGCAATTATGTGACAATACCACGCGTTAGGGCATTTTGTATGGTATGTAAACTTAACTGTCAATGTTTTTTAAATATTTTCATGCTTAATATCATGTATGCTGTGCGTTTGTAGTTTCATGGCAACTATGTTTCATTTGGCAGATGTTCTAATGATGGGGTACCCCAAAAGGTATCAGCCAACATAACCACAAGTGCTCTGTTGATTTTAATGATCTATCAAAAAAGTGACACGAGACATGTTCAGAGTTTACATAATGACCACAGGCCTCCTGCGCGACATTATGTAGCAATTTAAGGTAAAATCTGAACGAATGAGAAAATCCTGTTTGATAGCGGCAAAAATAATCACTATAGAATGAAAACGTTTTGCTCCTCAAAATGGATAACATGAAGAGACTCCGCGTACAGTCGTTCAATCGTGTTCGGTAAGCTCTGGTATTTAGCAAGCCCGCAGACAGCCGCTATCAGTAGCGCACGAGAATTTTGTAGTAAATATGAAGTCTGAAGCACCAGATTTCATTGCAGACGCTTATGGCGTAGCGCGACACGGTTTCATCAGCCCAGGCCATTGGATTGCCCCCCCCCCCCCCCCCCCGTCCTTGAATTCTTATTGCTATTACTTGACACTCCTGTACATAACTTTTCCTCCTTCAGTTTTATCCAAACGCCCAGCTCCCCACTCCCCCCTCCCCCCGCCCCACAAACCACTTTCATCTGTTCCCATAATGTTACAGGGTGTTTCAAAAATGACCGGTATATTTGAAACGGCAATAAAAACTAAACGAGCAGCGATAGAAATACACCGTTTGTTGCAATATGCTTGGGACAACAGTACATTTTCAGGCAGACAAACTTTCGAAATTACAGTAGTTACAATTTTCAACAACAGATGGCGCTGCGGTCTGGGAAACTCTATAGTACGATATTTTCCACATATCCACCATGCGTAGCAATAATATGGCGTAGTCTCTGAATGAAATTACCCGAAACCTTTGGCAACGAGTCCGGCGGAATGGCTTCACATGCAGATGAGATGTACTGCTTCAGCTGTTCAATTGTTTCTGGATTCTGGCGGTACACCTGGTCTTTCAAGTGTCCCCACAGAAAGAAGTCACAGGGGTTCATGTCTGGCGAATAGGGAGGCCAATCCACGCCGCCTCCTGTATGTTTCAGATAGCCCAAAGCAATCACACGATCATCGAAATATTCATTCAGGAAATTAAAGACGTCGGCCGTGCGAATTGGCCGGGCACCATCTTGCATAAACCACGAGGTGTTCGCAGTGTCGTCTAAGGCAGTTTGTACCGCCACAAATTCACGAAGAATGTCCAGATAGCGTGATGCAGTAATCGTTTCGGATCTGAAAAATGGGCCAATGATTCCTTTGGAAGAAATGGCGGCCACTACTTTTTGAGGATGCAGGGACGATGGGACTGCAACATGGGGCTTTTCGGTTCCCCATATGCGCCAGTTCTGTTTATTGACGAAGCCGTCCAGGTAAAAATAAGCTTCGTCAGTAAACCAAATGCTGCCCACATGCATATCGCCGTCATCAATCCTGTGCACTATATCGTTAGCGAATGTCTCTCGTGCAGCAATGGTAGCGGCGCTGAGGGTTTGCCGCATTTGAATTTTGTATGGATAGAGGTATAAACTCTGGCGCATGAGACGATACGTGGACGTTGGCGTCATTGGGACCGCAGCTGCAACACGGCGAACGGAAACCCGAGGCCGCTGTTGGATCACCTGCTGCACTAGCTGTGCGTTGCCCTCTGTGGTTGCCGTACGCGGTCGCCCTACCTCTCCAGCACGTTCATCCGTCACGTTCCCAGTCCGTTGAAATTTTTCAAACAGATCCTTTATTGTATCGCTTTTCGGTCCTTTGGTTACATTAAACCTCCGTTGAAAACTTCGTCTTGTTGCAACAACACTGTGTTCTATGCGGTGGAATTCCAACACCAGAAAAATCCTCTGTTCTAAGGAATAAACCATGTTGTCCACAGCACACTTGCACGTTGTGAACAGCACACGCTTACAGCAGAAAGACGACGTACAGAATGACGCACCCACAGATTGCGTTGTCTTCTATAATTTTCACATCACTTGCAGCGCCATCTGTTGTTGAAAATTGTAACTACTGTAATTTCGAAAGTTTGTCCGCCTGAAAATGTACTGTTGTCCCAAGCATATTGCAACAAACAGTGTATTTCTATCGCTGCTCGTTTAGTTTTTATTGCCGTTTCAAATATACCGGTCATTTTTGAAACACCCTGTATGATCTTCTACACTCTTCATGATATATGTCAATGTTAATCGTTCATTTTAAGTATTTTGCGTAAGCAAATGGACAGTTTGCATTTCACTTAGCGTTGGTTCATGAATGAACATGTCACAGTGGTAACATTTTATGTAATTTCCTATTAGATTGTAATATTTGATTATGCTACATCTTCTGACACCAATACTTCAACCTCTCTCCCCCTCCTTCGATTTTTCCTCCTAGCCTGTTGGATATGTAATCACTGTTGATTATTGTTGAAGACTGCTATGATTTTTGCCTGAGTAACTACTTTTGTATGTTTCCTGGTGTAAGAATTGATCATATGTATGTCTGTTCCTGTTAATCAATACGATGAATTTTTAGTGTAATACTGTTATATCAATTATCTAATAGCAACACTATCACTATTATCCCACGATTCTTTTATAATCATGTGTGATTCTTTCCGATATTATACAGATATTTGAGTTATGTTATGGTTGGTTTTACGATGTTATTCTTCGCAATATATGGTATATCTGTGTGACATTACCAGTCTGTTTCAATGATATGTATTTTCTTTGAAAAATGATTCAATGTTGCAGTTTTATTTGGATACTTATCTGAAACAAATGGCTGATTTCGTTCTACACAAATGGGCTTTGTACTGGATAAGGAATAACATGTATGATCCCAACCACACACTCTTGTACACAACTTATCATCCTTCATTATGTGTGATTATTGTTTTAGATATTTACTAAAGCAGCCATGTTCTGGATATCCCCTGCAGTATGAACAGCCCAGTAATTGTCTCTACTGATGTTAATCATACAATGTAATTTTATTGGCATACTACTATGGAAATTATGTAATTGTATCATAGTGAGTGTATTTTCATGGTGTCTCTATATAATCTTGTGGTATCCTATCAGACATTGTACATATGAATGAGCCAGCTTACGATTTGGTCTGAATGATGTTTGCTCCATAGGATATGGTGTACCTGTATGGCCTTAATAGTTTACTCCAATGATGTTATGTGCTTGAAAAAATATTCGTGATATGGTTCAATGTTAAATGTTCACTATACATATCTTTTTTTAATAAATGGACAGTTTGCATTTCGCGTAAACGTATTTTATCGGTTGATGAATGAATATGCCACTATGCTATGTAATACCTTATCTGATTCCCTTTTAGATTACAATATTTGATTGTGTTACATAAGTGATTTTTTCGCACAGGTTCATAGAGACGCTGTGTTTCCTAGTAAAAAGATATCTCCAGTCCCTCTTCTGCCCACCTCCCCGATCCACCTGCCTCCCTTTCCTCACCTCCTCCTTTCTTCTGTTCCCTCTTCCCTCCCTCCGTCCCCATGATGCAGCACTCTCTCTTCCACCCACTATCCCCTGCCTCAATTCTACTCATATAACCCTACCCCTCCACACCCTCAGTTCATCCAGTCCACAATTACTGTAGCCCCTCCCCACACCAACCACTGTCTCCTTCCTGCTCAACTTTCTCTCCCCTCCTGTGCCTTGTTGTCTCTTTCCCCTGCCTCTGCCATCTATTTCTATGAATTCTGGACTTTTAGTATGTATACTTTATAATGGAAACAAAAAAATTTGCGTCATTTGATTCTTTGGTATATTATGTCTAGACAGTTAATACTCCGTACATATCACAACAACCTCTAAATATGTAATTTCACTCCTCGGCGATACAACGAGCAAAATCTATGACCAAAATTGTCAGAGGCTTCTCATATTGCTAGCTAGTTCCTCACTATTGCATGTGGTCCGAAAGAAAAACCGGGTTTTTGTCGTTACACCGCACAGGTCGCGAAAACAGCCGCCAGAGAGCTTTACTTTGACAGCAGCTACGTACACGGCAGGTACCGGTTTTTCAAAGCCACCGGAGGCAGGACCACGTGGCACAGTGTCCTTCCTCATCGTCTCGGTGCTTATTTCTGTCAGTTACCTTCTTACTATACTGTAGCAGTTCCTCCTATGTATGGTCCAAATTTAATCGAGGTATGTTACTTAGCAGCGACACATCAGGCGAAAGTTACGTTCGTCCTTAAGTTTTGCACGTCAGTATCCACACATATCATAAAAATGTGTGTGTGTGTGTGTGTGTGTGTCCGAGTCATCTGGTGCATTTTTTTCTGGTTTTATTTGAAACGGGGTCATCCCAAAAACTGCTGCTCATCACATGCTTCATGTGACCCCCAATTTCAATGGAATGCGTCGGTTTGTTTTCCATTAGAAAAAAATGATTTTTAAAGCGTAGTTTTACGGGGCCACTCGGTAAAAGCGGCTCTAAATTACTCCAGTGTGACATTCGACATTCGACTTATCGATACGTATTAATAGGGGCAGAAACCGACGAAGAATAACCAGTGCTCCATCAACGATCGAAGCGCTGCCCTGGGCGTGCTAGCTGAGCCATCCAGCAGCGTTACTCACTCGCAGCTGGAGTACTGGTTATGCTTCGTGTCTTACTGTCCGCGTTAATAGTAATCATTAACACAAATATCACACGAGGCTAATGTGAGATCCATTTATCGAATGGGAACGTAAGATTCCATTTAATTTTTTTCAACGGGAAATAAACCGACGTATGAAATACACAATGAGCAGTATTTATAGGGGCCGACCCCAATTACTCATTTCAAAAACGTATGTGAAAATGCCGAAACATGCGGCTGCCTCTGTATATATGTAATGCATATGTCTTAAAAACATGTTTGAAAGTCACTTATGTATGGCCTCTGGAGAAAACGTATACCAACTCAAAATACACTACTGGCCATTAAAATTGCTACACCAAGAAGAAATGCAGATGACAAACGGGTATTCATTGGACAAATATATTGTACTAGAACTGACATGTGATTGCATTTTCACGCAATTTTGATGCATAGATCCTGAGAAATCAGTACCCAGAACAACCACCTCTGGCCGTAATAACGGCGTTGATACGCCTGGGCATTGAGTCAAACAGAGCTTGGATGACGTGTACAGGTGCAGCTGCCCATGCAGCTTCAACACGATACCACGGTTCATCAAGAGTAGTGACTGGCGTATTGTGACGAGTCAGTTGCTCGGCCACCATTCACCAGACGTTTTCAGTTCGTGAGAGTCCTGGAGAATGTGCTGGCCAGGGCAGCAGTCGAACATTTTCTGTATCCAGAAAGGCCATTACAGGAAATGCAACATGCGGTAGTGCATTATCCTGCTGAAATGTAGGGTTTCGGAGGGATCGAAAGAAGGGTACAACCACGGGTCGTAGCACATCTGAAATGTAACGTCCACTGTTCAAAGTGCCGTCAATGCGAACAGAGGTGACCGAGACGTGTAACCAATGGCACCCCATGCCATCACGCCGGGTGATACGCCACTATGGCGATGACGAATACACGCTTCCAATGTGCGTTCACCGCGATGTCGCCAAACACGGGTGCCACCATCATGATGCTGTAAACAGAACCTGGATTCATCCGAAAAAATGATGTTTTGCCATTCGTGCACCCAGGTTCGTCGTTCAGTACACCATCGTAGGCGCTCTTGTTTGTGATGCAGCACCAAGGGTACCCGCAGTCATGGTCTCCGAGCTGATAGTCCATGCTGCTGCAAACGTCATCGAACTGTTCGTGGAGATGGTTGTTGTCTTGTAAACGTCCCCATCTGTTGACTCAGGAATCGAGACGTGGCTGCACGATCCGTTACAGCCATGCGGATTAGATGCCTGTCATCTCGACTCCTAGTGATACGAGGCCGTTGGGATCCAGCACTGCGTTCCATATTACCCTGCCGAACCCATCGATTCCATATTCTGCTAATAGCCATTGGATCTCGACCAACGCGAGCAGCAATGTCGCGATACGATAAACCGTAATCGCGATAGGCTACAATCCGTCCTTTATCAAAGTCGTAAACGTGATGGTACGCATTTCTCCTCCTTACACGAGGCATCACAACAATGTTTCACCAGACAACGCCGGTCAACTGCTGTTTGTGTATGAGAAATCGGTTGGAAACTTTCCTAATGTCAGCACGTTGTAGGTGTCGCCACCGGCGCCAACCTTGTGTGAATGCTCTGAAAAGCTAATCATTTGCATATCACAGCATCTCCTTCCTTGCGGTTAAATTTCGCGTCTGTAGCACGTCATCTTCGTGGTGCAGCAATTTTAATGGCCAGTAGTGTAGAACTACATTAAATTTACTACAAAGCGTCCTGATAATAATTTTTTTAAACTATTAGTTCACACATAGCGAGCGAGATATGAATGCCGCGCACATGGTTTTGGAAGTCATTATGTGTTGCATACAACACATAGGTAGGTCAGTTGAATCACCCTGCATAACGACTGTTGTCATCTTCATAATATCCTTAACTTTCCTTATTCACCACCATAGGTTACAGAGACAGAATCATCGACATTCAGTCATTTGAACATGTATCATTTATTTCAACGTGTACTCATAATCACCGCAGGAAATGTGGCACTGCATTGGGCTTCTTGCTGCAGTGTATGTCCATTGACCAGACGAGTACTGAATCAGTCTGCGTGATCTTCCGTGTCGCACGGAAACATTTATCACCTTTCACCAGATCTCCGTGATGTATTTGCAACAAAAAATAAATATAATTAAATACTTTGCAGTTTTGCATTAAACAGTTATTATTATGAGAAAGCTAGTGACATTAGTGTATAATATTTCCTGTATAGTACTTTACCAAATTTCGTGTAGGTGGCAAAGTTGACAATGGCAGAGAACAAAATATGTACCACTACAGAAGATGGACAAGAATAAGGAGATAACCAGTTTTCTCTCCTACTCGATATCGTCCAGCAAGGTTCTCTACTCCGACTGAAATCGCGTCAAGCAGTCGGACAACCTCCATGGGCATTTTAGACAGCGTCTTCAATCCTGTAGCTGCCTGGATATCTTAGTTGTCATTTTCAGCCCTGCAAGATTCATTGCGATTTAAGTACCTGACTACCGAACTCCCAGGTTTTGAGTTTCCTCGCGCCACCTGGCGCAAACTGAATCGAAACAGATGTGAGGCAGGGAGACCAGCGGCTACTCTCGACAGCAGGCAATGGCGAAATTCACCAGGCGGTTTCTCCAACAGACAGAACCACATGTCAAATCTTCCACGACAGAGCCTTATGTGCTCTGGGTGAGTTCTTGAAACAAATTCAACAGTCCTGCTGTATAAGAACGGGTCTAAGAGCCTGGAAATTCTGATTCTTGAAGTTTTCTCTGCGAATTAATTGTTGCATGACGTTTAGAAACTGCAGCTGGAAGAAGTCAGCATCTTACCTCGATACTTCGGCTGACAACTATTCAACCATCTTCAAGTGAGCTTATCGCTGGCTTATGCTGGTGCACGTCGCTACCTTTACACTCAAAACTTGGCGTGTTGGCGTATATGTATAATTTATCGCTGAAAGACCGCTCTCTGTTGTGTTGAATGCCATTTGTTAAAATATCGCTCCATCTGAGGCTCATAATTTCGTGCGTAACGGTGATACTACACGCACCTCCTCAGTCGATTTGAGGACCCATGGAGCTAAAATTCGTAGGCCATAATTACAAAATTAATATTTAACCGAACGTGTTATTAGGTGTAAAGTTGCATCTTTCTGAGGATATTGGAAAAATTACCAGGTTCTATGCCTTATGAAGCTGAAAGATGCTGTGATTAATCAAACATATTTTCATAGATTCTTTGATAACTGAATGCCAGTAAATTCTTCTCGTGGTTAAGATTTTGATGGTGTACTCGATAGTATGTGGAGATACAATGCTAGGCTCAGATTGACTTAGTTCGCTGCAAAATGCAAATGGAGAAAACATTTATACAAGTATACAGTTCTATTATCAGATGATGTTTAGAGTTTTAAACAGTTTTTTACTTAGTACAAATAAGGTATATTAGCTAACTAACATGATATCGTGTTCAAACTTCAAACTCAGCATTTAATTTTCTGAT
The DNA here is from genome assembly GCF_023864275.1 of Schistocerca cancellata. Taxonomy (NCBI): domain Eukaryota; kingdom Metazoa; phylum Arthropoda; class Insecta; order Orthoptera; family Acrididae; genus Schistocerca; species Schistocerca cancellata. The sequence continues at coordinate 19,988,882 of NC_064631.1, read as the reverse complement.
GATAATCAACAAATGTTAAATATTGCTAAATTAAGCTGTGTACATCGTGTTTCTGACATAACTGTTTACATGGATAACTGGAAAATGAAAAATTCTATCAATTTTTCCTTCACCTCTCATTTGTGAAATAAGCCCTACATATATATATTACGAAACGTTTACATAAAAGGTGGGTGTCCTATTAAAGTAATGTCTACGTCTCTTTACATTAGGAGCAGTTGAAAATTACTGGTTATGGAAATATTTGATCACCATCAATACAGTCTTCGCTGGAAAAAATATAAAGATATAAACAAAATTACCATTGTAACACAATTTTATAATGTTCCCTCTTTTAACTAATATTTTAGTGGCGTTTAGCAAATGTATTGCGTAATTATTCTTGGATTTTGACGAACAGTAGAGAATCAGTACAGAGAATATAACGCTAAATCCGTAGAATTCTAGAAAATTTCGCTTCATTAGTCATATTTTCGTAATAAAGCATTAGTCTTCCCTTTTAAATGTGATGTACGTGTGAATCACACAAGGCAATGCATGAAGTGACACTAACATTGCCATCCAGACCTAAGAGCAGCACGCTGCCACAATCCAAGCCAAATGTTGTTTGAGATTTATTCTGAAAGCTAGTCTGCATGGGTTTTATGGGGCAACAAAGTCCCAGTTTCCTTGCGCTGATAGGCTGTCTATGGTGCTAGATATCAGAGACAGAGTGCTGCAGAGCAGTCTAGCATACAAAGCGACAGGGGCTGTGTGCTGCGGGGCACCGTGTGAAGCAGGGGGCGGGCGGTGCAGAGTGGCCTAGCCGGCAGAGGGACAGGGGCTATGTGCCGCAGGGCAGCCTATCTGGCAGGGTACAGCGTGCCTCATAATGCGCTGCACGTGGCAGGGGCGTCATCTGGCTGCAGCTGCCGCACTGGCCGCCAAAAACGGAAATAATTTGGCAGTTTCTGTGCGACCACACAATTCGCCTTGGCGCTGCGGTTTGCCGCCAGCCACCATATGCTGCTGTGCATTCCACACATTGCCCTGCACTCTGCGTGATTATTCCACATTTCAACACAAGTTTTACATTGTGAATATTCCCTTTCCAGCAGTTAGAGGTCATGGCATTCTGTTCATCAAATATTACTATTCAGTTTTAAAATCATTTGCAAGAGCTCCACATCGGTGCATGATTTTTATCGAAATAGTTTCACTTATTACCAGTGAGCCCTCAACTCCCTTGCAACATGAAAACGATGAAGGAAGGATAGAAGAAGGTCGAAATTAAAGAAGTATCTGAAACGGCTGTCAGTGTTCTTTGCTTAATATTTTGTGGTGCATTTGTTGCAATCAAGATACATAAGCTTTTTTTCACACTGCTATTTATGCCATCTAACTCCCCTCCTAGAGTCGTGAAAGGTATTCCCTGATGACACATTTATCATCATTTCTCTCCTAGTTACAGTTTCCATACTCCATTCATCACCAATCCTGTGTAGAATCACCCATTTCTTATTTTGTCGCTACCCTTAATTAGTTAATAATAACTGATTCCACATCATTTTAACAAGTATATACCTACAACACAGACACCTCTTTAAGTCGTTAATTTCTCTTCAGAAACAAGTCAGTATGCAGGAGTTTTTATTTATTCAAACATAAAACCTGTAGGCCCACTCACTATGCAGGAATGAAAATGAGAGATTGCTAATTTTCATATTGTATGTCTAAGTGTGAGTCATCGTGAAACGTGTGCTAGAACACAATTCCAATAATGACCAGTTGATTTAAAAACAACCGGTTTTTCGAGCATGGTATTACCATGGTGAAAGACGTGTCTGAGATGAAGCCAACTCTTGTACTGACCATGAACATGATAATCAATGCAAGCTCTCATGACCGGTATTTGCTTCGGCGATTTTTGTTTTATGTGCATTAGGCCATGGTTCAAAGCATACATCTGTGCCTAACTTTTCTCTCCTAAAGACTCAAACAGCAGTTTCAAACTTAAAGTTCAGCGAACGGAACTGTTTAATCATATCCACTCAGCGCAGCTACTGCAAATATCTGCATTGACTCTTTTGAAGAAATTGCTCATCAGATGGCTGTGAAGAAACCCTCTTAGTTTCGGTATGCTCATATTTTCTAAGATTTTCATTTGCTCCATGAGGTTTTTCTCGTGGAGCAAATGAAAATCTTAGAATTTCTATATTTTCTGAACGATTTAGTTCAAGTGTAAAGTTCGTTGTGGAAAAAGAGAAGAAAGGTAAAATTTCAATTTCGGACGCACAAGAACGTAGAAAGCGTGACGGCGCAAAGCGTACAGGAAGCTCACTCACAAGAACAGGCATCTTCACAAAACTTCCACTCACTATGCCAAGCAGCAAAGAGGAATGACCCGAACATTGGTGAATTGAGCTAAAAGAATCTGTGGTCTTTAGTAACTGAAGGACGAGCTTTGTCATTTAACAACAATTTTCTGTAGAAATGCACGCTCTGATAAAGAGATAGTAAATAAAACAGTAAATCCTGACAGATGTGGAACTTCTACTGAAAAAGAACCAACTAGCAGGACAGTTTTCCCCATCAATAAAACCAGTCACAGTTAGCATTCTTAGAGTACTAAGAAGAGACGGTATATACATAGCCTTTGAACCAACAAGAAAGGTGCTTGTATGAACACTGCAAACGAAGTACGCTTGTCACAGCTTGAGCACATAAAATTCTTGCAGACGAGGTGAAGTGTATCTAGAACGTACAAAGAGAATGTGAACACCTGCTTAAGGAACGCAAGAATATTTGTCGTCTGGGAACTATACACTGGTTCCAAAGAACCAGGAAATTCATTTCCACAACACTATGATTTTATCAAGATCCAATTATACTACGCTATAATATACAGAGAGACCATAAAAATTCAGATTCATAAATAACTTTAACAGAGAATTAGGACTTAAATTAGACAAGCTGTGATTGACCTATATAGGTCAAGGGAAACGTCCGATTCCAATTTTCGTAGTTTTAGTTGTAGGTATTGGTGTTTTGGTGTCGTCACCTATGATTGACCTATATAGTTCAAAGGCAGTGTCCAATTCCTGCAGATTTTGTTGGTGTAGCGGGATGCTGAATTTTTTTTTTCTTTTCGTTCGTCATTTTGTATTTGGGGATCGTGGTGTGTTTTTTTTTTTTTACTATTATATTTAGCTTGTCCTCACCCTAAAAACCCCAACTTCCAGCGGTTGTCCCGTTAGTTTGATTGTATTTTTGAAGGGAGATGTTATTGTCTTGACACTCCTGGCAGATTAAAACTATGTGCCCCACCGAGACTCGAACTCGGGACCTTTGCCTTTCGCGGGAAAGTGCTCTACCATCTGAGCTACCGAAGCACGACTCACGCCCGGTCCTCACAGCTTTACTTCTGCCAGTATCTCGTCTCCTACCTTCCAAACTTTACAGAAGCTCTCCTGCAAACTTTACAGAACTAGCACTCCTGAAAGAAAGGATACTGCGGAGACATGGCTTAGCCACAGCCTGGGAGATGTTTCCAGAATGAGATTTTCACTCTGCAGCGGAGTGTGCGCTGATATGAAACTTCCTGGCAGATTAAAACTGTGTGCCCAACCGAGACTCGAACTCGGGACCTTTGCCTTTCGCGGGAAAGTGCTCTACCATCTGAGCTACCGAAACACGGGCACACAGTTTTAATCTGCCAGGAGGTTTCATATCAGCGCACATTCCGCTCCAGAGTGAAAATCTCATTCTGTTATTGTCTTATTTATATGTATCTTCGTAATTGGTGTCGTGTGTATGTAGTGACTTCATAAACACTTGAAATAGCCATTTCCGCCACACTGAGGACGTCATGGGTCAAAGCGGACGGGTGGAATCGGTCACTTCTGTATCAAAAAGCGTTTGTAACACTGTGTAAACCGTGCTTTATCTGAAACCAAGTTTTTAATTGTTCGCTGACTTGCTGGCCGTTTATTGAAAATGCGTGTGCCTGAATGTTGGACCCCTGTTTGGACCACGGTAAGTGTTTTTAGGTCTCTATGCAGATTGCTTTTCCTATTTCTACTATTGCTATTTCATTAAGGAATAAATATACTAGGAAGCAGCGGTTAGAATACAAAATTTCTCGAACAGGTTCCTACATGATGTTCTTTAATTTATAGCACAAACGATTTTTATTACACGCTTTTACGTGCTAAAAACGTTTGCTCCGTTTAATGAGGTACCTCAGAATATGATCCCTTTTGGAATAATGAAGGAAGGTATGTAAGCTTTTTTATATCTATGTCTCCTACATCTCACATCATTCTCACTGCAAATACAGATTTGTTTAGGCGCTTCATCAATTCTGTGGTGTGCCCTTCCCAACTGAATTTAGTCCCAGAAATGTAACACTGTCAATCTTTTCGATCTGCATGTCTTCATATGCTATACACATGCTGTAGCTGGAGAAATCTAGCAGTTTTCCAAAGCTCACACAAACCCTGGATTAGCGTACTCACACTTTCCCCAATGGGCCTACCTTGTACAGGACAGGAATAAACGTATCTGTCACATTACGTATATTTTTTGTTGTATTACGAGGCTGTACACTTATTCTGTTAAGTGAACAGCACAAGAAATTAAGTTTCGAATTTAACCTACAGTATTTAGTTTACATACTACTTCGTACTTAAAAATGCACGTTGTTAACATTTTATTTAAACAGTGCTGTGGCGAAGTTCCGCGTACTTTCTATTGCAGCTGCGAGGATAATATTTCTAATAGCGACCCATAACCTACACACATATAATATGAAACACAAATATTCGTTCTAAAATGAACAGAAGCTAATTTGCTAAGGTTATGACACGACTCATACCACATTCCTGCCATTTCTCACTACTCGCAGTTATACTGATAACTAAACTGATGGATTCCAACCATGTCGTTATTTAACTGTAACCCCATCGGAGTGTTCGGTATTCGGTGGTGAAAAATAACTTGACAGTTATTGATAACCGTTAAAAATAGCGGTTATCAAAGAATAACTGGAACTGTGATAAGAAGAACCGTTTGGCCCACCTGTAGCGCTGATGAACTGACCGGCATCGCACTCTTAACTCCTGTCCATCTCCCTCTGGTCGGCCGCCCGCTCCCAGAATCCCTACCCCCACTACTCCCGCCAGCACAGTGTTCGCGCCCATTTGCGGCCTTAAGGGGAAACGATACGCCTTTGGCTGACTCTGCATTTACTGCTACCCACCATCTACGAGAATGTCGCTGAATTGGTACAGCTCAGGCTCATGGGGGTTTCTCTCTAGTCCCTCACGGGTCTTTCAAAATAGACTGATTCATTCATTCAGAAGAAAGGAATGCAGGCTGACAGGTTACCATGACACGATAAATAAACACAACTGCCTGTTCATTTTTCCTCCAGAAGCTCGTTACAACAGTAAAAAGTAGGAGCAACGTGACTCATATGTCAATAACACGCTCGGAAATTTTAAGAGACAGATCTTATGAGATGGGACTGATCGTAGCAGTTCAGTAGAACGATAATAACTGAATGAATGGCATTTCAGTTAGTGTTACCTGCAAGCTGTTACCACGTAATCCGACACATATAAGCTGTGCAAAAGAATTAAAGAACGTCTAGCAATAGTAAAGGGGAAAAAAGAATAGAAAATAGGACGAGATAGTTTTAAGTTCCATTGCAGCAAAAAATGGCTCTAACCACTATGGGACTTAACATCTGAGGACATTAGCCTCTAGACTTGGAACTACTTAAACCTAACTAAGCTAAGGACATCGCACATATCCATCATCTCCGTGCCAGAGGCGGGATTCGAAACTGCGACCGTAGCAGCAGCGCGGTTCCGTACTGTAAGGCCTAGAAACAACCGCTCGGCCACAGCGACCGGCTCCATCGCTGCAGCCAGGAGTGTTGGGGTCTTGATATATACGTCGAATCTACACCCTGCTTAGATTATATTGCTGTTTCCACTTCTAAGCGGTCTTGCAAATATCACTAGGGCTCTGAAGATATAGAGCATTTGTTCACTTTACAGATCTGTTGTTAATACTCACTATGGAGCATTATCCTGCCTTCTAAAGCTACAATTGAATTTTGCCCTTAAAATATCTTATAGCTTCTGTTATTAAATTATAAAACGAATCTATATGTACCTAAACCTAAGTGTTGACCTACGTCACATATGGGACAGCAGTTATTTTCTTTCTCACATTTAGGTAGCATTTAAGTGTGTGTTACCGTCGATGTGGAAACTTGACTATGGAAGCATGACTTCCAATCGCATAATATCGTCAGTCATCACTTCATTTTCAATACCTTTCACTCCCATTTCACCCGCATTCACTGTGCTGTCCTTCACCCTGCTCTGCACATGCTGCATCCCGAAAAATCCACAGTGACACTCTTCCTTACGTTATTCCAAGAGTCTGAGATTTTATTTTCAGGATCGTTAATTATATTCCAGTTTCCAGGATATCTTATGGCCGTGTACAATTTCGGAATTCCTCTATTATATGAATCATTGAATCTATTTGGAAGTTCCCTATCGTGTATTAAAATTTAAAGTTTATTTCGGATGAACCAGCAGTTATAGGGGCCTAAAATGATAGTCACCTGAAAAGTTAATTATTAATTAGTAGTAGTAATAATCGTGTTTTCACCCTAGGCGTGCCAATCGGTCCGACAGACCGCCGTGTCATCCTCGGCCAATGGTGTCACTGGTTGTGGTATGAAGGGGGGGTATTGTTTGCGGTATGTGGTCAGAACACCGCTCTGCCGGCCGTTGCCGGGTTTCTTGACCCTGAAACCGCTACTAGTCAGTCGAGTAGCTTGTCAGTAGGCCTCACGAAGCCTACTGAGTCAGTACGTACTGTAAATAATAATACTTGCACCATGCCTGGTAGAATTAAACTTCTGCCAACGAAATGTAATAATAATTGCAGTATCCCTAACCTGACGCAAAAATACGTAGCACTTCAGCCCAAAATGGATACACAGAAATGACTGACTAAATAAATTTTTAGATTTTCTTCTTTAGAAAACAATGGGTGGTCGTAGTCGGCATGACTGCTAACTCGCTCTCCACCACTTTTACGTTGATTCTGTGGGTACTCTTCCCCTCAGGATATGATGCTACGTGCCGCTTCGGACGGTCTTTGCTTTCAATAGATTTTTTCAGGGCTTAATAAAATGACTTTTCGACACTTGCCACCCTTCTGTCGTTACTTAGCATTTATTTGAAATAAATAGTTTTCCATTTGTGTGTTTGAAATTGATATAAGGAGCAATCGAAAAGTTTTCGTTCGAAAGTCACACTAACCCCCTTGTCTACATGTCGGTGCCTATATACCTGCATTGGAGTTGCACTGGGTTGCATATACCCTGCAACAACGCCGTGAAAGGGAAAATGTTTGTTTGCCCCTTATACATCTACATCTACATCTACATTTATACTCCGCAAGCCACCCAACGGTGTGTGGCGGAGGGCACTTTACGTGCCACTGTCATTATCTCCCTTTCCTGTTCCAGTCGCGTATGGTTCGCGGGAAGAACGACTGTCTGAAAGCCTCTGTGCGCGCTCTAATCTCTCTAATTTTACATTCGTGATCTCCTCGGGAGGTATAAGTAGGGGGAAGCAATATATTCGATACCTCATCCAGAAACGCACCCTCTCGAAACCTGGCGAGCAAGCTACACCGCGATGCAGAGCGCCTCTCTTGCAGAGTCTGCCACTTGAGTTTGTTACACATCTCCGTAACGCTATCACGCTTACCAAATAACCCTGTGACGAAACGCGCCGCTCTTCTTTGGATCTTCTCTATCTCCTCCGTCAACCCGATCTGGTACGGATCCCACACTGATGAGCAATACTCAAATATAGGTCGAACGAGTGTTTTGTAAGCCACCTCCTTTGTTGATGGACTACATTTTCTAAGGACTCTCCCAATGAATCTCAACCTGGTACCCGCCTTACCAACAATTAATTTTATATGATCATTCCACTTCAAATCGTTCCGCACGCATACTCCCAGATATTTTACAGAAGTAACTGCTACCAGTGTTTGTTCCGCTATCATATAATCATACAATAAAGGATCCTTCTTTCTATGTATTCGCAATACATTACATTTGTCTATGTTAAGGGTCAGTTGCCACTCCCTGCACCAAGTGCCTATCCGCTGCAGATCTTCCTGCATTTCGCTACAATTTTCTAATGCTGCAACTTCTCTGTATACTACAGCATCATCCGCGAAAAGCCGCATGGAACTTCCGACACTATCTACTAGGTCATTTATATATATTGTGAAAAGCAATGGTCCCATAACACTCCCCTGTGGCACGCCAGAGGTTACTTTAACGTCTGTAGATGTCTCTCCATTGAGAACAACATGCTGTGTTCTGTTTGCTAAAAACTCTTCAATCCAGCCACACAGCTGGTCTGATATTCCGTAGGCTCTTACTTTGTTTATCAGGCGACAGTGCGGAACTGTATCGAACGCCTTCCGGAAGTCAAGGAAAATGGCATCTACCTGGGAGCCTGTATCTTATATTTTCTGGGTCTCATGAACAAATAAAGCGAGTTGGGTTTCACACGATCGCTGTTTCCGGAATCCATGTTGATTCCTACATAGTATATTCTGAGTTTCCAAAAACGACATGATACTCGAGCAAAAGACATGTTCTAAAATTCTACAACAGATCGACGTCAGAGAGATAGGTCGATAGTTTTGCGCATCTGCTCGACGACCCTTCTTGAAGACTGGGACTACCTGTGCTCTTTTCCAATCATTTGGAACCTTCTGTTCCTCTAGAGACTTGCGGTACACGGCTGTTAGAAGGGGGGCAAGTTCTTTCGCGTACTCTGTGTAGAATCGAATTGGTATCCCGTCAGGTCCAGTGGACTTTCCTCTGTTGAGTGATTCCAGTTGCTTTTCTATTCCTTGGACACTTATTTCAATGTCAGCCATTTTTTCGTTGGTGCGAGGATTTAGAGAAGGAACTGCAGTGCGGTCTTCCTCTGCGAAACAGCTTTGGAAAAAGGTGTTTAGTATTTCAGCTTTACGCTTGTCATCCTCTGTTTCAATGCCATCATCATCCCGGAGTGTCTGGACATGATGTTTCGAGCCACTTACTGATTTAACGTAAGACCAGAACTTCCTAGGATTTTCTGTCAAGTCGGTACCTAGTATTTTACTTTCGAATTCACTGAACGCTTCACGCATAGCCCTCCTTACGCTAACTTTGACATCGTTTAGCTTCTGTTTGTCTGAGAGGTTTTGGCTGCGTTTAAACTTGGAGTGAAGCTCTCTTTGCTTTCGCAGTAGTTTCTTAACTTTGTTGTTGTACCACGGTGGGTTTTTCCCGTCCCTCACAGTTTTGCTCGGCACGTACCTGTCTAAAACGCATTTTACGATTGCCTTGAACTTTTTCCATAAACACTCAACATTGTCAGTGTCGGAACAGAAATTTTCGTTTTGATCTGTTAGGTAGTCTGAAATCTGCCTTCTATTACTCTTGCTAAACAGATAAACCTTCCTCCCTTTTTTTATATTCCTATTAACTTCCATATTCAGGGATGCTGCAACGGCCTTATGATCACTGATTCCCTGTTCTGCACTTACAGAGTCGAAAAGTTCGGGTCTGTTTGTTATCAGTAGGTCCAAGATGTTATCTCCACGAGTCGGTTCTCTGTTTAATTGCTCGAGGTAATTTTCGGATAGTGCACTCAGTATAATGTCACTCGATGCTCTGTCCCTACCACCCGTCCTAAACATCTGAGTGTCCCAGTCTATATCTGGTAAATTGAAATCTCCACCTAAGACCATAACATGGTGAGAAAATTTATGTGAAATGTATTCCAAATTTTCTCTCAGTTGTTCTGCCACTAATGCTGCTGAGTCGGGGGGTCGGTAAAAGGAGCCAATTATTAACCTAGCTCGGTTGTTGAGTGTAACCTCCACCAATAATAATTCACAGGAACTATCCACTTCTACTTCACTACAGGATAAACTACTACTAACAGCGACGAACACTCCACCACCGGTTGCATGCAATCTATCCTTTCTAAACACCGTCTGTGCCTTTGTAAAAATTTCGGCAGAATTTATCTCTGGCTTCAGCCAGCTTTCTGTACCTATAACGATTTCAGCTTCGGTGCTCTCTATCAGCGCTTGAAGTTCCGGTACTTTACCAACGCAGCTTCGACAGTTTACAATTACAATACCGATTGCTGCTTGGTCCCCGCATGTCCTGACTTTGCCCCGCACCCGTTGAGGCTGTTGCCCTTTCTGCACTTGCCCGAGGCCATCTAACCTAAAAAACCGGCCAGCCCACGCCACACAACCCCTGCTACCCGTGTAGCCGCTTGTTGCGTGTAGTGGACTCCTGACCTATCCAGCGGAACCCGAAACCCCACCACCCTATGGCGCAAGTCGAGGAATCTGCAGCCCACATGGTCGCAGAACCGTCTCAACCTCTGATTCAGACCCTCCACTCGGCTCTGTACCAAAGGTCCGCAGTCAGTCCTGTCGACGATGCTGCAGATGGTGAGCTCTGCTTTCATCCCGCTAGCGAGACTGGCAGTCTTCACCAAATCAGATAGCCGCCGGAAGCCAGAGAGGATTTCCTCCGATCCATAGCGACACACATCATTGGTGCCGACATGAGCGACCACCTGCAGATGGGTGCACCCTGTACCCTTCATGGCATCCGGAAGGACCCTTTCCACATCTGGAATGACTCCCCCCGGTATGCACACGGAGTGCACTTTGGTTTTCTTCCCCTCCCTTGCTGCCATATCCCTAAGGGGCCCCATTACACGCCTGACGTTGGAGCTCCCAACTACCAGTAAGCCCACCCTCTGCGACTGCCCGGATCTTGCAGACTGAGGGGCAACCTCTGGAACAGGACAAGCAGCCATGTCAGGCTGAAGATCAGTATCAGCCTGAGACAGAGCCTGAAACCGGTTCGTCAGACAAACTGGAGAGGCCTTCCGTTCAGCCCTCCGGAATGTCTTTCGCCCCCTGCCACACCTTGAGACGACCTCCCACTCTACCACAGGTGAGGGAGCAGCCTCAATGCGGGCAGTATCCCGGGCAACCACAGTCGTAGTCCGATCGGGGGATGCGTGGGACGAGCTGGCCGTCCCCGACAAATCCCCATCCGGACCCCCACAGTGATGCCCATTGGCAACAGCCTCAAGCTGTGTGACCGAAGCCAACACTGCCTGAAGCTGGGAGCGAAGGGATGCCAACTCAGCCTGCATCCGAACACAGCAGTTGCAGTCCCTATCCATGCTAAAAACTTGTGCAAAGAACGTCTGAACTAATCTACAGAGAGCGCAAACAAAACGACAAAATTTAAGCGGTTATTAAAATACAAGATTGCCTAGTAAATGCAGTAATGCTGCCACTTGTGCAATGCTGACACACTGCTCGGCGGCGGAAGGAGACTACGCGATTTAACACTATTCGAGTACTAAAACGTGATGCTACAACACTCAAATACTATAATACGCCCGAAATTTATGAATTAAACAATGCAAGTACCAAAAACACGCAAAGAAATTAAGAATTAAACTATGTAACAAATGAGTGAGCTAGGAGTATACGACTTGCTGCTGCAGCTGCTTATCCAACGGCGGCAGGGAGCACACTGACTGTGACCAACCGACACTGGCCGTTCAAAACAAAAACAGATGACAGACGACTACGCGAATTTACACTATTCAGGTACTAAAACGCGATGCTACAACTCTCAAATACTATAATACGCCCGAAATTTATGAATTAAACAATGCAAGTACCAAAAACACGCAAAGAAATTAAGAATTAAACTATGTAACAAATGAGTGAGCTAGGAGTATACGACTTGCTGCTGCAGCTGCTTATCCAACGGCGCAGGGAGCACCTGAGTGTGGGAATAACATAAAGGATGTAATTGAACCGTTACAAGATCTCAAACTAGCAAAATGTTCTGTCTAAAGTTGTTAAATGACGCGCAGTGGAAGACAATGTGTTCTGGAGTTCCTTCGTCTCTGCACTCGTAGGCGCCACTCTGCTTGAGCTTGAGTTGTTCAAGATAAGTGGAATCCGGACCTTGACTTGTCAGAAGAGGACCATGCCCCACTTGTCTCTCCCCTTTTAGGAAAATGTGCTTAAAATTAGATCTCAAGTCTAAAATACAAGTGATGCTACTTCCATTTGTACCATCAGCTTCGCAATGTTAAAGAAATGCAGATTCAGTCTGCTGGTTTTCTGATTGTATTTCTGGCGAGTTAGATGCATTTCCTGATGTCGATTTAGTATCCGGCCTTGTCATCAAATACCAGTGTGTATCATCAGAACTAGTGATGTTATTTCCATGTTTCGCGTGTCGTGTGCCTATTTTTCTGCGCCAGTAACAGCCTCTATACTATTTGAGCGGAGTAAGCCTGTGGTGTGGTATATTTTGTCCTGCATAAGGAGGAGTGGCTCAGGATGCTATGTATGTATTAGTGGTTGTTGCCGCACTCATCAAACATGGTACACATGGTGGTATATACCGCGCTCAGTACGTGCATATGTGTGCCATGTGCCAGGCACCCGCGATTTCGCTGCGAATAACTGAACTAATATAGCGCCCACTCCTACACGACTCTCATGCTCAATGCTGGTAGCAAATTATTTGTTGTGGGCACTAGGCCATGGTCTCTAACATTTTCCTTGTCTAGCATTTCGTCTCCCAGGTGTGGAGACACAATCAGAGATTATAAAGACTCAGGTAGCAGTTTCAATGTGAAACAGCGTCAGCAAACTGATCTGATCACATACATCCACGCATCGTTCGGGTCTTGATCTCGTCTGGCAGCTGCCTGAGATCGTGTAACCGCGATGACGTCTTATAAAGAATTGCGTATGACGACCATCAGTACCTAATGTTAATCCTAGTGCAAATCAGTGACGTAAAAGAATGAATTAAACAATATTGCTGAACGAGTAGGCGAATCTACAAGTAGTGGATTTATTTTGTTCCAATGAAGGTGAAAATATGTCATGGAAAGTTGATATTAACGAACAACACTCAATTTTCGGAGACACTGGGGAAGAAAATAGTATCTAGCCTTGTCATGCAAAATGGTCCTTGTATTTATCAATAGGTTGTTGTATTCAGAGTAAAACGTGTATTAGACCTGAGGGAAGCTGAAAAATTAGTGATATTAGCACTTGTAAATACGAGGAACGGACAACTTAACTGCACTAGATAATTAGATAACAGAAGGACAATATATAGCATTACATATAATAAAATAAATCAAGTAGCGAACTTATATGCTTTGAGCAGAAGATTAATTTCCGTTACCATCGTGTAATATGAGAATGAAAAATAATGTTATTTCCTAAGTAGATCAGCAGGACTGGCACTGAATAATGAGTATAAACGGATAAATTAGCATTTTTATTTAATGAATGGAATGCACTTAGATGAAGCTAAATATATTCTGTCTGAAGATTCAGATGCAATGATAGCTAAATGTAGAATGGGCTAATAGCACCAATAGTACCTAAACCATATAGTGAGGTAAAAGCATTTACGTTATTTGTGTATAAGTTTTGGAAGTAATTGACATTATTATTTATAATATATTTGAATGTTAGATGTGTTCAAGGCGGGGGATGCCGCTAATTTATATAAAACATCATCACAGACGCGATGTGGAGCAAAATGGGGAACTATGTATTAATTATATTGAAAGTACAGTGGAAAGGCAGGTTAATCAAAGTTATATATTAAAAGGGGTATTGAAGAGAGTAATAAGAATTTGTTACTGAGGTTGATAATTTATTCTAATGATGAGTATTCTAATGATGAATATTACAAAAAATGTATAGGTACCTACTGGTTCAGTGATTGGTCATGCCACCTACATTCTTGATAAACAGATATTTGAGGAAATTATTATTAATTTTCTAAAAACAAATGTACTTGCATAGATTATGCAGTGTCCCTCAGAGATCTGACCTATATCTGGCATGCTATGTCTAAGGGTAACTAAGAGCTTGATATTCTGAAGATGGCAATTTGCAGGTTTCCCAACTCAAAATTTTTCAAATCGACTCACCAGTTTAGATGGCATTTTTTCATCTTAGCGGGGATCGCCCGTTAGTATGTAATTTGGTTCCTCATGAAAATCGCTAAGATAGGTCAATGAATTAAACAATATCGCTAAGAGGCCAGCTGTAACCACAAGTAGGGGATGTATTTCTTACTAATGTGTGTTAAAATATGATATAGAAAGATGATGTAAACAACACCCCACAGAATCTAGAGCTGCTGGGGGGGGGGGGGGCGGGGGAGAAAATAATACCTAGCCTTTTCTGCATGCACAGTGGCAGCAGGACGACAATACTGGCAGCCACAGAGTGACGGGACGTCACTTCTGCTGAACATGAAGTTGGAATGAATATTGTTAAGCACCATATTTGAATAACTAGAGGAATATTTTTATTTTTACACCAAGTCAAAGCTCTGTTTTATAGTTCATACTGACATTACTAGGAATAATTAAAGATAGTGAGGGACGAATAAAGCACTGTCTGTGAAGAGTACAACTAAATTACGTTGTAGTTGTTATCTTTGCTCTGATTTGTAACCAGAAGTTATTGATTGAAAGTATTTCAGCATGACTGATGATTTACACTTTATTATTCAGTGAAAGAATTTATTTCTTTGTGTGAAAAATAATTATGAATAGTGCATAAGATTTAGTCTTTCGAATACAATTATAAAAGCTTTTAGAGAACTAAAACTTTTATGTCGTGACGAAATTTAGTTGCTACATAATCAGATAGTTAAAAAGGGCCATCGATCCAATGAATCATTGCACTCTTAAAGGGATATTTATATTAGGTCTCTACTGAGGAAGTTATATCATGAGCCAAGAGTTCTAGCAGTTCCAGAAACGCTCGGAATTGGGAGTGTGACCCAGATAGACAGTTATAATTTAATTTATTAATCACCATACGACAGGCAGAACGCCACAGTGTTTTGGAAACTGTAGTGATAAAGAATTGGCACTGTTCACGGTGTTTAGCACTAAGGTGCGCAGCTTGTCTAATTTAAGTCCTAATTCTCTGTTAAAGTTATTTATGCATCTGAATTTTTATGGTCTCTCTGTATATTATAGCGTAGTATAATTGGATCTTGATAAAATCATAGTGTTGTGGAAATGAATTTCCTGGTTCTTTGGAACCAGTGTATAGTTCCCAGACGACAAATATTCTTGCGTTCCTTAAGCAGGTGTTCACATTCTCTTTGTACGTTCTAGATACACTTCACCTCGTCTGCAAGAATTTTATGTGCTCAAGCTGTGACAAGCGTACTTCGTTTGCAGTGTTCATACAAGCACCTTTCTTGTTGGTTCAAAGGCTATGTATATACCGTCTCTTCTTAGTACTCTAAGGATGCTAACTGTGACTGGTTTTATTGATGGGGAAAACTGTCCTGCTAGTTGGTTCTTTTTCAGTAGAAGTTCCACATCTGTCAGGATTTACTGTTTTATTTACTATCTCTTTATCAGAGCGTGCATTTCTACAGAAAATTGTTGTTAAATGACAAAGCTCGTCCTTCAGTTACTAAAGACCACAGATTCTTTTAGCTCAATTCACCAATGTTCGGGTCATTCCTCTTTGCTGCTTGGCATAGTGAGTGGAAGTTTTGTGAAGATGCCTGTTCTTGTGAGTGAGCTTCCTGTACGCTTTGCGCCGTCACGCTTTCTACGTTCTTGTGCGTCCGAAATTGAAATTTTACCTTTCTTCTCTTTTTCCACAACGAACTTTACACTTGAACTAAATCGTTCAGAAAATATAGAAATTCTAAGATTTTCATTTGCTCCATGACGATACCAAAGCACCAACACCTACAACTACGAAAATGGGAATCGGTCATTTCCGGTGACCTATATAGGTCCACCACGACTATTGACGCCAAAAAACCAATACCTTTACTTACTTTACACGTGGCTAAGGCCTTATCGACCATACACCTGCTCTACGAGCCTCTTCCAATTATTTCTATCCAGGGAAATTGTTGTCCAATCAGAGTTGATGCCCATCCTAGCTGCATCTTCCCGGATATTCTCCATCCACCTAATTCGAGGTCTTCCTCTCCTTCTCTTTCCTTCTAATTTCTTAGTGGATGCTATTTTGGGTAGTCTGTTCTCCGGCATCCTTGCTACATGACCAGCCCAGTTCAGTCTTCTCTTCTTTAACATTTCCACAATGGTACTATGTTTGTACAGCTCCCGTAGTTCTTCATTTTTCCTTATCCTCCACTCCATGACATTTTCATCGAAGATTGGTCCAAATATTTTTCTTAGTATTTTTCTTTCAAATATCAACAGTTTTTCTTCATCTTTTTTCCTGAATGTAATAGCTTCACATCCATATAATGCTACTGGTACAATAGTTGACTGATAAAAACGGATTTTGAATTCAGTACTAAGTGATCTCATCCTTAAAATTTTGATACAGCTGTAAAAAGTTCTATTAGCTGCTGCTAGACGGGCGTCTATTTCTATTTCTGCTCTATTGTCTCTGCTAAAAAGACTCCCTAAGTACTTGAAGTGGTCAACTGCCTTGAAAGTGAGACCATTTACGGCAAGTGGTGTATTCTTTTGGAGTTTTTTACTTATGACTAGATATTCTGTCTTTTCTTCATTCACATGAAGTCCAGCTTTCTCAGCTATTTTGTAATAATTTTGCATCATCCTGATTAATTCAGCTTTTGAAGTGCTTATTAAGGCTACATCATCTGCATAAGAAAGTCTAGTAATGTTCTGTCCCTGCAGTTGGATCCCTTGTGGATTAGTTTTGGTGAATTCTCTATCAATCTTCTCTAAGATAATATGAAATAGAATAGGTGAGATGGCATCCCCTTGTCTCAGTCCAGTGTACACCTTAAAATTTTCAGTCTCTCCTGCAGGTGTCTTAACTTTGCATGTGGTTTCTTCCAAACACATTTTAACTAATTTGATTAATTTTAATCGTATTTCAAATTCTTTCATGGTGTTTAAGAGTGTCTGTCGGTGTATGCTATCATAGGCCTTCTTGAAGTCTATAAATAGAATATGGATATCTACATTAAATTCCCATGCCTTCTCAGTTATTTGTCTCAATGTGAATAAGTGATCCAAAGTGGATCTGTTAGTGCGGAAACCACATTGGTAGTCCCCAATCAGTTCTTCGGTTATGGGAATCAGTCTGTGTAGTATACACATCGACAAAATTTTATACGTGACATCGAGTAGGGCAATTCCTCTGTAGTTATCACAGACAAGGGGATCATTCTTCTTAAAGATGGGGCATATAATTGCAGTTTTCCAATCGGCCGGTATGTTTTCTGTCTCCCAAATTGTTTCAATTAAGGAATGTAGTTCTATTTCCAATTGTGGTCCTCCATTTTTTAAAAGCTCAGCATATACCTGGTCTTCCCCACAGGCCTTGTTGTTCTTTAATTTCTTTATTGTTTGTCTTATTTCATTTACTGGTGGTGTGGTGACTTGTATATCAACTGTATCTGGTTCTTCAAATGTAAAGTAATATTGTGGATCATTGCAGTTGAGCAGCTGTGTAAAGTGTGTCTTCCATGTTTCTTGTATGTCATTCTTGTTTGTAAGTATTTTCCCATTATGGTCCTTTATAAACTGTTCCCTTTTAGTGAATTTTCCCAAGGACTTTTTTATATTCTGGTACATCTGCCTTGCTCTGTGATGCTTGAAATCATCCTCCGCTTCTCTTACCATGTTGTTGTAGTGTTTTCTCTTCTTTTGTCTTAGAGTTCGTTGTGTTTCCTTGCGGATTTTATAGTATCTCTCCTTTAGTATAATATTGTCCATGTCTTGTAACCATGCCTTCCTCGAATTTTGCCTCTCCAGTACTCTTTCTTGGCACTTTATATTAAACCAGATTTTGTTAGTTCGTTTTCTTTTACCTATAGTTTTCGAAGCTACATCTTGAATACTGTTTCTGAGGTGTCTCCATCTACTTTCCACGTCTTGCTGGTCACTATGTGTCAGTCTAGATTCCGATAGGTTAATTTCCATTTCTTTCCTAAAGTTTTCTTTTATTTTTTCTTCTGCCAGATTTTCTACATCGTACCTTTTAATTTCAACCCTATTTGTACTTTGTTTCTTTTTTAGCTTTATTTTCATTTGAGCTATGATTAACATATGATCTGTCTCACAATCTGCTCCCCTAAAAGTTCTAACGTCTTTAATACTGTTTTGAAATCGTCTTTGGATGGCGACATGGTCAATGTGGTTCACTACTTTTCCATCTGGTGATATCCATGTCCCTAAATGAATGCGTTTGTGTTGGAATTTTGTGCTGCTTAATGTGAGACCATTTGCCATTGCAAAGTTTATGAGTCGCACACCATTCTCTGAACTTTCATCATGTAAGCTGTAATTCCCAATGGTTGGTTTGTAGATTTCTTCTTTTCCTACTTTGGCATTAAAGTCTCCTAACACTATTGTTACATTATGTCTACTTATTGAATTATATGTCTGTTCCAGTTGACTATAAAATTATTCTTTCACGTCATCTTCCTTATCTTCTGTGGGTGCATAAACATTTATAAATGTAATATCAAACCACTGAGCCTGAATTGTAATGTGTGATATTCGGTTATTAATTGATTTGAATTCCTTTATTGTGTCAATTGCTGTTTTATGAATGTAAAAGCCCGTTCCAAATTCATGGCGCTGACCGCAGTCTCCATACATTATTGTCCCGTCTCCTATTTTCATTGATCCCGTTCCCTGCCATCTTATTTCTTGGAGCGCTACCAGTTGTACCTTGTATTTTCCTAGTTCGTTTATTAGTATTTGTGCGCTTCCTGGGCGGTATAGACTTCTGACATTCCACGAACCAAAAGAGAAATCCTTGTAACTTTGCCAATTTCTGTTCCAGTAAATTCTGTCCTGTTTCCGAGGCATACCTTGAGTGTCCTGACCGGCCATTGTTTTACATGAGTGGGTTGGTAGCCCTCTGCACAACCCCCAACCTGGAGGACCAGGAGTCTTGATTTTGGGGTACTCTACCCCTAGGGATTTTCCTTCACCATGGCTTAACGAGTCTTCCCTACCCGTGCTAGTTTTGGTCCACCCCGGGTATTTTATTTCCCCGGTACCCCCCATATCTGGAGAGCATTCCCCAATCCGCCACCCGGGGAGGCGCCCGATGGGGGACTAGCAACCCCACACGGGAAAAAACCAATACCTACAACTGCGAAAAATAAAACCACAACATCAAAAATCCACAAACGAAACAACTCTACATAAATTAAAACACATTTAATACTCCATAAATACAAAAAACATGACAACTAGAAAAATAAAGTTACTGCAAACTAGATCGGCCAGCCCAACCCCCAACTCCCCCCCCCTCCCCCACATATACACACACACATTAAACGTCTTATTGCACTACAAATAACAAACCAATAACACTTAACGAAAACGCCAAACACATAAACAAAAAAACTTGATAATTCATTTCAGACGGGTGGAATCTGACGCTTCCATTGACCCCTTCTCCTACTCTGTAGATGAATATCTTAACAGAGATTAGCTTAAGTAAAAATTATGCTATATTTCAGTTTTGTCAGCACTTGGTCACAACAGTCAATATCAGATAATCTGTGTATGATAAATTTATTAAAAGTGCATAACTGTGTTTTATTCTGACAATGTATCAATTCTGTAAATATTTCAAGTTACTGTTATATATTCACATATTTTGACAATCTCCTAACAAATGATGAGGATAATAATTATTGTATTGAAATGTTTTATGTTATACTTTCTGACATGTAATTTGTCATTCGCGATGCCCAGCGGCATTTCCGCAGCAGCACGAAAATATTTGTTCGCTTCAGTAACTATCCTCTCTGGATATATGACCGAGTCAGGAACACAGTCACACACAGTTATTCAGTTACCAACTTCCAGGTTACCTGTAGCGGTAGTCCGATAACTGCCAGAGAAGGAGAACTGTGAGCCAATACCGATAACTGCCAGAGGAAAATACCGATCTCTGAAAGTTATTTCCACAGTTCCTTATGGTAACTCTCTTTGTACTACCCGTCCAAGCTAAATGGACATTTAAGGCGTTGGCCCAAGAGAACTACCGTACTTGTTAATGCCTGTACCGCTCTGATATTAACTTTATTTAATTCTTTGTGCTAAAAGTAACGAAGGCGCACGAAATAGAACACAGTTCTTATGAGCAGATGGCGCGCAGTCTCACAGCTATTCTCATGACCTATATAGCGCGCATTCCAAATGATCTCTCAGTCTCCTTCGTAGCCAGATCTCCGATGAGTTGACGCGAAAGCTTAGTACGATATTCGGTCAACAGATGGCGCGAAGCACTGTTAGCAGTTATTGAAATAACTGCCAGTATCAGATGAACCGTTATCACAGTAACCGTTACTTCTCAGTAACCGGTTATTTCTATCAGCTACGTTATTTTTTTCCACCGCTAATCAGTGCACTTGATTATGGCAACATAGTCGTTTGCGAAATGTTGTACCTGTTCGATACTGACATCCGGAGGTTTACCCGTGAACTATTTTCGCATACAGTAGTGATTGCAGTCATCGGATTTGTAATTTCTCTTGCTCTATGAATCTGTGATTGGAATTTGTATTAATTGAACAATTAGGTGCTCTGTCTTTGTAAAGGCGGAACGGAACGGTCGCTAAGCCCTCTCCGCAAGTGTGGGAAACGTGGAGGAAAAGCCCCACCCTACTAACAACTACGAAGGGTAGCGACACGGTGCGTTAAGAAAAGTGTGGGAGTGACGGGCGCTGGTGATTGGACGAGGACGTCGGTCGCTGTGGGAGGAATGCCTTAATTCCGGCGCGCGGCCGCCCCCGGAGGCGGTGATCAGCGGGGGACCCGCTCTGTAATCACCGGCGCTAAGCCCCCTGCGCCCCCACCCCCACCCCGTCCGCCCCCGCCACCGCCACCGCCTCTCGACATGGCGCGACCGGCTCCGCTAATGGATCCTCTGAGGAACCGCCGGCGGCAAAAAGCACCTCTGCCCGACAAACTGCGAGGCAGTGGTAAAAGGTGGGCCCGAGCGAGCCGAGGCCTACAGAATGCCAAACACAGACACAGGGAGCGGCCCGCTGCCGCCGCCCTCCATTTGCTCCGCGGACGGCGCCCTTTTTCTCCGCCACTCGCCTCCGCGCTGCTTCTTGCTTAAGGCCGACCACGATAATGTCCGGCAGGCGAGCGCTTTCCTACTTCCCGCCGGTGTTTTTGGCGAAGAAACTGAGGCCACACACAAGTCTAGTGAGATGTACTTTTCCTTTCTCTCTCACTTCTCTCTTTCAGGAACGGAGCAACGGTCTGTTACAGTAAAGTCGGGACTCGTGGTTCCCTTTATTTTCCTGCAAAACTGTATTACAGTTAATAATGTCTTTCTTCGGGGCATCGAAACTAAAATAAAGTCGTTAAATAGTTCATACAGGAAGAGAACAGAAGTTCTGGAACTGTCGTATTACAGAAGAATGTAGAAGATTAGAGAGTAGATGGAATAGTTGATGAGCAAGTTTTAAGATTTGGAACATAGTCCGCTTCAGCAACTGTACATGCAAGAGCTTCAACGTATTTAACAGCCAACCAGTTGCAAAATATAGTTTTATTAAACCTTACCTATGGTTTCGACGGTTTTAAAAGTGTCTTCTGCAGAAAGTACTGTACGTAGAATCACATATTATCTGTATCACATGCGGGAGTCGTAGCCTTTGCCTAGTGCATGTGCATGTCATCCGCTTAATCACCATTTAAAACACGTGATTTAAAAGTAGTAGCTCTCTACAGTAGGGTTCTGTCTACGCGTTGTTGGATCCGTTGTCAAATGTGAGGTATTTTCAAAAGTTATAAGACAAATTTCTACACTAGGGAACTACTACTTTTAAATCACCTACCTTAAATGGTGATTAAGTAGATGACTCGCACATGTACTAGACAGAGTCTACAACTCCCATATCTGATATACGTAATATTTGATTCTACATACAGTATCTTCTGAAGAAGTAACAAAACTGTCGAACCTACGGTCAAGGTTTAAAAAACTTGTATTTTGCAGCTGTTTGGAACTGATGAAGTACTCAACGGAATTTTGGTGTAAAGAAATGTACCGCACAATATGACCAAAGGAACGGATCAATTGTCGGGAGGCTTCCTGAGGTATAAAGAAATCGTCGTTTTGGTAATGGAGAGAAGTATTGGGGGGGGGGGGGGGGGAGTGGAGGCTGAAAAACTGTAGAGAAAGGCCAAGGTTCGAACACAGAAGGCAGGTTGAAATGTACAAAATGTTGGACAAAAATATGGGAAACATCGTTGAACGTAAGTGCGGATGCTAACCAAGCCTACATTTTGCGCTGTTGCATTTGACGATGAATGGCGCCCTTGAAATGTACGTAGTGTCAGTCGTGGCCGGAACTGTAGAGTCTTTCCCAGTCGACTGCAGCAGTGGCCAGGTCACTCGCAGGGGGGACCTGCCAGTGGGACGCCCGGGGGATCACGGCCGCCCCCGCACCTGGACGCCAGTAGACCTGCCGTGCGCAACCTGCTGCTCATCCGTACCTCGTTTTCTTCGCCCACCGAATCTGTTGTCTGCGGGATTCAGATGAGAAAAGCAATTTGGGACGCTCCATCTGAGGACTGTTCAAACCTCGAACTCGAAGAAAGTGTTGCGAATGGCGAGTGTCATAAATGGAGTCCAGGTCGAAGAACAAGCCCCTCCAAGTACAATCACGTTAAACCTACTTATAATAGCGCACATTCCGAGATATTGCCGGTTGGAGGTCGTGGAAATTATAATCCTCAATTTCCTCACAGCCTGTTCGAATTGCTTCACTCCAATCACAAGAATTTTATACCACAGACAAAGCACCTTTTACTTTCCTGGATAAAGATACTTACAGAGCGAAATAGCAAAGCTGTGCCTGCTATTGCATGAAGTGACGCTAATGGGTCTGACACCAGAACAGCTAGAATTATTTTAAGAACATATGTAAACAAATGAGACAGGTTTCCTACTCTTTATCTAAAACATTTGAAGATTGAATTTCAGTTAATAATAACGTAAATTTCAAATAAAAACTGAAAAATCACTTTTATATATACTTTACAGTTACGACTTAAATGCAAATATCACTGCAGACTGTAAATAATTATCTACAGATTAGATAAGTTACGAAAATCTTTTCTTGTGGAGAAATCACTTTCCTTAAAACAGTGTCAGTTTTCGTCAGTTCATCTCGCGAGATCTCCGGTAACTTGTCAAGTGAACGCACTGATGTTCTCAAGAAACTGAAAAAAATCCATCACTGTATCCTTAAAGCACCATACAGCGAGTGAAATAGTCCGTTTATGTCACGATAAGCAATGAAGGGATGTATCCAGAAACTGGAGTCACCCGTTCGAGGTTAACGTAGCCTGCTAATCAGTCGTCATTACTTGACCTCCACCTGAACAGATTGGATTTGAGTTGCTCTACTGAACGCTTTGCTTGAATTGTGGCCTGCCGGGTATGTGGACGATGCGTCTAATAAAGTTAAGCAATATCAAAGTGTTGCTTGCTAAGAGTTGTTCGTCTCATTGCTCTTTTACATTCGAGTGCAACCTCATTCTCATTACTTACCCCTAGGTCACATAAGAACAGTTTTCTGTGCAGTTGTGAGTGCACTATGTCGAAGCTAGGTGACTTTGAACGTGGGCAAATTGTTGGAGCTTCTATGGTGGGTGTTTCCATTTCCAAGGTAGCCGAAGCTTTAGTGTTGCACGTGTCACCGTACCGAAGATTTATACTCAATACGCAGAAAACGGAGAAAACATCACCCGTTCAGCCCCAAGCGGACTGAAGTGTGTGTCGAGTGATCATGGAGGACTACCGTTGAAGACGATTGTGACGATAAATAAGAGGACAACAGCTACAAAGGTCAGACCATAACTGAATATCGCATTCGCAATCCCTGTCAGCACAAAAACAACTAAAAGGGATTCCGTAAGCTGGGAATTGCAAAGCGAACTGAAATTCCGAAACCTCTTAAGAGTGTTGCAAAACGCGATGCCGAAGAAATAAAACGTGGGCTATGGAGGAGTAGAAGAATACCATTTAGCGGTATGCGACTTTTCGCACTGTTTCCAACTTCTGGCCGAGTTTATGTACCAAGAGTGAAACATGGTGGAGGTCCCGTGGTGACCTAGGCAGCAATACCGTGGAATTCCGTGGGCCTGCAAGGTCGCATCACTGCAAAGGATGATATGATCGGGTCCATCCCATGGTACATCGTTTCCCCAATGAAGATGCTGCGTTGCAAGACGACAGGATCCTGTTCACACGGCACATGTTGTCCAGACAAAACACAGAAATAAATAAACTAAATAAATCTGAGACCGAATTGCTGGCCAATATTTACCTCCAGAAGGTTGAAACTTGCAGTACTGCTGATACGTACCAATAAAACAATAATTATCACCCTACCTGGCTTTCGCAAATAATGTTCTTTCCTCGGGCAGGAAGCAGAGAGACAGGCTGCGTAACAATGAAGAGGCGGGGCTAAGGACTCAAGCAGCAGGACCACCGTCTTCAGTGCCGGCGGATCGTCCTGGCCTTCGTTCGTTGTGAAAATGCTTCCCTTCCTGGACTGGGATCTTTTGCCGATCGAGATGTCATCGCCTGCAAGACGTGGCATTGTGGTGTTGATCCGAAGACCCAAAGTAGGCCTAGCTATGTTTATAGTAACATGTCATTTACATTGTATACACGGTCCTGTAGAAAAGTTAGTAATGATGGAAAAATTCATCTATGGATGAAAGGACAGTCTCATACCATAGACACCATTTCGCTTACCTGCCCTTCCTTTATACCCTTACTCAACCTCTCTCTCTTTCTGTCTCTCTGTCTCTCTGATCTCTCCCTCTGAGGAAGAAAGAATTATTTCCAAAAGCTATTCAATAAATTGTTATCAGTCAACAAATATTTTCGAGTGACACATTAAAATGGAAGTAATTTGTAACTGTTTTCATAAATGTATCAGTTTGTTGCAGATAACAAGTTATCACAGCTCATAATAAAGTTTCTGTAAGACTTAATCGATTTGTAACTGGTGTGGTAAACAATCACAGTAGCCCGTGACAAAAATATTTAGACATATACTGTAATCGAAACACTTTTTATTTACACATGTGTCCGCTGATGATGGCCCATGTGTTCAAACAGTATGTACAGAATCGTATGTTCTTAATGATCATAATTGCACATAGGGTAGTGTTGCATTGCCCAGTTTTTAAACAAAGCTTTCAGAGTTTATTTATGCACGATGGCGTATTATTTCCATCCCGTTTATCTTGCAAATTCTCTACATTTGCCCGTTAAATAAAAAGCAGTAAAAATTGTAATTTTATGATACATTTCTTGTCTGGAACAACCAGATTTTTTGTGATAAAACCTGAAAGTAGTGCTGTGGCAGTTTAATATTCAGACTGTTGTGGACTCAGCTAGACATTATCACAGAATATAGATCAATAAATACATAATATTACTTGCTTAACCGGCAGAGGTGGCCGAGCGGTTCTAGGCGCTCCAGTCCGGAACCGCGCTGCTGCTACTGTCGCAGGTTCAGATCCTGCCTCAAGCACGGATGTGTGTGATGTCCTTAGGTTAGCAAGCTTTAAGTGGTTATTCGTTCTAGGGAACTGATGACGTCAGATGTTAAGTCCCACAGTACTCAGAGCCATTTGAATCATTACTTGCTTGCAAACAAAGCACGATGCTCACTTACCTCCCTTTCCTGTTCCAGTCGCGTATGGTTCGCGGTAAGAACGACTGCCGGAAAGCCTCCGTGCGCGCTGAATCTTTCTAATTTTACATTCGTGATCTCCTCGGGAGGTATAAGTAGGGGGAAGTAATATATTCGATACCTCATCCAGAAACGCACCCTCTCGAAACCTGTAC
This sequence comes from Schistocerca cancellata, assembly GCF_023864275.1. Classification (NCBI taxonomy): domain Eukaryota; kingdom Metazoa; phylum Arthropoda; class Insecta; order Orthoptera; family Acrididae; genus Schistocerca; species Schistocerca cancellata. Next base: position 19,962,860 of record NC_064631.1, on the reverse strand, counting down.
AGCAAGCTACACCGCGATGCAGAGCGCCTCTCTTGCAGAGTCTGCCACTTGAGTTTGCTAAACATCTCCGTAAGGCTATCACGCTTGCCGAATAATACTATGACGAAACTAACCGCTCTTCTTTGGATCTTCTCTATCTCCTCTGTCAACCCGACCTGGTACGGATCCCACACTGATGAGCAATACTTAAGTATAGGTCGAACGAGTGTTTTGTAAGCCACCTCCTTTGTTGATGGACCACATTTTCTAAGGACTCTACCAATGAATCTCAACCTGGCACCCGCCTTACTAACAATTAATTTTATATGCTCATTACACTTCAAATCGTTCCGTACGCAAACTCTCAGATATTTTACAGAAGTAACTGCTACCAGTGTTTGTTCTGCTATCGTATAATCATACAATAAAGAATCCTTCTTTCTATGTATGCGCAACACATTACATTTGTCTATGTTAAGGGTCAGTTGCCACTCCCTGCACCAAGTGCCTATCCGCTGCAGATCTTCCTGCATTTCGCTGCAATTTTCTAATGCTGCAACTTCTCTGTATACTACAGCATGATCCGCGAAAAGCCGCATGGAACTTCCGACACTGTCTACTAGGTCATTTATATATATTGTGAAAGCCAATGGTGCCATAACACTCCCCTGTGGCACGCCAGAAGTTACTTTAACGTCTGTAGACGTCTCTCCATCCAGAAGAACGTGCTGTGTTCTGTTTGCCAAAAACTGTTTAATCCAGCCACACTGCTGGCCTGATATTCCGTAGGCTCTTATTTTTGCTCATCAGGCGACAGTGCGGAACTGTATCGAACGCCTTCCGGAAGTCAAGGAAAATGTCATCTACCTGGGAGCCTGTATCTAATCTTCTGTGGGGTCTCATGAACAAATAAAGCGAGTTGGGTCTCACACGATCGCTGTTTCCGGAATCCATGTTAATTCCTAGAGAGAAGATTCTGGGTTTCCAGAAATGACTTGATACGCGAGCAAAAAACAAGTTCCAAAATTCTACAACAGATCGATGTCAGAGATATAGGCCTACAGTTTTGCGCATCTGCCCGACGACCCTTCTTGGAAACTGGAACTACCTGCGCTCTTTTCCAATAATTTATGCAGTACATCTGATTAGCACTGCTGGCCGGGATGGCCGAGCGGCTCTAGGCGCTATAGTCTGGAACCGCGTGACCACTACGGTCGCAGGTTCGAATCCTACCCCGGGCATGTATGTGTGTGATGTCGTTAGGTTCGTTAGGTTTAAGTAGTTCTAAGTTCTAAGGGACTGATGACGTCAGCAGTTAAGTCCCATAGTGCTCATAGCCATTTTTTTTATTACCACTGTCGATTAGTAATCTTCGTTAGCTGAAAATACCACCAGAGAATTGCATAAAACTGGAACGTACGTTTTGAGAGCAGAAGAGAGCGTTTTGTCGGGCTGTCTCTCATAATTCGCAACAAGTTAATTACATTTCCAGTGTACCGGCGCCGCGTCGTCTGGCAGAGTCGGGGAAGTCCCGAAGGGATACGCCCAGAAATTTGGACGGCGCCCTCTAATTGGCCCTGATTCAATAAGCAGCTCCGCGGGATTAGGCGCGATTGGTTGTTAATGGCTGTCGCAGCGCGGCCAGGCGAGACAGTGCCAGACTTCTTGCTGGCGGCGCGGTGTGGCGCGGGGCTGCATAAGCAATGCGAAGCGGCAGGCGGGAGGGTCGATAGCGCCGGGCCGCCTCGGTTTTCTTTCGCTCCGTCTCACTTCGGAAATCGCGCGAGTCACATGAAACAGCGCGACGGCCCAGGCGGGTCGACTGAGTGGGGGGGAGGGGGGAGGGGGAGGAAATGGCTCTTTAAACGGGCGCGCGCGGTCGCAGATTGTCCATGAATTATTCAGTGGCCGCCGAGGCACGCCCTTGTCGCGGGAGGGCAGGGTGGAGGGAGGAGAGGGGTGGGTAGAGGTGGGGAGGCAGAACCGTCCAATTAGGGGGCAGCTGAGGCGGCCCACAGCTGCGGGCATCGGAGCTGCCCCTCGCAGTTTCCGGCAACTGGGTCACCAGCGCGGCTCCGCATTTATTGCTTGGTTTTGGTGAGGCGCCAGGCCCCGACAACTGTGCAAAAGTCCCCTTTTTAGGGTATAGATAGTTAGCGACTTTATTGGCGATGTCTCTCATTCTTCACACGACTGTTGTTGTTGTTGTTACAATCTTCATTAAGAAGTTGTAGAATTTTGGAACACGTATTATGTTCGAGTATAATGATTTTCCTGGAGACTAGAAATCTGCTCTGTAGGAATCAGCATGGGTTTCGAAAAAGACGGTCGTGCGAAACCCAGCTCGCGCTATTTGTCCACGAGACTCAGAGGGTCATAGACACAGGTTCACAGGTAGATGCCGTGTTTCTTGACTTCTGCAAGGCGTTCTATACAGTTCCCCACAGTCGTTTAATGAACAAAGTAAGAGCATATGGACTATCAGATCAATTGTGTGATTGGATTGAAGAGTTCCTAGATAGCAGAACGCAGCATGTCGTTCTCAATGGAGAGAAGTCTTCCGAAGTAAGAGTGCTTTCAGGTGTGCCGCAGGGGAGTGTCGTAGGATCGTTGCTATTCACAATATACATAAATGACCTTGTGGATGACACCGGAAGTTCACTGAGGCTTTTTGCAGATGATGCTGTGGTGTATCGAGAGGTTGTAACAATGGGAAATTGTACTGAAATGCAGGAGAATCTGCAGCGAATAGACGCATGGTGCAGGGAATGGCAATTGGATCTCAATGTAGACAAGTGTAATGTGCTGCGAATACATAGAAAGATAGTTCCCTTATCATTTAGCTACAAAATAGCAGGTCAGCAACTGGAAGCAGTTAATTCCATTAATTATCTGGGAGTAGGCATTAGGAGTGATTTAAAATGGAATGATCATATAAAGTAGATCGTTGGTAAAGCAGATGCCAGACTGAGATTGGAAGAATCCTAAGGAAATGCAATCCGAAAACAAAGGAAGTAGGTTACAGTACGCTTGTTCGCCCACTGCTTGAATACTGCTCAACAGTGTGGGATCCGTACCAGATAGGGTTCATAGAAGAGATAGAGAAGATCCAACGGAGAGCAGCGCGCATCGTTACAGGAGCATTTAGTAATCGCGAAAGCGTTACGGAGATGATAGATAAACTCCAGTGGAAGACTCTGCAGGAGAGACGCTCGGTAGCTCGGTACGGGCTTTTGTTGAAGTTTCGAGAACATACCTTCACCGAATAGTCAAGCAGTATATTGCTCCCTCCTACGTATATCTCGCGAAGAGACCATGAGGATAAAATCAGAGAGATTAGAGCCCACACAGAAGCATACCGACAATCCTTTTTTCCACGAACAATACGAGACTGGAATAGGAAGGAGAACCGATAGAGGTACTCAAGGTACCCTCCGCCACACACCGTCAGGTGGCTTGCGAAGTATGGATGTAGATGTAGATGTAGACTGATTTCCACACTTACCGAAGGCAATCTAGAGGGCGTTTTACAATATTACCCACGTCCCTTCTGAATTAGTTGACCAGCATCAGCCGTTATCCTGAATTTCATAGAGACAGAGAAGGTACAAGACAACAGCAACTGAAATATGCAATATTAGAGACGTAACCCGCCGTACTGTTTATTTAGATATTCCCGGACTACCGTCTGGAGCATGTGTCGTTCATCTGCTGCACGTTGTTCAGTGAGGTGGCAAAAGCCATGCGATAGCGATATACATATATAGGGTCAGTTCCTAACTATTGCCTCCTAGAATAACTCCGAAAGTATGATAGTAGCTGAAAAATTTGTAGGACAAATGTTGCATGGGACAATGGGGGCCATAATATGACCTTGGTTTTTTGTTGCTAGGTGAGGTCCTATCAGAGAAATAAATGTCAACTTTGTATTTTTTTAAAGTGCATACAATAATTTGGTGCCTATTTTCTGATAGCGGCTTTCGAGACGAATCCATTGATGTGTAACATTAAGGTCTTTGAAAGTCAACGAAGGTAACAAAAGTGACATGAATGTCCATTTACAGAAGGTGTTCGACGTGATGACCATTGGTATCAGTGCAGTGCTGCAACCTTCTGACGATGGATTGAGTGATATTCCTTATCACTTCGGCACTTATCGTATCACATGCTCTGACAATTCTCTCCCGTAATCGTGCAAATAGTAAATATTCGCCAAATAAGGCGTATACATATAACGTGTCGTGGACATGTAAACACCATCCGACAGTTTCGCAACACAATACTAATACGAACGGTAAGACTCGTGTCGTCCAATGAAGCGAATGTGAATGATGTATTCCTTCGAAGAACAAGTCGATATGCTTCTCATTTACAGAGAATTCCAACGGAAATCAGTGAGAGCTAGAAACTTATACGCTGAAAGATACGCTCGTACTCACCCAACACGTCCTAGATTTAAACATGAGTATGATAAAAAGAACAACTCGATCGTTAACGCATCGGAAACATATCCTGCAAAGGAAAGTTACTAACGAGGAAACGGAAATTGGTACTCTTGCCACTATGGTTCGAGGTCCTCGTGTTAGTTTGCATCAAATTGGAAATTTGTGGTAAGCTTGTATGGGACCAAACTGCTGAGGTCATCAGTCCCTAGACTTACACACTACTTAATATAACTTAAACTAAATTACAATTAGGACAACACACACACCCATGGCCGAGGGAAGACTCGATCCTGCAACGGTTAAGCCGCACGAACCGTGACAAGCCACCCTAGACCACGCAGCTACACCGCGCGGCAAATATCGTCCTTACCAATCAGTCTCCACCAAGAATTAATTGGTACGGATTGTATGCGTCGCATTGATTCTGCCAATGGGCTCAACTTCAGATTCAGAGGGATGACACATTTATTAATTTGATTTTATCTGCTGACGAGGCTAGATTCACGAACCGTGGAAATGTTAATTCGCGTAACATGCATTATTGGACAACTGAAAATCCATGTTGGCTGCGGCAAGCTGCACACCAAAAACCGTGGTACGTGAATGTATGGCGTGGTATTCTGGAGAACAGTATTATAGGCGCCTATTTCATGAAGGGCAACGGCCTGGCCGCAGTGGATACACCGGTTCCCGTCAGATCACCGAAGTTACGCTCCGTCGGGCGTGGCCGGCACTTGGATGGGTGACCATCCGGGCCGCCATGCGCTGTTGCCATTTTTCGGGGTGCACTCAGCCTCGTGATGCCAATGAGGAGCTACTCGACCGAATAGTAGCGGCTCCGGTCAGAGGAAACCACCATAACGACCGGGAGAGCGGTGTGCCGACCACACGACCCTCCTATCCGCATCCTCACCTGAGGATGACACTGCGCTCGGATGGTCCCGATGGGCCACTTGTGGCCTCAAGGCGGAGTGCTTTTCATCGAAGGAAATCTTAATGGTTGGAAGTACACCACATTCCTGCAAGAAATATTAAGTCTGTTATTGGAAGAAATACCTTTAGGAACAAGGAAGAGAATGTGGTATCAACACGATGGGTGTCCGGCACATTTTTCGCTGGTGACTAGAAATGAGTTGCAGAGGCAATTCTCAGATCGTTGGATAGGACGCGGAGGAGATGTGTCGTGGCCGGCTCGTTAACCAGACTTTACGCCCCGGGTTTTTTCTTGTGGCAATTCGTAAAAGACATTGTTTATAAAGATGTTCCAACTACACCTGAATATATGCGAGGGAGAATTGTCAGAGCATACGCTTCGATAATTGCAGAAGTGATAAGGAATACCACTCAACCCATGATGAGAAGATTGCAGCACTGCATTGAAACCAATGATCATCACTTCGAACACCTTCTGTAAATTGACGTTCATGCCACCTTTGTGACCTTCGTTGACCTTCAAAGACCTTACTGTTGCACATCATTGGATTCGTCTCGATAATTCTATCAGAAAATAAGTACCAAACTATAGCATCCCATCCCCCCCCCTCCAAAAAAAAAGAGTTGACCCTCATATCGCTGATTCGACCCCACCTAGCAACGAAAACCATCGTTATATAATGGCCTCCGTTGTCCCGTGCAACTTTCGTTCCACAAACTTTTCACCTTCTATCATACTTTCTCACCTTGTGTAGAGATGAGGTAGTATCGCGTACACAAGGTATAAAAGGGCAGTGCAATGGCGGAGCTGATAAGCAGCACTCCGGGAAATAACAGCAGAAATCAATGTGGGATGTACCACGAACGTATCAATTAGAACAGTGCGACGAAATTTGGCGGTAATCGGCTGTAGCAGCAGACGACTGACGGGAGTACTTTCGCTAACAGCACTATATCGCCTGCAACCTCTCCTGGGCTCCTGACCACATCGGTTGGATAGGAGACGACTGGAAAACCGTGGACTGGTCAGATCACTGCCGATTTCACTTGGTAAGAGCTGATGGTAGGGTTCTAGTGTGGTGCAGACCCCACGAAGCCATAGACCCAGTTTGTCAACAAGGCACTGTGCAAGCTGGTGAAGGCTGTGATCACGTGGAATGGTCTGGGTCCTCTGGTCCCACTAAGCTGATCATTGACTGGAAGTGGTTATGTTCAACTACTTGGTGACCGTCTGCAGCCATTCGTGGGCTTCATAAACGACGATGGAATTTTTATGGATGACAATACGCAATGTCACTGGGCCACAATTGTTCGCGATTGGCTTGAAGAATATTGTGGACAATTCGAGCGAATGGTTTGGCCAGTCTTCGAGCATTTATGGGACACAATCGAGAGGCCAGTTCGTACAGAAAGTCCTGCACTGGCAACAGTTTCGCAGTTAGGGACGGCTGTAGAGATAGCATGGCTCAGTATTTCTGCAGGGGACTTCTTGAGTCTATGCCACGTCGATATGCTGCAGTATTCCGGGCAAAAGGATGTCCGATACGATATTAGGAGGTATCCCATGACTTTTGTGAACTCAGTGTATTCTTCACTCTATAACTGTTGTTGTTGTTGCTGCTGTTGCAGTCATCATTAAGAAAATTGGGTTCCACTCTTACGGAATCCATTCGAGAGACCACTCCAGAATATTACCCAGGTCACTTCTGGATTACCAAACCATCGTTAGCCGTTGTCTTGGATTTCCTAGGTAAAGTAATGTACGAGAGGAGGTAACAACAACTACGACTGAAACATGTCATGTTAAAGACGTAACCTGCCGTATAGTGAGTTCTTTTTAGTTACGTATTACTGGACTAGTATCTGACGCACGTGGCAGTAATCAGCTGTATCTTACATACAGGGTGCTTGGGCGAATATAGGACAATGAAACAAGCAAATAACACTAATAAACATCGAACCGGGAACCAACTGCTTCCCTGATACGATATATGCACAAAAGCAGATATGTCAGAGTAACTTGTACAATGCTGTTAATGTCGAAGGCTACGTTTTGGATGATGAGTTTGTGATACATGTATGATAGCGCAAAGGCCTTCTTGCATGCGGCTGTTGAGAAACAAGTGGCACGAATTTTCGACAAGTAATGCATCAGTGGTGGCTCGCAAGTACCGTGGTCGTCCCCCCCCCCCCCCCCGATTTAAACCCATTGCATTTTTTTTTTCTTTTTTTGTGGACCCATTGAAAAGTCTTAGTGTATTCCAAACCTGTTGCCAAAATCAATGAACTCTGGAAACACATTTTGGATGGCTGTCAACGCGTCGGAACATACCTGGAATCTTTGAACATGCATGGGCATTGGTGAGGAAGCGTGCTGAAGCCTGCCTTCACGGAATATTGTAGTCTGTTTGCCCTCGGATACATGTCAGAAATGTGGATCCTCAGTCACTGTGTCGTTATTTGTTCGTGTAAATGGTCATAATGCAACGTATCAGGGAAATCATTGGTTTCTATGTGCATATTTATTAGGATTACTTGCTTGTTTCATTATTCTCTACTCGCCCTTTGATTTTTACTTACACTACTCATATACCCTGTATAGTGGTTTCTTAGCACATGGCAAAGATGTTTGCTAATAATATTCATATTATATGAATGTATGAAAGTGGTAATCGGCATATAAATTGTGGTACGTGTATCGAGACATTAGATAATTATGTAACTATTATTTGCGAACGTCTTTCACAAGTGCTAAGAAAACTAGCAAACCTCCATCCAAGTCTAAGAACGGGTAGAACTAAGCTTCTATGGCCAGATAATTTGCTTGACATGATGTTCATTTTAAATGAAGACATTAAAATATCTCGAAAACAACGCTTTGGATCAAAAGAAGTTAGTCCCAATGTGTTTATTTCGGAAGGGGACATCCAATGACGAAGTGTCTAGCATTACTGCAGAATTAACAGCTATGTTATTATTGCTGAAACATGCCACCAAAACACTACGCTATTGACGGTCATCCTATTTATTTTGTAAGTGGCACTGCAAACACTACCGCGCGACTGTCGGCAACGCCACAAAACAACGTACAGTCTGCTGAAAATGGTGCAAGGATTGTAGTGTGGGGAGGCATGGACGGGAACCATAGAAAGCATTCAGCTACCCCCAACTAGACCTATGGTCGTTGCAACCACCTGCTGTTGCCAAAGCTACGCTTCCGCCAATACAATAATTACCATTTCACTACGCTTCAGGCAGCTTGCTGTCGTTTGGGATCTTCCGTTGTGTGCTCACATTTTGTTTGGTCTTATTGCTTAATGTTGCAGAGTATTTTATTTGTTGTTACAGTGGTTTGGTGTTTCATAGAGAGCAATTTGTGGAACAAGTTCGTCATATATTATGATTGAAAAAGTTCAACGTCGCTATGTTGGCCAGGGGATTACTGTACGGGATCAGCCGAGGAAAGCGGGTTGCTCGTTACGTACCTACTTCCAAAAAGAAGAAAATTGAAGCTAGAATGCTTCTGTCCATTAACAAGGTGACTGAAAGAAATTCTGTAGCTTTGAAAGCTAACAAAAGGACAAGGAAATGTTTGAGAATAAAGAGTAAGCAGGAGTATCCTGCAATTTGGAAACTACAGATGTAAAAACGTTGTATGTATAAGCATATTACGTTGTTAAACTTATCATTATTATCGCAGAAAGTAACGTCTCACATTCAACAAATTACTGGCCATCGTTAAAGCAGTGGGAGTTTTTCAGTGCAGCTCCACAATTTCACACCGATGGAGGACCCAGTCGACGCAGCGCATATTCAACTCGTCAGGGATCGTCTTCCCCGCTACCTTGCGGCAAGGGACCCTGACGACCACATCACGCCGATAGCCGTCGACGAGGTGAAACTGCTGCTGCGTCACCTTCAAGGTCGCAAAGCCGCGGGTCCAGACATGGTGACAAATTCGCTCCTCAGGCAACTTCCAGAAGAAGCAATGGCCAAACTCGCAGAACTCTTCAACGAAGTGCTTCGAACAGAAGAGTTTCCGCAAATTTGGAAACACGCTGAAATAGTGGCCCTACCAAAACCAGGGAAGGACGCGCGGATGGCAAAAAACTACCGTCCGATTAGCTTGCTGCCGGCGCTATCCAAACTATTTGAGCGGCTATACATGACGCGCCTCCTGCGTCATATCACCGACGAACAAATTCTGCGTGATGAGCAATTTGGGTTCCGGCGAGGACACTCTGCCACACACCAAGTCCTACGGCTGACCGAGGAAGCGTTCGGAGCAGTTGACCGACGCGAGTATTTCGGTGCTCTTATGCTCGACGTGTCACGCGCCTTTGACTCGGTGTGGCACGAAGGCCTCCTGTACAAGTTGCTTGTACTGGGGGTACCCGTGTCACACGTGAGTCTCCTGCAGACTTACCTGCGGGACAGGACGTTCCACGTTCGGGCAGACAGTGGAATCTCACGGAGCGCCGGGTACTCGCGGGTGTACCGCAAGGCTCGGTCATCGGCCCGACGCTTTACTCGCTCTACACAGCGGACCTCCCACGTACAGCCGCAGTGAACAACGCCCTGTACGCGGACGATACCGCCGTCTACGGCCGCAGCAGATGCCCCCGAGCTCTACAACGGCGTCTGCAAGCGGCAACCGCGGCGCTAGAAGAGTGGGCCACGAAATGGCGTCTGGCTTATAATCCCGAGAAAAGCCAGGCGATCATCATCGCGCTCAGGCATGTTCCGGCAGACCTCGAGCAGCTGACAGTCCGCGGTCGACCTGTGCCGTGGAACAACAGTGCCAAGTATCTTGGCGTCACGCTAGACAAGCGTCTAACGTGGCGCCAACACATCGAACAAGTGAGGAGGAAGGCACTGGGTAGACTGCGCATGTTGTACCCGGTCATCAACCCCACATCATCGCTACCAGCAGACTTAGGTCTCACCTTGTACAAAGCCACCATCAGCCCGCTGTTTGATTATGCAGCGGTGGTGTGGGGCAACGCAGCTGAGACCAACATCCGCCGTCTACAAACGGTCCAAAACAGGGCCCTCAGAACGGTGCTGCATCTTCCGTGGGACTTCAACACCGCGGAACTACACCACGTCGCAGGAGTTCCTTTACTCAGACAGCGGTTCCAACTTGCTGCCCAAGACTTCTACGAGAAGGTCGAAGTATCGCGCAACCCTAAGGTGCGCGATCTCGGCCATCGACCACACTGGCGCGCCACGCTGCGCTGGCCAGATCTCCTTCGCCTGCAGCAATAGTGCCGCGAAGTGAAGCTTTCCTCATGTGATGTTCCAGTGCAGAACAAGACTAAACCTCAAAAAGACTTATACTAACATGGTGCACCCTATTTATGGAAGAAAGAGCGTCAAGTACGCTGAAAACTTCCCCACGAGTGTTAACGCAGAAATGCGTCATACACACACTTATGCACACGGTCACATTGCTACTTACAATTCTGCACAACCTGGCTTTCTCTATGTACGTTTCTGCCCCTGTAAGCTGTTATGGAAGATATTGCTGTGTGATGTGCTGATTTTTAAGGAATATCTGTAGGAGCAAATATCGACGAACTTCGGTCATTTCTTGTCCCGATCTCGAGCGGGACTGGATAGACGACACTGCCGGAAGAACACTGGCAATGCTTTCTGTCAAGCAAAGTGAACATTCTTCTCCGTTAGAAAACCCACAAGATTTTCTTCCAGAATGTCTCCTGCTTTTGAAATGAAAGAAGACATTACCATGAAGAAATGAATCGTGATACTTTTGCTAAGTGTTTCATAGACTCAGTAGCACGAAATAGGAGAAAGCAGTCAACCACCGTGCTTGATGATGTTCCTTACCATTCCATTGTCGTTGAAAGGATGTCTTCAGTTACAAAACGAAAGGGGGACATGGTTCAGTAGCTTCAGTGTTTCAAGCATTTAGGCCTACCAGAAAAGTAATAACAGGTAAATTATAAAGCCTATGATCTAATGAAACTAAACAGGCCATTCAGCGCAGATGTGCTCCTGAAACATGGACCTCAAGCTCTTCAGATTATTGTCCCACTTCATTGCGAAGGTGGAAGTAGAATTCTGAAAGTGTCTAGCCCTTCCATACAACAGAGATAAGACCTTAAAAAACTTTATTAAATTATTGTTATGTGTGTGATATTCTATGTTTTCATAATTTGTATGTGTTATCATGATTGTAAGAGGTGGCATGAACCCAGCTGGAGATGTTCTAGTACATCAGTGCAAACTCGCTATGCCAGGTGTTGAAGAAAATAATAGTGCGTGTTATAACGCAACAGTATTGTCAACCTAAATTCAAAAAGTTTAAATAACCATGCAATCAAGTAAGAACACAATATCGTAATGTTACATTGAATGAATTTAGGTGTAGTAGTTATCGTGCTTAATTCTACTCAAAACCAAAAAAGCGGTACTCATATATACATTTACTCAAGCTTACAATAAGCATTAGGAAAAGAATTTTTAAAAAATCATTCTCTGTATAAAGTATAGTTCCCACGAGTTTTTACTGCCAGTGATGCTGAACAATAAGTACGCACGCATCCAGAGATGAACTACTTCATTCGAAGTACATTGACGCGCCCCAACCACGCAACTCGATTAATATTGTAAACTGATCAGTCCCAAACACAAGTACACCAGCTGTCAGATCTGAATGCAGAGCCTGCTGCCGTTCTTGACCAATAAGAACAGGATAATGGTAGAGAGGGATGTGTACCAATTAGCAACAGTACTGTCCATCTAAGGCAATATTTCAAGTGGAGCCACGGTTCCTTTTTTAATTTTGCAACTCTATTCACTGAAATGATGCATTCTAAGTTTTCAAATGCTCTCTAGATTGTACTGGAATATGTTAAAAGGTGTCCATTACATTCGGCCATCTTCCATATATACATTGGGGAGACAAAAGTCACAGTACACCCCCTAACATAGTGTCGGACCTCCTTTTGAACGAACTAGAGCAGCAACTCGACGTGACATGGACTCAACAACTCGTTGGCAGTCCGCTGCAGAAATATCGAGCCATGACGCCTCTGTAGCAGTCCGTAATTGCGAAAGTGTTTCCCGTGCAGGATTTTTTGCATTAACTGGCCTCCCAATTAGGCGCCATAAAGTTTAGATGAGATTCACGTCGGGCGATCTGGGTGACCATACCATTCGCTAGAGTCGTCCGGAATGTTCTTCAAACCAGTCGAGAACAACTGTGGCTCGGTGACATGACACACTGTGATTCTTAAAAACTCCATCGTTGTTTGGGAACATGAAGTCCGTGAATGACTGATAATGGTCTCCCAGTAGCCGGAACATAACCTTTCCCAATGAATTATCGGTTCATCTGGACCAGAGAACCCAGTCCATCCCATGTAAACACAGCCCATACCATTATGGAGCCATCGCCAGCTTGAAAAATGCCTTTCTGACAACGTGGAGCCATGACTTCATCTAGTCTGCACATCGCTCGGACCCTACCATCAGCTGTTAACAACTGAAGTCGGGACTCCATACCACGGTTTTCCAGTCGCCTAGAGTCCAACCAACATGGCCGCGAGCCCAAGAGAGGCGATGTCGTTCTGTTAGCATAAAAAAAAGTACAGATCTCCCTGAAAAAGGCCACCTTCAATAGCGGCCGGAACGTCAGAAGTTTTACAAATGGTTCAAATGGCTCTGAGCACTATGGGACTTAACGTCTATGGTCATCAGTCCCCTATAACTTAGAACTACTTAAACCTAACTAACCTAAGGACAGCACACAACACCCAGCCATCACGAGGCAGAGAAAATCCCTGACCCCGCCGGGAATCGAACCCGGGAATCCGGGCGTGGGAAGCGAGAACGCTACCGCACGACCACGAGATGCGGTCAGATGTTTTACACACTGACGATGCGGTCTCTGTGGTGTCACCGCCAGACACCACACTTGCTAGGTGGTAGCCTTTAAATCGGCCGCGGTCCGTTAGTATACGTCGGACCCGCGTGCCGCCACTATCAGTGATTGCAGATCGAGCGCCGCCATACGGCAGGTCTAGAGAGCCTTCCTAGCACTCGCCCCAATTGTACAACCGATTTTGCTAGCGATGGTTCACTGACAAAATACGCTCTCATTTGCCGAGACGATAGTTAGCATAACCTTCAGCTACGTCATTTGTTACGACCTAGCAAGGTGCCATTACCAGTTACTATTGATACTGTGAATCATGTACCGTCAAGAGCGACGTTCACCATTAATGGATTAAAGTTAAGTATTCCACCAGCTACGTCCGTTTTTTCTAAATTCTAATTTCCTTGTCCTGTTCCAGACCCCACGCCAGCCTGCATGAGCTAAAACGCGTGCCTTTCGGCTTCCTCTAGTAACACGGCGTTGGCTCTCCTGCCAACCACAACAGTCTCAGAGGCAGAAGAATGTATTGACTGTATAGGGACCGTGTGGTTGCTCAGGAAATGCTATCGGATGAGTTAAAGCGTCATCATCAATGTGGGGCAGATTCCGTTCTGTTTACGTGTTGTTCCTGATTCGTGATCGGGTTTAATAGGCTGGTCCTCCATTCACCAAAATGTTTTGCATTTTATATGTTTTCCAAATCTACGTTCTGGGCAGGTCTTTGTAAGATTGCGCTGAGGACACCACGTAAATCCTGTAACATTAATCTGATTGTTTTATGTAGAATCTTTGTCATTTTCGGGATCAAATAACAACTCTGAAGTTAAAATACAATGTCATTTTTATTGCTGTTCGTTTCTTTCATCAGTTTGATTTAAATGAAGTACGATTTGTGCTAATGCCCTATCCAGAGGTAATTACAGAAGTATTCCCATGCTTTAATTCAGTTGATAGTTCAATTCCAGATGCTTCTGCTCCGAGCAGTTAATTCAAATACAAAGCACTTCTTAGTATTAGGAATTTATTTTCAGATTACGGAAAATAAATTTTCCTCGAGAGTTTCCGGGCAGCAGCTGTTTTGTCGTCTATCTATTACGTCCCGTGATAACATCACAATATTATTGTACCAATCAGTGGTAAATCATTTCTGATGCCAAAAGAATTTCAGTTGCATTATGTATGCGTGTCTGTAATGACACATTTTGCAAACAGTATTCTCATACACCACTGAATATACCAGAAAAATTGCATCATTGTACGACACATAGTTCAGGAGATTTGACGTCATAAACACTGAGATGTGTGAAAAATTGCCGCATCAGCCAAGACGTTTTAATTTATTACTTCTTTACTATTAACTCTATTCATCACACATTTCGCAGACAGTAGGCGCATATACCACTGGGTGCACGTACAAAATTATGACTTTGTACAGCACATACTTCAGGAGTTAAGACATCATAATCATTGAACTGTATGAAAATGCCGTTCGCTAGACATACGTATGAAATATGTACACAAATAAGCGTCAGATATGTTAACTATGTACGAAATATATTTGACATCCGCGTATGCGAGCAAAGACACGGGCAGAAAGCTCCTCCTAAACCCCTGGAAAGATTTCAATCAAATTTGCTACATATTAGTTACAATCTGGAAAGGAATTCTGTAGGGGTAAGAAGCACCAACCTCCTACTAGAATGGGTGTGATAACGTGGAGAGAGAAGGGAGAACGAGGAGAAGAACAGTCAGTGTGGGGGAAGGAGGAGGTGGCCAGCGATAGGGGAGGAGGAAATGCACTGAGAGAGGGGACGGGAGGAGATGGAGAGAGCAAGTTTGTTTGGGGGGGGGAAGAGGAGGAGACACATACAGAAATGAAGGGAGAGGAGATTAAAGGGGGTGGGAGAATGGGGAGAAGGACATACTCGTAGAGAGGTGGAGGAGAAGATGGACAGAAGGTAAGGGTGGAGGAGGTGGACAGAGAGAGGGGGAAACAGGAGGTGGGCTAGTGGGAGATTGGGATAAATACATACCTGGGCAACACAGGGTACTCACACAGTCTCTGTACAAAATTGCCTTAATACCCAGGCAACGGAACTACACCCAGTTCCACCGAATCAAAAGAATGGAACGACAACATAGTTTGGTATAGCATATAAATAAAATACATTTTCATTTTGTTACGGAACAGGCCTTAGTTTTTAAACAATCCCGCAAATAGGTCGGTAGAGCAGTAACACACGATTCATTGCGTTTCCATAAAATATATCACCAGCAAAATAAAACACAGAATGTTGTTTCTCTGCCACCTCAAATTAACTAATTTTTGTTTTCTTTTGTTTCAGGTAAGCCACCATGGATGACCAATGTGACAACCTACTACGCCAACGTTCGTTGAGGTAATTCCGCTACTACAAGCACTTTGCGCCTCACTCAGTTTCGTAAATTCGCACTGAGCTGTTGCGTGTCTACGAGCACAAAACGTGAAGTACCTATAGTTTATATCGACGGCATCCGGGTTCTTGGTACATCGGCTGCAGCGTGCAGAAGGTGGCACGCTCGGGGATGCCAGGAATAGACATTCATCAGCAGACAGCAGTTGCACCCAGCGTGACACGTAGCCAATTTAGGAACGCTGTTGCGTTCCCGCATTTCCTGTATTATGAAATGCCTTCACTGCTAAGGTATTCCATACTAATTTATTTTATCCGGCAAGAAGTGTTAGAGTGGTGGAGTGGAAGGCACTGATGGCTTTGCTTGAGAGATGTACTCCATTATTCATTAATAGAAACTATGAATAGAACTTCGCATGTTACTACAAGGGCGAATTCACGCTGACTGATCACAACAGTTAGATCTCAAAATATGTGTATTACATTTGGTTGCAGAACAAATCTTTACTCCTATACTGATATAAAAACGCATAGCTGTAGTTTCTCGTGCACATTACAGTAAAACAAAAATAACAAATTCAGGCATACACACTCAGAGTTGCTCAAAAAGTATACGACCCAATTTTTCATTGTTGAAACCAATCAGTGGTATCGGGGCGCGCGTGCTTTGCGATTCTAGGCATACATAATGCGAATGCCTGATTTTTTTCACGACTGCCTATGACAAGTGAATACGTGTAAGTGTTATTCGTGATTTTGTGTTGTGAGCAAAATGACAGAGAAAGTGGAACGCCGTTACTGCATCAAATTTTATTTCAAGCTTGGCGAGTCTCAAGTTGAAACAGTCTTCAAGATTCTGCAAGTGTTTGGGAACTATCAATGGGTACTATAAAGGCAAAGGAACCGTACAACCGCTTCAAAGATCGCTCGTCATCAGTGAACAGTGCACCACGTTAAGGCAGGCCACCAACATCATATTCATCACGTAAGACCATGCTGGTGCAGGATAGACAAATCACGATCAGCAAACTTGCAGATGAGGTTAGAATTAGCATTGGATCCGTTCATTCCATTTTAACTGGAGCACCTTCGTTCGGAGATGGCACAGGACATGCTGGATACTCTGAACAATAGTCCCAACTTTCTTAACACAGTGATCACTGGTGATGAGTCCTGGGCTTGTGACTGTGACCCAGAAACGCAGACCTGGTGATAGCAGAGAAAGAATCCATCATTCTCGAGACACAAACTGAAGCGAGGCAGATGTGCAGCAATGTCTTTTTTGGTTCCAGTGGCGTGGCCCGTTATAAGTACGCCTCAGAAAGTACTAATTAGGAGTACTGCCAAGAGGTGTTGCTTCGCCTTTGTGAGGCAGTGAGACACAAACAGCCGGACTGTGGACAGCGGAAATCTGGCACCTTCGCTATGATAATAGACCAGCTCTTCGCTCTCAGTTAATTCAGAGCTGTTTTGTCAGCCTCTAGAGTACCATTTAGTGACTTCTGTCTTTTCCCTAAACTGAAAAACACTCTGAAAGAGACCATATTTCAGAACAGGGAAAACATTGGAAATGAGCGTTTGGGGTCATTGGCCGGGAATCCCCTTGCGGGGCAGGTCCGGCCGCCTCGGTGCAGGTCTTACTACATTCGACGCCACGTTGGCCACCTGCGCGCCGGATGGGGATGAAATGATGATGAAGACAACACAACACCAAGTCCCTGAGAGGAGAAATCTCCGACCCAGCCGGGAACAGAACCTGGGCCCATAGCACGGCAATCCGTCACGCTGACCACTCAGCTATAGGGGCGGACCGTGGAAAACATTGTGCAGAATTCAAGGGAGCCATTATAGCAAAAGAGGTTTTCCAGCGATGATTCCAGCAGTGGTAGCAGCGCTGGGAGAAAGGTGAGCAGAAACTGAAAGATGACTAGTGCCAAAAAAATTGTATCCGAATATAGATTGATGTAATAAATAAAAGTAGGATACTTTTTGAAAAGCCCTCGCATTATCAAAGCATAGCGATACAGGAAAGACGATAACTGAGTGCTAATGGCCAATTTTAAAACTCAAAACATTAAGAGTAATTTTCAGCAAGTTCTTTAAAGCGAATATACACTCAAAGCTTTACAGAAGAACATACATGGAGTGTACATCAGTTCACTACGGACACATCGAAATGCTTGCGTACTTCGGTACAACTGGCACACAGAAAGTTGCATACTCACAGAAAACTGTCACAAGAGCGTAATGCGGTGTACATCATTTCATCTGAGACACATCGAGATGCTTGCATACTCTGATGCAACTGGCACACAAAACACTAGACATTTACAGAAAACTCTACAGGAGAACAAACATGGCATATACATCAGTTAAAATGAGACACACGGAAATTCTTATGTAACAATAAAGCACGATATTCCTTTGCAGCGCTCAAACACATGAGAAGAGGCATAAATACACGACAACACACAGTTAACATCACTTTTAACAAGCATGAGTAAACGAGAACGAAACTTTACATATTATAAAAGGCCCTTGACTTATGCGAGAGACCAGCGAACTGACTTATAGCTTAACAAGACATTACCTCAGGTGCGGTAGGCAGCACCAACACAGTCCCATGAACAACACTAACATAACATAGAAGACTGATAAAACCCCAAAAGACGCAACGATGCATAATGACCAACAGAACTAACCTGTAGCAGCCCCAGTTAAGCACCATACTAGAGTCACTGGGGGGCCATAATCCAGACTCACACAGCAGCGACAAAATGGAAAGCCCACAACTTACACTCGTTGCTCGTGAACCCACAGCGTCCAACTAGGGCTCCGTATTCAGCACACGGCATTGAAGTAACGACAGGCCGACAGCCTGTTCCCGATGCCTGCTCCACAACATCCGTGCGGTTCTCGTCTTCCGTGAATGACTCCGGGAAGTGGGAGACAAGCAAACGGCCTGGACTCGGTGCGGACAGCTCAGGACAACCCTCAATGCTCAGCGGATGCGGCCACGACTTCAACGACGCACTGGTCGGCCACTACCACAGGCACTGCAGTGGACCATGCGTTTCCTTCCTCGTTCATAGGCAGACTCGCGACTGAAACCACGCACCAGCCCATGCTGCTTCACTTCCGTCTCGCCTCAGATTACCAGCGCTGTAGCATACTCGCGACAAGCCTTCCTGATGATGAATTCTTCTCGGGTTATCAGCCGAGTGGTGGCGTCGTCTTGTCGCAACGTTTCAATGAATTTCATACCCATCACCTTCTGGCGAAGTGTCGGGATGCTGCTGCTCTCATCTGTTACTTTCCCCTCTTTGGTGAAGTGTGAGGTGGATTTTGTAGCCTTTCGGCTTTTACTCCCCTGAGTACGTGTGTGTGTGTGATTGTATCTGTAGTTTTTTGGTGCCTGTCAAATGTGATGATTGTTCTGTTTGTGTCTGGTACTTGCCTGAGGTTGGCGAGATGATTGGTGTTATATGGGAAGGAGCAGGGTTAGGGATGGGATATTGGGATTTTCTCTTAGACTTAATCGTCGAAAGTCGTCATGGGGCGGGATGCTATGTTCTGTATATCTATATACCTGCTTGGCCGTCGTCCGCTATGTAGGCCGGCCAATCACGTTCCTCCGCAAGGGGGTACAGGGTCGGTAGTTATGGAGGGGAGGGGAGGGCGGCGTCGAGACCCGGTGGCTATCCAATCTGTCTGCGGACGCCACTGCCTTCAGATCGGAGCGTTCCTGACGTATTCTGTCAATTGTGGGATTCCACGCTGCACTGAGGTGAAAACCGCTATTCCTGTATACTAAATTGTTGTGCAGACGTATCTCCACTGCCTCTTTGAAGATCGACACCCAGAAACTGTTGGCGCTGCACAGCTTCTTCGTTTTTTCTAATTCGAAGGTGTGTCCCTCGATAATGCTATGTTCTGCTACCGCAGACGTGTTTGTCTGTCCTAGACGTACGTTCCTGATGTGTTCAGTAGAGCGCTAGGAGATACATCGTTGTGTCTTCCCGATAAATTCCATCCCACATTCGCACTCAATACTGTAAATAACCGGCGTCAGCCACCCCAGCCGGTCTTTGGTCGAGCCAAGTACACTCCTGGAAATTGAAATAAGAACACCGTGAATTCATTGTCCCAGGAAGGGGAAACTTTATTGACACATTCCTGGGGTCAGATACATCACATGATCACACTGACAGAACCACAGGCACATAGACACAGGCA
Source organism: Schistocerca cancellata (assembly GCF_023864275.1). Lineage (NCBI taxonomy): Eukaryota > Metazoa > Arthropoda > Insecta > Orthoptera > Acrididae > Schistocerca > Schistocerca cancellata. The sequence continues at coordinate 19,942,971 of NC_064631.1, read as the reverse complement.
ACAGAGCATGCACAATGTCGGCACTAGTACAGTGTATATCCACCTTTCGCAGCAATGCAGGCTGCTATTCTCCCATGGAGACGATCGTAGAGATGCTGGATGTAGTCCTGTGGAACGGCTTGCCATGCCATTTCCACCTGGCGCCTCAGTTGGACCAGCGTTCGTGCTGGACGTGCAGACCGCGTGAGACGACGCTTCATCCAGTCCCAAACATGCTCAATGGGGGACAGATCCGGAGATCTTGCTGGCCAGGGTAGTTGACTTACACCTTCTAGAGCACGTTGGGTGGCACGGGATACATGCGGACGTGCATTGTCCTGTTGGAACAGCAAGTTCCCTTGCCGGTCTAGGAATGGTAGAACGATGGGTTCGATGACGGTTTGGATGTACCGTGCACTATTCAGTGTCCCCTCGACGATCACCAGTGGTGTACGGCCAGTGTAGGAGATCGCTCCCCACACCATGATGCCGGGTGTTGGCCCTGTGTGCCTCGGTCGTATGCAGTCCTGATTGTGGCGCTCACCTGCACGGCGCCAAACACGCATACGACCATCATTGGCACCAAGGCAGAAGCGACTCTCATCGCTGAAGACGACACGTCTCTATTCGTCCCTCCATTCACGCCTGTCGCGACACCACTGGAGACGGGCTGCACGCTGTTGGGGCGTGAGCGGAAGACGGCCTAACGGTGTGCGGGACCGTAGCCCAGCTTCATGGAGACGGTTGCGAATGGTCCTCGCCGATACCCCAGGAGCAACAGTGTCCCTAATTTGCTGGGAAGTGGCGGTGCGGTCCCCTACGGCACTGCGTAGGATCCTACGGTCTTGGCGTGCATCCGTGCGTCGCTGCGGTCCGGTCCCAGGTCGACGGGCACGTGCACCTTCCGCCGACCACTGGCGACAACATCGATGTACTGTGGAGACCTCACGCCCCACGTGTTGAGCAATTCGGCGGTACGTCCACCCGGCCTCTCGCATGCCCACTATACGCCCTCGCTCAAAGTCCGTCAACTGCACATACGGTTCACGTCCACGCTGTCGCGGCATGCTACCAGTGTTAAAGACTGCGATGGAGCTCCGTATGCCACGGCAAACTGGCTGACACTGACGGCGGCGGGGCACAAATGCTGCGCAGCTAGCGCCATTCGACGGCCAACACCGCGGTTCCTGGTGTGTCCGCTGTGCCATGCGTGTGATCATTGCTTGTACAGCCCTCTCGCAGTGTCCGGAGCAAGTATGGTGGGTCTGACACACCGGTGTCAATGTGTTCTTTTTTCCATTTCCAGGAGTGTATATCTTTGACTTTTTTCGGTGCGCGAAATGACGACCATCTTTCGCGCCGAGCAGCTATATAGATATGCAGAACACAGCATCCCGACACTTCGCCAGAAGATGATGGGTATGAAACTCATTGAAACGTTGCGACAAGACGACGCCACCACTCGGCTGATAACCCGAGAAGAATTCGTCAGTGTAATACGCCGAGAAAGACTGCAATCGCAAGCCTCCCTGATGTTGATTGCCGAAGATTTGCTAGGGCGACTCAATAATTTCATTCTGCGATCTGGAATCTTCTTCCGTTAGGAAGAGCAAATCGTTTGTTTAAGTGACAGTATCAGTTAGCTCTTAGTTCTTGCTATTATCATGTCCTGTCTTCTGGTGACCATTTTTTTTTTTATTTTTGGTATCAACAATACTGACTGTAATGGACTAAAGAAGAACTGAAAGGAAAAATACGGCTACAGAATAAAATATATTAATTCGCATTTTGTTCATGAATGGAAGGAAAAAAATCAGGATCCTTTCATAGCACTTGTAAACCTACAGGAACTGAATATCATGCGATTCTTGAAGTTTCCTGACGGTTAGAGTATTCAGTCGTTCCACAGTTTCTATCATATTTAAAAGAGGTAATAAAAATGTATGTACTAAACATCAGATCCAGAGATCTCTGAAAGCGAAAACATTAGATCAACCAAAGAAAGAGGAATGTTTCTTCAAACATTGCCAGAATCGTGAAGAGGCATAAAGTGAACGTATTTTTTCCGACCGAAGACGGCAGCTCTGCTGGGGTCAGTGCAAGATGGTCTGCTTTTGCGAAAGGCGGATGTTTACGAAATTCCTTGTCAGTTTAGTAAAATGGTTCAAATGGCTCTGAGCACTATGGGACTTAACATCTATGGTCATCAGTCTCCTAGAACTTAGAACTACTTAAACCCAACTAACCTAAGAACAGTACACAACACCCAGCCATCACGAGGCAGAGAAAATCCCTGACCCCACCGGGAATCGAACCCGGGAACCCGGGCGTGTCAGTTTAGTAAAAGTTATATAAGACAAACCGCACATTCTCTACAAGGACGGTACACCGAACAGCAGTGACATACACGCCTTCTACAGCTCAACAGATTTGCGGTATTTTGGTGAGGACTGCGTCCATACTCTTAGTGTAACGTCTGAATGAGATCATTCAGCATTTGACTGTTGGAAATATTATTTATTGCGGCTGCAATTGCGACACATAGTCATTATCAAACACTGTACTACATTAACTTCTGACATGCTGGACTGTAGCTCCCAACAATTCGAAAACAAATACATGGCTGCCGGCAACTACGTTCCAGCACGTCACAGGTAATGTCGTAGAATGCGTTTCAACATCTCACTTGCTTGACAATCCCTATGTGTCGAAACTGCGATCGGAATAAATAATATGTTTAACATGCAAATGTGGAATGACTTCATTCAACAGATCTGCAATACCTGAAAACTGTATTTCTAATGCCCCTTCTTTGTATTTCTGTTCCCACTGACCATTATTTGTATTTCGAGAAGATACAGGACACAGCCTCAACTTGCTGAGATAAGCCCTGGAAATGCAATTGGCAGTCAGCCCGCTTAACCGCGGCGAGGGTTTCCAGCTGGACAGTTCATGGAAACCACTCATTTCACGTCAGAACTCCCAGAAGAATTATGATCCTTGGTTTTCGCTGCCTGAAATTCCAACACCCGCGATTAACTGTAATAATTAACTATTTAATTTGTAACCACTGTGGATCTGCTGACTCGCCACTTGCTACACATTTATCATGGATGCGCAAGTTTTAGGCAGGACTGGCGCGTTTGTGCCGACCGTTTAATCTGTGATGTATGCCCATTTTATTCCAAGGTATATCTTCGGATTATGTGTTTTTAGCTTTTAGACTTATAAATAGGCATAACTTGACACACAGAACTAAGTCACCGAGTCGCCTTGAATGTTGTTGTAAGGTTAACAGCCTCTATGTAGAAAGAAGACGTGTTGCTGTCTCAGATGCTCGTCCGGAAGATCGTGAAGTGAACTGCCTGACCTTTGAAAACTGTCATTGTACGAACCGAACTGATTCACTCACACACTGTACTATTAGTTCAAATAGTTCAAATGGCTCTGAGCACTATGGGACTTAACTTCTGAGGTCATCAGTCCCCGTACCATTAGTGCCACAGGCACAAGTAACCAGTATGATATGGAGTTTCTAGATTTTCGAAAAGCTTTTTGATTCAGTACCACACCATTTGATGAAGAAAAGATGTTGACACTGGGTATCTAACTAGAATTGCTCTGATACTAAAAATTTCTTTTCAGACGTAACGCAGCGCCTCTGCAGACAGAAGTAAAATCTCCTTTTCCCCAGGGAAGTGTAGCATGGCCATTACCGTACATGTTGCACCTTCATAACACAACAGGCAATATTAGTTAGGAAATAAGACTTGTCGTAGATGATGCGGTTTTCAATGAAGATGTTTTTTCTGTACAGTTTCTAATCAAAACCTGACTGCTTGGCCTTATAGAGCGGAAATAAAGTAGACTATTCCAAAAAACATAAAGATGTAATATCATTTCCCATATCTGAGTTACAACTTTTGCCGTCCTCGTCAAACATATAGGGTGTTCGGAAATTCCCGTTACAAACTTTTAGGACTTGTAGAGGGGAGTGAGTACGTAGTATTTTGAATAGGCGCCCATATCCTGAAACGTCATCCAACGACGCTACAGAGCGTCAAAGGTATAGGCTCCACCGCCTGTAAATGTATGTATATACATGGCGATTCCGTGATGATACAAACTTTCAAGGATGATGGGGAAGGATAAATATATCAATCTGAGGTAATGGTCCCTTTACCGGAAACTAAAGAGTCGAAAACTATAAACGAAAGTCGTTCTGATACCTCTGTGAGTGGAATACATGTCCCGGTATTCTTGCTATAAGGTATGGTAGACCGCTTAAAGAAGGCAGAATGGACCAGTAAATATGGTCTCTAAACGTATTCTTCAACAGGTGTGAGTTATGACACTTGTTGACTTTCACCCAAGAGAAGATAAACAATTGCTCATAGTTCTTCAGGTAAGCGTTTTAGAGCCCATGTTTACTTGATATTTTTTCTTGGTTTGGCCCATACTACCACCTCTGAAAGTTGCTTATCCTACAATCCTCGCAACAACAATACCGGCACTGTCAGAGGTATCAGAATGATTTTCGCTTGTAACTTTGCACTTGTTCGTTTCCGGACCAGGGACCCTCAAACTGATACATTTACCCTTCTCCGTCATCCTTGAGAGTTCGTAAATCACGGAATCACGCTGCATGTAAATACATTTACAGGCGACGGCGCTTATACCGCTGACGTTGTGTAGCGTCGTTGGTTGACCTTTCCGGACTTGGGTTACTATTCAAAATATTATGTTCTAAGTTTGTAACCAGAATTTCCGAACACCCTGATTATATGGGAGTAGAGATATGAAATAGAACGACCAGAACAGCTCATATGTAGTTAAAGCGAATAGCATGCCTCGATTTATTGGTAGTGTGATATCCCACATTTTAAGTGTGAAACACTACTCGTATTATCGCCGCAGCAGTGTTAGATTACTTGGAAATTAACAAGCTTTAGAAGTTAGGAATGATGTTAAATAATATTGATTATAATTTGATTCCAGATTTCATGTGTTTTGCATTGGCGAATGACAGATACCAAATAGACCGTACTGATGCCCAGTTATATACTAGGTATTGTCGCAACTGCACTTGATTCAGAAATTAGTAATTTTCGCCAGCATGACGTTTTCAGTTGTAAGGGCGCCATTCCTGCTATGTTTGGACGGTCCTTCGTACATGAGTACGTTACAGAGGCGGCAGAGAACCTGTTCTGGCCGTTACAAGAGGTGAGCGCCTGGCAAACTATCGCAGCTAAGCAACCGGTCCAAAACTGTTTAGAAGAGCCTATTACTAATGACGAGCCCTCTGCCCAGTCGGTCGTTCTTTCCTGGCTTTTAAGTAACCCCTACAGCAGGAGCTCTACCTCACTGGGACCTGAGTTCTGCAGCCGTTAGGACGAGTTTCCGTGCCTTGTACAGTTTGCAGACCACATGATCCAAAGGTTTATGCTTCATGTTGCGACTGTTTGAGAACTGCAGACACCAGAAGCTTGTATGAAATATTCAAGCTTAGTCGGAGAAACAATTAACGATATTGTTGCTTGCTAGTTGCTAAATCATTCAGATTTACGATGGTGACTCGTAATTACAATGACATCCGCCCTGTAGTCGGTTGCTATTTAGGTAGATTAATGTTACCCCCTTCCCTCACTGAACTATCGTCACGACGTATCTACTCTACTGTGACTTTTAAGACAAGCTCGAATTACACCTGTAGAAGGAGATGAATTCGGAGGTTCACGCACGGTCCAGGCAGGCAGTCGGGGCTCATTGCACACAGATGGGACGCCATTTCACCTCTTCACAGCAGGATACTAGAAGAGAGAACCAAGAGAGGTACTCAAGGTACCCTCCGCCACACACCGTCAGGTGGCTTGCGGAGTATGGATGTAGGTGTAGAAGATGTAATGTCCCATGCTGTAATAGCGTTCAGGTGCATGATACTGCTATCATGTAAAAGTATCACATGACATCGTGTGTACACTAAGAAAGACCGCACCGTCATATGCCTGAGTGGCGAACTGTTCCTCTACTGTACGCATTACAAAATGCTGTAAAATGTCTTCATATCCTTTCCCATACTGCGCTTTTTTTTAGGCGCAGTTAGGGGACCGCACTCCAACCGCGAAAAACAGACAAATACCGTAACACATCCGTCAAATGGTTCAAATGGCTCTGAGCACTATGGGACTTAACATCGGAGGTCATCAGTCCCCTAGAACTTAGAACTACTTAAACCTAAATAACCTAAGGACATCACACACATCCATGCCCGAGGCAGGATTCGAACCTGCGACCGTAGCGGTCGCGCGGTTCCAGACTGTAGCGCCTAGAACCGCTCGGCCACACCGGCCGGCAACACCTCCGTCCTTGGCACTACACGTTGTGGCCAGTAAGTTCTCCACGCATTCGCAAAACTTCCATCAGATTTTCTCCAGGTACAGAGTGGTTCCTCACTCCAAATCAGTCTTTTACAGTCATCCACTGTCCAATAGCGTCTTCACGTCACCTCAGTCGTCACTTACCACTGGCTGCAAAAATGTGTGAATTATGAGGAGCTGCCCGACCATCGTACCCCATTCTTTCCACTCCTTTCCTTTGTGCTATCCGGACTGCTGAGAGAAATTTCTAACTTAGGAGTTATTCCTTTCGCTGATAGCATGCGACATTTATAACCACCCTTTACAATGCTTGACGGTCCGTTTCCGTCAATAGATCAGCACTACGTAGTCTTGATTTAGCCGTAGCTGTTCTTTCCCGTTTGCACTTCACGGGCCGGCCGATGTGACCGAGCGGTTCTAGGCGCTTAAGCCTGGAACCGCGTGACCGCTACGGTCGCAGGTTCGAATCCTGCCTCGGGCGTGGATGTGTATGATGTCTTTAGCTTAGTTAGGTTTAAGGAGTTCTGAGTTATAGGGGACTGATAATAATAATGTCGTGTGACTAGGGCCCCCCGTCGGGTAGACCGTACGTCGGGAGCAAGTCTTTCGATTTGACGCCACTTCGGCGACTTGCGCGTCGATGGGGATGAAATGATGATGATTAGGACAACACAACACCCAATCCCTGAGCGGAGAAAATCTCCGACCCAGCGGGGAATCGAACCCGGGCCCTTAGAAGTGACATTTTGTCGCGCTGACCACTCAGCCACCGGAGGCAGACAGCGGACTGTTGACCACCCATAGTGCTCAGAGCCATTTGACCGGCACTTCACGGTCGCACTCCGAACAGTAGGCTTTGGCAGCTTTAAAAGGGATTAGATGTCCCTGATAGATTTGTTACACATTGACATCCGCTGACTAGTCCAAGTTCTGAGTCACTGAGCTCACCTAACAGCCCTATCCTGCTGTTCCTCCTGCAGGTCCGCCTCTCGTAACATCTAGTAGTGAATTCCGCATTACGTGTGGCTGCTGCGATCCTTTTGTACGAATGGTATGTGTGCTTCCTTATTTGCCCTTATTTCTCTTATCTGGTCTTCGACATCATTACTCGAAAGTGCTTTGGTGACAATAGGATCATTCTGCAGTCTCCCGCGGTTCTTTAAAGTTTCTCAATAGTGTTTCGCGAAAAAAATGTCTTTTATCCACCAGGGATTCGAATTTGAGTACCATTTCCCTAATACTCGTGTGTTGATCGAACCAACCGGTAGCAAATCTGCCATTATGTCTCTCAATTGCTTCAGCGTCTTCTCTTAATATGACCTGGTGAACAGTGTTCGAGGATGGGTCGAAAAAGTTTTCTGTACCCTTTCTCCTTCATGGATCATCAACACTCTTGATTGCAAAAAAACTTTGTTTAAATAATAAAAAAAAATTTAAAAAATTAAAAAAAATTTTGTTGCAATCATGACGGATTTTAAGCAACATTATAAAATCACTGATTGCTGTTATCCCATAAGACATTATGTCTGTTTTTGCAAAATCATCAACACTCTCCTAGAATTCTCCTAATAACCCGAAGTCGACCATTTTCCTTTCGATTAATCGATCTTATTTTCATGTTCCGTTTTGCGTCGCTTTGCTACCTTATGCCCAGATATTGAATCAACGCGACTGTGTGAAGCTGCACATCGCTAACGTAGTACTCTAGGATTCTTTTTCCTACTTATCCGCCTTATTTTCATTTTTACACATTTGGAGCAATTTCCTACTTATCACCCCAAATAGATATTCTGTGCAACTCATCCAGCATCCTCCTACAGTCATTTACCGTCCATTAAAGTGTCGTCACCAATCAGTCATATATTGTTGCTCACCGTATCCATCATATTGACGTTTATAGAGAACAAGAACGGTCTAGTCATACTTACCTATGGCCCTCTTTATGACACATTTGTCTGTAACGAACGTGGCCGTCAGTAACAGCGTACTGGGTTCTACGAGACGCATTAAGTGAGTAACACAACACATTTTTTTCTGATATCAGGTGTTTCCAGTATTCCATTACAGCATTTTTTTCCTCACTCTTTTGGCTACAAAACTCTACTTTTCGACACAATCTCCGTTTAGTGCGACGGCCTTACGCCACCTTACCGGGAGGACCTGTATGCCTGCATGGAGCCACCGTACTGGTTGACGCCAGAGCGAAAGTCTTGCTGCATCAATACTGGTCCCATAATTCGCGTACTGCTCCCTGGGTAGTGCGTCCTCCATTGGGCCAAACAGATGGAAGTCGGAAGGGGCGAGATCCGGGCGGCAGGGTGGATGAAGAAGAGCAGTCCAATGAAGTTTTGTGAGCTCGTATTAGGTTCGCAGACTTATCTGAGGCCTTGCGTTGACATGGAGAACGAGAAGTTCGTTCGCATCATTGGACGACGAACTCACTGAAGCCGTTTTTAAAATTTCCTGAGGGTAGTACAACGCACCACTGCACCATGAGGAAGGAGATCAAACAGAATAACCCCTTCAGAGTCTCTGAAACGGCCACCATGACTTTAGTGACTGCGAATCCGGGTTTTTCTTCGGAGGAAAGGTAGTGTGACGCCAGTCTAGAGACTGCCGTTTTGCTTCAGGTTCGAAGTGATGAACTAATGTTTCTATCGCCTGTTACGACTGTCACGAACAGCATCATAACGCGCCAGTAATTCCGCACAGTTGGTCCTTCGTTGGTCTTTGTGGTCTTCTGTTAGCGGGCACACCAGGTGTTTGACGCGTGTGGCAGTACTACCAACAGAAGGGTTCAGTTTTGCAGTGACCTGTCTGATTGTGACCCGTCGATCATCTCGAATGAGAGTGTCCGCACGTTCCAAAATTGCAGGAGTCACAATTATGCGCTCCCGGTCGGCAGGCGGCAGATCGGGAAGGTTCGCGGGGCCTTGGTGCGATGGTGGAAGACGCCTCGCCCGACTTGCTGCACTTTTTTTCACTGCCAGATCTCCGTGAACATTCTGCAAGCACCTATGAATATCTGCGGTGCTCTGGTTTTCCGCCGAAAGAAACTCAATGACAGCTCTCTGCTTAGAACGCACCTCCGTTACAGACGCCATTTTGAAGGCGACGTATAACACGGCCACCTACCGGAACTTCACGAAACTATAGGGGCTGAAGCGGAAATATTCCACAGTGTTCCACAATAAGTTTCTTTCGACCGAAATTCGCCGAGAAAAAAATGCGTTGCATTTCTTATTGAGCAGCCCTCGTATTACTAGAAAAGCCTTTGAACCACTCACATAGATGACACCCTATTCCGTAAGCTCACACATTCGTAAATAGTCTTAAATGTGGCTATACTAAAGGCTATACTACTGGCCACTAAAATTGCTACACCAAGAAGAAATGCAGGTGATAAAGGGGTATTCATTGGACAAATTTATTATACTAGAACTGACATGTAATTATATTTTCACGCAATTTGGGTGCATAGATCCTAATAAATGAGTACCCAGGACAACCACCTCTGGGCGTTGATACGCCTGGGCATTGAGTCAAACAGAGCTTGGATCGCTTGTACAGGTACAGCTGCCCATGCAGCTTCAACACGATACCACAATTCATCAAGAGTAGTGACTGACGTATTGTGACGAGCCAGTTGCTCGGGCACCATTGACTAGACGTTTTCAATTGGTGAGAGATCTGGAGAATGTGCTGGCCAGGGCAGCAGACGAACATTTTCTGTATCCAGAAAGGACCGTACAGGACCTGCAACACGCGCTCGTGCATTATCCTGCTGAAATGTAGGGTTTCGCAGGGATCGAATGAAGGGTAGAGGCACGGGTCGTAGCACATCTGAAATGTAACGTCCACTGTTCAAAGTGCCCTCAAGGCGAACAAGAAGTGACCGACGTGTAACCAATGGCACCCCATACCATCACGCCGGGTGACACGCCAGTATGGCAATGACGAATACACGCTTCCAATGTGCGTTCACCGCGATGTCGCCAAACACGGATGCCACCATCATGATGCTGTAAACAGAACCTGGATTCATCCGAAAAAATGATGTTTTGCCATTCGTGCACCCAGGTTCGTCGTTGAGTACACCATCGCAGGCGCTCCTGTCTGTGATGCAGCGTCAAGGGTAACCGCAGTCATGGTCTCCGAGCTGATAGTCCATGCAACTGCAAACGTCGTCGAATTGTTGGTTCAGATGGTTGTTGTCTTGCAAACGTCCCAATCTGTTCACTCAGGGATCGAGACGTGGCTACAGAATCCGTTACAGCCATGCGGATAAGATGCCTGTCATCTCTACGGCTAGTGATACGAGGCCGTTGGGATCCAGCACGGCGTTCCGTACTACCCTCCTGAACCGACCGATTCCATATTCTGCTAACAGTCATTGGGTCTCGACCAACGCGAGCAGCAATGTCGCAATACATAAACCGCAATCGCGATAGGCTACAATCTGACCTTTATCAAAGTCGGAAACGTGATGGTACGCATTTGTCCTCCTTACACGAGGCATCACAACAACGTTTCACCAGACAACGCCGGTCAACTGCTGTTTGTGTATGAGAAATCGGTTGGAAACTTTCCTCATGCCAGCACGTTGTAGGTGTCGCCACCGGCGCCAACCTTGTGTGAATGCTCTGAAAAGCTAATCATTTGCATATCAGAGCATCTTCTTCCTGTCGGTTACATGTCGCATCTGTAGTACGTCATCTTCGTGGTGTAGCAATTTGAATGGCCAGTAGTCTATAAGTATGGAATGCGCCCGTGGTTCGCAGGATACAGTGCGAGAATAGGGTAAGCTACGTTACTCGCGAGTTATTCTTTGTAAATCGTTGTTTATTTGCTTGTAGAAGTTTTTTTGTTTCAAGGAAATTTACCATATTCGAATTTAGAATATACTAAACAATTCTGCGGCATATCGGGAGAGATATCTGGTGCAGCATCAACGTGTGGTTCACTAGATGTTACAAGGATCAATAAAAGGAAAGACGCAGGCAAAGATTATACAATACGCAACTCCGGTGATAGAGGATGTTGGGTGTAGCAGATACGCAAAGATTAAAAGAATAGTACAAAACATGATGACTTGGTGGACAGTAATATACGTCGAAAAATTCGTAACTCACAAAATAAATCTAACATGAGCTTCACATCTACGAACCGCTGGTGGGGTTGTTTCTGTTCTTCCACGGTGACCTAGCAAGCAGTTGATAAAGGAGCTTCTCTCGTTGGCCGCAGCCCAATGCGATTATGTAATCTCTTCCAGATCAAGGGGGCGCAGCGTCGTTTATCTGTTTACTGCTTCCGGTTGAGTCGTGGCAGCTTTCCAGGACTCAGCACTTGCTTGAATTTCTTCGCGTGGTGTACAGAACACTTAGTCAGAAATCGCAATTAAGCGAGGTGAAAACTTACAACTTCTGGCTGCGGAATTTCCAGACCGATGTCCTGAAAGTTTAGCCAATCGTTATCGGCTATGTTCTACAACATGGGACAGGGAAGGTTGTAGAGGAAGTAGATCTCTTAAGCCCTGGATGGATATCTACCTAGGTGAAGATGCTCTCATTTCAAACCCAGTCCCCCACAGTGGTAGTTGTGCGTTAGGCTGGTTACCAATCTATGTATTAAAAAAAGATTACAACTTACAAGTCTGCGGGGAATAAGCAGGATAGTTCTCAAAGAAGACGACAAGGCCATGACGAAGTAAAACGAGTTGATTTTGAAGACATTATATATTGTTTGTCCGCTGTAATTCGATTCCGAGTATGTGCAGCTTCTTCATGCATATTGTGAGCATTTCAGTTTAACTTACGGTTGTGTTTCCGATGACTGGAATATAAGATCCTGTCGATCACGTAGGTCGGTATCTTACGGCATTCACGCAAATGTGTATTCGATGGATTCCGGAAGGACACACTCAGTGCGCTCCAAGACCTCAATGACCCTACATGACTAGTGTCCAAGAGGTTCAGGAAGCCCAAAGTCAACACCACCGAAGATCTTAATGACCCTAATGACTAGCGCTCGATAGGACAGAGATATAACTCGTTTGGCTGTGCAGGATCATACAGTCACATCACGTGGTTTTATTCAGAAAACGGGTGTGTTTGCGGCAAGATGAGAATCCACACGGTGTGATGACGTCTGGAGCGCCACATATTGTCAACACAGCGACCTTCATTACCACTGCCCTTTGTGTTGTGCGCCCAGAAAAAAGTATTGGGGCGATGAGAGCACGTCATCTTTTCAGCCAAATCCCTGCGTAAAGCATTACGCTTAAAGTGCCCAGGTTAAAGGTTCTGAGAAGGACCAACGTTCCCAGATTGTCATACGGGCTCAGAACCTGGAGTGTCAGTATGGAGTGCTGTTAGGTTGACTACTCGGCATACAGGGTGTTACAAAAAGGTACGGCCAAACATTCAGGAAACATTCCTCACACACAAATAAAGAAAAGATGTTATGTGGACATGTGTCCGGAAACGCTTAATTTCCATGTTAGAGCTCATTTTAGTTTCGTCCACCTCTGCTCAATCGAGCACGTTATCATGATTTCATACGGGATACTCTACCTGTGCTGCTAGAACATGTGCCTTTCCAAGGACGACACAACATGTGGTTCATGCACGATGGAGCTCCTGCACATTTCAGTCGAAGTGTTCGTACGGTTCTCAACAACAGATTCGGTGACCGATGAATGGGTAGAGGCGGACCAATTCCATGGCCTCCACGCTCTCCTGACCTCAACCCTCTTGAATTTCATTTATGGGGGCATTTGAAAGCTCCTGTGTACGCAAGCCCGGTACCAAATGTTTAGCCTCTTCGTGCTCGTATTGTGGACGGCTGTGATACAGTACGCCATTCTCCAAGGCTGCATCAGCGCATCAGGGATTCCATGCGACGGAGGGTGGATGCATGTATCCTCGCTAACGGAGGACATTTTGAACATTTCCTGTAACAAAGTGTTTGAAGTCACGCTGGTACGTTCTGCTGCTGTGTGTTTCCATTCCATGATTAATGTGATTTGAAGAGAAGTAATAAAAAGAGCTCTAACATGGAAAGTAAGCGTTTCCGGACACATGTCCACATAACATCTTTTCTTTCTTCGTGTGTGAGGAATGTTTCCTGAAAGTTTGGCCGTACCTTTTTGTAACACCCTGTATAATCACCGTTTGGTTAGTACAACGCATGATTTGAACAGAGGCTGTAAATTCCTGACGGTCTCCATGTCACTACCCTGAGGCAACGTGAAGTGCATGTCATCTGTGTTTTCGGGGGAGGCATCAGTCTTCTGATGCGGTGTGGCACGAATTCCTCTCCTATGCCAGCCTCTTCATCTCAGAGTTACAATTACAACCTACGCCTTAATTCTCAATTATTTGCTGGAAGTATTCCAGTTTCTGTCTTCCTCTACAGTTTTTACACTCTACAGCTCCCTCTAGTACCATTTAAGTTATTCGCTGATGTCTTAACACACGTCTTATCTTACGTTCCCTTCTCTTATCACTGCTTTCCATACATCTCTTTCCTCGCCGATTCTGCGGGGAATCTCCTCATTCCTTATCTTATCAGTCGACTTAATTTTTAACGTTCTTCTGTAGTACCACATCTCAAACACATCGATTCTCAACTGTTCTGGTGTTCCCACAGTGCATGTTTCGCTACCATACAATGCTGTGCTCCAAACGATATTCTCGAAAATTTCTTCCTCCAATTAATGCGTATGTTTGATACTGGCAGACTTCTCTTGGCCAGCCACTAGGATAGGCGTAATCTGGTGTAGAGTTGTAGCAGTCTGGAAAGGCGTACCGGTATCTGGCATCCAGTATCATTTTGCACAATTCCAATCTATAACGCCATTGTGCTGGCAGAGATGGCAGCTCTGAGTGCTATATTTCACACCACGTACTTCCCAAATCACTCACAAATGTGGTCTTGTAATTTTCTGTTATACAATACACCCACAGTAGCAAAAGGACGGTTATTTGTTATCGTTCCTGCTGTTGCAGGTTTAATGGCCAGCAAGTGAAGTTAGATTCACCCCCGGTTCTGACCAAGATTTCCAGAAGCTGTCCAGAGCTTGTAAGACCGAACTGCAAATCTCTTCACATTTATTCCCACATGCGACAACCACTGCCCCACAACCAGCTATCCTACTGTTGACTGATGCGAACTGGGATCTTCAATGAGTCCGACCTCGAACAGATCGTTGTTGCCTTCAGGGTTCCCTGTTTCATACATCGACAAATACACAGACCTTTCATTTTTTGTCTGGGATTTATCATCTGGGAATTAAATGAAAAATTATTTCCATTCCACAGATACGATCAAGATTTTAGGGATATCTCTGTTGGTTGTACGGTAAATGGTGAAACTGGAATACCTCCCAAACATTCCCTGTAGGGACTCTCTCCGAAACGGCCCCAACTCTGCTGGAATTAGGCACAAATAAATTTACCCTGCAATGATATAGGACTCATCCAGGTTGTGACTAGATGCGTCATGAGGTCTGCACTTTCGTGCATCAGCCCAGCGACCCATACAACGTATTACAACCTAGAACAATATTTGCTTTGATCAATCAAAAAATAATAGTGGAATGGTAAAAAAATACATATCTTGTCTAATTGTTTTACCTAATCTTTTTTGTGTTTAGCTCACTACAATATTTTTCCTTTATTTTTTAAGATATTTAGGCATTCTATTTGCGCTGCGTGTACAACGTAAGTAAGTTGTCATTGTTGTGGTGTTCAGTCCGAAGACTGGTTTCAACTAATTCCAAGCTGCTCTATCCTGTGCAAGCCTTTTCAACTCATTATTACTGCAGCCCACATCCTTCTGACACTACGTACTGTATTGATCCCTTGGTCAACCTACAAGTTTTTACCTTCCCGACATTTTCTTCTGCCTAAAAGCCGATTTCTTCTAATATTCGTTAGAGAAAATCAAGGTGAACCTTTCGAAAAATTTTAAAACAGTATTCCAAAGTGGAACCACCTACCTAAAATAATTGAGTGTTTCTTTCTGCCAATTTCCTCTTGTATTTGTTGCTTACTACGGTAATAAAGATTTAATTTTGTGAAAACTTTAAATATTTTTTTCCTATTGTTGGGACTCAAAGTGTTAACTGAACGGTTGAACGCCCTAGTTTCGCTACCGTACAAGACTTCACACCACACAAATACATTCAAATAAGAATTCCTAACACTTAAGTTTAGATTCGATGTTAAATTCCTCTTTTTCAGAAATTCTTTTCTTGCTGATGCAAGTCTGCATTTTATATCCTCCCTACTTCGGGCATCACCACTTCTTTTCCCCAAATTCCAAAACTCATTGACTGTATTTAGGGTCTCATTTTCTAACGCAATTATAGAGTAAGGTCGCCTGATTTAATTCGACTACATGCCATTGCCATCGTGTTACGTTCATAAATGTTCATCGTATAATTTCTTTTCGCGACACTCAGCATTCTATTCAATTATTCTTCCAAGTCCTTTGCTGTCTCTGACAGAATTACACTATCATCGGCAAATGTCAAATTTTTTTCACCTGACTTTAATTTCCACTCCAAATTTCTCCTTGATTTCGCTTAATGTTTCTGAGCGTGCGACTGAATAAAACACAGAATAGGTTGCAACCATGTCTAACTCCGTTCTGTTTCCTTCTCGTGTCATTGGGCTCATATTACTGCAGTCTGGTCACAGTACAAGTTCCAAATAACCTTATGCTTCGTATATTACACTCTGGCTCATTCACAATTTCAGTGAATGTTTGCCAGCCAACATTTTCAAAAGCTTTCTCTAAGTATAGAAATACTATAAACGTTGGTTTGCCTTTCTTCAACCTATCTTCTAAGTTACGCTGTAGGATCAGTATTGACTTTCCTACATTTCTCCAGAACCCAAACTGATCTTCTCTGAGGTCGGTATCTAGCAGTTTTCCCGTTCTTCTGTAACTAATTCGAGTCAGTATTTTTCAACCATAGCTCATTAGAGTGATATTTCGGCAATAATCACACCACACAGTTCCAGCCTTCTTTAGAATTGGAATTGTTACATCCTTCTTGAAGTCGTTATTACGATTGGTTACTTCTAGCTTTGTCCCGTTTGCGAGGATGAAGGTAGCTCGGCGGTCTCAAAGCGAGAGCAAGACGCCGTGCGCCGCAGAGGTGAGAAACGCGGAGCCGTCGCCTCCGGCTTAATCTTCTCGCGCCGTGCCATTTGTTACGCCGCGGCCTCGCCGGGCGGCCTTTGAACACGGACTTTCCGGCCGACTTTGGCGGACATTATCTCGCTCATATTTCCCTGGCGCATTCAGGGCGCGGATTTTTATTACGGCTTCATTCCGGCGCCAATTCCCCGGAGCGTCTCGCCGGCTGCCTATCACTGCCGCACACACGCCCCTGGGCGAACCCCCTACCCCCTGCCCCCGCCCCACCCGGGTGGACTCGCCAGTCACCACGCAGATCGAACGGCTCTGCGATCGTCAGGGGATGAAACTTCGGCGTCCGAGTGCGGAAGGCGTGACGTAAATCCTGATCGGAAGCAAAAACTACTGCCCGCCGCACTCCGTCACACGTCCCTACTTCCCCGTCACAGTCGCAGATTCGTTCACCATTTCCAATCGGCGAGTCAGTATTTAATGTGGAAGACGTCTGAAGTTTTTTCGTAATCGCTTATATAGTCTGTTTCAAGCTAGCGATCATGTTGTTCAGTTCAATCACTAGTAGGATTACCAGTAACAGTGTCGACCATCTTCAGTTAAAATACAGAAAATACAAAAGAAAAATTACAATTAACGAATGTGTCACAACAAACATAATGGCCTACTATTCATATTTGTATAGCCTCTATTAGTAATGCAGGTGCAATGTGAAAACGTATAAATTTTACCTACTACTCAATACAAAATGTATCATATCGTAAGCTTTTCTGTACAACCTGTATACGTCACAATTTAAGAGTTTTGCAGATGGATGCTATATGCACCGTTATGTAATCATCCGTAGATAAAATGAGTGGCGTGCGTGAAAATGTCTGATATACTGAATAACACACATTTAAAATGAGCAATTGTTTTTAAGAAACCTCATGACTTCAATAACTGGCATGCAAGATGACTGTGCGACCATTATGCTGCCGCGAACGTACGTCTCATGTGGGCACAGCGACAAAAAAGTAAGACAGATTAGGGTGCGTGCGCTGAGGTATTCAGTGTCATTTTTGGCCTCCTTCGTACGCGAATCGAATAGGAAAGAAAACTGATAACAATGTTACGATGTACCCTCCATCATACTCTGTACAGTGGCTTGCGAAGGACGTAAGTAGTTGTAGAAGGTGAAATGGCTATGAAGGGATGGCTAGAAGACGAATGCAAGGCTGTAGAAACGTGGACACCTAGGCTGGTTCGTTGATTTTGGGAAGGGAACCAAACAGCGAGGTGGTCAGTCCCATCGGATTAGGGAAGGATACGGAAGGACGTCGGCGATGCCCTTTCAAAGAAAACATCCCGGCATTTGCCTGAAGCGATTTAGGGGAATCATGGAAAACCTAAATCAGGATGGCCGAGCGCGGGTTTGAACCGTCGACCTCCCAAACGCCAGTCCACTATGCTAACCAATGCGTCACTTCGCTCGGTGACAAGTAGGGGAAAGATAAATTAAACTTATAGGAAAATTAAGGAGGACTTTCGAGAAACGGAATGTAGCTTTATGAATATTAAGAGCGCAGATGGTAAGGCAGTACTAAGCAAAGAAGCAAAAGCTGAAAGGTGAAATGAATATACTGAAGGGCTATACTAGGGAAGAGGAGTTGAAGACTTTGATGTACAGAGAGGAAATTAATGAAGATGAGATGGGAGACATAATACTGCGAGAATAGTTTGACAGAGCAAAAAGTGTTCAAATGTGTGTGAATTCATAAGGGACCAAATTGCTGAGGTCATCGGCCCCTAGACTTACACACTACTTAAACTAACTTATGTTAAGAACAACACACACACCCATGGACGAGGGAGGACTCTAGCCTCTGGTGGGAGGGGCTGCACAATTCGTGACATGGCGCCTCTAACAGCGCGGCCACTCCGCCCGGCTTCACAGAGCACTGTAAGACCTAATCGGAAAGAAAGCCGTGGACTAGATGATATTACCTCAGAATAATTGACATTTCTAAGAGAGCCAGCCATGACCAAATTATTCCGCCTCTTGTACAAAACATCTGAGACAGTCGAAATGCCATTTCAACTTCAAAGTAGACACTTGCTGACAGGCTTGCATAAAATCGAATCATCAGTTTAATGGTTCATGGTTCCAAAATATAGACACGAATTATTTAGAGAAGAATGGTAAAACCGGTAGAAGCCACCCGCGAGAAGATCAGTTCGGGTTACGGAGAAATGTAGGAAAACGCAAAGCGACACAGATCATACGACTTATATTAGAAGTCAGGTCGAAGAAAGGCATACCTACGTCTGTAGCACTTGCAGTCTTAGAGAAAACTTTTGACGGTGTTAACTGGAATACATTCTTTGACATTAGCAGGAACAACATACAGGAAGCAAAAGATATTTTCAGCTTGTACGGAAACCAGACTGCTGTTATAAGTGTGAAAGTATATGAAACGGAGGCAACGGCTGAGAAGGGAGTGAGCCATGTTGCAACCTACCTCCGAAGTTCTTCAATCTGTACATAAAGCAAACAGTAAAGGAAACCAAAGGAAAATTTGGAGTGGGAATTGAAATTCAGCGAGAATAAATAAAAACGTTGAGGTTTGCCTACGACATTAATTCTGTCAGAGACAGCAAAGGGCTTGAAAGAGCAGTTGAACAGAATGGACAAGAGAGATGTGTATCAATAACAGCATTACAAGCGTAATTGAATGTCGTCGAATTAAATCAGGTCATGCTGAGGGAATTAGATTAGGAAAGGGACTTTAAAAATAGTAGACGAGTTTGCTACTTGGGTAGCAAAATAACTAATGATGTCTGTAGCAGAGAGGATATAGAATGTACAGTGCAAATGTCAAGAAAAGCGGTTTTGAAGAAGAGAAATTTGTTAACATAGAATATAGAATTCAGTGTTAGGAAGTCCTTTCAGAAGTTGGTTGTTTGGAATGTAGTCTTGAACGGAAGATAAAGGTGAACGATCAACACTTGAGACTCGTTCGGAGCAAAAACTTTTGAAACGAAGAAATAATTCAAAAGACAAGATCGCTAAAATGCTGTTTACTGGGTAACCGATTGCAACACACTAACAGTGCCATCATCGAACATCGAATCTGAATGTAGATTAACATTTGTAAACCATTTGGATATAACGATACATTAGGCAGACCAGCTGATATAAAATCATTGTCACATTTTATATCAGCTGGTCTGCCTAATTTATCGTTATATCCAAATGGTTTACAAATGTTAATCTACATTCAGATCCGATGATGGCACCTTTAGTGTGCTGAAACCGGTTACCCAGTAAACATCTTTTAAGCGATCTTGGGTTTTGAATTATATCTACAACAGTGTGAGAGCCCTACTACGCACTATGTGTTCACTTTTGAAACGTGTTGCCGTATAAGAATGTTGGAGATTAAATGGGCAGATCCAGCGAGTAATGAGTATGCACTGAATCAAACTGTAGAAAAATTAAATTTGAGGCACAAATTGACTGAAGGAAGAGGCCGATTGTTAAAATACATTCTGAGTTATCAATATAGAATTGATCAGTTTGGTAATGGAGGGAAGTGATGGAGGGGGCGGGGGAGGGGGGAGAGTATAAAAACGAAGAGGGAGCCTTTCTTTAGCATAAGACGTCAACCGTGTGACTGTCGATGATAATGGTGATGAACTAATGTGCTGATAATCCTCAGAAAAAAATGTAGACAGGAAGCGTATTCATTTGCCTCTTCATTCGCCTTTTCCAAAATTAATACGGCAGTCAGGTTTGATCATTCGAAAAAGCGTCCAACTGTAGTAAAATGTTGCCAACATTTTGAACAAGGGAGCACAGACGTCGGTTAGGCTGATCGGGAAGTCCAAATGTTGTACCATGTGAGTTCCACCTTTTCGACCAGCTGATTCAATATCTGGAGATAACCGATTTTCCGACGATGGTGACAGCGGTTCTCGAATGGCTTCGTGACCAAGAAGCGGATTTCTGTCGTTGAGCTGAAGGATCGGTAGAAGGTTCCGAACGTTATTTGCACAGGCTTGATGCCCATGTTGAAAAATAGCGGTATGTACCTGTGTCACACTGAATAGTAGTGCAGTATTTAATAGAAGTTACTCGGCCTGCCATAATAAAGTTTAACTTACTTTATGAATACTATTCTTGATGGATTAAATTAGCCAGGATCGCTAGCAATTCTTTTTGTTACTATGACCGTTTTCGACAGATCAACTCTGTCATCGTCGGATCTTGTAACAAGCATGTACAACTAATAAGCTTACAAGATCTGATGATGACAGCATATATCTGCCAAAATCGGTCATAATAATAAAAAGAATTGCTAGCGATCTTGTCTAACTTGATTCTTCAAGAATAATGTAAGATTCAGATCCTCCGCAACCTAACGAAGTGTCAAAGATATTCCACTTTTTGAAGTACCCTTGTACTTCTCATGAACTAATATAAAACGAAACTGTAAGGTTCCAGACACCTTCTGAAGTCTCACGCATCTATTATGTGTATGTGCACGGGATTCGAACCCGAATCTCCTGCTCACGAGGTGGATGCGCCAACCACTGCACCACCATGGCACAGTAACTTTACACAACAACGCATACTACCCTGGCAACCCTCAGTCCAAATTTCCATTCATGCGTCAGCCTACTTGTTATTCCACCTAAACTCGAATAGCATTGCAGAGGCTACCCATCTGTATAGGTATAGCATCTCAGCAGACGAGATCCGTCCCCCCTTCCGTTTGATGCTGAGTTGTTATTCCAAAACCGCTGGAGACCTTCTGCAATACTGTTCGAGTTTGGGGGAAACCCAAGTGGGCTGAAAATGAAGGTGTCCTACGACAGTGTGTGCGACAGTCCAAAGCCACTGTGCCAGGGTGGAAGAGTGGTTAGCGCATCTGCCTAGTGAGTAGGAGACCTGAGTTCGAATTCCAGCCTTGGTAACCATCTTCATTTGTCACTTCAGCCTGCATCTACACATAATACACACATCAAAAAATGTTTTGCATCACCCCGGTTCCCAGAACTCCTGAAGACAGACGTTGACTGTGGATATTGTATCACAGGCACAGTCCCTTTGACCAGAGATGTCACTAAACCCGTCCAAAGATGTGAACAACAATGCTTGAGCAGCGCCTATTAGACGGAGGGGGTCCGACAGCCGATAAGTTCCAGTCATTCCACCAAGAAGGAGGTACGCGCCTCGTGTTGTCTGTAGTTCAACCACGCCTACACGGTCAACACCGCGGTTCGCTCGCGTCCGCATTGCTACTTTTGCCAGGAAGGACTCTCAACAAGGGAAGTGTCCAGGCGTCTCGGAGTGAACCAAAGCGATGTTGTTTGAATATGGGGGGGGGGGGGGGGGGGAGATACAGAGAGACCGGAACTATCGATGACAAGTGTCGCTCAGGCTGCCCAAGGGCTACTACTGCAGTGATTGACTGCTACCTATGGATTATGGCTTGGAGGAACCCTGAAAGCAACGAAACCATGTTGACTGATGCTTTCCGTGCAGCCACAGGACGTCGTGTTACGACACAAGCTGTGTGCAATAGGTTGCAAGATGCGCAACTTCACTCCCGACGTTCATGGCGAGGTCCACCTTTGAAAGCTGGACACCACTCAGCGATGTACAGATGGGCCTAACAACATGCCGAATGGATCGCTCAGCATTGCATCACGTTCTCTTCACCGAGCAGTGTCGCATATGCCTTCAACCACATAATCGTCGGAGACGTGTTTGGAGGCAACCCGGTCAGGCTGAACGCCTTAGACACACTGTCCAGCGAGTACAGCAAGGTGGAGTTTCCCTGCTGTTTTAGGGTGGCGTTATGTGGTGCCGACGTACGCCGCTGGTGGTCATGGTAGGCGCAGTAACGACTTTAAGACACGTGAATGCCATCCTCCGACCGACAGTGCAACCATTTCGGCAGCATATTTGCGAAGCATTCGTCTTCGTGGACGACAATTCGCGCCCCCATCGTGCACATCTTGTGAATGACTTCCTTCAGGATAACGACATCGCTCGACTAGATTGTCCAGCATGTTCTCCAGACATGAACCCTATCGAACATGCCTGGGATAGACTGAAAATGGCTGTTTATGGACGACGTGACCCACCAACCACTCCGAGGGATCTACGCCGAATCGCCGTTGAGGAGTGGGACAATCTGGACCAACAGTGCCTTGATGAACTTGTGCATAGTATGCCACGACGAATTCAGGCATGCATCAGTGCAAGAGGACGTGCTACTGGGTATTAAAGGTACCAGTGTAAACAGCAATCGGTACCACCACCTCTGAAGGTCTCGCTGTGTTGTGGTACAACATGAAATTTGAGGTTTTCATGAGCAATAAAAAAGGCAGAAATGATGTTTATTTTGATCTCTATTCCAATTTTCTGTACAGGTTCCGGAACTGGTGGAACCGAGGTGATGCAAAACTTGTTTTGATATGTGTATAAACTGGTTTTTGTCTTATTGTATTCATTTCTAAATATTTTAATATTTATTAGATACAACATGAACATCCTTTTTATATTGAATGTAATGTACAGTACGTAAAATGGCTTGTTAGTTATAACACAGGGGTTGATGGCCGTCATCTTGTCAGGTTAACAAAATCAATAAATAAATAAAAATAAAATAAATAAATAATTCGACTGTGGGCTTCAATGAAAACGCATTCGCTTTTTGTTCAGCGTCGCAAATGATACCGAAGTGCGAATATCTTCGTACTAGCAGTTCCAAAACGAGTGATAATGCCACTGGAAGATGTGAATCAAGAGCCGTAAAGGAGGTAAAAAAAAATTGCAAAATTATTTAGACAAGATATCTGTATGGTGCTAAAAGCGGCAAATGACTTTAAGTAATGAAAAGTGTGAAGCCTTCCACGTGAGTGTAAAGGAAATCTGCTAAATTTACATTGCACTATAAATCACACAAGTCTAAAGGTTGTAAATTCAACTATATATTTAGGGATTACAATTACGAATAACTTTGAACTGGAACGATAAAGTAGACAATGTTGTGGGAAAAGCAAACCAAAGACAGCGATTTATTAGCAAAACATTTAGGAAATGCAACACGTCTATTAAAGAGGCTGCTTACACCATCCTTGACTACCCCCTTCTGCGGTAACCCCGTGCTGTGTGGAATTCGCGTCACATGGGACTGACGGATAGTACTGAAAACATTGAAAGTAGGACAGTTTTTTTTTTTTTTTGTATCATCGCGAAATAGATGTGCGAGAGTACGGTGGACATGATAAGTGAATTCGGGTGCCAGACATTAAAACAAAGTCGTTTTCCATTGCGACCGGATCTTCCGGTGAAAATTCAACTTCCAACTTTCTCCTCCGAATGCGAAAAAAAATGTAGGCGCCCAGCTGCGTATGGAGAAATGATCATCATAATAAAATAAGAGAAATCAGAGCTCGCACTACAAGATTTAAGTGCTCATTTTTGCAGCATGCCGTTCGAGAGTGGGGAAAGTAGGAAGATGGCTTGAAGGTGGTTCCGTGAACCATCCGAGGACACTTAATCGTCAGTTGCAGAGTAATGATATATATGTACATGTAGATGTGTAGACGTAAAGGAATACGAGACGCTGCGTCCCCTCCGAAGCCCAGCTCACTGAAATCGCAGCAGCGGAAAGGTTTTTTTTCCGCGCCGCGGATTGCTCCCAACAATTTCAGTGTCGGCGACGAATCCCTTTAGGCGAGTAATCACCGTAGGCGCAATAAAGTAGCGCTCTTAATCCGCGCAAGTTTATTTCCAGCGCGGCGGGTGTAAACCGCTCGGCGACACTCTCTCACGCCGAGGCGTGCGCTGCGTGCTGTATGTGCTGTTACGTGTTGTGTGGTCCACACGCGGCGAATTTGGGTGCCGGCCGCGAGTCGATACGACCGTTTCGCCGCCTCACATTGCACAGGCACGAGCGCAATCTGGCGACGCGGCTGCACAGCTTCCCAGCTCCGCCACGCAAAAAAAAAGGAGGGCTGAAGAGGGGTAAGGAGACGGGAAGTGAAACAAGGTGAAAAAGAAAAAAAGATATTTATGCGAGGTGACAATAAAAACGCCTGCTACAGGCGAAGATCGATGATGGGAAGGGGCAGGGGGGGCGGGGAGGGGACGGGGGGTGGGGGGAAGCTGTAAAATCGCGCTTCGGGGCGGACAAAGGACGGTGGCAGTAAAACAGAAGAAAGCCGGCGTTGGCAACATGGCGGCTGCACCTGGCGCCGGATGCTGCTGCCCCTCGGCCCGCATTTAGGGCACGGGCCCGTATTGTCGGCGGCCGTCGCTCCCTCTGCAAGCTAAAAGCTGCCACCGCCCTGCGTAAATAACGCGACGTGTCTGTTCCCT
Organism: Schistocerca cancellata; assembly: GCF_023864275.1. Lineage (NCBI taxonomy): Eukaryota > Metazoa > Arthropoda > Insecta > Orthoptera > Acrididae > Schistocerca > Schistocerca cancellata. The sequence continues at coordinate 19,918,077 of NC_064631.1, read as the reverse complement.
GGTGAGCGAGTCAGACGACGGCGCGTCCCGTGGCAGCGCAGCGTTATCTCCTGCCAAAGCACGCGTACCTAAACTACAGGCGTTGCACAGTCCAAGTGACGAAAGCATATTTTTCTTACGTTTTGCGAGATCGCCGCAATGGAGAGAAACAGCGAGCCAGGAGATGACGATTTTTAATTCCCTTTAATTCCAGAGTTAGATGGCTGACATTGTCTACCACAACTTACTATCATTGATGGAAAAAAATATATTCAAGTTAAGTTAGCACGTAATCTACGTAAGTGAATGTCCAGCAGTTGGGTGAAAAGAAGTAAAAAAGTGTTTTTTTAGTTTTAAATATTGATTAAAACAGTTTAATAAAACCACATGTTATTTAGAAAGGGTATTAGACAATGTTTTTAACCTGTGATTGAAAACATTTCATTTTAAAATAGCAGTCCTTTGTGGTATTCGGACAGACAGATAGACAAAGACAGAAACGCTACACGAAAATAGTATTAATCATTTTGACGGGACTTTAAAACATTGCCGGCCGCGGTGGCCGAGCGACAGCGACGGTCGCAGGCTCGAATCCTGCCTCGGGCATGGATGTGTGTCATGTCCTTAGGTTAGTTAGGTATAAGTAGTTCTAAGTTCTAGGGAACTGATGACCTCAAATGTTAAGTCCCATAGTGCTCAGAGCCTTTTAAAACATTGGTCTTTCGTCGCTTTTTTTTGTGTTATCAGTCTTCTGACTGGTTTGATGCGGCCCGCCACGAATTCCTCTCCTGTGCCAACCTCTTCATCTCAGAGTAGCACTCGCAACCTCCGTCCTCAGTTATTTGCTTGACGTATTCCAATCTCCGTCTTCCTCAACAGTTTTTGCCCTCTACAGCTCCCTCTAGTACAATTGAAGTCATTCTCTTATTTCTTAACAGATTCCCTATCATCCTGTCCCTTCTCCTTGTCAGTGTTTTCCACATGCGCCTTTCTTCTCCAATTCTGCGCAGAACCTCCTCATTCCTTACCTTATCAGTCCACCTAATTTTCAAAATTTTTCTGTTGCACCGCATCTCGAATGCTTCGAGTGTCTTCTTTACCGGTTTTCCCACAGTACATGCTTCACTACCGTACAATGTTGACCTCCAAACGTACATAATCAGAAATTTCTTCCTCAGATTAAGGCCTATGTTTGATCTAACAGACTTCTCTTTGCCAGGAATGCACTATTTGCAGTGCTAGTCTGCTTTTGATGCCATCCTTGCTTCATCCGTCATTGGTTATTTTGCCGCCTAGGTAACAGAATTCCTGAACTTCATCTATTTCGTCGTCATAAGTCCTGATGTTAAGTTTCTCGCTTTTCTCATTTCTGCTACTTGTCATTACTTTCATCTTTGTTCGATTTACTCTCCCTCTATATTCTGTACTAATTAGACCATTCCATTCAGCAGATCATGTAATTCTTCTTGACTTTCGCTCAAGATAGCAATGTCTTCAGCGAATCATTAACATCCTACGACCTCGAATTTTAATCCAACTTCTGAACCTTTGTTTTATTTCCATCACTGCTTCTTCGGTACGCAGATTGAACACTAGGGGTGAAAGACTACACGTATTACACCCTTGTTAATCCTTTCCTTCTTGGTCGTCCTCTCTTCAAATGTGTGTGAATTCCTAAGGGACCAAACTACTGAGGTCATCGGCCCCTAGACTTACACACTACTTAAACTAACTTATACTAATAACAACACACACACACACACAGACAGACAGACACACACACACACACATTCCCGAGGGAGGACTCGATCCTCCTGCGGGAGGGGCCGCGCAATCCGTGACATGGCGCCTCGAACCACGTGGCTACTACGCGCGGCCGCCCTCTCTTATTACTCCCTCTTGGCTCTTGTACGTATTGTATATTACATGTCTCTCCCTTTAGCTTACCCATATTTTTCTCAGAATTTCGAACATCCTTGCATTACTTTACATTGTCGAACGCTCAGGTCGACAAATCCTATGAACGTGTCTTGATATTTCTTTAGTCTCGCTTCCATTGTCAACCGAAACGTCATAATTGCCTCCGTGGTGCCTTTACCTTCCCTAAAAGCAAACTGGTCGTCATCTAACACATCCTCAAGTTTCTTTTTCATTCTTCTGTATATTATTCTTGTGAAAAAATTGCTTGCATGAGCTGTTAAGCCGATTGTGCGATATTTGTTTCACTTCTCAGCTCTTTCAGTTTTCGGAATTGTATGAATCATATTTTTTCGAAAATCAGATGGTATGTTGCCAGACTCATACATTCTACACACCAACGTGAACAGTCGCATTGTTGCCACTTCCCGCAGTGATTTTAGAAATTCTGATGGAATGTTATCTATTCCTTCTGCCTTATTAGGTCTTAAGTTCTGCAAAACTCCTTCAAATTATGATTCTAGTACTGGATCCCCCAGCTCTTCTACAAAGAGTCCGGTTTCTTCTTGTACCACATCAGACAAAGCTTCCCCCCTTATGGAGAGAGGTCTTCATTATACTCTTTCCACCTATCCGCTCTCTCCTCTGCATTTAACAGTGAATTCCCATTGCACTCCGTATGTTATCACTCTTGTTTTTAATTTCACAGAAGGTTGGTTTGACTTTTCTATATGCTGTATCAGTCTTTCAGTCGATCATTTCTTTTCCGATTTCATCACGTTTTAATAGAGCCGACTTTTCCCCGCACTTCCTATTTATTTCATTCCTCAGAGACTTTTATTTCTGTATTCCTGAACTTCCCTGAACATTTTTCTGCTTCTTTCTGTCACCGATGAACTCAAGTATTTCTTCTGTTACCCATGGTTTCTTCGCAGTTACCTTCTTTCTACCTATGTTTTTTTTCCAACTTTGTTAGCGTGTTACACACATTAAATGTCACGTAACCTCTACTTACTTTGCAAATGAAAGCATTGTTTGCACCTTTCTTTGAATCCTATGTGTATGTAGCTTTTCAGTCTCTTGAGTTATACGATCTCTAGGAGAATTTTTGTCTATAAACTTCAGCTTAGCTTCCTAGCACAAACGACTGGCTCCCTGCTCGCCCACGTGTTTCGACTTGTCGGCATGCCGCTTAACACACGCACTGTAAAAGTTCTGATACGAGTTCTAGTTTCTGCTTCACAAATCTAACATGAAACATTTTACATTAACTTCAAAATCAGTGAACTTCTCAGCTGTTCTACAATTCTCACTGCCTGACGTAGTTAAAAATGCTTGGATTGCTAGATTGTTAGATGACAAAACACATTCCAAAGTTTAACTTTGCTGTGTCAGGATTACAAAACACACAAAATATTACAAATCGGGTATACCTAATCAACCTACACATTAAATCTGATAGCAAATGCTTGGTACCTACATTCAAGGATCGGTACTGTTAGAATTAGCAAAATCCACATTGCGTTGCTGCATACTTAAAACTAAATATACAAAATTTCATTACCTTATAGAACTGTATTATGCTGCGTCCATAGGCCAACAGCTAAATTCTTGCAGCTAGCCACTAGTTTTAAGTCTTACATCCTACCTTCAACAGAATGTAACAGCAGCTGCTACTGCCCTCCACGCGCCCCTACTTACAATCGATTCTGCCACTCAGGCAACATCTTTGGTTCCGTGGTGTCAAAGATACAACCTCTTCTACATGTGATAACCATTTCATGTCATTTTACATAAAACATATTACAAAATCGAACTCCACGTACAAGTGGACCCCTCGCAACGTAATAATAAATTCATTAATACAAAAAGAGCTCGTAAATGCTTATATGTGATTCATACTGCCTGTAAAAAAGTCGAAGCCGGACAACAAGTGTACAACTAAGTACTGGTGCTAATAAATGCGTGTCCTGAGGTTGACCACAGGGTAAGGGTAAAGGTATGATAAAATAATAAACAAAACCTTACACAACTACAGTTGTCATTAGGCATAAACAAAAATGTAAGTACAGCGTAATACGTAATGTATAAAAACCTAACGATAAATAAAATAAGTTTATACCAACGACAAGTGGCGCTGTGGATGGATAATTTGAGATCTAATCTCCAAACAGCTGAAGTGAGGTCAATAGCATGTTAGCACGAAAGCTGTCAGCAAAAAAAAAATTGGCGAAGCGCATCATATGGCTCTAATTAGTAACTGGAGTACGTGGAGAGACAATTCTCAATTATTGGCGTTGGTACTGAGTTATTTTATTTGTCATTAGGTTTTTGTATGTTACTTATTATGCTACTTATGCTATCTGTCAACTACAGTTGTATAGGGCTTTGTTTTATTATTTCATAATAGTTTACCCCCATCCTGAGACCAACCTCAAAGTATGGAGGTCATTAGTTGGTTAGCTTCAGTTATAGCATAATGTATGCATTTGTTGTTTTGGCTTCTTTATACCATTTTTGCCCAGAAACAGTGAAACACATGAAAGCGTATCTGAGCTCTTATTATATCAGTGGATTCTCTATTGTATTACTTACAGCTCTTGGTTTTCTTAGAATATGCTGCATGCATCTTATTGCTGACACACGCTTATTTACAATAGTTATAAATATATACCATTTTTGTGTTCAAATTTTTACAATTTTTTGAACGTTTGGTCTTGATTTTAATATTCTTATCTGACTTCTACATATTTACGAGCTACCAGAATGCTGGAGTAACTTGGGTCAGCAACTTCTGTAAACAAATACATCGAACAACCAGTCCAAGTTGCACATAACTTCAGTAAATTAAAGGACACCAAACAAGTTTCGGGCCGAGACCCATTTTCAGACCAATGTAACAAAATCGAAAATGTTATTTTCGAAGATGTTAACAATACGTGTAATGTACATTCCCAGTATATACAGATAACATAAAAATAAAATATTTGCAACTTGGACTTGTTTTTCGTTCTATTGTTCCACTTATTTGTGGTACATTTTCATGTACAGCGTTAAAAAGACGGACACTAATTTTCTGAAAACGGTTAAGGAAATTAAATTTCTTGGCTGCTGATTATTTCCATACAAAGACAGTTTAAATTAAAAAATATTGAATGTATTAACAACGTATTAGAAAATATCTGTAACTAAGAATTCGTAAATGCAATGTGTGTGATGTGTAATTAGAAAAAACAAAAGATGGTTACATATGTCTTAATTACGAAATATTTCATGAATTTTATATTCAAATGATGCAGATGTAAGAGTTCAGAGAAAAGATAAAACTAAGAAAGGCCCACAGCAATATTTGAACCAGCGATATACTGCTTACCGGATTACCAGTCTCTTGTGCTACTGAGAGAGCCATGTCAACCATCATAAAAATAGCCTTAACTTTATTAAGTTAAAGGACCTCAAAAAGCTTCAAAGTTGGTTTTCTCAAGTATTTTTTAGAGTTGCTCAGAACTAATTTGGAAGATCGGTATTTGTGTTCTGAACTTCACTTACGATAAATATGAAACATTTGACATGAATGGGGGAAGGAAATACAGTAGAAGAAGAATGGGTAGCTTCGAGGAATGAAACAGTGAAGGCAGCAGAGGATCAAGTAGGTAAAAAGACGAGGGCTAGTAGAAACGCTTGGGTAACAGAAGAGACACTGAATTTAATTGATGAAAGGAGAAAATAAAAAAGTGCAGTAAGTGAAGCAGGCAAAAAGGAATACAAACGTCTCAAAAATGAGATCGACAGGAAGTGCAAAATGGCTAAGCAGGGATGGCTAGAGGATAAATGTAAGGATGTAGAGGCTTATCTCACGAGGGGTAAGATAGATACTGGCTACAGGAAAATTAAAGAGACCTTTGGAGAAAAGAGAGCCACTTGTATGAATATCAAGAGCTCAGGTGGAAACCCAGTTCTAAGCAAAGAAGGGAAAGCAGAAAGGTGGAAGGAGTATATAGAGGGTCTATACAGGGGCGATGTTCTTGAGGACAATATTATGGAAATGGAAGAGGAGGTAGATGAAGAAATGGGAGATATGATACTGTGTGAAGAGTTTGACAGAGCACTGAAAGACCTGAGTCGAAACAAGGCCCCGGGAGTAGACAACATTTCATTGGAACTACTGACGGCCTTGGGAGAGCCAGTCCTGACATACCTCTACCATCTGGTGAGCAAGGCGAAATTCCCTCAGACTTCAAGAAGAATATAATAATTCCAATCCCAAAGAAAGCAGGTATTGACAGATTTGAAAACTGCTGAACTATCAGTTTAATAAGTCACTGCTGCAAAATACTAACGTGAATTCTTTACAGACGGATGGAAAACTGGTAGAAGCTGACCTCGGGGAAGATCAGTTTGCATTCAGTAGAAGTGTTGGAACACGTGAGGCAATACTGACCCTACGACTTATCTTAGAAGAAAGATTAAGAAAAGGCAAACCTACGTTTCTAGCATTTGTAGACTTAGAGAGAGCTGTTGACAACGTTGACTGGAATACTCTCTTTCAAATTCTGTAAGTGACAGGGGTAAAATACAGGGAGCGAAAGGCTATTTACAATTTGTACAGAAACCAGATGGTAGTTATAAGAGTCGTGGGACATGAAAAGGAAGCAGTGGTTGGGAAGGTAGTGGGACAGGGTTGTAACCTCTCCCCGATGTTATTCAATCTGTATATTGAGCAAGCAGTAAAGGAAACAAAAGAAAAATTCGGAGTAGGTATTAAAATCCAAGGAGCAGAAATAAAAATGTTGAGGTTCGCCGATGACATTGTAATTCTGTCAGACACAGGAAGGGACTTGGAAGAGCAATTGAGCGGAATGGACAGTGTCTTGAAAAGGAGGATATAAGATGAACATCAACAAAAGCAAAACGAGGATAATGGAACATAGTCGAATTAATTCGGGTGATTCTGAGGGAATTAGATTAGGAAATGAGACACTTTGAGCAGTATAAGAGGTTTGCTATTTGGGGAGCAAAGTAACTGATGATGGTCGAAGTAGAGAGGATATAAAATGTAGACTGGCAATGGCAAGGTAAGCGTTTCTGAAGAAGAGAAATTTGTTAACATCGAGTATAGATTGAAGTGTCAGAAAGTCGTTTCTAAAAGTATTTGTATGGAGTGAAGCCATGTATGGAAGTGAAACATGGATGATAAATAGTTTGGACAAGAAGAGAATAGAAGCTTTCGAAATGTGGTGCTACAGAAGAATGCTGAAGATTAGATGGGTAGATCACATAACTAATGAGGAGATATTGAATAGAAATGGGGAGAAGAGGAGTTTGTGGCACAACTTGACAAGAAGAAGGGATCGGTTGGTAGGACATGTTCTGAGGCATCAAGGGATCACAAGTTTAGCATTGGAGGGCAGCGTAGAGGGTAAAAATCGTAGAAGGAGGCCAAGAGATGAATACACTAAGCAGAGTCAGAAGGATGTAGGTTGCAGTAAGTACTGGGAGATGAAGAAGCTTGCACAGGATAGAGTAGCAGGGAGAGCTGCATCAAAATAGTCTGAGGACTGAAGACAAGAACAACAACAACATTTTTTTTTATTTTTCTTGTAGAGAAACAGTAGTTTTCGGAGGTCAAGATGAATGTGACACCCTGTCTAGGGAAGAAACAGGGCCGAAGAACATAATGAGGACGTGCAGTGTGGCAGTAACGTCACGCCCGCTTTGACATTCGCCTGCTCCACTCGGATGCTAAGCAGTGGGAGAGCTACAGGCTAGTGCCCGCTGCCTCAGCCGGTTGAGAGATCCGTGTCCGCTCGACTGCGCTCCGCGACGGCAAGTTGTGCCGAGCGCCTGCTGAGGACGGCGGCGGCGAGTAGTCCGAAACTTGGCGGACCGCTGGGACGGGGCGGAGACCCTGCTGCAGCTGCTAGCAAGAAGCGGTCGCCGCTGCCCAACTTGCGCAGGCGTCACTGCGCAGGTGTCCGCAACTTGGGGACGTGACGTACAGCAGGAGCAGCGAGGTAGGGACTGCCCGTAGCACGCGCAGCCCGTTCTCAGTCGTACCTCAGCCACACGTCGCGCCACAGTGACATCACGTATCCATCTACATCCGGACTCATCTGCACATTGTACGAAAGGTAGCCGCACAGTTGAGATTGACTGTGCAACAAATTTTCATCGAATATTTCTAAATTACCAGAATGAGATTTTCACTCTACAGCGGAGTGTGCGCTGATATGAAACTTCCTGGCAGATTGAAACTGTGTGCCGGACCGAGACTCGAACTCGGGACCTTTGCCTTTCGTGGGCAAGTGCTCTACCAACTGAGCTACCGAAGCACGACTCACGCCCGGTACTCACAGCTTTACTTCCGCCAGTACCTCGTCTCCTGCTTTCCGAACTTCACAGAAGCTCTCCTGCGAACCTTGCAGAACTAGCACTCCTGCAAGAAAGGATATTGCGGAGACATGGCTTAGCCACAGCCTGGGGGATCTTTCCAAAATGACATTTTCTCTCTGAAGCGGAGTGTGCGCTGATATGAAACTTCCTGCCGGCCGGAGTGGCCGAGCGGTTCTAGGCGCTACAGTCTGGAACCGAGCAACCGCTACGGTCGCAGGTTCGAATCCTGCCTCGGGCATGGATGTGTGTGATGTCCTTAGGTTAGTTAGGTTTAATTAGTTCTAGGCGACTGGTGACCTCAGAAGTTAAGTCACATAGTGCTCAGAGCCATTTGAACCATTTGAAACTTCCAGGCGGCGTAAAACTGTGTGCCGGACAGAGACTCGAACTCGGGACCTTTGCCTTTCGCGGACAAGTGCTCTACCATCTGAGCTACCCAAGCACGTCTCGTTCTCACAGCTTTACTTCCGCTGGTACCTCGTCTCCAACATTCATTTCTAAATTACTTATACTTACCATTTACACATTTATGTGTACGTACACAAACGGAAAAAAATCGCAACATAAAACATAATGTAACTGAAATTTCGGGAATAAATTTATCTAGGTGATATATGAAAGCGACTAACATTGTAAGACTAGAATTAACGTAAGCGCGAGATAAGTCATTAGAAATGTGAAATACTGGTGTAACCGGTGTAGCCACCAGAATGACTACAAACATTTTGACCTACATGCATTGTGTAGCAAAGGTGGCTGATGTCAGTTTGTGGACTGGAGCTCCATGCTTGTTACACTTGGTCAGTCAATACAGGGACGGTTAATGATGTTTGTGTATGACGTTTGATTTGCCGTCCGATGATGTCCCATATGTCCTCGATTGGACAGGTGATCGAGCAGGCCGACGTAACATGTCGACAAACTGTAGAGTATGTTGGGTGACAACAGCTATATGTAGTCAGGCGTTATCCTGTTGGAAAACAACCTCTGAAATGCTGTTCACGACGGGCATCACGACAGGACGAATTACCAGACTGACGTACTACTTTGCAGTCAGGGTGCATGGGACAACCACGAGAGTGCTCCTGTTATTATACGAAAGTGCACCAAACACCGTAATACCAGGATGTAGGTCCAGGTCCCAGCATGCATACAGGTTAGTTGCAGGCCCTTAAGGGGCTCCGGAACGCCCTATACTTGCAATGTTAAAATAACGCTTATAAATTACATCTTTCCTCGCAAAGTATTTGAGGTAGGAAGTTGAACTTTTTACAGATTATTTATTGGAATATGGGCTACAACTTAACACAGGGGTTTTACAAAATTTTAGTTCAGTTATTAAAGATGATTTTTTTCAATTGTAATGAAAATTCACAACATTTTTTTGCAATTTTTTATTTATATGTTCATAAATATACAGTTTTTTTTGGAAAAAGGCTGTGTTAAATTATGCAGAACGTACTGTGTAACATTTACTGAAAGTTTGAAACAAATATGTTTGGAAGATCCTTAGAAAACATGTAATTAGTATGAGAAAATAAAAGTTTTGGGAATCGAGCGACAAAGATTGGATTAACTTTTTAGTGCATTCCAGGTCCATAGGATGGATTATCTTCATCCTCTGCAAACTCCTCCTCCAGCTTCCTCTTGTTCCACCTCCTGTTTACTCTTGCTTGTATTTCTAGACTCTTTACAGCCCTGTCTGCAGCCCGAAGGCGTTCCTTGTCTAAAGCAAGCATCGCTCGTTGTTGCGTTCATAGATTTTGCTACCATTTTCTTCAGTTGCAGTTACTGCAACACTGTTCCAAAAGGTGGTCATGTATGAACACTTATCACATTTCAGTTGTATTTCACTAGCAAGTCCTACGTGCTTTATTATGGAGAATTGCAGACCAACTTCACTACAATGAATACATCTTACACAGTTTGAAAAATTTCCTTTGAGAACCGACATATCAAATATTTCATTCACATCCGATTCGCCCATAAAACATTCATAGTTTTCACTCATTGAACCAAGCTTCTTCTTTGAAGTATTTTCTTTCCCACTTTGACTGCTATGGGCAGGTGTACTTGAGAGGTTAGGTTCACTCACTTGGTTATCGTCTTTATTGTTTACAGTAGTAACACATACCTTTGGCTTTCCAACATTTCTCCTTTTCTTAAAAGCCTTCAGAGGATTTCTAATAACTTTACTTTTACTCATTATTATACTTCAACAAAACAGGGACTCAAGAAACAGAATAAATTACGAATATTTTCGAGATAACGACAGAGAAAATAAACATGAAACAATCGACAATCACACCAGCGATATATATTGAACCATCACAAGTTAGCCACAACACATACTTTATCTCACATCACTAAAATGTACCTGATGAACACGGACGTTAATAATAACACCATTTGACAGCAGTTTAACAGCGCCACAGTGGGTCACGCCCATGTAGAACACATTTCAAAAAAAATTTAAAAATAGTTGTAGTCTTCGGAATTGAATAAATTATATATCTATTAAAAGGTAATAGTCTTCAGATTCAGAAAACGCAAAAAAGTAAAAATTGAACTTTTCATGATTTTGAGCCTTTCCGGAGCCCCTTAACTGGCCTCCTCCTAACCAATACAAGGCCATCACTGGCACCGAGGCAGAATCAACTTCCATCAGAAAACAGACAGACCTCCATCCTGTCCTCCAATGCGGTCTCGCTTGACACCACTAAAGTCGCACATGGCGGTCGTTTGGAATCAGTGGAAAGCACGCTACAGAGCGTCTGATTCGGAGCTGTCATTGAAGTAACCGACTTGTGACATTTAGTGCTGCCAACTGCTGCTCAGATTGCTGCTGCAGATCCTGTACGGTGATGCAGAGGCATACGCAGTACACGGTGGTGTTCCGTCACGGTAGTGCAGCGTGCTCGTCCGGAGCCCAGCCTTCTTGCCACCGTACGTTCTCGAGACAACCACTGCCAGCAATCATGTATAATGGCTGCATTTCTGCCACGTCTTTCTGCAGTGTTGCAGAAGGAAAATCAAGCTTCTCGTAGCCCTGTTACAGGACATCGTTTACACTCAGTGAGGAGCTGATAACAGCGTCTCTATCACCTTAAAAGCATTCTCGACTAGCATTACACCTACCGACTTTTATTTATGTCACACAATTTTCTTTTTCGTCAGAATATATAAAAATTCAGCCTGAGTATGTTTGTGCTCGCAAAACTCGAAAAGCAGTCTATCAATCGACTTGCAGTTTTAACATACTGTTGCATTCTAATAGACAGGTGTTGTTATATACCTGTTTGCTAAATTTATATACGAGGTTCACTCCAAAAGAAATGCACACTATTTTTTTAAAATCCATCTTTTATTCTACATGTTTGACAGCTTTACAGTGTGTAGATACAGCCTTTAGCAGCAATATTTTCGATTCTCCACATAATTTCCATCCCTCTCAACTGCCTTACGCCATCTTGGAAACAGTGCCTGTATACCCACACGGTAAAATTCTGGACCAACCTGTTGTAGCCACTGTTTGGGAGCGTGCACAAGGGAGTCATCATCTTCAAATCTTGTTCCACGAAGAAGGTCTTTCAGTTTCCCAAAGAGATGATAGTCACATGGAGCCAGGTCAGGACTGTAAGGCGGGTGTTTCAGTGTTGTCCATCCGAGTTTTGTGATCGTTTCCATGATTTTTTGACATCCTGCTTTTGCCGATGTAGTCGAAGACGACTCCGTAGAGTTTGAAGTTTCTTCAGTGTCTTCACATATCCATCAGAATTTATGGTGGTTCCACTTGGTATGATGCCCACAAGCGAGAGTCCTTCGGAATCTAAAAACACCGTAGCCATAACTTTTCCAGCAGAAGGTGTGGTTTTGAAATTTTTTTTCTTGGGTGAATTTACACGATGCCACCCCATTGATTGCCTCTTCATCTCTGGTGAAAAATGATAGAGCCATGTTTCACCACCTGTCACAATTCTTCCAAGAAATTCATCTCCACCATTCTCGTACTGTTCCAAATGTTCGCTGCATACCATTTTTCTTGTTTCTTTGCGAGCCACTGTCAACATCCTGGGAACCCACCTGGCACAAACCTTTTTTAACGCCAACACTTTCAGTATTCTGTAAACACTTCCTTCCCCTACCCCAGCGTAGCATGACAATTCGTTCACTGTGATGCGTCTGTCAGCAATCACCAATTCGTTAACTCTCTGCACATTGTCGAAAGTGTGTGCAATACGAGGCCTGTCGCTGCGAGGATAATCCTCAATATTACCGTGCCCGCTTTCATCACGTAACCTGCTTGCCCACCGACTAACTGTACTGCGATCGACAGCAGCGTCTCCATACACCTTTCTCAACCTCTTATGGATGTTTCCCACTGTTTCGTTTTCACAGCACAGGAATTCTATGACAGCACGTTGCTTCTCTGACGAACGTCAAATGTAGCAGCAATCTTGAAGACATGCTGTGGCGGCGCCACTAACGGGAACAGGTTGAACTATGTTTGAAAACAAGCGGGAAGGATGAATCTATACACTGTAAAACTTCCACACATGCAGGATGAAAACTGTATTTTTACAAAAATTGGGTGCATTTCCTTTGGAGTGACCCTCGTAACTTTAAAATAAATGTGTAATGTATGAAGGGGAAAAGTTGTAACCAAAAATATCGGAAAGGTCTTAATCGATTTGAAATTTTTACACGTTACTCTAATGAACGTTCGGACAGAAATAGATCATATTTTACACAGTGCTGTTTTAAAATCCAGATACAGAATCTGTATTTCAAAAACAATAAACAAGTCTTAAGGTCAGAAAGAGGGGACATTTAGTGGAAACGAGGAGATGAACAGAGGGGGCAAGGAGGGCTAACAGGTGATGGCCAGAGACAGGGGTAGAAGGAGATCAGGATGTGTGTTCTCATTTCTTTCTTCTCAATTTAAGCAAACTGAACCACACCAACGCGTGTCTGTGTACAGTGAACATCCTGATAAAATTTCTCGCCAAATTATCTTGTTCAAAAATGGTTCAAATGGCTCTGAGCACTATGGGACTTAACATCTGAGCTCATCAGTCCCCTAGAACTTTGAACTACTTAAACCTAACTAAACTAAGGACATCACACACCCGAGGCAGGATTCGAACCTGCGACCGTAGCGGTCGCGCGGTTCCAGACTGAAGCGCCTAGAACCGCTCGGCCACTCTGGCCGACTATCTTATTCAATGTTTATGGTGTTATATCTAATGAATTATGTGTCGTACAATAGTACAACTTTGCAGTTACGTTGAGTGATATATCTAGATAGTGTCCGCAGAGTGTGTTACAGACAGAATCGGTAGTAAAGAAGTAAGAAATTAAAGCGTCTTGTCTGATGCCTATGTTTAGCTGTATGAACAACGAAAATATAGTAATCTATCAACTGTTTTCCTTTCATCATTTTAGGGGAGATGTCTCCGAGAAAAGTTTCGTGAAGGTTCAAAATTATGTGCAAAGCTGGTTGGAAATCGCTAAGTGTTCTCATTCTCAAATACTGGGTGAGTAAAGTCTGGATATTTGCGCTCTGTCACTGAACGCTTCCTCAAGATAAACACAAAGTTTCTAGCTGTAATAGTGGCCTTATTGTGTTGAACCTTTAACATAAGATTATATCTATTACCAGATTATGAAATAATTTCAAATTCCGTCAATAACCACACGAAATACAGAAACTTTTGCTGACGCTGGGAGCCGCTAGATGGGCAACCAGCAACTGGTAATGGGTTCCGGGATAGTCGTTTATTGTTGGTGACTTGGCTTCATGTTGTTTGACCTTTTCGAATCTTCATCAACGGGGCAAGCTGGTACGAAGTGGGGTCTGTTGTAGCAATTGACAAAGACAGAGAAGCACAGTTAATCTACTGATCACAGTCCGCGTACTGAAATGAAAAGAGGTGTACATTTGAACTGACGAGCCAGCTGATCAACCAAGGTTGTTGGGTTACTGGTCACAACAATTTTTTCAAGAGCGATAGCGTCAAGATGTGTTTCACTGTTCAACTTCAGGTATAGTTTGCAACACTACCGCGATTTCATTCTTCTTATGGATATTAAGGTACAGCTTAATTTAAGTAATTATTTGATACTTTTTTCCAATTTTTAGAATTGCGGAGGACAGTTATAAAAAATCGCATGCTACTAACAGTCCAGCTTACACTATGACTGTGTATAGGAAGTTAAAAGAAAGACGGTACAATGATTCAGCTGCTGGTCATAAGTCACACATTTCTGTACTCGGTGGTAAGCGACGCCTTAGGTGATGTAAAAAGCGACTGCATTAGACAGTGGGTGACTGGAAACGAGATTTTTGGAATGAGGAATCACGCTACACCCTGTGGTAATCCGATGTCTTGTCAGAACAACAAATTTTTTGTAATAATAACTCAATTTCACTTAATACATCGAAGCCGGATACCAGTGTAGGAAAGAAGGACAATTTATTTATTTAACTGATCACATGTGCACTCCCACAAAATAAATCCCTATATCCAATTTGGTGAGATCTACGAAATGAATGAATGTATGGTCGTCTGCTAACTGCAGATAGTGAATGTGCAATATATGATCATCTTTGAGACGGTCCTTTGGTCACCTTTGGTGGAACCAAAGAGATGAAATTTACCTGAGCTTTGAGCGCCTGAAATGTGGCTGACCAATACGGTAGCAAGGTGCTCCCCCACCTCGGTGGAGGTGCGAAATGACCTGAAGAACGGCCATGTTTCAGCACTCTGGCGCTGGATCTTGTGTTGGTAAGACCTGTCTTGGGTGTGCTCCATAAAGACAAAAGAGTGGAGAGATGGTATGCATGTGAAATACTTAAGAGTAATTTGGAATAATTATTTCTCTATTTCAGGAACTTTTGGGGGGAGAATTAAATGACAGGCAGGTAATATTAAAGGGATCGTAGTAATCTTTGGAAGTGACCAACAGTCACAATGAAACCACCTGTAGCAGTAAGTTGAAATACTTGTGCGAGTGCTAGTACTAAGTTGAAATACTTCCGAGTGCTAAAGTTAAGCTGAATTACTGGCGTTTGTACTATAAGTTGGAAATATTTAAGAAATGCCGTGTGCAGGACTTGAAATTAGACGCTAGCACTTTCACGTGGTAAGTACCGTGTGAGTCTCAATCAGTGTATGAGACAAAGGGTAAAAAGAAGTACTCGTCCATGGTATCAGTTGAGGACTCATGTGTGTGACTAATATGATCTTAGTATTACTTTATGTGTTATGTTTCCGTGTGACGCTGGATTCAAACTCTAATACTCTGAGAGAGAAGCAAGGTGAGTCAGCCGTCTATCCAGCAACGCCACTTGGCTTGCATTGCACAGGAAGACGTGCATATATCCTCCAGAGTTCATAGTAGGAAAGAAAAGCTACGAAGTGGGGCAGTGTCGTGTGAAACTGGGATGAATACTAATTGAAGCGGGAAAGCTGAAAGTGAAGTAATTCTAACGTTGTGACTATTCTTTGTGGTGTATTGTATGTTGCCAGTGTGATGTATTTCACGTAATTTAAGTACGTGTGGTTT
Organism: Schistocerca cancellata; assembly: GCF_023864275.1. NCBI lineage: Eukaryota > Metazoa > Arthropoda > Insecta > Orthoptera > Acrididae > Schistocerca > Schistocerca cancellata. The sequence goes on along the minus strand of NC_064631.1, from coordinate 19,902,219 downwards.
GCATGGGAGAGCAGCAAGATAGGTTCAGAGGCAGTGGGTTATGCATGTTCCTTTTTGTACCGCTCGGTCTGGAGGAAATTTTCGTGATGATGGGTGTGAGATATAGCAAAAGATCCACCATCCTATCCAGAAAGTACACTATAGCGTTAGATAATTACGAGAGCATAAGATAGAGAATCACCAATGTAAAGCCATGCCCACTGGGCGGAGTTTCTCATGAGTAATTGTAGTATAAAATGTAATGGTGTGTTTAGGTTATCTGTGAATCATAATAGAATTTATCTGAAATAAAGAGGGTAGTGAAAGGAAAAAGATTGGTGGCCTTGTCCTTCGAATAGTGTGTAGTCATGATATCCAGAATTTATAACGTGTTCGCCATTCATATTCAGTGCGATCGCTACAAGTTGATCAAAGCCGTTGGGTGAGGAAGAAAATGTGGTATTGCCAGAGCGTAGTGAACAATCAGAGTTGTGTAAATTTCTAATAGTCAGATGTGCATTATTCGTTGCCGTTGCGTAATATTCAAACAGGAGAATAATTTGTAGCTTAATTGTGGGTACTAGAGCTCGTAATCAGTTATTGGTGTTAGTCGTGAAATAAGAATAAATCCACTCGCTTGGCAGACCACTCATCTTGCAGGCCTGACTGCTTGATGCCACAGTATGAGCAAGGCATGGAGGTGCCTCTCACCATGACACAAATCTGTTCTACGAGGTGCATTCTAGTTCTAAGGCCTCCGATTTTTTTTCTCTGGACTGGAAAGAGATAGAAACATGCGCATTGTTTTAAAATGAGGCCGCGTTTATTGTCAATACGTCCCAGAGATGGCAGCACCGTACGGCAGATGGCATTTTACCGCCAGCGGCGAGAATGAGAACTATTTTAAATACTTAAAATGGCGACGTTTTCCTTACTTGAACAGCGTGCAATCATTCGTTTTCTGAATTTGCGTGGTGTGAAACCAATTGAAATTCATCGACAGTTGAAGGAGACATGTGGTGATGGAGTTATGGATGTGTCGAAAGTGCGTTTGTGGGTGCGACAGTTTAATGAAGGCAGAAGATCGTGTGACAACAAACCGAAACAACCTCGGGCTCGCACAAGCTGGTCTGACGACATGATCGAGAAAGTGGAGAGAATTGTTTTGGGGGATCGCCGAATGACTCTTGAGCAGATCGTCTCCAGAGTTGGCATTTCTGTGGGTTCTGTGCACACAATCCTGCATGACGACCTGAAAATGCGAAAAGTGTCATCCAGGTGGGTGCCACGAATGCTGACGGACGACCACACGGCTGCCCGTGTGGCATGTTGCCAAGCAATGTTGACGCGCAACGACAGCATGAATGGGACTTTCTTTTCGTCGGTTGTGACAATGTATGAGACGTGAATGCCATTTTTCAATCCAGAAACAAAGCGCCAGTCACCTCAATGGAAGCACACAGATTCACCACCACCAAAAAAAATTTCGGGTAACCGCCAGTGCTGAAAAAATGATGGTGTCCATGTTCTGGGACAGCAAGGGCGTAATCCTTACCCATTGCGTTCCAAAGGACACTACGGTAACAGGTGCATCCTACGAAAATGTTTTGAAGAATAAATTCCTTCCTGCACTGCAACAAAAACGCCCGGCAAGGGCTGCGCGTGTGCTGTTTCACCAAGACAACGCACCCGCACATCGAGCTAACGTTACGCAACAGTTTCTTCGTGATAACAACTTTGAAGTGATTCCTCATGCTCCCTACTCACCTGACCTGGCTCCTAGTGACTTTTGGCTTTTTCCAACAATGAAAGACACTCTCCGTGGCCGCACATTCACCAGCCGTGCTGCCATTGCTTCAGCGATTTTCCAGAGGTCAAAACAGACTCCTAAAGAAGCCTTCGCCGCTGCCATGGAATCATGGCGTCAGCGTTGTGAAAAATGTGTACGTCTGCAGGGCGATTACGTCGAGAAGTAACGCGAGTTTCATCGATTTCGGGTGAGTAGTTAATAAGAAAAAAATTCGGAGGCCTTAGAAATTGAATGCACCTCGTACTGCAAGCTATTTGCTTTCCATATTTTGCGAGATGTCAGAACACACAAAAAAGAAAATTTTACTGTTAAGGTTGGGCTTTAAAATTTGATGTGTTCCACAGTAGTGAAGATGAACAGGGGCTCGTAGCTCTTAAGACATGTATCTTCCAGCCCATGGTTACTAGACTTTTCTACTTCGAATGATCTTTTCTCCCATATCCCTAGATACTGGCCGTGCCTTTGCGACACCCTGTATAAAAGTGCAGCAGTCGTGTACCACTCCTCATTTTCGCCCCCGGTGTCACGGCGAATACTGACGAGGGAGTGTGAGTTCCGGAGTCTGGCGCAAGACGAGGGAACTGCGGAGGGTTGCGATGCGTCGAGTCGTGTAGTGGGGTGGGGGAGTGCGTCGAGACGCAGATTAGCCAAGTTTGTCCCTCCGAGCCGCCTTAATAATCGACCGAGCAACTCCGGCAGCCGTCGCGGACCGCTCGCTGGACGCGCTTCCTCCGCTGCCTGCTCTGCGAACACTCGGCCCTTCCTCAGCACGTTCCTGCCTGTGTCGCTGCAGACTCGTAGTTCCCAACCTACAGTTCATCTTCTGATAAAAAGAGGACATACGAAATTGCACCAAAGGAAGCAGGCAGAAGGGACTATAGAAGGGTAAAATATGAGAATAACAGAAAGTGGAAACTGGCAAAGCAGGAATCAGTCAATGCCTTCTCTGTACGATAGCAATGGAGGTACTATCGAAGACAGTTCTACCAAATCAGAGTTACTAAACACAGCCTTCCGAAATGCCTTCACAAAAGAAGACGAAGTAAATATTTTAGAATTCGAATCGAGAACACCTGCTAACATGAGTAAGGTAGAAGTAAATATCCTCGGAGTAGTGAAGCAACTCAAATCACTTAGTAAAAGCAAGTCTTCTGGTCCAGACTGTGTACCAATTAGGTTCCTTTCCGAATATGCTGATGCATTCGCTCCATACCTAACGATCATATACAACCGTTCGCTAGACGAAAGATCCGTACCCAAAGACTGGAAAGCTGCACAGGTCACACCAAGATTCAAGAAAGGTAGTAGGAGTAATCCACTAAATTACAGGCCCATATCGATAACGTCGATATGCAGCAGGATTTTAGAAAATAAATTGTATTCGAACATTATGAATTACCTCGAAGGAAACGGTCTATTGACACACAGTCAACATGGGTTTAGAAAACATCGTTCCTGTGAAACACAACTAGCTCTTTATTCACATGAAGTGCTGAGTGCTATTGACAAGGGATTTCAGTTCGATTCCGTATTCCTGGATTTTCGGAAGGCGTTTGACTCTGTACCACACAAGCGGCTCGTAGTGAAATTGCGTGCTTATGGAATATCGTCTCAGTTATGTGACTGTATTCGTGATTTCCTATCAGAGAGGTCACAGTTCGTAGTAATTGACGGAAAGTCATCGAGTAAAACAGAAGTGATTTCAGGCGTTCCCCAAAGTAGTATTATAGGCTCTTTGCTGTTCGTTATCTATGTAAACGATTTGGGAGACAATCTGAGCAGCGGTCTTCGGTTGTTTGCTGATGAGGCTGTCATTTATCGACTAATAAAGTCAGCAGAAGATAAAAAAACTGCAAAACGATTTAGAAAAAATATCTTAATGGGGCGAAAATTGGCAGTTGACCCTAAATAACGAAAAGTGTGAGGTCATCCACATGAGCGTTAAAAGGAACTCGTTAAACTTCGGTTACACGATAAATCAGTCTAATCTAAAAGCCGTAAATTCAACTAAATACCTATGAATTACAATTACGAACAACTTCAATTGGAAAGAACACACAGAAAATGTTGTGGGGAAGGCTAACCAAAGGCTGCGTTTTATCGGCAGGACACTTGGAAAACGTAACAGACCTACTAAGGAGACTGCCTACACTACGCTTGTCCGTCCTCTTTTAGAATACTGCTGCCCCGTGTGGGATCCTTACCACATAGGACTGACGGAGTACATCTAAAAAGTTCTAAGAAAGGCTGCATGTTTTGCATTATAGGGAAATATGGGAGAGAGTGTCACAGAAATGATGCAGGATTTGGGCTGTAAATCGTTAAAAGAAGGCGTTTTTCGTTGCGACGGAATCTTCTCACGAAATCCCAATCACCAACTTTCTCTTCCGAATGCGAAAAATTTTGTTGACACCGACCTACATAGGGAGAAACGACCACCACGATAAAATAAGGGAAATCAGAGCTCGTACGGAAAGATATAGGTGTTCATTCTTTCCGCGCGCTATACGAGATTGGAATAATAGAGAATTGTGAAAGTGGTTCAATGCACCCTCTGCCAGGCACTTAAATGTGATTGGCAGAGTTTCCATGTGGATGTAGATGTAGAGGAATGGCTAGACGAGAATATAAAACTGTAACTGGGTGCACGACTATTGGAAAAATGCGCCGTATAGAAAAATTAAAGAGACGCCTGGAGAAAAGAGAAGAACCGAGAAAAAGAGAGAAAAGGAAAGGAATATACAGAAGTGTTACACAAAGTAAATGAATGTGGAAACAATATTACGGAAAGAGAAGACAGAGTAGATGAAAGTGACATGGGAGATATGATACTGCGAGAAGAATTTGAGGGAATACTGAAGGACCTCAGTGGAAACAAAGTCGTCGACGGCATTCCTTCAGAATCAGTGACGTGCTTCGGAGATAGAAGTACCGGGTGACAATTGTTGAACTACATGAAATAAAGTCGTCATAACTTCTGAACAGTTTGCATTAGAACGTTCAAACTGCACTGTTCGCCGCGAGGCTTGATGATAATTAGTATACGTATGTATCGCTTGGTTTATCGACGAAGCCCACTTTCATTTGGATGAGTTCGTCAACAAGCAAAATTGGCCCTCGATCGATCGAAAATTGGCCCCTCGATCGAAAAGTCTCTCAGCCCTCAACGGGTGACTGCGTGGTGTGCAATTTCCAGTCACGGAATGAGCAGTGCGATATTCCTTGATGGGATGGTGACCACGGAACCGTATGTGAAAGTTTTGGAAGATGATGTCATCCCCATTAACCAAAGTGACGCTGACTTCGACAATATGTGGTTCATGCAAGACGCATCTCGACCCCATCACAGCAGGAGAATGTTTAATGTCCTGGAGGAACACTTTGGGGACCGCATTCTGGCTCTGGGGTACCCAGAGGCCTCTGGTATGGGCTTCGATTGGCCGCCATATTGTCCGGATCTGAGCGCATGCGACTCCTTTTTGTGGGGCCATATTAAAGACAGGGTGTACAGCAACAGCCCCAAAACCACTGCAGAGCTGAAAACTGCCATTCGGTAGGTCACTAAGAGCATCGATGTTCCGACACTTCAGCGAGTCATGCAGAATTTCGCTTTTCGTATGCGCCACATCATCGCCAGTGATGGCAGGCAAGTCTAACACATCATAACCTAAATCCGATTATCTCTAGTGACGTTTATATGTTGTTCATATAGTTGAATAATTGTCACCCCATATTTCCCCTGGTGGGCAAGACACGCTATCTCATTAAAGGTATCCGGATGCCTGTTAGCGGACATTAAAATGAGGTGTCGCCACCCAGTGTCTCCATGACTCTGTCGGGGACACTTCTGATGAGGTACTGAATGTCTGTGACGAGATGGCAGCTAATTCTTCCTACAAATTCCAAACCAGAGAATGTAGTGATGCTGTGTGCTGGCGTCTGGAGCGAAGTCGACGTTCTAAATCATCCCAAAATGTCTCTGATCGGGATTCTCGGCAGGCAAGTTCATTTGAGGAGTACGAGTATTATTATTCGCGAACCATTGCCTAACATATGCTTCTTGATAACGGGTTGCGTTGTCATACTGATAAAATCATTGCCTCTGAAATGTTCCTCTATTATACGCAGTACACAGTGTTGCTAACATGTGTTCACATGCTTCCGGATTTAATTTGTTCTTGAGCAAAATAGAGGGACCGCATACACAAAAAATAGCGCCATTCTGTAAAAACACTCCCTTCGAACTTCACTGTTGGCACTACACATGATGGCAGGCAACGTTCGCTAGGAAATCGCCAAACCCAATCACTTCCATCCTCATTCCAAACATCTCGTTTTCAGTCACCCCCTGCCTGGTGCAGTCGCTCTTTACACCATCCAAAGTGTCGTCTGCCTCCGAGTACAGAAATGTGTGTCTCATGACGAGCTGCACAGTCTTTGCGTAGGAAGTCAGTAAGAAGGGGATGCACAGTCATTGTGCTAGCTGGACTGTTGACAGCGCTTCGGAACCCACAACTGATTCCTTCCGCTCATTTCATGCGGGTTTTTACAACCATCCTCTGAAATTCTCGACGGTCACATGAGCACAGCCTGGTCTTGGTTTAGCTGCCGCTGTTCCTTCGTGTTTCCACTTCAAAAATACATCACCATCGTTTGACCTGAGCAACTTTAGGACGGTTGAAAAGTCCCCGATGGATTTGTTACTCACAAGGAAACATAACCAACTCGACCTCATATTATAAGGGGACACAAGATACCAAACCCAGCAATCGATCAAGCACGACAAGTGGCGCGATAATTCTGATAATAAGCACTGGTGAACTTCCTAATGTACAGCTTCTAAATTTCGCACGCAGCGATTGTTTGACACTGGCCCTGCCGCACTGCCAGGCATTAATGCCAGCTGAGGGAGGTAGAGCAACCGGCACGGTAGCTCAGAGTGTTCGGTCAGAGGATTTAGCTACTCTCTGTAATAAAAAGACTGACTGAACGGATCAGCGATGAACTTTAACAGGTGTCATATGATGTTCCCCCCAAACATATCCAACAGCATGAGACCAGAAAAAAAAAGAAAATGTGCTCCGTCCCTGATGACCTCGTTGTCGACGGGACGTTAAACACTAATATCCTCTTCTTCTTAATGTCATATTTGAATTACTGTGCAGAGGAGTGGGGAAGACTTTTCTGAAATACTGGAGTGACAGTGGTAGCAACTTCCTTTCATTTCAATGTGTGCGGTTTCTAGCCTGCAGCTAATGCCAGAGATCTCTCTCCTTTGAACATTTTTATGTCGTGATTCATAAATGCATTGTAAGTGAATGAAAGGATTGATTCCGACACTAAAGAAATGGCGGGTACTATTTCATTATTAACATCACTATTGTACGTTATTTCCTTTGTAGTTTAAAGCTGGCGCTGTTACAGTGAAGCACAAATGCAGGAGATGCGCTGTTGTTCAACGTCATTAGTATGATTACGTTTTTAAATCTAAATTAGTAAACTCCATTTCACAATAACACTTTAGTTGATTTTGCTTTTTAGACGTATATGTAGCTGCATAATATCAATCCAAGAATACTGGTAGACGATATTAAAAGTACATGTTCGTAAGATTGACATATTATGTTCCGTACTCACTCTACTTCCCTGTTTCTCTCCTGGAATAACGGTCGTTCTCGAACAAGATTTCGTAACACGTTAGGCAGGCAGATGTCTCACCTCCTCCGTCGTCTTCTCTAGCCATTAAAATTCCGCGAATGGGTGCAGCTGGTTATCATTCCGCCGTAGTAATCACCCGCAACATTTTTGTAGCTCGCAGTGAGAGCGGTTCTGTCGGCTCGTGTGTTTATCCATGCGCTTGAAGTCCATCAGAACCTGTTCTGCTGTTCTGACGACCTGCTCGTGAAGGTATACGGACTTGCATAGTAGAGACGAGTGTCGTAAGTATGAATATAGTTTTTGTTTACTGTAACGTCACCACGTGTTTCCAAAAAAGGCCACGGGAGGTCAAGTGCAATAATATCGTGGTTGGGCTATGCAGTATTTCGCGCTCGGGCGTTAGGCGGCTGCATTGGGGCAGAGCGAGTGACAAAAAACGGGTGGGAGCGAAATTTAAAAGCTGGACATTCAGAAGGTCATAACTGAGTGCTTTCGGAATAATGGCCCAAGATCTCTAGCGGGATCGCTTTCTGGGCCTGATTTTTTTTTTTCCTTCAAATACGAGGTCGATGTTTCTTTGTTAGGCGACATCCAATTACTGGTCCACCTCTGAAGTCACTAATGCCCCTGACGAAGCTATTCCGCTGTTACTGCCTGTCTACTGGCAACACAGTTCTGCCCGCGCTCTTTTATACCGGCGGATCGGCCACGCGTGACATGTAGTGGTCAATTCCGCATTACATAGGAGTGTCCGGATATCAGATTGTGTATATGAGACAGGCGAAATACCCTCAGACTAGAAGAAGAACGTAATCTTACCAATCCCAAGGGAGACAGGTGCTAACGGCTGTATTACCGAAACACTAGTTACACAGAGTGGTCCATTGGTCGTGACCGGGCCAAATATCTCACGACATAAGCGTCAAACGGAAAAACTGCAAAGAACGAAACTTGTTCAGCTTGAAGGGGAAACCAGATGGCGCTATGGTTGTCCCGCTAAATGGCGCTGCCATAGGTCAAACGGATGTCAACTGAGTTTTTTACGTAGGAACCCCCATTTTTATTACCTATTCTAGTAGTACGTAAAGAAATAAGAAGCTTTTAGTTGGACCACTTTTTTCGCTTTCTGATACACGGCGCTGTAATAGTCACAAACATATGGCTCACAATTTTATACGAACAGTTGGTAACAGGTAGGTTTTTTAAATTAAAATACAAAACGTAGGTACGTTTGAACATTTTATTTCGGTTGTTACAATGAGATACATGTACCTTTGTGAACTTATCATTTCTGAGAAAGCATGCTGTTACAGCGTGATTACCATTAAATACCACATTAATGCAATAAATGCTCAAAATGATGTCCGTCAACCTCAATGCATTTGGCAATACGTGTAACGACATTCCTCTCAACAACGGGTAGTTCGCCTTCCGTAATGTTCGCACATGCATTGACAATGCGCTGACGCATGTTGCCAGGCGTTGACGGTGGATCTTTCACCACAGAAAGAAATCCGGGGACGTCAGATCAGGTGAACGTGCTTCGACGACCAATCCACCTGTCGTGAAATATGCTGTTCAATACCGCTTCAACCGCAAACGAGCTATGTGCTGGGCATTCATCATGTTGGAAGTACATCACCATTCTGTCATGCAGTGAAATATCTTGTAGTAACATCGGTAGAACATTACGTAGGAAATCAGCATATATTGCACCATTTAGATTGCCATCGATAAAATAGGGACCAATTATCCATCTTCCTATAATGCCGCACCATACATTAACCCGCCAAGGTCGCTGAGTTCCACTTGTCGCAACCACGGTGGATTTTCCGTTGCCCAATAGCGCATATTAAGCCGGTTTACGTTACCGTTGTTGGTGAATGACGCTTCGTAGCTAAACAGGACGCGTACAAAAAATCTGTCATTGTCCAGTAATTTCTGTTGTGCCCAGTGGCAGAACTGTACACGACGTTCAGAGTAGTCGCCATGCAATTCCTGCTGCATATAAATATCGTAGGGGTGCAATCGATGTTGATGTAGCATTCTCAACACCGACGTTTTTCTGATTCCTGATTCTCGCGCAATTTGTCTGTTACTGATGTGCGAATTAGCCACGACATCAGCTAAAACACCTACTTGGGCATCATCATTTGTTGCAGGTCGTGGTTGACGTGTCACATGTGGCTGAACGCATCCTGTTTCCTTAAATAACGTAACTATCCGGCAAACGGTCCGGACACTTGGATGATGTCGTCCAGGATACCGAGCAGCATACATAGCACACGCCCGTTGGGCATATTGATCACAGTGCCATACATAAACACCATATCGACCTTTTACGCAATTTGTAAACGGTCAATTTTAACACGGCTAATGTATCACGAAGCAAATACCGTCCGCACTGGCGGATTGTAACGTGATACCAGGTACTTATACGTTTGTGACTATTACAGCGCCATCTATCACAAAGCGAAAAAAGTGGTCCAACTAAAACATTAATATTTCTTTACGTACTACACGAATATGTAATAAAAAATTGGGTTCCTATTTAAGAAAACGCAGTCGATATCCGTTTGACCTATGGCAGCGCCATCTAACTGGCCAACCATAGCGCCATCTGGTTTCCCCCTTCAAGCTAGACAAGTTTCGTTCTTTGTAGTTTTTTCGTTTGATGCTTATTATTATTATTATTCTGGATTTACAATGTGAGTACATTTTTCCAGCACCTATTCTAGATTACAGTAAGTCACTAATTATTGTTCTCCACTCTTCTCTATTTGTCCATAAATCTTCAGGAATGTTGTTCTTCCTCATTGCTGACTGAACTCCCTGTTTCCATGTATCAGGTGGTCGTCCCCTTTTTCTTCTTCCAATTGGTACCCAGTCGATTATGCATTTTGGTAACCTTTCCTGTTCCATTCGTCTGGTGTGTCCATACCATTTAAGTTGTTTGTGCTCGATGAAATCAATAATTGAATTTTTACATTTCATCTTGTCTCTGATTACTTCATTTCTTATTCTTTCTCGTCTTGATATTCTTGCTGAACGTCTCCAGAAATCCATTTCTGTGGCTAATAATTTTGATTTCAGTTGCCATTTTGTTGTCCACACTTCTGAACCATATGTAATAATGCTCCTAACTATTGTTTTAAAAATCCTTATTTTTTTTTATCAGTTGTTATGTGTTTCTCCCAGAGAATTCCATTCAATAAAGAGATTGTCGTCTTTCCAGAATTTATTCTTGATCTAATTTCTTTGTCCTGTTTCCCATCATTTGTAATTTTCACACCTAAATATTTATATTCCTCAGTAGCTGTTATTGTTCCCATCCCTTCTTCTAATATTAAGTCTCCATTCACTCCACCAATTACCATGTACTTTGTTTTATTTATGTTTACATTTAGACCTGATTTTTTATATTCTCGAATCAATTTTCTGGTCATATACTCTATGTCCTCATAGTCTTGGGCTATAATCAGTTGGTCATCTGCAGATTGTAACGAGTATATTGTTCTATCATTTATTGGTATTCCCATAGCATGACATTTTTTCTTCCAATTCTGTAAAGTTACTTCTGTATATATTTTATACAATGTAGGTGAGATGCTACATCCTTGACGTAATCCTTTTGTGACTTGGAATCCATGTGATAGATATTTACCAATTTTTATTTTTGAAATAGAATTTTTATATAAATTTTGAATTGCTTTAATTATTCTTGGATTTATTCCTATTGATATTAAAGCTTTCCATAAACTGGATAAAGGCACACTATCATAGGCTTTTTCTATATCTATGAATACTAAATGTATAGGTTGTGCCCGAACCATTTTTTTTTCAATAATTTGTTGTAGGCAAAAGATATGATCAATTGTTGATCTTCCAGCTCTAAAACCTGCTTGTTCTTCAGCCTCCTTTTCTTTGTATTCTTGTTCTAACAAATATATAATAATTCTTCCATATAATCTACTGAAGGTATTGGTCACTGTTATTCCCCTATAATTTTTACACTCATCTTTCGCTCCTTTTTTATGTATCACTGAAATATATCCTACTTTCATATCATTTGGGACATCTTCCCCATTTAAACATCTTTCGAAAAGGTTTCTTAACAATTCCATTAATTTCTTTGTTCCTAATTTTAATAATTCTGCAGGAATACCTCCAATGCCTGTAGCCCTTCCATTCTTTAAAGATTTTATTGCAGTTTTTACTGTCTCTATTTCCAAACGGATGTAATTCTCTGCTTGTAGATCTATCATTTCATTATATTCAGGGTTTCCCAAGTATTCTTCCATGTTTTCTGTTAATAAACTTTTAAAATATTTTTCCCAAGAGTCATGAGTAATATATTTAATATGTGTTGTTTCTTTGGAATTCCTTCTTAAATTTTTTATAGTTTTCCATGCTTCTGTGTTTCTTTTACCACCAATATAGGATTCAATTTTTTGACATGACTGTTCCCAAACTTTGTTTTTTGCTTCTGCAACCTTTTTCTGGATTTTCGCTAGTTGTGCATTAAGCTCTATTTTATCTTGAAGATTTCTGGTATTTAACCATTTTAAATATTTTTCTTTCTTTAATTTCACTTCCTTTTTAATTTCTTCATTCCAGTAGTATAATGGATGGTTTGTACGTGTTTCTTCTGTTTCTCTTAAAGCTTCCTTGGCGGCTTCATGTAGTTTATTTACAATATAATGATATTGATCTTCTATATTATCAAACTCTGTTTCTACCAGTTTTTCATCTAATCTCTTTTGATATAAAAATATTGTGCTTTCATTCTCCAAACTATTCAAATTATATTTAGGAATTTTGATTTCTGTTTGTATATTTTCTATAGGACAATTTCGATTTTCTTCAGTGCTTTTTCCTCTGAAGGGGAATAAAAATTTGGAATTTACCAAATAATGATCGCTAAGAGTTACCCCTCTATATACTCTTATGTCATGTATTTTTATCCTCGTTTGCTGTTTAATTATAATAGAGTCTATTATTGATTTTTGATTCAATGTATCTTTACGCCATGTGTATTTATGTATTTCTTTATGTTGATAAAAGCCATTTAATATTTTCAATGAATTTTGTTCACAGATATCAATAAGTCTATTACCATTATCATTTATAACATTTTATCCAAATGGTCCTATAATTTTATTTCCAATTTTACTTCCAGTTCTACTCTCAAAATCCCCTGCAATAATAATCTCCCTGGTTTTCCCGATATCCTCTATGATTCCATTTAAATTATTATAGAAATCATCCTTTTTACAAACTGGTTCATCTTCGCTTATTCCATATACTCCTATAATAGTAATTTTGTATCCATGAATATCAATATTAATTTTAAACAGATTTTCATCAATAGGTTCCCTGTTTGTGACCATTCTTTTGAATTTGTTTTTCATCAATATCGATATCCCCCGTCTTGCTCTTTGATTTTTTGGGACACCACTATAGAAATGTGTATATGATCCTATTCATTCAATATCTCGTCCTTTTTTCTTAGTTTCTGGGAGTATAATAATATCTTGATTTCTAGCCTCCATTTCTTTAATCACTTCTCCTACTTTATTTTGTAATCCTTGTATATTCCATACACCAATTAAGAGAGTCCGTTTTCTTAGCCTTTTTCGTCTCCTATTATATACGTCCTGCTGTAATCTTATAGGCTTTTTAACCAGTGAGGTTTTTCCAATGAATGGGGAGTTGGCCCATCGCATTAACCCCCAACCTGGAGGACCAGGTAATTTTTGCTCAAGGTCTACATCTACATCTACATCTACATCTATACTCCGCAAGCCACCCAACGGTGTGTGGCGGAGGGCACTTTACGTGCCACTGTCATTACCTCCCTTTCCTGTTCCAGTCGCGTATGGTTCGCGGGAAGAACGACTGTCTGAAAGCCTCTGTGCGCGCTCTAATCTCTCTAATTTTACATTCGTGATCTCCTCGGGAGGTATAAGTAGGGGGAAGCAATATATTCGATACCTCATCCAGAAACGCACCCCCTCGAAACCTGGCGAGCAAGCTACACCGCGAAGCAGAGCGCCTCTCTTGCAGAGTCCGCCACTTGAGTTTGTTAAACATCTCCGTAACGCTATCACGGTTACCAAATAACCCTGTGACGAAACGCGCCGCTCTTCTTTGAATCTTCTCTATCTCCTCCGTCAACCCGATCTGGTACGGATCCCACACTGATGAGCAATACTCAAGTATAGGTCGAACGAGTGTTTTGTAAGCCACCTCCTTTGTTGATGGACTACATTTTCTAAGGACTCTCCCAATGAATCTCAACCTGGTACCCGCCTTACCAACAATTAATTTTATATGATCATTCCACTTCAAATCGTTCCGCACGCATACTCCCAGATATTTTACAGAAGTAACTGCTACCAGTGTTTGTTCCGCTATCATATAATCATACAATAAAGGATCCTTCTTTCTATGTATTCGCAATACATTACATTTGTCTATGTTAAGGGTCAGTTGCCACTCCCTGCACCAAGTGCCTATCCGCTGCAGATCTTCCTGCATTTCGCTACAATTTTCTAATGCTGCAACTTCTCTGTATACTACAGCATCATCCGCGAAAAGCCGCATGGAACTTCCGACACTATCTACTAGGTCATTTATATATATTGTGAAAAGCAATGGTCCCATAACACTCCCCTGTGGCACACCAGAGGTTACTTTAACGTCTGTAGACGTCTCTCCGTTGATAACAACATGCTGCGTTCTGTTTGCTAAAAACTCTTCAATCCAGCCACACAGCTGGTCTGATATTCCGTAGGCTCTTACTTTGTTTATCAGGCGACAGTGCGGAACTGTATCGAACGCCTTCCGGAAGTCAAGAAAAATAGCATCTACCTGGGAGCCTGTATCTAATATTTTCCGGGTCTCATGAACAAATAAAGCGAGTTGGGTCTCACACGATCGCTGTTTCCGGAATCCATGTTGATTCCTACATAGTAGATTCTGAGTTTCCAAAAACGACATGATATTCGAGCAAAAAACATGTTCTAAAATTCTACAACAGATCGACGTCAGAGATATAGGTCTATAGTTTTGCGCATCTGCTCGACGACCCTTCTTGAAGACTGGGACTACCTGTGCTCTTTTCCAATCATTTGGAACCTTCCGTTCCTCTAGAGACTTGCGGTACACGGCTGTTAGAAGGGGGGCAAGTTCTTTCGCGTACTCTGTGTAGAATCGAATTGGTATCCCGTCAGGTCCAGTGGACTTTCCTCTGTTGAGTGATTCCAGTTGCTTTTCTATTCCTTGGACATTTATTTCGATGTCAGCCATTTTTTCGTTTGTGCGAGGATTTAGAGAAGGAACTGCAGTGCGGTCTTCCTCTGTGAAACAGCTTTGGAAAAAGGTGTTTAGTATTTCAGCTTTACGCTTGTCATCCTCTGTTTCAATGCCATCATCATCCCGGAGTGTCTGGATATGCTGTTTCGAGCCACTTACTGATTTAACGTAAGACCAGAACTTCCTAGGATTTTCTGTCAAGTCGGTACATAGAATTTTACTTTCGAATTCACCGAACGCTTCACGCATAGCCCTCCTTACGCTAACTTTGACATCGTTTAGCTTCTGTTTGTCTGAGAGGTTTTGGCTGCGTTTAAACTTGCAGTGAAGCTCTCTTTGCTTTCGCAGTAGTTTCCTAACTTTGTTGTTGTACCACGGTGGGTTTTTCCCGTCCCTCACAGTTTTACTCGGCACGTACCTGTCTAAAACGCATTTTACGATTGCCTTGAACTTTTTCCATAAACACTCAACATTGTCGGTGTCGGAACAGAAATTTTCGTTTTGATCTGTTAGGTAGTCTGAAATCTGCCTTCTATTACTCTTGCTAAACAGATAAACCTTCCGCCCTTTTTTTATATTCCTATTAACTTCCAAATTCAGGGATGCTGCAACGGCCTTATGATCACTTATTCCCTGTTCTGCGCTTACAGAGTCGAAAAGTTCGGGTCTGTTTGTTACCACCAGTAGGTCCAAGATGTTATCTCCACGAGTCGGTTCTCTGTTTAATTGCTCGAGGTAATTTTCGGATAGTGCACTCAGTATAATGTCACTCGATGCTCTGTCCCTACCACCCGTCCTAAACATCTGAGTGTCCCAGTCTATATCTGGTAAATTGAAATCTCCACCTAAGACTATAACATGCTGAGAAAATTTATGTGAAATGTATTCCAAATTTTCTCTCAGTTGTTCTGCCACTAATGCTGCTGAGTCGGGGGGTCGGTAAAAGGAGCCAATTATTAACCTAGCTCGGTTGTTGAGTGTAACCTCCACCCATAATAATTCACAGGAACTATCCACTTCTACTTCACTACAGGATAAACTACTACTAACAGCGACGAACACTCCACCACCGGTTGCATGCAATCTATCCTTTCTAAACACCGTCTGTACCTTTGTAAAAATTTCGGCAGAATTTATCTCTGGCTTCAGCCAGCTTTCTGTACCTATAACGATTTCAGCTTCAGTGCTTTCTATCAGCGCTTGAAGTTCCGGTACTTTACCAACGCAGCTTCGACAGTTTACAACTACAATACCGATTGCTGCTTGGTCCCCGCATGTTCTGACTTTGCCCCGCACCCGTTGAGGCTGTTGCCCTTTCTGTACTTGCCCGAGGCCATCTAACCTAAAAAACCGCCCAGCCCACGCCACACAACCCCTGCTACCCGTGTAGCCGCTTGTTGCGTGTAGTGGACTCCTGACCTATCCAGCGGAACCCGAAACCCCACCACCCTATGGCGCAAGTCGAGGAATCTGCAGCCCACAAGGTCGCAGAACCGTCTCAGCCTCTGATTCAGACCCTCCACTCGGCTCTGTACCAAAGGTCCGCAGTCAGTCCTGTCGACGATGCTGCAGATGGTGAGCTCTGCTTTCATCCCGTTAGCGAGACTGGCAGTCTTCACCAAATCAGATAGCCGCCGGAAGCCAGAGAGGATTTCCTCCGATCCATAGCGACACACATCATTGGTGCCGACATGAGCGACCACCCGCAGATGGGTGCACCCTGTACCCTTCATGGCATCCGGAAGGACCCTTTCCACATCTGGAATGACTCCCCCCGGTATGCACACGGAGTGCACTTTGGTCTTCTTCCCCTCCCTTGCTGCCATATCCCTAAGGGGCCCCATTACGCGCCTGACGTTGGAGCTCCCAACTACCAGTAAGCCCACCCTCTGCGACCGCCCGGATCTTGCAGACTGAGGGGCAACCTCTGGAACAGGACAGGCAGCCATGTCAGGCCGAAGATCAGTATCAGCCTGAGTATCAGCCAGAGACAGAGCCTGAAACCGGTTCGTCAGACAAACTGGAGAGGCCTTCCGTTCAGCCCTCCGGAATGTCTTTCGCCCCCTGCCACACCTTGAGACGACCTCCCACTCTACCACAGGTGAGGGATCAGCCTCAATGCGGGCAGTATCCCGGGCAACCACAGTCGTAGCCCGATCGGGGGATGCGTGGGACGAGCTGGCCGTCCCCGACAAACTCCCATCCGGACCCCCACAGTGATGCCCATTGGCAACAGCCTCAAGCTGTGTGACCGAAGCCAACACTGCCTGAAGCTGGGAGCGAAGGGATGCCAACTCAGCCTGCATCCGAACACAGCAGTTGCAGTCCCTATCCATGCTAAAAACTTGTGCAAAGAACGTCTGAACTAATCTACACAGAGCGCAAACAAATCGACACAAAATTTAAACGGTTATTAAAATACGAGATTGCCTAGTAAATGCAGTAACTTGTGCACTGCTGACACACTGCTCGGCGGCGGAAGGAGACTACGCGAATTTACACTATTCAGGTACTAAAACGCGATGCTACAACTCTCAAATACTATAATACGCCCGAAATTTATGAATTTAACAATGCAAGTACCAAAAACACGCAAATAAATTAAGAATTAAACTATGTAACAAATGAGTGAGCTAGGAGTATACGAGTTGCTGCTGCAGCTGCTTATCCAACGGCGGCAGGGAGCACACTGACTGACCAACCGACACTGGCCGTTCAAAACAAAAACATAAGACAGACGACTACGCGAATTTACACTATTCAGGTACTAAAACGCGATGCTACAACTCTCAAATACTATAATACGCACGAGATTTATGAATTTAACAATGCAAGTACCAAAAACACGCAAATAAATTAAGAATTAAACTATGTAACAAATGAGTGAGCTAGGAGTATACGAGTTGCTGCTGCAGCTGCTTATCCAACGGCGGCAGGGAGCACTTTTCTTCCTTTAGCCTTTGGTAATACAATACCTAAACTACAAGGCAGTAGTTGCTAGTTTTGGTCCACCCCGGGTATTTTATTTCCCCAGTACCCTCCATATCTGGTGGGCATTCCCCTATCCGCCACCTGGGGAGGCGCCCGATGGGAGACTAGCAACTCCACACGGGCGTTTGATGCTTATTTTGTGAGATATTTGGCCCGGTCACGACAATGGACCACCCTGTATAAGCCATAACTGCATAAGTCACAGAAGGACAGTAAAAATGGCAGGCGGCTACTTTGGGGAAGACCAGTTTGTGTTCCGGAGAAGTGTAACAACATGCGAGACAACCCTCGCCTTAAGGGTTGGTTTAAACGGTATACTGAAGAGACGATAACCTAGGTTTATAGCATTTGTAGATTTAGACAGCCTTTGACAATGTTGGCGGGAATATAATCTTAGAATTTCTGTAGGGGTAGAAGCGGTAAAGTACAGATCTAAAATTTATCTACAACTTGTACCGAAACCATACTGCAGTTGTAATAGTGGAAGGCTATGGAAAGGAGACAGTAACTGAGGATATCAGACAAGATAGTAACTTCTCCTTGGTATTCAATACTGAAACTGAACAAGCAGTAAAGGAAAGCAAGGAGAAATTTATAAAATAAATTAAAATTTCACCGGCCGCGGTGGTCTAGCGGTTGTAGGCGCTCAGTCCGGAACCGCACGACTGCTACGGTCACAGGTTCGAATCCTGCCTCGGGCATGGATGTGTGTGATGTCCTTAGGTTAGTTAGGTTTAAGTAGTTCTAAGTTCTAGGGGACTGATGACCACAGATGTTAAGTCCCTTAGTGCTCAGAGCCATTTGAACCATTTTGAACCATTAAAATTTCCCATACCACTGTAATTGTGTCAGGGAAAGCAAACGACATGGTAGGTCAGCTGAGCGTAATCCACAATGTCATGAAAGAAGAGTTATGTGATGAGTTTAGAAGTAAATAAAGCAAGGGTGATGTAGTCAAACTTAATCAGGTGATGCTAAGGGAATTAGATTAGAAAATAAAAAGCAGAAGTTTGTAGAGAAGTTTAGATATTTGAGGAATACAATAAGTGGCAATGGCAGAAGTAAGGAGTATATCAAATGCAAACGGGCAATAGCAATAAAAGGTTTCCTGAAAAACGGAATTAATCCGAGCTCACCTACAAAAATTAGTCAGCCCTAGAGAAATCATTACACACATTATTTA
This sequence comes from Schistocerca cancellata, assembly GCF_023864275.1. Classification (NCBI taxonomy): domain Eukaryota; kingdom Metazoa; phylum Arthropoda; class Insecta; order Orthoptera; family Acrididae; genus Schistocerca; species Schistocerca cancellata. The sequence goes on along the minus strand of NC_064631.1, from coordinate 19,883,281 downwards.
ATACAGTGTAATTCCACCCTTCTAATTGCTAACCACTTGGATTCCGTTAGGAAGTGAGTCCAAAAGGTTGTACGAGTACGTCGCATCCCAGTTAAGTCACTCGTTGAGAATTTGATCGCGCAGTTCCACCAAACTGCAGGGACGCTGCTGTCGGCGTTTTACCCGCTGTTCTAAGATGTCCCACAGATTTTCTGTGGGGTTCAAGCCAGGTGAATTTACGCGTCAGTTCAGATGTAATAGGGTGGCGGAGTGTGAAGGAAACCAGGCACGTATTCTTCCAGCCCAGTGAACTATGGTGTTGTCGTCTTGGAAAAATACGGCTATCAACCGCGTACTCATCAGCTTGTCAGTTTTCGTGGCCGGAGCCGCTACTTCTCAATCAAGTAGCTCCTAAATTTGCCTCAGAATGGCTGAGTGCACCCCGCTTGCCAGCAGGAGTCAGAAGACCCAGACGGTCACCCATCCAAGTGCTAGCCAGGCCCAACAGCGCTTTTTCGTGATCTCACGGGAACCAGTGTTACCACTGCGGCAAGGCCGTTGGACTCGTCAGTCAGACCAAACGAATATTATTGTGCTCGCCATCTACCATCGACTCGTGTAAACCTTTTCTTTTGTGTGTATTCGCACTATATCTGTATGTATACTGCAGTTCTAACAAGTAAATCGAGAGCCACCTAAAATCACTGTAGACCAGTAGCTTCTTTAGCTGGTGTCTGGAGACCCTTCCGGATGTGATAATTTTGTGAGGGATTCGAAGTGTATCAATAAATCATTAGATATCGATCTTCGTCTGGATTTACTTTAAGCTGTTACTGACCAAATATATTCAAGTGTTTGGTTTCTAATCGTGTCAGTTTTAGCTGCCGATCTACTCTCAAAAGTGAAGTTACCTTCTATATACGAGGATAATCCCAAAAGTAAGGTTCCCTATTTTTTATAAGTACATAGACCTGTTTATTTCTACAATGGATTACATCAGTTTACAGCTAGAACATTTAGCTATTTTTTGACATAATCACCATTTCTGTCGACGCATTTTTGTAGACGCTGTGGCAGTTTTTGTATGCCCATGTCATACCAGCTCGTCGCCATGCTGTTCAGAAAGTTATGAACCTCTTCTTTCACCTGTCGTTGGAGATGAATCGCTTTCCGGCCAAATGTTCTTTTAACCTAGGGAACAGGTGATAGTCATTAGGCGCCAAATCAGGACTATAGGGTGGGTGGGTGGGTGATTATGTTCCACTGAAATTGTTGCAGGAGAGCAACGGTTTGCCGAGCGATGTGTGGGCGAGCGTTGTCATGGAGAATGGTACGCCCTTGCTCAACATTCCTCTTCTCCGGTTCTTAATTGCCCGGTTGACTTTTTTCAGAGTCTAACAGTACCTGTCATCGTTAATTTTGGTCCCAGTGGGCATAAAGTCGACCAATAATACCCCATTCCGATCGCAAAAAGCAGTTGTCATGCATTTGCCGGCAGACTGTGTTTGTTTGAATTTCCGCGGCTTTGGCGAAGAAGGATGCCGCCACTGGCGTGATTGCTGCTTGGTCTCAGGTGTAAAGTGGTATGCGCATGTTTCGTCACCCGTGGTAATTGAGTCCATAAACTTGCCGTGTTCGGCTGCAAGGCGGTGAAGAAATGCGCGGGTAGCATCAACTCGTTGCCACATGTGGTCCTCAGTCAGCAAATGCGTGGCACCCACCTCGCACACACCTTTCGGTAGTTCAGTGTTTCCGTTAAAATTCTGTGAGCGGTGCTTCGGGAAACCTCAGGAACCAACGTGCAAATGTCATCTAGAATGATCCGCCTATCTTCACGCACGGTTTGCTCAACCTTCAACACTGTCTCCTCAGAAATTGACGGTCTCCCGCTCCTTTGTTCGTCGTGAATTTCGGTCCGACCAGCTGCAAACTCTATACACCACATAGGAACATTTTTGACGTACATGCACGACTCACCATACACTTCCGTCAATTGGCGATGGATTTCAATCGGAGCAGTGCCCTTTGCGTTCAAAAACCGAATAACTGCGCGCAATTCGCACTTGGCGGTAACAACCAACGGAAGCTCCATTCTTTACGGCTGTCAAGCCAAGACGAACGGTCCCGGCGGAGGTTCTAGTCCTCCCTCGGGCATGGGTGTATGTGTGTTTGTCCTCAGGATAATTTAGATTAAGTAGTGTGTAAGGTTAGGGACTGATGACCTAAGCAGTTAAGTCCCATAAGATTTCACACACACAAGACTGAGCGCCTCAGCGCGGCGTACGCATGTTTACACACAGCGCGTGAAGCACTCTTCATAACAGTGGGACCAACTGCCACACAGAGTTCTGTACTTATAAAAAGAATAGGAGACCTTCCTTTTGGGATTACCCTCGTATTAACAACGCAAATGGACTGCATGCCTCCTATTATTGTTGTGCAGCACTATTTTATTGCAAATATACGCAACGTAAATGTCAACTGATTAACTTCTTTCGTGGTATTGCCATTTTTCTTTAATTTTCCGTGATCAGTGTACATCAATATACGTACCAGATTCAGAGTGTAGGGACCAGGTCAGGCCATCACAGGGCTTGCTAGTCACAAGTCACTACTCTCAGTCGCTGCTGCTTCACAGTTGCCTAAGTTCCAAGCAAAGTACGGTCACAGTATTCAGACTGAGCTGTATGCGGTTTCCATTTCCTGACGACATATTTCTGGATTTTACTGGCGTTTTTGCAGCTTTTAGTGTTCATTTGTTGGTATAATTACCTCTCATTACTCATTCCTTATTCAGTGGAGTCTATACCCAGCTGAAATCGCTGCCTCATTGACCGTTGCACCTGCCGAAAGTCAAACACCCCGTGGGCTCACCGCCTCACTGGCTGCGCTCGTGCGCTGCTCTTCCTAGCTCTCTTACCCTCACTGCTTGTCTGCAGTTACATCTCTCTTCTTTTCACAGCTTACAGTGTTATTGCTGTTTGGGGCTCTGCCGTCTCTGGTCAATATTTCTCCCCGATGCATTCAGGGGCCTCCAACATTTTATGTAGCCGAGCTCCTAGGTCCAGCTGTTGTACGCACAGGTGACCAGCACCTGTTGTCTCGTGACTTTCTCTTTGCCATATCTCGAACTAACAAGACTTGGCCGTCTCCGATGGGTACTACAGTTTTCACAGGATGGCAGTATACCCTGGCAAGATTTTGGTATTGTTTTCCGCTTGTTTCAGGTAGACATAGTTATACATCAACTAAAAAACCACGTGGGGAGAAGTTGCTCCAGACGTCATGCTTGTGCACTTGGGATGGTAAAAAGAGGAGCGATTATCAATTCGTAATGTTGCAGAAGATTATCAAACTGCGAGGGCATGCTGAAAAGCAGTGCCTTCGAATTCTTTTATTTGAAAACTCTTTTTTTAAACAAAACAAGCGTTATTAACTGATACGGTCCTACTCAAGTCTGGATTTATCGTTAAGTAGGAGTGGGAGGGCTAGGCTAAGTTCTGGGGGATAAGAGCAATACAGACTCCGCCAGAGATAGCTAGTGGCGCGCCTCGGAATAGGTAACTAACTATCTCAACCCAAATACGTGCCCAAAGTACTGGGTACAGGAGCACTGTTGGGTGCGGAACATCGGAAACCAATGTCGACCATGCAATGATCATAAATACAGACGCACCACAGACAAGAGCTCCAACATCTGCTACAATCCGACGCTTTGGGTTCGCTGTTATCGATCATCCTCCATCCAGTCACGGCTTGATCCCATTCGAATCAAAATGTTCAAATGTGTGTGAATTCCTAGGCGACCAAACTGCTGAGGTCATCGGTCCCTAGTCTTACACATTACTTAAAGTAACTTATGCTAAGAACAACACACACACCCATGCCCGAGGGAGGTCACGAGCCTCCGGTGGGAGGGGGCGTGCAGTCCGTGACATGGCGCCTCAAACCGCGTGGCTCCCACCCGATTTTCATCTGTTTGCAAAACCTGAAGTACAGCTTCATTGACTTCACTTTGATAGTGATGATGTGTTGCAAGAAGAGGTGGGGTTGTAGCTCCGTTAACAAAGTCAGGACGATCTTAACAAACGTCTCTAATTCGGAGAAATGCCTTCATCTCCAGGGTGACAATGTTGAGAAATATATATGTGAGATAAAGAATATAAATGTAAAATGTTACGTTTGTTTTATTTAAAATGTTTTAATAGTTCTTACATAAAAATTATGAAGGCGTTATTTTCAACATGCCTTCACAGTTATCACCGAGCGGAGTGGCACAGTGGTTAGACACTGGACTCGCATTCGGGAGGACGACGGTTCAATCCCGCGTCCGGCCATCCTGATTTAGGTTTTCCGTGATTTCCCTAGATCACTCCAGGCAAATGCCGGGATGGTTCCTCTGAAAGGGCACGGCCGACTTCCTTCCCCATCCTTCCCTAATCCGATGAGACCGATGACCACGCTGTCTCGTCTCCTTCCCCAAACCAACCAACCAACCACAGTTATCAAACGTTATAAAGATACTCTCAGAAAATTCCCAAAGATAAAATTAATGATGATATTTCAGTTTACCACTGCCTGGTTGAAAGGACAAGGAATTAAAGTAATATATTCTCCAAACTGATAACGTTAACAAAGGTTTAATGCCAACTGAACTCAGCGCATTGATGTATGATCTTTGTATTGCAATTTGTGTTAAACGCCCAATCAGAGAAGTCACCTCCTGTACGAAGACCTTTATCGAAGGCTTGTGAGATGAAAAATACTAATACAAGTAACTCCCAAAAAGGGAGAGAGCAGTTTTAATAGATTTGGTGATTAAAAGAAAGCTTGAGTTATTTGAAAATGGAAGTAAAAATTCAATGAAACGTCTATTTAGGAAAGTAACAGAACATAACGGGATGTAACGAACAGGAAAGCTAGTGGAAACAAGAAGGAGCGAAAAATCTCCATTAGTGAAGAAGAAGATACAGATGACTGTTTTTGTATAGTTTGTCTTAAACCATTTTCTAACAGTAAAGCGAGGCAAAAATGGATCTAGTTTTTAATATGTAAGAAGTGGACTCGTGAGATATGAACTCCTGAGCGGAGTAACTTTCCAGACAAAATGTTCAAATGTGTGTGAATTCCTAAGGAACCAAACTAATGCGGTCATCGGTCCCTAGACTTACATATTATTTGAACTAACTTGGGCTAAGAACAACACACACACCCATGCCCGAGGGCGGACTCGAACCTCCGGCGAGAGGGGCTGCGCAATCCGTGACATGGCGCTTCAAACCGCGCGTCCACTTCGCGCAGCAAATAAGTCTTATACGTGCCAAAATTGTGAGAGCGCACCCAAACGTAGGCTAACATACTTCAGTATTTACTTTCATTGCCGTTCTATGGTATAAAATGGTCGTAAATATTTTTAATGAATAACTTTTTTTCTGATCCAAATAACTGTGGTTACGACAGTGTCCGTGAAAACCATCCCGGCATAGAAGTAGGATGTCACAACAGTTTATTTCGGTTAAACTTTTTTTTCTGGAGAGCTGTTGTGGCCTCCAATTTTGGGGAAAATATGGCCAAGGATGGCAAACTGTAAACACTGCCTCATGTACATCTTACTACGGTCTCTCCTGCTGCTTCACCTTTCGGCAGACGTTAATACTATGGAGAGCACCGCTATGCCAGACAGTTATATAGCAACAGACTGTCTGTCGCTAATGCTCTGCGAATCCGTGGTAGTTGTGTGTGCGCGTTATCGTGCGCGGGCCGGGACGCAGGAATCCTGTCGGTGGACTGGTAACGGCTCTACAAGAGGACGCTCGCTGCCTAGCGCAGCCTGTTGATAAATGCGCAGCGCTGGTCACGTGACGAGCAGCGCCGCTCAGCTCCGCGCAAAATCCCGGCGCTAGGCGGCCCATAAATCCCGCGCGGCTCCGGTTGGCTACCCTGGGGGCAGGTGTTGGCCGCCCTGGCGACAGCCGCGGCTGGGGGTTCCCCGCTCACTGGATTACCTCGCGCGCCTCCACAGCAGAGTAATTACCCCGCCAGCGAGCAGCGAGTACATCTGCGCTTGTCCGCCCACATTTTCTCTCCCGAGCAAAGCTCGATACTCGGCGGGCGCAGGTGCATTATTCCAAACAGCAAACGGCGCGTCCTGCGCTCCAGCGTGTTATGAATATTGATGTCTACCTGCGCCTTCGCAGTGGCACGAGAGATGATCACTTTTCGTTACGGCGCCTCTGTCGCCTCCCTGCCCCCATCTCCTTTCCTTTTCCCATAGTCGTATGAAATTTCTGTAACAGTACTGCGCTATCCTCCAAATATACGAGACACAGACATACAAACGGGAGCAACATGGTAAGGCCAGCTTCATCTACATCTGCATACATACTCCGCAATCCACCATACGGTGCATGGCGGAGGGTACCTCGTACCACAACTAGCATCTTCTCTCCCTGTTCCATTCCCAAACAGAACGAGAGAAAAATGACTACCTATATGCCTCTGTACGAGCCCTAATCTCTCTTATCTTTGTGGTCTTCCCGCGAAATGTAAGTTGGCGGCAGTAAAATTGTACTGCAGCCAGCCTCAAATGCTGGTTCTCTAAATTTCCTCAGTAGCGATTCACGAAAAGAACGCCTCCTTTCCTCTAGACTCCCACCCGAGTTCCTGAAACATTTCCGTAACACTCGCGTGATGATCAAACCTGCCAGTAAAAAATCTAGCAGTCCGCCTCTGAATTGCTTCTATGTCCTCCCTCAATCCGGCCAGATAGGGATCCCAAGCGCTCGAGCAGTACTCAAGAATAGGTCGTATTAGTGTTTTATAAGCGGTCTCCTTTACAGATAAACCACATCTTCCCAAAATTCTACCAATGAACCGAAGACGACTATCCGCCTTCCCCAAAACTGCCATTACATGCTTGTCCCACTTCATATCGCTCTGAAGTGCTACGCCCAAATGTTTAATCGACGTGACTGTGTCAAGCGCTACACTACTTTTGGAGTATTCAAATATTACACGATTCCTTTTCCTATTCATCTGCATTACTTAACATTTATCTATATTTAGAGTTAGCTACCATTCTTTACACCAATCACAAATCGTGTCAAAGACATCTTGTATCCTCCTACAGTCACTCAACGACGACACCTTCCCGTACACCACAGCGTCATCAGAAAACAGCCCTACATTGCTATCCACGCTATCCAAAAGATCATTTATGTAGCTAGAAAACAACACACTTCCCTGGGGCACTCCAGATGATACCCTGACCTCCGATGAACACTCACCATCGAGGACAACGTATTGGGTTCTATTACTTAGGAAGTCTTCGAGTCACATACTTGGGAACCAATGCTCGTACCTTAGTTAGGAGTCTGCAGTGGAGCACCGAGTCAAACGCTTTCCGGAAGTCAAGGAATATGGCATCCGTCTGATACCCTTCATCCATGGTTCGCAAGATATCATGTGAAAAAAGGGCGAGTTGCGTTTCGCAGGAGCGATGCTTTCTAAAGATGCGCTGATGCATGGACAGCAACTTCTCTGTCTCAAGGAAATTCATTATATTCGAACTGAGAATATGTTCGAGAATCCTGCAATAAACCGATGTTAAGGATATTGGTCTGTAATTTTGAGGGTCCGTCCTTCTACCCTTCTTATATACAGGCGTCACCTGCGCTTTTTTCCAGCTTCTAGAGAGGCGCAACATAGCATTATGGTCAGAATTCACAGAGGGCTCACATAACACGACCTATGTAATGCTTCTGCTGTACGCACGCGAATAGTCCCCATCACAACATCTATGATCAAAACGCGGAAGCAAGCGGACACACAGCTCCACTCAGACAGAGAATATCAACAGTTAGTTCAACAATATACATACTATTTCTCACCACAGCATCAGGAATTATGTAAGAAGAGCCCAACTGGACATTCCAATAGTTACAAGGGTTGGACAAAAACGGTGAAACACCAGAAAGTTACCATATTATCATTTTTTTCCAGCACGCTCGGAAAGGAAACATAAAGGCCCTGTGCGATTTTCGAGGGAGTCTTATACCATTCTGCCAGAAAAATAGTGGCAACTCCAGGTAGCGGTGATGGAGGCCGATAGCGATCACGCAGCACAGAACCTCAATAAAACTGAGATCTGGTGATTGTGGTGGACAAGTGAGATAAGACAATTCACCCTCGTCCTCACAGAATCCGTCGTGGAAGATGACCAACTTTATAAACACAAGCCATGTCGTCTTGTAACACGGCATCAGCATTGGAGAACAAACATTGTACCACGGTATGGACCTGATTAGCCAAAATGGTCACACAATCCTCAGGAGTAATGCAAGCCTGCCGAGTAATCATAGGGCTCATGCAATACCGCGACATGGCTGCCAAAGGCATCACCGAACCGCCGCCATGTTTCACTCCAGAAGCTGGAAACTGTGTGAGACAAGACTCATCCCACTAAATTACTTTCTCCCATTGCTTCATTCTCCAGGTATAATGGTTTCGCTACGACGTTTCCCTGTTACGGGAATTTGCACCAGTGAGGAGTGGTTTCGGGGTTCCACCTCGTCCTGCTATTCCCTGCTTATGGAGCTCCCTTTGTGTTATTTTGGTGCCAAGAGGGTTCGCGAGTGCGACATTCATTTCTGCAGTAACTTTTACAGCTGTCGTGATATTACTTTTCATCACAGTTCTGTTCAATGGCATTCTGTGACAATAACTCAACACATTCTTTCGTCCACGTTGTAGCTCAGCGGATGATGTTCCTCTGCTTTCCGCCGCGCGGGATTAGCTGTGCGGTCTCAGGCGCTGCAGTCATGGACTGTGCTGCTGGTCCCGGCGGAGGTTCGAGTCCTCCATCGGGCATGGGTGTGTGTGTTTGTCCTTAGGATAATTTAGGTTAAGTAGTGTGTACGCTTAGGGACTAATGACCATAGCAGTTAAGTCCCATAAGATTTCACACACATTTGAACATTTTTTTCCTCTGCTTTCCCAGTATGTGAAATAAATCTCCGATACGGTAGCTGTTGAAACACCAAACACTTAGCTCCCTTGGTTAGAGAAGCACTTTTCTAATGGACTAAGCTACGTCATACTTACTACCAACGAGTATGCTGAGAATAACTTGCTGCATCGGCATTTTAGAACGACTAGTTGTTAGGAAGTTATCATTACTTTTCGATTAACCCTCCTAGTATCGCCAGGACAAGCACGTGTAACGTTATTCTCACTGAAAGATGTACAATCACACCTACCGAGTCGTGGCTACGTTGCACTAATTCACTTCCCATCTGCTACCTTTTTCAACCATTGTCTGCTATAACTCAGTTTCATTGTAATTAATGGCCCTTAGCGTGTACCTTGGGTGAGCCAGTCCTGACAAAACTCTACCATCTGGTGAGCAAGATGTATGAGACAGGCGAAATACCCTCAGACTTCAAGAAGAATATAATAATTCCAATCCCAAAGAAAGCAGGTGTGGACAGATGTGAAAATTACCGAAATATCAGTTTAATAAGTCACGGCTGCAAAATACTGACGCGAATTCTTTACATACGAATGGAAAAACTTCTAGAAGCCGACCTCAGGGAAGAACAGTTTGGATTCCGTAGAAATATCGGAACACGTGAGGCAATACTGACCCTACGACTTATCTTAGAAGCTAGATTAAGGAAAGGCAGAGAAAGCTTTTGACAATGTTGACTGGTATACTCTCTTTCAAATTCTGAAGATGGCAGGGGGCGAAAAGCTATTTACAATTTGTACAGAAACCAGATGGTAGTTATAAGAGTCGAGGGACATGAAAGGGAAGCAGTGGTTGGGAAGGGAGAGAGACAGGGTTGTAGCCTTACCTCGATGTTATTCAATCTCTATATAGAGCAAGCAGTGAAGGAAACAAAAGAAAAATTTGGAGTAGATATTAAAATCCATGGAGAAGAAATAAAAACTTTGAGGTTCGCCCATGACATTGTAATTCTGTCAGAGACAGCAAAGGACTTGGAAGAGCAGTTGAACGGAATGGATGGTGTCTTGAAGGGAGGATATAAGATGAACATCAACAAAAGCAAAACGAGGATAATGGAATGTAGTCGAATTAAGTCGGGTGATGCTGAAGGAATTAGATTAGTAAATGAGAGATTTAAAGTAGTTAAGGAGTTTTGCTATTTGGGGAGCAAAATAACTAATGATGATCGAAGTAGAGAGGATATAAAATGTAGACTGGTAATGGCAAGGAAAGCATTTCTAAAGAAGAGAAATTTGTTAACATCGAGTATAGGTTTAAGTATCAGGAAGTCGTTTATGAAAGTATTTGTATGGAGTGTAGCCATGTATCGAAGTGAAATATGGCCTTAAATAGTTTGGACAAGAAGAGAATAGAAGCTTTCGAAATGTGATGCTACTGAAGAATGCTGAGGATTAGATGGGTAGATCACATAATTAATGAGGAAGTATTGAATTGGATTGGGGAGAAGAGAAGTTTGTGGCACAACTTGACTAGAAGAAGGGATAGGCTGGTAGGACATATTCTGAGGCATCAAGGGATCACCAGTTTAGTATTGGAGGGCAGCGTGGAGGGTAAAAATCGTAGAGGGAGACCAAGAGATGAATACACTAAGCAGATTCAGAAGGATGTAGGTTGCAGTAAGTACTGGGAGATGAAGAAGCTTGCACAGGATAGAGTAGCATGGAGAGCTGCATCAAACCAGTCTCAGGACTGAAGACCACAACAACACAACAGCGTGTACCAATGATTTTCTTCAGACGTTTTGTTCTTTTAACTTTGTACATCAAACTTCATTATAAATTTTTTTATTTACACCGGCGATGTTTTTAAATTTATAGGTAGTAAATCCTTTCTCAATCATTGATTTATAAAGAAAATATGTTATTTAAAATGAACATTTACAGTCTCAACCGCAAGAAACCTTCTTTTTGCGGTTCCGGTTTCGGTCAGTTACTGACCATACTCATACCTCATAACATGTTGGTAGGTGGTGCCGCTGGTGGTAATTTCCTATGGGACCAAATTGCTGAGGTCATCGGTCCCCAAACTTACACACTACTTAATCTAATCTAAACTAACTTACGCTAAGGACAACACACACACCCGGCTACCCCGCGCGCCCATGTTGGTAGGCGTTAAGAACTCCACGAACGTTAATTGCCCAAACGCCTGCTTCGTTCGCCGCCATATCCTACCAGTGTCGTATGAGGTCTGCAGATAATCTGTAACTGGACGAAACTATCGACATAAAAGTTTTCTGGGTTTGGTACCGCGTCATAATGTAAAAACTACTGCTGCTATAGAAAAGCCAACGTTTCGGCCACGATCGCAGCGGCCTTCTTCTGGGTCTAATGGTTCGTTCTAGCTATGCAGTGTCCTTTCTATATTGTTGTTAGTGTTCACTGCGCATGCCATTACGTCGTAATTTGTAGTTGGTTTATTGGTCACTTAAGGAAGAAGGAGGGGGAACTTTATTTTAATAGGTTATTGCGGTGGAGCGAGAACGTGACCTCTGTTGTCCATTGGCTCTTGTGTTCTGTGCCATGATTGGTGGCCACCGTCGAATGAGAAGTTTGCTGCTGTTTACCAACTGCTGGACGTCGGCCGCGCGGCGGCAGTTACTCGCCGGTAGTGCTCGTGGCCCGTGTTGACAGTGCGGTCTGTTGGGCTCTGATTGCTGGCAGCCGAGATGGGGCAAGCCTGAGTCCATCCTCCCTGTTCATGTTATTAGGTTGTTTAAGTATTTCGATGGCCTCTCTGATTTTGCGTTTCGTCATAATTGGCTGCTTGGCCAACACACAGGCTTCGCTGAATTTTATTTCTTTTCCGCAGTCATGGTGATGTTCTGCCACTGCGGATTTGTTGTGTTGCCCTAGACGAATGTAACGCTCGCGCTCCCGAATGCGCGTTGCTATTGGCCTACCAGTCTCGCCGATGTATGCCTCTCCACATTCGAATTCCACCTTGTAAACGCCTGCAGTGTGTAATGCATCCACCTTGTCCTTGGTGGAGCCTAGCACGTCCTGGGTCCTTCGACCACTATAGAAGACAGGCTGCACTCCGACGCGGCGAAGGTGTTTGCCTATTCGGTTTTTCACATACGGTAAGCGTACTGTTGGCTGCAGTTTGTCTATTTCCTGCTTATCTTTCTTGCTTGTGTTCGTCGACAATGCTGTGTTTATCGACTTATGGCTGTAGCCATTTGCTAAAAACGTTGTGCGTATCCTTTTAAGCTTTTAACCTTTTAAGCTTTTTTACATAATGACGCGGTACCAAACCCAGAAAACTTTTATGTCGACTGACTCTGGCCGCGGAAGCCTACGCAGCTATATTAGCAACCTGTATGGGCAGGAAACACACCGCAACATCCGCAAACTGGAAACATTCAGGAAGAAGAAAGGGAAACTTCTCAACGATCTTATCTGCTTGAAGTGGTGTCAGGATCAGGACATTGTACCTAAATTTCTTCAGTTCAAATTTAACATCGACGCTCACAAAGCAAGAAGCACCTACAGGTGAGTCAGTAAATCTCTTCTGAAGGAGCGTATTCAGCAGGTGCGGAGAGAACTTGACTTCAACAACAAACAGTTGCTGCAAATACATCTTCTGCTATCATCTACGTTATCGCCTACCGACTGGAATAACGTCATTCACCTGCAAGCGAATGCAGCCAGTGAAACCGCCGCCATTCGCCAGAATAAGAAATTTGAGCAGCTAGCAAAGACGACACGGAACACTACGCCTTGACTGGATACGTCTCGAACAGTGGTGAACCTCTCTTCTCATCCCATCAGCAACGCAGCTGCAGAAGCACTAGCTAAAGGACTAAACTTTTCCGTCACACCTGAGCGGATTCCCGCGGAAGAAATTATCGAATCCGTGGAAACAGCACTCCGGCACACATCTGCGATAGAAGCTGAGAAAATTAGACAGGAAACCGTTCGAGTTCTACTACGTGCCAAGCCACAGAAACACAACCTTAACAGAGAGGAAAGAGCAGCTATCAGGGAACTGGAGAACAACGACGAAATTGTGATATTAACAGCAGACAAAGGCAATGCTACTGTCACCTTAGACACCTTGCAATATGAAGACAAGATGAAAGAATTATTAAATGATCCCATTTACAAATAACTAAGGGCGGACCCTACGGCGAAGATAATTCGAAAGACGCAGGCCGCGATCAAGGACTCGAGAATTGACGCTGACACAGCCAAGGGTCTCATCCCAAGAGTACCAGTCTCTCCTAGAAATTATGGTGTTCCAAAGATACATAAGGAAAGTTGTCCTTTGAGGCCAATAGTGAATTGGATCAATTGGCCTACTTACAATTTGCCAAAGTACCTAGCCTGCAAACTAAGACGTCTAGTTGGCAAGACGGACTCTTATGTGAAGAACTCGACACACTTTATAGAACGCCTAAAGGGAGAAATAATTTTACCTACGGACATCATGGTCAGCTTTGACGTGAAATCACTATTTACGAACGTGCCAGTAGATGAAACCATCCACATCCTTCAGGAGCATGTCCCGCCAGATATATCCGACCTATTTGAGTAGTGCCTGACTTCAAAGTACTTCAAATGGCAAGGAAAATACTACGAGCAGACAGACTGCGTAGCAATGGGGTCTCCCCTATCTCCGCTGGAGCCGACATATTCATGGAAGCCTTTGAAGCAACGGCCCTCGGTTCAGCTCCTTTACGACCACGTTGCTGGTTTAGATACGTGGACGACACGTTCGCTAAATGGCCTCATGGTGAAACGAAGCTACACAAGTTCCAGGAATATCTGAACAGTATGCACGGGAAGATACAGTTCACGCTGAAAGTAAAAAAGAATGGTGCTATCCCATTCCTAGACGTCGAAGTGTACAGGAGAACGGACGGCACACTGGGGCACAGAGTACATCGTAAGCCAACACATACAGACAGGTATCTGCACGCCCAATCCTACCACCACCCAGCGCAGAAGAACTCTGTCATCCGCTCTTTGGCAATCCGTACTCAGCGCCTAAGTGATGCTCAAAAGCTTAAAAGGTTACCCACAACGTTTTTAGCCAATGGCTACAGCCATAAGTCGATAAACCCAAAATATAAAGGACACTGCATAGCAAGAACGCACCATTAGACCCAGAAGAAGGCCGCTGCAATCGTGGCCGAAACGTTGGCTTTTCTATAGCAGCAGTAGTTTTTACATTACGACGCGGTACCAAACCCAGAAAACTTTTATGTCGACTGACTCTGGCAGCAGAAGCCTACGCAATTATATGGACGAAGCTAGTAATCACAAACAAAAGTTTTCTTGAGGTAGAGACTGTTAGTGTTCATTTTAAAGTGCTAAGAAAAACCGTTGTTTTCCACGAGAAATGTTCACAAAAATTACTGAAAAGATTTGAATACCCGACTCAGGATACATTGTTACAGGCCAAAATTCATTTATAGCATTAATCAATCCACTATTTAACTAATTACGCACTGAATCCTAAGGAGCGATCTCTCTCGTTGCAGGAATTTACGGCACAGATCACCACACTCTGGATTTCGCATTAAATTACCCTCACTTCTGTCGATTTCGTTCCGTTAAGAGTAATCTGTAAGGATTGAACTGCAAGTACGTTACCAATTCGTCACAAATGTGATCCGATACTCGGTGAACTTCCATATTTTTCGCCAAGCGACAATGCGGAACTGTATCAAATCGAGTGCTGGTATTTACTGCCTACTGCCTTATGGGTTTTGCAGAATCTATTGCGGAATCTACATCTCGAGAAAGATTTTCTTTCACCGAAAAGCCGTAATTAGTAGTTTAGAGTGCTATCCATGAATATAGATTAAAAATGATATGATTATTCTGAGAGGAAAAAAAAGCATGTAGGTTAGGTAAATGACATTCCCCAATTTTTTTTAGTAACATATGTTTACCTTTACGTCCATCTAGGTACTTCACATGATTTCTGAGATGTGAATCGTTGTTCATGATAGGGATTGAAACGTTGCAACACGGATGGTTACGGGTACGAGCAGAGATCCTGCATTGACAGTCACACTGTTTTAGTGTCTTTGCATCACAGCACTCTAGGTGCCATCAGTCTGACCATTAGGTACTCCGCAGGGAGCTTTGTAGCTCTAATTCCGCTGTTGTAGCTGTTATGTTAATGTGTGTTATCGTGCGGTAGAGTACTCACAACTCTATGTGACATGGTTTCCTACTACTTACAGAAACGACTTCACGTTTATAGCAAGTCTCATTCTGCTGTTTTTATGCACAAAGTGTTCAGTAAATTTTCTTTCCTTTTTTGCCGTTACTTGTTCGCAAAGGAAGCACACAATGAAGTGACTTATGGGTCACGAAGGGACTGCAACAGTGCCAAAATCTAACATAAAGAAACAAAAGAAAATAAAAGTGAATCAAGCAGATATTTGTTTTACTTTCTCTTTTCCAAGAGATATTCCCGCCCATTTCAAAGAGCACGAATTGTTAAACAAATAAAGAGTGATCGCTTAAATGCGTTCTGTATTTTAACACGATAAACACCGAAACTGCAAGAAGCAGAGTAACCCATCGGAAGAAAAATGGTTCAAATGGCTCTGAGCACTATGCGACTTAACTTCTGAGGTCATCAGTCACCAAGAACTTAGAACTACTTAAACCTAACTAACCTAAGGACATCACACAGATTCATGCCCTAGGCAGGATTCAAACCTGCGACCGTACCGGCCATCGGAAGAATATCTGTTAACGACATGTAAAGTAACTTACTGCCAGCGATGCCAAAGTCAATATTCCAAATTCCCCAAAACTCTAGGTGAAATTTCCCAAATTTGGAGAGAAAAATTTCCCGATTCAACGCAAATTCCCCACATAATAGGACATTTAATGTCCTCGTCTTCAGTAAATTATTAACTTCATGCTTGTCAATGCTTTTATTCTTCTAAAATTTAAGCTTATACAAGAAAAATAGAAATTCAGTTAATTTGAAAGGCCACAAAACGTTTTTTACGTGCCGTGATGACTGTGTCATCTTGATCCTTAAGTTCCCACTATAGTTGTCAAGTTGCTTCAAGCAGCACTCTGTTTGGAATTTGTCTTGTGAAAAATGAGCTACAAATAATGTGTACCATGTTGTAGGAATAAATCTGTAACAGGTCCGGAAAACTGTTTTTGAATGTTACAAAAAGTGAGATGATGCTTCAAATGTGTTTTCAGCTGTCTCTCAGAGATGAGAAAGCTATAGTTGTGACTTCTAGTGTCTTCTTTTGTGAGGATCATTTCCATACAAGTAATCACAGCATATTATATATCTACATCTACATCTACAACCATACTCCGCAAGCCACCTGACGGTGTGTGGCGGAGGGTACCCTGAGTACCTCTATCGGTTCTCCCTTCTATTCCAGTCTCGTATTGTTCGTGGAAAGGAGGATTATCGGTATGCTTCTGTGTGGGCTCTAATCTCTCTGATTTTATACTCATGGTCTCTTCGCGAGATATACGTAGGAGGGAGCAATATACTGCTTGACTCTTCGGTGAACGTATGTTCTCGAAACCTTAACAAAAGCCCGTACCGAGCTACCGAGCGTCTCTCCTGCAGAGTCTTCCACTGGAGTTTATCTATCATCTCCGTAACGCTTTCGCGATTACTAAATGCTCCTGTAACGATGCGCGCTGCTCTCCGTTGGATCTTCTCTATCTGTTCTATCAACCCTATCTGGTACGGATCCCACACTGTTGAGCAGTATTCAAGCAGTGGGCGAACAAGCGTACTGTAACC
The DNA here is from genome assembly GCF_023864275.1 of Schistocerca cancellata. Taxonomy (NCBI): domain Eukaryota; kingdom Metazoa; phylum Arthropoda; class Insecta; order Orthoptera; family Acrididae; genus Schistocerca; species Schistocerca cancellata. The sequence goes on along the minus strand of NC_064631.1, from coordinate 19,866,522 downwards.
TACTTCCTTTGTTTTCGGATTGCATTTCCTTAGGATTCTTCCAATGAATCTCAGTCTGGCTTCTGCTTTACCGACGATCAACTTTATATCATCATTCCATTTTAAATCACTCCTAATGCCTACTCCCAGATAATTAATGGAATTAACTGCTTCCATTTGCTAACCTGCTATTTTGTAGCTAAATGATAAGGGAACTATCTTTCTATGTATTCGCAGCACATTACACTTGTCTACATTGAGATTCAATTGCCATTCCCTGCACCATGCGTCTATTCGCTGGAGATCCTCCTGCATTTCGGTACAATTTTCCATTGTTACAACCTCTCGATACACCACATCATCTGCAAAAAGCCTCAGTGAACTTCCGATGTCATCCACAAGGTCATTTATGTATATTGTGAATAGCAACGGTCCTACGACACTCACCTGCGGCACACCTGAAATCACTCTTACTTCGGAAGACTTCTCTCCATTGAGAATGACATACTGCGTTCTATTATCTAGGAACTCTTCAATCCAATCACACAATTGGTCTGATAGTTCATATGCTCTTACTTTGTTCATTAAACGACTGTGGGGAACTGTATCGAACACCTTGCGGAAGTCAAGAAACACGGCATCTACCTGTGAACCCGTGTCTATGGCTCTCTGAGTCTCGTGGACGAATAGCGCGAGCTGGGTTTCACACGAACATCTTTGTCGAAACCCATGCTGATTCCTACAGAGTAGATTTCTAGTCTCCAGAAAAGTCATTATACTCGAACATAATACGTGTTCCGAAATTCTACAATATACATGCCAATGAAGAAATGTGCACACCCTATACGAGAATTAAAAATCATTAGAATCAACACTCGTAGTAAACTCAACACTCACCACATAATCGTTGTTACAAATACCAGAAACAGGTAACATATAACAAGAAACAGTTACGCGCTTAAATTACACTTTTTCACACAGCATCCACAATAGAATCGACAGTCCCTACAGATCGGGGGATTGACACAGATGTAGGAAACGTATGTAGGAAACGTATCCTGAATAGAGGAGCGGGTTTTTTTTTTATTTTTTTAAGTAGTCCGAGGTGATAGGTTACAATACAGCATCACCGGTCTGTTACGGTCTAACTGTTGGTGGGCCAGTAAATTTCCACTGTGCAGTGAGTTTGTCACTGCAATTCACTTTGGAGGTGTGGCGGTGGGACTTGTAGTCCCGTACCACCCTCTTACGGTGATAGTACTACATGAGTCAGGCAGAATTTATTGCCTAACATGGGCAGGTGCAGGTGTGGCGGTGGGACTTGTAGTCCCGTACCGTGGGTGGAACGTGAAGTTCACAGCTCTATAAACCTGTTGGAATAATTTTTTAGACCGCGAGAGAGTTAAGAAAAATTACTGACCGTATACTTCGGCTTGAACCCTGAATGGAAGATGCTGCGAGAGGAACCTTGCGTTCGACCAGTAGCAAACGGGCTGCTGAGACATGCCCAGAACAGTTTGACGCTGATTCCGGCAGACTAATACATCTACATCTACATTTGCATCTACATCGATGCTCCGAAAGCCACTGTACGGTGCGTGGCGGAGGGTACCCTGTACCACTACTAGTCATTTCCTTTCCTGCTCAACTCGAAAATAGAACGAGGGAAAAACGATTATCTATATGCCTCCGTATGTGCCCTAATTTCTCGTATCTTATTTTCCTGGTCCTTGTGCGCAGTGTATGTTGGCGGCAGTAGAATCGTTGGCAGTCTTCTTCAATTGCCGGTTCTCTAAATTTTCTCGATAGTGTTTCTCGAAAAGAAAGTCGCCTCCCCTCCAGGGACTCCCCATTTGAGTCTCGAAGGACCTCCGTAACACGCACGTGTTGTTCGAACCTAACGGTAACAAATCTAGCAGCCCGCCTCTGAAATGCTTCGAAGTCTTCCTCCAATCCAACCTGATACGGATCCCAAATACTCGAGCAGTACTTAAGAATAGGCCGCAACAACGTCCTTTACAGTCTTTCCAAAAAATTCTCACAATAAACCAAAGTCGACCATTCGCCTTCCCTACGATAGTTCTCACACGCTCGTCCCACCCCATATCGCTTTGCAACTTTACGCCTAAATATTTAAACGACTCGACTGTGTCAAGCAGGACACTAGTAACACTGTATCCGAACACTACATGTTTGATCTTCCTACTCATCCGCATTAACTTACATTTTTCCACGTTTAGGGCTAGCTGCCATTGATCAAGCAACTGTAAATTTTGTCTATATTGTCTTGCATCTTCCTGCAGTCACTTAACTTCGATACCTTACCGTGCACCACGGTATCTGTGGTATCGATAGCTACGGTGGCACGGCGTAGGTGCAAGTTCTTAAGTTGGCACTACGACAGACACCGACGACAGCGCCCTCTAGCCGGCGCAGTGCAGCTCCACGAGAGCCGATCCAGATTCAGCCCATTTGATTACGAGCCGACGGCAACTTAGCTTCTACTTCATAGGGGGCTAGTCATTACAGACTTTGTTACTTCCGTTACTTCAATGACAGTTTGTCCTATACTACACTCCTGGAAATTGAAATAAGAACACCGTGAATTCATTGTCCCAGGAAGGGGAAACTTTATTGACACATTCCTGGTGTCAGATACATCACATCATCACACTGACAGAACCACAGGCACATAGACACAGGCAACAGAGCATGCACAATGTCGGCACTAGTACAGTGTATATCCACCTTTCGCAGCAATGCAGGCTGCTATTCTCCCATGGAGACGATCGTAGAGATGCTGGATGTAGTCCTGTAGAACGGCTTGCCATGCCATTTCCACCTGGCGCCTCAGTTGGACCAGCGTTCGTGCTGGACGTGCAGACCGCGTGAGACGACGCTTTATCCAGTCCCAAACATGCTCAATGGGGGACAGATCCGGAGATCTTGCTGGCCAGGGTAGTTGACTTACACCTTCTAGAGCACGTTGGGTGGCACGGGATACATGCGGACGTGCATTGTCCTGTTGGAACAGCAAGTTCCCTTGCCGGTCTAGGAATGGTAGAACGATGGGTTCGATGACGGTTTGGATGTACCGTGCACTATTCAGTGTCCCCTCGACGATCACCAGTGGTGTACGGCCAGTGTAGGAGATCGCTCCCCACACCATGATGCCGGGTGTTGGCCCTGTGTGCCTCGGTCGTATGCAGTCCTGATTGTGGCGCTCACCTGCACGGCCCCAAACACGCATACGACCATCATTGGCACCAAGGCAGAAGCGACTCTCATCGCTGAAGACGACACGTCTCCATTCGTCCCTCCATTCACGCCTGTCGCGACACCACTGGAGGCGGGCTGCACGATGTTGGGGCGTGAGCGGAAGACGGCCTAACGGTGTGCGGGACCGTAGCCCAGCTTCATGGAGACGGTTGCGAATGGTCCTCGCCGATACCCCAGGAGCAACAGTGTCCCTAAGTTGCTGGGAAGTGGCGGTGCGGTCCCCTACGGCACTGCGTAGGATCCTACGGTCTTGGCGTGCATCCGTGCGTCGCTGCGGTCCGGTCCCAGGTCGACGGGCACGTGCACCTTCCGCCGATCACTGGCGACAACATCGATGTACTGTGGAGACCTCACGCCCCACGTGTTGAGCAATTCCGCGGTACGTCCACCCGGCCTCCCGCATGCCCACTATACGCCCTCGCTCAAAGTCCGTCAACTGCACATACGGTTCATGTCCACGCTGTCGCGGCATGCTACCAGTGTTAAAGACTGCGATGGAGCTCCGTATGCCACGGCAAACTGGCTGACACTGACGGCGGCGGTGCACAAATGCTGCGCAGCTAGCGCCATTCGACGGCCAACACCGCGGTTCCTGGTGTGTCCGCTGTGCCGTGCGTGTGATCATTGCTTGTACAGCCCTCTCGCAGTGTCCGGAGCAAGTATGGTGGGTCTGACACACCGGTGTCAATGTGTTCTTTTTTCCATTTCCAGGAGTGTAGTCGCTATTAGCATTGATGCCTATCCAGCTTCGCACCTACGTGCTCTTCAGTGCAAAGCTACGAATGTCATTCACTACCATTCTCTATTAAATGTTCTATAAAGTTAAACGCAGTACCGAAGCATTTCACCTTTTCTTCCTCCTACTCACTTCCTACATTCGGCCCACCCTTCAGTTTACAGGAGCAGACCCACGCCCGCCTTCCAGGCGGGATACCAAAGTATCATCAGTAAACACCAGATTGCTGCCGACCCTATCCGCCGCGAGAACAATAGCAGTCCTATCACGCTTTCCTTGGGCACTCTTGATTGTACCTTGTCTCTGGTGTACACTTGCTGTCGAGGGCAACGTACTCGGTTCTATTATTTAAGACGTATTCGAGCCACTCACATATCTGTGAGCTTATTCCATACGATCGTATCTTCGTTAATACCCTGCAATGCAGCACCGCGTCAAATTCTTTCCGGAAATCTAGAAATATGGAGTCCACCTGTTGTCCTTCATCAGCAATGCTCATGTGAGTAAAGAGCAGGCTGAGTTTCTCGCGAATGATGCTTTCTAAAACCGTGCTGATTCCTGGACATAAGCTTCTCAGCCTCGAGAAGATTTGTTATATTCTCAACGAGAATATGTTCAAGGATTCTGCAGCAGTCAGAAGTTGGTCCGTAATTTTGCCGGTCCGTTACTTTCCCCTTCTTATACACGGTGGTCCATTGATCAAATGGTTCAAATGGCTCTGAGCACTATGGGACTTAACATCTGTCGACATCAGTCCCCTAGAACTTAGAACTACTTAAACCTAACTAACCTAAGGACATCACACACATCCATGCCCGAGGCAGGATTCGAACCTGCGACCGTAGCGGTCGCGAGGTTCCGGACTGAGCGCCTAGAACCGCTAGACCACCGCGGCCGGCGGTCCATTTATCGTGACCGGGCCAAATATCTCACGAAATAAGCGTCAAACGAAAAAACTACAAAGAACGAAATTCTTCTAGCCTGAAGGGGGAAACCAGATGGCGCTATCGTTGGCCCGCTAGATGGCGCTGCCATAGGCCAAACGGATGTCAACAGCGTTTTTTTTTTTTTTATAAATAGGGACCCCCATTTTATTACATATTCGTATAGTACGTAAAGAAACATGAATGTTTTAGTTGGACCACTTTTTTCGCTTTGTGATAGATAGCGTTGTAATAGTCACAAACATATGGCACACAATTTTTGAGGAACAGTTGGTAACAGGCCGGTTTGTTTTCTTTTTTTTTTTAATTACAATACAGAAGGTAGGTACATTTGATCATTTTATTTCGGTTGTTCCAATGTGATACATGTACTTTTGTGAACTTATCATTTCTGAGAACGCATGCCGTTACAGCGTGATTACCTGTAAATACTACATTAATTCAATAACTGCTCAAAATGATATGCGTCAACCTCAATCCATTTGGCAATACGTGTAACGACATACCTCTCAACAGCGAGTAGTTCGTCTTCCGTAATGTTCGCACATGCATTGAAAATAGGCTGACGCATGTTGTCAGGCGTTGTCGGTGGATCACGATAGCAAATATCCTTCAACTTTCCCCACAGAAAGAAATCCGGGGACGTCAGATCCGGTGAACCTGCGGGCCATGGTATGGTGCTTCGACGACCAATCCACCTGTCATGAAATATGCTATTCAATACCGCTTCAACCGCACGCGAGCTATGTGCAGGACAGATATCATGTTGGAAATACATCGCCATTCTCTCATGCAGTGAAACATCTTGTAGTAACATCGGTAGAACATTACGTCAGCATACACTGCACCATTTAGATTGCCATCGATAAAATGGGGGTCGATTATCCTTGTTCCCATAATGCCGCACCATACATTAACCCGCCAAGGTCGCTGATGTTCCACTTTTCGCAGCCATCGTGGATTTTACGTTGCCCAATAGTGCATATTATGCCGGTTTACGTTACCGCTGTTGGTGAATGACGCTCAGTCGCTAAATAGAACGCGTGAAAAAAGTCTGTCATCGTCCCGTAATTTTTTTGTGCCCAGTGGCAGAACTGTACACGACGTTCAAAGTCGTCGCCATGCAATTGCTGGTCCATTGAAATATGGTACGGGTGCAATCGATGTTGATGTAGCATTCTCAGCACCGTCGTTTTTGAGATAGCCGGTCTGAGTGGCCGAGCGGTTCTAGGCGTTACACTCGGGAACCGTGCGACCGCTACGGTCGCACGTTCGAATCCTGCCTCGGGCATGGATGTGTGTGATGTCCTTAGGTTAGTTAGGTTTAAGTAGTTCTAACTATAGGGGACTGATGATCTCAGATGTTAAGTCCCATAGTGCTTAGAGCCATTTGAACCATTTTTGAAATTTAAGTGTGAGACTTCCACCCCTTCCTGAGCAAAATGTGCCTTTACACACAATCGTATCTTCTGATTGCATTGACTTCGAAGCTTAAATTATTTTCACAGCCAAGGAACGTAGATGTTAATAGCTGAAATAAGTAGCAACAAGATACATCCACCCATTGCTGAGAAAAAATGGTCTTCACAGACAGACAAAATGTTACTTAATGGCAAAAAATATTTTTTCCTAACATAATTACAAATTAACTATTTTCCGATTTTTCCCTTACTTGTAGTGTCAAACCTGTCGTCTTATTAAATTTCATGATAGATCAGCGGGATTTATCTTATAGATTTTGATGAGTGAATTCCCTGGTATAGAAATAGGTAACGTAAATTGCCGTATCTTTTGATTGCATTGACATTGACTTAGAAGTTAATTTTTCACGCCGCCAAGCGACCGTAGAGCTCAGTGTCTGACATAAATTCCAAGTTGATATCCTTACCCGTCCCTGTCCGCCCACGGTAGCTGAGTGTTCATCGCGAGTCCTAAGGGCCCGAATTCGATTCCCGGCTGGGTCGGAGATTTTCTCTGCTCAGGACTGGGTGTTGTGTAGTCCTGATCATCATAATTTCATGCCCATCGACGCGCAAGTCGCCGAAGTGGCGTCAACTGGAAAGATTTGCACCCGGCGAACGGTCTACGCAACGGGCGGCCCCAGTCACACGACATTTACATTTACCCGTCCCTGAGAAAAAGGAATCTCAGCAGTCGAACAGGCAGGCAGACCGACGGACAACAATGTGATCCTATAACGGTTACGTTTTTACCGACTGAGATGCGGAACCGTTAAACTAACATTACATCATGAAACTATCCGGCTCGTTTATGGTTGCAATTAATTTAAAAAGTTTGCTGCGATTAAGGGATCGTGACGTTGTTTTTGCCCTGCACCATCTACTTACTTGTATCGTTATAATCTTTAAATCACACGGATGAGCTTGGAGGTTGTACGAAGAGTGTAAACACGTCAAAATTACACAATCAGAGGCTATATGAGGTATTTTAAGTGATGAAAATATTTAAATCAATGCTCTAAAATCTCGTTTAGCGTCGAAGTTAACCCACAACAGACGTGCTCACAACACGCTAAAAAGAGCAATTCAAATCATGAAAACCGTATGTAATACAGATCTGCAACGGATTACTAGAGAAACACCAGTATGTGCTACAACCGAAAAATACACATGTGCTAGTCGAAGCTCTGAGTTTCGATAGTCATACAGCAGCGCGCCACAAGGAAACTAGCCAGAATTAATTGCTTAGTAACAACACAATAAATACGGCATACGATTGTGAGTAGTGAACAACGTCGCAATATTATTCCCCTATTTGAGCATTCAACTTTCGTGTATGTGTGTGTGTGTGTGTGTGTGTGTGTGTGTGTGTGTGTGTGTATGTGTGTGTGTGTGTTTGTTGTATTCTGAAGTGAGTGAGTATTTGCACCCTTTGGCGATAAGATTTTCTAGCGTGAAAGCTCAGTGGGTTGGTTTCCTCTCTTTATTTACCACTTTTATATTAGCCTTTGTCACGCTATTAGGTCCTTTAGTTCTCTGGCTCGGTTGTGTTATCTTTTTCTTTAGTGAATTGCTCTGTTTATGCTGTCTAGTCCTTCCTGTGGCTATTAATTAAAGTGTCTTAACTTCGCTATTGTTAAGAGGTAGCACGCCACTCTCTGAATTTAATACCATTGTCAGTCAGCTTGAACAATATATTCTGGGTCATGGTCTCGATGATCCCCAGTGGTACATTTGGTATGCGTCGTTTACGACTCTTTTACATCAGGAAACAGTGGACAGAATGTTTTCATAACTGCATGTGTAACGTTTCGAGAACTTTACCCAAGACGCCGCAGTGTATGCGATGGAGAACAGGGAGAGACGTGGAATTGGGGGCCGTAAATACTGCGTGCAGCGAGTAGGATGTGTGAGTGATTCTGGGAAGCAGCGCTCAGTGGATAGGTACAGTCCAGCTTTCGCCGCCGTGCAGTGCGGACGGGTTGTTGCTTCCGCCTGCGGAGCGCGCGCGCTCGCTGTTGTTTACATTTCAGCGGCCGTCACTTACGTGTCGCTTACGTGCACTAGAACTACGGCTAACCGTTTTCGAAAATCAACTTTACGATTCAACTTCTGCAACGACTACGCACGACCAAAGGCCTTGCAGGTGGAACGCTTCCTACGCGAAGTTGCTAAGATCCCAGCTTCTGACATCTTGGGCATCCATTTGTCCATATTAAGCAGTACTGTGTACGTCAAAGTCGTCAATGACGCGGTATGTGAAAGAATACTTCGTGACACCAACCATGGATTACGCTTTTGCCACGCCGACGGCAATGTCGGATCGGTCACTGTCGACCATGCCGGCTTAGGAATGCGCACCATACGAGTTTTCGAACTCCCGCTCGAGCTTCCGGCGGAAGACGTTATCGCGGCTTTCCGCCCCTATGGCACTGTACATGGCCACACTGCCGAACGCTGGGCGCAGTTCCAAACGTACCCCGTTCTTAACGGTGTACGGCAGATCACCATCGGCCTCCATCGCCACGTGCCATCTTACCTGCAAATTAGCGGGTGCCGCGCGGTTGTCATATACGACGGCCAGCCCAAGACCTGTTCCGGGTGCGGCAAAGAAGGCCACCTCAGATCTGAGTGTCTTCAGCGACGAATCACCCAATTGCCAGCCGCTACCGTGGCACCTCCGACTCCGACGACGGTTTTACCGATCACCTACGCATCGGCGCTCTCTTCTCCTCCCACCGGCCGCCGCCCATCGGACCACGTACCGGTGCTACTGATACCGCCGGAGCCGACACGTCGCGCTCAAAGCCTGACGCTACTCCGGCGCCACTACCAACAGCGACGACTTCCAACACCCACCCACCTGAACATATGGACGCCCCTTCATTTGACGTTCCCGCGACGGCCTTCCTCTCAGAGCGACGCGACTCCCTTCCGTCTTCCGACACGGAGGGACGAACCCGCAAACAACGTTCACCTAAGAGGCGCAAGAGGAGGCGCCGTACGGTCTCGGAACGAGACGGATCACCTCCCCCTGATGCTCCAGAGGCCGTCCGACCCGACGAGGCCTCGAGGAACCTACACGACGATACGAATGACGACAACATGACACCGACTGTGGATGTGTCGATGCCTACTCTACTGGCTCGCTCAGGTGCTCCTGAACCAATGGACTCCACCGATGCGACTGCCGCCGAGACGTCCTCCGCCCCTACGACCGAAGTGGAACGTACTACCATCACAACGACAGCGCCTTCAATGGTGTGGAGTGAGGACGTCGATGAGGACCCGGACCACACGCTGGGGACAGAGTTACCCCAGACGGAAGCATCGTTACGCCGCTGATAACGCCGTCAGGTGGCGTACGGCACGACTCACCGTTGCCTCGCCCCTCTTCATTCTCCGCCGGTGGAGTTCCCCTCCACGGCGGGGTACGGCTCCAAACCTACCGAATAGCGACGATCAACACTAACACCATTAGCTCACCCGTGAAACTTCAACTGCTGCGAGAGATGATATGGGCGTCGGACGTCGATATCGCACTACTACAGAAAGTACACTTGGCCACACTTCCAGACGTCGCGGGATATAACACTTATCCTTCTCCTGGTGACCACCTGGGACGCGGCGTAGCCATCTACGCCAGAGAAGGCATTCCAGTGGCCGATATCACATACCTTCCATCTGCCAGAGGCATGGCCGTCACCGTCATGGGAACGCGTATCGTCAACATTTACGCTCCGTCAGGGTCCACCCGCAGACGCGACAGGGCACTCTTCTATTCAGAAGAAATCTGCCATTCGACGTACTTTGATTCAGTATGGAAAGGAAGTTGCTATGTGGCGCCGGCACACTACCGACTATTTCTACGCCGTTCTCCGCGACCTGGACGCCCATCCGCCCACCCCCGACACCCAGAGGTAACGCAGCAGGATTAAGGCGCAAATTGTAACTTTGACACGCCGTAGACTACAGGGGGCTATAGTGCGAACCCGATGTCAAGATTCGGCGGAACAAGAACATCCGACCATGCATCATATCGCCTCCGATAGGAAACATCGACGACAACAACACATCACCGAGATCACCACCTGCCGCGGCCAGCACGTCACTTGCCAGGCCGAAATCGTCAGTGCCTTTGTAGACCACTACCGCACAATGTACCAGGAGGAGACTACCAACAACCACGCTGAGGAGTCTGTGTTACCACACGTAACTCGCACCCTCACCAGCGACGAAGCGGACCAGCTGATGGAGCCCATTACGCGTGACGAAATCCACGATGCAATCAAAAAAGGTGCTCTGAATAAGTCACCTGGTGTCGAAGGATTGCCGATAGAATTTTATCGCGCTTTCTTCACACTAATGGCGTCACGGTGGACAACGATGTTTGATGAACTGCTGACGATGGGGAACGCCGTACCGCCGTCCTTCGTCACGGGAATTATTATACCCATCCACAAACCGACACCAGGTGTGACGACAGCACATTACCGTCCCCTGACTCTGCTTAACGCAGACTGTAAAATTTTTACACGCCTACTGGCAACGCGATGCCGCAAGATCCTGCCTAGCATTCTATCCCCGGAACAGACAACTCCGGGAGGCTCAGTTAATATACAAACGGCCACAGCGGAATGTCGCGATTTAATTGCACTGGCAGCGGCGTGCAGACTCCGCGCCGCAGTGGTTGCCATTGATTTTGACAGCGCATTCGACAAAGTGCGGCATCTTTTTCTGTTCTCAGTGATGAACCGCATGGGTTTTCCACCAGCCTTTATCGACGTGATCCGGCGCCTGTGCGGCACCGCCGAATCGCTGATTCAGGTTAATGGCCGTGTGGCGGGACCAGTGGCGATCCGGCGTTCCGTACGGCAAGGCTGCCCACTTTCGACCCTACTCTATGCCATAAGCCTGCCACTCATCGGGAGTCTGACGAGCCACCTTTCTGGTCTCTCTTTGCGACAGCACAGTTTTCGATGTCGTGCGTATGCGGACGACCTCCTCCTCTTGATCCGCTCACGGAGTGAAACACGCACGGTACTTGATTTGATATCAACGTACGGCACTGCAGCGGGCAGTAACATGAATGTGGCTAAATCCGCGGCGATGCCCATTGGACGCGGCCTCTCACACGACGACTTAGCACCTCTCCCGTGTGTACAAAAACTACGATACCTTGGCATCATTTTCACTTCCACCGTGCGCCGCTCCGCTGCCATCAATTTTCGGCGTGCACTCCAAACTATCCGCACGACGGTGCGACGAAATCTTCTCCGACGACTCGATTCTTTACAACGTGTCCAATACCTCAATCAACATGTGGCGGCCAGAATGGTCCACATCGCACAGGTCCTCCCGCTGCCATCAAGTATTGGACGCAGCCTCCAGGCTGCCTTCGGATACTTCCTTACGGCCGGTACGCTCTTTAAGGTCCGCTACGACACGCTCACCCTTCCCCCGCGAGCGGGGGGCCTCGGCCTTGTCAATGTGCGACTCCGCGCGGCGTCCTTGTACATGTCCACCATGCACAAGCAGTGGCACGGGGGCACCTCCCTTACGCGCAGCTTGCTGGAAATTCTTGTGCCCGCGACCATAACACCACCAGTAGCAGTCGGACACATCAAGCACCATCTGACGCACATTTCTGATTTCATCGTCGACTTCAGTTATGCTCTCACACACTTACCGACCACGCGATCTCCTAGACCTAAAGATTTTTACGCCCCACTCCTTCGTTCCATATCCAGCAACAATATCGACCTGAGACATCCGTCCACGCAGTGGCCAACGGTTTGGCGTCACATCCCTCCAACGTCCGGGCAACATGGTACCAAGTCGCAAATGAAAAATTCGCCACAAATCATCGTCTTCAAGCCATCGGACTAAAGGACTCTCCACTTTGTTCCATTTGCCACCTCGTGGATGACGATGTCCATCAACTGACTTGTGCTGCCACCAGTGACGTCTGGAAACTTGCCCGACAGTTCGTTGCCTGTTACCTCCGCGTTCCGCCGGACTCGATTGACCCACGGACTTTTATCCATCCTGAGAATACTTATTTCCCGCCACCAAAAATCATGCCATTGTATGGGTCAAGGGATGGACGATCACCTACATGTATAATGATGGCGACAAATCACGCCTTGATTTCTGGCAGTACTTACAAACCGCCCACAGTGAAGTCGAACACCGACCGCGCTACCGCGCCTTCTTCGCCAATTACCTACATGCGATCTTTACTTCACCACCGCTCAGTTGGATGGTGCCACACGCCGACAGCACTCCCCCCCCCCCCCCCCCCTGCTGACATCTGAGACTCCCCGCGCTACTTTCTACATCGTAACCCACAGTGGAGTAGGCGCATGGACACGCGCCTCCTTTCTTTTATGCACTACACCAGAAAACACTGGTCTTTCCCTCACTCCACTGTATATTGCTTCACACCTCTTAGATTACATCAGAATTATTATTCTTTTTTTTCCCTACACCTTGTTCATAAAAAAAATTGCTCTCCTTGTACGAGTATAATGTCTTGTGTTATTTTCGCCGGAAGGATGGCATTTCTGTTGTAGTTAAGTTTGTACCTGGACGGTGGTACGAGCAGAGGGACTTCAGTTCTTAGCACTCTCCTCCTTAGACGTAGAATCAGACAGGAGGGCGCCGGTTCACAAAACATTTCTCCTGGTTCAAATGGCAGTCCGTTGCAAAGGCGGTCAGTGGGCTGAAAGTGAGTGGAGGAAGTCATTTAAGAGAGATTGCTGTAAACTAAGTCTCTGAGCAAACGGTGGGAAGATCATACAACTTTCGTGGATCCGTCAGATCATTACAGCTGCTGAAGCACACCGAACCTCGCCCACAGCGCGCTGTTTCCTAGTGCTGCCTGAAACAAGCTGAAAGGGTAAAGTATTGCTGCACCAGCGAAGGGTTGTTAAATGATATTCACAGCTTCCTATTCTCAGCTAAATCATAGTTTGTGGTATACTTGGTCGTAGTCGGTTCTATCTGAATAGGATTAGGCCTCACAATGGTTGCATGTAAAGCCGGCCGGATTGGCCGAGCGGTTCAAGGCGCTTCAGTCTGGAACCACGCGACCGCTACGGTCGCAGGATCGAATCCTGCCTCGGGCATGGAAGTGTGTGATCCCTTTAGGTTGCTTAGGTTTAAGTAGTTCTAAGTTCTAGGGGACTGATGACCTCAGATGTTAAGTCCCATAGTGCTCAGAGCCATTTTATTTATTTATTTATTTATTTATTTTATTTATTTATTATTTTTTTTTGGTTGCATGTAAACAATGTCAAATGGCGTTGTAAAACGGATTAATTCAGAGGAGAATTTGTATACTTTCCACCCCAACGTATATTCTGCCAATCATGCGCCATTCCTTTTTTTGATATGAGTTTGCCACTTTTGTGTAAGATTTATCAGCTAGTTGTAGTTACAAAACGATGAATAAAACTTGTCGTTATTTTATAAACTTAAATACGCACTGTTGTTATCCATATTTGAACTATTCACTGTTTCTATTTTGTGGTGGTGGTACATGTGTACACTAGCTGTTGTGACTTGGCAAGACAGCCAAGCCACTATGATTGGTAGCCGAAAGGCACGCGTTTAAGCTCACGCAGGCTGGCGTGAGATCTGGAACATTTAAGGAAGTTATACTTTAGCAAAAAAAGGTCGTAGCTGTTGGAATACTTAACTGTAATCCATAATTGGTGAACATCGGACTGACGGTATATGCATCACAAGATAAATAGCAAAGGATAATGGCGCCTTGCTAGGTCGTAGCAAATGACGTAGCTGAAGGCTATGCTAACTATCGTCTCGGCAAATGAGAGCGTAATTTGCCAGTGAACCATCGCTAGCAAAGTCGGCTGTACAACTGGGGCGAGTGCTAGGAAGTCTCTCTAGACCTGCCGTGTGGCGGCGCTCGGTCTGCAATCACTGATAGTGGCGACACGCGGGTCCGACGTATACTAACGGACCGCGGCCGATTTAAAGGCTACCACCTAGCAAGTGTGGTGTCTGGCGGTGACACCACATTCCTCCCCCGCAAATCGGCGAACGGTTGTGTTATAAGGCTTCCGCCCGTCGTGGGGAGGACCCCAAGTTGGCGTATGCGACGAGGTGGGGAGCCTAACAACAGGCGAGGCTGTGCCACCCGCACCCAGCCATTCGGTCCGAGGGGAGGTAGGAAACGCCTGAAAACCTAGTCCAGGGTGCACGCCAACATGCGGTGTATGCGCCCGTAGATAGTCAGGAGGGGCCGAAGGGTCGACCTCCATCGGGTCGGGGCACCCGACGGGCGAAGACGACAGATGGTCCGGAGCGGGCAAGAATTCCATGGCGGAGGACAACGGGGCAAGGGAAGCGAGCGGCGGCGCGTGACCCAGGGAGGCGCCCGGCGGTTGCAGCGACGCGTCCACGGCGGGCGTCGCCGGCGGGAGCACAGGCGGCGGCGGCGGCGGCGGTGCGTCGCCATGGGGCAAAATGGAAGGCAGCGTCGGTAACACCTGGGGCTGAGGCGAGCCGGACGGCACCGGCGCTGAAAGCAGACGGGGAGCGGCAGAACCCGTGCGACGACAGAGGCGCAGCTGATTGAGATGCCGTCGCACCTCACCAGAGGCCCCCAAAACCAGATACATCGCGCGGCCGAGGCAGCGAAGAATGCGCCCTGCGAGCCAACGCCGTGAACCGCGATAGTTGCGATAATAGACAACGTCGCCTGGAGCAAAAACAGGTGTCCGCCGCTGCATACGAACCTGATGCGGCAGATGTAGCAAAGACATCAAGGTGCGATGAGGGCGACCGTGGAGCAACTCAGCCGGCGAGCGACCATCTCTGGGCTGAGAGCGATACGAGGACAAAAAGAGCAATAATGCGTCCTCACGAGAATGAGACCCCTTCAACTTCAAAATCTGTGACTTGAAAGTCCGGACCAATCGTTCAGCGGCACCGTTTGACTGTGGCGAAAACGGCGCGGACGTCAGATGTTGAATACCATTGGCCTTGCAGAATGACTGAAATTCTGCGGACATGAATTGTGGGCCATGATGATGATGATGTTTGGTTTGTGGGGCGCTCAACTGCGCGGTTATCAGCGCCCGTACGATTACCCAATCTTTGCTCAGTCCAATTTCGCCACTTTCCTGGATGATGATGAAATGATGAGGACAACACAAACACCCAGTCATCTCGAGGCAGGTGAAAATCCCTGACCCCGCCGTTGTGGGCCATAGTCTGCGGAAGACTTTCAATGCAAAAGATAGCGGATAACGCTTGGATGGTGGCAGAAGACGTCGTGGTCGACATCCGGACAACAAAAGGAAAATTACTGAATGAATCGACTAGAACCAACCATCGAGCATTCCAGAATGGACCAGCAAAATCGATGTGTAAGCGTTGCCACGGAGAAGTGGCTTTTGGCCATGCAAAGAATTGTCGCGGTGGTGCTGATTGTTGTTCAGCACACACCCTGCATGAAGATCACATATTCATAATCGCGGCATCGATGCCGAACCAAGTACAGTGCTGACGAGCAAGTTGTTTCGTTCTCACTATACCCCAATGTCCTTGGTGGAGAAGCCGTAAGACAGAGGACTGTAACGAACGTGGGACCACGACCCCGGACTGATGATAATCAGAACGCAACAGCAAAACACCACGTCGTACAAAAAGTCTCTCCTTGTGAGCAAAAAATCGACGAACCAACGGATCCTCGATCCGTGACTTTGACAAGGGCCATTGCGTAGCAACAAAACGCAGAACAGTAGCAAGGACAGGGTCGGCAGCTGTGGCTGTAGCTACACGACGAAAATCAATCGGAAACGATTCGACCACGTCATCGGTTTCCGAATCAATGAACATGCAAGCAAGTTCGGAGGAATCGAATGCTCTATCCTCAGCAACAGGCAAACGGGACAACGCATCGGCGTTTCCGTGCTTATCAGTGGACCGATACAAGATATCGTAGCGGTACTGCGAGAGAAAAATAGACCAGCGAATGAATTTCTGCGCTGTACGTGGAGGTACAGGCTTGGTCGGATGAAAAAGCGATGTCAAAGGTTTGTGGTCTGTGATGATGGTAAAGTGACGACCATACAAGAAATCATGAAACTTTGTAACACCAAATACGAGAGCCAATGCTTCTTTCTCGATCTGTGAATGATTTCTTTGCACAGACGAGAGCAATTTGGACGCAAAGGCAATAGGGCGATTGTGCGAACCATCTTGGTGCGCAAGCACAGCACCGATCCCGAAATCCGATGCATCCACCATCAACAAAAGGGGCTTCCAGGGATCGAGTGGCGTAAGGCAAGTATTGGAAAGCAACGCCGATTTCAACTGGCGAAAGGCGCGTTCGCATTCCGTCGTCCAGACGAACGGAACACCCTTGCGGCGTAAGCGATGAAGCGGAGCTGAAATGGAAGAGGCGTGTGGAATATATTTATTATAGTAATTTATTTTTCCCAGCACACTCTGTAGCTACTTCAAATTCTGCGGCGAAGGCAAGTCTTGTATGGCACGGAGGTGCTCTGGACTGGGATGTATGCCTTGGGCATTAAGTACATGTCCCAGATAGGGTAAGTCACGAGCAAAAAACACACATTTGTCCTTCCGCAAGCGAAGACCATTTTGTTGCAAGACCTGAAATAATGTTCGGAGATTGACTAAATTTTCTTCTTTCGTCTTTCCAGAGATCACAATATCGTCCTGATAGTTTGCTGCAGTAGGGACCTACGCACAAACAGTTTGTAGATATTGCTGAAACAATGCAGGGGCGGATGCACACCCGAATGGCAGTCGTTTGAATCGGTACAATCCAAGATGCGTGTTAACCACCAAAACGCGCTGGGATTTTTCGTCCACCGGTATTTGCAAGTACGCATCTGCTAGGTCCAACTTCGAAAAATATTTACCCGGGCACAGTTTGTCAAAAAGATCCTCCGGGCGGGGTAAAGGAAAAGCTGCAGTCACTAGTTGTGGATTCACTGTTGCCTTGAAGTCCACACAAAGTCTCAGTTTTCTCGAAGGTTTTTGCAAAATTAGTAAGGGTCATGCCCAGAGAGAAGCCTGCACACGTTCAATTACACTTTGAGATTCCAAATCGTGTAATGTTTATGCGACTTCATCACGCAACGCGTGGGGAACATTGCGCGCTCTAAAAAACTTCGGTTGCGCGTTGACTTTCAGTTCCAAATTTGCTTTATAGTTCTTAGCGCAACCAAGGCCCGGTGCAAAAATGTCTGCAAATTCTTCACATAGACGAGAAACACTGTCTGAAGGCAAAGTCTGGTTCACTGATAAGACCTGATTGACGATAGACAAGTTAAACAACTGAAATAAATCGAAACCAAACAAGTTCACTGCAGAAGAAGAACGAAGGATGAAAAATGACACAAGTTTTGTTTGTCCCTTGTATGTTGCAAGAAGGCTGCACTGTACTAATACAGGGATCGCTTGTCCGGAATAACTAGTTAGCTTAACATTTGCGGCACACAACGGAGGTGTGCCCAGCTGTTTGTACGTGTCGTGATTGAGTAGTGAAACTGCAGCTCCGGTATCGAGCTGGAATGGTATCACGTTGCCGTTGATGTCCAAATCAACAAAAAGTTTATTGTCCTGCTGACGACAAGAGTGACTGACTCGTGCAACGTAAACTGATACTGGTACAGAATCACTGGCGACTTGACGGGATTTCCGGCGATGTCGACGCACACTATTTGTGGGACAAACACAGTCACTGTTAGAGAGATTGGCACTGGGAGGAGTGGCATGAACTACATGAATTTCCATGGGTGAAGTTTCACGAGCCCAAGTATTCTTGGTTCGATTCCGGCGCAAAGCAAAGGGCCTGGAATGGTTGTGAGTGACCGATCTGAGCTTTTTCTGGCAAACACTTTGAACATGTCCTTTTTTATTACAGAAAAAGCAAATAGCCTGGCGAGACAGGCAATTCTCACGCGAATGTCTAATAGCACACCGCGGGCGTGATTTCATTGCATTTGCTTGCTGGCGCGGGACACGTGGCTGAGAGCCAGGTGGCTTTGGCACGGCCGGGCGTCAGGACTGTTTACTGTTCCGTGCAACTCGCCCAGCGGGCCGGTTAACGTGACACACAGGTGGCGAAGTTTCAAATGATTCCTGAGGAAAGTCAAGTGTGTTCAGCCGATCCAATATGTCCATCACTTGTTGAAGGGAGGGATTGACTAGTTTCAAAATCTGTTCCCATATACGAACATCAGAAACGTTCTGTGCAATTGCATCACGCACCATAGTATCTGAATAAGGGAGTCCACATTCACACTCAAAAGCACAATCCCTAGTAAGGCCTTGGTTGCAAGGTTGCAACCCACTCTCTATTAGTCTGACCGGCCGTACATTTTGTACGAAAGAACGTATACCTTTTTGCAACTACATTGACTGATTCTTTGAAATATGCATCTAATGTAGACAAAATTTCTTCGTAGGACAGAGTTGCGACGTCGCGTCAGGGAAATAATTTCACTATCACGTGGCCTGGACGCCTACGGATGCTAACAAAAAAGGCTGCCGTTCATTACCTTGAAATCTGTAGGCGGCGAGATGGAATCCAAATTGGCGTGACCACTCCGTCCAGCTTTCCAGTGCCGCATCAAAAGGACGAAAAGGTGGTGCAACTGCGTGTTGTGGCTGCCGGAGTGGTGGAGCGTTTTGCATTGCATGGTGACCCTGGACGAGTTGTCCAAGGGCATCCAATAAGGCCTGCGTCTGCTGGTTCTGCAAGCGATAAAATTCGGACAGTACATCTGGAGATTGTGGCGAAGCCATTACACAAGTAAATCAGGGCAAAGCAATATCAAGATGACCGCAAAGTGGGCTCGTCGCCACTGGGCACTGGCCACTGTTGTGACTGGGCAAGACAGCCAAGCTACTATGATTGGTAGCCAAAGGCACGCATTTAAGCTCACGCAGGCTGGCGTGAGGTCTGGAACATTTAAGGAAGTTATACTTTAGCAAAAAAGGTCGTAGCTGTTGGAATACTTAACTTTAATCCATAATTGGTGAACATCGGTCTGACGGTACATGCATCGCAAGATAAATAGCAAGGATAATGGCGCCTTGCTAGGTCGTAGCAAATGTCGTAGCTGAAGGCTATGCTAACTATCGTCTCGGCAAATGAGAGCGTAATTTGCCAGTGAACCATCGCTAGCAAAGTCAGCTGTACAACTGGGGCGAGTGCTAGGAAGTCTCTCTAGACCTGCCGTGTGGCGGCGCTCGGTCTGCAATCACTGATAGTGGCGACACGCGGGTCCGACGTATACTAACGGACCGCGGCCGATTTAAAGGCTACCACCTAGCAAGTGTGGCGTCTGGCGGTGACACCACACTAGCAATTTAAGGTTCAGTCTTACTGAATTAATTAATCTGATCATTAATATTGAGCCTTGCTGGCCCTGGCTTATGCGTTGGTTTTAAACCTTGACTGTTACTTTTGCGTTTGGTTTCCCGCGGTTATTGTGGTTATGCGGTGGTTCTTCCTCTTTCTACGTGTGGCAGCAGTGTGTATCGATATCCGCACCTTGTACTACCTTGAGTCTGGTGCTTATAGTTTCCGGCTAGCCGGTGTGCGGCAGTCGGTCGGTCGGTGTGGGTCAGCCAGTAAATCTGCGCGGCGCAGTGGGCCGGGCCCACTGGTGGTCTCTACGCAGTGTCGGAATGTGTGGGAGCTGTTCCGACTGCCACGAGGTTCGTGGCTCACCGACACAGGGCATCAAAGTTGAGTGGTGATTTAATTACCGAAGCCAGTCTGTTTACTTTGTGCCATTGGTTTTCACGGATGGCTGTTGGGGGTATTCCTGTGAGCAACAGCGAGTGTTCGCGTTGGCGAAAGTTTGGCCACCATCCGGTGGAGTTTAACTGTATTTTGGTTATCTGAAGTTCAAGTGCACCAGTGGAATTTTCTGCCTTCTGGCCGTTAGCGTTCCGGCTACCTGCCCTGGCCGCTGACACAACATTCAGGTAGTGTCCTTTCCTCACCGTGTTGTCGCTGTCCAACATGTGTGAGTAGTTTTGACACCTTATGTAAGTAGGCTGTTTATGTTTTCTTATTGGCAACGTTACGTAGCGCTCTATATGAAAATCACTGGCTGTGCTGTGTGCAGTCTGTGGCTAGTTTGCATTGTTGTCTGCCATTGTAGTGTTGGGCAGCGGCAGCTGGATGTGAACAGCGCGTAGCGTTGCGCAGTTGGAGGTGAGCCGCCAGCAGTGGTGGATGTGGGAAATGAGATGGCGGATTTTTGAGTACAGAATGGATATTATGAACTGCTATGTATATTATGGTTTTTCAACACTATTAAGGTAAATACATTGTTTGTTCTCTATTAAAATCTTTCATTTGCTAACTATGCCTATCAGTAGTTAGTGCCTTCCGTAGTTTGAATCTTTTATTTAGCTGGCAGTAGTGGCGCTCGCTGTATTGCAGTAGTTCGAGTAACGGAGATTTTTGGTGAGGTAAGTGATTTGTGAAAGGTATAGATTAATGTTAGTCAGGGCCATTCTTTTGCAGGGATTTTTGAAAGTCAGATTGCGTTGCGCTAAAAATATTGTGTGTCAGTTTAAGCACAGTCATGTATAAATTTTTCTAAGGGGACGTTTCACTTATGCACATTTGGTTGTGGGTGGCTACTCCTTTTACGTTTTGGCTTTGCAGTTTCTTGTGGACTGGTCTGGTGGAAAGCAAGTCGCCTTGTCGGTGGGTCCGATGACTGGCTCTCGGTTGGGTTCCCGGCCAACTAACTGTCTCCCCTAAGGGAACTTTAGTATTTGAAGTGCAGACTGAACCCCGGAAATTTCTGAGCGCCGTTGGCTGTACTGCCTTTTCTTAGTGGTGTTTAATTGTCTATTTTAATGGCTCATAGCCGATGGTTTGAATTTGTCTGCTTTTTGTTGGGTTTTAAATAATGGGCCTTGAGCCGCTTTAAAATTTAAATCCCTTACTTGTTAAATCTTAGAGTGTTTGGGCCTTCCGCCTGTGTAAAATATTGTTTAAAGATAAAGCCTACTAAAAATTGTCTTAGTTGTTTGAATTAATCGGCCTTCAGCCGTTTTTAAATTAAAGTTCTTGTCTTTCAAGTGTCAGCAACTGACACAAAAGTTTCGTTTGGCTGCGAGGCTGGTAGCAGCTTTTGGAGCCGCGCTGAGCGGGCGCGCTGTGAAGCTTCGGATGCCCTGTTGTTCAGTGGAAGTCTCCAGTATTAATTGTTTCCATTCGCTCCGTGCGCTATAGTGTTTTGTTTAGTTGTGTGTGACCTTTAGTTTCCTTGTTGTTAGCGGTTTCGGCCGCTGTTAACTACTGCTATGACTATCATGTATCCTAGGAAGGTTACACTGAGACGGATTTGACAAAGCATCCCGTAATGTTCAGCCAAGTTCACTGGAAATTAATGACTCAATTGTTGATATTATTGGCATTACTTCGGATCAGAATCACACCGCTTATTACGACTTGGAGCAATACAGCTTTTTGTGAAACTGCTTTGCCCGATGGTGCTGGAATGCGGATTTTACATAAATTTGCAAGGAAATCTGATTTGGTCATCGCGGTTTTTCGGTGAGTACAGTTACCATTTCGAATGCAGATGTTGATTATAAATAGGTCAAAGTATTTAATTTGCCCCCTGAGGTAGAAACTGCTTGTTACAAGACGTATTATCTAAGTATGGCGACAACAAATTGCACAGCTTTACTGGTGTCCGATCTGTCGATATGCATGCCAAGAAAAACATATTATTTAATGTTTTGGCTCGTGGCTTCAAGGAGCACGTGATTTGCAATGGGCAGACTTGACACATGTGTAACTAGACATCTCCAGCAATACTGTACAAGACAGGTGTTTGCTTTGCAGAACAATTTACATCAGCGTCAAAGATTATCACTGGCTGATCTTGTGACCGAAAATCAGATAACGGTTGGTGAACGTTTCAGTATTAAGTGAAATGTGAGAAGAGGACAAAATACTCTTGAAGCATTCCCGCTCAAACTGTCGATCGCTATCGATCAATCACCGTGGATTAACGAGACGACCTGTCAAAGCCTTTCTCCGAAATCCGTTTCAGTGAAATGTTTTTTGTTGAGTACCAGCTTGTTGACAGTGAGTGGGTGGTAATACTGAGAACACTGTCTCCACCTCTTTCACCTCCATCTGCATTTCACCGCCCTTAACGCTCGCGCCAAGCAATAGTCTGCCCTGCACGGTGAGGTTTGTACTCGCGAAATGAAACTTGACGCGTTCTAAGCGGGGTTTGCGATGAGCAAAGAGAGCGCTCAGGGTTTGCTTCGGGGTGAGGGGCGGTGCATAGGGGTCGAGGGGGGGGGGGGGGCAACAAGTTCCACCTCCAGTAGCAAAACAACCTTCTGTTTTCGAGCGAGCTTCCACGAAACAACAATGTGCACGACGGAGGTAATGATCAAGTTAAATGTGGTGTCACCGCCAGACACCACACTTGCTAGGTGGTAGCTTAAATCGGCCGCGGTCCATTTGTACATGTCGGACCCGCGTGTCGCCGCCATCAGTACTTGCAGACCTAGCGCCACCACATGGCAGGTCTAGAAAGACGGACTAGCACTCGCCCCAGTTGTACGGACGACATTGCTAGCGACTAGACGTACGAAGCCTTCCTCTCATTTGCCGAGAGACAGTTAGAATAGCCTTCAGCTAAGTCCATAGCTACGACCTAGCAAGGCGCAGTTAATCATATCTGGAGAGAGTCTTACTTGTATTCACCATAGAGATGTACCACACAAGAGAATAAAGTTAAGTATATGAGACGCTCCGTTCTTTTCTTTATAGCATTTATGAAGTATCCTGTTTCAGACTTTACGATCTTCTGGGGGAGCTGATAGCGTGCCTATTCGGCCATTCTAAATAACACTGTGTCGGCACTTCTGTCGACACATAACATTAAATACATTTTGCTATCGAAACTGTGACAGCTACTGGTACTGACATGTCAAATATCTACCTCATCACTCATCCTCGAAACAATCAAAACGGCGCAACAGTACACACCACAGCGACAGCACAGCTCAGGGACAACGTTATCAACATCGGCGAATAGTACGCTGTACAGTTGACAGTCAACATCTCCGAACTGCAACGGCGCGAATGATCAGAGCTAAGGAGTCTATATGCCAAGGGTGAGTTTTTCCACCGTGTACGAATTCTAGGGATTGATCGATGACAGACTACGGAACAAAAAAGATCTATGAAATTATGTCCGGAAATGCATGGTTTCCACGCTGGAGACCATTTGTTCAGTCACACTTTGTTACAGAGGCGGTGGTGGACCATGCATTCATAGTTACAGTACGCACGATTTCCCTCTAGAAGGTGACACTGTTAATCATACGTCATGCTCTAGCATTCTCTCCTTCCATAGTAATCGGTAATGTTGCGTCCGAGTCACTTCTCTTGCTGACTCATCTTGTAGTGGATGTGATACAGCGTTGTAAACAATGGTTCCACATTCGAATCGAGAGCTTCCCGGTATGGTGTCCACTTACGGAAAGGCAAATGCCAACGGGTGGTGGGCAGCAATGTTGTATCAAGAGACGTATTCCAGTCGACAACAACCACATCAGTCAATGTTTGCAAAGTGCTTCGCCGTTTGTCTGAGACAGGGTCGTTTCAGGAAGGAGGAAATCATGAAGGACGTACCCGAAATGTTCGGACACCAGACACGGAGTAAAACGTGATTGACACTGTGAAAGGCCACCGGCGTGTCAGTTGGCTCGCCAGTACAGGGTAAGCCAGACGACCGTGTTCAACGTTCTCCGTCACTTTTATCGCTAGCCTTATCACTTACACGGGGTGCAGAGCTTACTAGCGACAGACTATCCACGTCGGGAGCAGTTTTGTCGCTGGTTTCTTCATCAGGCAACCACGATTCCGGGATTTGTCATCCGTCGTATTCACAGATGAGGGTATCTTTACGCGGAGTGGTATCTTCAAATTTAGTAAGTCATCTGTGGTATAGTAGGCAGAACCTCCAACTTATGGTGACATCGAATCATCAGCGTCGGTCCAGCCGGAATGTGTGGCCCGGGGTAATTGGCGACTTTGTTTTGGGACCAGTCTTCCTTCCACGTCGCCTAACAGGTCGGAACTATCGATGTTCCTTGCGAGTGACTTTGCCTCCCCTGCTGGACGAAGTTCCATCGATGATTCGAAGGGTCGTGTGTCTGCTACATGATGGTGCTCCAGCCCACTTCGCCGTTAACTTCCGGACGCATGTCAGTCGTGCCTGCCCTGGTCGATGGATCGGACGAGAGGGTCCATTTGCGTGGCCAGCTCGTTCACCGGAGCCCAACCCGTGCGATTTCTGGTTATGGCGCCATCTCGAAAGCATCGTGTATGCAGAGCCCATTCCAGATGTGGAGGTACTGAAGCACTGTATTCATGTTGCCTTTGACACTGTTCGAATGCGGACTGTCCGATGTGAACGTGTGAGACAGAACGTCCTACGACGCTTACTCGCATCCGTTGAGGCACGTTTAAGCCACTTTCAACACATACTGTAACTGTGGCTGCATGGCATAGTGCATGTTAGCCTGTAGTGCCTGCAACAATGTATGATTGAGTAAATGGTCTCCAGCATGGAAACCATGAATTTCCGGGCCTAAGTTCAGTAGACCTTTTTTTGTTCCCTATCCTCTCATAGGTCAACCCTAGAGTTTGTACACGGTGGAAAAAATCACCCTGCGTTTCTTCCTTAGGAACGTGTTCGTGAAAAATAAGTGCACCTAAACTCTGAAAAACGTACCACTTCCATCGTGAGTGAAACGAACTTCTGTTACAGTGCAAAAAGATAGGTGTATATGTTTGATGTGTAATGTTACTTTGCTCATACCTAAAAATGGCATACTGAACACCGTGGAAGAAAAGTTCATCAAGACTTGGAAGTGCAAGCAGCAGTTGGTAGTGCAGTGGGGACGAAGCAACTTTGTAAAGCGTGTACAAAAAATCTTTCATCAAACGTATCATCATTTCGTGTGTCAGATGTACTGCTGAAACATGCAAAACCATTTGACAATGGCACAGTTATTACGGAGTGCTTTCTGGCAGCTAGTGAGTCCTTGTTTTCCACAGTGTAAAAAATACGTCAGAGATAATATCTGCCATCAGAGACATGCCGCTGTCAAGACGTATTATAACAAGAAAAGAGTGGAAGCAGCAGTTGGTAGTGCAGTGGGGACGAAGAAACTTTGTAAAGCGTGTACAAAAAATCTTTCATCAAACATAGCATCATTTCGTGTGTCAGATGTACTGCTGAAACATGCAAAACCATTTGACAATGGCGCAGTTGTTACGGAGTGTTTTCTGGCAGCTAGTGAGTCCTTGTTTTCCACAGTGTAAAAAATACGTCAGAGATAATATCTGCCATCAGAGACATGCCGCTGTCAAGACGTACTATAACAAGAAAAGAGGAATTAATGGCGGAAAATATAAAAGGTCAGCTGATAACAGATTTGCAAGCCTGGTTGTGTTTCTCATTTCACTTAGTCAGTACATGGAATCGATTCACGTCACATACTGTTATAACTCTTAAGTATTCTGTCAAAACTTGACCTCTGAATAGCACAGTTAGACAAACTATACGTGAAACACTTTGCTGAAATACAGTTAGGACTAAAGGACAAAAGAAGCTGCAAAGAAGTACACCGCCAACCTGACAACATTCAAGACAGTGCCTGAAATCCGATTTTCAGATTTCATTGGAATCTTTTTCGGCTTTCATCTCCATATATATGATCTACATCTACATGACTACTCTGCAATTCACACTTAAGTGCCTGGCACAGGATTCTTCGAACCTCCTTCACACTATTTCTCTACCGTTACACTCTTTAACTGTACGTGGGAGAAATGAAACACAGATTTTTGTGTACGTGTTCTCATTCGTCCTATTTTTATTACAATGATCATTTTTCCCTACTTACATACGCGAAAGTAAAATATTTTCAGAGGAGAAAGTTGGTGACCGAAATTTCGTGAAAAGTTCTTGCCGCAACGAAACACCCCTTTCTAATTGACCACCATTCCAACTCGCTTATCATATTCGCCACAATCTCTCCCCTATTTCGCGATAGTACAAAACGAGGTGCTATTCTTTGAACCTTTTCGATGTCCCAAGTCAATCCTATGAGGTAAATTCAAAAAAGCCCGTTAGATGCGGAAAAGTTTCACCTAGGTTATATCGTGATCGGGCAGAGATTTCAAAATCAGATACTAGATTGTAAAGCATATCCAACAGGAGGAACAGATTCAGATCACAATTTAGTAATGATGACCGTGCGATGTGGCGCAGTGGTTAGCACACTCGACTCGCTCTCGGGAGGACGACGGTTCAAACCCGCGTTGGCCATCCCGATTCAGGTTTTCCGTGATTTCCCTAAATCGCTTCAGGCAAATGTCGAGATGATTCCTTTGAAAGGGCACGGCCGATTTCCTTCCCTATCCTTCCCCAGTCCGATGGGACCGATGACCTCATTGTTCGATCCACTTTCCCAAATAAACCAACCAACCAACTAACGATGAAGAGAACGCTGTAGTTTAAGAGGCTAGTCAGGAAGAATCAATACGGAAATACGGTAAGTGTGATACGGAGGTATTAAGGAATGAAGAGAGACTCTTGATATTCTCTGAGGATATGGATGCTGCAATAAGGAACAGCTCAGTATGCAGTTCAGTGGAAGAGGAATGGACATCTCTAAAAAAGGCAACCACAGAAGTTGGAAATAAAACCGTAAGTACAAGAAAGGCAACCATGGGTAACAGATGAAATAGTTCAGGTGATCCACGAAAGAAGCAAGTAAAAAAAGTTCAGGAAAATTCAGGAATATAGAAGTACAAAGCAACGTAGAATGAAATAAATAGGAAGTGGAGGTCGGCTAAGGCAAAATGGCTGCGTGGAAAATGTGAAGAAATCGAAAAAGAAGTGATTGTCGAAAGGTCTGACTCAGCATACAGAAAAGGAAAAACAACCTTCGGCGACATTAACAGCAAGGGCGGTAACATTAAGAGTGCAACGGGCATTCCACTGTTAAAATACTGAGGAGACAATAGATGGGTGGAAAGAGTATACTGAAGGTCTCTGCAAGAGGAAGGTCTGATGACGTGAAATTAGAAGAAACAAACATCGACAGGGATTAGATAGGGAGTCCAGTATTAAAATCAGAATTAAAGGGAGCTTTGGGAGACGTAAGATCAAATAAGGCAGAAGGGATAGATAACATTCCACCTGAATTACTAAAACCATTGGAGAAAGTGGCAACAAAACCACTGTTGACATTGGTGAGTAGGATATATGAGACTGCCGATATACCATCAGACTTTTGGACAAACAGCAGCCACACACTGCTAAAGATGACAAGAACCAAAAGTATGAGAATTATCGCGTAATCAGCTTAAGGGGGTTAGGACGTCAAACGGGGCGACTTGGAGCACGAGAGGCACCACAGGACATTTTAATTTCCACTGTCTATACTTTTTCAAATAAATTCATAAAACTTTGTCAGCATGACCAGGAAGGATTCAGAATTCACACTCATAGGAGTGGAAGTTCGAAAATTTAACGAAATGATTTTTTTTTTTACATGTGAAATTTGATCATTTTTTTCCCCCTTACTAATGGCAGTATTTGTTGCTATAGGTACACTTTTCTTCATAAGTAAGAGAGATTCTTCGATGAATTTTGCACAGCATACAAACCATACTTAAAGGTCTATGAAACTCTAGAATTTTCCAAATCTATTAAAAACTGTGGTAAAAATTGAGGTAATTAACTATTAAATTTGTGTTTTTCTGAACGTGATGTTTAAAAAATAACAGTTCATTCGTTTCTTCATAAATTAAATAAATTCTAGAGTTTCATACACCTGTGAGTATGGTATGTATTCTGTGCAAAATTCATCGAAGAATCTCTCTAACTTATGAAGAAATGTGTACCTACAGCAACAAATGCAGCCATTAGTAAGTGAAAAACTTATGTAATTTCACACGTAAAAAATTTATTTTGTTGTGTTTTCGAACTTCCACTGCAATGAGTGTGAATCCTGAATCCTTCCTGATGTTGCTGACAAAGTTTTATGAACTTATTTGTAAAATTATAGACACTGGAAAGTAAAATGTCCTGTGATGCCTCTCCTGCTCCAAGTCGCCCCGTTTGACGTCCTACCTCCCTTAACAGTTCAAGCATCCAAATTGCTGGCAACAATAATATACGCCCGCATCTCGTGGTCGTGCGGTAGCGTTCTCGCTTCCCACGCCCGGGTTCCCGGGTTCGATTCCCGGCGGGGTCAGGAATTTTCTCTGCCTCGTGATGGCTGGGTGTTGTGTGCTGTCCTTAGGTTAGTTAGGTTTAAGTAGTTCTAAGTTCTAGGGGACTGATGACCATAGCTGTTAAGTCCCATAGTGCTCAGAGCCATTTGAACCATTTGAACCAATAATATACAGAAAAATGGAAAAGAAAATTGAGGGTTAATTAACAACCGAACGTATCCATTATCCACTCAGAATGATATGGAAATGACAAAATACCGAAAATAGAAGCTGTGGTGTCACCGCCAGACACCACACTTGCTAGGTGGTAGCTTTAAATCGGCCGCGGTCCATTAGTACATGTCGGACCCGCGTGTCGCCACTGTCAGTAATTGTAGACCGAGCGCCACCACACGGCAGGTCTAGAGAGACGTACTAGGACTCGTCCCCAGTTGTACGGGCGACTTTGCTAGCGACTACAATGACGAAGCCTTTCTCTCATTTGCCGAGAGACAGTTAGAATAGCCTTCAGCTAAGTCCATGGCTACGACCTAGCAAGGCGCCATTAACCATTTCTAAAGAGAGTCTCACTTGTATCATCAAGAATGCTGTATACAAATGATGGATTAAAGTTAAGTATTCCAGCAGCTACGTACTTTTGTTTATAGCATTCATTACGTATCCTGTTTCAGACCTAACGCCAGCCGGCGTGTGTAAACGCGTGCCTTTCGGTTACCCGTCACTGTGGACTGGATGTCTTATCAGTCCACTACAGAAGCTATAAATCGAAAAATACGCATCTATCGAACGCTACAATAATTATGACTGTCGAATACTATTTTATATCCAGTTACATTCCAACCTGCAAACAAACTATTCTAAATTAACTATTTCAAGCTCATAATTAAAACTCCGTGACCGGCCCTTATAAGTAAACTGGAGGCGCTGTGCTGCAGCACGGAGAGAGACACACACACACACTTCCAGGGAAGTGAAACATGCATCTGTAGCGCTGGCAGTTCTGACAGAACCCACACGGCGACTTTGCAGGAGGACGCTATTCAACTACCGCTGAAGCATCGGGGAACAGAGGCCGCCGGCGAGTCTGCAACATTAACGGAAGCGTGAACGTCAGCGGCAGCAGCGGCAGTAATAAAGCGTCAGGTTAGCAGAAACTCGGCGGCCGTGTTTACGACTTGTCTCGTAACTCATTGAGCACTACGGCCGGCAGTAGCCGCGCGCGGCCGGTCCCGCCTCTTGGGCAGGAGTCGAGAGCGCCGACTGTCAGACCCACAGCTCGCTTTGTGGCGGCGTGACGGCGACTTCTTCCCTGCTGCCGAGCGAGGTGGCCCGGTGGCTAGCACACTGGACTCGCATTCGGGAGAGCGACGGTTCAAACCTGTCTCCGGCCATCCTGATTTAGGTGTTCCGTGATTTCCCTAAATCGTTTCAGGCAAATTCCGGGATGGTTCCTTTAAAAGGGCACGCTCGATTTCCTTTCCAATCCTTCCCTAATCCAAACTTGTGCTCTGCCTGTAATGACCTCGTTGTCGACGGGGCGTTAATCACTAATCTCGTACTCCTCCTCTTCCCACTAGGTGGAGGCTGCTGCTATATCAGTCTACTTACAGTTCGCTGTCGAGGCGACTACGTTGCTGACAAAACAGTACTTAGTTGCACGAAAAAGAAAACCATCCGGTAATCCAAATCTTGACATCAGGATTATACACTTGAAAGATTACCGTATAACCTCCTTGCCTAGGGACGCCAGATGAAAGTTGATGTCGTCAAGCCCTGAATGAAAATTGCGCAACGCATAACTGGGGAGGGGAGCTTGAGAGCGCTATCTAGAGAGCGTGCCCTTTCTGTACGATACTAGGCAAGGGGCTGGAGGGCTCACACGCTCATGTGTGGGTCCCTGCATTCTATAGCTTTTATTTTAAATAAATTCCTTTAACTTGACTTCTTTGTGATTTCTTGAGGTATGTTAAAGATTGATGACAATTGATGAAGTATTTATTTTAAATATTATCACTCGATTTTACAGCGATTGCAGCAATTGCTCCAGTTTACAGATATTACAATTTTACAACTTATAGCGCGGGTATATTATATATTAATCTGCACGTACATTTCGACGGGCAAGACGGAATTGCGTTGGCCAAATGTATACCACCAAAGTCTCCCAATATTTTACATGGGACATCCACTATGTGAGGAGGATAACGGCCAAACTGGGGACCAGATACATTAACACAGGGAGTCAAATTTCTGAAACTAAACGAGAACATTCATTTCCTTACACAGTCCGTAGCTAGAAACAAAAGAATTAGTACAAATATTCAAACACCGCTCTTCCATGCGCGAACATTGTGACACACGCACCGAGGGCACGTCTGCTCACTTACCCGTCTTCTGTAACACTCCCAGAATATGGCGGGCACCCAGAGGTCTTCCTGGGCCCCGGTGGAGAGGATGATCGAACCACCTGGCCGTGACCAACCTCTCCACCCCAAATGTTGTGACATTGGAACGTCTTTGACTTTTACCTGCCTGTGCTGTCTCTCTGATCCCCTACCCAGCAGTGAGGTTGGCACTACTATACTACAGAACTACTTCCCAACTAAGATTTGGCCACCCTTTACGGAAAGGTGTGAGGAGGATTAGGAAAGTTCGTATGCAGATTCATATTCACGTACAAGAAATGCATAATACACGACACATAAAAATACGTATTATGAAGCCTGACACATTTCTTTCCACCCGTTCACATGGGTTCAGCTGCACCCGCGGCCCGGAGCGTCGTGCGATAAAATTGGCGGTGGAGCCGCCTCTGTTTGTATTTCCCCGTGCGAGCGAGCAGCGATCCTGCTGCTTATAGAGAGGAAACTACTGTACCGTTTCACACTGAAGCGCCAAAGAAACTGGTGTAGGCATGAGCTTTCAAATACAGAGAGACGTAAACATGCAGAAGACCACGCTGCGGTCGGCGGCGCCTAACTCTGCCACCTCAGATATCTCTGGAACAACACTAGATATTCAAAAACGGTTTTCACCAGCGTGAACGTACGGCAGGGGCTTAGGAAACCAAATACTATGCGAAATTTTAAAACATAAACAAATACGATTTTCAATACAAACTTGTGTATTTTTAAATGGACACCCCCTATTATTTTGTATGCAGTCAATAGCACGAAAAATCACAAAACAATGGCGTTGGTTGCATCGCAATACGTCAATTACGTCCCGAGAAATTGCGAAGCGAAGTTGACGCTTGAAATAAATGAAGCACACAGCTAGCGCACGTCCTGAGATTCAAGCGTGCACCTCACGCTGCCGGTAATTGTGATGTGATTAACGTACTACGTCAGTGGAGTGTTAATGTATGGTGTGGTATTGTATGACAACACAACACTGGTCCATATTTTACTTACGGCTCTCCTAAAGTGGGATAGTTTAGCCCATTCTTGAGCTGTACCTTATTTGAACCGGTCCTCCTCTTGTAATGTGTCAAATAATGTGGTATCAGAATGATGGATGTCCTGCGCATAATGTTTACTGTTGCGAAATGACAACTAGAGGTACAGTTAGTGGTAACACACTCGGTTCTGAAATATGTGACTTGTAAAGGATAGCTACTGCGTCACAGTTTCTGAATTAATGCATCGCATGTAGTATTGTGCTAAGAGCAGGGGTTGCCTGCACTGGCGCCTGTATCCTGCCATAAACATACCAATATCACCACGGCACGCTCTACCTTCAGCATAAAAGTGTCTCCTAATCTGGTGTGCTGAACTGCTCTCATCCTGTAACGTAATTCACATATGTTTCCACATCAAAACCTGTTTTCGTGTGGCTTGTTACATTTGCCCTCATCTAGTCGATATGCTGGCCTTCAGTAATGAAGAAACACTAGATATTATATTAATTTATGGTGAATGTCACAGAAATGAAAACGCAACTGTTTAAATGCAAATGGCTCTAAGCACTATGAGACTTAACATCTGAGGTCATCAGTCCCCTAGACTTAGAACAACTTAAACCTAACAAACCTAAAGACATCACACACATCCACGCACGAGGCAGGATTCTAATCTGCGACCGTAGCAGCAGCGCGGTTCCGGACTGAAGTGCCTAGAACCGCTCGGCCACAACGGCCGGCACCGCAACTGTGACACTGTATGGTGAACGCTACCCACATGGGCGGTGTCTGTCACTTTGAACCATTGTCAATATCTGCAAGACACTCACGGAAACAGGAAGCTGGGCTCCCACAAAATGTCGACGTACAATGCCAGCGACTGGCAATGGAAACGAAATTGCTGTTCTGGCTGCTGTAGTGCACAATCCTCAGGTGGGTGTATGAGAAATTACACGAGGTGTAGGAATAAGCCACAGTAGTGTGTGGAGAAGCTTGCATCGGCATCGGTTTCATCCGTTCCATATCTCTCAGCACCAAGAACTGTACGGGAATGACTTTGAATCCCGCATTGCATTCTGTCGTTTTGCACTTCAGCAGTTCCAAGGTAATCCAATATTCCTAAGCAATACGTTGTTCACGGGCGAGGCTTCATTTACAAATCATGGTAATGTGAATCTGCGGAACATGTACCACGGGTCCGTGCAAAATCCCCATTGGTTCCGCCAAGTTGCTGATCAACGACAGTGGGGTATCAATTTTTGGTGCGGTATCATTGCTAACTGTATTGCAGGTCCCTATTTTTACCGTGGAACATGGAATGGACAGCGATATGCATCATTTCTGCAACACACACTAGCGCTATTCATGGAGGATCTAGGATTGTTAACTCGTCTATCAATGTCGTTCCAATATGATGGATGTCCCGCACACAATGCAAAAGTTGAAAGAGACGTTCTAGATGCGACATTTCCAAATAGGTGGATACCAGCACGGTCCCCCGACTTCACGCCATTAGACTTCTTTCTCTGGGGCGCAGTAAGAGACAATCAAGCACCACCAACGACAGTAGAGGATATGCAACATCCTATTACTGCGGCGTGTGCCGCAATATCTGTAGAAACTCTTCAATGTGTGCAACACTCTCTCGTTACCCGTCTGCAAACGTGTAATGATGCAAACGGAGGGCACTTCGAACATATGTTGACGTAACACAGTTTCATTGGTCAGTATGTGGGTGTATTGTCTATGCTGGATGTAATGCACAACAATAGAGTTTCTGTGGGCGACAAGGCATTAGTAAATATGTTTAGCAAAGTGAATTCATGTGTGTTACCTCTAATTGTAGCTGTAGTTGTCATTTCGCTAGAATAAACATGCATTTACAATTTTAAACACGTGACTTTGCGTTGGACGTATTACTTGTTTATTTTTGTAGACTGTGCATATCTTCCCATTGCGTGAGCCCCAGACACAGGCAGCGTGAGGTGCACGCTTGAGTCTCAGGACGTCTGCTAGCTGTGCGCTTTATTTATTTCAAGGGTCAACTTCCGTTCGCAATTTCTCGGGATGTAATTGATGTATTGCGATGCAACCAACGCCATTATTTTTGTAATTTTTCGTGCTATTGATTGCATACGAAATAATAGCGGACCCATTTTAAAATACCCAGGTTTGTATTGAAAATAGTATTTGTTTATGTTTTAGAATTTGGCATAGTATTTGGTTTCCTAATCCCCTGCCGTACGTTCATGCTGGTGAAAACCGTTTTTGAATATCTATTGTTGTTCCAGAGATTTTTTAGGAGACAGAGTTAGGTGAGACACCCTGTATAACACAGCTGTCTGGCGCAGTTGTTAGACCGGTTACTGCTGCTACAATGGCAGGTTATCAAGATTGAAATGAGTTTGAACGTGGTGTTATAGTCGGCACACAAGCGATGGGACACAGTATGTCCAAGGTAGCGATGAAGTGGGGACTTTACCGTTGCCGGCCAGTGTGGCCGAGCGGTTCTAGGCGCTTTAGTCTGGAACCGCGCGATCAATACGGTTGCAGGTTCGAATCCTGCTTCGGACATGGATGTGTGTGATGTCCTTAGGTTGGTTCGGTTTAAGTAGTTCTAAGTTCTAGGGGACTGATGACCTCAGATGTTAAGTCGCATAGTGCTCAGAGCCATTTGAGCCGTTTGACTTTACCGTACGACCATTTAATGAGTGTGCTGTGAATATCAGGAAACCAGTAAAACATCAAATCTCCGACTTCGCTGCGGCTGGAGAAAGATCCTGCGAGAACGGGACCAACGACGTATGAAGAAAATCGATCAACGTGAAAGAAATGCAACCCTTCCGCAAATTGCTGCAGATTTCAGTGCTGGGCTATCAACAAGAGTAAACGTGCGAACCATTCAACGAAACATCATCGATATGGGCCCATTCGTGTACCCTTGATGACACAAAGCTTTACGCCTCGAGTGTACCCGTCAATACCGACATTGGACTGTTGACGACTGGAAACACGTTGCATGGTCGGACGAGTCTCGTTTCAAATTGTATCGAGCAGATGGACGTCTACGGGTATGGAGACAACCTCATGAGACTAGGGACTCTGCATGTAATCAGGGGACTGTTAAAGCTGGTGGAGACTCTGTAAAGAAGTGAGGCGTGTGCAGTTGGAGTGACATGGGATCCCTGATACCTGTACGTACGACTCTGACACGTACATACGCATCCTGTCCGACCACCTGCATCCATTCATATCCATTGTGCGTTCCGTCGGACTTGGCAATTCCAGCAGGACAGTGCGACACCCCACGTCCAGAATTGCTTCAGAGGTCTCGAGGAGTACTCTTCTGAATTAAAAACTTCCGCTGCCCATCAAATTGCCTAGATATGAACATTAATGAGAATATCTGGGATGCCTTGCAATGTGCTCCTTAGAAGAGATCTTCACCACCTCGTAAGATCTCCACCCCCTCGTACTCCTACGGATTTATGGACAGCCCTGCTGGAGTCATGGTGTCAATTTCAGTCCAGTCCACGTAGTGATGCGGGACA
Source organism: Schistocerca cancellata (assembly GCF_023864275.1). Lineage (NCBI taxonomy): Eukaryota > Metazoa > Arthropoda > Insecta > Orthoptera > Acrididae > Schistocerca > Schistocerca cancellata. The sequence continues at coordinate 19,830,849 of NC_064631.1, read as the reverse complement.
TGCAGGTGCTCGCGGGGACCCTACACGCTATTAGGCATCTGTACCAGTTTCTTTGGTTCTTCAAGTGTACATTGAGGTACAGAAGTATTGGAATACCTCCAAATATCGTGTCGGATCTCTTTTTGCCCGTCGTAGTGCAGCAACTCGACGTCGCATGGACTCAACAAGTTATAGGAAGTCTCCTGCAGAAATATTGAGCCATGCGCTTCTAGAACCTTCCGTATTTTCTAAAATTTGGCCGCTGCAGGATGTTTTGCACGAACTGATCTCTCGATGACGTCCCATAAATGTTCAACGGAATGCATGTCGGCGATCTGGTTGTCCAAATCGTTCGCTCGGGTTGTCCAGAATGTTCTTAAAACAAATCGCAAAAAATTGTGGCCCAGTGACACTGCGCATAGTCATCCACAAAAATTCCATCGTTGTTCAGGAACATGAAGTGAATGAATGGCTGCAAGTAGTCTGCAGGTCCAGAAAATAACGATTTCCGGTCAATGATCCATGTAAACACAGCCCACAGCGTTGTGAAACCACCACCAGCTTGCACAATGCCTTGATGACTACTTATATCTATGGCTTCCTAAGGTCTGAGCCACACTTGAATCCTATCAGTAGCTCTTACCAAACAAAATAGAGACTCATCCCACGTCAAATATCGCCGCACTGTCCTAACAGATACGTTCATCGTACGTCCCATATTAATTTCTGCGCTTATTCTACGCAGAGTTGCTTGTCTGTTAGCACTGACAACTCAATACAAACGCCGCTGCCCTCGGTTTATAAATGATTCCCGTCAGCCGCTGTACTTTCCATGGTGAGAATTTGGTATTCTCGGCATACTCTTGACACTATGGATCACAGAATACTAAATACCCTAACGATTTCCGAACTGGAATGTCCTATGTGTCTAGCTCCAACTAGCATTCCATGTTGAAAGTCTGTTAATACCCCTGGTGCTGCCACAATCACGTCGGAAAACTTTTCACATGAATCACCTGAGTACAAAAGACTGCTCCGCCAATGCAGTACCCTTTTATACTTTTTATACACTATATTACCATCATCTGCATATCGCTATCCCATGACTTTCGTCACCTCAGTAAATGCTGATTCTTTTGGCGTGTCAAAAAGATGCAAAACACTGGAGCTTCTGCTGTGGTACATTGTGTTATCTTTTGTGTCAATGTATCACAAAGTCTCTTCATTGCTCCATAACAACTGAGCCATACATCCATCTCAAGCTCCTTACTGTGTTCGAGAGTACTCGTCTCCCTTCACAGTTTCCACCATTCACCCACCCCCTCCCAGCCCCTTCACACACACACACACACACACACACACACACACACACACTCCATTACCGAACTGACAATTCCTCGATGCTTAGGTGTGTGTCCTATATAGATCACCTTTCTCGACGATTCGATTCAGTACTTCGCCCTTAGTTATCCGATTTACCTGATTAATCTTCTGCATTCTATTTTAGCACTAGCTATTGTCGGAGGAATCACTTGAGACGTAGTGTTCCAGATAAACGCTGAAAATTAAGTGAACTGATAACAAATTGGGAAGCTCTCCGCAGACTCGACGAGGAAAGGAATCAATGTAAAACACGGGAAGCAGGGACCTGATTATTTGGTATATGTTAGGATTCTAGGGAATACTTTCCGTGGAAGAAGAGAAAGCCACAGGAAGCAAGAACTTTAGGTGCGATAGGAACTGTAATACACTCCTGGAAATGGAAAAAAGAACACATTGACACCGGTGTGTCAGACCCACCATACTTGCTCCGGACACTGCGAGAGGGCTGTACAAGCAATGATCACACGCACGGCACAGCGGACACACCAGGAACCGCGGTGTTGGCCGTCGAATGGCGCTAGCTACGCAGCATTTGTGCACCGCCGCCGTCAGTGTCAGCCAGTTTGCCGTGGCATACGGAGCTCCATCGCAGTCTTTAACACTGGTAGCATGCCGCGACAGCGTGGACGTGAACCGTATGTGCAGTTGACGGACTTTGAGCGAGGGCGTATAGTGGCCATGCGGGAGGCCGGGTGGACGTACCGCCGAATTGCTCAACACGTGGGGCGTGAGGTCTCCACAGTACATCGATGTTGTCGCCAGTGGTCGGCGGAAGGTGCACGTGCCCGTCGACCTGGGACCCGACCGCAGCGACGCATGGATGCACGCCAACACCGTAGGATCCTACGCAGTGCCGTAGGGGACCGCACCGCCACTTCCCAGCAAATTAGGGACACTGTTGCTCCTGGGGTATCGGCGAGAACCATTCGCAACCGTCTCCATGAAGCTGGGCTACGGTCCCGCACACCGTTAGGCCGTCTTCCGCTCACGCCCCAACATCGTGCAGCCCGCCTCCAGTGGTGTCGCGACAGGCGTGAATGGAGGGACGAATGGAGACGTGTCGTCTTCAGCGATGAGAGTCGCTTCTGCCTTGGTGCCAATGATGGTCGTATGCGTGTTTGGCGCCGTGCAGGTGAGCGCCACAATCAGGACTGCATACGACCGAGGCACACAGGGCCAACACCCGGCATCATGGTGTGAGGAGCGATCTCCTACACTGGCCGTACACCACTGGTGATCGTCGAGGGGACACTGAATAGTGCACGGTACATCCAAACCGTCATCGAACCCATCGTTCTACCATTCCTAGACCGGCAAGGTAACTTGCTGTTCCAACAGGACAATGCACGTCCGCATGTATCCCGTGCCACCCAACGTGCTCTAGAAGGTGTAAGTCAACTACCCTGGCCAGCAAGATCTCCGGATCTGTCCCCCATTGAGCATGTTTGGGACTGGATGAAGAGTCGTCACACGCAGTCTGCACGTCCAGCACGAACGCTGGTCCAACTGAGGCGCCAGGTGGAAATGGCATGGCAAGCCGTTCCACAGGACTACATCCAGCATCTCTACGATCGTCTCCATGGGAGAATAGCAGCCTGCATTGCTGCGAAAGGTGGATATACACTGTACTAGTGCCGACATTGTGCATGCTCTGTTGCCTGTGTCTATGTGCCTGTGGTTCTGTCAGTGTGATCATGTGATGTATCTGACCCCAGGAATGTGTCAATAAAGTTTCCCCTTCCTGGGACAATGAATTCACGGTGTTCTTATTTCAATTTCCAGGAGTGTATATCCGATAAATAATTGAGGACGTAGGTGCAAGTGCTGCTATGAGATGAAGGGGTTTATGCGAGGGATGAAGTCACAGAGGCGTACCTCAGACCGGACAGAACGATGATGCAAAAAAAATGTGGTGTACTGACGTTTTGGGCTCAGCTACGTTGGTTGTCGAACTTTCGGATCTCGTGGAGCCCACGCCATGACGTCAATAGGGTGAAAGGAGGTTGCAGATCACCTGCTCTCGAAGAAAACATAAACATTTAGGGAGTTGTTCTAATTATAGACTACATTTTCCTCGGCAACTAATTGAGGAACTTTGCTAATCACAAAAGTCTTAGGGCAGGAGACGTTAAATTAATAATTATTACTTAACTAGAGGAATTGGAGGGTGATGTTCATTGTTTCCATGCTTGTTCACTACAGAAGTACTGGTTTCGGTGCTTTTTGACTATTGCTGAATTATTTAGCAATTCTCGTACGTTATCGTTCTGAAATAAAAATGATCCAACACTTATATAACGATAAATTTGCTTCACTTATTGGATCCTACACTTGTACTAATATGAACTGATAAATTGCTGACACCTCGGTGGTAACTCAATGGTAATGAGCTGCAGTCCTTAAACAGGGTGATACAGCTGCTCTTGCCTGAGGGCTTTATACAACTGCAACACCTTCAAATACGACAGGCATGATTTTCATTTTTTGCATTCACTACGAGCAAAGTATTGAGCCTAAAGAAAAAATTAACAGGATCTTTATATACGAAATTTAACTACATTAAATTTTCTATGTAAAGGTATCATTCATTTTTTTTTCTGTAGAACTAGTAGTGAGCGGGAGAACATAGTAACCTCATATCTGGTTTTCAAATGTGTTGCGGGTTGCATAATACCCATCGGTAAGGGCAGCTGAATTACGCTGTATAGAAAAGCGGCAATTCGTGATGATGTACACATTATCAATAGTACTACTTTTGTATAATTCGTGAAGTTCCTGCCAGTTTTTTTTAAACGAATTACATTATCAATAGTACTACTTTTGTATAATTCGTAAAGTTCCTGCCAGTTTTTTTTAACGAATTACCTATCTTGTTTATTGTGTAGCAACCGTTTCAGCGATTCAATGCGCCATCTTCAGGCCTTAGTTGACTCTAAATGGGTTTAACGATCCTTATATAAGCTGCATCAGTAGCCAACACGCAGGCTATCTGCAGCTGTGATGTCAGAAGTCCAATCATCAACTACCAACTGACTGGATTAACATTGAACGTACGTCAACCTATCGAAATACGTCAACGTATCGAAAGAAATAATTAGGCTTTAATAGCGTCTTGTCTACGGCAATATCCTACAAATTCTCCATGAAGACGTTTGCAACTAACGGGCTAGCCATTGCAACGCAATCCGCCTGGTCGTAATACTGAACGTTACACAGAGAACAGTAAGACGTGAGGCTGTGCCTAAATAGCTCGAACACGTACAAAGAACTAGGGTACTAGGTTCAAAGGTCTTGGATAGGCACATTCGTAAACAGCGCCGCCGCTACAAGATTGGCCATAATGTCACCCACACTAAATCGAACACGGTTAATTTGGCGAATAAAATCTGCAGAGTTTTTAATATGACGTTCGCTGTTTACTACAAGTAACAAGATTGGCCAAGTACTTCGCCATCTTGTATATTTATGAACCATTGGTGGATGTGACGTGGCGAAATGACGTCCCATCAACTTAACAATGGCTATAAAACGTCTTTTATCTTAATAATATGAATATTTATATATGTGTTTGGAGAGAGAGAGAGACTAATTTTTGATTGAGATTTTTACTTTAATTCGTAACTGGTACCTGAATTTTGGTTGCTGCCTCCTTGAATGATCACCTTCTCCACCAATTGGTGACATATTACAATTTGGAGGAAGTTATTGTTTTTTAAGGTTTAAAATACGACTCTGTTAGTTACTTGGCAGTATTGCCGATAGCTTTGAGCCCAAGTTTTCGTAGCTTTTCATACCTAAGGGACCACTGTTGTAAGTAAATAAGATCAAACAGCAATCTGCTTTTCGTGATAGAAGGAGATTGCTTGGCACACAAACTTCCCTCAAACTACACGTCCTGCTACATCAAAATTGGTCAGTGGAGCCGGCCGGTGTCGCCGACCGGTTCTAGGCGCTTCAGTCTGGAACCGCGTGACCGCTACGGTCGCAGGTTCGAATCCTGCCTCGGGCATGGATGTGTGTGATTGCGTGATGTCCTTAGGTTAGTTACGTTTAGGTAGTTCTAAGTCCTACGGGACTGATGACCTCAGATGTTAAGTCCCGTAGTGCTCAGAGCCATTTTTTTGGCCAGTGGAGTTCAGCACCATAGTATTGTACAAGAACATAATCCAGTTTCTGTAATTAATAAATTATGAGATGTTGTTACTTATTGAATGAAAACTATAGAGAATGCATTTCTTTTCCTGTCGATTGATAGACGGCGACGACAATGAAGTTCACCTCATTTTCCAAAAACAAGATATTTTTATTCTTCACTTCCTGAAAATTTGTATACATAAATGTTTGGCAACTCTTACACATACTCGGTTTTACCACTAAAATATCAATTTTCATTAAATCTAACAGTACGTTCTGAGCGACGGCCTAGCAACACGTCCTCTTTCCGCAAGATACAGATTAACAGTCCACTTTTCTTAGAAAATAATTTTTTTTTAAAAGAGTCCATACTCAAAGATTCACAACTACTATCGTTGCGGTGATTGCCGCGCTGAAGAGTTTCTTCCTCTCCAACTGCGCTTCACTTCACTTTCATTTACGGTATTTGCGTACATTACTGAACTTCTCACAATAAAATCAGGCACAATTTAGTTAAAAAAAAGGCAGTGAGGCACACATAACATTACATGGCCAAGGAGGGTGTGGTGTGCGTACTATAAGACCTTCAGTACACACACCATCAGATTATTTGAGTTGTCGCTCTAACGAAGTAGGCGAATGTCAGCACTATGTCTCGTGGTCTTATCGTGGCATGTTTATCTTCTGCCGTTAGGTCAGACGATAGAAATGCCACTTGCACGCTTAGAGTAGCAGATTGACGGTGAACAACTTTAAACAGAACTTGATTAATTTTCACACACATTTATTAAAATAATAACAAGCATAAAAATTACTTAACTTGGTTCTGGATGCTATTTACAATTGACAACCTGAAGTTCCTTTGGTATTGGTACGTCAACCTTATTCTCACATATATCTCTGATACTTGACTATACATTTATCTTCATGGCTATGTACAGGAATATGGTAATCTTATTGGGCGCAGACTGTAACTTGACTATAGACTGGTACAGACAAATGTAGAACTCGTACAGACTGTTGCAGACAAATGGAGACTGACTAATCAAGGTCAATCCCTCCAAAACCCAGGCGATCATTGTAGGCAAAACCACCCCCTCCTTCCGCCTACTTGATTTTTATCTCACCATCTATGGCCGTCCTATCGCCCTCACTCCCACCCTTAAGTACCTTGGCGTCACCCTCGACCGTCGCCTCTCCTGGACTCCCCATCTCCGGACAATCCAAGCCAAGGCACGTTCCCACCTCCATCTCCTCAAGCTACTTTCCGGCCGTACGTGGGGTCTGGACCCCTCCACAATCCTCCACACCTATAAATCCCTCATCCGCCCTATCCTTTGTTACGCCCATCGAGCCTGGATCTCCGCCCCCCTACCTTTTATAAATCCCTCCAAATCCTTGAACGACATGCTCTCCGCCTTGCCTATCACATCCGCCTCCCCTCCCCCATGCGGATCCTGTATGATCTCATCCCCTTCTCCCACCTCCTCCTTTTCCTCGAAAGGATATGGATTCTGTACACCTCCCGTAAACTTGATCCTCCTCACCCGCTCGTGTCCCCGATCCTCTCCCACCCCCGCCCGCTGCCGCGCCTGTATTCCCACGTCCCACCCGGTCTCCATCTCTCCACCCTCCTTACCCTCTCCCAAGGTGGCTTCCGCCAGCTCCCCCTCCCTGATGATGTCCTCCTCCCCTCCATCTACCCCTCCTATCAACTTTGACCCTGCCCCACCCCCCACTGCCGGTGTCCTTTCCTTTCGGCACCCTCCCTCCCTTCTCTTCTCTTCCCTTCTTTTTCCATTTCCCCCGTCCCCTCCCTCCACCCCTCTTCCCCCGGGCTTCCCCTCCCCCTTCCTCCTCCCCCCTACCTCCCCTACCTGTGGCATCTCTGCTCTCCCCTCTCGCTCTCCCACTCCCCTTCCTCCTCCTCCACCTCTCTTGGCAGGTCCCCGGACTCGCACACGCATACTGAACATTCGCGCGCTGGAGATCATCGCCATCTGTGTCTCGTGTGTGTGACGTCGTTTAGTGTTTTTAGTGTCCGCCGTCCCGCTACTACGTTCACTTGTGCCGTCGGATTCATCGGTGTTATGTGCGCCGTGTCAACGTGTTTTCAGTGTTGTTATCGTCGCGTGTGAACGGCTCCGTGTTTTTTGTGTCTCTGTGACCTCTATCTTTTGCCCGTCTCTATATTCATTGTCATTCTCCATTCTTGTACTTTTGTCAACACTATGGCTGAAGAGCGGCGTAGTGTGCCGCTGACAGCCTACCTGATTTTTATAGGTATTAAAATAACAATAAAGTAAAAAAAAAAGAGAGCCTCGTATGCAGAAGCCCCAGCTCGTGCTGTGGCGGTCGTTGTCCGTAGGCGGAAGGGCGTTCACAGTGACGGCGCGTCAAAACCCGGGGGGAAAGGGCGTTCAGACACACACGCAACGCTTTGCTGGTGCGTACATCAGTCACGTCGCGGAAAGACGCCCACGGTGGCAGCAGTCGGACGGGACGGGATGCGACACGTGGCAGGGACAGCCGGACTAGCGTGGCGCGGCTGCGCCGAATTGCAGATGAGCGCGCTCCGGCTTTGTTTAACGCCAGCACGCGCCGCTCTAATACAATTCGCGGCCGGGAAGGTACTCTCAGACGTATTATGCAAAGCGCGGCTGCCGCCGGAAATGGGATTAGGCGTTCGCACGGGCCCTGCTTAAACTGCCCGCCCGCCTCTCTCTGCCTCTGCTACGTCTGCGTCTGCTGCCAAGGCCGCCTGGCAGACCCGACACCGGGCACGGGAAAGGCACGAGCCTCGATTTTAATCTGCGCTACTGTAAAAACCAAAACAAAAAAAAATACTGCCCCTAAAGACGTGACGTGCGGACACCATGTTTTGTCGCGTCGCTGTAGTGAGGTTAAATAGGACTAAACGACTTACCTCTTGCAGTTCTGCGAGCGGCTTCCGAATTTTCTTGGTTGAGTTGTGCTCGTCCAGCTGACGGCAAAAAGCTTAAATATTTTCATCTGGATTGGAACTCGATCGGGTTATGAAAAGATTCCAGAGATACTTACCGAGTGATAAAACCAGGGTTTATATTATAGTTTAATACTAGGGGTGTTCAATAAGTAAAGTAACGCACTTTCCTGCTCGGCCAATTTGGGTTGAAAAATTGCGTAATTTTTCGTAGAATATTACCGCATCGGATTGTATAGTTTTATGAATCTCCGATAGGTGGCGGCCCTGTACGTAGTCTTCAAAATGGCGTCTGTAAAGAAGTTACGTACCGAGCAGAGGACTGTCATAGAGTTTCTTTTCGTGGAAAACCAGTGCGTAGCGGATGTCCACAGGCTCTTGCAGAATGTCTACGGAGACCTGTCAGTGAGCAAAATCACGATCAGTCGCTGGGTGAGGCGATAGCCGGCACGGTAACTCAGCGTGTTCGGTCAGAAGGCTAGCTGCCATCTGTAATAAAAAAAAAACAAAATAAAAAAAACTGAGTTAATGGATCAACAACGAACTGAAACGGGTGTCTTTCGACGTCCGTCCCGAGCAGATACAACGAACGAAAACGAACAAAATGAGATTAAAAAAAACCTGAAATGTCGTAACGTGCGGACACTCTCATTCGAGGTGATAAGTCACACACCTCGCTGCTAAACTAGACGTCTCTGCTGGTACTGCTGACACACTCGCCTACCATTTGGGGTACTCAAACGTGTGCGACTTTTTTTTTTCTAATTTGTGGTAAGGTCTTATAGGACCAAACTGCTGAGGTCATCGGTCCCTAAGCTCGGACACTACTTAAACTAAGTTACGCTAAGGAAAACACAAACACCCGTGCTCGAGCCGGCTGCTGTGGCTGAGAGGTTCTAGGCGCTTCAAAAATGGCTCTGAGCACTATGGGACTTAACATCTATGGTCATCAGTCCCCTAGAACTTAGAACTACTTAAACCTAACTAACCTAAGGACATCACACAACACCCAGCCATCACGAGGCAGAGAAAATCCCTGACCCCGCCGGGAATCGAACCCGGGAACCCGGGCGTGGGAAGCAAGAACGCTACCGCACGACCACGAGATGCGGGCTAGGCGCTTCAGTCCGGAACCGTGCTTCTGCTACGGTCGCAGGTTGGAACCCTACCTCGGCCATGGATGTGTGTGATGTCCTTTGGTTAATCAGGTTTAAGTAGTTCTACGTCTAGGGGACTGATGACCTCAGATGTTAAGTCCCATAGTGCCTGGAGCCATTTGAACCATTTTTTTGCACCCATGCTCAAGGGAGGACTCGAACCTCCGATGGGGGAAGCCGCACGGACGGTGTGCGCCTGTTGGATTCCTCGCTGCCAAGCAGAATATCATAAAGAACAATGAAGGGCCATGTGTGCGGAACTTTTTGCACGTTACGAAGCTTATCGTGACCATTTTTTGCCGAAAACTGTCAATGGCAACGAAATTTTGGCTCATCACTTCGAACAGAAAACAAAACGGCAATCTGTGAAGTGGGGCCACATCATCTCTCCTCCGCAGAAAACGTCCAAAGCCGCACCTTCAGCCGGCAAAGTCATGACGACGGTCTTTGGGGCGCTTAAGGAGTTATTACTTATGACCTCATTATGCAACTATCACTTCTGACGTGTAGTGTGTTACCCTCACGAAACTGAAGAAACGAATTCAGCGTATAGATGACAGAGGGATAGAAAAACAATTAAAATCACTCAAAACAGGAAAGGCCGCTTGACCTGATGGGATACCATTTCGATTTTACGCAGAGTACGCGAAGCAACTTGCCACCCTTTTTGCAGCGGTGTACCGTAGATCTCTCGAAGAGCGTAGCGTTCCAAAAGACTGGAAAAGGGCACAAGTCATCCCCGTTTGCAAAAAGGGACGTCGAACACATGTGCTGAACTATAGACCTATATCTCTAATGTCGATCATTTATAGAATCTTAGAACACGTATTATGTTCGAGTATAATGACTTTTCTGGAGACTAGAAATCTAATCTGTAGGATTCAAATAACTTCCGGGAATTCAGCCAGGTAACACTTTCAGCGACCGCCGATATTTCTGTGGGAGAACACTTCGCCATTTTCAAAGCAGTTTGCCTTGAAAATGGCGGGGTGTTCTCCCGCCGAAATATCGGCGGTCGCTGAAAGTGTTACTTGGCTGAATTCCCGGAAGGTATTTGAAAGTTGTACACGCCAGGAGAAACTCAGAAACTCTGTAGGAATCAGCATGGGTTTCGAAAAAGGACGATCGTGTGAAACCCCAGGTCGTGCTATTCGTCCACGAGACTCAGGGGGCCATAGACACGCGTTCCCAGGTAGATGCCGTGTTTCTTGACTTCCGCAAGGCGTTCGATACAGTTACCCACAGTCGTTTAGTGAACAAAGTAAGAGCATATGGACTGTCACACCAGTTGTATGATTGGATTGAAGAGTTCCTAGATAACAGAACGCAACTTGACATTCTCAATGGAGAGAAGTCTTCCGAAGTAAGAGTGATTTCAGGTGTGCCACAGGGGACTGTCGTGGGACCGTTGCTATTCACAATATAAATAAATGACCTTGTGGATAACATCGCAAGTTCATTGAGGCGATTTGTGGATGATGCTGTAGTACATATATCGAGAGGCTGTAACAATGGAAAATTGTACTGAAATGCAGGAGGATCTGCAACGAATTGACGCATGGTGCAGGGAGTGGCAATTGAATCTCAATGTAGACAAGTGTAATGTGCTGCGAATACATAGAAAGAAATATCCTTTACCATTTAGCTACAATATAGCAGGTCAGCAACTGGAAGCAGTTAATTTCATAAATTATCTGGGATTAGGCATTAGGAGAAGCCAGACTGAGATTCATTGGAAGAATCCTAAGGAAATGCAATCCGAAAACAAAGGAAGTAGGTTACAGTACACGTGTTCGCCCACTGCTTGAATACTGCTCACCGGTGTAGAATCTGTACCAGATAGGGTTGATAGAAGAGATAGAGAAGATCCAACGGAGAGCAGCGCGCTTCGTTACAGGATCATTTAGTAATCGCGAAAGCGTTACGGACATGATGGATAAACTTCAGTAGAAGATTCTGCAAGAGAGACGCTCAGTAGCTCGGTATGTGCTTTTGTCGAAGTTTCGAGTACATACCTTCACCGAGGAGTCAAGCAGTATATTGCTCCCTCCTACGTATATCTCGAGAAGAGACCATGAGGATAAATTCAGAGAGATTAGAGCCTACTCAGAGGCATACCGACAATCTTTCTTACCACGAACTATACGAGACTGGAATAGAAGGGAGAACCGATAGAGGTACTCAAGGTACCCTCCGCCACACACCGTCAGGTGGCTTGCGGAGTATGGATGTAGATGTAGATGTATCTGTCGCCACAAAGATGCAAACGGTCTTGTCGTTCTCTATCACACAGCAAGGCGTCGTACAAGTGTGTGCGGTGCACCCAAGAGGAACACACACAATTTCATTGGACTGTTCTTCCTCATTCACCCTACAGCCTGGATCTCGCACCCTCCGACTACCATCTGTTTGGCCCAATGAAGGATGAACTCCTTGGGAAGCAGGACTGGATGATGAGGAGGTTACTGATGCAGTGGAACCGTACTGGTATACAGGCCCTCCCGGTGATGTCACATTGAACGGGAATTACGTTGAAAAATAGGGCTTTGTAACCAAAAGAATGGGGAATTATATGGTGTATTGGAATCCTGAACAAGACCAACCAGCCTTCAGAAAAAAGCGTTGCATTACAACTCGAAGAAGTTACGCTGTATTCCATATTCTACTTAGCACAATTCAGGATAAAAGCTTTACTGAAAAAAGTGAATCTGGGAAGAGCTATGAGCTATCTCGGAAACCTAACAGTTCTTCTAAGACTACAGACCAGTTGAGAAGAGCCTTCCAAGTCTTAACAGAGACCAGTAAGACACATCATATAAATGTGTTACCAAATTACAAGTACTACTACATACAAGTGCTATAAGCTTCACAAGTGCTACAATAGGCTTTAACAAAAGAGCCACATAATCTTACCGCAGTCTGCAGGCAAGAGCTCCGATGTACTGTGAAGGCAATTCGAATGTTTGTCCAGAACTGCCTTGAATGTTACTTGGAACCTCCTCCATACTGGACCGATGTCCTCTGCCGACACCTAATTGTACATCACGAAACACGGGTTGCTGAATCATAGCCACGTGTCCTGTATCCTGGGCTGGGATTCAACCCCGTCCTTACAAAACTTATTCTAGCCCGTGCAAGTTTCGAGCAGGATGTTTCCCTCCGGCACTTGGCCATGATAATATAATAGGTCAAAACGGCGCCTCCAATGTTCGCTGCTGGCCGTAGTTTGTGCCTGTTACTATGTGTCTCTGTATCTCAGTATTATCCCTTTCCCACCCGACGAGAATTAGAAGTTCCATTCACTTTCTAGAGCCATAAAACAGCATGAACTTGAATTCATGCTATGCCGTTCCGTTAGAACCCCTGTGTGTCTCTGCTGTAGCAGAGTAAACGCTCTGGCTGTGAGAGTTCAATATCTCTGCCGACAGGCGACAGAATAAAACAACAGACTGTCGTACCGCTGCGTTGATCACTTCGTCATGGGAATTTACAAGCCATGCTGACGTGAAGGGACATTACTGTGAGTGTGTTGATGTTTATAATCTTGTTTGGTATTATTTTAGTTCACGTAAGCTGATGCTACAAATCCATTAAGCAAATAACCGATCAGATTCAGTGAATAGATCATGACGTAATCTTAAGCCCCACTCGTGTTTAGTACATAAATTTTAAAAAAAGTATATGTAATACAATGCTTTACATTTTTAGTTTCTTTGTCAATATTCCCCCCCAAATATTAAATCGTGCGGGCACAGTTGTGCATAGTTTGGGCAGGAGAGAGTTACAGCCTTTTAATTACTATATAGCGATAATCGTGTTCCGAACATAAGGACACTGTTTGCAGTATGCATCAGTTTGCAATAATTCTTGAAGCGGCCGCACACACACACACACACACACACACACACACAGAGAGAGAGAGAGAGAGAGAGAGAGAGAGAGAGAGAGAGAGAGAGAGAGATCATCGATACTATCTCGGTGCTGATGTTAACAGTGCTCATTTTTTTAACATCTGTCTGAAAGATGAACTCCTGGAAAATATTAAGCACTGTTTTGATCTCTGTGACACCTAACGACCTGTACCCAGAATGCACTTTTGACACCTGGTTGCTTAACGAAACCTATTTGCTGTTGCCTCCATCGTATGTGTCAGTTTGGGCTTTATACGTACCAACGGAAGGGGTGTGTAGAGGACAATGAAAGAAGTTAAATTGATCTAAAACACATAGGTCCAGATACTAGAGGTTTCCCCTATACGTCGTATGCATAAGTGCAGTCATGAAAATGTAACAACACTGTTAATCGACTATTCAGATGATATTTCTTATGGTGAAAAGATGGGTAAATAGCACATGCCTGATGATGCACAGTACAAGGGTACGTAGCAGGAATCTTCAACAACAACTCGGTCGGTCATGGCTTTTTTGCCGGGGTGTTCATAAGCTTTGGTGTGTTCCAGAAATGCACTGTGGATAGTTACCAGTGCATTCGTAATAAGTCTACTTCTGTTTAGAAGTAGAGCTCAGGCTTGCCTTCACATGAACGGCGGCTGTATGGAAGACCTGTAGTGTCTTTGGCCTCAGTTGGAGCCGCAGGGGCTCTGTTATAAGATGTTCATGTACTCAATCATAATACGTCCTATCGCAGTAACCATTGTTTCCGGACCTACGTTTATTAGGATTACTTGCTTGTTTCATTATCCCCTGTACTCATCCCTTTTGCTGGTATTTTTAATAGCGAAAGAACCAGAATATAGTGAACAACGACCATAACACTCTTTTGTGGTAAAGCCCGTAGCCAACTCTCGTAGTTAGTGGCCACCCTCAAGCCCCATTACGCAGGGGACGCACCATTTCCCTCCGCTGCGATTTAAATTAACTACCTGCTCAGTCCCACGGCTTCTTACCTTCTTACAAGAGTCCCTGATTAATTAGGAGACTGAAGGAGGCGGGTAGGTATTACAACTCATTTTTAAAAACATGTTAATTATTTTTAAGAACTGAATTATTGCCAGACTGGAGTACGCGACCTTGCAAATATTTATACGATAATTTATTACAAACCGCTTAAAAAATACGAGGGTTGTAACTTAAATAGTGGCAACTATTTATTCACAACCGATACAAAAGAGTTACATGTTTGAACTGTTACAGTCCTTCAAAGTAGTCACCAGCGTTGTGTAGAACCCGTTGCCAGCATTGTGGAATGCGTAGTATACTGTTAGCAGAGCCTGTTCCGTTTATGTTGCGAATGGAGTGGTCTACTGCCTGTCGAATCTCTGGAACAGTTCTGAAGCGAATGCCACGAAGTGGTTCCTTCATCTTCGGAATCAAATCAAAGGACTTAAGTCCGGGGAGTATGGTGGATGGTACAGTACTTCCCAGTCCCATCGACCGAACAGAGCAGCCACAGCTTCTGCTGTATGCGCCGGCGCAAAATGATGGGTGGGTTGCGCAGAAAGTATTCAAGTATTTGCGAAAGAAGCGGCGACACTTCTGCGACTTCTAGATGTTCATAGTGATAATCTCCAGTTATTGTATATTACGACGAATCTGATAGTGGATCAATCACTGAGGATGGCAATCAGTTGCAGAAATCGATAATATGAACATTGTAATTATTAAGAGATCTCGATGTAATAAATTATTGTATAGGGTAAAGGTTAAAGTTGAGATATATTCTGATAATAGACTGTCTACATAAAAAATACAAAGTTGTTCAAACCGAACCAGCAGTAGACGTGTGCTTCGAGAGAGATCCTGTCATGTTACACAGAGAGTCCTCAACCCATGAGATATCAATCGAAATGACAAAAGGCGTCAGTTCCGTATTTGCTTACCTGATGCATCGTTGACGTCTGTACACAAGCGGCTTGTAGTGAAATGCGTGCTTATGGAATATCGTCTCATTTATGCGACTGGATTCGTGATTTCCCCTCAGAGAGGTCACAGTTCGTAGTAATTGACGGAAAGTCATCGAGTAAAACAGAAGTGATTTCTGGCGTTCTCCAAGGTAGTGTTATAGGCCCTTTGCTGTTACTTATCTCTATAAACGATTTGGGAGACAATCTGAGCAGCCGTCTTAGGTTGTTTGCAGATGACGCTGTCGTTTATCGACTAATAAAGTCATCAGAAGATAAAAAAACTGCAAAACGATTTAGAAAAGATATCTGAATGGTGCGAAAATTGGCAGTTGACCCTAAATAACGAAAAGTGTGAAGTCATCCACATGAGTGCTAAAAGAAATTCGTTAAACTTCGGTTACACGATAAATCAGTCTAATCTAAAAGTCGTAAATTCAACTAAATACCTAGGTATTACAATTACGAACAACTTAAATTGGAAGAAACACACAGAAAAATTTGTGGGGAAGGCTAACCACAGACTCCGTTTTATTGGCGGGACACTTAGGAAATGTAATAGATCTGCTACGCGGAGACTGCCTACACTACGCTTGTCCGTCCTCTTTTTAGGATATTGCTGCGCGGTGTGGGATCCTTACCAGATAGAACTGACGGAGTCCATCGATATAGTTCAAAGAAGAGCAGCACGTTTTGTATTATTGCGAAATACCGGAGAGAGTGTCACTGAAATGATATAGGATTTCGGATGGACATAATTAAAACAAAGGCGTTTTTCGTTGCGGAGCAATGTTGTCACGAAACTCCAATCACTAACTTCCTCTTCCCAATGCGAAAATATTTTGTTGACGCCTACCTACATAGGGAGAAACGATCACCATGGCAAAATAATGGAAATCAGGGCTCGTACGGAAAGGTACAGGTCTTCGTTCTTTCCACGTGCTATACGAGATTGGAATAATAGAAAATTGTGAAGGTGTTTCAATGAACCTTCTGCCAGACAGTTAAATCTGGCTTGCAGAGTATGCATGTAGATGTAAGCAAGCGACAACATGACATTCTGCTCTAAGTAATGAACAGGCAAGCTGTGACTAGCTACAAGGCGGTAAGTGCCAAAGCGAAAACTCGTTCTTGTCGGCGTCATCTGGCGGCAGTCGTCGGTCCAGATGGAAGCAAAACTGAATGGGCTGGGGTTACTGTGTTCTGGACAGTTGTGGCCAACTACAGGGCGGACCAGTGGCCAAGGAGTGCCTCCCCTGACAGAGGGGAATGACCACGACATTAGCCAACAGGGAGTTCCTATTCTGCCTCAGTTCCGACCACCGAGAAATCGTCGTCACTGTACACCCGAATCCCCACAATTAAAGAGAGGAAGCCGTTTGAAACTTTGCTTACTGTATCAACGATTGACATCATTTTGACCAAGTTATCGATTTTCTCAAGATGATCGCAACTGAAATCCGATTCCGAGTTTCAGTTCCTAAATGCTTCAGGAATATGTTCGTTATGATCTTCCTTCTCTTGGAATTTTTGTTAGCGATTATATGGCAAATACAGTTTAGGGCAGCTCGAAATAAAAATAACCACTCCAAAACGAATTCACCTGTTGGTTGGTTGTTAGAAAGAGTCCAGTATCTACGATTATATGGCTGGATTATTAGTTATTGTCTCTCTTTTTCTGAGTCCATACATGGGCACCCACATATGCGTCCCAACACTTGGCGAGCCTGGGGAGTGTCGTGTTACAAACCGATGCTGATGTCATATGTGGCAATTTCTAACAGTCAAAAGTGTAGTGCTGATTCCTATTTGCTAGAGAGCATTTCAATACATTTTGCAATTTTCATATCGTTGTTCCATTATTCAGACCTTTCCGGCACTTCCTCTACATGATGGTCAAAATAAAAATGAAATAAAATAAAGTAAAATTTCCTGTAGCTCAAGATAAGCATCCCAACTTATATCCCGCCCTAAGTGTGAATCATGTAAGTTTGATGATTACGCGGGAGTGCAACATTAACATGTGCGTGGATTAAATGGCAAAGGGTACCTGTCCGACCCCCCTCCCCCACAGTTCGGCAACACTCTGCCACCCACGCACCTTTGTTGAGCACTTTATAAACGTACATTCAGAAGTTTCGACAGCAAATCAGCCTGGTGGCTACTCCAGCGCCTGATCGTTGGGCAATCAGCACCCCTTGGGTGAGATTTGTCTACCTTCTGGAGCTAAAGCAGTCGCCAGGCTAAATTAGTGTCAACGTTTTTGACAGGGACATTTGTAATAAGGGCAACACATTTGTCTGGGTGGTACTGAGGCTGTTTCCGAACTAGGGGGATTTAATAATGACCCTTAGCCGTTAAATTCATGCACTTGCTAATGTTTCAGTCCCGCGAGATCACGCCACTGGATGGCGGAAAACAGGAGGGTTGGGAAAGCATAAGTAATCTTTGCTGTTTCGGGTCACTTTCTAATCCCGTTGAATAGTTTTTTTGAATCATCGGTCTTCTGACAAGTTTCATCATTTCAGAGCAGCACTTGCAGCCTACGCCCTCAATTATTTGCTGGAAGTATTCCAGCCTCTGCCTTCCTCTGAAGATTTTACCCTCTACAGAAGAAGACTGTAGGCACATTTGAGTCAAATTTGAAACTTACGCGTGGCAATGGGGGACAATTAAAGAATTTCGAAAAGGTGATCTTTCAGTCCCGTTGCCGTCCGTGGTGGCCGAGCGATTCTAGGCGCTTCAGTCTCGAACTGTACGACTGCTACGGTCGCAGGTTCGAATCCTGCCTCGGGCATGGATGTGTGTGATGTCCTTAGGTTAGTTAGGTTTAAGTAGTTCTAAGTCTAGGGGACTGATGACCTCAGCTGTTAAGTCCCATAGTGCTCAGAGTCATTTGAACCAGTTTCAATCCCGTTGCGCTGTGTATTTTCTGAACCAGTTTTATTTTGGCTACCACAACCTATTGGTTATGAACTGTAGATTAAAACTGAAGAAACTGCAAAAAGGTGGGAATTTAAGGAGATGCGACCTGGATAAACTGACTAAACCAGAGGTTGTCCAGAGTTTCAGGGTGAGCATAAGGGAACAATTGACAGGAATGGGGGAAAGAAATACAGTAGAAGAAGAATAGGTAGCTTGAGGATGAAGTAGTGAAGGCAGCAGAGGATCAAGTAAGTAAAAAGACAAGGGCTAGTAGAAATCCTTGGGTAACAGAAGAAATATTGAATTTAATTGATGAAAGGACAAAATATAAAAATGCAGTAAATGAAGCAGGCAAAAAGGAATACAAACGTCTCAAAAATGAGATCGACATGAAGTGCAAAATGGCTAAGCAGGGATGGTTAGAGGATAAATGTAAGGATGTAGAGGCTTATCTCACGAGGGGTAAGATAGATACTGCCTACAGGAAAATTAAAGAGACCTTTGGAGAAAAGAGTACCACTTGTATCAATATCAAGAGCTCAAATGGAAACCCAGTTCTAAGCAAAGAATGGAAAGCAGAAAGGTGGAAGTAGTATATAGAGGGTCTATATAAGGGCGAGATACTTGAGGGCAATATTATGGAAATGGAAGAGAACGTAGATGAAGGCGAAATGGGAGATACGATACTGCGTGAAGAGTTTGACAGAGCACTGAGAGACCAGAGTCGAAACAAGGCCCCGGGAGTAGACAACATTCCATTGGAACTACTGACGGCCGTGGCAGAGCCAGTCCTGACAAAACTCTACCATCTGGTGAGCAAGATGTATCAGACAGGCGATATACCCTCAGACATCAAGAAGAATACAATAATTCCAATCCCAAAGAAAGCAGGTGTTGACAGATGTGAAAATTACCGAACTATCAGTTTAATAAGTCACAGCTGCAGAATACTAACACGAATTCTTTACAGACGAATGGAAAAACTGGTAGAAGCCGACCTCGGGGAAGATCAGTTTGGATTCCGTAGAAATATTGGAACACGTGAGGCAATTTTGTCCTTACGACTTATGTTAGAAGAAAGATTAAGGAAAGGCAAACCTTCCATATGGCAGTTATAAGTCGAGGGACATGAAAGGGAAGCAGTGGTTGAGAAGGAAGTGAGACAGGGTTGTAACCTGTATATTGAGCAAGCAGTAAAGGAAATAAAAGAAACATTTGTAGTAGGTATTAAAATCCATGGAGAAGAAATAAAAACTTTGAGGGTCGCCGATGACATGGTAATTCTGTCAGACAGCAAAGGTCTTGTAAGAGCAGTTGAACGGAATGGACGGTGTCTTGAAAGTAGGATATAAGACGAACATCAAGAAAAGCAGTAAAGCAGTTTTGCTATTTGGGGAGCAAAATAACTGATGATGGTCGAAGTAGTGAAGATATAAAATGTAGACTGGCAATGGCGAGGATAGCGTTTCTGAAGTAGAGAAATTTGTTAACATCGAGTATAGATTTAAGTGTTAGGAAGTCGTTTCTGAAAGCATTTGTATGGAGTGTAGCCATGTATGGAAGGGAAACATGGACGATAAATAGTTCAGACAAGAAGAGAAAAGAAGCTTTCGAAATGTGGTGCTACAGAAGAATGCTGAAGATTAGATGTGTAGATCACATAACTAATGAGGAGGTATTGAATAGAATTGGGGAGAAGAGGAGTTAGTGGCACAGCTTGACAAGAAGGAGGGACCGGTTGGTAGGACATGTTCTGAGGCATCAACGGATCTCAAATTTAGCATTGGAGGACAGCGTGGAGGGTAAAAATCGTAGAGGGAGACCGAGAGATGAATACACTAAGCAGATTCAGAAGGATGTAGATTGCAGTAAGTAGTGGGAGATGAAGAAGCTTGCACAGGATAGGGTAGCGTGGAGAGCTGCATCAAACCAGTCTCAGGACTGAAGACCACAACAACAACAACCATATATTTCCTGGACGTTCCATAAAATGTCGATAAGGGTAACTAGGTATCATTAAAAGGAAGCAGAAGCAGACAGGGGCGTCGATGTACGAGGCAGCACGGCGACGTGTCGCAGCCGGGGCGAGCTTACAACGGCTAAAGGGCGATCGGCGCACAGCAGCCTCCTGTGGCCACCGCCCTGCGGAAGCAGGTAGCTGCAGCAGATAAGCCGCCCCTCCTACGCCCTCCCTCCCACACCCCGCGACCACCTCCAGTGGCTGTGTGAATTACGCTCCTCCGTCGCGAGTTTCCGCTCGCGCGTACCGCTATCTGGCGCGGCCACTGGATAATAGCACAAGCCCACTCCGCCGCTATGTTTTACCTTCTGTTCGGTGTGGCCACCGCGGAAGTTGTGAGCGTGTGGTTAATGGGGCTGTACGCTGCGTCGCACCGCTGACACAGCTGCGCGACCCACAGCGAACAACACCGGAGTTATTCTCACATTAATACCGTTTCCTACCGACTACGCAGAGCCAGAGTGGCAACTAGACGGTATGTAATGGTCCACACTGCATGGGACCTGTAGGTTCACAGCTGCGGCTGCGTGAACATTATTGCGGACCGCCTGCATCCTCTGGTGCTTGATGTCTTCCCCGATGGCGATTACATCCTGTAACATGATAGCTGTCCGTGTCATAAGGCCAGAATCGTGCTGCAGTGGTCAGAGAAGCATGATGCTTCTGCCTCAAAATTCGTGCGATGTAAACGCGTTGGAACACATCTGGGGTGCTACTGGGTGCCAGCTCCGGGTCCACAATGCATCGGCCCTTAATTTACGGGAATTGCGTGACCAGTGCGCAGACATCGATGCCACATACATCCGGAAAGGTAGCAAGGGCTTGTAGAATCCATGTCACTTAATATGGCTCCTGTGTTGTATGCCGGCGGCCGGCAGGCAAGTGGGACATCGGCCAGGATTGCACGACCTCGTTGTGATAATGACAGACTCCTCGCACAGCGACTCAACGTGCTATTGTTCACTCAACAGTAGAATTACTCCGATGTGTCAACGTGACACAAGGTGTTAACGTCAAATTCAGTTACTTCAGAAAGTTTGAAACATTTTGGGTAGTCTGTGCACGTAGAAGAGAGTAATAGTCCAATTTAATTTTAAAAAATGTCGTATGACAGCGGGGTCCAAAGCCCGATGTAAGCAACAGTGGTGAGTTTTATTGTCCTCCCTTCACTTCAGATCTTTCATTACTGCAGTGCCCTATTTTCATTTGTGTACTCGAGAGGTATCTAATAACACGTTTTAAGAGGGCCGTTCAGTAAAAATGCAACACAATTTATTTATCGGCAAACTTCGGTTGAAAAAATGCGGGATTTTTTGTGGAATATCGTGCAATATTCCTGTTTCAGGCAGTATAGTCTCATGAAGTTCCGATGGATGGAGGCACTTAACGTAGCCTTCAATATGGCGTCTGTAATGGAGGTGCGTTCCAAGCAAAGAGCTGTCATTGAGTTTCTTTTGGCGGAAAACCAGAGCATTGCAGATATTCATAGGCGCTTGCAGAATATTTGCAGTGAACAATAGGAAGGTGAGTCGCTGCGCGAGGAGTCTGTCATCATCGCAAAGAGGTCGTCCAATCCTGGCCGATGTCCCACTTGCCTGCCGGCCGCAAACGTATGTGATTCCTGCAATGTTGCAACACGCAGACACTCTTATTCGATGCGATCGACGGATCACATGCTAACACCTCGCTGCTCAGCTGGATGTCTCTTTTGGTAGCGGTGTCACACTCGTCCACAATTTGAGGTCCTCAAAAGTGATTACAACGATCAACTCTGAAGCGCACTGTACCACTCTCAGAAAATTGAAGGACCCACTCCAGCATGTTCATCGCCACAAAAATGCAAGCGAAATTGTCCTTCATCAAGGCAACGCACAAGTCTGGCCGAGGAACAACAGCTCACGAAGCATTGGACTGTTCTTCCTCATTCACGCTACTTCTCGGATCTC
This sequence comes from Schistocerca cancellata, assembly GCF_023864275.1. NCBI lineage: Eukaryota > Metazoa > Arthropoda > Insecta > Orthoptera > Acrididae > Schistocerca > Schistocerca cancellata. The sequence continues at coordinate 19,808,483 of NC_064631.1, read as the reverse complement.
GCAACTTTCGACTTCCATCTGTTTGGCGTAATGAAGGATGCGCTCTGCGATGATGGGGAGGTTACTGGCGCAGCAAGACGTTGTCTCCGACGTCGATCAGTAGACTGGTACCATGCGGGCATCAGGCCCTCCCAGTAAGGTGAGGTAAGGCCGTCGCATTGAATGGAGACTATGTTGAACAATGGGATTTTGTGCCCAAAAGAGTGGTGAATGAAATGGTTTATTGGGATCCTAAATAAAACCAACCTACTTCCAGAAAAATATGTGTTGCATTAGTTATTGAACGACTCTCATATTTAATGTTTGTTCGAAACTAAGTGATGAGAATGTCGGTTACAAAAAGAAAGTTAACTGATACAACAGCTGAAAGAGGTGCTGGTATAACCGAATACGCTAATTACAAGAAACTTGAATCTTGTGGCTCTTTCGCACACGTTGTCGTTAACCGTAACAAAAGATATAAAACTACTGGGACCTGAAACTTTGTAGCACCGCGTTGCAGGAATTTACTGAGATAAATACACTGAAGAGCCAAAGAAACTGGTACATCTGCCTAATATCGTGTAAGTCCTTCCCCCCCTCCCCCCCCCCCCCCACACACACAGAAGCATGCAGAAGTGTCGTAACGCTACGTAGCGTGGACTAGACTGATGCCTGAAATACTGCGGAGGGAATTGACACCATGAATCCTGCAGGGTTGTCCACAAATACCTAAGAGTACGAGCAGGTGGAGATCTCTTCTGAGCAGCACGTTGCAAGGCATCCCACGTATGCTCAACAATGTTCATGTCTGGAGAGTTTGGTGACCAGCGGCAGTGTTTAAACTCTGAAGAGTGTTCCTGGAGCAACTCTGTACCAATTCTGGAAGTGTGGGTTGTCACATTGTCCTGCTGGAATTGTCCACGTCAGTCGGAATGCACAATGCGCATGAATGGATGCAGGTGATCGGACAGGATGCTTACGTACGTGTCACCTATCAGAGTCGTATCTAGACGTATCATGGGCCTCGTACACTCCAACTGCACACGCCTCACGCCATTGCAGAACCTCCACCAGCTTGAGCAGTCCACTGCTGGTACGCAGGAACCATGGATTCATGAGGCTCTCTCCACACCCGTACACGTCCATCCCCTCGATACAATTTGAAACGACCAGGCATCACATTTCCAGTCATCTACAATCCAATGTCGGTGCTGACGGGCCCAGGTGAGGCGTAAAGCTTTGTGTCGTGTAGTCATCAACAGTACAAGAGTGGTCCTTCGGCTCCTAAAGCCCATATCGGTGACGTTTTGTTGAATGCTTCACATGCTGACACTTATTAATGGTCCAGCACTGAAATCTGCAGCAATTTCCGGAAGGGCTGCACTTCTGTCACGTTGAACGATTCTCTTCAGTCGTCGTTGGTCACATTCTTGCAGGATCTTTTTCCGGCCGCAACGCTGTCGGAGATCTGATGTTTTACCGGGTTCATGATATCCGCTGTACACTCGCGAAGTGGTCGTACGAAAAAATCCCCACTTCATTCCTGCGTCGGAGATGCTGTGTCCCATCGCTCTTAGCCGGCTATAACACCATGTTCAAACTCACTTAAATCTTGATGACTTACCATTATAGTAGCAGTAACCAATCTAACAACTGCGCCAGACCCTTGCTGTTTATATAGGAATTTACAAGCGTACTTCACCTGTTTACATATCTCTGCATTTGAATTCGCTTGCATACGTATACCAATTTCTTTGGAGCTTCAGTGTAAATGTGCGGCTACACCATTGCTCCTTGGTTAGCTTAATACGTTGTATCTCCCTACCCTTAAATAATTTCCCATGCTCTGCGCTTCTGACCGCTGACCTGTGGAGTTCTGCAGTAGATGAAGGGTTGAGGGCCATCACCGCGCTGTCTTGTCTGAGCTGCAAAGGTTGCAGCCATTTGCAGCTGCATTTCATATTGCGTGACTCAGTGACGACTATATTTTCATATGCATAGAATGGTGACGTGGTTTATATCTAGGATACCTTTAATGGATATGCAAAGGCTTCTGTCAGAGGCTGCCAACGATGGTAACAATGAACGACGTGAGGTATATCATTGCATGATATCGTTTCTCTCCCCAGGAATTAATATTTGATTTGGAAAATATCCTTTCAGTAACTGAAAACAGACGCTGAACTGTATAAGATTTTCTGCGGAACTGGTTATTCCACACACTAGTGTGATACGCGATATATGAATAGGACTTACATCCTAATAACTGCCAGCTTTTTCTGCACCTTGAGACACTACTGTTCATACCTCAAACAAGTGTAGGTCAAGAATTCCGCAAGAAGCTTTAAGTGTAATAAACGTTAACTGTGACAAAATCTATACATAGCAGTTGTTTTCTGCTGTTACTCTTCTTGGTGCACCAGGGTCCTAAAATAACTAATATGCACTGTTTCGTTGTAACTGTGTTTCCCTACTAATATCTGATGCTTAGTACCACACTGGAAGCGCAACTCAGTCGTACTGACATTTTTCGTATATTACAGGGTTATTACAAATGATTGAAGCGATTTCACAGCTCTACAATAACTTTATTATTTGAGATATTTTCACAATGCTTTGCACACAAATACAAAAACTCAAAAAGTTTTTTTAGGCATTCACAAATGTTTGATATGTGCCCCTTTAATGATTCGGCAGACATCAAGCCGAAAATCAAGTTCCTCCCACACTCGGCGCAGCATGTCCCCATCAATGAGTTCGAAAGCATCGTTGATGCGAGCTCGCAGTTCTGGCACGTTTCTTGGTAGAGGAGGTTTAAACACTGAATCTTTCACATAACCCCACAGAAAGAAATCGCATGGGGTTAAGTTGGGAGAGCGTGGAGGCCATGACATGAATTGCTGATCATGATCTCCACCACGACCGATCCATCGGTTTGTAGCAATTGTAAACGGTAAGGCTTCTGCTTTAGCCTTTTCCGTAAGATTTTCCAAACCGTCGGCTGTGGTACGTTTAGCTCCCTGTTTGCTTTATTCGTCGAATTCCGCGGGCTACGCGTGAAACTTGCCCGCAAGCGTTCAACCGTTTCTTCGCTCACTGCAGGCCGACCCGTTGATTCACCCTTACAGAGGCATCCAGAAGCTTTAAACTGCTCATACCATCGCCGAATGGAGTTAGCAGTTGGTGGATATTTGTTGAACTTCATCCTGAAGTGTCGTTGCACTGTTATGACTGACTGATGTGAGTGCATTTCAAACACGACATACGCTTTCTCGGCTCCTGTCACCATTTTGTCTCACTGCGCTCTCGAACGCTCTGGCGCAGAAACCTGAAGTGCGGCTTCAGCCGAACAAAACTTTATGAGTTTTTCTACGTATCTGTAGTGTGTCGTGACCATATGTCAACGAATGGAGCTACAGTGAATTTATGAAATCGCTTCAACCACTTGTAATAGCCCTGTACTATGCTACACCACTTACAGGTCCATTTATTACTAATTACATATTTCTCCCTCCCCCCATGAACCATGGACCTTGCCGCTGGTGGGGAGGCTTGCGTGCTTCGGCGATACAGATGGCCGTACCGTAGGTGCAACCACAACGGAGGGGTATCTGTTGAGAGGCCAGACAAACATGTGGTTCCTGAAGAGGGGCAGCAGCCTTTTCAGTAGTTGCAGGGGCAACAGTCTGGATGATTGACTGATCTGGCCTTGTAACATTAACCAAAACGGCCTTGCTGTGCTGGTACTGCGAACGGCTGAAAGCAAGGGGAAACTACAGCCGTAATTTTTCCCGAGGACATGCAGCTCTACTGTATGATTAAATGATGATGGCGTCCTCTTGGGTAAAATATTCCGGAGGTAAAATAGTCCCCCATTCGGATCTCCGGGCGGGGACTACTCAGGAGGACGTCGTTATCAGGAGAAAGAAAACTGGCGTTCTACGGATCGGAGCGTGGAATGTCAGATCCCTTAATCGGGCAGGTAGGTTAGAAAATTTAAAAAGGGAAATGGATAGGTTAAAGTTAGATATAGTGGGAATTAGTGAAGTTCGGTGGCAGGAGGAACAAGACTTTTGGTCGGGTGATTACAGGGTTATAAATACAAAATCAAATAGGGGTAATGCAGGAGTAGGTTTAATAATGAATAAAAAAATAGGAGTGCGGGTTAGCTACTACAAACAGCATAGTGAACGCATTATTGTGGCCAAGATAGACACAAAGCCCATGCCTACTACAGTAGTACAAGTTTATATGCCAACTACCTCTGCAGATGATGAAGAAATAGATGAAATGTATGACGAGATAAAAGAAATTATTCAGGTAGTGAAAGGAGACGAAAATTTAATAGTCATGGGTGACTGGAATTCGTCAGTAGGAAAAGGGAGAGAAGGAAACATAGTAGGTGAATATGGATTGGGGGGAAGGAATGAAAGAGGAAGCCGCCTTGTAGAATTTTGCACAGAGCATAACTTAATCATAGCCAACACTTGGTTCAAGAATCATAAAAGAAGGTTGTATACCTGGAAGAATCCTGGAGATACTAGTAGGTATCAGATAGATTATATAATGGTAAGACAGAGATTTAGGAACCAGGTTTTAAATTGTAAAACATTTCCTGGCGCAGATGTGGATTCTGACCACAATCTATTGGTTATGAACTGCAGATTGAAACTGAAGAAACTGCAAAAAGGTGGGAATTTAAGGAGATGGGACCTGGATAAACTGAAAGAACCAGAGGTTGTAGAGAGTTTCAGGGAGAGCATAAGGGAACAATTGACAGGAATGGGGGAAAGAAATACAGTAGAAGAAGAATGGGTAGCTCTGAGGGATGAAGTAGTGAAGGCAGCAGAGGATCAAGTAGGTAAAAAGACGAGGGCTAATAGAAATCCTTGGGTAACAGAAGAAATATTGAATTTAATTGATGAAAGGAGAAAATACAAAAATGCAGTAAATGAAGCAGGCAAAAAGGAATACAGACGTCTCAAAAATGATATTGACAGGAAGTGCAAAATGGCTAAGCAGGGATGGCTAGAGGACAAATGTAAGGATGTAGAGGCTTGTCTCACTAGGGGTAAGATAGATACTGCCTACAGGAAAATTAAAGAGACCTTTGGAGGGAAGAGAACCACTTGTATGAATATCAAGAGCTCAGATGGCAACCCAGTTCTAAGCAAAGAAGGGAAGGCAGAAAGGTGGAAGGAGTAATAGAGGGTTTATACAAGGGCGATGTACTTGAGGACAATATTATGGAAATGGAAGAGGATGTAGATGAAGACGAAATGGGAGATAAGATACTGCGTGAAGAGTTTGACAGAGCACTGAAAGACCTGAGTCGAAACAAGGCCCCGGGAGTAGACAACATTCCATTTGAACTACTGATGGCCTCGGGAGAGCCAGTCATGACAAAACTCTACCATTTGGTGAGCACGATGTATGAGACAGGCGAAATACCCTCAGACTTCAAGAAGAATATAATAATTCCAATCCCAAAGAAAGCAGGTGTTGACAGATGTGAAAATTACCGAACTATCAGTTTAATAAGTCACAGCTGCAAAATACTAACGCGAATTCTTTACAGAAGAATGGAAAAACTGGTAGAAGCCGACCTCGGGGAAGATCAATTTGGATTCCGTAGAAATGTTGGAACACGTGAGGCAATACGGACCTTACGACTTATCTTAGAAGAAAGATTAAGAAAAGGCAAACCTACGTTTCTAGCATTTGTAGACTTAGAGAAAGCTTTTGACAATGTTAACTGGAATACTCTCTTTCAAATTCTGAAGGTGGCAGGGGTAAAATACAGGGAACGAAAGGCTATTTACAGTTTGTACAGAAACCAGATGGCAGTTATAAGAGTCGAGGGGCATGAAAGGGAAGCAGTGGTTGGGAAAGGAGTAAGACAGGGTTGTAGCCTCTCCCCGATGTTATTCAATCTGTATATTGAGCAAGCAGTAAAGGAAACAAAAGAAAAATTCGGAGTAGGTATTAAAATTCATGGAGAAGAAGTAAAAACTTTGAGGTTCGCGGATGACATTGTAATTCTGTCAGAGACAGCAAAGGACTTGGAAGAGCAGTTGAACGGAATGGACGGTGTCTTGAAAGGAGGATATAAGATGAACATCAACAAAAGCAAAACGAGGATAATGGAATGTAGTCAAATTAAGTCGGGTGATGCTGAGGGAATTAGATTAGGAAATGAGACACTTAAAGTAGTAAAGGAGTTTTGCTATTTAGGGAGTAAAATAACCGATGATGGTCGAAGTAGAGAGGATATAAAATGTAGACTGGCAATGGCAAGGAAAGCGTTTCTCAAGAAGAGGAATTTGTTAACATCGAGTATAGATTTAAGTGTCAGGAAGTCGTTTCTGAAAGTATTTGTATGGAGTGTAGCCATGTATGCAAGTGAAACATGGACGATAACTAGTTTGGACAAGAAGAGAATAGAAGCTTTCGAAATGTGGTGCTACAGAAGAATGCTGAAGATAAGGTGGGTAGATCACGTAACTAATGAGGAGGTATTGAATAGGATTGGGGAGAAGAGAAGTTTGTGGCACAACTTGACTAGAAGAAGGGATCGGATGGTAGGACATGTTTTGAGGCATCAAGGGATCACAAATTTAGCATTGGAGGGCAGTGTGGAGGGTAAAAATCGTAGAGGGAGACCAAGAGATGAATACACTAAGCAGATTCAGAAGGATGTAGGTTGCAGTAGATACTGGGAGATGAAGAAGCTTGCACAGGATAGAGTAGCATGGAGAGCTGCATCAAACCAGTCTCAGGACTGAAGACCACAACAACAACAACAACATATTTCTCCTGATACACTCAAACATGAAAGCGAAGTTCAAACAAATCATGGTCATTACTCATTACATTAGTATGTGCATATAATTCAATAATTGATTATTTGCTGTAATTCTTGGTTTTTAACGTTTGTGATATGGAACAGCACAAACCAAGTTTTAATTCGTCGTCCTCATATGTTCTCGCTCGGTAGTACATACATATAATTGTAAGATAAATCAAAACTTTTCTTGGCGATGTCATTGGGGTTAATTATTCCCACAGTTACTGTTTATTATACTACAGTAAGCGGGTAAAAACGTACAATAAGGTACTGAGTTCAATTATGTAATTAGTTAGTTTCAAAAAATATCTTGTCTACTTGCGAATTGTTCTTACGTAGTGATGACACCCAAGTTCGTTCACCAATGCTTTATAAGACTACCAAGATTTTAACAATAACGGTATCTCCGTATGCCTCACACTTACTGGTGAAAGTCTGCTCCATGCATTCGCTCTCCACTCGCTTAAGAAATCCCAAGATCCACTTAAAATTCACTAAAATTGAGATACCGTATTTTCAAAACGAATTCATTACATTGTTGTATTCAATAACTGTCTTTTTATCACTTTACTGTAGTACAATAAACTGTTATCTACAGGTGTTCGCCTGCCGCGGTGGCCGAGCGCTACTAGGCGCTCCAGTCGGGAACCGCGCGCCTGCTACGGTCGCAGGTTCAAATCCTGCCTCGGGCATGGATGTATGTGATGTCCTTAGGTTAGTTAGGTTTAGGTAGTTTCTAAGTCTAGGGGATTGATGACCTCAGATGTTGAGTCCCATGGTACTTAGAGCCATTTTTTACAGGCGTTCGATAAAGTAGTCCCAATCAAAAAGACGAAGAAATATGTATATTATTTAATTTAACCTAAACGAGAAGAATAAGTGAAAACATGTCTAGTGCCGTTTTCATATCACTGTTAACGTCGTTATTGTTGTTGTTGTGGTCTTCAGTCCAGAGACTGGTTTGATGCAGCTCTCTATGCTACTCGTATCCTGTGCAAGGTTCTTCATCTCCCGGTACCTACTGAAACCTACATCCTTCTGAATCTGTTTAGTGTATTCATCTATTGGTCTCCCTCTACGATTTTTCCCCTCCACACTTCCCTCCAGTACTAAATTGATGTCTCAGAAATGCCCTACCAACCGATTCCTTCTTCTAGTCAAGTTGTGGCATAAGCTCCTCTTCTCTCCAACTCTATTCAATACCTCCTCATTAGTTATGTGATCTGGCCATTTAATCTTCACCATTCTTCTGTAACACCACATTTGGAAAGCTTCTATTCTCTTCTTGTCTAAACTATTTATCGTCCACGTTTCACTTCCATACAAGGCTACAATCCATACAAATACTTTCACAAACGACTTCCTGACACTTAAATCTGTACTCAGTGTTAACAAATTTCTCTTATATCCTCTCTACTTCGACCATCATTGGTTATTTTGCTTCCCAAATAGCAAAACTCATTTACTACTTTAAGCGTCTCATTTCATAATCTAATTCTCGTAGCATCACCCGATTTAATTCGACTACACTCCATTATCCTCGTTTTGCATTTGTTGATGTTCATCTTATGTCCTCCTTTTTTTTATTTCTTCTCCATGGATTTTAATTCCTACTCCGAATTTTTATTTTGTTTCCTTCACTGCTTGCTCAATATACAGACTGAATAACGGCTTTCAGCCGTTCGCAGTACCAGTACAGCAAGGCCGTTCTGGTTAGTGTTACGAGGCCAGATCAGTCAATCATCCAGACTGTTGCCCCTGCAACTACTGAAAAGGCTGCTGCCCCTGTTCAGGAACCACACGTTTGTCTGGCCTCTCAACAGATACCCCTCCGTTGTGGTTGCACCAACGGTACGGCTATCTGTATCGCTGAGGCACGCAATCCTCGCCAACAACGGCAAGGTCCATGGTTCATGGGGGGGGGGGGCACTGTTAACTTAATTATTGATAATAAATATTTGTTTGAAGGTGGCTTTCATGATTTAGTGTATTCAGAGCTACGAGGAATTTGTGATAAATTACTGTTAACTTAATTATTGATAATAAATATTTGTTTGAAGGTGGCTTTCATGATTTAGTGTATTCAGAGCTACGAGGAATTTGTGATAAATGTACTTAATATTTGCATAGTATAATAACACACACAAATCACCAATATCACTCAGTGCAACTGCTATACGATACGGCAGTGCCTGTGTTATTCTGATTACGGTGCAAAGTTTGTTTGGACATGCAGGACTGGAACCCGGATTTCCGCCTTATCGCGAGCGGTTGCCTCACCATTCGGCTATCCGTGCACGACTCACGGCCAGACCCAAACTTCCATATGTCGTCAACCATGTACTCGTACATCCATTACATATAATATTTCCCTGCAGGTCAGACTTGGTACTTGAGTCACTCTCCCGGTATTGGCAGATAAATACAATATTCAGTTGCGGTGTGTGACATCTCTCATCTACGTAACCTGTGTCATTCGAAGTTTAATTCCTCAGTAGGTTCTTGACGATATAAAATACCGCAGGGTTGGAATATCTATGATGTGCAAAATAAAATTTTTGATACCAGCATAGATACTCTCCAACGCCAGGTGACTTTGGTTACTTACTCATGAAAAGTAACTGTTCCTCGTTTCTCTAATTTCGATTTGCATTCGTTGCAACAGTTTTTGGCGTTTTGGTGTTACTAAGAAGTAAATGTCGTTAAGGCAATACCAGCAATACCAAAACGTAAACAGACAGCGTCATAACATATCAAAGCCACGTTACGATTTGTATTTACGTTGGTGCAAGCGCAATGAACTATGCTCACCCGATACATATTCTCTCTGTATTGTAAGTACTATAGATGATGTTATCTACCTGAGATACGTGCTAGAATAAAGATATTAATACGTTAAATATATGAAGTCATACACTCATGTTCAGAAAAAAAGAACATCTTGAAAGACTTCCCGTAAGTGGCTCAGTTCCTTCGGAATGCTTGTTGCGTCTGAAACGGCTTCCGTTCGATGCACCAATGTACTCATAACAGGCCTGGGGCAGAATGTAAAAGAACAGAATGCGCCGAACAGAATGACGACGAGAAATATCGACGCGGGTGCCATGTCGACTCTCAAGAAGGGATTTAACTTCGCACCATCTCCAAGAAGCATCCCTTTCGTTGACATCATTAATGGTGTGGAGCAAGTGGTTCGTAATTTTTCCAGTGAAACTGCAAGAGAAACCTGTCTCGAAACGAGCCGCATTCTTTCAAAATCCCAGCCACCAGCCGCGAACTTGACAAGTGCTGAGCGTAATGATCTTCACGAGCTCCGCAACGATTCTCTCGTCGTAGTTTTACCAGCGGACAAGAGCAATGCAGCCGTCATCATGGAACGATCTGACTATGATGTAAAGATCCGGTTGATGCTGGAGGAGGAGATGTATCAAAAACATTCAAGGGAGCCAACATCCAGAATAATTAGGAAGACGTCGGAGCGTCTAAAGCGATCTTCAGGATGAGGATGTCGTTAAAAAGCTCATTCCTCAGACACTTCGTCTACCGACTTTGTATGACCTTTCCAAAGCTCATAAGGAGCACGCTCCTCTATGCCCCGTTGTCAGCAACACTGGATCACCAACGTACAGACTAGCTAAACATCTGACCAGCCGCCTAACTCCGCACGTTGGTCATTGTGAAAACCACATCAAAAATATAACCGACTTCATCAGTCGAATTAAGTGCTTGCGTCTCGGAGAAAGAGATTTGATGGTTAGCTTTGATGTTGTGTCATTGTTCAAGCCGGTTCTCATCAAAGACATTTCAGATTTGCTCTACCAGTTATTTGACGACACTGTTGTGGATTTATTTAAGCACACTCTGACATCATCGTATTTTTTTATGATGGAGATTATTTTAACCAGACGGACGGCGTCTTCATGGAGTACTTTGAGGACATCGCACTGGACACGGCTCCCGCAAAGCCTAGTTCAAAAAATGGTTCGAATGGCTCTGAGCACTATGGGACTCAACTTCTGAGGTCATCAGTCCCCTAGAACTTAGAACAACTAAAAACCTAACTAACCTAAGGACAACACACACATCCGTGCCCGAGGCAGGATTCGAACCTGCGACCGTAGCGGTCACGCGGTTCCAGACTGAAGCGCCTTTAACCGCTTGGCCACACCGGTCGGCGCAAAGCCTAGTTCCTTTTATCGTTACGTCGACGACACATTCGTTGTCTGGCCTCATGGGCGTGAAAAGCTGGAAGAATTTTTCAACCACATCAACAGCATCCGTGATAACATCAGATCCACGATGGAAGTAGAGACAGATGATGCCTTGCTTTTTCTAGACGTCCTCTTCCGCCGGAAAGAACATGGATGTCTCAGCCACAGTGTTTATCCGACCCACACAGACCGAAATCTGCATGCTACCAGCTATCACCTCCCTTCGCAGAAAAATTCTTTCTGGGGACATTTGTGCATCGAGCGGATGTCGCTTCAGACGCTGAAAGGCTTCCGAAGGAACTAGCCAATTACGGAAAGTCTTCAAAGAAAACGGCTACAACAACAGCCAGATTTTGCAAGCCATCTTGCCGAAGAAACATAACCAGAAGATCTCCGAGGAGCACACGAAAAAGCTTGCGTTCTGTGGCTCAGTAACAGGAAAGATTAGCAGGTTTCTAAAGAAGCATAAATCGATACGGTTTTTAGGCCATCGGCTAAAATTCGACAGCTAATGAGAACTGTGAAACACGATGTTGGACTCAGAACGCAAGGAGTACTCGTAAATAAAATACCGTGTGGATGCGGACAGTTCTACATCGGACACACCGTACTTACTATTGAACAGCGCCATGTGTAACAGGATAGATGTTTTCGCTTACGATGACCCGAGAAATCAGCGGTAGCAGAACATGCTTTAGAAAACGGATACCGTATTGCATTTGCCGAGACATCTTTTATTATGCGGACTACCAGTTTTTGGGTCAGTGTTGTAAAACAAGCGATTGAGTTAAACATATCTGACAACACCCTCAATAAAAACGGCAACCTGAAGCTAAGCACAGATTGGAACCCGGCCATCGGAAAGCTGAAGCGGCCGCAGCAAGCGCGCGATGAAAACATTACCATATACGGCGCTGGAGCGAGCACCAGTGACGACAATGAAGACAGCGCGGCTATATAAGGACGGCAGCAGCAATCATTCGACAATCACACTTGATAATAGCCGAGGAGAACTCGCTCGAATGCTCGTGGTTTTTAAACCACTAGACGCGACTCCTGCATCTGGATCACACGGTCCCGGGTTCGATTCCCGGCAGGGTTGGGGATTTTCGCTGCCCGTCATTTCATCTTCATCATCATCATCATCATTCGTGACAGTGGCTACACTGAACTGTGAAGAAATTGAACTTTGTAAAAAGTGGGATTTTGTAGGACGCTGATGGCTGCGCAGTTGAGAGCCCAAAAGATTAAACATCATCATCATCATCATCATCATCATCACTGGACGCGGCTGGAAGCCCGAGAAAATGTTATCAGTATATATCGCCGCGAAACTATGCATTCGAATATGCACTTCCTGTTTCTAGTCGTCCAAGGTGTTCCGTTTTTTGCTGAACATGAGTGTGTTACCAAGTTTTCTGGCAAGAATCTGTCTACCTTTTAGTATTGTTTCGTTCAGAAACTTGACGGACGACTGTTTTTCTTGCACGTATTAAATGGGAAATTTCCTGATTAAGTATCTTTTTTTCATTCATAATTGTGTGTGACGCTGCGAATGAAGAATATGCCGACAGAAGACCTAATCCATCGCTTCTGTACCGACGGCACATATTCTGTCAACCCGTTCTCTGAAACGGAGCGTAATATTACAACTCCTGGAGGGATATACTTTATGGGCATTGTAATTATCGTTGTACTGGCTGACAAAGAGAATGCCAGTCATAGAAGAATTAATGTATCGATTCTGGATGGATGAAATCGATCCATCAGGTTTTTGTCGAACCGTTCTGATATTAAAAGTAATGTCACAACTTCCTGGAAGCAGTTAATCTTGCTCAGTCTCCAGTACTGTGTGCGGGTAAATGCTTATATCTTCTGCTCGCGAATAAACATTTATTCGCAACGTAATCAGCAGTGGAGACTCCCACACTTTAGTAAGTGGAAACATTGTCAGTACAATGAACAGTGATGTACAGTGCACTTTATGTTACATATCATACAGTATGCGTTATATCTGATGTACTGGTAATGATCCTCGCTAGTCGATCACAATATCTCCAAATCGTGGGGTATCTGTTACAAGGGAACTTGGATTTTTCTTTGGCAATTATGCCTGAATCGTACTTGCAATCACATCAACCTGTCTATTGCACATAGGAAGCCAGTCAGTATAAAACATACATGTGTTCTTCTTATAAATTATCCATAGTACTGCCTAGTAACCTGTGTGTTTCTACCGAGACTTCGTTTGCATCCCCTTTGTGTTACCAAAGAACATCGGCACATGTGAGTGACGAGAACTGCTATCCCCGGCAATATACTGTGCAGTATGTAGTTACAAGTGGCAAAAATGTATCAGGTAATGTGAGACCCCGAGATTAACATAGCCCCATGTCCTTCTCTAAAACAGAATAATACAGGAGAAGTTCAGAGTTCGAAGTAGCGTCGTGATCGAGAAGAAACGAGCTGTAAACACAAACAGCGATAACTTGGGACAGTGAGAGGACTGCAAATGCTTTGCGCACCATATAGTCAGGACATCGTTTCTACTTTTACCAGTGATGAGAAATCAACACATGCAATGGAACCTTGTCCACTGCTACTTACATAACTTTGAATAGCATCAGTTTATTCCGCCACCCCTAAAAAAAGGAGAGAGAGAGATAGAGAGAGAGAGAGAGAGAGAGAGAGAGAGAGAGAAAGAGAAAGAGAGAGAGAAAAAAAGAAAATCAAGGCTACGCCTGAGGTATAGTTCTGGTGTTATCGACGTAGACGGTGCAACGATTTAGATCCATTACCTCAGTAGCAGGAGAAGCGGGAGCGAAGTCGGCTATTCCGAATTTCCGACTCACGGATGAAGAGAAGAAATGTGGTCTCCCATTTTCTCTCATCTCATAGGTTTTGAGTTAATGCGTACTACAGTCGCGAAAAGAAAGACAAATCACCCATTCAGAGTATCACAATGCACTCATAAAACAGGGTTTCTTATATATATATATGTGTGTGTGATGTCTGTTGTTTCGCCGCGCGGGATTAGCCGAGTGGTCTAAGGCGCTGCAGTCGTGGACTGTGCGGCTGGTCCCGGCAGAGGTTCGAGTCCTCCCTCGGGCATGGGTGTGTGTGTGTGTTTGTCGTTAGGATAATTTAGGTTAAATAGTGCGTAAGCTTAGGGACTGATGACCTTAGCAGTTAAGTCCCATAAGATTTCACACACATTTTGAACATTCTTTTCTGTTCCTTCGGAAGTGTGTGAAAGAACAGACACCGGTATGCAGCGAACATTTGGAACATTTGGAACAGTACGAGAATAGTGGAGATGAATTTCTTGGAAGAATTGTGATAGGTGATGAAACATGGCTCCATCATTTATCACCAGAGACAAAGAGGCAATCAATGGAGTGGCATCATGCAAATTCACCCAAGAGAAAAAAAATTCAAAACCATACCTTCTGCTGGAAAAGTTATGGCTACGGTATTTTTCGATTCCGAAGGACACTTGCTTCTGGAGATCATGTCAAGTGGAACCACCATAAATTCTGATGCATATGTGACGACACTGAAGAAACTTCAAACTCGAATGAGTCGTGTTCGACCACATCGGCAAAAGCAGGAGGTTTTGCTGTTGCACGACAACGCACGGCCACATGTCAGACAAAAAACCATGGAAGCGATCACAAATCTCGGATGGACAACGCTGAAACACCCGCCTTACAGTCCTGACCTGGCTCCATGTGACTATCATCTCTTTGGGAAACTAAAAGACTCTCTTCGTGGAACAAAGTTTGAAGATGATGACTCTCTTGTGCAGTCTGCCAAACAATGGCTCCAACAGGTTGGTCCAGAATTTTACCGTGCGGGTGTACAGACGCTGGTTCCAAGATGGTGCAAGGCAGTTGAGAGGGATGGAAATTATGTGGGGAAATGAAAATATTGTTCTTAAGGATGAATCTACACGGTGTAAAGCTTTCAGACATATAGAAAAAAGTGTGCATTTCTTTTGGAGTGACCCTCGTACTATGGAGGAGTGCTGTCATTGGATGTGAGGGTGAGGAGGAAGGGTATAAGGAGTTCATTTTATTGCGTTGGCGGAAATGGGCGTTTTGCATTGGAGTTTTCTTTACTGCCATTGATGGAAATCGGCGAATACGAGACTGAGCGGCAACTACAGCCTAGCGTTGTTTACTAACTGCCCCAGGCCGCGCCAGCCCTCTGTGTACCCTCCACCGGTGTGGCCTACCGCGCGCCTCTTGCTCTGCGATGGCCGTCCTTCCGCAAAGCTGTCACTGCTGACAGCCAAGGCGCTGGAACTCGGTACCCGTCTTCTCAATTCGTATTGACGGGTCGCTTGGCTGTTTCTATGGCCTCTATAATCTTCCTCCTCAAAGTAAACGGCTGTTTCACTAGTACGCGCTCCTCTCGAAACTCGATCTTCATCCTGCACTGTTCCTGATGTCCTTCCTCCGCTGATTTCTTGTATTGTTTGAGGCGGATATATCACTCGTGTTCAGTTAACCTTGTGCTTATTGGACGCCCAGTCTCACCTACGTACAGGGTGCTACAAAAATGTACGGCCAAACTTTCAGGAAACATTCCTCACACACAAGGAAAGAAAATATGTTATGTGGACATGTGTCCGGAAACGCTTACTTTCCATGTTAGAGCTCATTTTATTACTTCTCTTCAAATCACATTAATCATGGAATGGAAACACACAGCAACAGAACGTACCAGCGTGACTTCAAACACTTTGTTACAGGAAATGTTCAAAATGTCCTCTGTTAGCGAGGATACATGCATCCACCCTCCGTCTCATGGAATCCCTGATGCGCTGATGCAGTCCTGGAGACTGGCGTATTGTATCACAGCCGTCCACAATACGAGCACGAAGAGTCTCTACATTTGGTACCGGGGTTACGTAGACAAGAGTTTTCAAATGCCCCCATAAATGAAAGTCAAGAGGGTTGAGGTCAGGAGAGCGTGGAGACCATGGAATTGGTCCACCTCTACCAATGCATCGGTCACCGAATCTGTTGTTGAGAAGCGTACGAACACTTCGCCTGAAATGTGCAGGAGCTCCATCGTGCATGAACCACATGTCGTGTCGTACTTGTAAAGGCACATGTTCTTACAGCACAGGTAGAGTATCCCGTATGAATTCATGATAACGTGCTCCATTGAGCGTAGGTGGAAGAACATGGGGCCCAATCAAGACATCATCAACAATGCCTGCCCAAACGTTCACAGAAAATCTGTGTTGATGACATGATTGCACAATTGCGTGCTGATTCTCGTCAGCCCACACATGCTGATTGTGAAAATTTACAATTTGATCACGTTGGAATGAAGCCTCATCCGTAAAGACAACATTTGCACTGAAATGGGGATTGACACATTCTTGGATGAACCATTCGCAGAAGTGTACCCGTGGAGGCCAATCAGCTGCTGATAGTGCCTGCACACACTGTACATGGTAGGGAAACAACTGGTTCTCCCGTAGCACTCTCCATACAGTGGCGTGGTCAACGTTACCTTGTGCAGCAGCAACTTCTCTGACGCTGACATTAGGGTTATCGTCAACTGCACGAAGAATTGTCTCGTGCATTGCAGGTGTCCTCGTCGTTCTAGGTCTTCCCCAGTCGCGAGTCATAGGCTGGAATGTTCCGTGCTCCCTAAGACGCCGATCAATTGTTTCGAACGTCTTCCTGTCGCGACACCTTCGTTCTGGAAATCTGTCTCGATACAAACGTACCGCGCCACGGCTATTGCCCCGTGCTAATCCATACATCAAATGGGCATTTGTAAACATTGCACTGACTGCAAAACCACGTTCGTGATGAACACTAACCTGTTGATGCTACGTACTGATGTGCTAGATGCTAGTACTGTAGAGCAATGAGTCGCATGTCAACACAAGCACCGAAGTCAACATTACCTTCCTTCAATCCTTCAATTGGGCCAACTGGCGGTGAATCGAGGAAGTACGGTACATACTGACGAAACTAAAATGAGCTCTAACATGGAAATTAAGCGTTTCCGGACACATGTCCACATAACATATTTTCTTTATTTGTGTGTGAGGAATGCTTCCTGAAAGTTTGGCCTTACCTTTTTGTAACACCCTGTATACCAGTCCACATTCGCACCCGATTTCATAAACTCCGACGGCATGAAACTTGTCGAATGTATCTGTCGTCGAGACCAGAATGTCTTTTATTTTGTTGTTGCTACGAAAAATCGGCTTAATGCCTGCCCGTCGGAGAATTTTGCCCAGACGTTGAGTAATCCCTTGTACATATGGTAGCACGACGGTGTTCTGTGCTTCGTTCTGAATTTCCCTGTTGCTCTCCTCCGTCGGGACCATGGTTTTGTGTATCGTCCTCATGTCGTAGCCATTTGCTCCAAAAATGGACCTGAGGTTCTGTGGTTCAGCTTGCAGGTTGTGTTCGTCACTGAACCTGTTGTCGCCGAAACGTCGGAATTTTGCAGGTGACAATGCGGCCTCAAACCCAGAAGAATTTTATTGACTGTGACAACGGCCGCGGAAGCCTTCGTTTACATTATAAATGTTTTCATTCAGGGTCAACCGTGATGTCTTTCTCGTGAAATAGGCAGTTATCTCAGTTTATTTAACCCTGAGTACAAAGCCGGCCGGGGTGGCCGAGCGGTTCTAGGCGCTACAGTCTGGAACCGCGCGACCGCTACGGTCGCAGGTTCGAATCCTGCTTCGGGCATTGATGTGTGATGTCCTTAGGTTAGTTAGGTTTATGTAGTTCTAAGTTCTAGTGCACTGATGACCACAGCAGTCAAGTCCCATAGTGCTCAGAGTCATTTGAACCATTTTGAACCTGAGTACAAAACTGAAGTAAAAGCAAATGAGTGAAAAATGTGAACTTCAGTCATCCAGAGTGTAGTTGCAGATAATAGAAAGAACAAGCAATTGAGATTGAAGACGTTATTGCATTGTTAGGTGCATCACGATAAAGGCTAACCAAGTAGGATCTCTGCCAGTGGTTCACCTAATACTGGCAGTAAGGTACAGCCAATGGTTAGCAGTCCATTTACTACATTATGTATGGACTGTGACTATCGCGTTATTCTGCCGGTATTATGTCTGTCTGTTGAAATTTTTCTTCTACATGGATTTTCTTCTTCATTTTATTCGAAAACTAGATTGTCAGCACGTAACAACAGCTTGTGAAATGGTAAAAATGGTGAATTCTTTCACTGCTAAGATTTTTCTTTTCCGAATTCTGTCGCCCCAATTGCTACGAATTGTCGGTCGCGTAACTGCTCCCTGAACTGGAGATTGCTTCGAAGGCCAAAGCCAACTTCTACACGGAATGCGAGCCGTGTGTGTGGCTCGGCGGCACAACTTCTGCCAGCAGGATGAACGCTTTACTAACACAATCACTGAGTTGCGCAATCTGGTGGAAGTGCCGACTCAGCGAGAGCAAACGCTCCGCTGCATTCGACGTCGGCGCCTCCTCCGCTGCCACGCTACTCTCGCGCTCAGAACTTTGCAAGAGAGGCCACCACATACAAGTCCTACATATAGGGGGCGTTGACTCTCATGTTCTGAAGCCGAATCATAGCAGCATATCAGCTGCATACATAAAAACAAAACCTGAACGGTGGCTTGTGATTTTCTATAAAATGTACACATGTAGTAGGTCAGTTAATATTATAATTTTGGATGTAAAGCTTTTTACAAATTGTTTCCTCTGAAGGTTGTATTGGAACATTCTTCACACTAAAAATGTTGTGATATGTCACTTAATCTATATATGAATCAGAGTGTACATGTGTATGTATCTCTGGGAACCACTCCCAAATCCCTGGATCGATTTTAGCCAAATTTGTAACATAAACAGCATGCCTCACATGTACCATCACTGTCGTGTTTATACCATCTTAGCTCCAATAGGAGCAGAGATATGGGTATAAACGTTTTTTCCAGCTCCTGGAGACAGACTGCCCTGCACAACAGGCATGTTGTGCGGTAACAGTATTGGCCTCCCGAATCAATATGCTTTGCAGGACAGCCTAGAAGCCAGGTACGTGATGTGTATGTTGCCCTGCATGACAAGCATGTTGTGATGGAGCAGGATCGGCCTGCTTTATCTACTTGCTTTGCATGCCGCCTGTACTTTGCAGATAAATGCTGTTCATGACCCTCATGTCTAGTGTGCCCTGCATGGTAGGTGTGTTATGGATGTAGTACAACCTGCTTTATCAAACTCTATTGAAGGGGATACACGTGGCGATGGATGCGCCTGGGGACAGGCTTATATGGACAGAGGTGGTTTTGGTCACAGAGAGAGAGAGAAGAGGAGAGACAGATGGAAGAAGCAGGTAGAATGTGTAGAGGGGCGGTGGGTGGTTGGAAAAGGAAAAGGAGGTGCAGATGGCAAGAGATAGGGGAAGGAGAATATGATCAAAGGAAGACAGGGGGAAGATATGGTCAGAGAAAAGGGGTGGAGGAAATGGCGAAAGAGAGATGGAGGAGGAGATGTAGAGACAGCGAGAGTAAGAAGGAAGAGGGAGAGAGAGAGAGGAAAAGTTGACAGGGTGTGGGCATGGAGGAGGTGTGTTTCACCTACGTGTCGAATGCATACGTGGGCGACGTATAAAAGAGGCTTCTCTTTTATTTATTTACCTATTTTAGAAAAACTTTTTAATGCTCATGACGTAAGCACATGCCATACATCTTGATACACAGTTATACGTCAGCTGAGAGGCCCAAATAACAATATTAGTTTTACCTTGAGTGAAACGTTTATCCCGTCAAAACTGAATTTCGATATTAGCCACAATATTGCAATAAATTCAATGACGATAAGTGTAAGTTGGCCAGACGGAGTCGAATCCTGATTCCCCGCTTTGTGAGAATGGTCGCCTTAACCACTTCAGCTGTGCAAGTACACTTCACGTACAGCCCATGATTCCCGCAAGAGGCCGCCGAAGAGTGCATCTGCACAGAATGGTCGTTAATTACCGTCGAGGCGCATGTGTGGTGTCTCTTCTTTCGGGCATGTTCAAACAAGTAGGAACAAAGAGAGTCCATTCAACATAATTTTCCAGCACAAGGCCACAGAACCACAAAATTTTACATAAGATAATTAAGTATATACCAAATTAATCAGTACTACAGCCAACTCTCGATAATTCAAAGTTCAGGGACATTATAAAAAGTTGGATTAGTGCGATTTATCGTAAATTTCAGTAACCGAATGAGAATTATGAAAGAGTCGACGTAAACATATTCCATCCAAAAATAAAGTTAAAAATGTTACTGCAGTTTGAGTAATATTGGTATTGCAACATAAAGCGACTACTAAAAATTTAAAAATTGAAGTTTATCAGTTTTAAGTTCTTTAACTTTTGAAAACAAAGGCAACTACAAATTTCCGAAAGTAAATAAGACATCAGTTATATTGTACAAAGAAATCAATTAACTTAAAATGCTTCAGTAACTTCCAGTGTGCTTAACCGAGCACTTTTTCTATTGTGCCCAAAGCTGAACCTACAGCGTCGTCTACATCGGTTCTCACAACGAACATTCACAATATTTTCGACGGCTTTCCCTCTTTTGAAGTTACAGACGATATCGGATCTACTTTTCCTTCTTCTTTTGCTTCGTCATCATCTTCGTTCTTGTCACTCGGAACAGCCAAAATTCAGAGGTTGTCAGGGAAGATAGGTCGATGGCCTTCAAACATCGAGGATTATCCGATTTTTCTATAGAAGTAGCAGACTTGACTATGTTGGCTGCAAGCAAAAGCGTTGCTCTTCCTTTGCTATGCTTCCCATCACATTTATCGTCCTTAAAAATCAAAGTGTGGTCGGGAAGACACTCGAAGAAAAGTTCAGTTTCGTCAGTATTGAACACCTCTCGTGGATTCTAATTTGCCATCAGGCTTTCTACTTCATTTTCCCTACGGAATAAATTCTATCGTCAGCACTCGCATTTTCTCAACAAATCTTCTTAAAAACAATGTTGTCGGCTCTACTTCCTTCCACCGTACGACACGTATCAGTTATCCAATCTTGCCGCTTCAGAATCATTGACAGTGTGGGTAATGAAGAGCCGAAAGTTTCCACTACATTGTTGTTCTTTCACTCCACATTTCACTGCCTCAATAATGTGCTTCTTTTCCACGAGTGTTAACTACTTATTTGAAATAATTTTTGCGTCTCTTTGTGTTGTGTGGTACATTATACGTTGTTGAGAAAACAAGTGTCACGAAGAGTTGAATGACGAAACAAATTGGGAAACAACTGACGAAACAACTAGGGTCCCCCAGTGTTAGATATCCGTTGACTTCGAATTTTAGAGTGTCTGCGTGTGGTCTGTCGCGACAATCGCTCAATTTATCAAGTTACCAGACAGCATGGCATTTTCTCGATTTGTCACAGATTTTTGAAGAAACTGAACAACTACCTCCTTTTGTCGAGAAATTCGATTTATCGGTGTTCGAATAAACAAAAGTCGATTGCAACAGAAACTATTCTCTCTCATGTAGTGACCCACATAGTGGCTTAATCGTTACTAACAGGAGGAAGTCTTGCAAACACTAAGAAACAGAGTCAATATGTATGACAGAAACAATATCTATCAACCACATACATATAAAGGTTTTAGTAAAATGGTTCACGCATTCTGCCCACAAGACTGGTGAGAAGTTGTTGTGGTAGGAGGCTCCATGCGTCCACCACTGCGGTTGGCAGCTGCTGGATGGTCATAGGTGCATGTGGACCATGTGCTGAAATACGGCTCCCCAACGCGTCCAACATGTTACCGACGGCATTTCAGTCGGGAGGAACGGACATGCGAGTCCATTGGCTGAATATCCTTACGTTCTATGAGGTCCTCAATTTGAGCTGCTCGATGCCGTAGCGCATTACCACCCATAAAAATGAAGTCAGGGACGAATGAACCCCTAAAAAGACGCACATGTGGAAGGAGTACGTTATCACAATAACGTTGACCAGTGGTGTACCTTGTTCAAAGGTGGAGGAGGTCAGCACGTTCTTGCAACATTGTCGCTTCACACGCCATAACACCTGGACCACAGAAACGACTCTGTTTGACACGATCGTTGGTGCATGTGGGCTCGCCATCATATGGTGAGAGGTGGCAACACGTAATTCACCCACATTGTCAAACATGGCCAGTTTGGTGGTCCAGGTGATACGGTGCGGGAAGCATGATGCGACATGGGCATGCTGACCTCCGAATCTTTAAATACGGTACACCCACCAGTCAATGCTGTAGTGGCACTATACTCCTTCTCTATGCGGGTTTTTTCCGGGGTCCATTCTACCCCGACTTCATTTTTATAGATGACAATGCGCCACCACGTCGAACATCGCAGGGTGAGGAGTTCTTGGAAAGGGAGGATATTAGGCGAATGGACTGGCCTGCCAATTTACCCAACTTAAATCACATCGGGCACATGTATGCGTTGGGGAGATGCATAGCAGCACGTCCATGTACAGGAATGACTGTCCAGATTTTGCCAGCTGCGCAGCTGGAGGAATGGAACAGCCTGCCACTAGAACTGCTTACCATCGTTAGGCGTTGCCGCCGTGGTGCTCGCACATGCTACTAAGAACTGAAGAACTGGGTCTTTTTTTTGTAATTTTCAGGGAACCATCATGAATCACTGTGACTATCGTGTAGTTATTGTCATTTCTGTTCGTCTCGTTGTGTGTTTCTGTTTGCTACCTTTTGTACTACACTGTAAGAGTTGTTACTATGTGCGGTCGAAGTTTCATTGAGCTAAGTCACTTGGTAGTGACACATCACGCGGAAGTTATTTTCATCCTTAAGTTTCGCACACCAGCGCACGCAGTAAATCTGCGCCTGTTCCCAGAATTTCCTTTCCAAATTTCTCCTTGGTTTCCTTTACTACTTGCTCAGTGTACAGATCGAATAACATCGGAGACAGGTTAAAATCCTGTCTCACTCCCTTCTTAACTGCTCCTTTCCCTTCACGCCCTTTCACTCGTAGAACTGCGGTCTGGTCTCTGTAGAAGCTTCCTGCTCCTAGTATTTTACCCTTGCTACTGCCAGAATTTCAAAGAGTGTATTGCAGTCAACAGTGTCATTGTCATTGGCCTTTTAACAAATTGCACATAGCTTTTTGCGGCGGTAACTTGTACTGTATTCTATAGCATTAAATCGGGGACCCAGAAATGATGGAGGGGCTTCGTCCCGTCGTAGCCCTCAGTGGTTCACAACTCAACAACAGGCCTCAGCAGTGCACCCACCCCACCGACGCTAGGGTTATTGTGCGGTTCGCCCCCTCCCCCCCCCCCCCAACCTCAAATGTTTGTGTGGTAGAGTAAACATGGTGTGCGCGTATGTGGAGACAGTGTTTGCGTAGCAGTCACCGACATAGTGTAGCTGAGGCGGAATAAGGGAAACCATCCCGCATTCGCCGAGGCAGATGGGAAACCGCCTTAAAAATCATCCTCAGACTGGCCGGCGTACCGGACCTCGACACTAATCCGCCGGGCGGATTCGTTCTGGGGACCGGCGCTTCTTCCCTCTAGAGAAGCAGCGCGTCACACCGTGCGGGTAGCCGGGCGGGCCGGCGTTACCTTACTTATACACACATCAAAAAAAGTTTTGCATAACCTCGGTTCCGGGAGTTTTTATTGCTCATGAAAACCACACATTGTGTGGTGTCACCGCCAGACACCACACTTGCTAGGTGGTAGCCTTTAAATCGGCCGCGGTCCGTTAGTATACGTCGGACCCGCGTGTCGCCACTATCAGTGATTGCAGACCGAGCGCCGCCACACGGCAGGTCTAGAGACACTTCCTAGCACTCGCCCCAGTTGTACAGCCGACTTTGCTAGAGATGGTTCACTGACAAATTACGCTCTCAATTGCCGAGACGATAGCTAGCATAGCCTTCAGCTACGTCATTTGCTACGACCTAGCAAGGCGCCATTATCATTTGCTGTTTATCTTGTGATGCATGTACCGTCAGACCGATGTTCCAACAATTATGGATTAAAGTTAAGTATTCCAGAAGCTACGTACTTATTTTTACTAGACTCAACTCCTTTAACTGTTCCAGACATCACGCCTCCCTGCGTGAGCTTAAACGCGTGCCTTTCGGCTACCAATCATAGTGGCTTGGCTGTCTTGCCAAGTCACAACACATTGCATGTTTTACCAGCATTCAGCGAGACCTTCAGAGGTGGAGTTCCACATTGCTGCACACACCGATACCTCTAATACCCAGTAGCACGCCCTCTTGCATTGATGCATGTCTGTACTCGTCGTGGCGTACTATCCACAAGATCATCAAGACACCGTTGGCCCACATTGCCCCATTCCTCAATGGCGATTCGGCGTAGATCCCTCGGAATGGTTGGTGGGTCACGTCGTCCATAAACAGCCCTTTTCAGTCCATCCCAGGCACGTTCGATAGATTTCATGCTTGGAGAACACCCTGGCCACTCTAGTCGAACGATGTAGTTATCCTGAAGGAAGTCATTTACAAGATGTGCACGATCCCCCAAGATGTGCGCGAATTGTCGTCCATGAAGACGAATGCCTCGCCAATATGCTGCCGATATGGTTGCACTATCGGTAGGAAGACGGCACTCACGTGTCGTACAGCCGTTACCGCGCCTCCCATGACCAGCAGCGGCGTACGTCGGCCCGACGTAATGCCACCCCAAAACAACAGGGAACCTCCACCTTGCTGCACTTGCTGGACCGTGTGTCTAAGCCGTTCAGCCTGACCGGGTTGCCTCCAAACAGTTCTGCGAAGATTGTCTGTTTGAGGGCATTTCCAACATTCATCGGTGAATACAACGTGATGCCAATCTTGAGCGGTCCATTCGGTATGTTGTTGGGCCCATCTGTACAGTGCTGCATGGTATCGTGGTTGCAAAGATGGACCTCGCCATGGACGTCGGGAGTGAAGTTGCGCGTCATGCAGCCTATTGCGCACCATTTGAGTCGTAACACAACGTTCTGTGGCTGCACGAAAAGCATTCTTCAACATGGTGGCGTTGCTGTCAGGTTTCCTCCAAGCCATAATACGTAAGTAGCAGTCATCCACTGCAGTAGTAGACCTCGGGCGGCCTGAGGTAGGTATATCATCTACAGTTCCTGTCTCTCTGTATCTCCTCCATGTTCGGACAACATCGCTTTGGTTCGCTCAGAGACGCCTGGACACTTCCCTTGTTGAGAGCACTTCCTGCCACAAAGTAACAATACGAAACCGATCGAACCGCGGCATTGACCATCTAGGCATGGTTGAACTACAGATAACACGAGCCGTGTATCTCCTTCCTGGTGGAATGGCTGGAAGTGGTCGACTGTAGGACCCCCCCCCCCCCCGCCCCCCGTCTAATAGGCGCTGCTAATGAGTGGCTGTTTACGTCTTTCGGCGGGTTTAGTGCCGTCTCTGAACAGTCAAAGGCACTGAGTCTGTGATACAATATCCACAGTCAACGTCTATCTTCAGGAGTTCTGGGAACTGGGGTGATGCAAAACGTTTTTTCATGAGTGTAGTTTTGTTAGGAGAACAATGCCATAGAGCTACAGACGATATTAACAGGCAGTTCAAATACAGCTTCAACATTATCGGTCCTGCTGCACTACCGTGACTTACGTCGGACGTTAGTTTCGCACCTGTCGATGGGTCTTCAGCAACAGTGACATGTGGGGTTCTCTTTGCTAGAAAGTCCTCAGTCCAGTAAAACGTTACAATATTTCGTATACCCATATAATGTTTAACAGCCTGCTGTGCTAAACTAAATTTAAGAGTTTCTGGAAGCGAGCAAAGTCTTCCAGACTTCTGTTAGCGTAATGCAGCATCAGCTGTCTCCGCTTCGCAACGCCTGTCTGCCGTGTTTTGCTTCACAACACATAACACTCTTGCCTGTCTGCGCCTGACTCTATTCCAGCTCGCTCTCACTCTGACATATTTTTTTGACTGAATACAGTCGATAAGGTACAGTGTATACGACTACCCATTGCTGGACTGAACGCCACCTGGTGGTGTTTTGGGAACATGATACAGTAGGGATATAAACGGAGCAGAGATGAATAAATAACCATTCTATGCATTATGTGGGCCACAATAAGGAAAATTTTCTGGTAGAAACGACTTTCACAAAGGTCAAACTGTTTGACCTGACGCCTAGGAACGAGCATCTCAGGAATGGCGAAACTGTCGCCTGTTTGAGGGCACAGTAGTAATGAGCTATGGAAAATGGTCGAAGGACGGCGAAACAACGAGTGGACGACGATATGTTGGACATCCACGAATCACCACGGACGTGGTCGGATGCTTTTATGCTCTGTGAAGTAAGACAGGCGTTGAACCGTGGTAGGTCTGAAGACAGACCGCAATGCTGGTGCGTGCACAAATGTTTCCGGAGCACACTGTTTAGCGTACACTGTGACCCCCATGTTGGCCCAGCAATATCGTCAATTACGACTGCAGTCAACAAGGCATAACTGACACTGGAAATCTGGACTGATCAATCACAGCTTTTATTATGCCAAGTCGATAGTCGTGCATGGATACACCGTGATCTAGGCGAATGGTTACTCTGCACGTGCAATGCAGCACACCATGGCTGCAAGCATGTGGGGCCAGTGTTATGCTATGGGGGGCATTCACCTGCACTTCTATGGGACATGTGACAGTTATCATAGATACCAAAACAGCTGTGGACTGTGTGAACATTATTGCGGAGTACCTGCATCCGTTCATGCTCGATGTCTTCCCCGACCGTGATGGCATCTTCCAGCAGGATAAATGTTCGCTTCACAAGACCAGAATCGTGTTACAATTATTTGATGTGCATGACAGTGAACTCATGTTGGTATCTCTAGCGCAAAATTCGTCTGCATGCACCCAGTGGAAGATACCTGTGAAGCTGTCGGGCACGCACAGACCATTGGCGAGTAACTTATGAGATTCTCGTGTTTCGTAATTTTAGCCCAGAATGCCAGCATTACAGGCGCACAGTGGAAAGTTACGCTTAATATTTCTCCATAAATCTAACGTTTTCCTCGGTGTATAATCTTTTTGACAGTTTAAACAAAAATTATCATATTTTGGGGTTTTATTATTTATATATTTCTATTCACCCACACTACATCTGAACTTGCATTACTTTCATGTCTTATCATCTTCTCCTACTCCTTCATTGGAAGTTACTACTGCTGCTGCTACTGCCACTACTACTACTACTACTACTACTACTACTACTGTATGGGGGCCAGAAAACTAAAGGAACGAAAGTGTAAATGAAACAAAAGAAAGAATTTGCAATGAGTACTCCAATCCTGCTAAGCGTTTTAGCGCAGTGAAATGCATTTTCCGTTCCAAAAGAGTGGAAAATACGTGCACTGCTATGGAATCGAATACCACAGTGACGGCTCTAACACCAGGAAACACATCGTACCGGACTAGCAGTGGAGTACAGCAGTCAGCGTGGTCCCCGAAAACACAAAAGGACAATTCTGGGTTTTCGCTTTGACGTATACACAGTTCTTTTCCCCCATTTCTTCCACAGAATGAGCTACTGCTCAGTCTCCGGCGATGTTGTGAAGGTTATTCCAGTATTCTTTCCTTCCTTCTTGTTTCGTATTCTACCATTTGCGATATCCAGTTGTGCCTACGTCGTACTCAGAGCTCAGATCCACCGTCAGTTCTTCTCTGTACCTTCCACACTCCCTACGACGTATTTTCCTCTGTTGATTCTACACCCATTGCGGAAGAGACTCTGTACAGTTTAGAAGTTATGGAGAGCAATTAGCAGCTAGCGAAGTTTCGAACCGTTTCGTCAGCTGCATAGATGGTAGTGTGCTGCCCAGGAGGTTATACATTGAACATCCGTATATAATATTTAACCCCTATTTATAGTGCCTGAATGGTGACTGAGAAACCAGTAACATTACTGACCTTAAACGGCTCTTTTAACACGCATAGTTAAAATATTTTTCTTCCTAGAAGCAGGAGAAAGTGTGTGACACGCTTCAAATGTCCACATGTGACTTGCCAGCTAGGTGGTGAAACACAGTGAAATGTATTTTCCCTTCCAAAAGAGTGGAAAATACATGCACTGCTCGGGAATCGAATACCTCATTCCTTACCCATTACCTACACATCTTTAAATTAGTGATTATCCTATGAAACATGTTTCATATTTGTTGCTTTCACGGCTTAATACAAATCTCCTGCGGACGATCCTACAAGCTGTGAATTAAATAGCATCATTTCTGTCTGTTGCATATGACCTATGTACTCGATATTATAACTTTTGTCGAGTAAGTAGGTTTGTTAGTTATTTACCTCTTTCATATAAAATTTGCACGGTTTCTATCGAAACGAGGTGGAACGAGTATGTTTACGGGCTATGTATATTTGAATTGTTTGTGATTATGTCAGCGTGCTAGCCCTCTCAAATTTCTAAACAGAACTGAATTTGAATTTAATAAAAATGGTCATGTAAGTGTGCTACTTATCACCAAGCATCTCACAAATAAAATACAAATTAACAACAAAGAAAACAGTTTCCTACTCTTCCATATACGATCCCTGTGCTATCTCCTATAGAACAGGAAATGTTCTAGAAAATCTCAGATTAGATTTAAATTTTGTTTTTAAATATTGAAAGACGTTTTATGTTGGGGGCAAATGGTGAAACATTTTGCAGCTCTGTACGGAACAACTTTCTGAGCTATTGGTAGCTTTAGTAACGCGCAACAAAGATAACTTCTTCTTCTTGTGTTGTGACGCTACAATACCACTCGAACTGCAGTGGATTGCTAATTACGAATTTTACATACACACAGACGTTGTGAAGGTGCAAACAGAACTTCTAACTCCTTTAAGAGGCACCTGCAAGATGTTTGTGAGTGGAAACACATTATTCACACTAATCGCTTCTTCATAAATGATTATTAGTCCAGAAAAGTATGCTAAACGACACTCAACAAACTCGTATTTATGTACTACATTAATTGATTGTTATTCTATTTGTTGACTGAGTAGCAGTATTAATTCTATAAAAATATTATTATTAACAGTTTCTTATGTTCCCGTGTCTCTGATATGATTATGATATTTGGTTACATGTGAAAATATCAATTCCTCTTGATGTTTGTTAAATGAAGTCATTCGTATATACAGGGTGAGTCACCTAACGTTACCGCTGGATATATTTCGTAAACCACATCAAATACTGACGAACCGATTCCACAGACCGAACGTGAGGAGAGGGGATAGTGTAATTGTTTAATACAAACCATACAAAAATGCACGGAAGTATGTTTTTTTAACACAAACCTACGTTTTTTTAAATGGAACCACGTTAGTTTTGTTAGCACAAATGAACATATAAACAAATACGTAATCAGTGCCGTTTATTGCATTGTAAAATGTTAATTACATCCGGAGATATTGTAACCTAAAGTTCACGCTTGAAACCTCCGACGTTCAGTTGCGTGTTGTAACAAATACGGGCCACGGTCGGCGAGCAGCATCTGCAGGGACATGTTTACGATGACGACCGTGTTTACGAGTGTTGCTGTAGTGCACTGTTGTGGTTTGGTCTAGCTGTCGCAGTGTCCGCATGTAGCGCTTGCTGCTATTGTTATACTGGATTCGTCTCCGCACGCAGACCAACTGTAGCAGACCGTGTTACCAGACGTCTGTGATAGTGTAGTGTTGTAGGAACTGTGACCATGGTGTATTCGAACTCTGAAAAGGCGGAGATGGTACTCATCTATGGCGAGTGTCGACGAAACGCAGCTGAAGCCTGCAGGATGAATACAGAACGGTACTAGGACAGAGAGCATCCAACGTGCCGCACATTGCAAAACGTCTACCGCCAACTGTATGCAACAGGTATGGTCGTAGCACGCAAACGGGTCCGTAACAGGCCCGTCACAGGAGAAGCGGGTGCAGTTGGTGTGTTAGCTGCTGTTGCCATGAACCCACACATGAGTACACGGGACATTGCGAGAGCCGGTGGACTGAGTCAAAGTAGTGTCATGCGCATACTACATCGTCACCGCTTTCACCCGTTTCATGTGTCGCTACATCAGCAATTACATAGTGATGACTTAAATCATCGAGTGCAATTCTGTCAATGGGCATTAACAGAGAATGCTTTGCAGTTCTACCTGTTTACCGATGAAGCGGGTTTCACAAACCACGGGGCAGTGAATCTACGGAACATGCATTACTGGTCCGTGGACAAACCTCGCTGGCTCAGACAGGTAGAGCGACAGCGACCGTGGACTGTAAATGTATGGTGCGGAATCATTGGTGACCACCTCATTGGTCCTCACTTCATTGCAGGGGCCCAAACAGCTGCAAAATACATCGCGTTTCTACAGAATGATCTGCCAACGTTGCTCGAAAATGTCCCACTGGAAACGCGTCGACGTATGTGGTATCAGCATGATGTTGCACCTGCACATTTCGCAATTAACACTAGGCGGACCCTTAACAGGATGTTCGACGGGCGTTTCATAGGACGTGGAGGACGCATAAATTGGACAGTCCGTTCTCCTCATCTTACACCACAGGACTTCTTTCTGTGGGGTACGTTGAAGAAGAATGTGTACCGTGATGTGCCTACAACCCCAGAGGATATGAAACAACGTATTGTGGCAGCCTGCGGCGACATTACACCCGATGTACTGCGGCGTGTACGACATTCATTACGCCAGAGATTGCAATTGTGTGCAGCAAATGATGGCCACCACATTGAACATCTATTGGCCTGACATGTCGGGACACACTCTAATCCACTCCGTAATTGAAAACGGAAACCACGTGTGTACGTGTACCTCACCCCTCATGGTAATGTACATGTGCGTCAGTGAAAAAGACCAATAAAAAGGTGTTAGCATGTGGACGTAATGTGCTGTTCCAGTCTCTTCTGTACCTAAGGTCCATCACCGTTCTCTTTGGATCCCTACGTAATTCGGTGCTTTCCGATACACACGATCGAACAGCGGAGGAGTGGTACTCAAGCGTCAACTTTAGGTTACAATATCTCCGGATGTAATTAACATTTTACAATGCAACAAGCGGCACTGATTACGTATTTGTTTATATGTTCAGATGTGCTAACAAAACTAACGGGGTTCCACTTAAAAAAACGTAGGTTTGTGTTAAAAAACATACTTCCGTGCATTTTTTTATGGTTTGTATTAACCAATTACACTAGCCCCTCTCCTCAAGTTCGGTCTGTGGAATAGATTCGTCAGTATTTGATGTGGTTTACGAAATATATCCAGCGGTAATGTTAGGTGACTCACCCTGTATATTTGAATTATTCAGCACAACGTTATTGCATTATTTTCGGTACATTAGAGTCAAATAATTTGTTTGTAGTATCATGAAGTATTTATAAATGAATTTTTTTCTAAAATGGGTGATAATCAACAGAGCCAAATGCTTAAAACAAATAAGAAAAAATACGAACTGATGATTATTCATTATTTAAGGCTTTAATATTTGGTAAGTGAATGCATAAACAGCATTCTGTTTCATATGTTGAATCACTTTTCTCGTTTCTGACCGTGGGATTTGTTATTTGTTACCCATTTGTTGTACTACACTCTTGGAAATGGGAAAAAGAACACATTGACACCGGTGTGTCAGACCCACCATACTTGCTCCGGACACTGCGAGAGGGCTGTACAAGCAATGATCACACGCACGGCACAGCGGACACACCAGGAACCGCGGTGTTGGCCGTCGAATGGCGCTAGCTGCGCAGCATTTGTGCACCGCCACCGTCAGTGTCAGCCAGTTTGCCGTGGCATACGGAGCTCCATCGCAGTCTTTAACACTGGTAGCATGCCGCGACAGCGTGGACGTGAACCGTATGTGCAGTTGACGGACTTTGAGCGAGGGCGTATAGTGGGCATGCGGGAGGCCGGGTGGACGTACCGCCGAATTGCTCAACACGTGGGGCGTGAGGTCTCCACAGTACATCGATGTTGTCGCCAGTGGTCGGCGGAAGGTGCACGTGCCCGCTGACCTGGGACCGGACCGTAGCGACGCACGGATGCACGCCAAGACCGTAGGATCCTACGCAGTGCCGTAGGGGACCGCACCGCCACTTCCCAGCAAATTAGGGACACTGTTGCTCCTGGGGTATCGGCGAGGACCATTCGCAACCGTCTCCATGAAGCTGGGCTACGGTCCCGCACACCGTTAGGCCGTCTTCCGCTCACGCCCAAACATCGTGCAGCCCGCCTCCAGTGGTGTCGCGACAGGCGTGAATGGAGGGACGAATGGAGACGTGTCGTCTTCAGCGATGAGAGTCGCTTCTGCCTTGGTGCCAATGATGGTCGTATGCGTGTTTGGCGCCGTGCAGGTGAGCGCCACAATCAGGACTGCATACGACCGAGGCACACAGGGCCAACACCCGGCATCATGGTGTGGGGAGCGATCTCCTACACTGGCCGTACACCACTGGTGATCGTCGAGGGGACACTGAATAGTGCACGGTACATCCAAACCGTCATCGAACCCATCGTTCTACCATTCTTAGACCGGCAAGGGAACTTGATGTTCCAACAGGACAATGCACGTCCGCATGTATCCCGTGCCACCCAACGTGCTCTAGAAGGTGTAAGTCAACTACCCTGGCCAGCAAGATCTCCGGATCTGTCCCCCATTGAGCATGTTTGGGACTGGATGAAGCGTCGTCTCACGCGATCTGCACGTCCAGCACGAACGCTGGTCCAACTGAGGCGCCAGGTGGAAATGGCATGGCAAGCCGTTCCACAGGACTACATCCAGCACCTCTACGATCGTCTCCATGGGAGAATAGCAGCCTGCATTGCTGCGAAAGGTGGATATACACTGTACTAGTGCCGACATTGTGCATGCTCTGTTGCCTGTGTCTATGTGCCTGTGGTTCTGTCAGTGTGATCATGTGATGTATCTGACCCCAGGAATGTGTCAATAAAGTTTCCCCTTCCTGGGACAATGAATTCACGGTGTTCTTATTTCAATTTCCAGGAGTGTATTTTCACAGACATACCATTATATTGTAGGTAACGAGTTATATAAATCATATTTGACATCTTAGAGCTAATGTCGTGACTTAACCACATGCCTTCATTGAAGACAGCATGGGCTAACTGCAAGTACAGTAGCTCTAAAAGAATATTTCATTTGAGTTAATTACACAGCCTCACTTACAGTAATACTTCGTTCTTTGTCATTGCAGGTAAGAACGTCATGCTGTCTCTGTACTTTCCCTGGTAAGTAGATATCAGTACGTATACTGTATATTTCTTTGTCGTTTGTTTTCTGCAGCACATTTCGAGGTAAGTACG
The DNA here is from genome assembly GCF_023864275.1 of Schistocerca cancellata. Taxonomy (NCBI): domain Eukaryota; kingdom Metazoa; phylum Arthropoda; class Insecta; order Orthoptera; family Acrididae; genus Schistocerca; species Schistocerca cancellata. The sequence goes on along the minus strand of NC_064631.1, from coordinate 19,775,086 downwards.
ATCGAAACAGACACAAATGCTCCGCGCCTACTGCCCATATGTTGCTCTACCAAATACGCTGGCGGAAACGTAACGTATTACACCATGAGAACGTTGATCGAACGCTATCAGGATAATACTACAGTATTTCAATGCCTGTGGAGTGGGTTGATGAAAACTTTGGTTCGAATGGTTCAAAAATGGCTCTGAGCACTATGGGACTTAACATCTGTGGTCATCAGTCCCGTAGAACTTGGAACTACTTAAACCTAACTAACCTAAGGACATCACACACATCCATGCCCCAGGCAGGATTCGAACCTGCGACCGTAGCGGTCACGCGGTTCCAGACTGAAGCGCCTATAGCCGCACGGCCGATTAAAACTTTGTCCTTATGCAGCTAATGTTCAGTAGAGAAAAAAGAAGCCATTTCTACAAACGAAAAATTATGTGAGCACACGACGGCTGTTCGGTGTACCTAACGTGACTGGCCAGTCTTCAAGTGAGATCGCAAAACAGCATACCAAGACGACGTGCACATGTAGCTTATCGCCATCTTCCGCAGTTAGAGAGACTTTTAGGAATGTGGGAACATCGTACGCACATTCGCGCAAACTGTTGGCTGCAGTCTACTAACTGTAGAACAAGTGCTGTCGACATGGACTCAGGAGAGTACTTTGGCAATAAGAGTAGGAATGGACTTTCTAAAAAGTCTACACCGTAGGATCTTTTCCACTGGTTTTGACGAATAGACAGATGACGGCAGATGAAATCCGGGCAGATAGTACATGCAGATCGTAACCATTAACAGTCGAGAAGGGTTTACTGGAAGCTTAGTTGAGATCTCAAGATGCCGTGCGTCGTTTACTACTGAAACACCACCACAGCACACTGACGAAACAAGTCACAACACCCAAGAATAATTAATGTACAGTAATGAAATTTCGCTAATACATTTATCTAGGCAACATAGTTAGGTGGTTAACATTGCAAGATGACAGGTTAATGTAAGCGCGAGATAAGCCACCGCAAATGTGAAACGCTGGTACATTAATAACAGGTGTAACGCAATGTCGAATGCAAGGAGGCAAACGCACATGTGTTGCGTTCTACAGGTGCAGGATATCAACGTGTGGGATGGAGCTCCATGCCTGCTGTACTTGTTCGGTCAATACGCGGACTGTTAATGCTGGTTGTTAATGACAGCGGAATTGTCGTCCGATGACGTCCCATATGTGCTCGACTTGAGACAGATCTGGTGATCGAGCAGCCCAGGCAACACGTCGACACTCTGCATACCATGTCTGGTTACAACAGTGGTACATGGGTGAGCGTCAGACAATTGGAAAACAGCCCCCGGGAACGATGTTCATGAATGGTCGCAGTTCTAATTAGCAGACTGACGGACAGTTTTGTAATCAGGGTGCGTGGGACAACCGTGAGGTCGCACGGTCTCATTACAGTTGATTCCTTCTCTGTTGGCGGGAAAGAACACTTTCTTAATACAGTGTTGGCTGTTTGGAATCTTATTGAGTATTGTGTTTCGGAGGAACCTTTTGCAAGAGGTAATTCAACACATATACATGCATATTTAAAGCTTGCCGAAGGTAAATTATTGTCCGAGGTTAGAAGTGGACTTGAATTTATGTTTGGAAGTATAAACGGTGTTTTCGATGTACAAAAGTGTAGGAGTAGAAAAACTGCTTTAATATATTTTACCAAGGCAGATTCCTAACCAATTTCAAATTGTAATGATTCGGCTTTATCATTTAATGTTCGGCTTCGTAGGTGGGCAGAACGTACGGAGTATATTGATTACACTGATTCATTTTTGGTGAATAATTGGTCACGTGTTAGATTTATAGAAAAATATTTCGAATCGTTTCAGGCTAAGAAGCGTGTTTTTCGTGCACTTACGGAGTGTCATTTGAACTACAATGGCTGGGCGGGGCGCGTGGTCCGCTGGTACAATGAGGCCTTTCGGTCCCAAATGGTTCGTAAAAAACAGCTGTACTTATACGGAGATACAAATATAGGCAAATAAACCCTAGTGGAAAAAATATTGTCAAGGAAGAAACATGTGTATCTTCCATTTTGTTCAGAATTTGGATTTGGTGGTTATGATTCAGTGTTCATAAAGTTATAGTTTTCGAAGAATTTGAATGGTTAATGTGGCGTCCGTATGCGTCCATATTGAAACGTATTGTCGAAGGACGCCCCGTAACTGTTAATGTTAAAAATAAACCAGGGATGGTTATAAATCACAGAGGGTTGGTTATATTTGTGTCTAACGAATTTTCAATTGGTGATGAGGCTTTAATATCTCGGCTTAATGTTGTTCATGCTGATTGCCACATTATTCATTGTTTACAAATGAAGGAGGAGGTGGCGTCGGACACGTCGGACGTGGAGGCCGAGGAGGGGGTTGTATGCATTTCGTCGGACGAGGATGATGAGTCGGGTTCGCCGTGCACGTCCGAGGCGTTGGATACGCCGACGGAACATTCTGACTAGGCCATATTTCGGGAGAATGTGTAAATGGCGTACCGAATATACTCAGTCCGACGGCCTTCGATTCGAATATGGAAAAATGGGTGCCACAGAGAAATATGATGAAAACGCTCAGAACTTTACTACACCTAAACATTATGATATTACGGATGAATTTAACTTTTTTGCAAATAAATATGGTTCTGTAATTATTAATAAAATAGTAACATATGTCTATAGGATTAATGTAAGAGTAGAGAGACTAACACTTGATGATAGAGCAAATAAGAAAATTTTCGAAGATCAAGGTGCATTGGAGAAAGTTAGGCTTGCCTGTAGTAATAAGTTAGGTCCGTTTAGTTTAAGGCCGGAACGTTCTTCAGGCGTTCCTTGGCGCAAGTACAGTAGAAGGAATCGTTTTAAATTTGTTACATATTCTAAGCCTGAGACAAGTGCGGATATAACTAAAGTAAAGTCATGGACTGATTTGGAGAATCAATGTAAATGTAAGAACAAATTGTTACAAGGTGTCAATCCATTTTATTTGGGATTGGAGATAGCTGGAGATGAGCCTGCTAAAAATTATGTTGTTCAAAGTGAAGTAAAATATGTAACCTTTGTAGTTAGGAACAGAGTGTATATGACGTTTTGTAAACGAAAAGGTACGGTCACATTTTAAATAAAGATTATTGTTCACAGCTAATGTCTGCGTTGGGATTTTTTTATGCAAACTCCAGGTGCAGGGGCAGCGTGTCTAGCATGGAGACAAGTTTGCTGCAGGTCCTCAGCTGGCCTCCTCGTGACCAACACACATCATCACTGGCACCCAGCCAGAACCAGCTTCCATCAGAAAACACAACAGTCCTTTTCCTTGCCTCCAGCGAGTTCTCGCTTGACACCATGGTGGTGGTTTGGGGTTAGTGGAATGCACCTACAGAGTGTCTGGCTCCGAGCTGTCCCTGAATGAACAGTAGCTGTGAAACTGTGGTATCAGCTACAGCTCAGATTGGTGCTGCAAATGCAATACGTTGAGCCAGAGCCATACACGATGGTATACCGTCTTCCCTCTCGGTAGCGCCACGTGGTCATACGGAGCCCGGTTTTCTTGCCACCGTACATCCTCGTAACCACTGCTGCCAGCAACCATGTACAACGGCTTGCACTCCTACCAAGTCTTTACGCAGTATCGCGGAAGGAACATCCAGCCTCTCGTAGACCAGTAGCACCAGCCTGTTCAAACTCAGTGAGGTATTGATGATGGTGTCTTTGTCGCATTGCCGATGAACATCAATTCACCACGTATTGTCCCAAAGGGAACTAACGCCGATGACCGTTACAGCGTATAATTAAAGCAAAACTGATTCGCATCCTCACAGTGGTGCTGCTAGCATCACTGTTATGCGACTGGTGCCAAATATGAACGGGCGTCATCACCCAGATGTAGAAACATGCCTACCAACTTTTGTTTACTTCGCACAACTCCTCCTTGGCGATGCATTGTGTTTTCTTCATGAGTGTAGAAAGTTTCACGGTGTAGAGACAGAGTAAACAGTCAATTTTGAGTGGCATTCTGTGGTTCTTAGCAACGGGTTCCGCTTCTGCTTTTGGTGGGCAGACAGGCGCCGACGTGTGTTTAGACCACCTGATGAGCATCGGTCCTTGAAATCCATGTCTCTCCTTCTCCTGGAATCGTACCGTGTGGAGCAATTGGATATGACAATAGGAGTGATTTGGTAATTGTTGAAGGATGGTTGAATGTTTCTAGTATGTGGAAAGATTGGTAAACCCTGCTGTCTTCTGTTTATGACCACGGTACCAAACGGCATATTCCAAAGGGATAGTGCGAGACCCCACACTGCAGTCCACAGCGCAAACGCCGTGCAAAATGTGCAGATCCCTGACAGATCTACCTGATTTCTCACCCACAGAACACGTCTGGGATGCGGTTGAAAGATGATTACTTGCCTGTCAGCAACAAGCTAGTAGTCTTGATGAACTAACACGGCATGTGCTACAGACATGCCAAGAAATTCCTCAAGGTAACGTTGGAAGGCCTTTTTGTTTCGTTACGACGACAATTACAAAATTCGTGCCAGTGTGTGTCACACCTCATACTGATTTTGATGACGGGCAACAGTTCCGAAAGGAATGAAAGTTTAATCACTTAATAACTTTTCCTTACAGTTTGTTAAATATCTAAGTGATTTAACAGTTCCCATTATCGCCAGTTTATGTTGCATATCCCATGTGTACGCGAGTATGGGAGATTTTCATTTTTGACGGTGCCTTCCTGCAGAAAGATGTACCAAATTTATTTGTTAAAGAAACTAGAAAACACAACACTAAAGTACACTCCTGGAAATGGAAAAAAGAACACATTGACACCGGTGTGTCAGACCCACCATACTTGCTCCGGACACTGCGAGAGGGCTGTACAAGCAATGATCACACGCACGGCACAGCGGACACACCAGGAACCGCGGTGTTGGCCGTCGAATGGCGCTAGCTGCGCAGCATTTGTGCACCGCCGCCGTCAGTGTCAGCCAGTTTGCCGTGGCATACGGAGCTCCATCGCAGTCTTTAACACTGGTAGCATGCCGCGACAGCGTGGACGTGAACCGTATGTGCAGTTGACGGACTTTGAGCGAGGGCGTATAGTGGGCATGCGGGAGGCCGGGTGGACGTACCGCCGAATTGCTCAACACGTGGGGCGTGAGGTCTCCACAGTACATCGATGTTGTCGCCAGTGGTCGGCGGAAGGTGCACGTGCCCGTCGACCTGGGACCGGACCGCAGCGACGCACGGATCCACGCCAAGACCGTAGGATCCTACGCAGTGCCATAGGGGACCGCACCGCCACTTCCCAGCAAATTAGGGACACTGTTGCTCCTGGCGTATCGGCGACGACCATTCGCAACCGTCTCCATGAAGCTGAGCTACGGTCCCGCACACCGTTAGGCCGTCTTCCGCTCACGCCCCAACACCGTGCAGCCCGCCTCCAGTGGTGTCGCGACAGGCGTGAATGGAGGGACGAATGGAGACGTGTCGTCTTCAGCGATGAGAGTTGCTTCTGCCTTGGTGCCAATGATGGTCGTATGCGTGTTTGGCGCCATGCAGGTGAGCGCCACAATCAGGACTGCATACGACCGAGGCACACAGGGCCAACACCCGGCATCATGGTGTGGAGAGCGATCTCCTACATTGGCCGTACACCACTGGTGATCGTCGAGGGGACACTGAATAGTGCACGGTACATCCAAACCGTCATCGAACCCATCGTTCTACCATTCCTAGACCGGCAAGGGAACTTGCAGTTCCAACAGGACAATGCACGTCCGCATGTATCCCGTGCCACCCAACGTGCTCTAGAAGGTGTAAGTCAACTACCCTGGCCAGCAAGATCTCCGGATCTGTCCCCCATTGAGCATCTTTGGGACTGGATGAAGCGTCGTCTCACGCGGTCTGCACGTCCAGCACGAACGCTGGTCCAACTGAGGCGCCAGGTGGAAATGGCATGGCAAGCCGTTCCACAGGACTACATCCAGCATCTCTACGATCGTCTCCATGGGAGAATAGCAGCCTGCATTGCTGCGATAGGTGGATATACACTGTACTAGTGCCGACATTGTGCATGCTCTGTTGCCTGTGTCTATGTGCCTGTGGTTCTGTCAGTGTGATCATGTGATGTATCTGACCCCAGGAATGTGTCAATAAAGTTTCCCCTTCCTGAGACAATGAATTCACGGTGTTCTTATTTCAATTTCCAGGAGTGTAGTATAGATAATTCCTGTTCATATCTCACTCGAAAGAAGGAATTAGTTTAGATTTTTTATTTGATTCTTAACTTGTTTACTGACCAGAGAGGGTGCAGCCACTATGCATTCACATTGTATTTCATCTTTTTTTAAGGTTTTTCGCGCTTCCGCCAGGTCCATTCACAACTGCTCTCCGAGTAGAGTTCTCGGTATCGATTTCAGAAGAAACATTGCGTCGATGGTTCAGAAAGTTTCTCTGTTTTGTGTTTACTGAGATATTATTTGTACAGCTAGCGCGTTGGCGCTGAAGTCCGCAGGCAAGGAACTTCTGCTCCTACTTTCGCTCGGCTATCGTTTCCCGGCACAAGGTTTTTTTTTCCCCTGTTTGGCGTCACTGAACCAGAAATTAAAGAAACGGATTCCGTTTGGACTGCAGTGTTTACACAATAGTGGAACTTCGGCATGGCATTGCCTATTGCAACAGCCACTATTCTAGCGACAGTGGAATTCACGAGCAATGCGTGAGACACAATACAAATTATCCGCTCGAAAATACAACACGTACAGATATCCTGTCAAATACCATATAGTGGAGTATACTTAATGAACATACAGAAATAATTTCGCTGATTGTTTATAAGGATAGCGTGGATACAGAATTCTTTTTCTATTTATGCAAATATCAAGTGTATGTGGATATCGTTAACGACAAACAGTTTCTGAACACCATTCTACGCTATTGACAAATATTTCTTGAGTAACATCGTCTTCACACACTTTATGCCTGTTTCAAGACTTTATTTATTAATACTTGGGCTTTTTTCGGGATGAACTCATGTCATAATCTCCGAATAGTGTCATAGAATGGAAAGAAGTACATGAAGTTCCTAATGCATTATAGCTACGCTCAAAAACACAAATCGAGCTCCAGATACAGAATGTGCAGAAGAAAGTGATGTGTATACAAGTATTATGTATATGAACACTTTTAATTCGGGATAGTTTTACGTAAATGCTTCACTTTAGCCTCGTGTTCTTGAGCTCAGTTACAATCTATAAATAATTGTGGTCGTTAGGTTATTATCATTCTATGACTGCTCCAGCTGTTGACGGTCAGTTTAACCAGAAATATGTCCAGGTGTCAATCAAAAAAGTACTGATACAGCTACCCTGCCTTAAAATTATCTTCACAGCTACAGCGATTGGACAAAAATGTGCAAACGCCAATGGAAATACATGCTTGAAGATAACTGAAGATGTTGGCCATATACAGGTGGCGTTGTTGTATTAGAATACTAAAGGCACCTATACAGTGTCCTCAATATGTTACAAACGTCAATCGTCGTCGGATCAGTATTCTCTGTAGCCGTGGATGCATGTCGGTGCCAAGTGAATTCGAACGTAGGCAAATTATTGGTGTTCATATGGTGGGCGTTTCTGTAACCGAGATAGCCGAAATGTTTGGTGTTTCAAGAGGCAACATATTTACATCGCTTACAGGGAAACCGGGAAAACGTCATATGCTAGGGCACAACGAGGATGGAAGTATTTGTTAAGTGATCATGACAAACGGCCATACAAGAGGACTGTGATGAAAAGGAAGAGGACGACGCTGTAGATGTCACTGCTGAACTGAATGACGACTTAGCACAAAAACAATACTAAGGGGGCTCCATAAATGTGGAATTGCAGGGCGAAATGGACTGTCAAAACCAGTCATCAGTGATAGAAATGTCCGTAACAGGAAAACGTGGTGCCGAAGTCATAAAACCTGGACTATGGAGCAATGGAAGAAAGTTATTTAGTCGAATGAGTCTTGTTTCACGCTGTTGCCAATTACTGGCTGAATTTACGTCCAAAGAATGAAACATGGCGTGGAATCTGGATGTTTTTCGCAGCCATATCGTGATATTAAAAATGGTTCAAATGGCTCTGAGCACTATGGGACTCAACTGCTGTGGTCATAAGTCCCCTAGAACTTAGAACTACTTAAACCTAACTAACCTAAGGACATCACACACATCCATGCCCGAGGCAGGATTCGAACCTGCGACCGTAGCGGTCGCGCGGTTCCAGACTGAGCGCCTAGAACCGCTAGACCACCGCGGCCGGCTATTGTGATATTGCATGGGTGTCATGGTTACTGTACAAGGTCGCATTACTGCCATACTTTTTGGCTCTTTCAGTCCATCCCATGGTACAGTGTTTGTTCCCCAATGTGGATGCTGGGTTCCAAGGCGACAGGGCCGCTGTTCACACAGCTTACATCCTCCATGACTGGTCTCGCGAGCGCCATTGCGAAAACTCTTGCATCTCCCCTGGCTGCCAAAGTCACCATATCCGAATATTATTGAATATTTGTGGTCTCCTATAGCGAGAAGGTTGCGTCATCGCTAACCACCTCCACAATCTTTACCGGAACTTGCCACTGTTTCTCAGAAAAAATGGTATGACACCCTTGAAATCCATACTGGACTTTTATTTATCAATTCCGAGACGATTGGAAGCTATTACGAATGCCAACGGTTTCCCTACACCGTATGAGGCAGGGTAAAATTCAAATTCAAATGGCTCTGAGCAGTATGGGACTTAACTACTGAGGTCATCAGTCCCCTAGAACTTAGAACTACTTAAACCTAACTAACCTAAGGACATCACACACATCCATGCCCGAGGCAGGATTCGAACCTGCGACCGTAGCGGTCGCGCGGTTCCAGACTGTAGCGCCTAGAACCGCTCAGCCACCCCTGCCGGCATGGGCCCACACAAAGGGGTATTCTGCGAATACCATACTCCAACACACTCACCCTTTGCACATTCCGCTCCATGCACAACTAGATGACAGTGACTTTTTAAAATCGGTCACTGTTCTCCGAACGTTGTCTACCGCAAATACAAAGCGAAGCGACATTTCTAATCAAGAGTTTTGTTTACGAATGACTCTTCTTCTTTGTGTTGTGCCTTTGTCCCACATCGGCGCAGGTTCAGTATGCTTATTGACGAATTTCACACGATTACTTCAAGGGGGTGACCTTATATACATCCAGTCCCCATCCCGTTACCCCCCGGAACGAAATATGTGTACCACAACCGTTTGCGCTTGGAGTTAGACATGAAAAAGTGACCGAAAGTTTTCGAAATGTTTGTGAATTGTGTATCTGAGGCGGGACCTCGCTACTATTCACCCAGTGGGGTGTGGGAAACGGCCTAAAAACCAGATCCAGGCTTGCCGACATACCGACCCATGTCCTTAATCCACCGGGCTATTTGATCCGAGGCCGGAGCACCTCCGCGTCCCGAAAGCGGTGTTTTAACACGCCCGGCTATACGGGCGTCTTTGTATACGGACGAATCATTGATTAAAAACTACAGGCAATTCAATCTACGCAAAAAGCATTAATGGTCAGCTGATACTCCATGCTGGTTGAGAGAAGTTGAAAAAAAAAAGACCAATTTATAGGACTCCAGATAGCCATAGCTATCAGAAAAAACCTCATCCGACATAAGGCAATGCATGTGGTACCAACATGACGAGTGTCCCACGTTTCCCCACGGATAGATATTTTCTTATCGTAACGTTTGGAGCTGGCTGAACCGGTTGTTCGGCAAAGACAAAATGGCTCACACGAGCCCCAAAATTGATACCTCAGGACTTTTATCAGTGAGGGACGGGAGAATAAGAGGTCTGCAGCAAAACACAGACAACAGGTATGGGCGCTTCTTCGCCTTGGATAATGGGAAACAAATTTCTTCTACTGCAAGCTCTTTGCTTTCGATATTTTTGAGGAGGAAGTATGGACCAAAACACGAAGAATTTGTGTAGTAAGCATGGACTCTTAAAATCCATGCCTTGAGAGCGAAGTACATAATTCTTCCGGTAACAGAGATGTGTTTGAAAGTACCGAAACTGAACAAGTGCTCACATCTCTTAAGATATGCACTTACTAGCCCCTGTTTGATTGGACTTCTTCTCTTACTTTTTCCATATTACCACCTCCAAAAATATGGAAAAGAAGGAGATTGTAAGAGAATTGTTAAACAGTATCGAATTGCTCACAGCTCTTCAGGTATGTATATTAGAGTCTGCGTATGGTTGATTTTCTTTTCCTCCTAATGATCGTTCCTGTCATACACCTGAATATTGACCATTCCTTCTGGAACACCGTGCTTTTCTGTCATACACCAAAACGATGAAATGCTAAACAAAATTTAAACATTTATCTTAAATTTGTTGGATGCTAATGTCAGTATCAAGCTACTTTTAAATTAATATCTTCAACGGAATTTAAATTTTATTCAGTATTGCACAGTATTTTCTCAATCGGTATATTATTTCTCAAGCAATTACTACTTTATGATATTCTTTGTTAGGATAAATTAGACAGTTTGTTTCACTATAGTTATGACACTAAGGTATCAGAATCCTATCCTAGGTAACATGACTTGGATCAATAACAGTCTGGATAAAAGGTAAGTTAAGTCCTGTCAATATATCCACAAAAAAACACACAATAAACGCTGATCTATGCATTTTTACGATTCTACTGAAAATAGTAATTAGACAAAGCGAGTATTACGTAGGCATAGATTCAGGCTCTTTTTCCAATTGTCAGTTGCACAATTTTAATTTTCCACACATCTGTAGGCAGAACCAAAATCCATCCGACATCCTAACTCCTTGAAGAAATTTTAGCCTCCCACCCACACCGGAACGTTGGCTACGAGAGCGCGCTGTAAAGCAAAGCCTCCGAATTTTTTACGTGGAAACTGTTATAGTTTTCTTAAATAAAACAAACGTTGTTAATATTCTGCGTCTTTATTTCGTGAGTTCATATTCGTTTCTCAACGCAGTCATCCTGGATAACACATTTCACCCAACGAGAGATCAGTTCGTAGATATCATAACTGTAGAATGTTTGACTTTGTAGACAGAGCCATAACCTCACCTCTGCTTGCACCGCTTCATCACTATCAAAGAGAAATCCTCCAAGGTCCTCTCAAGTTTTGAAAACAGATGAAAGTTTGATAGTGCCAAGTCGGGACTGTATGAAAGATGATCGACGACGGTGAACCCAGCGTGTCGGATTGCTGCAGACGCCGCAGCGCTCGTGTGCGATCTAGTATGGTCCTGCTAAAGGAGAGGGAGCTCCACGCGTGGACGAACTCTAGTTTTAACTCTTCGAATTCGAAACTCGACAACAGCACGCTGATTTTCACGCACCGACATAATTACGTTACACACCGCCATGCTAGACGCGACACAGATCTGCTAATATATTGATATGAAGACTAACGATGTAGAATATAACACATCAAAAAAAGTTTAGCATGACCTCGGTTCCGAGAGTTCTGGAACCTGTACAGGAAATTGGATTAGAGATCAACATAAACATCATTTCTGCACTTTTTATTGTTCAAGAAAACCACACATTTAATGTTGTACTACCATATAGCGAGACCTTCAGAGGTGGTGGTGCAGATTGCTGTACACCCTTATTCCTCTAATAGTACTACATCTTCTTGCATTGATGCACGCCTGTATTCGTCGTGGCATACTATCCACAGGTTCATCAAGGCACTGTCGGTTCAGATTGTCCCACTCCTCGACGGCGGTTCGGCGTAGACTCCTCGGAGTGGTTGGTGGGTCACGTCGTCCATAAACAGCCCTTTTCAGTCTATCCCAGGCCTGTTCAACAGGTTTCATGTCTGGAGAACGTACCGGCCACTGTAGTCGAACGACGTAGTTATCCTGAAGGAAGTCATTCACAAGATGTGCACTACGGTGGCGCGAATTGTCATCCATGAAGAGGAATGCGTCGCCAGTATGCTGCCGGTATGGTTGCGCTGTCGCTCGGAGGACGGCATTCACGTATCGCACAGCCGTTACGGCGCCTTCCATGAGCACCAGCGGCGTACGTCGGCCCCACATAATGCCACCCCAAGGTAGAAGGAATATACCACACTCATCGTTGAAGAGAACGTGATGCCAATCCTGAGCGTCCATTCGGCATGTAGTTGGACCCATCTGTACGGCGCTGCATGGTTGCAAAGATGGATCTCGCCATGGGCATCGGGGGTGAAGTTGCGCATCATGCAACCTATTGCGCACAGTCTGATTCGTAACACAAGGTCCTATGGCTGCACGAAAAGCATTATTCAACATGTTGGCGTTGCGGTCAGGGTTTCTGCGAGCCATAATCCGTAGGTAGAGGTCATCCACTACAGTAGTAGACCTTGGGCGGCCTGAGCGAGGCATGTCAGCGACAGTTCCTGTCTCTCTGTATCCCCTCCAAACAACATCGCTTTGGTTCACTCCAAGACGCCTGGAGACTTCCCTTGTTGAGAGCGCTTCCTGGGACAAAGTACCACTGCGGACGCGATCGAACCGTGGCATTGACCCTCTAGTCATGGTTGAACTACAGACAACACGAGTTGTGTACCTATTTTCTGGTGGAATGACTGGGACTGATCGGATGTCGGACCCCATCCGGCTAATAAGCGCTGCTCAAGCATGGTTGGGAACATCCCTGAGCGGGTTTGGTGACATCTCTGAAGAGTCAAAGGGACTGTGTCTGTGGTAGAATATCCACAGTCCACGTCTGTCTTTTCGTGTCTGTGAACAGGGTGATGCAAAACGTTTTTTGATGTGTGTATAACGTTTGTTTTATTTAAACAAATTGAAGAGTTTTCACATAAACAATTCGGAGGTATTACGTTTCAGCAGACCCTTGTATCTGATGGTTAAGGATGGACTAATGTTTAGTTACGGTTCCCAATAACGCTCTTCCCCTCAGCTTTTTCTAGTCTACCGAAAAAATCTAAATATTGACGCTTTACATCCGCCAGTAAAACGTATCATACTTTACAGTTTACAAACCACATACAGAAAAGTGCCGGCCGCGGTGGCCGAGTGGTTCTAGGCGCTTCAGTTCGGAACCGCGCGACTGCTACGGTCGCAGGTTCGAATCCTGCCTCGGGCATGTATGTGTGTGTGTGATGTCCTTAGGTTAGTTAGGTTTAAGTAGTTCTAAGTTCTAGGGGACTGATGACCTCAGATGTTAAGTCCCATAGTGCTCAGAGCCATTTGAGCATACAGAAAAGTTTATATTCAGTACAACATTACAAGTCAACACAAATATTAACTAAGAATGCACAAAACATAGAGAAACATTATTTACATACAACTGAAAAATTCGATTGACTCGAAGTGTTAGTGCTACATGGCTGCCGGTACTACCGAACGGACATTCGTCAATGCACAGGCGTGCCTTAGCGATGTTGCCTGCATATCTGGGTGAAACTACAGATAAGACTATAAAATGTTTATGAAGAAGATCTGTAGCTACAAAATTTTCACTTAAATACGTCCCCGACTGGTGAGACAAATGTGCACTTCGAACCTAATACCAGATACTTTTGGTTACACAACAATCTGACACCATAAATAAAAACAGTCAACCAGTAATTTCCTCGGGTGGAAGAAATTACAATGGAGAAACAATATCAATAATTCCTCCGTTACTCACGTAGACAGTAGAATAGCGTGTGCAAATACTTTAAGAAATACGCTAAGAGAAACGTCTTTTGTCGAGTTACTTTCCAGCGGACCAGCCTGGAGATGCGCTGGGGCGACATTATGACCGGCGAAGCTCCGCAGGGAGCCGTTAGTCAGGAAATATGGGAGTTGGAGCGCCCGCCCATCGCCACATATTCTCCCACGACGTTCGCCTCCCATCTCCCAGTAGTTCCCGCCTTCCTTTTCCGCAGGGACGGATTCACGTCCCATCTCCTCTGTAACCAATACACTAGAATTGAAACAACAGAATTTTAGTACGGTGGCTGAACATAAAATAAGACCATAATCTCACTGAGTTTTCAGTTGGTAGCCTTTCTGCGTGCTGCAGAATTTTTAGTAACGAATTTTTTATCCTTAAATGAAAATTAAATAGAAGTCCACCTCACTCCATAAAGAAAATTGCTTCTTAATATACGAGCGGAGCAAATAGAACAGCGTTAATATTCCGAAACAGATTTCGCTTAAAAAGTTCGAAAGCGGTAAAACTCTATTTTCGCTCTCAGTAGCGCGAAAATTGCGTTCACCCTAGTTTATTGTGAAACTTTGCTATTTAACTAACTTTTCGTTATATCCACTCAGTTACATCCCAAGGATTACTGGTATGGACAGATTTCTTAGTACCTTTCTTTTCTTCCATTGGAAGAATGTGTTTCTTAAGCGAATAATCGAAGTATAAAATAAGTTTACAATACAATAAGAACGCTTTATAGATTTCAGATGACGTACTTAACCGTTTTTTCGCCGTAATTTAGAAAGAATGTTCATTTCCCTGCTCTTGTAGAATGCAGAATTTTCAGTGCACGTTCGTGACCGAGCCGGGTGAAATTTCTCAGACTGCGTTTCCCACCGGTACTCTCTTCAATAAAATCAAATGGCTACATTTAGAAATAAACGAGACAAGTGTGAGTAGAAATTGCACTCTGGGAGTTCCGTATAAACGTAGTTACGTATATAGATAGGTTCTGATGAGTGAGTTTGTAAGTATCAAAATATGTCACATAAAAGGCCGTATCTTTTGACTGCATTGACTTAGAAGCTTAAAGCTTTTACAACGCCAAGGGAACATAGACCTCAGTATTTGACATAAATTGCAATTTGATCCGTCTACCCGGTCATGAGAAAAAGAGGTCTTAACAGACGGACAGACGAACGGACGATAAAGAAATCCTGTAAGGGTTCCAATTTACTGACTGAGATACGATACCCTTACAAACTTCGGAATAACTAAGAGATGATTAGAGGCAGAATATAAGTCGGAGGTTGGATGTAATAGGAAGGAAATATGCCGTATCGTTTTCAAAGGAACCGTCCCAGAATGTCCAGAATTTATTTTAAGTGATTTATGTGATCCCAATGAGATTCTGCAGGGATTACGATACCATAATTAATGGCGTAGATGCATATAGTTGAAAGTACACATTACTAAAAGCAAAAAAGTCTCAGTAAACATAGGGTCGACAATGCGTACCCTAAGAGCTACGAGTAATTTTTCATCTTCGGTACTATGAAACAAACCTCTTCTACGGCAAACTCTTTGCTTTCCATATTTTGGGAAGTGGCAGTATGGACCAAAACAAGAAAAAAATGTTCGGTGAACATGTACTCTAAATTGCTATGAGCACTTTTGCATCTTCGCTACTTTGAAACATAAGTCTTCTAATGAACAAATGCTCATAACTAGTTATAAAGCAGTACGTGATTAATGGCATGTTTTACCGTAACAGTGTATCCAGGCCTGCTTTTGACGTAGTTTCCTTCCACCATACCATCGACCGGTTTTGTAATAAATGCCTAAGACTCTATATCTTCCATTCACTGCGTTGTTTTTAGGTATTTTTCATCGTTTATTTGTTGCAGAACGCCTTCATTCTCATTCAGTCAATTCACCTGATCTCCAATGGTCTTCTGTAAAAACACATTTCAAAGGCTTCAATTCTGATTTTCCCACTAAGCGTATTTGCCGTCCATACAGAGCTGTGATTCAAACATGGTTTTCCGTGATTATTTTTCTGATTTAAAACTTCATATTTATTTACGTCTGCAGCTACTTCTTTTTATTAAAAGCCATTTGGCCTTCTCCAGTCCTTGTTACTGTATCTTTAATATATTATTTCGTTCATGCATTGTGCATCCTACAACGCATAATTCAACCACTTCTTGAAAAGTCACAATTCCAAATTTAACATTATACAGTCCAGCATGGCTATCATCTACTGTGAAAACCGTTCCTTTGATTTTCTTTTTGTTTTTGTGCATATGATTGTCACCAGCTAGAGATGAATGCTTTTTAAGCACTCGACTAACTTACTACTCTTTTTCGGCGACCATCTTGTGTCACCAGCTAACCGTATCATGCTGAATTGCTGTCCGTGATAGTTCGGAAGTTGTTTCTTGTTACTGAATGTGACAATTGTCGTGTGCGTTTGATGTTATAATGGTCTATATGTAGAACAGACCAGCTGAACATTTGAAATAAGATACAAAGAACATGGAACTATGGCTCCAAGCATTCAACATTCGCATAACCCACCCGTCCGACCAGAAAGCTACTTCACTACAACTACAGAAAGAGACGTGAAAGTAGTGAAATTCAGTAACAAAAAGGATCTAACTGTACAAGAACGCTTTCGAAACCAAAAGACAGTCATATAAAAGAAATAGATAATAAATGAGCCAACAAGCTATAGCAACCAAACTTTGTTTACACTAATAAAACATATATTAGATAAGCAGCAATCCCTCTAGACGACATAAAAATAATATCACATAATATAGGCAATGTAACAACCCTAGATCAGCCAGCTCTGTACCATAGTGAAGTGATAATTGACATACATAGAGTTAGGACGTATTACCTCCCCTTAATACATTCACACACAGACACAAATCTAAAAATAGAAATACACACAATGAGCAGTATCAGATGCTACCATTACCACGAAAACAAAGCAAAAGACGATCACATTCGCAATATCAAAACAAATTACATAAAATGGCGAAATGGCACTGAACCAACACAGCATAAAAACGTTAATACCAATATGTGTAGAAGAACGTTAAGAATGAAGTAAGAAACAAAAGACAAAACCGTGATTACTGATAATGATTCCATTTTATTTATGCCTAGCAAACATAATGTAAGGAAAACCAATTTTTACTGTGACCACTGAAGATGCTTTAAAATATAGCGGTGCGTGAATGGTTAGTGACACATTACATTCGCAAAAGACAATATCAACCTACAGCACGTGGCTAATCTATGGGTAAGACAGAGACTCGGACCCTAACCGTCAATCAGCAGTGGGGGATTGAAGCAGCAGAGGTGAGTCTCCTAAGACCACGAGTTGATTGCAAAGAATGGTGAAATTTGAAGTAAAGTGGGCGTCAAAAGCATACTTTATAAAGCGGAGGAGTAGAGAAAGAAATGGTATAAACATACTCAGAGTGTCACAGGGTTTCAGAAGAACGAATACCTAAAGTAATACCCAAATATACAAGGAAAAGTAAAGTTGGTCATCATAAGAATAAATGGAAAGGTCAGCTACAGTATTCTTAAAACTGGAAAAGGCAAGGATGTCTACACCAAAACTGGATATGATGATGATGATGATAAATTTTCTAATCATCGGTTTTGTCTTTCTTGACGGAAAATAAATGCTTTGGATGCATCCGAAAGGGCACCATAATGTATCGCGCGATCAGGCGAATGGAAAGAAATCCTGCCTTCAACTAATCAGAACACTTTTCCGAAAATGAATATTAAACGCTGTAACAGCATCAAAATGAGGTCTCGCCAACTATGAAGGGGGGATGTATGTAAAATTTATCAAAAAGATTGAAATATTTTTTTATTACCGGATAGTTGTGTAGTGTGTTAGAAATACGTCTACAATTTTCAGAGCTTAATTCGTGTTACAAATGCATCTTGTTTGAAGCAATGTGCAATGCCACGCCACCTTTTGTGCATGAATCTGTCTTTGTTTGTGGTATTTTATTATTTCCTTCCATCAGAGAAGACGTCTGTAGAGTACAGTAGGCTGTGAATCCATCTATGACGCAATTAATTACGATTTATTAAAGCAATCCACACATGGTGGGACACAAAACCCGAACGAAAGCTTTAATATTCTCATTTAGAAGAGACACACGAAGAGAACGTTTTGCTCATCTACTGTTGTTAATATTTCCTCATCTGACGGTTATCTGGTATTAAATGGTGGTAACTCTGGAAGAATACGACCGTTATAAGACTAGCATTTAATGCAGGTCGCTTCACTGAAAACCTGTTGAAGAACGTTGATGATGTCAGTATGCCTATGTCAGTGACGGATATTGTCAAAAGAGCTTGCAAGAAGGATCACACTAGAAGAAAGAGCTACAGGAAGAGTTGGGGTTGGGGGTTGTTTGGAGGAAGAGACCAAACTGCAAGGTCATCGGTCTCATCGGATTAGGGAAGGACGGGGAAGGAAGTCGGCCGTGCCCTTGCAAAGGAACCATCCCGGCATTTGCCTAAAGCGATTTAGGGAAATCACGGAAAACCTAAATCAGGATGGCCGGACGCGGGAGCTACAGGAAGACCAAAAGACTAAATTAATGGGTATGTCTAACATTAAGGTACTTGTTTCTGGCACAAATGCTAATAAAATCTTTTTCCTCTACTTTCTACAACTTTCATTTTCCAATGTATAAGGAACATTTTCTGCAGACAAAGAGGTGAAATTTGCTACAGACTTTTCAAATACAAAGCACAATTTCCTGTGGTACAAAATGTTTCAAAATGCTTTATTGTCGAATTAACTTATATTTTTGAGAAAGTAAATGCTATGTATCATAAACGTAAATTTAGGAAAAGTGTTGTGAATGTTCTATGCCAGTTTAAAAAAAAACTGGTGCACAGATTTGTTTACCTAATGACTAAGATGACCTACCACATTCTGAAAGTGATATGACAGTAACTTTCGAGTAAATGTTTCCTTTGTATCTGTTCTGAAAGCATCCGGCAGCGTCCTGATCCAGACTGTAACCAATAACGAAATGACGAAGTGTGCAAAATTTGTTTCAGTTATCTCCCAAACAGTAAGTTACATTATCTTATACTAGTATGTACTCGTGCACTTCCTCGTACGTCCCCCGTAACTGCACGGTTGGAATCTTCCGAAGGTTCGCCAGTGGGCTCCCCAGTTCTCAGCGCCTCTTAGCGTTACGCGAGTCGACCCCTGGTCGTACGGCGGCCTCTGAGTTTTACGACGCGGCAGCAGTGACGGGCAGTCCGGAGCGCCACGGTAGGCAGCAGGCGTCCCCTATTGATTTTTCCAGCGTCAGGTGAGCCGGTGGTGGGGGCTGAGGTGGGGGCGTGGCCGCCTCCCGGTGACAATTAGCGGTCGCTGCCGCCTCCAGCCTCCAGACTACACGCTACAGTCTCCTGCCGCTGAATCTGTTCCTCGCTCCACAGCGTACGCAACGACTGCTTACTTCCAGCACAAGGGGTAGACGTGGTTGCTCGTCACTACAGACTGCCTTCTATCGGTGCGTCACGTATAGCAAATTGTAAAAGTGTCTATTCCTACATCTACATCGAAATAGCTACTCCGCAATCCACCATACGGTGCGTGGCGGAGGGTACCTCGTACCACAACTAGCATCATCTCTCCATGTTCCACTCCCAAACAGAACGAGGGAAAAATGACTGCCTATATGCGTCTGTACGAGTCCTAATCTCCCTAATCTTATCTTTGTGGTCTTTCCGCGAAATGTAACTTGGTGGCAGTAAAATTGTACTGCAGCGAGCCTCAGCATCAACTGATGGTTCTCTAAATTTCCTCAGTAACGATTCACGAAAAGAACGCCTCCTTTCCTCTAGAGACTCCCACCCGAGTTCCTGAAGCATTTCCGTAACACTCGCGTGATGCTCAAACCTACCAGTAACAAATCTAGCAGCCCGCCTCTGAATTGCTTCTACGTCCTCCCTCGAACCGACCTGATAGGGATCCCAAACGCTCGAGCAGTACTCAAGAATAGGTCGTATTAGTCTTTTATAAGCGGTCTCCGTTACAGATGAACCACATCTTCCCAAAATTCTACCAATCAACCGAATACGACTATCCGCCTTCCCCACAACTGCCTGTCCCACTTCATATCGCTCTGCAAGGTTACGCCCAAATATTTAATCGACGTGACTGTGTCAAGCGCTACACTGCTAATGGAGTATTCAAACATTACGGTATTCTTTTTCCTATTCATCTGCATTAATTTACATTTATCTATATTTAGAGTTAGCTGCCATTCCTTACACCAATCACAAATCCTGTCCAAGTCATCTTGTATCCTCCTACAGTCACTCAACGACGACACCTTCCCGTACACCTCAGCATCATCAGCAAACAGCCGCACATTGCTATCCACCCTATCCAAAAGATCATTTATGTAGATAGAAAACAACAGCGGACGTACCACACTTCCCTGGGGCACTCCAGATGATACCCTCACCTCCGATGAACACTCACCGTCGAGGACGACGTACTGGGTTAAGAACTCTTCGAGCCACTGACATATTTGGGAACCAATCCCATATGCTCGTACCTTAGTTAGGAGTCTGCAGTGGAGCACCGAGTCAAACGCTTTCCGGTAGTCAAGGAATATGGCATCCGTCTGATACCGTTCATCCACGCTTCGCAAGATATCATGTGAAAAAAGGGCGAGTTGCGTTTCGCAGGAGCGATGCTTTCTAAAGCCGTGCTGATGCATGGACAGCAACTTCGCTGTCTCAAGGAAATTCATTACATTCGAACTGAGAGTATGTTCGAGAATCCTGGAACAAATCGATGTTAAGGATATCGGTCTGTAATTTTGAGGTTCCGTCCTTCTACCCATCTCATATACAGGCGTCACCTGCGCTTTTTTCCAGTCGCTCGGGACTTGACGTTGGGCAAGAGATTCACGATAAATGCAAGCTAAGTAAGGAGCCAGTGCAGTACAGTACTCTCTGTAAAACCGAATTGGAATCCCATCAGGACCTGGCGATTTATTTATTCTCAACCCATTCAGCTGTTTCACAACCCCAGGGATGTCTATCAGTATGTCCTCCATACGGGAACCTGTACGAAAATCAAACGGCGGTATGTTTGTACGATCCTCCCGAGTGAAAGATTTCTCAAATGCTAAATTTAAAATTTCAGCTTTCGTTTTGGTGTCTTCCATTGCCAGGCCAGTCTGATCAGTGAGTGACTGGATGGGAGCCTTCGACCCGCTTACCGCTTTTACGTAAGACCAGAATTCCCTTGGGTTTTCGGCAAGATCTTTTGCTAACGTATGACGGTGGTAGTGGTTGAATGCTTCGCGCATCGCTCTTTTTACAGCAGCACGAATCTCTACTAACTTTTGCCTGTCCTCATTCTCCCGATCTTTCTTGTACCGCGAGTGCAACTGTCTTTGCTTCCTGAGCATTCTCCGAATTGCGCTGTTAGACCACGGTGGGTCTTTCTCGAAGTTTTCATGGAGGATGGAATATTCCATCATCTATCTGGGACTTCTTCTTCCAATATTTCAGTTCTTAAGCATAAAGCAATCTTCAAAGTGAGTATCTAATTTAGTCACAGACACCTTGAAGATGGTTCTAAGCTGAAATGTAGGAAGAAGAAATATTGCTGTCGCGGATGGACGTCCAAAACATGATGGAATATCTGTAAGGATCGCTCCAGATATTTCATGTGCTTACATTACGTAATGAGCGAGGTCCAACGCCTGGAAAGAGCTTCATCACTGCAGCTCTGCTCCATCGCTGAAAGAGTGGTGACCGATAAGGGGCTCTCGTCAATTGCAACTGCTTCAGGGCGCAGCCTGTCTTCGTGTAACTTAGTGGGCACACAAAAGCAGTGCGATTAATGTGCGCGGCGGATCGACTTTTGTTGTGCCTGTAATGCTGCGTGAAATAGCCGCACACACCTCAGTAAGCTCCAACCTTTCCCAATAATGGTTCAAATGGCTCTGAGCGCTATGGAACATCTGAAGTCATCAGCCCCTAGAACTTAGAACTACTCAAATCTAACTAACCTAGGGACATAACACACACCCATACCCGAGGCAGGATTCGAACCTGCGACCGTAGCGCTCGCCCGGTTGCAGACTTAAGCGCCTAGAACCGCTCGGCCACGCCGGCCGGCACACACTTCCCCACTGCCAGATGTAGGGTCACATAAAAAAACCGCTCAACCAAGAAAAAATGTGAAGAATTATGACATTGCACCTGCCCTTACACTGAATCATATTTACTTTCAAATATCTGAAAGTTCGTTCTATTTTTCGGGATTATATTTCCTAATGCTTGACATAAATATTTTAAATAATTAACGACCTTTATTCCCAGACTAGCCATATCACGAAACTGCTTCCAATTCCGTAATCTAATGACAACTATAAGTCTCTTGTGCACTGTTAAAGAAATTCTACACTCCTGGAAATTGAAATAAGAACACCGTGAATTCAGTGTCCCAGGAAGGGGAAACTTTATTGACACATTCCTGGGGTCAGATACATCACATGATCACACTGACAGAACCACAGGCACATAGACACAGGCAACAGAGCATGCACAATGTCGGCACTAGTACAGTGTATATCCACCTTTCGCAGCAATGCAGGCTGCTATTCTCCCATGGAGACGATCGTAGAGATGCTGGATGTAGTCCTGTGGAACGGCTTGCCATGCCATTTCCACCTGGCGCCTCAGTTGGACCAACGTTCGTGCTGGACGTGCAGACCGCGTGAGACGACGCTTCATCCAGTCCCAAACATGCTCAATGGGGGACAGATCCGGAGATCTTGCTGGCCAGGGTAGTTGACTTACACCTTCTAGAGCACGTTGGGTGGCACGGGATACATGCGGACGTGCATTGTCCTGTTGGAACAGCAAGTTCCCTTGCCGGTCTAGGAATGGTAGAACGATGGGTTCGATGACGGTTTGGATGTACCGTGCACTATTCAGTGTCCCCTTGACGATCACCAGTGGTGTACGGCCAGTGTAGGAGATCGCTCCCCACACCATGATGCCGGGTGTTGGCCCTGTGTGCCTCGGTCGTATGCAGTCCAGATTGTGGCGCTCACCTGCACGGCGCCAAACACGCATACGACCATCATTGGCACCAAGGCAGAAGCGACTCTCATCGCTGAAGACGACACGTCTCCATTCGTCCCTCCATTCACGCCTGCCGCGACACCACTGCAGGCGGGCTGCACGATGTTGGGGCGTGAGCGGAAGACGGCCTAACGGTGTGCGGGACCGTAGCCCAGCTTCATGGAGACGGTTGCGAATGGTCCTCGCCGATACCCCAGGAGCAACAGTGTCCCTAATTTGCTGGGAAGTGGCGGTGCGGTCCCCTATGGCACTGCGTAGGATCCTACGGTCTTGGCGTGCATCCGTGCGTCGCTGCGGTCCGGTCCCAGGTCGACGGGCACGTCCACCTTCCGCCGACCACTGGCGACAACATCGATGTACGCCCCACGTGTTGAGCAATTCGGCGGTACGTCCACCCGGCCTCCCGCATGCCCACTATACGCCCTCGCTCAAAGTCCGTCAACTGCACATACGGTTCACGTCCACGCTGTCGCGGCATGCTACCAGTGTTAAAGACTGCGATGGAGCTCCGTATGCCACGGCAAACTGGCTGACACTGACGGCGGCGGTGCACAAATGCTGCGCAGCTAGCGCCATTCGACGGCCAACACCGCGGTTCCTGGTGTGTCCGCTGTGCCGTGCGTGTGATCATTGCTTGTACAGCCCTCTCGCAGTGTCCGGAGCAAGTATGGTGGGTCTGACACACCGGTGTCAATGTGTTCTTTTTTCCATTTCCAGGAGTGTATTTAAAGTTCAGTTGTAATTTCATGTGTGGCATTCACGCTAACAGTAGTCACATCGAAATCACGGCATTCCGTTGCTAAATCCCGGTACAGTCAGTTTGTAAACTATGGTCATTTCACAAGATGTTGAGTTTGCTGCTGTTCTCACCAATAATACCACACAGTCTGTTACTCCTAGCGTCTAAGCGGCTTAGGCGTTAATATGTCAGCCGAAGTTAAGGCATGTAGTAAGAAACACAGGTTTCATTTTTTTTTTCAAAATAATTTGTCGGAAGAGCTTTTAAAATCGGATATCACACACATGTCCACTTTTGAAACTCCCTCCCATGAAGTTTCATACCAGCGCCCACTCTACTGCAGAGCAAAAATTTAATTCGTGTCAACTTCTGACTATGCGCTATTCTTTGTTCTGATCAAAACGCATGTTAGCAACATTTTAACAAAATCACTGTAGCCACGACACACACGACCTTACGCACTGGTATTTCAGTTACGACCATAGCCCACGAAGCGCATCTCTTTGCTCCAGAACGTGAAAACGCGCTCGTCTCTGATTGGCTGGTTCTACTATTGTCCAGTAAGAGTTGTGCCTATTCTCGCACTGCCAAGAAAATTCCCTAAACGACCAGTCATAGCACTTAAATGGGATTTATGTTAATTCCCAGTATAGCTAAGCCATGTCTCCGCAATATCCTTTCCTTCAGAAGGGCTAGTTCTGCAAGGTTCGCAGGAGAACTTCTGTAAAGTTTGGAAGGTAGGAGACGAGGTACTGGCAGAAGCAAAGCTGTGGGGACGGGGCGTGAGTCGTGCTTGGGTAGCTTAGTTGGTAGAGCACTTTCCCGCGAAAGGCAAAGGTCCAGAGTTCGAGTCTCGGTCCGGCACACAATTTTAATCTGCCAGGAAGTTTCATCCCCGTATACTATTTCCAAAACGACAAATGAACTTTAAATGATCTAACCTTTATCCGTCTTATAGACCGGCGTAAAGACATTACTTCCTTGATGTAAGTTTCGCCATTTTTCGTATTTTTCCTTTGATTCAGCGTACGTGACTGATGTCATAGTTGCATATCGTCATTTCACGCGCTCAGACATTCTGAAATGCTCACAGATTCAGGATCCATTCTTCAAGTGCACTTTTCATTCACTCCACATTCGTTCCAATAACAGGCATTGTCTCTAACTAATGCAAATTTTCTGTTTTATGAAATTTCTATATCCCCAAAACCATGAAAAATATTGACTTAAACTTTACGTGGTGAATTCATACTTTTATATAATTGCAAAGCACAAACTTTAATTGACGTTATTGAAACGCATGTAAGATTAATTAAAGTCTGTCGTATTATTTAGCTTCTCAATATACACTCGCTCATTGTAGGAAGGGCGGCCGAAGTGGCCGTGCGGTTAAAGGCGCTGCAGTCTGGAACCGCAAGTCCGCCGCTCGTGGTCTCGCGGTAGCGTTCTCGCTTCCCGAGCACGGGGTCCCGGGTTCGATTCCCGGCGGGGTCAGGGATTTTCACCTGCCTCGAGATGACTGGGTGTTTGTGTTGTCCTCATCATTTCATCATCATCCAGGAAAGTGGCGAAATTGGACTGAGCAAAGATTGGATAATTGTACGGGCGCTGATAACCACGCAGTTGAGCGCCCCACAAACCAAACATCATCATCATCATGGAACCGCAAGACCACTACGGTCGCAGGTTCGAATCCTGCCTCGGGCATGGATGTTTGTGATGTCCTTAGGTTAGTTAGGTTTAACTAGTTCTAAGTTCTAGGGGACTAATGACCTCAGCAGTTGAGTCCCATAGTGCTCAGAGCCATTTGAACCATTGTAGCAAGCAAGGTGATGCTTTGCATATCCTGGTGACCAGCCACCAGGTGTTCCTCTCCATACAGCATCTGCAGAGGCTCAGTACCACCTTTCAGACTGAGGTAATATTGCTATACGACGTGTACTCCACGCCTAGACATCAGGTTGCTTCAATTTCGGAAGTGGATCCACGTCTCATCTCTGATGAGCACGAAATAACGCTTCTCAGTCGTATTCACGCAGCTTTCCCGTTACCATTTTGACGATGTGCGGCCGAGTTTTGTCCCGCAGAATGCGAAAAGGCAACCTCGAGCTACTGATATCGGAATGACAAGTTTCTCTCTGACGGCGCGATAATATACTGCCATGATATTCGCTCCGTAGATTATTATATGTCATATCGATAAGCGAAGGTCATCACCTACACTGACTGAAATATAAAATACATCATCATGAAGCACCATTCATCTATATCAGACTTTGTGGAGATGTTCATTAGATAACGAGAATTAAATGATAACATGTTCATTCTACACTGAAGTGACAAAAGTCATGGCGTACCACTTAATATCGTGTCGGATCACCTTCAGCCCAGCGTAGTCCAGTAACTCTACGTGGCAAGGACTCAGCAAGTCGTTGGAAGTCTCCTGCAAAGATATTAAGTCGTGCTGCCTCTGTATACGTCCATGATTCCGGAAGTCTTACCTGTACAGGCTTTTGTGCGCGAACGGGCCTCTCGATTATGTCCCATAAATGTCCTATGGGACTCATGTGGGGCGATTTGGGTGGCCAAATCATTTGCCCGAATTGTCCAGAATGTTCTTGGAACCAATCGCGCACAACTGTGACCCGATCGCATGGTGCAGTGTCATCCGTAACACGAATGGCTGAAAATGGTCTCCAAGTAGCTGAAAATGACCATTTCCCGTCAATGATAGATTCAGATTAGAGGACCCATTCCGTTCTATGTAAGCACAGCCCTATCCGTTATCGAGATGATGATGATGTTTGGTTTGTGGGGCGCTCAACTGCGTGGTTATCAGCGCCCGTACAATTATCCAATCTTTGCTCAGTCCAATTTCGCCACTTTCCTGGATGATGATGAAATGATGAGGACAACACAAACACCCAGTCATCTCGAGGCAGGTGAAAATCCCTGACCCCGCCGGGAATCGAACCCGGGACCCCGTGCTCGGGAAGCGAGAACGATACCGCGAGACCACGAGCGGCGGACGATCCGTTATGGAGCCACCACCTGCTCGCACAGTGTGTTGACAGCTTGGCTCCATAGCTTCGTGGCGTCTGAGCCACATTCTAACCTTACCACCTGAAACTGGGACTCAGGTATTCCAGTCGTCCAGCCGATATGGTCACCAGCCCAGGAGAGTCGCTGCCAGCAGTCACGTCGGTCGCCTGCTGCCACTGCCCATTAACGCCAAATGTCGCCGTACTCTCCTAACGGATATGTACGTCGCACAGCCCACACTGATTTCCGCGCTTACTTCAAGCACTATCCCTTGCTCTTAGTATTGAAAATGCCGCGGTCCTCGGTCGTTAAGTGAAGGTCTTCGGCCAGTGCGCTGCTCGTGGTGGAATTTGGTATTTTCGGCACACTCTCGACACTGTGAACCGCGTAGTATTGAGTTGATTTCTGACGTGGAATGTCCCATGCGTGTAGCTCCAACTACTGTTCCCCCTTCCAAAGTCTGTAAATTCCTATCGTGAAGCCATAATCACGTCGGAAAGATTTTCACACGAATCACCTGACTGACAATGACAGCATCGCCTGTGCACTGTCCTTTTATACCTTGTGTACGCTGTAACACCACCATCTGTATATAGACCTATCGCTGTCGGCGAATCCTGTCACTTCAATGTATTCTGTGATTTGTAAGGAGCCCGATTTGTAGACTTCCTGCATTTTTCCGTCTTGCCACCATTGAACCGAAGTCTGGCCGTTGCATTACCTACAACTGAGCTACTGTAATCATTCCATTTCATATCCCTACAAACTGCTCCACCAAGCTATTTGCATGGATCTATTAATTCCAGTTATGGTTCACTGATGTTGTAGTCAAGGGATCTACAGTGTATTGCTCATTGCAGGTTGCCTAAATAGAGCTTCCAGGACAGCAAAAATTTGATTTTTATTGATTGAAATGAAGAGTTTAGTGCTGTCATAATCTACTCAATAAGGGATTTATGTTAAAAGTTCAGCACAGTAAGACAACTACTACAGTTGGAAACTGTGTACTTTGTCTTGAGGTAGTGGAACTGACGGCGTGCAAATAACCGAACTACAGTATTTGAGACAGGGATCACTTTGCGACTTCCAATAAACTTTACACGTAATTTCAAATCGTTACGAAAGTTTTGCTCGCTGATACCAGCCAGAGAATGTTGAAAGAAAACCTTTTCATCGGTTACTACATTTCAGCTGTTCATACAATAAGACTTTGGCATCAGAAATGATGATGTTTTGATTTATAACTTCTTTACTATCGTCTCTATTTGCTACGCAGTTTGCAGATAGTATACACATATATAGCTGAATGCAACTGCAAAATTGTATCATTGTACGACACATAGTGCAGAAGAAACGGCGTCTTAGACATTTAGGTGCCTGAAAAACTATCTTCTGCTGAAAATGGTGAGAGAGAAAACCTTAACATCAGTCTTAATGTTTTAATTTCTTACTTATTTACTGCAAACTCTATTCGATACATACTTTGCAGCCAGTATCTGCAGAAATCACAGAATGTACCTAAAAATTATACCATTGTACAACATATAGTTCAGGAGACATGACGTCGAAAAAACTGAGATGCGTGGAAAACTAGCTTTTGATTGAAATGGCTCCAAAGTTACCCATACTTTTTCATCCAGTGTTTCATTATGAGAGCTCTTACTTTCTTCCAACAAACTTTCAGAGTAATTTAAAACCTTTCTTAACCTTTTTCTCACTTACATCCTTAAAGTTAGATATTTAACACTTTAACTCATTTGTAAAGTAATCAGCACTCCAGCTGCAGGCCACAAGTTGACCATCGGGACCATCCGACCGCCATGTCATCCTGAGGTGAGGATGCGAATAGGAGGTGTGTGTGGTCAGCACACCGCTCTCCCGGTCGTTATGACGGTTTTCTGTAAAGTAATCAGAATTTATTTAATTTATAAAAAAACGAATGAGCTGTTATATTTTAAACTTCATGTTTAGGAAAAACACAAATTTTATAGTTAATTACCTCAATTTTTACCACAGTTTTTAATAGATTTCGAAAATTCTAGAGTTTCATACACCTTTAAGGATGGTTTGTATGCTGTGCACAATTCATCGAAGAATCTCTCTTAATTATGAAGAAAAGTGTACCTATAGCAACAAATACTGCCATTAGTAAGTGAAAAAAATGATGAAATTTCACATGTAAGAAAAATTATTTCGTTATGTTTTCGAACTTCCACTGCTATGAGTGTGAATTCTGAATCCTTCCTGGTCGTGCTGACAAAGTTAATGAATTTTTTTGTAAAAGTATAGACAGTGGAAATTAAAATGTCCTGTGGTGCCTCTCCTGCTCCAAGTTGGTCCGTTTGACGTCCTACCTCCCTTAAGGAATCGGAGTTTTACTGGTACCACAACTCGGTCCAGTAACTTCACTGTAGCCATCGCCTATGTTCGACAGCAACGTGCAGTAACCACTCACAGGCGGAAGTTGGCAGCACTAGCACTCGAGGATATATAAAACGTGTTAGGAGGACGGGGAAAACAGTACAGTGGCATGATCATTGGCTTTCAGGCCAAGCGTGGAAGTATTTCCGACACGGCTAAGTTTGTAAATTGTTTGTATGCCGCCGTCGTCAAAGTACACCGCGCGTAGTAAAATGGCACTATCCAAAATCGGCACCGAGGCATCTGTGGTGCGCCATGGGCCATTGACGATAGGGGTGAACGATGGCTGCAGAAATGTGTACGGGCGAATAGAAGTGCAACTGTTGAGTAATTGACCGCCGAGGTGAACCTAGCGGCTACCAACAGCGTCTCCTCAACAACCGTTCAGCAAACTTTGCTGCGTACAGGAAAGGTGCCTAATATGAGACACACTTTTGTAAACCCATTTGAAAGACCTAAAAGTAAATGCAATTGTATTTTATATGATGGTAATAAGATCTTGCATTATTTAATTTTATCATACAATTATCGTATTTGCAATAATAAAGAATCTTTCAGAGTAGTTATTAAATCTTCACAAACAAGGCATTTCGTAATAATGAGATCAATGATTCCTAATATGAGACAGTAATAATACTTTGCTGTAATTATTTTATTACATAATAATGACATATGAAAATAAAATTTTTACATGTTCATTCGTTTCTGTTATCCTTCACTGATTTCACACTACTTAGGTTTATATTTACGGCATCCGGGGCAAACAAAATTGTCTTCTGTGACACCGCAATCTTCGTGAGCCCAGCGATATCATTTCGTGCACTGTGCCCATTTCTCCCCGTGTTTGGCTTCAGAAAAGCGCCCAGCAGAGAACACGCACTCTGCATCATCGTCATCACTGCTGTCTGAATCCCCATTGTCATCAAGATCGACAACGGATGCCGAGTCACTAGACGATTCTTCTGCTTTAGGTCTGCGATTGGAAGATTTTCCACTCTTCTCCGTAAATAACTTTCTCGCTGCTTTCTTAGCTTCAGCCTCTGATTTCTTCTGTTTAGATTCTTGCAATTGCTTCACATAAGGAGTTGAAGTTAGTAACGCAGCAGATCACGAACGCGATGTTTGACCTGTTTGACTATCTCCAGGTGGTTTTGCGATGTGTGGGAGAGGTCTGATGTCTGCCGGGCTGACAGCTTGACCATCACCATCAGTAGTTTCATTTCCGTTTTTGGCATCTCTTTCTCGAAGAGCGTTCGCATGGAGATGAATTGAAAATTCATGTTCCCTAAAGATGTTTCTGTTGCATGGGATGAGAACTGTTTTTCTGAAGGCATTCACAGATGCCTCCATTGTTGCTGCTCGGTTGTAAGCTGCCCCAAATAAACTGGCTATTAATAATGGGGTGATAACACGACCTGGGTTACTTGCCAACCACGTTTCTATCCCCTGGGCATAGTAGGTTTTCAAAGGCCCCATAAATCCGACGTCAAGTGGCTGCATTTTATGCGTTGAGTGAGGTGGAAAACATACAACATGAACATTGTTTTCACGTGCTTTATCTAACACATCGAGATTGTTTGTGTGGGAATAATGCCCATCAAGAATAAAAATGACAGGGTCATTTGAAGATGGCTTTACATGACTCACAAAATGACTAAACCACTGAGTAAAAATGTGAGTTTGCATCCAGCCACTTGAATGACAAGCTGATATTGATCCTGCAGATGCACCATCCATCAAGTTCCAGAAAACATTCAAATTTCTGATCATAAGACTAGTCAAAGTAATCCCGGTTTATCATAATTTAATCGAATTAAAATAAACGCAGTTGCCAAAATTTTACTACAATAAATGATGAAATATTGTTATCTCATGATGGTATTGCGTAAATTACATATAGAAAATGGTGAGAGAACGAGTTCCCCCAATGTGCGATAGGTATCGTAATATGCGACACTGTCGCGTAATTGGATCCCCATACTATCACATATTAGGAATTTCGCCATCTTACACAGAGAATCACGTACTTGCTAACAACATTCGTTGGAAAATGAACCTAATTGTCAATAATTATAGGCAATACCGTTACAAATAACAACAATAAAAGAGTGCAGTAATATCCACTCACCTCTAAGCTGAAATATTGTCTTAACACCGATGTCGCAAAAACTCCAAACACAAGAATTTTTGTATCAACCTCTATGTACTGTGTGCGGCTCAAGCATGGCTTCCTACTCGCTGTGTCGTCTTCTGGCACGCAGTAGGCGTGTTTCAGAAACTCTCCACCAGAGTGCAGCCCCTAACACGAGCACACTTGGGGAGTCTCATAGTAGGGAACTGTCGCATGATAGGCACCTTTCCTCTATAGGCTTCTGCAGCTGGCCTCTTGTTCAGGCACCCATGCTGACTGCTGTTCATTGGCGACGAAGGCTGGAATTTGCACGCTGCTACCACAACTGGACGTCCACTGAGTGCAAAAGATGACCTTTCCAGATGAATAACGTTTTATGTCCCATTGGACAGATGACCGTTGGCGTGTGCGGCGTGGAATGTCTGGAAGTAACCACCCTGCAATAATGGTCGAAGGAGTCCAGGCCGGAGGAGGAAACGTTGTGGCCTTGGATATGTTTTTGTCACAACTAAGTGGTGTTGAAGGGTTTGCCTAACTCACAGGCGCTAGAGAAGACGCGAGTCTGAATGTATGACGAAGTTTCTGACAGGTACATTGATGACAAGCTCAACAAAGGTGACATCAGGGGTGTTGCCGAACTGCGGAGACGAAACGGGGGGGGGGGGGGGGGTTAGAGAGTTCTTTGCCGTTTTTTTGACGAACATGTTAATGTTGCACCTACCCGCCACCAACGCATTACCATGCCAAAGGCTGAAAGAGCATAAACACCCTTTGCTATTTAGGATCACATTCAGATTTCGTCGTATGGTTTTGACCGCTAAACCGGAGCGAAAATTCTGGTCGCACTACATTCCAAAGGACTGCAGCCCCATCATGCCATTATAGTAGCGCCCAGAATGCGGCAGCAGTGTCGAACATTATCAAGAACGTTATCCTGTTACTCATCGCTGTGCGAACTGTCGTTTTCGACCGCGAAATGGGTAGAAATCAACGCCTTTATGTCACCCACTGAGGTATATCACAACAATTTTGAGCAGCGGCATGTGCTGAACGATTTCCTCAGCCGCTCTGTGTGTCGCAGTTCCGACCTCCAAGGCAGAGGCGGCAGAGGAAGGTATGAAATGTGGGTAAGAGGGGGTGTGACGGCCTTACCATCGTGTCACAGGTCCTGGGTTGGCGCTCGACAGCATTATGGTGAAATTTGGTGCCAATGTGACACCATTAAAGCTCCTTACAGCTCACATGAACTCCTGAACTGTGACCTTTCTTACGCATGTGTCGACACCTAGCTGTCTGAAGCATCACCGAGCTCGAGTCACGGGCTCCAAGCTGTTGTACCATTACGGAGGAAGGTTATAGGCAACTTTGAGCCAAACTTAATTGTCACAATGGGAGACCATTAAGGGGTTTAAAAAGAGTGATCCTTTAATTGTGTGCGCTATGTAGTTTCTCTCGATTTATGAGTGACCTTCCGTTTTTTAAACTAGCCAGCACTCGACACGTGGGTATGACAAAGACAGAATGAAAATTACATATCCTCTATGCACCTTATATACTGCTATCAGGGTGGTACAATATTCTGTTTCCTTCTCATCCGATGTAACAAGTTTCCTTATTTGGGTATGAAATCACAAACTAACAACAAAGACAGCAATCGGTTTCATACCCAAAACCGATAAATCATAAGTTGTAAATTTTGAAATTACTCTGAGGCTAGTAATTGTAGATTGGCACTTCGTTGAATTCGTCTCTCTTGGAACTATGATCTAGCAGCAGAAATTATTATGGTTCCATCTGAAGAAGCCAGTTGACACTGATATCTCTGTGAACAATATAGCTACGAGAAAAGACTATACAGCATTTAGAGGGGACTCCCTCACAACTCAATTGGCTGGAAACGGAATTATGATGTGTCATTACAATGGGCGGCCAAGAATTCGGCTCATGATCCATGCCTTGACCCACATGCCATGCTCAGCCGGGCTGCACACTTTCTCAAACCGCCACACCACGCTGTCTGAGGGTTGGAATAGCGGAAAACTCAAGTCCCCGTATTTAGGTAGAACGCATTCGCATTGCATACCACTTGGTTTCAAGTTTCATAATTTTCAACAGCATACATCACAAACGAAACAAATTTTGACTGTTATTTGATTATGTTGGTGCAGTCAAGACAATTGTAATTTTTATCTGGTACTAACTGTCGGCATATGAACAGATGCAGACAATTTCAAGGAGCTTTGCATTCAGGTTGTCATGTAATCGTGACTTAATTAGTTTAACTATCAAAAAAGGCCCTTTCACACACGCATGGTGATAGAAATATTTTACTGTGTTTGAAAACGCATTATAAAGAAGTGCAAACTCTTCCTGAGGAAAGCAACTGAGATGTACTGCAAAGCTTTTACGTAAAATAATTTGTCTTCAAAACGGAAATTAATTAGAGATCAGTCAGTTAAGTCTGTACAAGCACAGGGGCACTTTCAACTGGAATGTCCAACTATCTCTAAAACAGCTCGAAGACAGGTGTAAGATTGGTGGTGCCTTGAAAATGTTTAAAAAATTATCGTTGTAATTCGTACAAAGCCACAATGAATTCTTGAAACCCTACGTTTTCTGTAACACCACGGAGCTTAGGGAAGTGGACTGTGATTTTTCTCAGAATTTATCCATTCTACATTGCGATTTTCCTTTTAAATGCATCCCCATCAAATCAGAAATTAGTTTTTCATCTTGCAGTGTCTTACTGTGGATAGCGTGTAGTGAAGTCCACTTAAAATGCGACGCCTACAATCAATTCCGTACGTTCTATTATTCGTTCCTCCACCCCTTTTTCCTTCATAAATTCAGCAATAGCAGATTTTAAATGGAAAAATCTTTCCAGGCTTGCTCCTTGACCTAACCAACGTACTTTGCAGTAATCTGCAAAGTGTCCACACTCTTCGTTCAGTTCCATCAAAATTGTTGCAACTGACGATGAAATAATGTAACTTGAGAAATTTTTCTACTCATACCACCAGCTTCTTCATGTGGTCCACGTCTGCAAATTTAGCACAAAGCGCTTCTTGAGGTACAGAACAATGATTCTCGTCCATTGATCGTTGTAATTTTTGCTCTTTCTGTGTCAACTAAATCTTTAAATTCTTTCAGCATGGTGTTGTAATGCCGTTTAATAGCAATTTGCAGTACCCATCGATTATGTGACTGCGTAATAGGTATTGAGATTTTTCGTCCCCCTCTTTTGTCATTCCCATTCATTTTTATAGGTTTGTTACGATGGATCACTAGACTGCCTCTTTTTGTGCAAGCAGCCACTGGAACTGTGAACTTGTTTTACACAAACAGCAAATATTGAAGGGTAAGCAGCACTGACACGTAGATTCTGCTGAGTTGAAGAGAGCCGTGCCGACCGAAAAATACCACACCGCAATACCAAATACACTGAAAGAATAAAAAATCTCAACAACAATAAATAATTTGTGCACAGTAATGAAATTTCAGGAATACATTTCTCTAGGTATCATTGTTAAGCGATTAACATTCAACATCGGAGTTAAATATAAGCGCGAGATAAGCAACTGTAAATATGAGATGCTCATACACTAATAACCTGTGTGACCGCCAGAATGTTGAATGCAAGATTTCGTGAATGCACGGTGTTGTACAGGTGCCAGATGTTACTTTGTGGAACCGCATGGCCGCTACGGTCGCAAGTTCGAATCATGCCTGTGGCATGGATGTGTGTGATGTCCTTAGGTTAGTTAGGTTTAAGCAGTTCTAAGTTCTGAGGGACTGATGACCTCAGATATTAAGTCCCATAGTGCTCAGAGCCATTTGAACCATTTTTGCTCCATGCCTGTTGCACTTGGTCGATCAATACAGGGACGGCGAATGCTATTTGTGGACAACGCTAGAGTTGTTCTCCGTTGATGTACCACACGTGGTCGACTGAAGACAGATCTCGTGATCGAGCAGGCCAATGCAACATGTCGACCCTCCGTACAGCATGTTCGGTTACAGTGTAGCGGCACCACCGTTTAGGATACGGAAAGCTAGTTTTATGCAATATTCTAAGCATACGTTACAGCCAGGTGCGGGCCGGATTGCAGTAAGTTATGCTGACCAGCGGTTGCGAAGTGGAATTGAGGCGGCAGGGCCGTCGAACCGCTGAAAAGAGTCAACGCAGCGGTTCGCATGGCGCAAGCTACAGGCAGAAGGGGCCCACTGGCGCAACTGGGCGTGGTGCATACGTGACGCAAGGCGACACGTTATCGAAACAGAGGCACGCAGCCGAGTATAAATAGGCGTCACTTTCTAACGAGGTTCACTGTAGTATGACAGCTCTCCTGGATGGCGGGGCGTGTCGCACCGCCAGCTACACGTGGCAACAGATGGAGCGAGAGCGTCCCAGTCCGCGGTGGGTCCCTGGTTCGACGCTCTGATGGCGTCGTGGGGTCTGCAGCCAGCCAGGGCGGGCCACTCTTTGGCTCGCTACCGCAGGCAGTCATCTCAGCTCCCGACACATACCGGAGACTACTGAGGCGGTGGGCTGCAGATTCGGACGCCGGATCGCGGGCAGTCTTTGCCGCCGCCTTCTCAGCTATGCCAACCGAGGAAGAAACAGCAGCGGGACCGGCCTACAGCTGCCGGCAGATCAGCGTGGGATCAATGGGGAGGTGGCCATTGAGTCGACTGCTGGCGCAGCCATCCTCACGTAATCGGAACTCTGCAGCTGGCGAACAAGGCCGGCACGACACAGCGCTGCGTTGCACAGGTCGCTGGGGCAGCGGCCTCTGCACTGCGGCGTGGCCTGAGGCGAACGGCGTACTACAGCGGAAAGGAGTAAATCATTTGGGAAGTTCTCGCCGAGTTTTAATACGGCACCTCCTGGCACCCATCCACTACATTTGGAGTCATCACGCCACATTTGGCGTCTGATACCACAACAGCAGTATGTAGGCTAGCGTTATCCAGTTGGAAAATACCCCCTGGAATGCTGTTTATAAATGAAACCACAACAGGCCGAATGGCCACACTGAAGTCAGGATGCGTCAGATAACCACGAAAGTGCTCCTCTTATCGTACGAAATCGCATCCCGAGCCATAACTTCAGGTGTAGGTCCAGTGTATCTATCACGTGTACAGGTTGGTTGTATGCCGTCAACTGGCCTCCTTCTAGCCACCACACGCCATCGCTGGCACCGAGGCAGAGCTACTTCCATCACAAGACAGAACAGACCTCCACCCTGCCCCCTGACGCCACTGAATTGCGGTTGTATGATGTCATCGGAATGCACGGTTCAGAGCGTCTGGCTCGGAGCTATCTTTGAAGTAATCTATTTGCAATAGGCCTTTGTGTCTCTGTGGTGCCAACTGCTGCTCAGATTGGTGCCCCAGATGCAGTACGAGGCCGAACACGATGGTCATCCATCGGAGTAGTGCCACGTGGCCCACCGTAGCCCAGTCTTCTTGCGACCGTATATCCCCGTGACCGCCTCTGGCGGTAGTCACGTACAGTGACTATACTTCTGCCAAATCTTTCTGCAATATCGGAGAAGGAACAAAGCAGCTTCTAGTAGCCCTATTACATGACCTAATTCAAACTCAATGAGTTGTTGGTAATGTCGTCTTTGTCTCCTTAAAGGCATTCTTGACTAATACCACCACGTCCCGTCTCAAAGGTAACTAACGCTCACGACCGTTACAGGGTGTATTTAAGGCATACCTCGTTTGCATCCTCCGAGGGGCGCTACTAGCGCTACTCTTACGCGACCAGCGCAAAATTTGAATAGATGTTATTATCTTTAAGATGTAGAAACTTGCTTACTAACTTTCGTCTGTGTCGTGGAACTCCAACTTGGTGATTCGATTTTACACTACTAGCCATTAAAATTGCTACACCAAGAAGGTGAAGTGCTAAAGACGCGAAATTTAACCGAAGGAAGAAGGTGCTGTAATATGCAAATTATTAGCTTTTCAGAGCATACACACAAGGTTGGCGCCGGTGGCGACACCTACAACGTGCTGACATGAGGAAAGCTCCCAACCGATTTCTCATTCACAAACAGCAGTTGACCGGCGTTGCCTGGTGAAACGTTGTTGTGATGCCTCGTGTAAGGAGGAGAAATGCGTACCATCACGTTTCCGACTTTGATAAAGGTCGGATTGTAGCCTATCGCGATTGCTGTTTATCGTATCGCGACATTGCTACTCGCGTTGGTCGAGATGCAACGACTGTTAGTAGAATATGGAATCGTTGGGTTCAGGAGGGTAATACTGAACGCCTTGCTGGATCCCAACGGCCTCGTGTCACTAGCAGTCGAGATGACAGGCAACTTATCCGCATGGCTGTAACGGATCGTAACGCCACAGTTTGCAAGACAACAACCATCTGCACGAACAGTTCGACGACGTTTGCAGCAGCATGGGCTATCAGCTCGGAGACCATGGCTGCGGTTTCCCTTGACGCTGCATCATAGACAGAAGCACCTGCGATGGTGTACTCAACGACGAACCTCGGTGCACGAATTTTTTCGGATGAATCCAGGTTCTGTTTACAGCATCATGTGGTCGCATCCGTGTTTGTCAACATCGCGGTGAGCGCACATTGGAAGCGTGTATTTGTCATCGGCATACTGGCGTGTCACCCGGCGTGATGGTATGGGGTGCCGTTGGTTACACGTCTCGGTCACCTCTTGTTCGCATCGGCAGCAGTTTGAACAGTGGACGTTACATTTCAGATTTATGACGACCCGTGGCTCTACACTTCATTCGATCCCTGCGAAACCCTACATTTCAGCAGGATAATGCACGACCGCATGTTGCAGGTCCTGTACGGCCTTTCTGGATACAGCAAATGTTCGACTGCTGCCCTGGCCAGCACATTCACCAGATCTCTCTCCAATTGAAAACGTCCGGTCAATGGTGGCCGAGCAACTGTCTCTTCACAATACGCCAGTCACTACTCTTGATGAACTGTGGTATCGTGTTGAAGCTGCATGGGTAGCTGTACCTGTACACGCCATCCAAACTCCGTTTGACTAAATGCCCAGGCGTATCAAGGCCATTATTACGGCCAGAGGTGGTTGTTCTGGGTACTGATTTCTCAGGATCTATGCACCCAAACTGCGTGAAAATGTAATCACATGTCAGTTCTAGTATAATATATTTGTCCAATGATTACCCGTTTATCATCTGCATTTCTTCTTGGTGTAGCAATTTTAATGGCCAGTAGTATATTTGCCGTTAGTGTTGGATGTGGCGCTGTGCCGGGTACTTCCGAGAAGGACCGAGCAAAGCCGAGACAGGCCGAGCCTCGACCCGGACGCAGAGCACGCATCCGGCGCGCGTGCTGTTAGGCTTGCCGTGGCCGGTCCGCTGTCGAGCTGTTCTGGAAATGGATGGAGTGCACAGCTTAGCTGGATCTACCTGTATACTACTAGCGGTCTTCCCCTGATGTTTTTGCCTTTTACAGCTCCCTCTAGCACCATGGAGATTATTCCCAGATATTGTATCACGTATCCCATGTCCTGTCATCCTGACACCTTTTCTAGTCAGTAGTTTAGAAATATTCCTTTCGTCAGCGAGTTTGCAGAGGACCCCCTCATTTCTTGTCTTATCAGAGTACATATTTTTAACGTCCCTCTACAGCACCACACCTCAAACTCTACAGTTCTCCTCACTATTGGTTAATCAAAACGTTAGCTGACAGTCGAAAAAAGAAGGCACGAGTAAGAGTGAACATTAACAGAAGAAGAGAAAGTTTTGGGTTAACATAGTTTGCTTAAAACAAGACCTCAACCGAGAAACCGATGCCGCAGTCGCCGCTGTAAGATGCTGGGAAGACACCGCTTCCACCCGGGGGAGGGGGGTTATTGGCAGCGACGCAGTGAATTACGGCTTTCCTAAACGTCACGGTGAAGACCACAAAAAGCGGAACCGAGTTCGGCGCCGGCGGCACATACAGTGAGTAAATCAAGCCGTCATTTATCACGGCGCCCGATCACGGCCGAAAACACTTTGCCGCGGGGGGAGCGACTTTTATTGGGTCGCGCGCCGCGTCGTCTCCGCCGTATGATTAATGGTCTGGAGGCGCAGGCGGCTGGGGCGACGCTGCCGCCCTCTGCCTTTGTCTCCGCCAAGTCAGCGCCGGCAGCGCGGCTGACCGCCACTTCTTCACGCCAGCATGAATTCTGCAGCAGTCCACTCCAAAAGTCAAGAGTGTCCTCCGTCTATCCACCGGCGTCTCCGTCAGTGCTTTATAAGGTTTCAAAGTGGTAAAAAGTAAGGTACGGTCGTGTGGCATTGCTAGTTGCGTCATCGTCAACGGTGAGTTCATGCGCCTAATTTTGATTTCTTTTTTTTTCCTGTCCTTCATGCGTAATTGCACCTCTCCTTCGCGAAATTTAAGGGTTGTGTATTTAACAAGAAGACCATACGGCAGACGTCCTTTTGTAATTTTCAATGTTCCGTACCTCAAACCGTAAAACTGAACCTTTACGGTATCACTTTTTTGTCCGTCAGTCTGTTTCTATGTCCGACTGGTTAAAACCCTTTTTTCTCAGGAACGGGTAGATGTAAGATATTGAAATTTATGTCCCGTACTAAGCTTTAAAATCCCTTGATGGTGTAAAAAGTTGAAGCTTCTAAGCCACCATCGTACAGCCACTTATGTCACGTATTTTGATACTCGCAAACTCACTCATGAAAACGTGTAGTTTATTCCCTGTTGACCCAGAGTCATGAAATTAGGCAAGAAGCAAGGTGTCACAGTACAGATAAAGGTAAAAACCTTAAAACAGTTAATCTGTAACCATACACATGAAAAATGTTTTTGTTCATTTCTTATCCGACTGTCAGTCTGTCCCGTTCGTCTGTTAAGACCCTTTTTTCTCGGGAACGGGCAGAGGTACCAAGTTGAAATATACGTCGCGTACTAAGGCCTATAGTCTTTTGGAGACGAAATAAATGTAATATTTTAAGTTAATGCTGTCAAAAGATACGGCCACATATGTCACACTCGTCCGCCGCTCGTGGTCTCGCGGTAGCGTTCTCGCCTCCCGAGCCCGCGGTCGCGGGTTCGATTCCCGGCGGAGTCAGGGATTTTCACCTGCCTCGAGATGACTGGGTGTTTGTGTTGTCCTCATCATTTCATCATCATCCAGGAAAGTGGCGAAATTGGACTGAGCAAAGGTTGGGAAATTGTACGGGCGCTGATAACCACGCAGTTGAGCGCCCCACAAACCAAACATCATCATCATCTCACATATGTCACAAACTTTGACACTTGCAAAATCACCCATCAAAATCTATTGGGGACTTCCTGTTGACCTAGAATCATGAAATTTTGTAAGAAACAACGCTTTTCAGAACAACTAAAGGAAAATCTCCGAAAAATTGTTAATCTGTAATAATAACACACCAAAAAAACTTTTTTGATAATTTGTTATCTGCCTGCCTAGCCATCCGTCTGTTAAGACCCTTTTTGCTCAGAAATGGTAGACATATCTACTTGAAATTTATGTCACATACTAAGGTCCACGATTCCTTGGTGGTGTAAGCATCTTAATCAATGTAATCAAAACATACCGCCATATATGTCTCGTATGTTGATACTCGCGAACTCACTCATGGAAACCTTCACAGTACATCCCGTTGATCTAAATTCGTGATATTTGACAAGAAACAAGGTTTCACGTTACAAGCAATGGACAAAATTCCAAAAGTTGTCAATTTTTAATGCTCAGGAATGCGTAGATGTATATCTTGCGTGTATCGATATCTATAAAAGGAAAAATCGTAGAGATTCTCGATTTCCTAGATGGATGAACTATAGATAAATAATTAAGTTTGCATGGAACCGTTGGTTCGTGAGTCTTCCTCGCACTTATCCAAATGCTTTTATAATTGGGTTATGTGAAGTTCAGAACCCAAATATCAGTCGCACAAAATAGTTCGATGCAACTATAAAAATTTCTCGAGAAAATCGACTCTGAAGCTTTACGAGTGTCTTTAATACCGTAAAATGAGGCAGATTTTTCGAAAGCCGGTGTGGCTCTACTGT
The DNA here is from genome assembly GCF_023864275.1 of Schistocerca cancellata. Lineage (NCBI taxonomy): Eukaryota > Metazoa > Arthropoda > Insecta > Orthoptera > Acrididae > Schistocerca > Schistocerca cancellata. The sequence goes on along the minus strand of NC_064631.1, from coordinate 19,733,760 downwards.
AGAATTCCTCGCTCCCACATGGGCAGCTTGTGTTCGATTCCTGGTCAATATAAATTTTTAAAAGAGAGTTGTGCGTTCTACTATAGTTTCCGTGGAGAATGGAATACATAAATATGAGAAGAATTAATCAGCTCTGTTTCAAAGATCTTTATCGACAATTTTTCGTAAAACATCAGCATGAAAGAATTTAAATTTGCAGTAAAAACTGGATTTTAGTGTGTGATACGTAATTAAAACTAAAAGTGCTTTCATTTGTCGTAAAATACACGATTATATATGTGATGATTAGCATATATTTGATGAATTTATATTTAAATGACACAAGTATTCGAACTGAATGGAAAAAATTAGAAAATATTGACCGTAATGAAACTCGGACCAGCGATTATCCATCTCGAGATATACAGATTTTTTCTGAGCTAATGTATTTTATGTTTCATAGAAATGTTCGTGTAACATGCATCTTTTTTAACAGTTCATAACAATTGGGAATCAAACCTACACCATCCACTTGAGAGGCGAGCACTCTAGTGCGAAATACCGGTTCATTATTCTATTAACTGTCGTCTGACTTGTGTTTGCGTATATCAAATGTCACACTACTACCCTCAAGGTGAAAGTCTAATAAACCTGCTCAGGGATCTGAAAACCGTATTTAAGAGAATGAATTTGACATTTGACATTGTGACATTCAGTTTAAGCTCCGATATTTAGCACAAATTACTCCTGCTTGTAACTATTTGTAACAACGCATTTGACATACACGAATTTGGTACTTCCGAGTAATGCATCTGGCTTGCATGATTTTAAATTTAGTATTTCTTGATAAATCATCTGACTTACCTGACTTGAAATTGGTACTTCCTTTAAACTGCATTCATAACGTGAAAATTTTAGGGATGAATGGTGCTACTATTTCAAACAAGACGCGTTCAATTCATACAATTTATTCTCACCACATAAAAATGGGCATTGAACATGATTCAACAACTGTTCATAACATTAAACATGAACCATAAGCTTCATTATAAAATCAAGAATGAGTTAAATTGAATTAGTTGACGTGTGTCTGGATACGGAAAAGGTGGATTTTATAATTCTCAGTAACGAGACAAATTGTCCTGCTTGAATTACAATGTATATGCAATACAGATGTTAACGAAACTGAGCATGCTTTGAAGAAAAAAGCGATGTTATTGAACAGGAAGAAGTTGCCCTGGCTCTTGCCTCCTGACTTCCCTAGCACGCCGGAGTTGAGCAGTACTTCACCATAGCGAGTGACGATGGTACTGCAGCGTCGTGACCGCTACAACTGGTGCTGCTCGGCGTATGTCCTGCGGTGGGTGAATCGTAAGTAAACCTAACAAACGCTGAAATAATTATCCGAAAAAATCATATCCGAATTTAAGTTAAAGAGGACGATAGTGTGCGTCCGGAGCAAAAGAAAAATCTACTTTTTAAACTTGTGCAAAGTTCAACACAAAGTGAATAAAAACTTCTAACAAAAGACTAAAACGTATGATCCTGAGTGAAGCTCCCCTAACATAAACAACAAACGAAAATTTTACTAAGTCCTTTCCACTTCTCGTGATCATAACCAGTAGACGGTCCTATCTTGCAGTTATGAACAGGGCTTAGTCTGTCACAACTTCAGGTTAAACAGAAAACTCAAATGTTCAAAAATGTTCAAATGTGTATGAATTCCTAAGGGACCAAACTGCTGCGCTCATCGGCCTCTAGACTTACACACTACTTAAACTAACTTATGCTAAGAACAACACACACACACGAGGGAGGACTCGAACCTCCAGTGGGAGGGGCCGCGCAATCCGTGACATGGCGCCTCAAACCGCGCGGCCACTCCACGCGGCAAACAGAGAACTGTCTACTTGACTACTTGCTAAGTCAGATGGTCAGCCTGTATTTGCTAATTATCTAGCAGAAGTACCTCCTGTCCATTGCTAGAGCAGCCAGAAATAGAGATGGCTCTTAATCACATAAGGCAGTCCGCCAGACTCAGAAAATAGCAGAATAATTCTGAAGAGTGAAATAAGGAAGAAAAATTGCCAGCCTCTCGTGCTGGAAACTACGGAGCTTCGCACTCTGCCACTTTCTATCATTTCATGCAGACCTCTTCCAATCATACGGCAGAGCACAGTGCAAACAGCCTGTATTACAAAACGAAAAAAAAAATTCTGTCCGATCCCACGTGTTCTTACATTCTGTACTTGCCAGGGAAGCTTCTCCTACTACACCTCTGACGTCATGGCGTACAAGCTGATGACCATTTCTCTTTCTACACGTTACTAAAGTCACAGCATTCTCACTCTCGGTTGGGTATTTCTCTAAAAAGATCGAAACTAAACAGCAATGGCCAAGGGAGGAATTCGACTGCCCCTCTGCCGAAATTGTTAAGATGTTCACGCCAGAGTGGGATGCGGAACGCTCTTTCCCTTGCAGCGCAGTAAAACGACGACGAGAAAGATTGTTGAGAGCCATGCAATATGTACCACTGTATCTCTTGGAAGATCCAAGAAGTGAAGGCATGAATACGGTGAAACGTCCTCTTAAAAAATTATGAGTTACCTTGCTGGCAAACTTCTACATTATTTGATACAAAGCTGAGCAAAACTGAACCTACTCAGACAGTTCTCTCTTTACTTATTCTGATCATCACTAAACTGACACACAATATCTTTTAGCGCAACGCAATCTGACTTTCAATAATCCCTACAAAACAATGGCCCTGACTAACAATAACCTATACCTTTCATGAATCACTAACCTCACAAAAAGCTTCGTTACTCGAACTACTGCAATACAGCGAGCGCCAATACTGCCAGCTAAAGAAAAGATTCTAACTACTGAAGGCACTAACTGCTGGTAGGCATAGTTAGCAAATGAAAGATTTTGATAGAGAACAAACAATGTATTTACCGTAATAGCGTTCAAAAGTCATTATATATATATATATATAATTTTCCTTTTTCTGAAGGATGCACGTCCAGATCGTCCGCTCAAAACTCTGGCATCTCTCTCCCCACATCCACCACTGCTGTCGGCTCACCTCCAACTGCACAACACTACGCGCTGTTCACATCCAACTGACCAACACTACACAAGCGAATATTCCAACAATGAGTCTAACCAGCCACAGACTGCACACAGCACAGTCAGTGATTTTCATACAGAGCGCTACGTGGCGTTACCAACGTAAAAACCTAAAAAGGCTACTTACAACGGTTGATCCACGTAGACGGAACAGTCATCATGACTAATTCCTGAAGGATGAGGCTACAACAACGACAAACTACGAGGATGATGATGATGATGATGATGATAATGATGATGATGATAATGATGACGACGACGACGACGATGATGATGATATTTGGACAACAAGAAGACCTCACTGTTTTCAGAGTCAGAGGAAACCCAATTCCCATATTTCAAACTATCTCTCCCTAGGTACAGCGGCACAAAAGAAACGAGTATCTTGGCAACACTAAGAAACTGTTAGACGTGGTTGTGTGAACTCGAACTAAGAGCTTTGGTGTACGTCAAGTTTACTCAAAATCGAACAACCCATTGTCAGCAGACAGGCAGCTCAATAGAGGTGTGTTCTCACGGTCTGCCAAACAGCAACCACCACTTGCACAGCCGTTTGGAGGAACGGAAGGGACAACTGCCGATACGTGTTTGTTTTGAATGCGCTCATCACTAAATGAACGGTGTTAACACTTCATTGTCAGCTGCTAGGCTAGCAAAACGTTACCCCTAGTCAGACTCCAGAACCTTAAAAAGAAAGCAGCGAAAGGTAAACAGTGAAATGTAATGCTTTGTAATACTGAATTGTCAACATGACAAACAATTACGTGTCGCTGTTAACCTTCCGCTGCTTTCATTTTACAGTTCTGATGGCAGCCACAGGACGCCGATACCGGAAGAATTTTGTGACTCTGTACATTAAAATCAACTTTTAACAATTTAGGCAAATACACTTCCAAAGAGAAAATGTCACTGTTTCCACTAATTGAACACATTTGATGAGTTTCCATAAAAAGAAAAAGACCGGGGCGGGATATGACATCAAAATATTTTTTGTCATTTTTATCGGTCTGTTTTTCTGTCCGTCTGGTAAGACCTTTTCCTCTGGAACAGGGTGGCGTATCAAGTTCAGATTAATGTAACTTACTAACGTCTGCGGTCCCTTGGCGGTGAAAAAATTTTAAGCTTGTAAGTCAGTTCATTCAAAAGATATGGTCATTTGTGTCACATATTTTGATACTTGAAAACTCGCTCATAATAATCTGTAGGGTGCTCCCCGTTGATCTAGAATCATGAAATTTGGCAAGAAGCAACTTTTCGTAGTGCAAGTAAAGAGAGAAATCCGAAATTGTTAATTTGGAATTAAATCACACGAAAAAATATATATTTCGTCATTTTTTATCCGACTTCAAATTTAAATTCAAAATTCTGGAAAGTCTTAGAATCTCCGGGATCGATATTTTGCCAGTAGGAAAGTCGATAACAAGCAAAAATCGTCAATATCTTCGATTCCCGGAATGGATAAACTGTACATGTACGTAACTAAGTTTATGTGGGACCCTCAATGCGCGACACCGACTTGCAACAGGCCTGTTTAAAAAATAAATAAATAATAATAATCTTCGATTCTGAGCATATTTCGCCTGATTTATCATCTAACGTCTTCTTTTTCTCCCTCGTTCCAAACAAAGAAATGTGTGGAAAGCCATTTCCGTAGCCTCAAGAAGCTGCTGAATCTTCCCAAAACCATGTTTTTGAAGTTACGACATCACTGTAGAAAAAAAAATATTTTCAGAATTGGTTTGAATGCAAGCAAATGTGCATAAATTTTAAAGGTGAGTATCTTGAGAAACAATAAAACGTTTGTTTCATACCAACAATTTTTTTCCTCTCTTTGTTTTTGTAGAAACTTTAAAGTCTGTCATCGTACTTATAACGTAGTTCAGTCAGTAAAGAATGTTGACGTCCAGTCTTTTTATTCAGCCTGTGGTAACCGCCTCGCTTGCATTTCCACAAAACCCACTCTACACTCTCCATTATTCCAGTCTCGTCGAGGGACGCTCCAAAGCCTGCATCAGAATATTTTCACTTCAAAGCTGTGACTGATCAACCCAGAAACGCCGACAAAAATGTTATGACGTATTGTGTACTGCTGCGGAATATTAATATATATTTTTATTCCCAAAGTGGGTGTTCGAAATATTTTATCGTCTGAAAAAGAAGTATAGAGGATTGTGGTACCTTTTGCACGGCATAATTTCATTACAGTGCAGACCATCGTCAAATATTACACTTCCGTTCTCTCAGCTGTCTGTCTACGCCCATATGGACGGACGTGAACAGCTTTTCAATTTAATTTCTAATATGGCCTCGTGGCGTGTCCTAACACAGATGACTCCCTTGGTTTTCGTCATTTATCATTACTTACATTAAACTGCTTTCAAACAGAACATCATTAAAGTCCTGCGATATGTCCGCTCATTACCAACCATAGTCAGTAAAGCTGTATGCTTAACGGAACAGCAAATCGTCAGCGTAACGTTCTCCGTTTTCAGCCCGCGTATACTCGGAATGCGATTACGGCAGACGGCCAATTAAAAGCAATGAAATCAGTGTGTCATTATCTGTTTCTGAATTTCTACTTTGGATTTGATTGCTTCTCAAACGATACGGTACTTCAAAATAAAAATAAATAGCCCGCCAGCATACCGACCATCTAAAGTTAAACCCTACTGCAAAATAAGAGCGACAATAACCATATGAATGCCGCATTGGGAGAAAATTTTGCAGTTCATTTCATGTATAAATGACGTATATGAGACATTAATTGGTTTCAGTTACGTGGGAAACATAAACAGTTCCCGTAATTGCCAATTTCAGAGTAATGAGAAGTTAACAGGTACATTCGGTATTTCGCTAAAGTCCTTATTCTCTTAATAACAAGGTTTCATCGTTGTAGGCGCATTTATATTTCTCGGTCGGCACATTTTTATTATTTCCTCCAGCTGTACCAGTAATGCCTAAAAAACCGCTGTTGGAGCTGAGATATGCAGAGAGATTCAAAATGGGTCAAATGGCCCTGACCACTATGGGACTTAACATCTGAGGTCATCAGTCCCCTAGAACTTAGAACTATTTAACGCTAACTAACCTAAGGACATCACACACATCCATGCCCAAGGCAGGATTCGAACCTGCGACCGTAGCAGTCACGCGGTTCCAGCCTGAAGTTTCTAGAACCGCTCGGCCACCACGGGCAGCACATGCTGAGAGAGAGACAGCTCATCTGATAAGCTTTTTTATTGTTCCAGTGTGAATCTACCACCCTGCAGTGCAGCGTGCACAGTTGTGCAACAATGTGTGGGATTAAACACATCTGCCGTCCCAGGAATTGACCCCAGAACTTTGCCATTCGTGGGTAAAGCTCTTATGGACTGAACTATTCAGGAAAGACTTCAGGACAAACAGTTTTAATCCGTCAGAATGTTTCAAGTGAGCGTACACTCTACTGCAGAGAGATGGATTAATTCTCGAAACAATCCCCTTGGCTGTGGTGAAGCTACGTTTCCGAATTATGCTTTCTTCCGGGAGTTCTGGTCCAGCAACGTTGCTGGACAGCTTCTGCGAAGTTTGAAAAGTTTGTAGACAAAGTCCGCATGACTGTCACGAAACAGTTGAAACCGAAGACTTGGTACAGTAGCGGAAACATCATTGTGAGGCAATTCATATTATTAAAGCGATAAGCTGTCGTCTGGTCATAGTTCCAGCTGGCATATCTAACAGCTTTCAGGGGCAACACATTTTGATTTTCAGCATTTCATATAATTATTGGCAGCTGTCATAAACTACTCAGTAAAAAGTGTCATCTTACATTAAATGTTTAACAGACAAATATCAGTGATAGAAAGGATACACTGATCAACCAGAACATTATGAGCACCGAGCTGTTGTCGATATAAACCCATCCAGGCGATAGCAGCGTCACCGGGCGAGGAATGACTGCTAGTCAGACACGTGCAGGGTGCAGAATGAGATTTTCACTCTGCAGCGGAGCGTGCGCTGATATGAAACTTCCTGGCAGATTAAAACTGTGTGCCCGACCGAGACTCGAACTCGGGACCTTTGCCTTTCGCGGGCAAGTGCTCTACCAACTGAGCTAGTTCTGCAAGTTCTGCAAGTTTCGGAGGAGAGCTTCTGTAAAGTTTGGAAGGTAGGAGACGAGGTACTGGCAGAAGTAAAGCTGTGAGTACCGGGCGTGAGTCGTGCTTCGGTAGCTCAGTTGGTAGAGCACTTTCCCGCGAAAGGCAAAGGTCCCGAGTTCGAGTCTCGGTCGGGCACACAGTTTTAATCTGCCACGAAGTTTCACATGCAGGGTGGATGTTGAATCATTCAGCGTGCTTCAGTGTGTAGAGCGGGAAAGGTGCGCGACCTGTCTGAGTTTGGCAGGGGCCAGATTGTGATGGACGGAGGCTCGGAAACTGCACGACTTGTCGGGTGTTCGAGGAGTGCTGTGGTGAGTGTCTTCAACACGTGGCGAAACCAAGATGGAACCACATCCGGATGTCGTGGGGTTGGGCAGCCACCCCTCGTTACAGATGTCAGTCATCGTAGGCTGGGCAGACAGGTAAAACATGACAGGAGGTGAATTGTGGCGGAACTAACATCTGACTTTAATGGTGGGCAGAGTCTGTCTGAACACACAGTCCGCCGAACATTTCTAACGACGGGCTTCCACAGCCAACGACCCACGTGTGTGGCAATCTTAACGCCACGGCATCGGAAACTACGACCGAAATGGGCACGTGACAATCGGCACTGCGTGTTGGCGTAGTGGCAGAGGTTGCATGTTCTAGTGAATCCCGCCACCTTCTTCATCGTGCTCCTAGACACCTGTACCGTGGGACGGAGGGAAGCTGGCGGCGGCACCACTGTGCACTGGGCGACATTCACATGGGCTCCCATGGGTCCAGGAGAGCTCGTGCAAGGCGCCGTGAAGGCCAAGGAATACTGGTTACAGCCACGTACTCCCCTTCATGACGATCATGTTTCCCGACAGCAGCAACATTTTTCAACAACATAATGCGCCACGTCACAAGGTTAGGAGTGTGATGGAGTGGTTCGGGCAACGTAGTGGCAAGTTCCAATTGACGTGCTGCCCCACTAACTCGCCTAATGTGTACCCGCTCGAACACACCTGGGATGTGATTGAAAGTGACGTTAGAGCTCGTTGCCTCACTCCGCGAAATTTACGGGAATTAAGTAACTTGTGTTTGCATATGTGGCACCAGTTTCTTCCAGCGACCTGCCGAGGCCCCAGTGCTTCCATGCCACGAAGCGTCGCCGCTGCTATCCGTGCCGAAGGTGGACACACCGGCTGTTAGGTGGGTGCTCATAATGTAGTGACTGATCAGCGTATGTACGTCTGAGAGCAGCTTGACTCATGGCGTGCACATTATCCAGACTATAATCATACAGTATTTGAGAATGAGAAACTTAGCGGTTTTCATCAAACTTTACAAACTATTTCTTTACTACCAACTCTATTCGCAACACATTTTGCTGACAGTATCCAAATACAGCTAAGAAAAAGACTGTAAAATTATATCATTGTACGTTACATATTTGAGGAGATATGACGACATAAATACTGAGATGCGTGAAAACTAGCTACCGTTAAAACAGAGCACAAATAATCATGACCACAGTCATCCAGGGTTTGCTTATGAGAGCTCGCAGTGATTTCGCAAAAAACTTTCAAAATCGTTTCAAACATCTTTTAACCTATTAAAAAACTAAAAACCCTCCTCGATTGCGAGAAAAGCACCTAGCGTTAAGTGTTAACCCAGGTTTCGGCGTAGATAACTACACCTTCTTCAGAACAACAATAAAACCCACAAGTGCCTAAGAAGATCTTTCTCAACGATTAAACGAACACCATAGTTATACATTTATAAACGAAAAAGAGAAGGAAAACACAAACAGTACATATGTACAAAGTCAAAACCACTACTTAACTTAATGGTGTACGCTCCACCTCACACCGGCCTATGTTCGATGGGCCGTGACCCGCCATAAACTACGATGTTGAAGGTTCTTATCTTCTAACCTCTTTGTTTTAGTTTTGGTTTTGACTGTTTCACTAGGCAACGGGTGAACAATCCGAAACCAATAAAACCAACATAACTGGTATTTTGCGTCTTCAATGATACATGTTGTACGTGCTTAGTAACAAATATTTAACACATTAACTAGTCTGTACAGAAGTCAGACGACAGAAGTTGCTTTATACCTGAGAGCTTTATTGTATAAAGAATCGAGTTCGGAATGCGGGCTGGGTGTATTACTGTCACTTGCCGATCAACGCAGACTCATTTCACTCAAGGGAGAAATGGGATAATTGAAACTACTTCTCTTCTTATGAGCATCGATTTTACCAAGCAGCAAGATAAAAAGTTTCTAATCTCTGGGCATTCATAAGAAAAAGATGGGAATGATGATCTAAGTTTAACGTGCGTCAACAAGAGGCCAATAGCGATGGAACACGTGCTTGGATGTGCATAGTAAAGACACTGGCTCATGTCCTTTACGAGCGAACTAACTCAACATCCGCCTTAAGCGATTTTGAGAAACCACGGAAATCTGGATGTCTCATCAGGAATTCGAACCCTATTCTTCCCAGATGTTAGTCCATGTCAGAGCGTTACCCACTGCACCGCCGCATCCAGTAAGAAATCTTTTCCTTAGTTTGTCAGTTTTGGAATATTACAGTGCACAGCTGAGAAAAGTGTGCGTCCCAGATTGCTATGATAAAAGCGCTCTGATAGCTTACCAAAAATTAATTATCTACTAATGCCTGATTACATGCGTACAGTCAATAAAAAAAGCTTTTCTCTACTCCAGAATACATAATCAAATATGAATAAGATACGCATACATAAAATAGTAATGAAATTTCTGACACACAACTGGATGATGATTTTATGCTATCGTTCGGTGCGCTTATTCAAAGCATCACTCGTCATGGTCTATTTACGTTGTTTGTCGGAAAGTCAGAGATCTTCATATTGTGTTCTTACACAAATGGAACGCTGTCAGAAAGATGTTTAGTACTCCCTGTATTCCCTACTTATATCCGTCTACACACTAATGACCCAAATGATTATGACCACCTGGTTAATTGCTTGTTTGTCTGTCTTTGGAACGAAATACATCACTGACTCTGTGTATCAGGGATCGTACAGTTTTTTGGTAGGTTTGTGGTGGTGTGTGGCAACAGATGCTTCCGCAAAGGTCATGTAATACGCGTAAATAACGGGCCGCTGATTTTCGTACGTGGTGATGGCACCCGATAGCAACCCAAATGGGTTCCAAAGGATTTACATCAGGCGAATTTGATCGTCGAGATATCAACACTGTAGGGCGGTTCTGGTTCCGTGTCACGGACACTTACACTGATGAAAGGTGACGTCATCGTCGGTGAATACATCAAGCATGAAGGGATGCAGCTGGTTCGCAGTTGTCAGCGAGTCTCGACTACTACCGCAGGTCCCACGCGCACGCAGAAGAATGTCTCTCATAGCCTAATACTGCCTCCATCAGCTTGCGTCCGTGGCACGCTGCGCGTTCATCTCGATGACGGCGTTTGTGGAAACGACCATCGAACCTGTATAGCAAAAATGTGATGCACCCGAAGAGTCGACATCTTTCCACTGATCGACGGTCGAATACCGATGGTCTCGTGTCCAATGCAGTCGTAACAGACGATGTTGTTGGGTCAACATGTACACTCGCAGAGGAGGTCTGCTGCGGAGCTCCATGTTCAACAACGTACAATGAACGGTGCGGTCCGAAACACTTGTTCGTGCGCCAGCACGGTGATGTTTCGGCGGTGATGCCGCAGATCACCAACACCTACACAGCAGACAAGCTTGTGAACCTCACGTTCTGTGAGGAAGGGAGGACGGGGAAGGAAGTCGGCCGTGCCCTTTGAAAGGATCCATCCCGGCATTTGCCTGGAGCGATTTAGGGAAAGGCCGGCCGCGGTGGTCTTGCGGTTCTAGGCGCTCAGTCCCGAACCGCGCGACTGCTACGGTCGCAGGTTCGAATCCTGCCTCGGGCATGGATGTGTGTGATGTCCTTAGGTTAGTTAGGTTTAAGTCGTTCTAAGTTCTAGGGGACTGATGACCACAGATGTTAAGTCCCATAGTGCTCAAAGCCATTTGAACCATTTGATTTAGGGAAATCACGGAGAACCTAAATCAGGATGGCCGGACGCGGGATTGAACCGTCGTCCTCCCGAATGCGAGTCCAGTGTCTAACCACTGCGCCACCTCGCTCGGTAAATGTTTTGGCCTATGAGTGTAGTGTAAAAGAAGTAATAGACTTTTTAAATAGCTTTTCATCTTGGATTCCTGATATTTGGGAGTACAGCTTTTCGTGTTGCAAACCATATTTCTTCTAGCCCCTCCCAAGGGAGTTTGCTGGGCACCTGTGTCTTGCGCACTGGATACACTAATCCATAACGATATCTGCAACTCATCTTGGAAGATTTCCTACCTCTTCCATTTACCCAACTTGGTAATGGTTACATTCCGACTACAGGTCACACTTTTCACATATCGTCGGTGTACTCTACGCGCTACATCAATAGAGGAGAGGAAGAATCTTGACTCATCATACCGTACTACACGTATCTAGTCATCAACACCACAGTTACTGTATGGTTTGGTCCACTGAAGATGTGCAGCTTTACGTGATGCTGAGACCAATGGCCTTTTGCAAGGTACCCGATTCCCACATTGAATTGGTTGGCAGAAGAAAGTGCTAACCTACACAAGCGTATTTTGAGTTACTGCATGCTCTGTTAAACTCAAAGATAAGAATATAAAAACAATAATAAAAATCAGTTTATGTAGAAGACAGTTCTTTCTAGCCATATGTGTGGAATTATTTTCCATCAGCTTGTGATACATCAGAATACACAACAAATAATGTGATCAGACTAATCCCAACTAAATTGAGTGGTAGCACCTTCTTCCGCCGACCCCTTCGTTAATCTACATTGCGAGTAGTTTCATTCTGTATCTTCATCATTTGCACTTTCCTTTGCAGAGTTCGTTCGGAAACTAATTGATGCGGATTCACATTCACACACACACACACAGCAATATTCCTTCTACGCGCTTAAAACTGTTTGTCACTGCCAAGATGTGACACATCTCTCCGGTCCCTGTCAGTTAGAATCTTTTCACTACCACTGCTCTTAGACGATGTTACATGCCTGCGAGTGTTACACCATTCCATGTAGACACGTTGGATAGCACCCGCTGATAAACCAAAAAATAGGCAAAATTATTCATTGTATGGTCATGGGTACATCCAACTACTGGAGCTCCTTTCTTCGGTTCAGTGACGTCTCTATGTGGGCCCATCTTACTCCATTGATTGCATACATCCGATTGGCGCTAGCAAGCACGCAAGCGCGCGCGCACACACGCACACACACACACACACACACACACACACACACACACACACACACACACACACCATTTCAATACGACTTCAGCAGTTCTCACACGGGACATGAAACTGTTCGTGGACAAAGAGCTGATCGAGATCTGTGACGTCACAACATGGAGATTCGCCTTCCACAGCATTCGGAAGCGTGAAAGACTGAATAAGAGAAGTCAGATTTTTGCTGAGTGGATAGCGATGTGGCCAATGAGATGCCAGATAGCGTTATACGTCACAAGCAGAAATCGAAAACGTCGTACTGGATTACATCGTCACAACTTGAATCCCACATCTGAAAGGTTGTATAACGTACGTCCTGTGAATATAAAGTGTGTCCCACAAGAAATCGTCAATATTCAGGGATACGCAGGAACAATCATTCGAAACAAGTAACTCTACGAAACATAGGCTCCAAAATGCGTACCTAAAGAGCTATGACCAATAGCTTAACTTTGATACTCTGAAACAAACCTCTTCTACGGCAAGCTATTTGCTTTCCATTTTTTGATATTTAGTGGGATGGACCAAAACAAGAAACACATGCCTAGTTAACATGGACTCTAAAGTGAATACCTTCAGACCTATGAGCACTTGTTTATCTTCGCTACTGTGAAACACTTCTCTTCTACTGAAAAAAGAGCTCATAGCTCTTACGGATTGCGTTTCAGAGACCATTTTTTCTACACTTCTTTGCTTCGAATCATCGGTCCTGCTGTTTCAAAACACCACTGCATTGTGTATTTTCGGTACAATTTGCTGCCGTATAATGATGGAAAACGTGATAGTAATCGTTAAGGTATTTTCTTATTCGTTGTTTACCGAATTATACAACATAAGTGTTAAGAAAGTCATCTGAAGTCTGCAGCGCGTTGAAGATTTATCAAAAACCTGTCGTTCTTCGTACGATTCGTCACAGTTAAATGACAGATAATGACTCAGCGGCTAACGCATTCTGGATATCGTAACGTCAAAGATATTGACTTAAAACAGTTACAAAGAAAAAACAAACAAGTGCAAATAGGACTAGCGCTATGAGGTTTCCGTAAAAACTTAATTGTATATATAGTCCATCTATGATGGAGTGAGTGAATGATGATCTGTCTTCAGTAGTGACATGGGCGAAAAACCTGGGACTTAAACTAAATGCAAAAAAGACGCAAGTAATCTTAATAGCCCATCAGAAACTAATAAGTTCAGATTTCCGCGAACGGCTACCTCCTATTCTGCTCGATGGTACTCCAATACCATATCAGAAAACTGTGAATAACTTGGGTGTAACTTTGGATGAGCATCTCAACTGGGCGGAGAATACAGTCGCAGTCTGCCGAAAGACGTCTGCTTGTCTCTATGCTCTCAAAAAGTTTCGGAACATATTTCCACAGGATTTGAAACGCCAGCTCGTGCAAGCACTCGTTCTACCGAACCTCCACTATTGTGATGTGATTCAGCAAGGCACGAGTAGTGAAAACAAAAGACGGCTAGAGCTAACCATGAATGCCTGTGTGCGTTACACCTGCAACATTCGCCGATATGATCATGTTAGTGCTTCATACTCCGAGCTAGGGTGGCTGCGGCCGGACAAATTGCGTGACTACCACACTCTATGTCTACTTCACAGACTCCTCGTCGCGCAAGCACCCCAATACCTTGCTTCAGAGATTAAAAACCTGTCATGCCTTCATAATCGAAACACGAGGTCACTCTTATTTGGTATCCTAACTGTGCCCACTCACAAAACAAAAACTTTTGCAAACTCCTTCTCAGTTGCCGCTGTCCGCCTCTGGAACAAACTGCCCCTTACCTTGCGCAAAATTCAATCTCCTGCTGCTTTTAAGAAGAAGTTGAAGCATTTCCTACTATCATCTTCATAAAGTTCTCCACAAAATTAATGTACCAGGCCAATCCTCTGATCTGTCAAATTGCAAAGCTAGCGTCTCCTATCCTGCTCCTGAGATGCCTTCCTCTTCATCTATCTCTATTAGCCACGCAATCTTCTTTTCCTTTATATTTCCCTAATTATGCTTCATCATGTCTCTCTATTCTTCTCCTCCCTTCACCATGAGTCTCCCTCATACTCCCTGCTGCCAGCACTCCTATCTAAAATTTGTCTGTTCAATAATGTCTAATTATAACAGTACTTATGATTTACGAATTTAAACTCTATATGTATGTATTTCTAATTGTTTATTTCACTTTTTGTACTAGATGTAGTTTAACATGCCTACTAAAACGTATGAATGTAAAATAAGTAGAATGCCTGGTTAGATGTAAGAGAGGGCCTGATGGCCCTAATCTTGCCAGGTTAAATAAATAAATAAATAAATAAATAAAGTTCGCGAATATCAAAAAATGTGACATAACTGACAATATACCGACTTAAATGCTTACATTTTTTACAGCACCAAGGGATTTCTAGACTTGCGCTATCGGGTGGGGGATTGTAGGACTCCCCTAGATAGGTCAGAGGTGCACTACACAAAGGAAGCGGCTACTCGGGTAGCAGAGTACTTGTGGCGTGCACATGGGGGTTTTTTAGGCTAGGCAGTAGTGCGAGATGTCCTGATGAACACTCACCAGTCGACGTGCAGGCAGGGGAATCAGGACGCGCTCAGTGTAAAGACACTTCAGCTGTCCAGATATTAGCAGTAAATTTTCAGAGTGTTCGGAATAAAGTTCCTGAATTTACTGCCTTCCAGGAACCGTGTGGCGCGCAAATTATTCTCGGGACTGAGACCTGGCTGAACCCTGAGATAGGAAGTTCTGAAATATTTAGTGAGGGTTGGAACGTGTATCGGAAAGACAGATTAGACACCGTAGGAGGTGGTGTCTTCATTGCAGTTGACAAAAATATTGTGTCTAATGAGGTCAAAGTAGAGTGTGATTGTGAAGTTATCTGGACACGTTTAACAGGGCTAGGGGAAATAAAGTTAATTGTGGGGTGTTATTACCGGCCACCAGGTTCCACCGTGACAGTTCTAGAATAATTCAAAGGGAGTCTACGTTCTGTATCGCAGAAGTACACGGATCATGCTATATTAGTCGGAGGCGACTTCAACCTACCTAGTATAGACTGGGATGTCTATGGATTCATTACAGGTGGTACAGATAAGCCGTCGTGTGAATTACTTTTGAACACATTATCCGAAAACTGTCTCGAGCAGCTAAATCGACAGCCAACTCTTAATGGAAATATTTTACATCTACATCTACATACATACTCCGCAATCCACCATACGGTGTGTGGCGGAGGGTACATCATACCACAACTAGCATCTTCTCTCCCTGTTCCAATCCCAAATAGAACGATGGAAAAATGACTGCCTATATGCCTCTGTACGAGCCCTAATCTCTCTTATCGTATCTTTGTGGTCTTTCCGCGAAATGTAAGTTGGCGGCAGTAAAATTGTACTGCAGCCAGCCACAAATGCTGGTTCTCTAAATTTCCTCAGTAGCTGTTCACGAGAAGAACGCATCCTTTCCTCTAGAGACTCCCACCCGAGTTCCTGAAGCATTTCCGTAACACTCGCGTGATGATCAAACCTACCAGTAACAAATCTAGCAGCCCGCCTCTGAATTGCTTCTACGTCATCCCTCAAACCGACCTGATAGGGATCCCAAACGCTCGAGCAGTACTCAAGAATAGGTCGTATTAGTGTTTTATAAGCGGTCTCTTTGCAGGTGAACCACATCTTCCCAAAATTCTACCAATCAACCGAAGACGACTATCCGCCTTCCCCACAACTGCCTGTCCCACTTCATATCGCTCTGCAAGGTTACGCCCAAATATTTAATCGACGTGACTGTGTCAAGCGCTACACTACTAATGGAGTATTCACACATTACGGGATTCTTTTTCCTATTCATCTGCATTAATTTACATTTATCTATATTTATAGTTAGCTGCCATTCTTTACACCAATCACAAATCCTGTCCAAGACATCTTGTATCCTCCTACAGTCACTCAACGACGACACCTTCCCGTACACCACAGCATCATCAGCAAACAGCCACACATTGCTATCCACCCTATCCAAAAGATCATTTATGTAGATAGAAAACAACAGCGGACGTACCACACTTCCCTGGGGCACTCCAGATGATACCCTCACCTCCGATGAACACTCACCGTCGAGGACAACGTACTGGGTTAAGAAGTCTTCGAGCCACTGACATATTTGGGAACCAATCCCATATGCTCGTACCTTAGTTAGGAGTCTGCAGTGGAGCACCGAGTCAAACGCTTTCCGGTAGTCAAGGAATATGGCATCCGTCTGATACCGTTCATCCACGCTTCGCAAGATATCATGTGAAAAAAGGGCGAGTTGCGTTTCGCAGGAGCGATGCTTTCTAAAGCCGTGCTGATGCATGGACAGCAACTTCGCTGTCTCAAGGAAATTCATTACATTCGAACTGAGAGTATGTTCGAGAATCCTGGAACAAATCGATGTTAAGGATATCGGTCTGTAATTTTGAGGATCCGTCCTTCTACCCATCTCATATACAGGCGTCACCTGCGCTTTTTTCCAGTCGCTCGGGACTTGACGTTGGGCAAGAGATTCACGATAAATACAAGCTAAGTAAGGAGCCAATGCAGTAGAGTACTCTCTGTAAAACCGAATTGGAATCCCATCAGGACCTGGCGATTTATTTATTTTCAAACCATTCAGCTGCTCCACAACCCCAGGGATGTCTATCACTATGTCCTTCATAAGGGAATCTGTACGAGACTCAAACGGCGGTATGTTTGTACGATCCTCCCGAGTGAAAGATTTCTCAAATGCTAAATTTAAAATTTCAGCTCTCCGTTTGCTGTCTTCCGTTGCCAGGCCAGACTGATCAGTGAGTGACTGAATGGAAGCCTTCGACCCGCTTACCGATTTTAGGGAAGACCAGAATTTTCTTGGGTTTTCAGCAAGATCTTTTGCTAAGGTATGACGGTGGTAGTGGTTGAATGCTTCGCGCATCGCTATTTTTACAGCTTCGCAAATCTCTACTAACTTTTGCCTGTCCTTATTCTCCCGATCTTTCTTGTACCGCGAGTACAACTTCCTTTGCTTCCTGAGCATTCTCCGAACTGCGCTGTTAATCCACGGTGGGTCTTTTCCGTCCGTAACCCACTTTTTCGGCACATACTTGTCCAATGCGTGATTTACAATGTGTTTAAAATTTGCCCATAATTCTTCCACGTCCATCGTATCGGAAGTAAATGAAGTTGATTCATTTACTAAGTGGGATGCTAACAACTGGTTATCTGCTCTTTCTAGCAAGAATACTCTCCTATCCTTCTTGACCGACTTTGTTAACTTTCGTAACCCTAGTCGTAATGACAACATCATGATCACTAATCCCTGCCTCAACAGAACCGCTCGGCCACCGGGGCCGGCTCTACTCTATCAATCAACGTAAGCCGAATAACTACTTTCATATGGGCCAGACGTGGACCAATGCATTATTGAGTTGATACATTTTTTTAACATTTTCTCTTAAATAGGTCATCCAACTTTTCTAAAATTGTAATCATTTGTTTTTCTGTACATGTTTTTACAGCTACCAGTTGAATAATTTCTTCACGGTGCGTCGATCTTTTTTATCTTGTGGGGCAGTTCCGCCTCAGAGCCTATAAGTATAAGGCGCGCCTGGAAAAGAAACACTAAACAACACAATATTACAATGAAGACATGGAAATAAAGAAGCAGTATCCAAAAGTATTCTGAAAGTACGATTCGCCGTCTTATCGCCGTCCCATGGTGTGGTTTCGACTGCAGCCAGAACCACGGGACTGCAGGAGCGGAGAGGGCAGCGCCCGCTCCGCAGGCAGCAGCCCGGTTGCCATGGCAACGGCCGCCGGCCACGGCGCCACCGACCACCGCCCAGAGGGTCGCCGCGGGCCGCGGGCCCGCTCCCAAGTCCTCGGTGCGCCCGAGCCCGACAATCCTCACAGTGCCACTGGCGTCTTTAGCAAGTCAGTCGCTACTAGGTATCTCTCTCTTACGCATCTGCACTGATGAGCCTAAATATTAAGATCACTGACCACTGCAACGTCGGATGCCGCCTGATGGCGTTGCGGGCAAGTGATGCCGTAACGAAAGTGCACTACTGGCCATTAAAATTGCCACACCAAGAAGAAATGCAGATGATAAACGGGCATTCAATGGACAAATATATTATACTAGAACAGACATGTGATTCCTTTTTCACGCAGCTTGAGTGCACAGATCCTGAGAAATCAGTGCCCAGAACAACCACCTCTGGCCGTAATAATGACCTTGATACGCCTGGGCATTGAGTCAAACAGAGATTGGATGGCGTGTACAGGTACAGCTGTCCATGCAGCTTCAACACGATACCACAGTTCATCAAGAGTACTGACTGGCGTATTGTGAAGAGACAGTTGCTCGGCCACCATTGACCAGACGTTTTCAATTGGTGAGAGATCTGGGGGATGTGCTGGCCAGGGCAGCAGTCGAACATTTTATGTATCCACAAAGGCCCGTACAAGACCTGCAACATGCGGTCGTGCATTATCCTGCTGAAATGTAGGGTTTCGTAGGGATCGAATGAAAGGTAGAGCCACGGGTCGTAACACATCTGAAATGTAACGTCCACTGTTCAAAGTGCCGTCAATGCGAACAATACATGACCGAGACGTGTAACCAATATGGCGATGACGAATATACGCTTCCAATGTACGTTCACCGCGATGTCGCCAAACACGGATTCGAGCATCACGATTATGTAAACGGAAACTGAATTCATACGAAAAAATGACGTTTGCCATTCATGCACCCAGGTTCGTCGTTGAGTACACCATCGCAGGCGCTTCTGTCTCTGATGCAAAGTCAAGGGTAACCGCAGCCATGGTCTCCAAGCTGATAGCCCATGCAAACGTCGTCGAACTGTGCGGGCAGATGGTTGTTGTCTTGCAAACGTACCCATCTGTTGACTCAGGGATCGAGACGTGGCTGCACGATATGTACAGCCATGCGGATAAGATGCCTGTCATCTCGACTGCTAGTGATACGAGGCCGTTGGGCTCCTGCACGGCGTTCCGTATTACCCTCCTGAACCCACCGATTCCATATTCTGCTATCAGTCATTGGATCTCGACCAACGCGAGCAGCAATGTCGCGATACGATAAACCGCAATCGCGATAGGGTACAATCCGTCGTTCATCAAAGTCGGAAACGTGATGGTACGCATTTCTCCTCCTTACACGAGGCATCACAACAACGTTTCACCAGGCAACGCCGGTCAACTGCTTTTTGTGTCGGTTGGAAACTTTCCTCATATCAGCACGTTGTAGGTCTCTTCACCGGCGTCAACCTTGTGTGAATGCTCTGAAAAGCTAATCATTTGCATATCACAGAATCTTCTTCCTGTCGGTTAAATTTCGCGTCTGTAGCTCGTCATCTTCGTGGTGTAGCAATTTTAATGGCCAGTAATGTATGTAAACAGAGTAGACACGGACGGGTGATCACTCTTGCGAAGATGTGAGCTGTAAATTGGGAAATCCATTGAGATAAGCGAATTTGACACAGGGGAGATTATTATCACGGAGAGTCTGTGAACGGGCATCTCTAAACCGGTGAAGCTGGTCGAATGTTCAGTTGCTACTGTCGTCAGCGTCTACGGAAAGAGTTGGGACAGTAGAACTACCACTACGCACTAACTGTTTGGGCGTCCACGACTCATCTCAGAACGTGGGGTTCAGAGACTTCTCTGCTCTGTAAAGTAGGATAGATGTGCGATCTGTGGCATCTCTGTCGAAAGAGCACAATGCTGGTGAACGCACAAATGTATTGGAGCACACCGTTGGACATGGAACTTCGCAGTAAACCAGCACTGCGCGTTTACATGATGACCTAATGGGATCGTCAATTACGACTGCAGGGGTAGAGGGCCATCGGGATTCGACCGTCTATCAACGGAAATGTATCGGCGCTTCGGGCGAACCACTCCGTTGATGGTCATCTCACCAAACGCCGTCATAGAGGTGAAAGGGGCCTCGAAACATGCAGCGCGACAAGGACGCAGGCTGCAGTATTATGCTATGGGAGACATTCTCCTGCCCTTGCATGGGACCTACGGTAGTAATAGAAGACACGCTGACAGCTGCGAACCATCTGCATCCCTTCGTGCTTGATGTCTTCCCCTACGACGATGTCATTTTTGAGCAGTATATTTATTGTGTCTCACTGTTTAGAGTCACAAAACGCGTTGGTGTTTCCAGCTCGTTACTAAATGCAAGTAAGTAAAAGGCCGAGCCGATAGGAGCTGAAGGAGTCCAGGTTGCAATAATATGCGGTACGGCACACTGTTAGAGAGAAGGGTTATTATCCAAGAAACACATAGTATAATGAAATTACTTACCTTCAGTAGTTTGTGGGACTGCAGCTGCGGCTATGAACTGACAATCTCGTAACATGGAATACCATGAACTAATACAACATATTCTCAGGGACTAAGCCTGATGGATCCTCGTCAGCGAATCAATGCAAACATTACAGATCTGGCTGAGGGCCGATTATGAAAGTGCGCCTGCCTAGGTTGAAATCTAGCTAAGAAGTGGACGGGGCACACTCCAGTCCCGTCGAGCTGCACAGCCCGCTAGAGTGCGCTGGGCTCGGCAAACGGCGGGCTGCCAACCTTGTGTTGGCGCGGCGTGTACTAGTATCTGTGGCAATGATGCTACAATATTTATCCCTGTTTCGGAGCCAGAACCGTACTACAGTGCTTGGAGGAGGATTATAGTCCACTCACGTGGATGCCTCGGCGACCACATCCGCCTGGTGTAAATCCTACGGAACCGATCTGGGTCGCTACCGGGCGCCAGTGGCCCCTTATTTAAGGGAATTACACGACCTCCTGCGTAGACGTCTCACGCCACGTACCTGCATTAATCTACCAACAAACTTCCGGATCCTTGATACGCAGAAGCAGTGATGTATTTCGTTGAAAAGACGGACAGACAAGCTATTAAGCAGATGGTTACACCGTTTTGGCTCATCAGTCTATCTCTCACCAGATCCTCATAGTATGCTGCGTGAAGGTGTGCAACCCGCCTTTAAATGGACGAAATACAGGTTGGGCAAACTGGCCCATAAAATATATGTAAGCCTGACACAGAATTGACCCTTGTCAGTGAACAGGAGAATTGTCCAATTACAGGCAATGCTGGAAACCGTGATTTCGATGTACGAATCAGTTACTGTCAGATGTCTCTGCATGGGCATCTTCCACATGCTCTGTCCCGAGTACTTCTTTGCTGTCGTTATGTTTGAGTTAGTAAGAGGTGCAGATGTGTTTAGTAACCAGCTGAATACAACACGAATCTATGGTCTAGATGAAACAGTGTTTATTAATTATCGAGTCTTATGCGAAGCGCAATTCGTGAAAAGCGTGTGCAGAGCTGTTTATGGTAGTGTAGAAAAATGGAAGTATAGTGGCAAAACTTCCACAAGATGAGGTTTGATTTAGCCTGTCAGCGCTATAAGGATTATCTTTCCCTATTCCTACTGGTCTCAATTTATTTTTCTTTCTCTTCGCTTTTTTATAATTTTCAGTTTGTTAGTGTCACTGATAAAATGCGTTCTGCAACTTAGAAGACTTTCTTCGTTAGACTAGGATAATTTGAAGGCTGCTTTTGGCGCGACGGGAATGCTCTTATATACACTGCTCAAAAGAAGTAGGGGAACATGACTTTGAGGGTCTGGCATACTCTAATGAGGAATAACTGTGGACTGGTTATGGTACCAAATTATATCTTTATCTATCATAAATTAAATACACAACAGAACATCATTATAGTTTCGATCGTTTACAGAGAAAGAACTGAAATATCCGACTGGTGTCGGAAACAAAGTGGAAACAGTCACTCATCGCGTCATACTTAGTGCTTCCGTAACGTATATGCTCTCCGTGAGCTGGCTGACACTCACTTGTCACGCTCTGCGTAAGTGTGTGGAGGCCACCCTGCGGTATCCGTCCCTTTCGCTAATGGGAGGTCTTGGGTGCCCTTTGAGAGTCTATGGTGGAACTCGACGACCACGAACACGTCTGTCAAGCATGTCCCACATATGCACGATGGGGTTTAGGTCTAGACTCACTTCCAGCTGTTTCATTACTTCAATGTCCATTCTTCGCAAGACATTCCCGCTGGCACCCGCCACACGGGCGCTGGCGTTGTAAGGAATTCAGGGCCATCACCGTATGCAGCAGCCAACACTCAGTCCAAAAGGATCTGTCCGATGTACTGCCTGGCGGTAAGACGACCATAGAGAACAACAAGATCTGTATGGCTGTCAACGCTGAAGCTTCCGAGCGAGGTGGCGCAGTGGTTAGCACGCTGGACTCGCATTCGAGAGGACAACGGTTCAAACCCGCGTCCGGCCATACAGACTTAGGTTCTCCGTTATTTCCATTAATCGCTCCAGGCGAATGCCGGAATGTTTCCTTTGAGAGAGTACAGCCGAGTTTCTTCCCTGTCGCTGACACAATCCGATCTTGTGCTCCGACTCTGATGACCTCGATATCGAAAGGGCGTTAAACGCGATCTTCCTTATTTCTATTACTGCAGCTCCCCACAACATCACAGAACCTCGGAAATCTCTCGATTTCACGGACAACATTTGGCAAATGCCGCTCGCCACGGGTCTCCGCACACGAACTCGATCATCACCTTGCATCAGAAGATATCTGGACTCGTCTGTGACACTAGCGACGAAGTTGCCAGTTGACATGGGGACGGCAGAACCAAAGGCGAGCTGCAAGTTGTTGTGGCGAGCAGGATGCTCGAACACGACGACTGGGTCTACGGTCCTTTCTCGTAACCTGTTCTTCCCAGTCTTATCGGACATAGTAGCTCCAATGGCCCTTCTGAGATTGTCTTGCAGAACTCTCGCGGTATCCGTACGACGCAGCAACGCACAGATGGCCGGATATCCATCTTGACGTGAGCTCGTAGACCGTCGGCGAGTTTGTCCAACTCGGCGTGTGTACCGACCCCCCGCTCTCCTGCAGCGTGTCCGTAACACACGGAGAGACAGTGACATCTGCTGCAACAAGACAGAAAGTGCATCCTTTTCTTATCAAACAAACAGCCCTTTCAACTTGCACTCCATTAAGGTGTCACGTTGAATACAACGTTCACAAATGACAATCGCCATCTGTGGATCTCACTAGAAAACTAGGGGACACCGGTACTCACTTCCTTGTGAGAGGTCTCCTAACACAGTTGTGTGTAACACAGCCAATAGATGGCGATTTATTTTAATTAGTGCCTATATTGAAAGCGAAGATCTCAAGTCACGAAATAAGAGCGCAGGTACGGCAGGTATCAAAACAGATTTAACATACATTACGTTGATACACGTGTCCCCCTAATTCTTATGAACAGTTTATTTAGTGCCTTTAACCAGGTGCTACGCCACTTCTTTTTCTGAAAAGCTAATTTCTATAATCTCACCTAAGCATTTTAATTTTTCAGTATTATCAATGCTTCCATATTCTTTTACTAAAGATTTAGATGATGTTTTTGTATACCTATTGAATTTGATTTTCTCAAAGTGCCCAGAAAAATACTTCATTCTGCAGCGTATTTTGTACTGATCTGAAACTTTCTGGCAGAATGCGTGGTGTAATGACTGGCAGTTATCTCCCAATATTAGTAAGTGTAACCTACTACCTATAACTAAGCTAAAATACCTATTAATGTACGAGTACAAAATAAATGCCCAGTCTTTGGAAGCGGTAACATCCGTCAAGTATTTGGTTGTGACTATTAGAAATGATCTCAAATCAAACGATCAGATTACACTAGTAACAATTAATTCGGTTTATTGGTAGAATCCTGAAGCGATGCAGTCCTTCAGCAAAGGAAATTGCTTACAATACGTTGGTTCGTCCAGTCTTAGAGTATTGTTCGTCTGTATAGGACCCTTACCAGTTGGGTCTGATTCAAGATATTGGGAAGGTCCGAAGAAGAGCAGCAAGATTCGTGACTGGTACATTTAGCCATCGCGAGAGCGTTACAGATCTCATACAAAGTTGCAGATAGACGACGATCTAAACGGAAGGAGCTGGTCACTAAATTCCAAAATCCGATCTTCGCTGAGGATTTAGTGCAAATATTATTACCACCAACTTTCAAATCGCGTAGTGATCACCATTCAAAGATAAGGGACATTAAAGGTCGTGCTGAGGCGTTCAGACAGTAATTTTCCCTCGCGCGATCCGTGAGTGGTGTGGGAGGGGGGGGGGGGAGAGGTGGGGGGGAAATAAGACTTCGGCGCTAATAGTGTCCTCAGCCACACACCGCTTGGTGGCTAGCGGGGTGTAGATGTAGATTAAAACTGTGCGCCAGACCGATGCTTGGAACTGGGACCTTAGCCTACTGCGGGCGAACGCTTTACCGACTGAGCTACGCTATGTGATCAAAAGTATCCGGACACCTGGCTAAAAATGACTTACAACTTCGTGGTGCACTCCATCGGTAATGCTAGAATTTAATATAGTTTTGGCGCACCATTAGCCTTGATGATAGCTTCCACTCTCGCTGGCGTACTTTCAATCAGGTGCTGGAAGGTTTCTTGGCGAATTGCATCCCATTCTTCACGGGGTGCTGCACTGAGGAGAGGTATCGATGTCGGTCGGTGAGAGTTGGCACGAAGCCGGCGTTCCAAAACATCCTGAAGGTGTTCTGTAGGATTCAGGAATGTCCGCCACAGATCGTGAATTATGAACAGGTGCTCGATAGTGCTGAAACATGCAATCGTAATCCCCGAACTGCTTTTCAACAGCGGGAAGCAAGAAGGTGCTTAAAACATCAATGTAGGCCTGTGCTGTGATAGTGTCATGCAAAATAACAAGAGATGCAAGCGTCCTCCATGAAAAACACGACCATACCATAACGCCACCTTCTAAGAATTTTATTGTTCGGACTACACACGGTGGCAGATGACGTTCACCGGGCATTCGCCAAACCCACATCCTGCCATCGGATCGCCACATTGTGTACCGTGATTAGTCACTCCACACAACCTTTTTCCACTGTTCAATCGTTCAATATTTACTCTCCTTACACCAAGCGAAGCGTCGTTTGGCATTTACCGACGTGATGTGTGGCTTATGAGGAGCCGCTCGCCCATGAAATCCAAGGTTTCTCACCTCCCGCCTAACTGTTACAGTACTTGCTGTGGATCCTGATGCAGTATGGAATTCCTGTGTGATGGCCTGGCTAGATGTCTGACTTTTACACATTACAACCCTCTTCAATCGCCGCCGGTCTCTGTCAGTCGACAGACGAGGTCAGCCTGTACACTTTTATGCTGTACGTGTCCCTTGACCTTTCCACTTTACTATCACATCGGAAACAGTGGACCTAGAAATGTTTAGGAGTGTGGAAATCTCGTGTACAAACGTGTGACACAAGTGACACCCAATCACCTGACCACGTTCGAAGTCCGTGAGTTCCGCGGAGCGCCCCATTCTGCTCTCTCACTACGTCTGATGACTACTGAGGTGGCTGATATGGAGTACCTGGCAGTAGGTGGCAGCAAAATGCCCCTAATATGAAAAACGTATGTTTTTGGGGGTGTCCGGATACTTTTGATCACATAGTGTATGTAGACCCGACTCGCTACCAGGCATCTCAGCTTAACTTCTATCGATATCTCAGTCCTACCTAAAACAAAGTGTACAGGAGATCTCCTGTGAAATTAGAAGGTTAGCAGAGAGATCGTAGTACTACCAGTAGTATTTTGTTCCTGTTTACTGTATCTAATATTTGAAGTTTTCAGCACCTGGGAAGTTTACATACTGCTTCCAACATTCCTTAATGTACTGCCCATAGGGGGTTTATATTCCAGTGACCGACGTACAGAACAATATGGCAGTCTCTGTTCTTTCCCGTACCTGTCGAACTTTCCTCTGAAGCTGCAGCGTTGCACTATTCTTTATCACTAACCGCGCGGTGTCTGTCTTGCGGTTCCGTGGCCTGTTTCGACTTTCAAGCTACTGTAAGTACGAGATTTATTTTGGTTGTGGTTACTTCGTCTTCTACCTTAGTGCTAAACGTTTGTTTCCATATCGCTCTTTTATTCAGACTTGCGTCTAGTCCTGAAGACAACTCACTACCGGCAAACAGTCACAATACACATGGAATCGGTGTCCTTACATCACTAAAGTAACCTATAACGCTGTCCGCCTGACTTAACTTACGAGTACATTCCAGACCAAACAGTCTGAAGTTGAACATTTCGAGTAACATTTTCACTAGTTGTGGAGACCCAATCTAACTCCTCTGGGGGCCACTTTTCCAATGCTTTAAGATTGATATCGTTACAATTTTGAGAAGAATTTCATGTATCTTCGTAAATTCTCGTCGGTGATCGGTTCCTCAATATTCACATAACTTGCGGAAATACAACCAGGCAGCGTCGTCGACAACTGCAGATGTTTCGACAGGTACACACCCCGTCATTTATAAGGCAAAACTGCAGCAAGTAAGCGCGTTTCACACTAGTACCATCACACACCTAAAGGCGAGTGACGTCCAAAGTTAACAACAGTTGAAGCGAGGTGAGGTAGCATTAATTCTGTCCTTCTGTTCCTTGGCGAGGGATAGAGCAGGTTTCCACGCAAAATTTTAACAAAACCCTAAACCAAAATTTATAATGTTAGTTCCTAATTTAGTTTCAACCGTTTCCTTTATAACACTATCCT
Source organism: Schistocerca cancellata (assembly GCF_023864275.1). NCBI lineage: Eukaryota > Metazoa > Arthropoda > Insecta > Orthoptera > Acrididae > Schistocerca > Schistocerca cancellata. Next base: position 19,706,473 of record NC_064631.1, on the reverse strand, counting down.
AATAGCTGGAAGTGTGTGCCAGAATCTCCGTGCTGTTATATTCCACAGGATGACCGGTGCCAAGACAGTGATCTGGAAAAGCAGTTTTTCTCGGCTGTTGTAAACGTGCGCTAAGCCCATGTTGAGTACACCACTTCTCCACGCTCTTGATAGTCTATCCAATACATAACATGCTGTAATTACAAGGAATACTGTAGACACCAGCCTTACGGAAACCAAGCTCATCCTTTACGGAGCCGAAAAGGATTCTAATCTTACAAGAACCCCCTTGAGTGCGATGTCGCAAAAGGCCAATAGTGTTTACGATATACGACGCCCCGCATATAGTCCGCCGTGCAACCGTAATATTGGCTGGTAATGGCATCAGAGATCGGTTGGAGGTATCCAATGGTGAGCACAGCTTGAGGCTACGGAGCGTAGTTGAACTGCTTAGTCGACGAGTAACTCAGAGCTACAGTGTTAGCGGTGTTGATACAAAGCAGAGCAATGGCAAATATAAAAAGATAAAAAAGTAAATTTTGCATTTTTTGTACAGTAACAGTTGCCAAAGTTGACATTTCGTCAGAAAGGAGCCCAAGGAGTTTCGCAAAGTGAGAAAGAAGTGGTAGGTGAAATATTAATGTTTCTGCAAGATAAATCTGTGGAATATATGGTGTCGTATAAGCTCGAGTGTGCAGGCAAAGTACATGCGGAATACGATGATGACGATATGTCAACAGGTGTTGTCCCATGTAGTTCATCATCCTTGTCTGACAGGAAGCCACAAATCCCGTCTCCAGCAAAACGTAGTAAAGGACAATCGTTGTCCAAGGAGCGGATGCTAAATATAATTACGTACATGGAAGATCATCCTCAGCATAGTAAAAAACAATTACCAACAAATGTCGAACAGTAGCAATATGATAGTGGAGTTCATGAGAAAAACTATTGGTATTCAAGGGAGGACATGGCGCACTTGTTACAAAAACTGGTGTTTGCGATTTCAAGGATGCTCGATACAATTTACAGGATGTGCATGAGACTTACCTACTGCGTTATGCACATCAAAATGCGTTCCACATAAATTATAGTGATTTTAAGGAAAGCCGTGGACGGTTGCATAACTTCAAACACTGCTACAGAGCTGGAAGACTTAAAATAACGAAATTTCAAACACAGCGTCAACTTGACGATACACAGCAAACTGTGGAATCGTTTGTAGATGAGATAAACTTATCCGAACGTTGAGTACGGAATTTGTTTTCACCATCGACCAATCGGGATTTGAAGAGGAGATGCGTATGAAAGGAATCCTGGAAATTACAGGTACTGAGAGAGTTGTATCAAAATGAACTAAGATCAATGCCTTAACGTATTTGTATAAATTATGCTGACGGTTAATCTGGATGGTAAATTGGCGGGAATGTTATTTACTGTGCTGCGAGAAGTTGGAGATGCTCTACCCCGTGCGATTCCTTCTCCTGGGCGTGATCTTGCAAAGGCAGTAGTCTATATTTACGTCGTAGCAAGTAAGAGAGATCAAAATAACTTGCTTTTGCTTGATTCTGGTCTGCGTATATAAAAATCGTACTCCTTTAGAGCAAACTGCTCCTCCTGAAACGTGTGTGACATCGCATTCGTACCACCTGGAACTAGTGGACAAATTCAGCTTCTGGATACTTCTTTATTCCGTGCCCATAAAACATGTTATCGCACTATCTGCAGCTACACCTTACAGGATAGCCAGTTTCACGATAACCTCCACGGCAGACTGTTTCGCATTCAGTTGCATGCCATCACATTCCATCAGTTCTGACCATCCCGTCACAACAACATTGGACGTTCTTCAAGAGTGGATACCTAGCTGAATGTCCTGCACAGTTTGTAGCTCCCAAGGAGTTCGCCTTCAATCTTGATGGTGCGAACCATATTTTCATTCGTCGTTCATGGCACAAGGTAATAGTTTCGTTTTTAACATTTCTTGAATGTCGACGATGTCCATTTTGTGCAGTATAATACATACATCCCACGGAAGGTTGATATCTGCATCTCTCTGACGCTCATTTCCTGTCGCCCTCCTGACGCAACTAACATTTTTCCTTTCACAATTGTTAACACAACACTTTGAAATGAGCCTTATTGAAGATTGAATGTGTGCCCTTGTACTCGAGGGTTTCCTTGTGAGGTTTCCCCTGCATATTGGATTTTTAAATACACTCCTGGAAATGGAAAAAAGAACACATTGACACCGGTGTGTCAGACCCACCATACTTGCTCCGGACACTGCGAGAGGGCTGTACAAGCAATGATCACACGCACGGCACAGCGGACACACCAGGAACCGCGGTGTTGGCCGTCGAATGGCGCTAGCTGCGCAGCATATGTGCACCGCCGCCGTCAGTGTCAGCCAGTTTGCCATGGCATACGGAGCTCCATCGCAGTCTTTAACACTGGTAGCATGCCGCGACAGCGTGGACGTGAACCGTATGTGCAGTTGACGGACTTTGAGCGAGGGCGTATAGTGGGCATGCGGGAGGCCGGGTGGACGTACCGCCGAATTGCTCAACACGTGGGGCGTGAGGTCTCCACAGTACATCGATGTTGTCGCCAGTGGTCGGCGGAAGGTGCACGTGCCCGTCGACCTGGGACCGGACCGCAGCGACGCACGGATGAACGCCAAGACCGTAGGATCCTACGCAGTGCCGTAGGGGACCGCACCGCCACTTCCCAGCAAATTAGGGACACTGTTGCTCCCGGGGTATCGGCGAGGACCATTCGCAACCGTCTCCATGAAGCTGGGCTACGGTCCCGCACACCGTTAGGCCGTCTTCCACTCACGCCCCAACATCGTGCAGCCCGCCTCCAGTGGTGTCGCGACAGGCGTGAATGGAGGGACGAATGGAGACGTGTCGTCTTCAGCGATGAGAGTCGCTCCTGCCTTGGTGCCAATGATGGTCGTATGCGTGTTTGGCGCCGTGCAGGTGAGCGCCACAATCAGGACTGCATACGACCGAGGCACACAGGGCCAACACCCGGCATCATGGTGTGGGGAGCGATCTCCTACACTGGCCGTACACCACTGGTGATCGTCGAGGGGACACTGAATAGTGCACGGTACATCCAAACCGTCATCGAACCCATCGTTCTACCATTCCTAGACCGGCAAGGGAACTTGCTGTTCCAACAGGACAATGCACGTCCGCATGTATCCCGTGCCACCCAACGTGCTCTAGAAGGTGTAAGTCAACTACCCTGGCCAGCAAGATCTCCGGATCTGTCCCCCATTGAGCATGTTTGGGACTGGATGAAGCGTCGTCTCACGCGGTCTGCACGTCCAGCACGAACGCTGGTCCAACTGAGGCGCCAGGTGGAAATGGCATGGCAAGCCGTTCCACAGGACTACATCCAGCATCTCTACGATCGTCTCCATGGGAGAATAGCAGCCTGCATTGCTGCGAAAGGTGGATATACACTGTACTAGTGCCGACATTGTGCATGCTCTGTTGCCTGTGTCTATGTGCCTGTGGTTCTGTCAGTGTGATCATGTGATGTATCTGACCCCAGGAATGTGTCAATAAAGTTTCCCCTTCCTGGGACAATGAATTCACGGTGTTCTTATTTCAATTTCCAGGAGTGTATTTATTTATTTTTATTTTTTAATGTGATTATATTCATGCCGATAGCTGGTCACAAGCTATGGACACTTCATATTTTACGGTCAGTGCTTGCTTCTCTCATGGTACATTCCCTTTTTTTTTTTTTTTTTGGCTTAGAGCATGCGGTACCCTTACACCCGATTTTTCAACTCTCCCCATCGCATACAAATTTCGAACGATGTTGGAATGATCACAGTTCATCACACTTGATAGTTCTAGAGTACACTGATGATAATCATTCTTGATTAATGTGTTTAATCGATCTTCATCAAACCCCGAAGCTCTTCCAGAAAGTGGAGCGTCGCTAAAACGAGAAAACCATTTTCTTGCCATGCTTTGTCCAATGGCATTGGCCCGATATACAGCGCAAATGTTTCTGGCTTCCTCCGTTGCTGTCACCCCTCTATTGAACGCAAACAGAAGAACATGTCGGAAATGTTCCAATGGCTCCGTCTGGCATTCAATTTTCTAGCTTCCACAGTTCCACTTACTATTTCCAAAGGACAAAATGACGATATATAAAATGAAATAACAAAAGTGAACTAAAAAAATGCAGACGATAAATAAACACATTGAAATTGGAGCACCAACATGCAAAACAAAGACCCTACTACACTACTGGCCATTAAAGCTGCTACACCAGTAAGAAATGCAGATGATAAACGGGTATTCATTGGACAAATATATTGTACTAGAACTGATATGTCATTACATTTACACGTAATTTGGGTGCATAGATCCTGAGAAATCAGTACAACCACCTCTAGCCGCCCGGAGAGGCCGTGCGGTGCTAAGCGCTACAGTCGGGAACCGAGCGACCGCTACGGTCGCAGGTTCGAATCCTGCCTCGGGCATGGATGTGAGTGATGCCCTTAGGTTAGTTAGGTTTAATTAGTTCTAAGTTCTAGGCGACTGATGACCTCAGAAGTTAAGTCGCATAATGCTCAGATCCATTTGAACCAATTGAGTCAACCACCTCTGGCCGTAATGGCTCAAATGGCTCTGAGCACTATGGGACTCAACTGCTGAGGTCATTAGTCCCCTAGAACTGAGAACTAGTTAAACCTAACTAACCGAAGGACATCACAAATATCCATGCCCGAGGCAGGATTCGAACCTGCGACCGTAGCGGTCTTGTGGTTCCAGACTGCAGCGCCTTTAACCGCACGGCCACTTCGGCCAGCTCTGGCCGTAATAACGGCCTTGATACGCCTGGGCATTGAGTGAAACAGAGATTGGATGGCGTGTACAGGTGCAGCTGCCCATGCAGCTTCAACACGATACAACAGTTCATCAAGAGTAGTGACTAGCGTATTGTGACGAGCCAGTTGCTCGACCACCGTTGACAAGACGTTTTCATTTGGTGAGAGATCTGGAGAATGTGCTGGCCAGGGTAGCAGTCGAACATTTTATGTATCCAGAAAGGCCCGAACAGGACCTGCAACATGCGGTCGTGCATTATCCTGCTGAAATGTATGGTTTCGCAGGGATCGAATGAAGGGTAGAGCCACGGGTCGTAACACACCTGAAATGTAACGTCCACTGTTCAAAGTGCCGTCAATGTGAACAAGAGGTGACCGAGACATGTAACCAATGGCTCCCCATACCATCACGCCGGCTGATACGCCAGTATGGGCATGACGAATACATGCTTCCAATGAGAGTTCGCCGCGATGTGGCCAAACACGGATGCGACCATCATGACGCTGTAAACAGAACTTGGATTCATCCGAAAAAATGACATTTTGCCAATCGTGCACCCATGCTCGTCGTTGAGTACACCATCGCAGGCGCTCCCGTCTGTGATGCAGCGTCAAGGGTAACCGCAGCCACGGTCTCCGAGGTGATAGTACATGCTGCTGCAAACGTCGTCGAACTGTTCGTGCAGATGGTTGGTGTCTTGCAAACGTCCCAATTTGTTGACTCATGGATCGAGACGTGGCTGTACGATAAGTTACAGCCATGCGGATAAGATGCCTGTCATCTCGACTGCTAGTGATACGAGGCCGTTGGGATCCTGCGTGGCGTTCCGTATTACCCTCCTGAACCCACCGATTCCATATTCTGCTAACAGTCATTGGATCTCGACCAACCCGAGCAGCAATGTCCCGATACGATAAACCGCAATCGCAATAGGCTACAATCCGACCTTTATCAAACGGAAACGTGATGGTACGCATTTCTCCTGCTTACACGAGGCGTCACAACAACGTTTCACCAGGCAACTCCAGTCAGCTGATGTTTTCGAATGAGAAATCGGTTGGAAACTTCCCTCATGTCAGCACGTTATAGGTGTCGCCACCGGCGCCAACCTTGTTTGAATGCTCTGAAAAGCTATCATTTTCAAATCACAGCATCTTCTTCCTGTCGGTTAAATTTCGCGTCTGTAGCACGTCATCTTCGTGATGTAGCAATTTTAATGGCCAATAGTGTAACTTATGCACCAAGCTAATACATTTCTTGCGAATGGTATCGTGTACCGTAAAGAGCTACAAAACTTACCACGTTGTCTGGCTTCCGTGAAGGATCTTCAACGGCGTCATTTTATTATTTATGATACAGAGCCGTTAGTTGCAGTTCTCAACGCGCTGTGCACCAACATCGCACTAGATACCCTGCGCTAGACATCCCTACCAGACATCAAACAGCCATTCGCAAAGCTAACCTCACAGTGTGAATCCAGATGCCAGCCAGAGCACTCAAAATGGATCGTAACCAGCGGAATGTGTCGGAAATTGATTTTTCCGCATCGCAGCTCCAGTAATCGTGAGTGCGTTTTATCTGTCCGCTCTTCGCCGTAGACGCCGCTGCGTAAATATCGCCTCTGTCGCACGTTCCCGATGTAGCTAGGTTACTGCCTCGGGACAGAGCCACGTAAAACAGCGCCGTTATTTTTATATCTGTATCGGAATAACTCCGCAGAGAAAAATCTGCTCGACCTTATGTGCGGCAGAAACTTTTAGTCGGCGGATTTCATCGCAACGTTGGCCATACACCGCGCACGAATGCCCCCTCATAATCCCACTGAAGTACATCCGGGCACAACAGACAGACGTACGTGGCGCAAAGCACTCTGGCAGTCCGCGTATCTGCTAATGGAATATCCGGCCCAATCCGATCGCTTTCATTTCGTTTCAATTAACGTTTGATTCTGCTTATTATTCCAATTACCGCATTGATTTTTACGCTGCTTTTCGTAATTAAATTCAACGCCATTTGACCCGACGTATTGAAAACATTTTCAGCGATAAATTAGCAATTCCCAAAGCAATAACAGCTCGGTATAATCGAGATGGACGAATAATATCTAGATTAAATTATGGTACTTTTGTCTGAATTGCTCCGCTAATTAGCAGCCTCCTTTTGCAGGTTGCGTTCGGTAAGTCTCATGAATGTAATTGGAAATCGGTGGCTTTGTAACTTCTGAAAGCTGCACAACCACATTAACCGAAGGTTACACGCGGATGTTCAAAGGCACGAGCATTCAATGAACTACTTCTGTCAAACAGCATTTGTTAATGAAATTGTAAACATTAAAATACAGCTCACTGAGCATTTCAAAGCCTTATTTCATAAAAGAAGTACGAACGGTAGCTCAATAAGCTTCGTGACGTTCCTACAATGAGGAAATGTTCTCAAAGAACTTCTAATATTGCTAATCCATGGGAGACGCTATCTACTGGCCGGAGTTAGACCTCTGGGGGCGTAACCCAGGTGTATTCCGTTCGTGCGTTTGTTGTTGCCAAGCTGACTTTGCCTTAGTGATAGTGACATTTATCTGCACTTGTGTTTGATATTGATGTTTAGGATATGAAAACTTAAACAACATCCAACATTTAGACTAAGAGCAAGATCTATCACCTCTAAAACGTCTAAAACAAGTAAAGAATTGAAACAAGGCTTTTTTTGTCTCCGACATTATTCAAAAACATCTAGAAATCATCTTAGAGAACTGGAAAAATAAATGTAGCAGGATGGGAATTCACTGAGAACACGAAGTGTGTATACGCTTTAGATTGCATATGAACAGGAAGCGGCTGCGGCCGATAAAGCAGACATCTCCTGTATGGTAAGACAAATAATACACTGGCGAAAAAAATCGAAACACCAAAAAATAATTAATGTAGAGAAATAAAATTTCCATAATAGATTTGTCGGGCAACGGCCTTGCCGCAGTGGATACACCGGTTCCCTTGATATCACCGAAGTTAAGCGCTGGCGGGCGTGGTCGGCACTTGGATGGGTGACCATCCAGGCCTCAATGCGCTGTTGCCATTTTTCGGGGTGCACTCAGCCTCGTGATGCCAACTGAGGAGCTACTCGACCGATTAGTAGCGGCTTCGGTCAAGAATACCATCATAACGACCGGGAGAGCGGTGTGCTGACCCCACGCCCCTTCTATCCGCATCCTCCACTGAGGATGCGGACTAAAGGGAGGATCTATAACCTCAAAAACTTTTTTTTCCGAATACATTTGTCTAGGTAGCGCATAGCACGATCACACTTTAATGTAAGCGTGAGGTACGCCATTGCAAATGGGAAATGCAGGTACATCAATAACCGTTGTAACCGCCAGAACGTTGAATGCAAGCGTGCAAACGTTCGTGTATCGTGTTCTACAGGTGTAGTAAGTCACTTTGTGGGATGGAGTTCTATGCCTGTTGCACTTGGTCGTTCAGTACAGGGACAGTTAGTGTTGGCTGTGGATAACGCTGGAGTTGTCGTCCGATGATGTCCCACATGTGCTCGACTGGAGACAGATCTGGTGATCGACCAGCCCAAAGAAACTCGATACTCTGTAGAGCATGTTGGGCTACAACAGTGGTATGTGGGCGAGCATTATCCTGTTGGAAACGCTATTCATAACTGGCACCACAGAAGGCCGAATCACCAGATTGATGTACAGATTTGCTGTCGGGGGGAGTGGGATAACCACGAGAGGTTGAAGTCATAAGAAATCGCACCCCAGATAAAAAATTTAGTTTTTGGTCCTGTGTGCCTAGCACGGAGACAGGTTGGTTGCAGCCCCTCAACCTCTTTCCAACCAACACCAGGCCATCACCGGCACCGAGGCAGAACCGGCTTTCATCAGCAAACACAACAGACCTACACCCTTTCCCTATAGTGAGCTCTCGCTTGACACCACTGATGTCGCAAATGGCGGCAGCGTGAGTCAGTGCAGCGCAGGTTACGGGGGGTCTGACTCGGAGCTGTCCTTGGAGTAACCAATTTGGAACTGTTCGTTGCGTCACAGTGGTGCCAAATGACGATGCGACAGAGCCATACCCCGAACATGATGGTCTTCCCTCTAAACAGTGCCAGGTGGCCACACGGAGCCCGCTCTACTTGTGACCGTCCATTCTCGTGACCACCGCTGCCAACAATCATGTACCGTCGCTACATTCTCGCCACGTCTTTCTGCAATATCGTACGAGGTGCATTCAAGTTCTAAGGCCTCCGATTTTTTTTCTCCGGACTGGAAAGAGATAGAAACATGCGCATTGTTTTAAAATGAGGCCGCATTCATTGTCAATACGTCCCAGAGATGGCAGCACCGTACGGCAGATGGAATTTTACCGCCAGCGGCGAGAATGAGAGCTGTTTTAAATACTTAAAATTGCGACGTTTTCCTTACTTGAACAGCGTGCAATCATTCGTTTTCTGAATATGCGTGGTGTGAAACCAATTGAAATTCATCGACAGTTGAAGGAGACATGTGGTGATGGAGTTATGAATGTGTCGAAAGTTCGTTCGTGGGTGCGACAGTTTAATGAAGGCAGAACATCGTGTGACAACAAACCGAAACAACCTCGGGCTCGCACAAGCCGGTCTGACGACATGATCGAGAAAGTGGAGAGAATTGTTTTGGGGAATAGCCGAATGACTGTTGAACAGATCGCCTCCAGAGTTGGCATTTCTGTGGGTTCTGTGCACACAATCCTGCATGACGACCTGAAAATGCGAAAAGTGTCATCCAGGTGGGTGCCACGAATGCTGATGGACGACCACACGGCTGCCCGTGTGGCATGTTGCCAAGCAATGTTGACGCGCAACGACAGCATGAATGGGACTTTCTTTTCGTCGGTTGTGACAATGGATGAGACGTGGATGCCATTTCTCAATCCAGAAACAAAGCGTCACTCAGGTCAATGGAAGCACACAGATTCACCGCCACCAAAAAAATTTCGGGTAACCGCCAGTGCTGAAAAAATGATGGTGTCCATGTTCTGGGACAGCGAGGGCGTAATCCTTACCCATTGCGTTCCAAAGGGCACTACGGTAACAGGTGCATCCTACGAAAATGTTTTGAAGAACAAATTCCCTCCTGCACTGCAACAAAAACGTCCGGGAAGGGCTGCGCGTGTGCTGTTTCACCGAGACAACGCACCCGCGCATCGAGCTAACGTTACGCAACAGTTTCTTCGTGATAACAACTTTGAAGTGATTACTCATGCTCCCTACTCACCTGACCTGGCTCCTAGTGACTTTTGGCTTTTTCCAACAATGAAAGACACTCTCCGTGGCCGCACATTCACCAGCCGTGCTGCTATTGCCTCAGCGATTTTCCAGTGGTCAAAACAGACTCCTAAAGAAGCCTTCGCCGCCGGCCGCGGTGGTCTAGCGGTTCTAGCCGCGCAGTCCGGAACCGCGCGGCTGCTACGGTCGCAGGTTCGAATCCTGCCTCGGGCATGGATGTGTGTGATGTCCTTAGGTTAGTTAGGTTTAAGTAGTTCTAAGTTCTAGGGGACTGATGACCACAGATGTTAAGTCCCATACTGCTCAGAGCCATTTGAACCATTTGAAGCCTTCGCCGCTGACATGGAATCATGGCGTCAGCGTTGTGAAAAAAAGTGTACGTCTGCAGGGCGATTACGTCGAGAAGTACCGCCAGTTTCATCGGTTTTGGGTGAGTAGGTAATTAGAAAAAAAATCGGAGGCCTTATAACTTGAATGCACCTCGTACAAGGATCGTCCAGTTTCTCGTATCCTATTACACGACTTCATTCAAACTCAGTAATGTGTTGTTAATGGCGTCTTTATCAAACGCATTCTCGACTAACATCAACTCACCACGTTCAGTCTCAAAGGTAACTAACACTCACGACCGTTTCTAACAACCCCACCACAACAAAGGCCAAAAATTAATTATGATTGCAGTGTTGCTCACGCTGCTAAATATTGCATTTTCGGGCAACAACAACGTTATATTATGTGGCAGGTGTCATTACAGCACAGTTAGTAAAGTCATTTCTCGAAATAATGGATAAACTAGGCACTCATCTTTTCGTGTTTCCCACGCTGGTCTCGTTCTGAACTGATGGCTCAATCGCCGAAAATCTAGGTAGTGATGATTCCAAGCTCGGATGCAAAGAGGCCTAGGTGTTATTCTGCGATATTCAAAAGATTTATAAATGTGTTTCATAAACCATTCTTGAAGATTAAACTTTCGCAAGTTAGGACAATGGTGATGTAAAAAAGTAATCAGCACTCCGAATTTAAGTTACAGTTCTTTTTTATTACTTTTGTTGCAATATCACGTAACTCGTTCCAAAACATCACTTCACAATTTAAAACATACTTGGAAATATCTTCCTCACTGTTAAAGTTCACATTTCATAAACTGACTACAATTTGCGTCTTTTTAACATGAGGACCAAAGCTTGACTCTCTCTAATAACCACTTACGCGCTCAAAAATCAGAGTTACAAGTACATCAAAGATCGTAGTGACAAAAGAAAGAATACACATAAGAATAAAATCATTGCAATATATACATATCGATGTATCGAAGTACCTCTACATTAATGAAATCAAATCTGAATGTTGTCACAGAAATATGTTAAATATTTTACAGAAACATAGCAGAATATTGCTGGTATCGAGAGGTTGAGGTGAGGTGCCGTAATGGTTACGTAATTCAAGTACCATTACACGTTGCAGCGTGAATTTGAAGCAGATCTGATTTGCGCTCTTATAGTGGAGCTACTAGCTCCACTCTTATGCGACCAGCACGAAATACGTGTAGACGTCATCTTTCAGATGTAAAAACATGCCTACCAACTTTTCCTCATGTTGCACAACTCCTTGTTGGTGTTACGATCTTCTCTTTTTTTCCATGAGTTATTATTTCACACGAATGGATTCGTCATACTTTTTTCTTTTTTTCGTAATTATTTCACACGAATGGATTCATCATACATTACCCATTCATTCCTCCGACTGGCGATAACCTACTAATTGTTCATATTTACGTTCTGTCTTTTTAAAGACAGGAGTGGTGCTGTTGTGTCCCGCTCCTGTTTTGGAAACGATGTGGTAGAGTTTGTGGCACCAGAAGAAAAGGTTGCGGCCCATATTCGCGGCGTGTTGCGCTCGAGCAGCGACGCTAAAGGACAGGAGGGCGTCACGCAGCCCCTGGCTGCCGTGTCAGGCGAGGTCCCCCCACCCCCTGTTTGCGCCAAGTTGTGACGTGGGCAGGTGGGCGTGCGGCCCGCCCGTGACACGCATCTCGGCTGCCTCTGTTTGCGCAGGCAGCGAGTTACGCGGACGTCCGCTCCCGTGTTACTTACCGTGCGCTTCCAACAACATCGCCCGCGCCGTGTCACGTGAAGACTCCGGAGAGAAACTCGTAAAAAAGTGCGCAACTCCAGAGGCGGGAGGAAGCGTCCCCCGTGTTAGCAGACCGCTCAGAGCCTGCTGTTTGCCAGTGTGTGAGAGCAACTTGTTACAGAAACGTCATACTGGAGTCCAGGAAAGTGGCGATTTCACTATAAAACTTATGCAGAAGTTCTGAACATTTGCTCAGTTCTCGGATTCAGCTTGATATTTCAACAAATCCACACACATATGTTCCGGAAATTTATACTGTAGTGGTCGGAAATTTTACAATGTAGACTGCCGGAAAGAGAATTAGACGGCGTCGATTTTGACCCGATGACGGCATGTGCCCCGTGGGGGATAGTAGTTATACTGATAATGGTTTCAAAGTCGTCCGCCAACAGATAGCGTAGTGGCACAGCCACCAGAGCGCCACGTGTGTCTATCCTACAACAGGGGATGCTCACAACCAGGAGGGCCAGTGTGGTGCGGACGTGTGAAGCAAACAGGCACAAACGTGCCACGGATATGCAATCGAACTTCCTACAGCCAGTCTGAAAGCGGTCAAGATGTGACGCTTCTCAAGTGGCGGGAGTCCTTTCGGAGAACTGTCACACAAGTTGGACATGGTGTGTCAGTTGTGCGGCAGTGAACATTCTCACACCCGTAAACGATATTCTGGACGTCCACAAAGCACCGACGCCTGCCCGGATCGTCCTATTATAAGGGCAGCATTGTAGGTAAAGAAGCACAGAGACTGTGAGAAAATATATATTGGCCAAACAGGTCGAAATTTTGCAGTAAGGTACAAAGAACATACGTCGGGTACCTCTCGAACAAAATCTGTATTCGGCCATCACATAACATTTAATAACCATGCTGAGGTCCGCCCCCGGAAGCTGAGTGGTCAGCGCGACAGAATGTCAATCCTAAGGGCCCGGGTTCGACTCCCGGCTGGGTCGGAGATTGTCTCCGCTCAGGGACTGGGTGTTGTGTTGTCCTAATCATCTTCATTTCATCCCCATCGACGCATAAGCGGCCGAAGTGGCGTCAAATCGAAAGACTTGCACCCGGCGAACGGGAGGCCCTAGTCACACGACATTTATTGCGATGCTGAGGGAACAGTAGAGCAGAATCTACAAGTTCTTCATTATGCAAATAAAGGCTTACTTATGAATATCTCAGAAGAAATCGAGATATATGCTCATTTGAAAACCAAATTATCAATGCTGCTCAATGAGTAATCAGATTTTCGTGAACAATATTTTTATTACCTTTTTGACGAAATTTTATTATGAAGATGCACCTACTCTTTCGTTTTAAAATATAAGATTAGTTATACCCATGGCAAAACCTATGCATGAAAAATATGTTATGCAACTGTGGTGTGCGTAAGACCTTCAGTACACACACCATCAGATTATTTGACTTGTCCCTCTAACGAAGTAGGCGAGTGTCAGCAATATGTCTGGTGGTCTTATCGTGGCGTGTTTATCTTCTGCCGTTAGGTCAGACGATAGAAATGCTACTTGCACACTTAGAGTAGCATATTGACGGTGACCGACTTTAAATGGAACTTGATTAATTTTCACACACATTTATTAAAATAATAACAAGCATAAAAATTACTTAACTTGGTTCTGGATGCTATTTACAACTGACAATCTGAAGTTCCTTTCGTATTGGTACGTTAATCTTATTCTCACACATATCTCTGATACTTGACAAAAGTGTCTATACATTTATCTTCATGGCTATGTACAGAAATATGGTAATCTTATCAGGCGCAGACTGAATCTGGTACAGACTAATGTAGAGTGGTATAGACAAGTGCAGATAAATGCAGACTGGTACAGACTGGTGCAGACTGACTAATCGGAGGTCTGTACACTCGTTAGAATACCTCTCACGTTCATGTATTACTGCGCGAGTGTGATCCATGAGGAGAAAAGGTTCTACGTTAGCAGCAATCTCATTGGCTGCGTTACATATTAATACGTGGATCGGCGGAAGCTGAATTTGGTCCATCTCTATGGCAGCGCCATCTCGTAGTGTGGAGATGGACGAGCGCTGCGCCTGCGCTGTTGTGCTTAGCGGGGCGCGCTCTAGTGGGAAAGTTGTGTACGCGCTGACTACGCGGAACTATGTACACAACAACATATAAAATTTTTATTAAATTGAGATTGATTATTATAAAAACTATTAGATCGATGCGTTCTAAATATTTAATCAGCAGTCTCATCAGTTATTCAGACATACATAAGGCGGAACGTACTCTTGGCTGCTACCCTACTGTTATACAGAATGTCACTATGAAAACTACAGTTAAAGTAAGACGATTCTACAACAGCCATCAAAGATGCAATTGTGATGTAGGCGACTCGGTATAATCGATATATACCACAACTCCAAGGAATTTTACATCTTTGATTTAACTGACACTGTAATAGTATTAAGGTTGCCCATAGAGGGCACAGCTATTACACATCGTAGTTTACCGTTTTTGTCTAAAATATAAATAAGTTTTACACATACTAACGAGAAAGTGATGGCTTTCTTGCAAGAATCGTTACTGGGGACGAAACCTGGGTTCACTTACAGCAACCGGAAACGAAGAGAACGAGCAAGGAATGGCGCCATTCCTCATCACCGAAACCAAGGAAGTTTCGAACAGAACCATCAGCAGGGACGGTTATGCTGACAGTTTTTGGGACGAAAAATGCGTCATTTTGGAGCATTACATGCCTAGAGGGACCACTGTCACCAGTTCATCATACACACATCTCCTAAAAAATCATCTGCGGCTTGCAATCAAATCAAAGCGACGTGGATTGCTGTCAGCAGGTGTCCTTTTGCAACATGACAATGCAAGGCCCCACACTGCCCGTACAACAGTTGCAACAATCTCAGACCTGCATTTTGAGTGTCTTCATCATCCATCATACTCACCAGACCTTACCCCAAATGATTTCCATATGTTTTGACCATTCAAAGATGCAATGGGAGGAAAGAAGTTCCGTTCTGATGAAGAGGTACGCCACGCGGTGCATGACTCGTTGCGCGGACTACCAAAAGAATTTTTTTCTAAAGGAACTTATACCCTTTGCACCCGCTGGAGGACTTGCATTGAGCGTGGGGGGAGATTATGTCGAAAAGTCATACAGCTTTGAACCACTTCTGCACAATAAATAATGTTTAAAAAATATTTAAGGTTTTCATTTGACTCACCCTCGTATCATACCGATGTTTCAGCATGTCTCGATGCCTGGTACCTCAGAACTGCTTGTGCTGTTGATCTGTAAATGGAATCATTCACATGTACTCCATATGCACTGTGCAACAATAGATGTTGAGTGAATTGGGAACCTCTAAAAGGGTGTACTATTTTTTTTCTCGGCAATGTATATTGTTAAATGGCGCCTCAGTGTGGCAATTAAGAATGTCAGCCACAAAAATGCCAACAGATTATTCATAAACATTATATCACGGTTATTCAAATACAAATTGCAATTGCGTTTACTCAGGAATAAGGCAATAATAATTTGCTGATTATTGATTACAAGGTTCTCACGTTCGTTACCAGAGTGTTTAAATCGCAGTTGCTATGAGACAGACAGAACTGGCAAACAGATTTATGTGAAAGCTGACTGGGCGCTGATGGGGCTGCTGGCACTGCGGTGGAACACGATCTGCTGATTGGCTGAAGTCGTCTCGTGGCGTTGTGAGGGCGGAGGGGACAGCAGTGCTGGGCGTCGGCTCGCCGTTCCTCCCGGCGGGCAGCGCTGCCTCCATCAAAAGTGTCTTCTTTGCCGTGTTTTCAACAAGTGTCCTCTTTTCGGCTCGATCACAAGTGCCCTCCAGGACTATATTTCACGTTCTCCAGAGCTCTTTACCTGTGCGCGGTCATACTCCTGATTGGCTAGCTTATATTTTTCTTCGGCATACATGCATAGACGACGCGCTGTTCCTATAAACTGCCTCCACTCCTTTCTGCTTTGTGCTCGGTTCCGCCAGGTGTCTTCAGTCTTACCAGCACTGCCTGGTGCTTCACTGCATTGTCCATCCAGCGCTATAGTGGTCGACCTATGAGGCGTCTGGTGGTTAATTTTCTTTTAAGTGCTTTCGTCACCTGTCTTTCTTGTGGCCTACGGGCTACATGGCATGATCATTGGATTCTTTTTCTCTTCAGCTCTGTAGGTTTAGTTGTTACCTCAGAGGATAGATTTTTCCATTTTACTCCTCCTTCACTCGCCTTTATCTTCCTCATCACTCTTCTTTCAAATATTAATAGTTTTTCCTTTCCCCGTTTAGCCACGTTCAAATGGCTCTGAGCACTATGGCACTCAACATCTGTGGTCATAAGTCCCCTAGAACTTAGAACTACTTAAACCTAACTAATCTAAGGACATCACACGCATCCATGCCAGAGGCAGGATTCTAACCTGCGACCGTAGCAGTCGCGCGGTTCCTGACTCAGCGCCTAGAACCGCTCGGCCACCGCGGCCGGCTCGTTTAGCCACGTCCCAGGCTTCTCAACCGTATATGACTACTGCGCACGTAACTGTTTTATGTATTTTCATCTTAGTTTTCGATGGTATTGATTTTGAGGTGAGGATCTCACTGAGGGAATAAATGTGTTTCTTTCCCATTGCTATTCTTTGCTTGACGTCCGTTCATATGCCGTTGTTGCTGTTAAACCAAAATTCCAAGTGTTTGAAGTGGTGAACTCTCTTGAACCTCATGCCATCTATCTCAAGACATTCTTGCTACTCTTGTCTTCTTCCTAACTGCACGAACATCGTTTCGTCTCGATTCACCTTTAGCCCAACCTCCTGTGCGTAGCCATCCATTTTCTCGTACATTTCTTTCAACTCATGATTTGACTCACTGAGCGGTACTATATTACATGCATACATGAGACATATGAAATTACCATCCACCCATACACTAACCCACATCTGTTGCTCACAATCCCTTATTACCTTCTCTAATATGACGCTGGCCACAACACGTGGGAGAGCATCCCCTTGACTGAGATCTTTATCAATCCCGAAAGTTTTTTCAGGAGACAGCTCGGAAACCTACTGCTGCCCTTGACCCATCCATACAACTTTGTACCATTCTACTAGCTTCTCAGGCACTCTGAACTCACGCAGTGCATTGTGTAGGCTATTACTGCAGATGACGTTGCTTTTCAGTCTTGCTAGAAAATGTGATATATTGCCGATCGGTTTGGTTGAAAGCCAGCATGGTACTCGGTATGTGGTTCTCTATGGATGCTTGTAGTTTTCTGAGGATAACGATAGACAGTACCTTGCAATATTTCCTTCAGACAATCATGTTATTGTCGTTATGGTTGTTAAATGTCCTGTGCCGCGTACAATTGCCGTGGTTGGACGACCACACGCAGGCCGTATTGTAACCGGAATTCCTTCACTGGTCAAACTCCATGCCGGCTGTTCAGAATACATACCCTGTCCATTTGTCACCTCCTCCTCCTCCTCCTCCTCTGCTAAAATCTCCTTCCACACGAGTGCGATCTTGCTTACAGTTCCTTTCGGCGACAGAGCACATGTAGATGTTAAAAGGCATTAACAACAAGCAGCAAACTGCAGGCCGCATTTCACATTGGCGTCTCACGTGCTGTAAAGTCATCCAGTTGCCCCCTGAACCCGTTGATGTGATAGCATGTACCGTTCTAACCGACAGCACACACACATATTCTGATGTACGACGCCATGGATGTCGCAGCGAGGGGGCAGAGGGCGTGATTATTTCTTTTGGGTCGTGACTGAGGCGAAGCTGGCCAGGCCTGTGTCGTTAGGTCCATTACAATGTGGACGAACATTTAACAATCACAAATAAATTCTGACTCTTTCGGAAATGGAAATTTGCGGTAAGGTCTTATGGGACCAAACTGATGATGCCATCGGTCCCTGATCTTATGCACTACTTACGCTAACTTCGACTAACGTACGCTGAGAACGACACACTCAGCCGTGGCCGAGAGAAGACTCGAACCTCCGACGGGGAGAGCCGCGCGGAACGTGACAGGGCGTCTGAGACCTCGCGGCTCTGACTGGTTGGTCGTAGCTTGAAACAGGTGCATTTCTCGAGTTGTACCACTCTTTGGTACGTTAAACAAGAGTAAATTCCCTAAATCTGCTGTTGCTTTTACTGGACTTCTTCTTTCATTGTGTTATTGGTTTCACTATGTACCATTATTTTTTCAGTTTCTGAAAGATACTGAGCAAGTTCAAGGAAGTATTAGAATAAAGTATACAGCTGGATGTATATATGTATGTTTATATCTATGTATTTAACACACTAATAACATTAATTCTTATTTACAGAAGATGGAAAATACACGTATTTCAGATGCTAAAAATTTAAATCTTAGTATTTTATGCGCTTTTATTTATGAAGTCCTCTCCCTCGACCACCAAGTTCATACATAAAAGGCATAAATGACGCTGCACAGTTCCCTCAAACCACTACGTTGCAAGATATGGTCTTAATCTAGGACGAGAAGGGAAATAGATCAAATCCAAATTCTATGCATTGTCAAGTGTATGGTCCCCCCATGGCTCGTGACATACCCATTGTTGTTGTGCGCTAGCATCCTAGCATCCATGACAATAAGGATGTGGAGGAGAATATGACTTAACCACATCTTCAAAGGTGCTACTTTTATCAAAGTGTGCTGTGCGATGAACATTTTGTGGCAAGTTATGCTGCACACTGTACTGTATTGAAACTGGTAGGCAATTAAAGGCCTAACAAATTTCATGAGACTGCTCGGGCAGCGCAATTTGTAGTGTCCCTTGCATATTGGGACCAGTTTTAATATTTAAGGAAATAATGACACAGTGGCTCTTTGAAATGACTGTCCCTCATGAAAGAGAACCTGTTGCATAGCAATGAGCGTGAATCTCTAAGAGATAAGGTCTCTCTAATGACAAGTGTGCTTATTGCAGACGCATAATTTAACACTGAGGTACAGTATCGTGAAGTGGCGTAACGAAGTGGGAGATACAGGAAGGACCACGCAGTTCCCGTAAATTACGAGCCGATGGTATGTGGGTGCAGAGCGGCAGCCTGATACTGTTCCACATGGGTTCCATTGGCTTCAGATCAGCACAGTATGGAGGCCAAGACATCGACGTGAGTTCACTATTATACTACTCATACCACTGTGACATGATTCTGGTCTTGTGCTTCTGATCTTGTTCAGATTTCGTTGAACAGGTTTGAATGGCTCCTACTGCTTCCGCCCTGTATACCAGAGCGCATATTACGATCGCGCTACGCTCCAAGGAAGTCAGATCACGATGATTGTGGTTGCTGTACCACAGTGTCCTTACAGAAGGGTCGAGTCGTGTGGGAGTGACGGCAGTATGAGAGGTTGTCGAGAACGTCGTCCTGTTGCCCATCAAACTGCGAACTGTCGTTTTAATTGCAAAATTTGTGGGAATCAATGTTCCAGGTGTAGGAATGCTATCATTGACGCCCTTTATGCCACCCCCTAAAGCCTCTTCGTATCGATTCTGAGCAGCGGTGTGTCTGAAGTGTTTTCCGCGACAACTCATACGAAAACTCATTTCAATGCTGGGCGTCGTGGTTCTGACCACCGCAGAGGTGTGAAAAGTACGGGTGAAAGGTGAGTAAGAATGGGTGTGGTGACTTTCTCATCACGTGATAGGTCCTCGGTGGCATTGGGGAGAATATTGGTAAAAGTTAGTACCAATGCGCCATTGCTAACACACCTTCCGCCTCACATGCACTTCTAAGCCCCGGTCTTTTTCCCTTGTGTGTCGACACGTTCTGTTTGAAGTGTCACCGAGCCCGACGGTGATGTCGCAGGGCGCCTAGGTTTTTCACCACTGCAGAGCGAGGCTGTAGGCATCTTTGAGCCAAATTTCAAACATCTGCGTGGTAATGAGAGACAGTTTCTTGGTATTCAAAAAATGACCGTTTAATTGTGTTGCGGAGTCTGTGATGAATTAAAGCCATCGGCCATGTTTTCTGTCTGTGTACGAAGGCTAATCTTAGGCACCGCCGTAGGAATTATTTCGGTTTTCATTTATTGATAGACTGATCCACAAGGAAGCTTTGTGTATACAGTTTATTACCACCACGCCAGACAAGCATTCCGGCTGTAGGTACTTAGTGATGCCCGTGCGAAGCCGGGTCGGATCGCTAGGGCTTGCTAAAAGGCCAGCAACATGCACATAGATCTGCATCCATACACATATCCCTAAGCCACCATTCGGTGCATAGTGATGTTATACCGGCTCATCAAAAAGTCAGTATAAATTTGAAAACTTAATAAACCACGGAACAATGTTTATAGAGAGGTAAAAATTGACACACATGCTTGGAATGACATGGGGTTTTATTAGAACAAAAAAAAGCTAAGTTTACAAAATGTCCGCCAGATGGAGCTAGACAGCAAAACGTGAGTGACTGCGCATGACAATCGTGTGTAAAAGGAGCTGTAATGAGAGAGAGAATCAGATGCTCCAGCAGTCGCAGCATGTTGACGTTACCTGAAAAGGCGCTTTTAGTGAAGCTGTATTATCAGAATGGGGAATCTGCTAGTTCAGCGTTACGATCCTATTGCCATAGGAAGGGGATTCGAACGGGTAAACGTCCGTTGACAAATGTAGCTGTGGCGAGAATGATTTCGAAGCCACGGGTTGTTTAGACGATAGACCCCGTAGTGGCCGACCGAGCACAAGGCGTAATGCTGCTGAGACAGTTCAGGAAGAAACGGAGACTGTAGTGGGTTCGTCTATGCACGGGGAAGTCAGCGCTCGTGCAGTCGCACGTCGCACCGGCATTCCATAACTACTGTTTGGTTGGCACTGAGGCGTACCCTCCGATGCTATCCGTACAAAATCCATCGGCATCTTGAACTGTTAGCTGGCGATTTAGTGAAGCGGAGGGCATTTGCGGTCTGGGCGTTTCAAAAGATGGGGGAAGATGACCATTGGTTGAGTAACGTGTTGTGGACCGACGAAGCTCATTTCACGCTCCGAGGGTCTGTCAACGCCCACAACTGCAGAATTTGGGCTACCGAAAATCCTAGAACTGTCGTGGAAACTCCATTGCACGACGAGAATGTCACGGTATGGGTTGGATTTACGACATCTACATCGGGGCTATTTTCTTCGAGGAAATGCGTGATTCTGGTTTTGTAACTGCTACCGTGACGGGTGAGAGGTACGCCGATATGTTACAGAATCGCATCATCCCCAGCCTGGCTGGTAAACACCTGCTGGAACGTACGATGTTTATGCAGGATGGTGCTCCACCCCATATTGCCAGACGCGTGAAAGATCTCTTGCGCGCGTCGTTTGGTGATGATCGTGTGCTCAGCCGCCACTTTCGTCATGCTTGGACTCCCAGGTCACCAGACCTCGGTCCGTGCGATTATTGGCTTTGGGGTTAGCTGAAGTCGCAAGTGTATCGTGTTCGACCGACATCTCTAGGGATGCTGAAAGACAACATCCGACGTCCCATGCCTCACCATAACTCCGGACATGCTTTACAGTGCTGTTCACAACATTATTCCTCGACTACAGCTATTGTTGAGGAATGATGGTGGACATATTGAGAATTTCCTGTAAAGAACATCATCTTTGCTTTGTCTTACTTTGCTATGCTAATTATTGCTAGTCTGATCAGATGAAGCGCCATCTGGCTCACATTTTTTTGAAGTTTTGTATTTTTTTGGTTCTAATAAAACCCCATGTCATTCCAAGCATGTGTGTCAATTTGTACCTCTCTATCTACATTATTCCGTGATTTATTCAGTTTTCAAATTTATACTGACTTTTGATCACCCAGTATGTGACATATCCTGCACATAGCTTCTCCTCCCATTGCTAGTGCGACATGTGGGCATTTTTTTTATCTGTAATTATAATTCTCCCCATCAGTGGCATTATTGGCAAGTGGTATACGAGCGTTATGCGTCTTAAGTAACATATAATTTAGAATCATAAACTAACTTATTTAATAAGAAACAAACAAACAAAATTTAAGGTGACAGTGATAACGTAATTTTTCATATAAGAACAGTGTGTGCATCATCTAAAGATGGAAAGTAACATTTAAATTTTAAGGTAATTACAACTAATGTAATACTCGTACTTAAAGAGGTCATATCGTAGAATGTTACACCGATGAGCCAAAGAAATTATCACCATCTTTTTAATACCTTGTTTGTCCGTCTTTGGAACGAGATACATCACTGATTCTGCATATCAGGGATCCTACAGTTTGTAGGATGTAAGTGGCATTAGATGTCTACTCACTGGTAATGTAATTCGCGTAAATAACGAGCCACTGATCTGCGTGTACGGCGACGTCACCCGATAGCGACCCAGATGGGTCTCATGGAATTTGCATCAGGCGAGTTTGGTCGCAGAGATATCAACGTGGGCTCTCTACAGTTCTCCTCGAACCACTGTAGCACGGTTCTGGCCCCGAGATGCGGACAACTACACTCCTGAACGGTGACGTCATCGTCCGGGAAGATATCAAGCATGAAGGTATGCAGTTGGTTTGCAACTTCTTCGCTTACTACCGCTCATCCCATGCAAGCGCAGAAGAATGTCTCCAATAGCATAATACTGCTCCCGGCAGCCTGCGTCCGCGGCGTGCTGCACGTTTCTAGCTGCCGTTTGCCTCGATGACGGCGTTTGTTGAGACGACCATCGACTTAGTGTAGCAAATATGAGATTCACCCGAAGAGCTGACAGGTTTCCGTTGATCAACGGTCGAATCCCTATGGTCCCGTGACCACATCAGTCGTAATTGATTGTGTCGTTGGCTCAACATGTGAACACGTATGGGTAGTTTGACATGGAGCTCCGTGTTCAACAATGCACGATGAATGATTTGCTCCTAAACACTTGTGCGTGCACCAGCATTCACTTTCGCTAGAGGTGTCACAGATCCCCATCTGTCCTACTTTACAGAGCAGACATTCCTCCGAACACCACTTTCCAGCCGTGTTCAGCGCGTAGTAGTAGTTACACTATCCTTCTACCTCTTTCCGTAGGTGCTCACGATGGTAACATGTGAACATTCGACCAACTTTGCCGTTTTCGAGATACTCGTTCAAAGGCTCTGCATAATAATCAAATGGTTCAAATGGCTCTGAGCACTATGGGACTTAACTTCTGAGCTCATCAGTCCCCTAGAACTTAGAACTACTTAAACCTAACTAACCGAAGGACATTACACACTTCCATGCCCGAGGCAGGATTCGAACCTGCGACCGCAGCGGTCGCGCGGTTCCAGGCCACTTCGGTCGGCTCTGCATAATAATAATCTGCGCTGTGTTCAAAGTCGCTTATCTCAATGAATTTCTCTATTTGCAGCCTATAGCTTCGCCAGCTCAATGCCCCTTCCGTGTCTGCCGCGCTTACATAGTTTTGTTACCATGTCACGTGTCTGCAACTCACCAGGCGGCATCCAACGTCGCGGTGGGCAGTTGTCACAATGTTTTGACTTACTAGTGTGTGTTGACCATTTCAGCACTAGTCTTCCGGCAACAAGATGCTTACATTGCAAGGACACATCGACAAGGCTCGGATACGGTTTCACAGCGCCTCACTTCTGGCATAAGGAGTGTTTCTGGTGAACTAGGTCTCTCAGGGTGCTGTAGGCCGTGACTTAATGCGTAGGCAGTTTTCAGAAAAACTGGACGCAGATTTCACAGATTATTATATGGACACAAATTTCAGTGGGTGCAGTTTTCATATATACACATTTATTGCCTGGGCTTTTGCAGGACTCGTGGAAAGGTGACACTGATTACGTCAGTAGGTGAAGTTGTCAAGAGGAAGGGATCACCGTGATGAACGATAGGTTTAAAACAGAATCCCTGGAGAGAAGAATGAAACCAAGATAGATAGGGATGTGAGAGAGAAAGAGAGAGAGCCAGAGAAGAGAGGGGGGAGGCACGGAGTGAGTGTGTGTGCGAGCACGAGTTAATAAACGCGGCTGACATTGTGCCCCGGGAGAGGTAACAGAAGCGCGCTGGCCGAAGACAAAGGCGGCCGTCTAGGGTTTCGGGGCGCCGACCCTCCCCGGCTCCCCAAGCACTCTGCGTTGCTCTCGGCTCGCAGCAGGATCCCGCCTACCGTAACAAATGCCGCCCCAAACCCTCCGTCCCACCCACACTCGGCACGTTACGTACGTACACTGCGCCTAAAGGGGGGGGCGTGGCGTGTAATCCAGCTTCTTCTCTCTCTGTCTCTGGTAGTTCTGTTTCGGTATTATTAAATGGCTTCATTTCTCCCCCCCCCATTTATTTATTGCATAAAGTTCTATAGCTCTACCACAATCAGCTGATTGCTGCCTCTGTGGCCGTCTTTAAGTGATCAATATAAGAAGTTAACTTTTAATAATGTGTGTAATATACAATTACAGTAGCAAGTATCAGATGACAGCACAGATGATGGGGTACCTAAAAGAAACCGAACTTAGTTTATTCAACTTATTTATTCACATCATAAGCACAAACCTACAAGTCCCTTCAACGTACTCTCCACTTGCACTAAGACACTTGTCTAATCTCCTATTCCACTTTTTAAAACATCTTTTACACTCATCTTCTGTGATGCTTGACAGCGCCTCAGTCGTTTTTTCTTCGCCTCAGAAACATCAGAAACACGCTTTCCTTTCATGTCACTTTTCATTCTACGAAACAAAAAGCCGCACGGGGAAAGGTCGAGTGATTCAAATGGTTCAAATGGCTCTAAGCACTACGGGACTTAACATATGAGGTCATCAGTCCCCTAGACTCAGAACTATCTAAACCTAGTCCGCAGCTCGTGGTCGGGTGGTAGCGATCTCGCTTCTCGTTCCCGGGTTCCCGGGTTCGATTCCCGGCGAGGTCAGGGATTTTCTCTGCCTCGTGATGACTGGGTGTTGTGTAATGTTCTTAGGTTAGTTAGGTTTAAGAAGTTCTAGGGGACTGATGATCATAGATGTTAAGTCCCATAGTGCTCTGAGCCATTTTTTTATCTACACTTAACTAGCCTAAGGACATCACACACACCCATGCCCGAGGCAGGATTCGAACCTGCGACCGTAGCAGCAGCGCGGCTCCGGACTGAAGCGCCTAGAACCGCTCGGCAGCAGCGGCTGGCAAGGTCGGGTGAGTATGAGGGGTGAGGAACAGGGGTCATACCACTTTTGGTCAAGAACTGTCGTACGAACAGGGCTGTGTGAGCAGGAACATTGTCATCATGAAAAAACCAGTCATCCGACTGCCACACATCGGGCCACTTCCACCACACACTGTTGCGTAATCTTATCGAAACTTCCAAGTAAGAAGCTTGGTTAAGTATCTGACGCTGCGGAACGAACTCTGAATGAACGACTCCTTTCACCTCGAAAAAAACAAATCAGCATTGTTTTAATGTCTGGTTTTAACTGACGAGCTTTGTTGGAGCGTGGCGAACTTGATTGCTGCTTTTATTTAGAATCGTGAGCATAGCATCTAGTTCCGCAACCTGTGAAAATTTAGAAAAAAAAGGGTGGATTATTTCAGGACTCTTCTTTCAACAGCTTGCTTCCAGGCGACTGTGTTTCTGTTCAAAATTCAGTAGTCGTGACACGAATCTGGCAGTCAGCCGTTTTCGTTCCCAAATTTTCTGTCACAATTCGCTGCCCTGATCTCCATTTCACTGCCGACAGCTCCAAAATTTCTTCAATGGTCAGGAGTCGATCTTCGTTGATATATTTTTTTAAATTTATTTTTGAGCTTTTCCTCATTTCAGAGGCTCATCTACAACATAATAATTTACTTGGAAAGTACAATACAAACAATAAACGTTCTTAAACTATACTCTCAAAATATTTCTCCAGGTGTTTCGATCTTGCGTGTCCTCTTCCTCATTGTGTGTACATTTTGGAGCCAGGTGGTCACAGGACGTCCTCTTCTTCTTCTCCCCTCCGGTTCCCACTCCAGTATCAGTTTTGGTATTCTGGCTTCCTCCATTCGTCTTACATGCCCGTACCACAGTAATTTCTTCCTATCCATTACGTCATATATTCTTTCTTTTATTTCCATTCTCCTTATTACTTCGGTGTTCCTTATCTTTTCATTCCTGGAGATTCTTGCCGATCTTCTCCAGAAGTCCATCTCTAGAGCTTGTAATATTTTAATGTGCTTCATGTTAATTGTCCAGGTCTTCATTCCATACAGAACCACACTCTCTAATATGGATTTGTATATTAATTTTTTAGTTCTGCTCATTACATTCCTGCTCCATAAGACTGAGTTAAGCATCCCAATGACCCTCCGTCCGCTACTAATTCTTTTATTGATTTCTGACTCTGATTTTCCCTCGATTTCTAAAATGGATCCCAAATAACAGAAAGTGTTTATCTTTTTGATTTTCTTTCCTTCAATGTATAGCTCATCTGAATCATTAGTCAAGTATTCTGTTTTTTGGTAATTAGTCTTCAAACACCAAGTTTTGTATGCTACTGCTAGTTGATTGCACATACAGGGTGTTACAAAAAGGTATGATCAAACTTTCAGGAAACATTCCTCACACACAAATAAAGAAAAGATGTTATGTGGACATGTGTCCGCAAACGCTTAATTTTCATGTTAGAGCACATTTTAGTTTCGTCAGTATGTACTGCACTTCCTCGATTCACCGCCATGATTTCATACGGGATACTCTACCTGTGCTGCTAGAACATGTGCCTTTACAAGTACGACACAACATGTGGTTCATGCTCGATGGAGCTCCTGCACATTTCAGTGGAAGCGTTCGCACGCTTCTCAACAACAGATTCGGTGACCTCAACCCTCTTGACTTTCATTTATGGGGGCATTTGAAAGCTCTTGTCTACGCAACCCCGGTACCAAATGTAGAGGCTCTTCGTGCTCGTATTGTGGACGGCTGTGATACAGTACGCCATTCTCCAGGGCTGCATCAGCGCATCAGGGATTTCATGCGACGGAGGGTGGATGCATGTATCCTCGCTAACGGAGGACATTTTGAACATTTCCTGTAACAAAGTGTTTGAAGTCACGCTGGTACGTTCTGTTGCTGTGTGTTTCCATTCCATGATTAATGTGATTTGAAGAGAAGTAATAAAATGACCTCTAACATGGAAAGTAAGCGTTTCCGGACACATGTCCACATAACATATTTTCTTTCTTTGTGTGCGAGGAATGTTTCCTGAAAGTTTGGCCGTACCTTTTTGGAACACCCTGTGTAGTTAGCATCCTCCCCATCTTGTGCTACGACTGCTTGATCATCAGCAAATAATAAATGATGTAGGTAAACTCCATCTCTTATTTGTAATCCCATACTATTACATTTACGAGACCATGTTCTAAGGCTAATATCTATATAGATTTTAAATAATGATGGTGACATGGGACAGCCCTGTAAAAGGCCTTTTCTTGTTCTAAATTTCTGTGAAAGTTTATTACCAACTTTCACTTGGCAAATGTTATCTTTATACATCTGTTGTATTATTTTAACCAAGGAAGGGTTTATGTTTGCCAAATGTAGTGCTCTCCAAAGTCATTTTCTTGGAACAGTATGATACGCTTTTTCTAGATCTATGAAAATTAATCTATATTTTTTGATTTTTCCCTATGTTTCTCCAAAATCTGTCGTAATGTGAAAATATGGTCTACACGTGATCTCCCAGCCGTGAATCCACGTTGTTCTTCTTGGGTTCTAAAATTTTTTTCCAGTTTGTTTTTAATTACTTTCGCAAAAATTCTCATTAATGTGTTTGTAACGCAAATTCCTCGATAGTTTGAACAAATTTTGCGATCTCCTTTCTTAAATATTGTATTAATGTAACCTAGCTTCATCTCGTTGGGTATTGAATCTCCATGTATCATTTTGTTGAAGAGCTGTGTTATCAGTTTCACAATTTTGTCACCACCATATTTCAGACACACCAGATTGATATTGCCTGGTCCCTGTGATTTACCATTCTTTCCTGTTCTCAACGCCTGAAGTACTTCACTTTCTAAAATCTGGATCTCATCATATTCATGTCCTTTATCTTCCCCTGTTCCTTCTTCTAGATATTCTTCTCTGTCCTCATTTAATAATTTTTGGAAATATTCTTCCCATTCCTTTCGTGTTATCAGTTGGAGATTAGTTTTGCTTTTTGTATCCTGTCGAAGCCCTTTCAATACTGACCATGCTTCTTTTGCTCTCCCAAATCCTAATTTGCTATTCACCTTGGCACATGTTCTGTCCCATGCTTCGTTTTTTGCCATCCTTATTTTTTTCATCACTTCATTCTTCTTTTCCTTGTATATTGACCTTGTTTCTTCTGATTTATCATTCAACCACTGAAGGAACGCATTTCGTTTTTCTCTAACGAGGACCTCTAGTTCCTCTGACCACCACTCTGCTGCACGGTTGTGGTTGCTATCTTTTTTACCCAACACCTCTGTTGTTATGATTTTCACATTAGCTTTTATATAGTCATATATTTCCTCTGTACTTCCTTCAAATGATTCAACCAGTTTCCTTTCCATCCTGCCCGCAAAGAGTGTTCTGACACTTTCGTCTTGTAGGCTGTCAATATTAAAAGGTAAATTTTCACCTTTCTCAGTCTGGTTCGTTGTATTTATGTTACTTGTATCACTCCTTGCGTTCTTCCATGGCCAGAAAGACTTCATTTTAACTAGACAGTGGTCTGATCCACACTGGGCTCCTCTATAAGATCTGACGTCTACTGCCTTGAAACTACTTGTTTGCCTAATGATAATATAATCTATTATAGAACGAAGTTCTTTGGTGCTCTGTTGCCAAGTATATTTATGAATGTCCTTATGTTTGAAAAATGTGTTGGTAATTTTTAGATCAAATTGTTCACAAAATGCAATCAATCGTTCCCCATTGTCATTGTCTTCGTTGATGACTGCACGAATATTTTCATGTATTCGGGCAATGGAAGGACGACGAGATCCAGGATCGTTATCAATTGACACTTCGCTATTTTTGAAACGAGAAAACCACTCACAATTGAGTTTTTCCCACAGCATCGTCCTTGTACGTCATTTTTAACATTTCAAAATTTTCTGTTCCACTTTCTCCCAGAAAAAAGCAGAAATTCACCGCCGCACGCTGTTAACGAAAATCACCCATTGCAAAAACGACGATAACACAAATTAGGCGTCACTATAAACTCTGGGGAAAAAAGTGGTTCAAATGGCTCTGAGCACTATGGGACTTAACTTCTGAGGTCATCAGTCCTCTCGAACTTAGAACTATTTAAACCTAAGGACATCACACACATCCATGCCCGAGGCAGGATTCGAATCTGCGACCTTAGCGGTCGCGCGGTTCCAGACTGTAGCACCTAGAACCGCTCGGCCGCTCCGGCCGCCTCTGGGAAAAATATTCCCGACCTTCCTCAGAGCCAGCAGTCGGCTTACTGACTCTCGAGTGTTCTCCCTGTGCTCTTCTAGCGGAAAAACGCGGTACTACGAAAGATCCATCCCCCCAAAAATGAGTTCTGTTTCTCTTGGGTACCCCCTCGTATTCCGCAATTCACTAATCAGTGAACGTCCTCAGCAGCTTTTTTTGCCCCCTAAGTCTGCCACTGATGCTCCATTACGTTATTTCCGCATGTTGTTGCAGTCTTTCCGAGCACTTTATCCTCCCTGAAGTTAAATGTAAACGAAAACAAAAAATAAATTATACCCTAAGTTACTGCTATCTGAGTCAACCTAAGGCATCGTCGCACGACTTGCAATAAAGGCCCTGTAGATTTCTTAACATGTAGTACAAATACGGAAATCGACGTTTATAGAATGTACGATACGCTTTATTCATAATGTGTGGTAGCAGAGAATTGTGAAACGTTACGTGTCGATTCCCGTCGCTCAGAAGTGACGCAGTACGCATGGTGTTTGCGGAGCGGAGAGGTGTCCTGTCGCCCGACGGCGCCGATGCAGCAGAGTCGAGGGTGCGCGCTTCCGATCGCTGAGCGCCCTTTTGCCCTTTTTCGACGACGCCCTCGAGGAGCTTCCGGCCCTTCGCTTCCGCCCTCCCCCGTATGCCAGTTGTCAGCAAGCGAGAGACGAAGGTTCGCTAGCTGCGGTTAGCAGTCACTTCTCCTTCCGTATCTGCTAGCCTGGCTGTAGCTTTCGTTGTGTAAGCCCCTTCAGACAAATACTGGCACACATTCCTCCGTTAAGTTTCAAATAGGAAGGCGGCAAACCACTCAGATATCCGAGTCACAAAAAAAAAAAAAAACCACTTTAGGTAAAGGTGACGACGTGTTAACAGTGACAACAGTATTCCACAATCCAGAAAGTAGTAGATGTGTACCACATCGTGAAATAAAACCCAAAGAATTGTGAAGGTATTTTTTGGTCACGTAAAATAGCCCGTATACAATCACATCAAATCAACTTTCTCATCCAATACTTCCGTTATTATGCAATAATAAGCAACCAAGTGCATAAAAAAAATAATTATTTTACCGGTTTCGGGCAGTTAGTGGCCTTCTTCAGAAGGTTATGCCTACCGCATTAATTGCGAGTGTCAATAACAAAGTGCATATAGCAGAAGGCCATGGTCATAAAATACATGCAGGAGTAATAAGTAATACAATGCCGACTCCTAAAAAATATATGCAGAAGCAATAAGTTATACAATTCGGAGTCCATTAGTTAATGGGCTCAGTATTGTATTACTTATTGCTTCTGCATATATTTTTTTTAGGACCATGGCATTGTGCTGTATGCACTTTATTACTGACACTTGCTAATAATGCGATAGGCATAACCTTCTGAAGGGGGGCACTAGCTGCCCGAAACCGGTATAGAAATTAAATTTCTTTTATGCAGATGGTTGCTTCTTATTTCATTATATAGGACTACAGTTGGCCGGCTGTTGTGGCCGACCGGTTCTAGGCGCTTCAGTCCGTAACGGCGCTGCTGCTACGGTCGTAAGTTCGAATCCTGTCTTGGGTATGGATGTGTGTGATGTCGATGGGTTAGTTAGGTTTAAGTAGTTCTAAGTCTAGGGCACTGATGACCTCAGATGTTCAGTCCCATAGTGCTCACCGCCATTTGAATTTTTTCTTATATGATCGATTTCTGCTCTGTTTGTGTGTCACAGATTTGAATGTGCATATGAAGCATTATTTTTCAGCCTACGTAATACGAAAGCCATATCCATGGTCTAGAACCGCACCGTCACTCCGGCAGGCAAACAAGTTATAGATTGAATACCTTAAACAACTAAGAGGTGATTTAATACTCCACTGGGTGGATCATGGTTGGCAAAGACAGTTTAAGTAGGCCCTAAAAATGTGAATAACGCAAGCTGAATTGATCTCACGCTGAACAGACTTTGATTCATCAAATCTACTGAAGTTTCTCTACATAGGTGCAGCTGATAGTGAGTGACGATTGAGATCTCTGTACGCTCTGACAAAGCTGGAGTGGCAGTACGTTGCCCTGTTTATGTCGTGCGAAAAAATGGTTCAAATGGCTCTGAGCACTATGGGACTTAACATCTATGGTCATCAGTCTCCTAGAACTTAGAACTACTTAAACCTAACCAACCTAAGGACATCACACAACACCCAGTCATCACGAGGCAGAGAAAATCCCTGACCCCGCCGGGAATCGAACCCGGGACCCCGGGCGTGGGAAGCGAGGACGCTACCGCACGACCACGAGCTGCGGACTACGTCGTGCGATGACGTGACCTGCAGCTGGCGAAATGTGTGCAGCGGAGGAGGAGAGACGTGGAGGCTGCACTTGTGAATCGATCGCAGCCACGAAAGAAATGCATAAATCCCTCAGTCTAGTGATCAGGCAGACGGATCGCAATTTACTATCAGAGCCCTGAAATCACAGAAGATTCCAGTGTGTGCCACACACGTTCGCTCGTCGCACCAAGGACCAATTTGGCTCACTTATGCGACGGAGCGCTCCAGGATACTAAACGTCAAGACTACTAAACAAATAACGAATAAGTGTGCCCTCGGCAAACGAGTAGTTTGAGACGTTCGAAGTCACACTGTCAGTACAGTAAGAACTTCATCACAGACTCCCCCGTCTAAACTAGTTGCAAGTGTAGTCAGTCTCAGAAGAGGTCCCAAGTACCAAACACATATGCCAGAGCCTCGACCAGAAGTCCCTTACCAGACCAAAGTCCCACACCCCAGTGCTTCGCACGTCTCCGGAAAAAGTTCCGTTTTGCCACGAAGTGCACCAACGACATCACCCTCACCCCATCTTGAGCCAATCACAAGACTCTAGAGGCGCTAAATCTCCCCTCCAACATGACAGCACAAATTCATGTCGAACCACAGCAAGAGTTAAGAAACTAAATAAAAAAAAAAAAGAAATAAACCGCCAGTTACTGGCTTTTTCTTAAGATTTGCAGAGGGGGAAGAGATGATTTTCTCCAAAGTCATGTTATTCACATGGCAACAAACGAACAGATACAATCTGAAAGATGTTTATCTAAATCTCCTGTGCCTTGGAGCTTGTTAGTCCTAGCTATGAAGTGTAATAAAGATTCAATCTCTAAACGTTTCTCAGATGCTGGAGTTTTCTTATATAACAGAGGTGGTTGAGGGAATTGGTTCACTGGCGTACTTGCACTATTGGCAAACACGAAAACATGTGAATTTTTGTTACACGTGGCTCGGCACACAATGGCCAGTTTACAACTCCGCTGTGTAGACGTGTTCCTTCAGACCGTCGCCCCTGCACAGGCTTCAGCTGATGCTACAGCAAGTATCGTAGCATTGTTCAGCTGGAGCCCTGTCTTGATGAGGGGCTGCTCTGTCTGCCCTGTCTGCCCTGTCTGGCTGTGGGCCTGCCTGGCAAGATTTACTGAGGAACTGGCTCGTCACCAATTGTTTTCAACTCCCAACAAGCTGTTTCTATGAGCTAAGAATCCAAAAAAATACCTCATGCTTTTAGCGACCTACCAGGCTCCATCAACATCTGCTCAGGCCATTAACTTTCTGGAGTCTCGCTCAATGTGTTTCAGGTTGTAATAAAATCTTTAATAATTTTCCATATGCGAAAAATAGGTGAGAGAGTAATTTGGCCTCTCTCACTATCAAGACATGACGAATTAGCTTTAAAGTGATTTGCCTAAATGACTGCAGAAAGACTTCAGGAACGCGTCTTCAGCATAATAATGGTCACGTTTTTACGCCTATCTTATAGAAACCGGTTGCTCTTGAACAACATGAAATTATCAAATAGATAAAAAAATAATGTCGAACGATGAACTGGCGAGTTTAACATTGCGGTATTAATGTCAAACAAAATGTTTACGGGAAGCATCCCGATTAGATGGAATCGCCAGGTGAAGAAAACCTTGCAATTATATTGGACAACGAGAACATTTCTCTGCACAACAGAGATATGGCGTTGATCTGAATCATTATTCGTTGTTACATAATAATGCAAGTCAAGGATATTCATGATATGCAGAATTATTATTATTATTAGTAGTAGTAGTAGTAGTAGTAGTAGAAGCAGTAGTAATAGTAGCAGTGGTGGTGGTGGTGGTAGTAGGTTGTCATGCAGTCGTGCTGTGCATGTTTCGGTCAACACTGGAATACCGTGCCGTCACCTCTAAATGAAATCCAGCAGAAGTTGGTTTTTATTTATAAGGGGTCATCACCGTGATTTTCAGCCGTGATCAAAGAGGCGGCGTCTGTCAGGAAGATGGACTTAAAGAGCGCCTCGAAACTACAACCACGAGTTGAAACATTGAGAAAGTGAACAGTGTGGAACTAGATGATTGGCGGTTAAAGGTACGTGAAATATCGGTCCGCATGTGTGTATCAGAACAAAATACGTTCGACACATTTTATATGAAGAAGCAACTATTAGAAAGCATTCTGCAATGTAACGTGTTGATCATAGTTAATCCGAAAACCGACATCAGCAATCCTCAAGCCGTTTGTAAGGCAATCAATACATATCTTATACTAATTCGTTATTGCAGATACTTGCAAAAATACCCTCATATTGTTATTAATATTCTCACTGTAGTAATGTGATACTTAAGAGCTAAACACTGGAATGAATGTTTCCATGCAGAAGAAAGTGACAAGGAGGAAGTCCAATTTAAATATTAACTATCGTTTTAAGAAGGTGAAACTTGAGAACTGAAACAGTAACCATTTTCAGATGCACATTTCCCGTGGATCCCTCACAGTTCAGGTTTCATGACTTCAACGCCACGTTTTCAACTCCATAGGACACTCTTTTAACCACGACTGACACTTGCGCCGTGTTGGCAGCACTGCACTGACGCCGTTCGTGGTCAAATCACAACAGCGCAACCTGCAAGCATGTATTTCTCGCATTGGTGCCTTTTTCTTTGTCTAAAGCCCTACGTGTTTGGTCCGTTCGAACAACTATGACCTTCAACGATATTGCTTATACACTACTGGCCATTAAAATTGCTACGCCACGAAGATGACGTGCTACAGACGCGAAATTCAACCCACAGGAAGAAGATGCTGTGATATGCAAATGAATAGCTTTTCAGAGCATTCACACAAGGTTGGCGCCGGTGGCGACACCTACAACGTGCTGACATGAGGAAAGTTTCCAACCGATTTCTCATATACAAACAGCAGTTGACCGGCGTTGCCTGGTGAAATTTTGTTGTGATGCCTCGTGCAAGGTGGATAAATGCATACCATAACTTTTCCGACTTTGATAAAGGTCGGATTGTAGCCTATCGCGATTGCGGTTTATCGTATGGCGGCATTGCTACTCGCGTTGGTCGAGATCCAATGACTGTTAGCAGAATATGGAATCGGTGGGCTCAGGAGGGTAATACGGAACGCCGTGTTGGATCCCAACGGCCTCGTATCACTAGCAGTCGAGACGACAGGCATCTTATCCGCATGGCTGTAACGGATCGTGCAGCCACGTCTCGTTCCCTGAGTCAACCATCTGCACGAACAGTTTGACGACGTTTGTAGCAGCATGGACTATCACCTCGGAGACCATGGCTGCGGTTATCCTTGACGCTGCGTCACAGACAGGAGCGCCTGCGATGGTATACTCAACGACGAACCTAGGTGCACGAATGGCAAAACATCATTTTTTCGGATGAATCCAGGTTCTGTTTACAGCATCATGATGGTTGCATCCGTGTTTGGCGACATCGCGGCGAACTCTCATTGGAAGCGTGTATTCGTCAACGAGACACTGGCGTATCAGCGGGCGTGATGGTATGGGGAGCCATTGGTTACACGTCTCGGCCACCTCTTGTTCACATTGACGGCACTTTGAACAGTGGACGTTACATTTCAGGTGTGTTACGACCCGTGGCTCTACCCTTCATTCGATCCCTGCGAAACCATACATTTCAGCAGAATAATGCACGACCGCATGTTGCAGGTCCTGTTCGGGCCTTTCTGGATACATAAAATGTTCGACTGCTACCCTGGCCAGCACATTCTCCAGATCTCTCACCAATTGAAAACGTCTGGCCAATGGTGGCCGAGCAACTGGCTTGTCACAATACACCAGTCACTACTCTTGATGAACTGTGGAATTGTGTTGAAGCTTAATAGGCAGCTGTACCTGTACACGCCATGCAAGCTCTGTTTGACTCAATGCCCAGACGTGTCAAGGCCGTAATTACGGCCAGAGGTGGTTGTTCTGGGTACTGATTTCTCAGGATCTATGCACCCAAACTGCGTGAAAATGTAATCACGTATCAGTTCTAGTACAATATATTTGTCCAATGAATACCCGTTTATCATCTGCATTTCTTCTTTGTGTAGCACTTTTAATGGCCAGCAGTGTAAATTAATTTATCGATCACGAAAACTATGATTTTGACACTAATACGTATCATTTCAGATTATTTTCGCTTGCGAACGCTTAAGGTAGCCCTGCTTCCGCCCCTACATTTGTTATGGTCGGCTCACAGTATTTTTTTTCCAAGTAGTAAAGCTCATACAAACCAATTTTGGTTGATATACTGGTTTCCGTTACAGAGTTGGGTTGCTTTCACATGTGACCCCCATCATGGTAGCCCCTGACAGGACTGGCAATCTAGCTCTGTCTGCGCTGTCACACATGTGAGCGGAGTGCGGACTGGGTGGCCTTTTGTAGCCAAGTCGGGGCCCGACGCAAGTAATTGCTGCTCCGTGTAGTCTTTTGTCCCCGCCCCACTTTGCCTTGCCGGCACGGGCCTAGCGGCCGCTGCTGCGTCAGGCCGCAGCACACTACCTTGTCGACTACTGTGCACAGGCAGTGATCGCCGTGACCTTGCCATAGTTCAGCTTTCTCCACCGTGACGCGGTTTTTTTTCGTGATTTACGAGGGGTGATCGTTATATATAACAGTGTAAACAGGAAACGTTACGCATTAAAACCGTAGCGTCGTCATTCCGAAAAAAGGTGGGAAACAGTGGTTCTTCACCGAGCAAAGAGAAAGAAGTAACTGGGTACCATGTACAGGAGATGATGCAAAATTTTAAAGCCCAAAGAAACAGAATGCGTGTCTGCGTCCTGTGCAGTATCAAAAAACGAATGATCGTATGCTACTACTGAACGGCGGAGACCTCTTCTGGGATTATTCGGCCGAGTGGTGTAAGTCATATTTGACGTCACCTCGACGATTTGCACATGCAGAATGCCCGTGGAGCAAAGCACCCCTTCGGAGCGCTTCCTCTTGACAGCCACCCGTAACTTCGTCAGGTGAGAATCCACACGTTTCCACTGCTTGCTTTGCTCCTTTCTCTCGGCAGAAAGTGGTACACTCTAGTCCAAATACCTTCTGTAGCCAAATTAAGCGTGGGCTAGTGTCCACGGTGACGAGGCGGCTCAAGGAGTCATCTGGATACGTCTGAGACAGGTGCAACATTTCCGCCGTTGTCTCCATTCGGAGGGGTTTCTGAATTAGTGTGAAGAGACGCTAATCCCATGTCCAAAACATCGTGAAAGATGTTGTAAACGGATCCTTGGCTGGCTTTCACTCTGTCCAGCATTATCTCCACTGTGACACGCGTGTCTCCGAGCACCTGGGCCTCCATTTATCTTTAAATTCCTTGCTCTTCGCAGAGAGATGGTCTGCCGGTTCGTCCTACGTGATTCATACTAGCTTCACCACCCTGGAGGCGTTTGAGGTACGTAATTACCGTGTCAAATGCTGGTGCATTGCTTTCGCAGCTTCTTGGTTTAACACCCAAGTGACACGAGCCGCCTCTTGGGTAGCCGAGACGGGCTCTGAGGGCTTCTAAATATAAGATTTTTGTACAGTTTGTATGAAAAAATTGTACGATAACTGACACGGGAGGAAGTGCATGAAGGATAAGAGGGCCCGCATCTCGTGGTCGTGCGGTAGCGTTCTCGCTTCCCACGCCCGGGTTCCCGGGTTCGATTCCCGGCGGGGTCAGGGATTTTCCCTGCCTCGTGATGGCTGGGTGTTGTGTGCTGTCCTTAGGTTAGTTAGGTTTAAGTAGTTCTAAGTTCTAGGGGACTTATGACCACAGCAGTTGAGTCCCATAGTGCTCAGAGCCATTTGAACCATTTGAAGGATAAGAGGGGGACAGGAGATGGGGAAGAGGAACGTCAATTGGTAAGTCGCTTGTGTGCAAAAATGTACTCGAATAGACCGTGGAGTAGTGCTATGCTGTTTTGGCTCATCTAGCGGACTGCTACGATTTTGGGGTACGGGATTTCATTGTGGAGAAGGACTTCATGCATGAGCCTGCACACAATAAACATTTATTTGATTTTGTTTTTCTCGAAGTGATAACTAAAACTTTATGACTAACCCCTGTACTAAACTAAGAGGGTGCCCGTTGTTAAGAGACTTGTAAATATTATTTGTCTGCCAGGTAACCTTCAGATAAATACGAATTCCTTCCATGCTCACATTTTTTGTAGTTCTTGACATTGGCTGATGACGCGAGGGAAAGTCACATCTTGTAGGTAAAATGCTAATGGAATCTTTTAGAGCCAAGAACCACCTGTTTTTTTTTCAGTTTCAAAGAGAAAAGAGGCAAACGGCGAAGTAGTTTTTGAGATTTCATAATAAATACATCTGAAAACTCTTGCTACCATTCAGTATCCATTACAGTTTCCGAATTTCTTCAAACTGACAACATGGTGATATTTCTGTCTGTGTGGCGGTACTAGGATTCTAGTATGGTTTTCGAAGGTCATAAGTTGTTTTTCCTATGGGAAAGAGGTGTGTGTACCACATTCCCCTGCCGCTCGCTGAGTACGTCCTTACGAATTTTGCTGCTTTTGTCCCTCTGGTAATCATGCGAAATTATATATTACAGAAAGTAATACACAATTTTGCGTTATTGATTTTCGACAGCGGGAAATTTATGAGGAAGGCTCTCCCATTGCTGTCTCCATATCGCAGAGCCACGTGTTCCATTTTCGGCTGGATACGACATTTTCTCCAGTCGGGACAGGTGTATGTGTTGGCCTCATCGTTCGTCACATCTTCATCGGACGCGTAAGTCGTTGGAATGGCCTCTAATCGAAGCACTTGCACCTGGCGGCCGAACAACCCCAGACAAAGACTCCCGGCCAATAAAGCCACACGATCATTTTTATGTAAGTGACCTCATCATTCTTTGAGTCGTAATGTAGATCGTTCAAATTGTCAGTCGTCGATCCCGTCAAATATCCACTACTTTTAATCAGTGGTTTTTGGCATAGGGGGCGGTGTAATATATAGGGTGCTTCACAATTCCCAGTACAAACTTCGGTGGGTTATATAGAGCATTTAGTTCATAAAGTTTTCACAAGGATGCCATGTCTAGAAATGTACCGTTTGAATATAAAATAAGTTTGAAGTTCAGATCACTTTCGTATCTCCCCCTCAACAGTACGCACACAAACTCACATCGTGTATTACAGATTGTAAAAAATCGAAACTATTATGTAATTTGAAATACGTGTTCGAACAAAGTACTGATCGATAAGGCAAACTCTCGAGTTTCCCGTTGTTCCCGCAAGGTAGCAGCAGTGTGCGCCCACTTCAGTTCTAGTAAAAATGGTGTCGGACAACAGAAAGCTTTTTGCGTTTTGCGCAGTAAGGGTCAGTAACAACTGTTCAGCGTGACGTTCCTATTAGATACGAATTGGATCCTCCTACAGAACGAAGCATTAGTCGATGGCATGAACAGTTCCGAGAAACAAGTTGATTGTCTAAACGCAAATCGCCGGGACGTCCCCGATTGTCTGACGCAGACGTCGAAAGCATCCGTCATAGTTTCACAAGAGGTCTGCAGAAATCCTCACCGTGCAGATCGGCAGCCCATCACCCCCGATTTCCGTCTGGCGCGTGTTGCGTCGACGTTTACACGAGAAACCATACAAAATTCATGTACTGCAAGCTTTTCGTGAAGATGACAAACAACAACCTGTGGAGTTCTGTAATTTCGTTCTTGGTAGGATAGAGGATGACAGTTTCCTCCAAGCTTAGTGTTGAGTGTCGAAGCAACATTCCATTTAAATAGTCATAATGTGAGGATATGCGATACAGAACAACCACATGAAGTTGTACAACTTGAGAGGGACTCTCCAAAATTTAACGTGTTTTGTGCAGTTTCACGGGAAAAGGTGTATGGTCCTTTTTCTTTGCCGAAAACACTTTTACAGGAAGCACATATCTTGATATCGACTTCATTTACCAATAGGATGGGGCACCGCCACACTGGCATCAGAAAGTGTGGGAATTTTTAAATCAAAGGATTTTTGAACGACTAATCGGTCGCACTGGACCAAATGATTCAGTCTTACATTAATGGCACCCCAGGGGCTGACTGTATGTGATTGTTTCTTGTGGGGGTTTGTAAAAGGCTCTTTATGTGCCTCCGTTACCAACAACAATGAATGAACTGAGACATTGCATAACAGCACTTGTGGAAGCTGTAACTCAAAACATGCTCGCTGTAGTGTGGGAACAATTTGAATACCGCATTGACATATAGCGTGCATTTAAAGGGGAACATTCTCAATGGAGAGAAGTATTTCTAAGTAAGAGTGATTTCAGGTGTGCCGCAGGGGAGTGTAGTAGGACCGTTGCTATTCACAATATATATAAATGACCTTGTGGATAACATCAGAAGTTCACTGAGGCTTTTTGCGGATGATGCTATAATTTATCGAGAGGTTGTAACAATGGAAAATTGTACTGAAAACGCAGGAGGATCTGCAACTAATTGACGCATGGTGCAGGTAATGGCAACTGAATCTCAATGTAGACAAGTGTAATGTGCTGCGAATACATAGAAAGAAAGATCCTTTATTATTTAGCTACAATTAGAAGGTCAGCAACTGGAAGCAATTAATTCCATAAATTATCTGGGAGTAGGCATTAGGAGTGATCTAAAATGGAATGACCATGCCGGCCGCGGTGGTCTAGCGGTTCTAGGCGCGCAGTCCGGAACCGCGCGACTGCTACGGTCGCAGGTTCGAATCCTGCCTCGGGCATGGGTGTGTGTGATGTCCTTAGGTTAGTTAGGTTTAAGTAGTTCGAAGTTCTAGGGGACTGATGACCACAGATCTTAAGTCCCATAGTGCTCAGAGCCATTTGAACCATTTTTTGAATGACCATATAAAATTAATCGTCGGTAAAGCAGATGCCAGGCCGAGATTCATTGGAAGAATCCTAAGGAAAACAGTACACTTGTTCGCCCACTGCTTGAATACTGCTCATCGGTGAGGGATCCGTACCAGATAGGGTTGATAGAAGAGATAGAGGATATCCAACGGAGAGCAGCGCGCTTCGTTACAGGGTCATTTAGTAATCGCGAAAGTGTTTTGGAGATGATAGATAGACTCGAAGAATCTGCAACAGAAACGCTCAGTATCTCGGTACGGGCTTTTGTTGAAGTTTCGAGAACATACCTTCACTTGGGAGTCAAGCAGTATATTGCTCCCTGCTACGTATATCTCGTGAAGAGACCATGAGGATAAAATCAGAGAGATTAGAGCCCACACAGAGGCATACCGACAATCTTTCTTTCGACGAACGGTACGAGACTGGAATAGAAGTGAGAACCGATAGAGGTACTCAAGGTACCCTCCGCCACACACCGTCAGGTGGCTTGAGGAGTATAGATGTAAATGTAGAACATATTGAACACCTACAAAAAGGAACGAAGAGAAACTTTTTGAGTTTCCCGTTCATCAAAAAACAACATTCTTTGTATATGTTTATTAGTTTCAGATGTATAGTGCTGCCAAATCGGATGATTCTTTTTGATACAACCTTTATTTCTGTCCGAGCACAACAACGGCCGTCACGTTCGCAGGGTTGCCTGCGGGGCTCCGCAGGTATCACGCACTCTCTACTTTGAAGGGGACGTCCTCCATCTTGTAGGAGAGAAGTACTGACAACGAGTACTTGTGTTGTGTTGGCAGAAGAGCCAGCACCGTGTTACTAGTGGAGGCCGAAATGCACGCGTTTTAGCTCACGCAGGCCGGCGTGAGGAGGGAAGGACTATACTGACGTGAGGTCTGGAACATGACAAGGAATTAGAATTCAGAAAGCGGACGTAATTAGTTTCATACTTAACTTTAATCCATTAATGATGAACGTCGCTCTTGACTGCACATGAGTCACAATATTATCTGTTCAGATTATAGTAACTGAATTTGGCGCCTTGCTAGGTCGTAGCAAATGACGTAGCTGAAGGCTATGCTAAACTGTCGTCTCTGCAAATGAGAGCGTTTGTAGTCAGTGAACCATCGCTAGCAAAGTCGGCTGTACAACTGGGGCGAGTGCTAGGGAGTCTCTCTAGACTAGACCTGCCGTGTGGCGGCGCTCGGTCTGCAATCACTGATAGTGGCGACACGCGGGTCCGACGTATACTAACGGACCGCGGCCGATTTAAAGGCTACCACCTAGCAAGTGTGGTGTCTGGCGGTGACACCACAACTTGGAACATTATCAATACAATGGGCGCCTGTAGAGCGCACAGGTCACACCTCATTGTCTCTGCAGTGTGCGTACTGTGGAGCCGCAGATCTGCGAGAGATGCGATATCGAGACTGACACTGAGGTGACAAAAGTCACGTGATACCTGCTAGTATCACGTCGGACCTCCTACTGCCCGGCGTAGTGCAGCAACTCGGCGTGGCATGGACACAACAAACCGTCGGAAGTCCCCTACAGAAATAATGAGGCATGCTGTCTCTGCAGCCGTCCATAAGTGCGAAAGTGTTGCCAGTGCTGAACTTTGCGCACGAACTGACCTCTCCATTACGTCCCGTAAATGTTCGATTAGCTTCACGTCGGGTCATCTGGGTGGCCAAATCATTCGCTCGAAATGTCCATAATGTTATTTAAACCAATGGCGAACAATTGCGGCGCAGTGACAAGATGCATTGTTATCCATAACTGATCTCCATGAATGGCTGCAAACGGACTCCAAGTAGACGAACAAGACCATTTCCAGTCAATGACCGGTTCAGTGGGACCAGAGGACCCAGTCCATTTGCGGCAAGAAAGGAAGAATGAATTGATTGTTGGTGTTAATAACGATCATCCTCCTTTGCCTCCTCTGCATTACTGCAGATGACGTGTCACTGAGCACATTTGTTCTGTGCGTGCAGTACGCGTGAGGCGCGTAGTTGTTTCCACTGCACTGTGTGGAATAGGAAGGTTCTGTTATAGTACACTAACCTGCTGTCTTCAAGTTGATGTCCCCAGCGCAGAAAACAGCACGCAGGTCGTAGGTTCTGTATCTCGAGGCTGAAACTGACTTTTAGCGAGGTTCTGTTCTCAAATATGGTATCACTTCTTTGGGATGCCACTCGCGTATTTTAATACAGCCACACGAGAAGACTACATGATGTTAATACAACAGCTTCTGATACAGCAAAGTACATGATCAAACACAATGTTTACGAAAATGTA
Source organism: Schistocerca cancellata (assembly GCF_023864275.1). Classification (NCBI taxonomy): domain Eukaryota; kingdom Metazoa; phylum Arthropoda; class Insecta; order Orthoptera; family Acrididae; genus Schistocerca; species Schistocerca cancellata. The sequence continues at coordinate 19,663,315 of NC_064631.1, read as the reverse complement.
TCTTTACACTATTTGTGGCACGTGTCTGTGCCTCATGACTACCGGAGTGAATCTTTTAATACTGAATACTGGCAAACACATCCTGCCACAGATAACATGACTGTACGTCTCGACTGCCTAATCCAGAGTGACGAACAGCCCGAAACACTTCGCGCGGCATACCAGAAAAGTGTGACCCGAACGCTTCAGAAGTGTTTCGTCTGCAATTTCGCCACTCTTTTGCTTTTGATTTACATTGTTTTTAATAATTCTGAAATGACTGTTTGATGGTCAGCTGTTGAGAGATAATTATATTAAAAAGTGAAGTCATTTCAATGGGTAGTTGAACTAATAATAATAACTATACTTTAACGTTTTGGCGCCCTTGCTCCGATCACAGCAGCCAATCACAGAGCAGTAGCATTATGCAGGCGGTCTTTCTCACGGGAATGGTACGGAATCTAACATCTGTCACTGGTACCTCACACCACATTTCGTCATCTACATACTTCTTGCATCTCCACCGCTCTGGGAACAGCTTCTTGGAACCTAATATGATGGCTTACTAAGCCAGAAATATTACACATTCCATATAAACACAGCCCACACCATTGTGGAGCCACCATCAACTTGGGCAGTTGTAATGTCTCTTGCAGCGGTCTCTCCGTGATATTTTCAGAAATTTTATAAATTATATAACTCAGTACATATCTCGAAATATCTCTTCTTATCTTACCGATTATCAATGCAAAGTAGTTTCAAGCCCAATTATTCCTTGGACCGTCAATTTACTCCATGGAATAGCTTCTCTGCTATCTATGTTTTCTCTTAGGAAAAAGAATAGGGACTTCTTGCCGATTAGTCGTGAAAGAAGGATGTATATGTATGTATTGTTGAGCTAGTCGCCATATTGATGAGATTCTGTATGAGAAGGAATTTAATACATGAACCAAACTAAAGTAAGTGTGTTCGCGTATTATTTAACGGATTATTATTACTGACAGTGTCTGCTTACTACGCTGTGTTGGACGGGATCAGTGGGGAACGTCTGATTTACACTGGACGAACCTGCCGTTTTGTACGCTCAAGATATCCAGTTACTTCAAATAAATAGGCTAACACGGTCTTACCAGCAGATCTCCGGTCTTCCCCATGTGATCACCGAAAGTTAATAATTATTACAAATGTTTCCAGGAGATCGACTGACAATTTCGTCGCACCGAGACTTCGAAATTGCTTCACTGCCTTATGGAATTTAAGTTAAGCTTAATTTAATCAGGATAGAACAGTATTGAACTGTGTGAATGTGATAAGCCTGCTTTGTCAATGAAAATTCCCTTAATATACGCATGTTTTTACTATCCTGATCAGTGAAGATAAATCAGGCCGGTGTGAGAGAGGTTTTTAAATTTTAGATCCAATACAAAATATATTAAACAGTGTCTAGTTAACAAAATGGTTCAAATGGCTCTGAGCACTATGGGACTTAACTTCTGAGCTCATCAGTCCCCTAGAACTTAGAACTACTTAAACCTAACTAACCTAAGGACATCACACACATCCATGCCCCAAGCAGGATTTGAACCTGCGACCGCAGCGGTCACCCGGTTCCAGACTGTAGCGCCTAGAACCGGTCGACCACATCGGTCGGCTCTAGTTCTTGGATCCACAGCTTCACCGGGTCTGCTCCATTCTCGAACCCTACCATTAGCTCTTACAAATTAAATCGGGTCTCATCTGACAAGGCGACGGTTTTCCAGTCGCCTGGGATCCAATCGATACGGTAACGAGCACAGGAGACGTGCTACAGGGGATGACGTGTTGCTACCAAAGCCACTCTCAGATGGGTCGTCTGCTGCCACAACCAATTAACGCCGAATCCCCCCCCCTCTTCCCCCTTCTCCCCACCACATCATAAACACTGAGCGGTCAAAACGTGTTGGGTAATCATAGCACGAGAAAACAATGTAATTTTAAATTTGTAACTTGCATCAATATTAGCAGTGCTAGTGACACTGATTTTGTGACAATTACGACCTTTACACTCACAGACGCAAAGACTTTGGACGCCATTCAGATATAACGTATCCAGAAACTAGTGTGGTATAATATGTGAATTGTTCAGTTAGTTTTGAGTAATCCTAAAACACTTCACGATCCGATGTGTTACTGTGTTTAAACTTCTAATTGAATGGTAGTGAACTGCATTATTATTGTTTCCGTTTATCAGCGTACTTGAAAATGATCTAATGTCAAAACTGTGTAATAGCAGAAGAAATAAAGATATAAATATCAACTGCTTGCGGTATCAAAACAGACACTGTAATGATATGACATAATTACGTCGCTTGTATGTAAACAGATCAACCAAACTAACGATGTTGACGAAATTGCGTCAATAACGATGTTTTCAGAACAGCGCGTACCATTATTCATTAGACTACGTCACAGTTGCATGTATTTGAGTTATGTCCGTTCTCTCGGACATGTCCATCGGAACAGATACTACTTTAAGTCCCATAGTGCTTAGAGCCAGATACAACTCATCATGACTCGGCTGGTGCATACATTTATAAGCAGTAGAGAATGGGGGGAAAAAGGAAGGCATGGGTGGGAATTAGTGACTTCCAGCCACACAGGACATTGTGGTAATGCTATGGCTAAAGTTGAAAATTTCGTCGGACTTGAACTCGAACCTGGATTTATCGCTTTTCATGAGCGGTTGCCTTCACCGTTTTTTCTTTAATGAAGTAGTATGACCAGTGTTGGAATAAAAGAACACTTGAGCGGGACTATGTCTAGCGATCCACCGATTACGCAGCTTTTTTGTGTTAATTTTGCAGAGTTACTTGCTAGTGGGAAGAAAACAACGTCAACATAATGTACGCAATGAAAAAAAGAAAGATCGCCCTCCCGGCGGAACAAACATTATGGCCCCATACCAGCATTACATTTTTAAACTTTTTTTTATTACATTACAGGTGAACTGGAAATCACATCATTGTTGTTTTGCACAATTACCACTGAAACGTACCCTTAGAAAAATTATAAATGACTGTGCTGACAAATCTCTTACGTTATTTGATTTTCAAACAGATGAGCAAAATTGAACGTACTCAGACATTTCTCTCTTTACTTATTCTGATTATCACTAAAAAAAAAGTGTGTGAAATCTTATGGGACTTAACTGCTAAGGTCATCAGTCCCTAAGCTTACACACTACTTAAGCTAAATTATCCTAAGGACAAACACAGACACACACACACCCATGCCCGAGTGAGGACTCGAACCTCCGCCGGGACCAGCCGCACAGTCCAGGACTGCAGCGCCGCAGACCGCTCGGCTAATCCCGCGCGGCATTATCACTAAACTGACACACTTTATTTTTATTAGCGCACCGCAATCTGACTTTAAATAATCCCTGTAAAAGAATGACCCTAACTAACAGTAATAGGGAGCGAAAGGCTATTTACAATTTGTACAGAAAGCAGATAGCAGTTATAAGAGTCGAGGAGTATGAAAGGGAAGCAGTGGTTGGGAAGGGGGTGAGACAGGGTTGTAGCCTATCCCCGATGATATATTGAGCAAGCAATAAAGGAAACAAAAGAAAAGTTCGGAGTAGGTATTAAAATCCATGGGGAATAAATAAAAACTTTGAGGTTCGCCGATGACATTGTAATTCTGTCAGAGACAGCATAGGACTTGGAAGAGCAGTTGAACGGAATGGACAGTGTCTTGAAAGGAAGGTATAAGATGAACATCAACAAAAGGAAAACGAAGATAATGGATAGTAGTCGAATTAAGTCGGGTGATGCTGAGGGAATTAGATTAGGAAATGGGACACTTAAAGTAGTAAAGGAGTTTCGCTATTTGGTGAGCAAAGTAACTGATGATGGTCGAAGTAGAGAGGATATAAAATGTAGACTGGCAATGGCAGGGAAAGAGTTTCTGAAGAAGAGAAATTTGTTAACATCGAGTATAGATTTAAATGTCAGGATGTCGTTTCTGAAAGTATTCGTATGGAGCGTAGCCATGTATGGAAGTGAAACATGGACGATAACTAGTTTGGACAAGAAGAGAATAGAAGCTTTCGAAATGTGGTGCTACAGAAGAATGCTGAAGATTAGATGGGTAGATCATATAACTAATGAGGAGGCATTGAATAGGATTGGGGAGAAGAGAAGTTTGTGGCACAACTTGACTAGAAGAAGGGATCGGTTGGTAGGGCATGTTCTGAGACATCGAGCGATCACCAATTTAATATGGGAGGGCAGCGTGGAGGGTAAAAATCATGAGGGAGACCAAGAGAGGAATACACTAAGCAGATTCAGAAGGATGTAGGTTGCAGTAGGTACTGGGAGATGAAGAAGCTTGCACAGGATAGAGTAGCATGGAGAGCTGCATCAAACCAGTCTCAGGACTGAAGAACACAACAACAAGAACAACAACCTATACCTTTCATGAATCACTTACCTCACAACAATCTTCGTTTCTCGAACTACTGCAATACAGCGAGCGCCAATACTGCCAGCTAAATGAAAGATTCTAACTACTGAAGGCACTAACTACTAATAGGCATAGTTAGCAAATGAAAGATTTTGATAGGGAACAAACAATGTATTTACCTTAATAGCGTTCAAAAAAAAAAATTCAAATGGCTCTGAGCACTATGGGACATCACTTCTGAGGTCATCAGTCCCCTAGAACTTAGAACTACTTAAACCTAACTAACCTAAGGACATCAAACACATCCATGCACGAGTCAGGATTCGAACCTGCGACCGTAGCGGTCGCGCGGTTACAGACTGTAGCGCCTAGAACCGCTCGGCCAGCTCGGCCGGCAGCGTTCAAAAGTCATTATATATATATATATATATATATATATATATATATATATATATATATATATATATCCAATTAAACAAATTTCCTTTTTCTGACGGATGCACGTCTAGATCGTCCGCTCTCAAAACTCCGCCATCTCTCTCCCCACATCCACCACTGCTGGCGGCTCACCTCCAACTGCACAACGCTACGCGCTGTTCACATCCAACTGCCCAACACTACACAAGCGAATATTCCAAAAATGACTCCAACCAGCCGCAGACTGCACACGGCACAGTCAGTGATTTTCATAGAGAGCGCTACGTGGCGTTACCAACATAAAAACCTAAACAGCCTACTTACAGAGCTTCGGTCATCCGGACACGGTCCTTGCCCGACTCAAATTTCCACCTTATCGCACGCTGCAATGCTGCGTCCCTTTAACCCCTTCCTCGTAAATTACTGATTCTCGTAGGAGTTACGACGATGTTAGTGAAACCGCACCGAAACAAGGAGTCGTCGTGCTCGTGCAGAGATGTATACATTTGAGCGGTGTCTTTTCTGCCAGACATGTACGTTTGTGCACGAGTGCGACAGCTCCCTGACATTTCTTTCAGTGCGGATGTATTAATATCGTTTGAACTTCTAGGGGAATCAATAGTTTGCGAGTAGGTGGTTAATGGACGAGTGGTGCCGCATTGCATCGTGCGAAAACTGGAAGTTGAGTCAGACAAGTACAATACCCGGATGGCCGAAGCGCTTAAGGAAACCACTCATGAGAAGCGGTAAATCTGGGTTCGAGTCCCGGTCCGGCACAAACTTTCGACTTTCGCCGTGTATAGCCACAATGCCCTGTGTGGCTGGAAGTCACAAATTCCCACCCATCGCTCCCCCTTCTTTCGCCATTCTCTATTTCATATATAGATCACATTCACTCGCATTCTTATCAGGCACAGACCATGGGATGGAGAAGTTACTAAGGCGTGTAATGCTTCACGCAGGACACGCCAAGCTGCGCCAAGGTCACAGTAAGTACATCAACAACACACACCGAAGAGTACATGTTTTTGTTAGCAGCAAAGAGGATTAGGTGCCTTTTAATGGGTGTTTTTAAATGACACGGTGACCTGCGCTGTGCCAAGTGTTTCGCTCGGCAGCGGGCAGTTAAAACACGGCGCGCGGCTCAAGAGCGCGCACAAACATTTAGGCCGGACGTTTTCATCCGGCCGCCCGTAATGAGGCTCCCGGACGGCAACCCACTCGGCCGACTCGCAAAATTCCCGACTTGTTTTCTTTCCGCCCGTAGAGCCCCTCCGCCCGTCTTTGTTTGTACTCGCGGCAGTGTTTCCGAACACCACTTTCCCCGGCACGTCAAAAGCTTTCAGGATTAATTACCCATTTTACCATACCAATTAAGAGCGAACTTTGCGGAGCTGACGCTCCATCAAAACGCAGAACAGAACACAAAGACAGTCCTCGGAGTTGCGCCTAATGCTGACTCGCCGCTACCGCTCCGGAGAATGGAACGGCAAACAGTCGCAGCCGACGAGCGGAGACGCCGCCGCCTCTGCACCTTTCGACAACCTCGACTGTTTTCGCGTTTAAAACACTGTTTTCGGTATTTTTAAATGGTTCAAATGGCTCTGAGTACTATGGGACTTAACTTCTGAGGTCATCAGTCCGCTATAACTTAGAACTACTTTAACCTAACTAACCTAAGGACATCACACACACCCATGCCCGAGGCAGGATTCGAACCTGCGACCCTGCCGGTCGCGCGGCTCCAGACTTTGGTATTTTTATGGCGAGTACACTAATACTACATTCCAGCACCATGCCATAATTAAACGGACAAGGTGTCTACAATTCCTATTACGGGCTTCTGAGGTTGTAGGGGGGACTAAGTAGATAAAGGTTTGATGGGAAACCTACTTCCGGAAATGTACGACTTGTACGTAAATACTCTTGAATAAAGTCGAGGCATAGCGCTATCCAAAAGTACAGATGGCGGTATCGAATACACAAGGCACAAAAAAGCAGCGCATTGGAGGACCTTTGGGCGAGGATTAGTCTCCTGAAATGCAGTTACATCAATTTAAAACACCCTCACTCCATCTACCTGTGAGTGGGTGTGCGAGTTTGTTTAGTGGAGCCCCCAAACTGTCTGTACAAGATTTGTTAATCCTTATTGTGTATTATGCCTGTAACAGATAATTGTTGTTGTTGTAATCTTCAGTTCAGAAGACTGGTTTACGCAGATCGCCAAGCTAGTCCATCCTCTGAAAGGTTCTAGTTGTTTGAGTAACTGTTGAAATCTACACTACTGGCCATTAAAATTGCTACACCAAGAAGAAATACAGATGAGAAACGGGTATTCATTGGACAAATATATTACACCACAACTGACATGTGATTACATTTTCATGCAATTCGGGTGCATAGATTGTGAGAAATCAGTACCCAGAACAAACACCTCTGGCCGTAATAACGGCCTAGATACGCTTGGGCATAGAGTCAAATGGAGCTTGGATGGCGTGTACAGGTACAGCTGCCCATGCAGCTTCAACACGGTACCACAGTTCATCAAGAGTAGTGACTGGCGTATTGTGACGAGCCAGTTGCTCGGCCACCATTGACCAGAAGTTTTCAATTGGTGTGAGATCTGGAGAATGTGCTGGCCAGGGCAGCAGTCGAACATTTTCTGTATCCAGAAAGGCCCGTACAGGACATGCAACATGTGGTCGTGCATTATCCTGCTGAAATGTAGGGTTTCGCAGGGATCGAATGGAGGGTAGAGCCACGGGTCGTAACACATTTGAAATGTAACGTTCACTGTTCAAAGTGCCGTCAATTCGAACAAAAGGTGACCGAGACGTTTAACCAGTGGCACCCCATACCATCACGCCGGGTGATACGCCAGTGTGTCGTTGAAGAATACACGCTTGCAATGTGCGTTCACCGCGATGTCGCCAAACACGGATGAAACCATCATGATGCTGTAAACAGAATCTGGATTCATCCGAAAAAAATGACGTTTTGCCATTCGTGCGCCCAGGTTCGTCGTTGAGTACACCATCGCAGGCACTCCTGTCTGTGATGCAGCGCCAAGGGTAACCGCAGCCATGGTCTCCGAGCTGATAGTCCATGCTGCTGCAAACGTCGTCGAACTGTTCGTGCAGATGGTCGTTGTCTTGCAAACGTCCCCATCTGCTGACTCAGGGATCAAGACGTGGCTGCACGATCCGTTACAGCCGTGCGGATAAGATGCCTGTCATGTCGACTGCTTGTAATACGAGGCCGTTGTGATCCAGCACGGCGTTCCGAACAACCCTCCTGAACTCACCGATTCGATATTCTGCTAACAGTCATTGGATCTCGACCAATGCGAGCAGCAATGTCGCCATACGATAAACCGCAATCGCGATAGGCTACAATCCGATCTTTATCAAAGTCGGAAACGTGATGGTACGCATTTCTCCTCCTTACACGAGGCATCACAACAACGTTTCACCAGGTAACGCCGGTCAACTGCTGTTTGTGTATGAGAAATCGGTTGGAAACTTTCCTCATGTCAGCCCGTTGTAGGTGTCGCCACCGGCGCCAACCTTGTGTGAATGCTCTGAAAAGCTAATCATTTGCATATCACAGCACCTTCTTCCTGTCGGTTAAATTTCGCGTCTGTAGCACGTCATCTTCGTGGTGTAGCAATTTTAATGGCCAGTAGTGTACACTGAATTGAGGCTGGTTACTGCAATCATTTCTTGATCTCCATCTACCGTTATGCACCACCGCCACTCTTACTTCTGCTACCACATATACACCGAGGCGACAGAACTCATGGGTTAGCGATATGCACAGATGCGTATGGCTGTAGTGTCGCGTACACAAGCTGTAAGAGAGCAGTGCATCAGTGGAGCTGTCGTTTGTGCTCAGGTGATTCACGTCAAAGCGTTTCGGACGTGATTCTGACCGCACGATGGGAATGGAGCTAGACGTATGGCACACCTCATTTCGGAAATTGTTAAGGAATTCAGTATCCCGATATCCATACTGTCAAGAATTTGCCGAGAATACTAAGTTTCAGGCACTACCTCCCACCACGGACAACGCAGTGGCCGACGGCGTTCACTTAGCTACCGACAGCGGCGGCGTCTGCACAGAGTTCTCACTAACAGCAAGACAAGCAACACTGCGTTAAACAACCGCAGAAATCAATGTGGGACGTACGATGAACGCGTTTGTTAGGACTGCGCGCGCTCAGTGTTTTATCATGGACGTGACACCGAATAAATTACTGTTGCAAAGACTTCAGGCTAAACTACACACCTGCCTCTGTCTATAGGTTTAACTGAATACACAACACCTTCAAAAACCGCGAGCTAGATTTTTATATTCTCTCGCCCACTACTCACAAACTATTCGCCCTGCAGAAGAAATGAACAGCACCTTTTTATAGGAAATTTAATGTACTTACATTTTGTACTGGAATACGTTTTCGCTGGAGACCATGCTTTGCGAGATACTAAAGAGAAATGCGCTTGAAGGACAGTTTTGTACGTTTTTCTTGAATAAATCTAAAACTATGGCCTCTAGTGAAAACGTATCGCTGTACAAAATTTAAGCACACTCCTGGAAATTGAAATAAGAACACCGTGAATTCATTGTCCCAGGAAGGGGAAACTTTATTGACACATTCCTGGGGTCAGATACATCACATGATCACACTGACAGAACCACAGGCACATAGACACAGGCAACAGAGCATGCACAATGTCGGCACTAGTACAGTGTATATCCACCTTTCGCAGCAATGCAGGCTGCTATTCTCCCATGGAGACGATCGTAGAGATGCTGGATGTAGTCCTGTGGAACGGCTTGCCATGCCATTTCCACCTGGCGCCTCAGTTGGACCAGCGTTCGTGCTGGACGTGCAGACCGCGTGAGACGACGCTTCATCCAGTCCCAAACATGCTCAATGGGGGACAGATCCGGAGACCTTGCTGGCCAGGGTAGTTGACTTACACCTTCTAGAGCACGTTCGGTGGCACGGGATACATGCGGACGTGCATTGTCCTGTTGGAACAGCAGGTTCCCTTGCCGGTCTAGGAATGGTAGAACGATGGGTTCGATGACGGTTTGGATGTACCGTGCACTATTCAGTGTCCCCTCGACGATCACCAGTGGTGTACGGCCAGTGTAGGAGATCGCTCCCCACACCATGATGCCGGGTGTTGGCCCTGTGTGCCTCGGTCGTATGCAGTCCTGATTGAGGCGCTCACCTGCACGGCGCCAAACACGCATACGACCATCATTGGCACCAAGGCAGAAGCGACTCTCATCGCTGAAGACGACACGTCTCCATTCGTCCCTCCATTCACGCCTGTCGCGACACCACTGGAGGCGGGCTGCACGATGTTGGGGCGTGAGCGGAAGACGGCCTAACGGTGTGCGGGACCGTAGCCCAGCTTCATGGAGACGGTTGCGAATGGTCCTCGCCGATACCCCAGGAGCAACAGTGTCCCTAATTTGCTGGGAAGTGGCGGTGCGGTCCCCTACGGCACTGCGTAGGATCCTACGGTCTTGGCGTGCATCCGTGCGGCGCTACGGTTCGGTCCCAGGTCGACGGGCACGTGCACCTTCCGCCGACCACTGGCGACAACATCGATGTACTGTGGAGACCTCACGCCCCACGTGTTGAGCAATTCGGCGGTACGTCCACCCGGCCTCCCGCATGGCCACTATACGCCCTCGCTCAAAGTCCGTCAACTGCACATACGGTTCACGTCCACGCTGTCGCGGCATGCTACCAGTGTTAAAGACTGCGATGGAGCTCCGTATGCCACGGCAAACTGGCTGACACTGACGGCGGCGGTGCACAAATGCTGCGCAGCTAGCGCCATTCGACGGCCAACACCGCGGTTCCTGGTGTGTCCGCTGTGCCGTGCGTGTGATCATTGCTTGTACAGCCCTCTCGCAGTGTCCGGAGCAAGTATGGTGGGTCTGACACACCGGTGTCAATGTGTTCTTTTTTTCATTTCCAGGAGTGTAGATTGAATTTTCCACAAAATGGTCCCGTTCATTTTGCGGTAGGACCAATAGTTGGCGTTTATTGGGTGAAAGAATATAAAAATCTTGTTCACGGTGTTTGAAAGCTTTACGGGCTTCATAAAACCCATTCGTAGGAGCAGCAAAATCACCCTGTATGGGGAAAATTTACACAGGTGTCGTGAATAGCCTGTCTGCAAGAATGAATACTCACTTTGCGGCAGAGTGTCCGCTGACTTGAAACTTGCTGGCAGATTAATACTGTGTGGTCGACCGTGACTCGAAGCTGGGACCTTTGTCTTGAGTGGGCAGGTGCTCTGCCGGCTGATTTCTCCATACTCGACTCAAGACTCGCCCTCGGTCGGCAGAACACGTTTCCGTGAAAGACAAAGTCCCCAGATTCGAGTCACGCTCGGTCACACAGTTTCAGTCTACCAAGAAAGCTTCAAATTTATGTTTATCAACTTATTTCATGTAAATTTAATAATTCCGCGTGGCTCAATGGCCCACTGGAAGTCTTTCAATTTGACACTACTACAGTGATTTGTGTGTCCTACCTACCTGTTACCCGACAGGAGAAAGGGGAACCAAAGTTTAATATGGAAACCTAAACACTTGTCCTTCCTGGCGAATATCCACATCACTGAGAAGTTAAGCATAGATTCAAGGAAGACTGAAAATTTCCATAGTCCGGCCAGGATTCGAGTCCACAACCTCTCGGTTTCGAGGCACGCGCTTTAGTTCTAGATTAACAGGCCCGACATGTAGATTTTAAATAAAGCAGCAAGGAGAATAATTTACATGTCGAGCAAAATAAAATATAACAAATTGTTACTGTTATAACTATATAATAAAACCACAACAACTTACGATTACATAACTATATTACGGTGTCCCCTACCCCCTCCCCTGATAGGTATCATGTATAATTTTGGTACCTGAATCGATTGTGAGCGAGCAACGATGTTGTAAAACTGTATCACAGAATTTAGGTTATTATCTTTGGTGTGCTCGAGGGCACAGACAGCAGATAATGTTAAGCTGAATTAGACCGGGGAAGCAATAGTAATGTTATGATTCAAATGTAAAGTCTCAACTTGTCAAAGTGTTTAACGAAATGATTATATCAAGTTTGTAACGGAAACTGAATTGTAAAGGAGGAAGTTTAATGGAACTAAGAGTATCCAGAAGTGGAATGTCAGAGGTAAATATTATATTGATGTTACTTTTCTTTCATTATTGCTGCGGAATTGGAATAACTTGGTTATTGTACTGAGAGCTGCTAGATCTGAAGGATAGCGAAGTGTATTGTGTGGATGTTAAGACGTTCATTAAATTTAAAATCAGCCTTGGGCAGTTTTCCAAAAAAACTTAGTGTTGTCATTTATACCCATATTTCGTTTTTCACTTACCTTTCTCTTACAATTTTTTTATTGATCATGGACTTTTTGCAAACTAATTATCGTAGGTTTATTGACAAAGTTCATTATTCAGGCAGTTTATACTGTTCAAAATTCTTACAGTCAGATTGTTAATTTTTACGGTATTAAACACTTCCATTTACAGAACGACAATTAATTATTATTCAGTGCGGCGTTGCTTTCTTATTACGACAGTACAACTCCCATTAAGACAGTTGAATTTTCTATCACGATTCATTAGTGAGTCTGTGCAGTCTGTCATCATAGCGACGACTCTGCGTCCTGCAACGCCTCTTGATAAAAGAAGTGCAAAATTATCCAGAAATTTTCTATTTCGCAAGAACTTTTGTTCATTAAGATCTCTCTCACTGTGCTCCCTTGGGGTATAGATTTTTATACCCTCCATCACAGCACTTTGTGCTTGGAGTGCTTTAAATGTGGAAGGGTTACTGCAATCAAATAAAGGGAAAGTAACGGCTGCCTACGATATCAAATCATTTAAACGTGCTGCCGTAGCTGCGAACGCAATTAAGACCATCAAACCACCACATGTTGTCAATGTACCGGTACTTCCGGAATAATAATGATCAAATTATTCATATGTCGGATATAACTATGAGGCAGACCGCACTACTCACTCTGTTAATTATTTTTTTATTATTTTCATTTTTACATTTCAGCTGTCATATCAAATATTATCAACGGTTTGGAGAGCACCTCGGTTCTTTGAATGAATAGTATAAGATGGTAAGAAGTAGCCGTTCTTTGCACGCTGAAAACGCATTCCTCAGATCCTATAGTTAGCCCCTTCTTAACACCAAGTGGTAACACGTAACGTCATTGAGAGATTAAAAGCAGTTCATCAGGCGGACCACACACAGCACGAATGAGATGACAGTGACATTGCTGGGGAAGAAAGTTTACGATGACGGATCACTATCAAACAATTTTGAATCAGCATCATTACCACGAATTCTCTGTAGAGGAAAAGGTGGGAAAAATTTGTAAACTGGATTTTCAGTCAAATTACTCGTTTGCAACCGCCTGCTTCATAAAAAAATAGCAAACTAAAGACTGCCAAAAAATGATTCCAGTCGAGGATCGAACCAGGATAAAAATTTATAGGTGATCTGCCGTTAATCAGTAATGTAGAGCAGGGCAGTTTTATGACCTAATAAAAAGCCCATAGTGCAAACGGGAATTGAAAAGCGTCAGCAGGATTACCAGCGCAAAAAGTTCCATTATTCAACCGTAAAACTGCGCTGAAATTTCTCTGCTCAATCGGTGTATACATTTTTTACCTTTTTTTTTGTATCCTCACCGTTCCAATATTTGACGGATTTTCGTCGACAAAAACTGGCTTCGTATTCCTGTATACGAATCTGCATGCCATGCTATTACCGTCGAACAAAAGTATGTAAATATTAAATGTCAGAGCCGAAGCCTACGGAGAACTTGAAACTACTAACAAACTAATCGAAGATACGATCGTCACCCTCGCAGCCCTTACACCGGCCCCCAGTGGCCTCGTGAGGAATTGTGGCCTTCTCAGGTTTAGTGCACATAATTTCTCTAACGTTTCGCCTCTACATGCTCTCATAATTGTTTTAATTTTTTGCTTATGTTAGTTTCTGAAAAGAAGGGTTGTTACGGACATGACACAGCAAGCATTCAGTGTGACATCAGAATATGCGTTTGTACGTACGTATATAAGCACAGCGTCAACACTGTATTATTTTGTGTGTGTGTGTGTGTGTGTGTGTGTGTGTGTGTGTCTGAGAACGGAGACTCGGCCTTCGAAAGGAGTGCCAACGAAGGCAGAATGAGATCCTTAAGTTATCAATGCATTTTAATGATGTTTTAACTAACTAATATCAGTTGAAACACCGTCTCTTAGATTAAACTAGTTACCTACATCGAGTTATTTTGATCTCGCAGTTGGACTGTGACACCTCAACTACTTTAAAATTATGTATTTTTTTAAAAAGTGTCTAAGAGTAAGTTGAGCAGGACTCTCGTATCAGACAAGGCAAGACTAGCTCAAGCAAGCATCTCCTACAAAATCTATGATTGACATTAAAATCTTCTGGGTTGTTAAGCCGCGTCACATTTCTGTAAACAATCGATGTTTCGATCCCTGTGCTTGGATCTTCTTCAGGATCCTGTGGTGTCCACTGTAAACTGAGCATTCAGTCTGCAGTGGACACCACAAGTTCCTGAAGAAGATACTGGCATAGGGGTCGAAACTCTCCTACAAAATCTATGATTGACATTAAAATCTTCTGGGTTATTAAGCCGCGTCACATTACTGTAAACAATCGATGTTTCGATCCCTGTGCTTGGATCTTCTTCAGGATCCTGTGGTGTCCACTGTAAACTGAGCATTCAGTCTGCAGTGGACACCACAAGTTCCTGAAGAAGATACTGGCATAGGGGTCGAAACAACACAGGTTGTTTGAAGAAATATGACGCGGCCTAGGAAATTTTAACTTCAGTGAGAACGGCCACGAAAGCCTGCAGAATTACATAAAATATATTATGTCGCTTCAAATAATACGTATCCCTGACTCCCAATAAATGTTACTAATATTTGGAATAATATCTAAAAACGATTAACGAAAGAACTTGAATTACACAATGAAAACTGTAAATACAAGTAAAAAGACTGAAATGAAAAGAGAGGTAAAATATGCGTCAATTTTACGTTGTAGCAAAAAGGGTCTTGTGTTACACGACAGCCAACAGTACACGAAAATTATTTATATTATAATGTACAAACAGCTCTCCGTCTGAAGCAAAGGATTATATGTAGTTCGTATGCTTGCGATGTATCGTTTACACATGTAACGGAGAATTTAACAGAATTATATCAGAATACGCACCACACAAATCAGTTCTGAAAACGTGTCTTCGCTGTAACTACTGGAAATAGCAACTTTCCGAATAATTTATGTATGAATTACACAATACTCATCTGCTATAGCTACTGCTGAAATCTCTTTCTTCCACTACGAGTCAGTATCAGGATGTTCCAATATTACAGTGTATAATAACATTGCAAGCGTAGCATAATCATCATTACGCATTATCTTCCATGTACATACGTACACCGCAGGCCACCATACGGTTCGTAGCAGAGAGTACCTTTTACTACTTCGTGTCGTTCCCTTGCCGGCAGAAGTGGCCGAGCGGATCTAGGCGCTTCAGTCTGGAACCGCTCGACCGCTACGATCGCAGGTTCGAATCCTGCCTCGGGCATGGATGTGTGTGATGTCCTTAGGTTAGTTAGGTTTAAGTAGTTCTAAGTTCTAGGGGACTGATGACCTCAGATGTTAAGTTCCATAGTGCTCAGAGCCATTTTTTGTCGTTCCCTTTGCTGTCCCACTCGTTCGGAGGTTTTCTGGTCTAGAGGTCCGATTTTTACCTCATTTTCAACATTTTTTAGGTGAAGTCAAAAGAGAAGTCAAACAATGCTTATATACTTTTATTCATTTATCTTTTATCTCCATTAAAATTCTTTTTATCTAAAAATATCAAGGAGTTATTAAACAAAATGGCGCCGAACATCGTAATGCACGCTATGCGCCGCTGTGCGGGTGGACCTGGTTCAGGTAACTGTGTGGTCTGAAACACACCGTACCAAAACATTATCAAAACATGTGAGTGTAGCCATGATCAGACCCTCTGAAAAGTAAAAAACGTCGTTTTTCACAAAATGGCGGTTATTTGAATAAAAAAGAAAAACTGTGTTGGTTTGGGAATCCAAACGTACATAAAAAAATCGATATTTTAAAAATTCGATAACTTTTAGAGTATCCGACCATAGCCAGTTCAATTATCTACAAAAATAGCTAAGCGGCATCAAAATCGCCCGAGTAGTTTTTCGGCAATGCAAACAACCAGCAAAAAAGTGACTTTTAAAAAACTGCGTTTGAAGATTTTGCAAGGGTTTCCGTTGGTTTTTGGGACTTATCAGTCTGAGATCCCTAGAGCATACAGTTCGCCTTCCTTGATCTCAGCCGGCCGCGGTGGTCTAGCGGTTCTAGGCGTGCAGTCCGGAACCGCGCGACCGCTACGATCGCAGGTTCGAATGCTGCCTCGGGCATGGATGTGTGTGATGTGCTTAGGTTAGTTAGGTTTAAGTAGTTCTAAGTTCTAGGGGACTGATGACCACAGATGTTAAATCCCATAGTGCTCAGAGCCATTTGAACCATTTGAACCTTGATCTTATACGTCTCGTTCGCGTGCTCCGCTTCCTTCCGAGCCACATATCTGGCTTTTGACTGGCCGTGGACGCGCGGTACTCGCAGCGTACAAGACGGTACGTGTTGTGCGTTCTGCAAAGTTCGAACGCCGTGTTGCCAATTTGAATACCCATGGCATTCGTTGTCCCTGCGAGTACCATGAAGCCATCGTTGGAGATATCTGTAGCCAAGTTGTTTGCAATTTCGACAACTTCTTCACCGGAATATGTGTGTTTAGGAGAAAGCGTCCAAATCAGCGAATTGATAGATTCGTTAGTGGTTTGAATGTTCGTGCCAACACATCTTTCCAGTAAACTGTCTTTCGATAGGTCTGTGTATACGACGGTAATCCCAAAAGTAACGTCTCCTTTTTTTATAAGTACATAGACCTGTTTATTTCTACAATGGTTTACATCAGTTTACAGCTTGAACATTTAGCTATTTTTCAGCATAATCACCATTTCTGTCGATGCATTTTTGAAGACGCTGTGGCAGTTTTTGTATGCCCATGTCATACCAGCTCGCCGCCATGCTGTTCAGAAAGTTATGAACCTCTTCTTTCACCTCGTCGTCGGAGCTGAACCGCTGGCACCACAATTAACGCTGAGAGGTACAGTGAGACACTAAAAAAACTCAAACGGGCAATTCAGAACCGGAGAAGAGGAATGTTGACAAGGGCGTACACATTCTCCATGACAACGCTCGCCCACACATCTCTCGGCAAACTGTTGCTCCCCTGCAACAGTTTCAGTGGAACATAATCACCCACCCTCCCTATAGTCCTGATTTGGCGCCCAGTTACTATCTCCTATTCCCTAAGTTAAAAGCACATTTGGCCGAAAAGCGATTCAGCTCCGACGACGAGGTGAAAGAAGAGTTTCATAACTTCCTGAACAGCATGGCTTCGAGCTCGTATGACATGGGCATACAAAAACTGCCACAGCGTCTACAAAAATGCATCGACAGAAATGGTGATTATGTCGAAAAATAGCTACATGTTCCAGCTGTAAACTGATGTAAACCATTCTAGAAATTAACAGGTCTATGTCTATTAGCAAAACCATTATAATTATACAAGTTAACCCACTTCCTTAATTCATTAGTGGATCATAACAGTTATACATTTATATTAAGTTTGCAGCTAGTTTTAGTTTTAATAAGTGAGCTACAGTTATTAACAAACAATGGGCATTTAATATCTAACATCTACTGTTTATACCTAATTCCTATAACTACTTAATTTGTATGTATTCTGCAGCGTCACATGTGTGCCAGTGAAAGATATAAACCTACTTTAATCTGCCTTGCTCTTCGAGCTAATCTCGAAGAGCATGCCCCTGGCACTGGGCAGGCCTCGATGTTAAATTCGCTGCAGTTCCTATCGTAATTTCCTATAACTAAGTCCTACAAACTAACTTATCTACGTCTTATCGGTTGTGTGTCACCGTCGGTGGTGTTGACCCCTACTCCCCCTAATCCTGCACGTGACGTATTCCAACTGAGATGAAGTCGGCCAGTCCACGCACAGGCGGCATGGGAATAGGGCTCTTGGACGCAATCGGTGGTTATTGTCATTATTATTTAGTGTATCTCTCTTAAGTATTCAGTTAGAACTTTTCGAGATACCTCGTTAGCCAATGTATTTAAGTTCTGAAAAGTTTCCTCTCGTCTGAGTAGTTGATATGTGTCATAGTTGGGTAGTCTGTCTCGTAGTGTGTTTGCGATATCATTGAAGAGGGGACATTCGTAAACTGCATGCTCGGGTGTACCCTCCGGATCGCCACAGACACATGCTGGTGTAGCCCTCCTCCCAAATCGACATAAATATGTCGGATAGGGTCCATGGCTAGTGAGAAAGTGGATCATACCTCGTGTAGGCTCCAAGTATTTCAATTCCAGGCGTTCCCTTACATCAGGTATAAACTGGAAAGCTCTACGTCCAGCCTCTTCTGCTTCCCAGAATTCCTGCCAGAGCTCCTCCCCTCTTTTCCTTATTTCTCTTTTATCCCCCACCCTAATACCCATGATATCTACGATCTTCTCATAATTTCCCTTTTTGGCCCAACACCAAGCCGCCTGTTCTCTTATCTTTATATCCAGAGGGCAGAGCCCCACTATGACTAATAGGGCCCCCCCTGGAGATGTTCTGTAGGCACCCGCAGCTCTTAATACCATGCTTCTCTGGACCCTCCTCACTGCCATGGCGGGCACAACCCTCGTGAGCCTGTGCGCCCAGACTCCCGAGCCGTAGCCCACAACTCAGGTTAGGATACTATTATGATAGAGTCTAATTAGGTGTGGAGGAAGATGGAATCTTTTATGGCCTATTGAAATGAGGTTATTTAATATCTGAAGGGCTCTCTGGGTAACGGTATCAATGTGTTTTCCGAAACTCCACCTCTCATCAATGATAACTCCTAGGTAGCGTGTCTCACGTCGTCGGAGAAGTGGTGAACCGTCTATTCTGACAGTCGGATTTCTAATAAGATGTCCTTTTAGCAACAGGTAAGTGGATTTGCTGGGCGATATCGTCATTTTAGTCGTATGGCACCACTGTTGGAGTTTGTCTAAAGTTGTCTCTATTTTCGGTTCAATGTCTTCGCGGCTATGGCCGCCAACCAACAGGAGGAGGTCATCCGGGTAGGCTATCACCTCTAGCACCTCATCACTTTGTTGTAGTCTATCTAATAAAGGCTCCATATGGATGTCCCAGAAGAGGGATCCTAAGACGGAACCTTGGGGACATCCTTTGGTGATTGTCTTTCCAACTCTTTCGCTAGAGGATGATAGCCAAACCTCCCGATCCTTGCAATAGGTCCTCAGGCAACGGTATAGCGGCCCTGGACACTCTTTCTCCCGCAAGCAGGAGAAGAGCGAAGGCCACCACAGGTTGTCGAAGGCGCCACTGATGTCGACCATGATGCCAACCACGTATTTGTGCGGGGTCGAGCGACAGACCTCGGCCGCCAGGGCGATTGCATCAGATGCCGACCGCCCCTGCCTGAACCCGAACTGCCTGTCACTCATCCCGCACAACACTCGGTGTGCTGTCAATCTGTCAGCCAGCAATTTCTCCAGTATTTTGCCAAATACATGCAGCAAGCAAATCGGCCTGTAAGATTTCACTTCTGTGGGGTCCTTGTCTGGTCCTTTCTTTATAATGACTACATTTGCCGTTTTCCATCTCTTTGGGAACTGTCTCTGTCTAAGGCATTCATTATATAGATGTGTTAGCGGCGCAGTCACCTGAGGCGCCAGAAACTGCACTACCTCCGCCACAATGCCGTCTGGCCCAGGTGCTTTTCCTCTTTGCAGTTATCTTATATGGGTTGCTACCTCCTCCTCTGAGAAGGGGTAGACAGCCGTCTCATTAACGTATACTTCTTGGTCTTCATCTCTGAGTTGCTTCTGCCCCTCTGTCTCCCCATCCGCATTGTCGTCAGGCAACAGGGACCGGAGGAGGACCCCCGCAGTCTCCTGCCAGGACTCCGTCATCCTGTCCCCGTACCTGACTGTTGATAGCTCCAGAGGAGAGCGGATTTTTTCTCTCACCAACTTATATGGAAGCCCCCATGGGTCCCTGACTAGCTGGTTGAGCACAAAGTTTTCCCAGCTTCTCATCCTAACTTCACGTAGTTCCTTTTGGAACTTCCGCTTTTCCTCCCTATATAGCAACTGCCACCTTTGTCGTTCCTGCCAGACGACACTGCGCTGGTAGTGCCTCCTCAGCCTTCTGACAGATTGACGCAGGTCTATGCATATATAAAAAAATAGGAGACCTTACTTTTGGGATTACCCTCGTACATGTCTGATAGCCTCCGGGCGCCGTTCGTATCCGCTCGACGCCGCGGGATTGCCGGTCCAATGATCGTGTATTTCTACAATATGCAGTAGCTTACGGGTAAAACGGTTTCACCCGCACGATCTCCATAATATAAGGTATCTAAATTGCAATAAAAATCGAATTTTTTAAACTTCTAGACGAGAAAACACCTTAATCAGCAAGGGAAAGACGACTGTCTGTACGCTTCTGCACGAGCCCTGATTTGTCTTTCTTTTGCGGTCATTACGCCAGATGTGTGCTGTAGGATCACCTTAAAGTCTGTCTCAAACGCCATTTCTCTAAACTGCTTCAATTATATTTCACGAAAAGAACGTCATCTTCTTTCAAGGGCTTCCCAGTTGGGTCCACAAATTATTTCAGTAATATTCTCGATGGAACATCCTGTAACGAGTCTAGCAGCACGCCTCTGAATTGCTTTCTTTTATCCGACCTGTTCGGGATCGAGAACACTCAAGTAGAATTCAAGTAGTACTCAAGTATGAGTCGCACAGATGTTCTGCACTTGGTCTCTTTTACAGACGGGCTTACCGTTTCCTAGAGATCCACCAGTAAAACGAAGACGACCATTCGCCTTCTCTACATCTGATCTTACATACTTATTCCGGTTCGTGTCGCCTTGCAACGTTCCGCCCAGATATTTACTCGCCGTGACTGTGTCAAGTAGCACAACGCTAACACAACATTCGAAAATTACAGAGTTGTTTATTTAAGTCATCCGCATTAATTTACATTTTTCGACATTTAGAACAATCCGCCATCACTCACACGAAATAGGAATTTTGTCCATGTCATCGTGCAATTTCCTACATTTACTCAAGGACGACACCGTCCCGCACTATACAGCGCGATCAGCAAACAGACGCGGATTACTGCTCACCCTGTCCGTCAGAACGTTTAGACAGAGTGAACCAGAATTCCGCCGACGAACATTCTGAGGTTGTTCACGAATGTCTGAGTATTTTTGTACAACGGACCCACGGTTATTACGGAGTTGTATAACGTTTTTATTGGGTTTGTTACCGCTGTCACTTTCGTTTCTCTTAAGGGGAGCCGGAGGTGCCTATGCTGCCCATGTTAAAATCACTAAGTTTGAGGAACATTTATGAATAAACTACCAAATAGAAAAATTTGAATTTTTTTTAAATATAGAGTGGTTTAGTATTGCAGTTATGACAGAGGGATTTTGGAGTATCTTTTCTAGTTACCTTCCAATTATTTTTTTTATTAATGACCCAAATTTTTTACAAATAATTGCTTTACAATTAAACTGAAACGAAACTACTGAACATATTCCCAAATGGCTGTGTTACAATGTAAGTTTGACCACTAGGAGTGCTGTATAAAAATTTCATCTCTCTAGCTTGAGTGGATTTTGAGAAAATGTTCCTTATATTCGAAAAATTCTAATTTACGGGAAATGGCTATCAAAGTTTCTCAATACATTCCTGCAATATAGGATGGATTATCAGGATCTTCTTCTTCGTCCTCCAAAAGCTTCCTCTTCTGTCTTATTTTCTGGCCTGTTGTTCCATCATACGTCATATGCCTTTCTCTTCTTTCTGCTCTCTGTCAATATTTCTTAGTGCTCGTACAGTGTTCACCCCAGCTGTAAATCCTAATGCCTTCAGAACTTCACACTTCACACTGTTCCCGTGGTTGTAGATTGCTATTGCATCATAAATGCCAAAGTGCAGTGTTTTTATGCTTACAAACACCCTTTTAGCAATCACTTTCCAAATCAAATTGTTTATGCTCTCATTAGGATTTTGCGTCTTTCCGTGTAGACATTTGTGTAACAATTCTGGCTGTGCTAAGTCATGAAAAATTGGTTTTATTGCATTTATCACAGCTGCTGGCAAACCATGTTTGTGATCATAGTCCTTTTTTGCATTATATTTGCACCAGGAGTCTTTTGGGCACAGGCTGTGTTGAGGGTATTCATTGGAAGAGGCAGTATGAAGGAACAATGCCCACACAGATTTTCGCATGTCACTAACATTACTAGTATGCCCGCATCTTGTGGTCGTGCGGTAGCGTTCTCGCTTCCCACGCCCGGGTTCCCGGGTTCGATTCCCGGCGGGGTCAGGGATTTTCTCTGCCTCGTGATGGCTGGGTGTTGTGTGCTGTCCTTAGGTTAGTTAGGTTTAAATAGTTCTAAGTTCTAGGGGACTTATGACCACAGCAGTTGAGTCCCATAGTGCTCAGAGCCATTTGAACCATTACTAGTATTTTGCCTTATAGCATACCCATAGTATCTCTGTAGACGTTCAATCACCTCATCAGTAAGCCTGCCTCTCCCTCCTATTGTCTTTCCATCACTCAGCTTACTTGAACCCAAGGTTTGTTTGAGCCTTCGAAGCCGTGCACCCATACGCTTTTGCACATGCCCAATGCATTCCAAATTTTTAACTACAAATTCATTTCCATATGGTTTCAGTTCCTCTATAGTCTTGAAACCTTTGGAGTCACCATCCCCAAGGTAGTATTTGCTAGAAGATGTCACAGGGCTATGGCTGGCCATGTGTTGCTTACAAGGGAACCTCCCCATCGCACCCCCCTCAGACTTAGTTATAAGTTGGCACAGTGGATAGGCCTTGAAAAACTGAACACAGATCAGTCGAGAAAACAGGAAGAAGTTGTGTGGAACTACGAAAAAAAAAAAAAGCAAAATATACGAACTGTGTAGTCCATGCGCAACATATACCAATCCAGGAATCTACAAGCTCAGGAGCGCTTTGGTCCCGTGGTTGGCGTGAGTAGCTGCCGAGTGAGAGGTCCATGGTTCAAGTCTTCACTCGAATGAAAATTTTAATTTTTTATTTTCAGACAGTTATCAAAGTTCAGGCACTCACATAATCAACTTCGCTCTCAAAAATTCCAGGACATGTTCAGATTTGCTTGGACATATGCCGGATTTGACGGTCTACACACGGAAAAATTTGTAAACGTTAAAAATATATGTTTTGACAGAGCACAGGGAAAACTGTGCGACTGTGAAACTGTTGCATTCATTTGTTGCAGTTTACGTGACAAATTCTTATGTTTTCATCACTTTTTTGGGTGTGATTATCACATTCACAAGAAAACCTAAATCGGGCAAGGTAGAAGAATCTTTTTACCCATTCGACACTGTACAAGTTAGGTGGGTCGACAACATATTCCTGTCATGTGACGCACATGCCGTCACCAGTGTCGAATAGAATATAACAGACGTGTTTTCCTGCGGAGGAATCGGTTGACCTATGACCTTTAGATCAAATGTTTTCGGTTCCCATTGGAGAGGCACGTCCTTTTGTCTACTAATCGCATGGTTTTGCGGTGCGGTCGCAAAACACAGACACTAAACTTATTACAGTGAATAGAGGCGTCAATGAACGAACGGACAGATCATAACTTTGCGAAAATAAAGAATGAAAACATTTCACTTGAGGGAAGACTTGAACCAAGGACCTCTCATTCCGCAGCTACTCATGCTAACCAGGGGACCACGGCGCTTCTGAGCTCACACTATCCTTGATGTTGCCCATCTTGCACATGGACTACTCAGTTTGTAAATTTTGCTTATTTTTTCATAGTTCCACACAACGTCTTCCTGTTTTCTCGACTGATCTGTGTTCAGTTTTTCAAGGCTTATCCACTGTGCCAACTTATAACTAAATCTGAGG
Organism: Schistocerca cancellata; assembly: GCF_023864275.1. Taxonomy (NCBI): domain Eukaryota; kingdom Metazoa; phylum Arthropoda; class Insecta; order Orthoptera; family Acrididae; genus Schistocerca; species Schistocerca cancellata. The sequence goes on along the minus strand of NC_064631.1, from coordinate 19,639,293 downwards.
GGGGTGCGATGGGGAGGTTCCCTTGTTAGCAGAAGAACGCACTGTTTCAGTAATTGCAGTATCGCAACTCGGTATTAGTGTTAATTTTCTTTTCCCTACGTTCTTCCTCTTCTTATATACACGGTTACTAAAACGTGGGATCGTAACCAGAACAACGCTTTACACAAGAAGTATAATACTACCAACAACAGGCGCAACACTGAACTAATTCGAAACGGTAAACAGCAAAGAGAAGATGTTCCGCGCTCTTAGCGCTTCATTTGTCACAGAAAACAAGGTAGCCAACCCTTGCACACTCGCTGTATGCGTAACATAAGGCGCTGTATGCATAACAGGCCGAGAAAATCCCAAGCAGTTCTCCAGGAAGTCACGAGAGGGTGTTAGATGCATTCAGCGGCCGCCCATTTCCTCTGCAGGCGTGGGGGAAAATGGTAATAACTCCACTTCTAGGGCGAGTAGAACAATAATTCAAAGTTTACATTAAAGAGGAGTGTACCAATTAATTTTCGGTAGCAAAAAAAAATCGTATTTTTTTTTGATTTGACCACCTCCGGCTCCCCTTAAAATATTACGTCCGTGCATAATTGCATAGCCTTTTTGTTTTGTATGTTGGTATTTGGGTTGCTATGGGTTTATTTATCGATTGTCACTTTTGTCTGTGGTTCTCTCATGCTGTTTTAGTTTACATACTGTCATTCTGTCGTTCTCAAATAGTGAGTGGAGCTGTTGACGCTAGAAAAGGGAGCGCCAGGTGGAGAAATCGGAACATTTCCGACATATTCTTCTGTTTGAGTTCAATAGAGGGTGGCCACAAACATTTGCGCCGTGTATGGGGATAATGCCATTGGGCAGAGCTTAGCACGAAAATAATTTACTCTTTTTGAGGAGGACCGCACTGACATTTGTGACACTCCACTTCGGGCTTTGATGAAGAACGTTTAGACGAATTATTCGACAATGTTGCACGTCAGTGTACTCAAGATCTAGCAACTGTGATAACTAGGATCATTCCCACATCGTGCGACATTTGCACGCAATGGGGAAGCTTAACCAGTCGGGTGTATGGGTATCTCAAGCTGCAAGCCAAAATCACAAAAATCAGCTGGTGGCCACATGTGCATCTGTGCTTGCTCGTCATCAATTCGTTCGTGAACAACACCGACCATTACCATCCTGTACCGTTATTCGTGTCCAGGTCGAGAAATGGTGTTTGTATGCTAACATAAGGAAAAGAAAGGAACGACTGAACCCTAATAAAGCAGCAAAGGTCGCAAAAGATAACGTTGCGCATCTGGTGGAACAGCGACGTTGTGGTGTACTAAGAATTGCTTCTGCGTGGTGTAACCATCAGTACTGATATTTATTGTTAACACCTGAGACATTTTGCAGATGCAGTCTGAGAACAACTACCAGAAAGCTGCTGAGAATTCTTCCGGGTTGTATGGCCGTGATCCATGGAACCCTTCTATCCCTGACGTTTCGTCCAAAGCTACGTTGGAAATCTTCGGTGGTGCTCCTGGTTGTGCTGAGTCTTGCCGGCTGACGAGTCGGACGCCGAAGAACGGCCTAAATAACGTGGAAAGTGGGCGTGGTCTGGATTTCACGTGATAGCAGAGATAAATCTTGTCAAGGATAAAATGTAACTATCATTCCAAGTACGTCAAAGATAAAAACTTCTCATCGATTCTGTAGCGAAGTTTTTATCTTTGACGTACTATGATCGATAGTTGCAGCTGCAACATCCGGTCTTGAAAGTCTTCATTGTATAAGTACCAGGAAGACTGCGCCAAGTGATGATGCACCACGATATCTCCCACATACATTCTGCTAGACTGACAAAAAACGCTATTAGTAGTTGGGTTGGGAATTCATTCCGCAACCACCTTATCAACTGATCTTGGTCCTCAGATTTTCACCTTTTTCGCTCTCTATCGAGGAACCTTCATGGAACTTCCTTTCCGGATGAAAATGCGCTCCGAATATGACGCGCGCTTGCGTTGAAAATTTTGGAAATTTGTGGTAAGGACTATGGGAGCAAACTGCTGAGGTCATCGGTCCCAAGCCTTCTACACTATTTAATCTAACTTAAACTAACTTACACTAAGGACAACACACACACCCATGCCCGAGGGAGGACTCGAACTTCCGACGGGGCAAGCCGCACGAACCGTGATAAGAGGCCTCAAACCGCATGGCTACCACGCGAGGCGCTTCGGTTGAAAACCACGTTATTTTTACACTCACGGAATCGAAAAGTTACCCCAGCGTTGGCAGCCTGTTGTAAACATTGAAGAAGAATATATTATTCAAGACCAAAGTGTCAGTTATATGTACTTGGTGTGTTTATTAAACTTACGGAAAAATGCTTCGAACTTATGCACCAAACTAGTACTTTTACAACAGTAAAGAAGACTGTGATATACAGTAACCATAACGTACAACACACGACACAGAGAAACGCAACAATCCTCAAACTGACCGCTGTACTAAGATGTGGTTGTCGTCGCTGCGGGAACAGTCAGAAGAGCTTCGTTGTGTCGCTCTTACATTGCGTCCGGTGAACACATACACGACGAGCACATCGGCCATCTCTTCGTCAATAAACCTTTCCATAGTACTGCTGTGTATCACTGTTAACCTATACCACTGAACCTTTTTTTTATTTTCCGATGTAGTCTCCTTGTAGATTAATGCACTTGGTCCAACGATGTTCCAGTGGCTTGATCCCATCTCGAAAATGAGTTTACTCCAGGCCTGCTAAATAGTTGTCATTTCCGGCTATCAATTCTTCGTATGGAGTATAATCTTCGTTCACCGAGAAACATTTTCAGTTTTGGGAAGAAATGGAAGTCTTACGGTGCCATAGCAGCGCGGGATTAGCCGAGCGGTCTTAGGCGCTGTAGTCATTGACTGTAAGGCTGGTCCCGGCGGAGGTTCGAGTCCTCCCTCGGGCATGGGTGTGTGTGTTGTCCTTAGGATAATTTAGGTTAAGTAGTGTGTAAGCTTAGGGACTGATGACCTTAGCAGTTAAGTCCCATAAGATTTCACACACATTTGAACATTTTTTGACGGAGCTATATCAGGTGAATAAGGCGGGTGTGGAAGCAATTCATACCTCAGTCCGAGTAATTTTGCCACGGCGACGGCACATGTGTCAGGGCGCGCATTTTCTCGGTGGAAGATGACTTTCTTCATTGCTAAACCTGGCCTTTTTATCTCGTATCTTTTATTGCAATTTGTCCAGGAGGTTAGCATAATATTCTCCAATAATTTGTTCAAATGGCTCTGAGCACAACAGCAATGGTCTGAATGGTTCAAATGGCTCTGAGCAGTATGGGACTTAACATCTTAGGTCATCAGTCCCCTAGAACATAGACTACTTAAACCTAACTAATCTAAGGACATCACACACATCCATGCCCGAGGCAGGATTCAAACCTGCGACCGTAGAGGTCGCGCGGTTCCAGACTGTAGCGCCTAGAACCGCTCGGCCACCTCGGCCGGCCTCCAATAATTGTTTTACCAGTGGGGAGATAATCTACAAACAGAAACACTGGTGTGATGTCCTTAGGTTAGTTAGGTTTAATTAGTTCTAAGTTCTAGGCGACTGATGACCTCAGAAGTTAAGTCGCATAGTGCTCAGAACCATTAGAAACACTGGTGCCACGCATTTCCCGCCGAAGGAATTGTGTTTGCTTTCTTTGGTGGCGAAGAATCAGGTTGCTTCCACTGCTTTGACTGTTGTTTTGTCTCTGGAGTATACTAGTGCACCCAACTGTCATCTGTGGTCACAAACCGGCGCAAAAACTCCTGTTCATTTGTCCTAAAACTGGCAAAACATTTTTCTGATATATCCATTGTCATGCGCTTTTGATCCGGCGTCAATAGTAGCGGCACCCACCTTACAGATAATTTTTCATTTCTAATTCTTCAGCTAAAGGTGTGGTACACCCTTTCAGATGACATCTGGCAAGCGTGAGCAGTTTCACGCACTTTCAATCGGTGATCCTCCATCACCATTTTGTGCACTTTTGCAATGATTTCTGGAGTAGTGACACATCTTGGCCGACCACTGCGCTTATCATCATGTAAGCTCTCCCGGCCAAATTTAAATTCATTTGTCCACTTGGCAACAGTTGAATATGAAGCAGCAGAGTCTGCCAATGTATCCTGGAAATCGGCATGAATGTCCTTTCTTTCATACCTTTCTTTACGAAGTACTTAATCACTGCTCAAATCTCGATTTTTTTCCATCCACGGGGACGACAACGGGGCTAAGTTCCGCCACAGCTCTCTTCCAAGAGCACTGACGCGGCACGTGTTTACAGGCAACAGTCCAATGAATATCACGTGGACAACTCGTTGCGCTAGCGCTGACCTCTCGTGGTGATTCCGAGAACTTTTCAAACCACCCTCGCACTATTATGTTATGTTTGCTTTCGGTGTGCTTGTGTGTTTCTTAAGCAGTAATTTAGTGTGTGGCAGTCCAAGCAATAGGTCGTGTGTGAACGATGGGATTTACCAGTGCAGAAATAGCCGACATGCTCATGGTGTATGGAGAGTGTAGGTTGTATGCAGTTCGTCCATGTACTGCGCATACTGCAAGATATCCCGATAGATGTCAACCATCTCGGCAGTTATTCACCAGCCCCTTCAGCCATTTACGTGAAACTGGTATTGTAACACCTACACAACGTAACATAAGTAAACAAGTGGCGACAGAAGAGGAGGAAATTAATGTTCTTGCTGCCGGTGCAGCGACACCCTACGCCAGCACAAGCAGGACCTCTCCGCATTCCTGTAATGCGTCGATACTCATGAAGAGCAGAAGCACCATTGCTGTTGTTGTGAGAAAACATCTTTACGAATAAAGCCCTGCTCACCTCGTCCCGACCCGTGTCGATTGTCTGCAACTGTTCCGAGCACTGACGCTTGTGTTTCAGCCCTACGTAGCCGTGTCAGTACGGATGCCTAACGGGAAGTCGTGACACAAGCTACTAACAACGGAAACCCTGTACTGCACAGTCCGAACATCATTCCTACAACGCTGGGGAAGTCTGCAACTGACTCAAGTAGCGAAAATTGAAATATAACCCCACAGTATGTGGGCATTACGGAAGTAATTCAAAGTTGCTAAAAATCTAAGACTCGAGAAATTGAAAAAGAATCATCTCTGTCACTGAACAACATACCTTCAGAGTATAATGCTTGTTATTGGTAAACTGTATGTCCAAGTTCATCTCCACATCTAACCAATACTAAGCTTGTACTGTTTATACAGAAAGGCTACAGAAACTACACAAAAAATGGAAGCTGCTTGAGCACAAATGAAAACTAGATACGTTATGGACCTTGGCATTAAATAAAAGCGCCAACAGGTCACTTGAAAGGATCAACAGTATCCATTTCGACGCGACTTCATCACGCTTGACAATGCTCCCGACACACGACTGTTGCATGGTTACCAACGAACAGTTCGGCTCCTTCGGTTACCTACATCAGTAAAGCGTTCCGAGATCTGTCTTCATAGTGTCTGATGACGTATTTCGCTGCATGAAATGGAATTAAGTTAACGAATATGCCTCATTAAGTAGGCTAAATCAGTTTGATTAGTTATGTTTACCACACACAATAATCGTGTCAACGCCACAGTCCAACACGTATATGAAGGGCTTATTTCAATAGTGGTACAAGTTCATTTTTGTTCATATTGAGATACAGAGTCCTAAAGTTACATGAGTGCTGAAAAATCTGCAGTTGAGATACCACAAATATTCAAGCATATAGCTTCTTGCTAGAGATGGACCTTTCTTTCTGTTTGTTTGGATCATTAATTTCAGAAGCATTATAGGCAGAAAAGTTGAGGTAATGGACTTGTACCACCATTAAAATAAGCCCTTCATATAATAGATGTGCCACTGAAACACTCCTGTTTCTTTTCGCTAACCACTGCGATAGCCGCACTCCAAGTGAAAAGCAAGCTACATTTTTTAATACGATATCGGATACTGTGAATAGTACTGTTTATATTGATTTGTAACATAGTTAGCCGGCCGGAGTGGCCGAGCGGTTAAAGGCGCTACAGTCTGGAACCGCACGACCGCTACGGTCGCAGGTTCGAATCCTGCCTTGGGCATGGGTGTGTGTGATGTCCTTAGGTTAGTTAGGTTTAAGTAGTTCTAAGTTCTAGGGGACTTATGACCACAGCAGTTGAGTCCCATAGTGCTCAGAGCCATTTGCACCATTTTTTTTGTAACATAGTTTTTGCAAAAGGGAACGTGTGTATGACAATAAATAATAGCAATGACAAAAGAAGATACCGTATTTGCCTTTCTCTAGCTTCCCAATGACCCTGAGAGGTGTGAAACAGTAGGCATTACAGAACAGTTTAGCTATGATCCTCTTGTTACCATTCCCTTTACTTTCAAGAACAAAAAATGGCTTTTAACTAAAAGACATGACGTCACACACATATACAATAATGTAAAATTTATTAGATACACTTCCAGCCAAACCAGTTGATGAACGCGGAACATAGGAATCTTGTACAGAATGCCGTACCTACACTGTCTGACGTACCAAGAAAGCCACCGGAAATGTAGTTTAAGGGAAACCATGCAATAGTGATAATAAAACATCAAAATAAAAATCTATTAAGGAACAAAGCAGAAACCAATTTCGCAATTGTTGCTACATCAGAGTCACAGCCATCACAGCCAAAAATCACAGGATACAAACAGAGCCTAATCTCACTGATTTAATGACTTAGATACAACATATTCCTTAAAAAATACCTCCGAATTGGGTACAGGTGCAGCCAACTCCGCTAAAAGCAACACAATATGAACACAGCATTTCATTCATAAGAAAAATGTATTTCTCTAGTTACCTATTATTATGATAAGCACTTCCCTTGATAGACAATATTTTTACTTAGTCTATTAATTCGTACGTTCCTTCTCTTCACTTGACTTTTCAATACGTTTCCAATACAGTCGTGTTTTGAAGAAAAATATTCTTCTTGCATTCATTTCACAATCATTCATGTCTCTTGACAATTTTCTAATGCCTAAAAAAATTTAATAACTATTTCGTAACTTCGTGAAAACCCCCAGATGTGACATGCGCAGTACGTTCAGTTTGTTGGTTAAAGGAAGCACTATGCGTTTATATTTCCGTATTGTATCTTTTGCAGTCAATTAGTTGCACCACATTTGAGCAAATTTTGTCTATGTTACCGAATCATGTTCATTTGTCCCCAAAAGTAGATTAATACCTCTCTCTGCTGTTCTGTGGTACTCTTGTACAGCAGAAGAAAAATCTCGAAGCGCCCTCACATTTCTTAATCGTTTCAAACATCAAATAAAAGTAAGCAAAAACCGTGAAAAATATCGGTATGCATATAACAGCATGTTTACAAATGTTTTTCAAAACGCTACTCATAAAAACTGGATTTTTCCTGGGCTCATACCTCATCTTCTGTTCGTGATAGAAAGGTAGGGTCAATGGTTTTGGATTGTCCTTGGGCTATGATCCATTTCTATACCCAACAGATCTTACTATAAATATCCTATAATACAGGGTCAAAGTATGAATATTACTTCCTTCATCCTGTTTAGGCAAATGGAGCAAACCTATTGATTCTTTTTTTGCATTTGATGTTGTCTTCGGTGATCCTTGGAGAGTTTATGAAGGCACCATTAGTTCATGGACTGTTTCTTAGAAAACCTGAAAAAGCGTTTTCTGCCATTTTTTTCATTCCAAGCCGAGCAGAGGCTTTCAAGACTTTTATGCACAACAAATGTCTGAAATTTTTACGACGTATTCCTAGTATCCCGATCTCGAACAACCTTGAAAATTTTCTAGGTATATCCATCCGTTTCTGAGATACAGAGTTTACCGTACTTATACACGTTGGCCAGGTGTGAGGCGAAAACGTAGTTTATAAAGTGACATAGCACGGAGAAATATGCTGCTAAGTGTCTCCGTTGTCATCAGAAGGGTTCCGAGAACCCAGTGTAGTAGTACAGAAGCACATGCAAAGTTTCTGTGCACATAAAATCTGAGTTGAGGTATAAAATTCGTTTTGCGTTATTTCAGTTTCAAGTAAGTTAACTATCCAAATTTTACCTCCGATAAAGTTCCTTTCATATGACTGACTTACCTTGCTACGGCAGGGAAAACAAGGGAACCAGCAAAAAATGCTCCTATAGGAGCACAAAAAGGTCTGATACGCACCAGTTTTAAAAGATTCTGACTGTAAAGTGAGGTACCATTTTTCACATCCTGCCTTCTGCAGCCCCTCTAAAAATTTCCCCAAAAATTTTGTCATGCCAACATATTTGTGCTTTTTTATGCTGAGAGAGAAGGAGACTTGGCAGTGGGAAAGAGAGGGAAAAATAATGTGTACTGGAAGATAGTAGATAGCAGTTGTGGTGTACAAAGAGCGAAAGAGGCAATGGCAGTGTGAGAGAATGAGAGAGGCGCAGTGGCAATGGAGCATAGTTCATAGTGGCAGTACAGTGACAGGAAAAGACTGAACAAGACAGTGCCAGTAGGAGAGCAATAAAGATCAGGAGAAAGAGGATGTGAGCGAAAGCCAGTGATAATGAGAGACTGTCTATGACCATTACATCGAGGAAGAGAGAGATAGCGACAGTGAGAACAGACGCCAGCAGTTGGAAGAAAGGAATGAGAAAGTAGCAGTAAGAGAGAGCAAGGGAGACACTGATACTGCCACGAGATAGGAGTAAGTAATAGGACAGAACGAAGACAATGGCTGTGAGACTGAAGACAATGACAGAGAGATAATGACAATGAGATGGGCTGAATGAGTGAGTGAGAAATAGCAAGTGGGAGTGGTTGGGTATGGGAGACTTTGAGCAAGGGGGAGCTTGTGGGAGTTTGAGGTGACTTGCATGTTAAAAAGAGCGCGAATGTGTTCGCATGCCATAATTTTGGCGGAAATTTTTAGAGAGTGTGAGAATGATTGAATGAAGCGGTTGGTACCCCATTTTTCAGTCAGATTATTTTAAACAGGAGCGTATTGCCCTTTCTTTGTGGTGCGATAGGAGCAGTTTTCCGCTATATTAGAAGGTCCAACAAAAATTGTGCATGTTAGGATAACATCCACAATTAATAACATATTAGCCCAATCATCACCTACACAGAGCGTCACTTGGCGATGCAACACATCTGCCTCGTTGTGGAAGTTAGAACGAATGACACATCACTATGGATCGAAATGTAGCAACTCAGCTGTGTAGAGCGACAATATTTACAATTTACCCAGGCTGTCATAAATTTTAATTAATTCTAAAACGCCACAGCTGCGCCCAATCTCCAAAAAAAAAAAAAAAAAAAAAAAAAAAAAAAAAAAAAAAAAAAAAAAGCGCTAAATCAGCCTATATGACGGAAATTCAGGCCATATTCTCAAATCCACCGGTTTTGCAGGGAACAATATACTGAAGACTGTCAAAAACGATTGGAGATTATCCCCAATACTTTTTTCCAGTTGCTGGTACTAGGTGCTGATTAAGTACGAATATAAATACAGAGGCGAATCTGCTGTCAGTCGCTAATGAATGGACATGCATTTTTATCGCGTAATAGAAATTAACAACGCCACTGGGAATTAAAATGTCAGCAGATATTACCTACGTTAAAAACAGTGTTATTTAATTTTAATATTGCACTCGTTTTTATCTATTCCAACACTTTATCTATTTTCCATATTTTAATATTCTATAGTCGTATTGTTTCCGCATCAAAACTAGAGAAGGTTTTACCGACTAATCCTCGCTTCAGGTGCTTCACATAGAATGCCGTTTTACTACAAACTGTGGACTCTAAATTCTAAAACACGTGAACGTATCATCTTAAAAATCGCAGTATTAGATAATAATTTACGTATAATGCGACGATGAACGAGGGCCACGGTCTGCAGCGATCATAGATTGAACTGATGCCAGTGAAGTCTTGACGCACCGGTTATAGCTTTCACAGTAACCATTGAATATATTTCTGTGTCTAAGAAAATTGCGCAGCTGTTGACGCTGTTGTAGTTTTAATGATTAAGTCGCAAGAAGCGGAGGTCTGGTACGGCATTCTCGCATCGAGCGATGTTAGTGGCGAGTCGCAAAATCCTCTTCGGTTGTCCAGGTATCAGTTTTCCAAGATTTCCCTAAATCGGTCAAAGCAAATTCCGGGAATATTTCTCTTGAAACGAATACACCTATATCCTCGCCTCACCACGTCGCTTTCACGCTCATTCTCTAATGGCCAGGTCGTCGTGAGGACGTTAAAACGTAACTTTCTTTCCTTTTCGTACACGAAAGGGGGAGGGCGGTGTGTGTGTGTGTGTGTGTGTGTGTGTGTGTGTGTGTGTGTGTGCGTGCGTGAACGCTATCTGTCTGTCCAGTACTTCGAAACCAATATGGTTCTTGTGTTATATTTAATCAGTTTTGTGCTGTGAATATATTTAATGTCATTTTTTAGTAGTTACACGTTCTATGCTATTGTGCAGTCAACTGTACCGACATCAGAAATGTGTTACGTTGGGTTGTTCGTACTCGTAATGAAGGAAACGGTGCCGCTCACCTCCCCTGGCCTCACCTCACCGTGTATGACACAGCACGGACTGCTCGGTCACATATGACAACCTGAGACGTTCATTGGAATTTGGTTAATAAACTCATCAAAGGAAACTGTCGGAAAATACAGACACAGCTTTCAGCTATGTCTCGCATATCACAAGAGTGTGTACAGGCCATCGTTGCAGAACTAAGGTAAAGAAGATTGTGTGCACTCCTGAGACGAAACAGTGGAGGTTAGTCATCTGCCAACATTTTCTTTCACATTTTGAGTTTGAGGCTCATGGGTTTGCTAAGAAACTTGTGACAGGTGATGAAAGCTGAATTCACCATTTTGACCGTAAAAACAAGGCAGCATCAATCGACTTTAATCACGAAGGATCACCGACTCCAAAAACGTTCAACACCGTGCCATCAAGGGGAAAACTCGTGCTCGTAGTGTTCTAGCATGTTTAAGGTGTGGTGCATTTGTAATTCACACCTAAAGATACCACCATAAAGTCTTCAAGGTTCTGCGAGACTCTCAGAAAATCGAAAGTAGGAAATCGAAGAATTCGTCCACACATGGAACAACTTCTCCTTCTGCAAGGCAATATCTGCAACATTCCGACGCCTTGTGTTCACTGTCATCGATCATCCTCCATACACTCCCGCTGACCCCGGACGATTTCCATCTGTTTACAAAACTTAAAGAACACTCTCGAGAACTTCACTTTGATAGTAATGTTGCGGTGCAAGGAGAATTGACGTTGTGGCTCCGTCAAAAATGTCAGTCGTTCTACAATGACGATATATGTTGTTGTTGTTGTCTTCAGTCCTGAGACTGGTTTGATGCAGCTCTCCATGCTACTCTATCCTGTGCAAGATTCTTGATCTCCCAGTACTTACTGCAACCTACGTCCTTCTGAATCTGCTTAGTTTATTCATCTCTTGGTCTCCCTCTACGATTTTTACCCTCCACGCTGCCCTCAAATGCTAAATTTGTGATCCCTTGATGCCTCAGAACATGTCCTACCAACCGGTCCCTTCTTCTTGTCAAGTTGTGCCACAAACTCCTCTCCTCCCCAATTCTATTCAGTACGTCCTCATTATTTGCTATTAAAAACAGTCTTGATCACGTTTTATTTATCAAGGTGACCGGTTTCGACCACTACTGTGGTCATCTTCAGACCATTGAGTAGGAACCTCTTTCTGTTGGAGAATCACTAGTAATTCTCCAACAGAAAGAGTTTCCTTCTCAATGGTCTGAAGATGACCACATTATCCTCGAAAGCGATCGCCTTGATAAATAAAACGTGATCAAGATTGTTTTTAATGGTAAATATTTGTAAGACATTGATCACTGCCACTCCCATTATGTATTCAAAAGTAACATCCTCATCAGTTATGTGGTCTACCCATCTAATCTTCAGCATTCTTCTGTAGCACCACATTTCGAAAGCTTCTATTCTCTTCTTGTCCAAACTATTTATCGTCCATGTTTCACTTCTATACATGGCTACACTCCATACAAATACTTTCAGAAACGACTTCCTGAAACTTAAATCCGTACTCAATGTTAACAAATTTCTCTTCTTCAGAAACGCTTTCCCTGTCATTGTCAGTCTACATTTTATATCCTCTCTACTTCGACCATCATCAGTTATTTTCCTACCCAAATAGCAAACCTCCTTTACTACTTTAAGTGTCTCATTTCCTAATCTAATTCCCTCAGCATCACCCGACTTAATTCGACTACACTCCATTATCCTCGTTTTGCTTTTGTTGATGTTCATCTCATATCCTCCTTCCAAGACACTGTCCATTCCGTTGAACTGCTCCTCCAAGTCATTTGCTATCTCTGACAGAATTACAATGTCGTCGGCGAACCTCAAAGATTTTATTTCTTCTCCATGGATTTTAGTACCTATTCCGAATTTTTCTTTTGTTTCCTTTAGTGCTTGCTCAATATACAGAGTGAATAACATCGGGGAGAGGCTACAACCCTGTCTCACTCCCTTCCCAACCGCTGCTTCCCTTTCATGCCCCTCGACTCTTATAACTGCCATCTGGTTTCTGTACAAATTGTAAATAGCCTTTCGCTCCCTGTATTTTACCCCTGCCACCTCCAGAATTTGAAAGAGAGTATTCCAGTCAACATTGTCGAAATATTTCTCTAAGTCTACAAATGCTAGAAACATAGGTTTTCCTTTCCTTAATCTATTTTCTAAGATAAATCGTAAGGTCAGTATTGCCTCACGTGTTCCAACATTTCTACGGATTTCAAATTGATCTTCCCCGAGGTCGGATTCTACCAGTTTTTCCATTCGTCTGTAAGGAATTCGCGTTAGTGTTTTGCAGCAGTGACTTCTTACACTGATAGTTCGGTAATTTTCACATCTGTCTGCACCTGCTTTCTTTGGGATCGGAATTATTATATTCTTCTTGAAGTCTGATGGTATTTCGCCTGTTTCATACATCTTGCTCACCAGATGGTAGAGTTTTTTTAGGACTGGCTCTCCCAAGGTCGTCAGTAGTTTCAATGGAATGTTGTCTACTACCGGGCCTTGTTTCGACTCAGGTCTTTCGGTGCTCTGTCAAACTCTTCACGCAGTATCGTATCTCCCATTTCATCTTCATCTACATCCCCTTCCATTTCCATAATATTGTCCTCAAGTACATCGCCCTTGTATAGACCCTCTATATACTCCTTCCACCTTTCTGCTTTCCCTTGTTTTCTTAGAACTGGGTTTCCATCTGAATGACTATATAAACAAACTAGAATCTAGTTGTGAGAACTGCTTTCGTCGCCAGGGTTATTACGTTGAGAAATAAGTACGTAGACATGAAGAATGAAGATGTAAAATGTTAATACAGTTAGCTTTATTTAAAAGTTTTAGGAGTTTTTACATAAAAAATTCGGAAGCGTTATTTTTCAACATGCACTCGTATATAAAGGATCCTCCACTTGCATTGTGAGGACACGCAAATTTTGTCCTTCTACAAACAAAATTACGATTAACTGATGTTCTCATACTGAAATGCCAAGTTACGAAACATTTTAAAATATCAACAGATGGTTCAAAACAAATGGGCTATCATTAAATTTCAGTTCAGTGCTTGTCGTAGAACTCCACTATCTATTAAGATATTCTACTCAAAAAGGTAGTGTTTTTTGGGTTAAAAGGTCGATGACAGATTTAATTGAAAACTCACGCTCTAGAATTAGTGAGGCATCTCAGTTCAGACACATTTGTTGTAAGCGTGATTAGTGCTACAGGTGATTTAGAAATTGCTATGGCTATTTCGATTAACTAATGAGTTACAGAATAACTTTCTGTTGGGGGAGGCGGATGGAACCTTTTAGTAGGATAGAACTTTTAAAATGCAGAAGCATGTTTTGAGAACTGTATCTAGATGCAAAACACCCTGCAGAGACCGCTTCGGAAGCAGAGTATGACAACCATTTCGCAATCGGCAGATTCATTAATGTGCTTTGAAATCAGTATTTCTGTATCGTCTGCAGTTAGTGAAAGTTTTAATATACAGTGCACGGAAAAAGGTGCATCTGTCAGCACATTACCAAAATGCTGTTGCATGCAGCACTGCAGGCAAAAATAAATTAACTTTTTTTGAGTAAAGAAAAGGAGATGTATCATATCTTCATTCTAAATGTGATAATTCACTTGTGTGCAAGGTTATACATTACAATGGCCCAGACACCGTCTGACTAAAGAATATTATATAATTTATACCCATATGACTAAAACTGACATAAATTCCTCTACCCTGACACTACAGAAATGTGGTAGTAGGACCAATAAAACCTCCACGAAAGCCACCACAGCTTAACAGTAGCACAGAAGAGAGACATGTATATTCAGCAGCATGCCAGAGTTTATTGTTTGTCTTCTGCGTATTCTTGTGAAGCTTAAAATTAAATTAAAAATTTTCCTTTTAGCTATATCTTTCTACTGCACCTTAAACTTGATGTTTTTGGATATATTACAATTAATATTAGCTCTGTAAAACGCTAATATTTCATAATGGTTAAGTCTTTTAGTGGATTTGCACTTATGTAAAATGTACATCCATGATATCTTTCCAGATGCCAGAGAGGATTGTGCGTAGGGTGCTGAAAAATGAATAATGTATTATAGCAAAATACTCTTTCTTTTTGTTTCAGGTAAGCAGGTCATACTGCTAGATGCATTGTCCCGGTGTCTTGGTGAGTAAATATATTTAGCTGTTTGCACCGAAGGTATCCCTTTCGTAAGCAGCCTTCAGAACCAGATATACCTCAAGCAGAACTCTCTGCAAAGTGCATTGGTTTACATCAGTGGGCTCTGTGCGCAAACATATCTCTAGCTATACAGAATACATCCTAGAAAGGATAGCAATCTGGTAAACTCGAGAAGAAAAATACACATTCCCTGAGTGTAAGAAATACTTCCTCGAGGAAGTGCTTCGCATGTAACTCTCATTAATAATAGTATTCTTATTCACAGTCAAAACTATGCGTTTTCTGTTTAACTTTGCTGCTCTTCAACCGGCAACTACTTCGTCCGTGAAGGACAGCATTTTGAGAGCTGCAACTTTAGACAGAAGTGAAGGTTTCTTCTTCTGGCACGTAGTTCCCATAAATAGTGTTTTAATGTATAGTGTCATCATCTATAGGTGGGAACTAAATGCGAAATGGTGTAAATATTATACATGGCTGTCACCCAAATCTGTTCGACCTGTTCTTTTTTACCGAACTGAGTAATTCTCAGCATTTCTTTATTCAGGCAAATAAAACACAAATAGCTCTTTACAGTCTTCCTTTTTCCTCCCCTTGTGGTGAATTTACCTCAGCAGATAGCACTTTTTGCTGCAGTTGTTACTAATAATGTTCTAGTAGAAGTCGTACGATTCTTCCGTTCTCTGGTGTTCACTGGTTGATACTATGCTGTAATTATTCATTAATTAGATCAATGAAGACAGTGCAGAACGTCTGGAAGTTTTGGCCTGTTGCAAAGAAACTGCGTTTACGTTACTGGGAAGCGACTTGTTATCCCATCGTCCGATATCAATTATTTTTGCATAATGAAGGCCGAAGAAGCCGAAAACAAATTGGAAATATGAAATACTAGCGCAACAAGTGCACCTTGCGCGATTGCCACATTTAAGTAATTCTTTCATGGTTCTTCACGTATTCACCCTCTTACTGTGGAAACTAATAACTATCTTTGCTTCACACGGCAGTATGCAGTTCCTATAGCTGAAGGACACCAGAAGTGGAAAATTTACCCGTACATCCACCTCAATAATTGACTTTGCAGCCAGAAGTACTGTTTCATATTTTATTTACTGATTCCATGAGTCAGTGGTGTAAGATAATGAAACACGTCATAACAGCCAGAGCATTAAGACAGCTATAAAATAAATAACTGAAAACAATAACAGCGTCAAAAACCTAGTATAATAATTTACTTGATGATACCAAACCAAATAATGGCCAAGGAATGGGAGAGATGCCGGCCATGCCCTACCAATTTGAACCATCGAGACATTGACCTAGAATGAACAGTGAAACCCATGGGAAACTCAATTCAGAAAGCGCGCGTCAACTGAGCATGTCTGGGTTTAATTTTTTCTGTGTTTCAGTTAATTTAATTGCGCTACAAATACAAAAACAAAATCAAGTTGGTCTAAAGTAGTTATTTACAAACGCTATTTTCTGCTGTTCATTTTGCTTCACTAATAAGTGCTAGTAGTAATTCTATCGGGATGAACAATATTCGTAAACTGCACTCACAGTATCTAAGTAACTATTTGCTCTACACCTCTACAACTAAATCCGTTGCGGTTCATATGACATGTGCTCATGGATTTCATCATCATCATCATCATCATCATCATCATCATCATCATCATCATCATTTAAGACTGATTATGCCTTTCAACTATCAGTCTGGAGCATAGCCCCCCTTATACAGTTCCTCCATGATCCCCTATTCAGTGCTAACATTGGTGCCTCTTCTGATGTTAAACCTATTACTTCAAAATCATTCTCATGGATTTAAGGCAAAAATTTATTTTTCTGTTTACTATAGCAGCACGTGTTAATATTAAATATCGTTTACATCAGAGTACAAAAAAAAAAGTCGGTGAACGTTAATTTCGTGAGTCCTGTAGTACTGAGCGAAGTCATATTGGGCGAAGTCATGTTGGGCGAAGTCATGTTGGGCGAAGTCATATTGAGTGAAATAGCCAGTTTAATTCCCAAGGTATCTCAGATACTCTCTCTAAAATCCTTTCCACCGTCTCTGGTGCTCGTTATAAAATCGGACCACACGCTGCCACGCACTTGATAAGGTCGTGATACATGTTATAAATCAGAAAAATGGAGGGCATATGAATCTAATGTTATGGGTCACATACTTCACAAATCAAGGCGCCGCTGTTACGTCAGTTCTAAGTGAGATTTCGGTGGAATATGATTACGAAATGTAGGTTGCCTGATAATTTTGCTTTAGGGGAGGTGGCCCTAAACGACATTCGTATTTCAGAGCTGACTTAATTAAAATCGTGTAAATGCAATTTTACTTTTCACCAACGTTTCTAGGGGGAGCATGTGCATATAGTATCTAACATAAAATAATTAGCGTACACATGAATTCACAATTACAAAAATATATTCAATGTGTAATTTTTAGTTACCCAGTCGTGCAAAACGAGACATCTTTTTTCCAAAGATATTTTTCTTTTACTATTACATTCATTAGCATTAAGATGCAACAAATAATATTTGAATTAATGGTTAGAACTGTGGCTCTAAGAATATAGTAATGTTCATTAGCAAAACTTTATGTATCTCATAACATTAACTCTTTATGTATCTCATAACATTAACTCCAGTACTCTAAAACTGAACAGTCACGCTTACAACTTCTTAACTGTTCAAGTCCTGGGTACTATTTTCAATTCAGATAATGAAGCAAATATTACCGTATCAAAACAACTCACAATAGTTCCTGTCTGTTTGGAAATTTCAGCAGCTCAAGCATTTCACCCGCACTTCTCTTCCTTCTGCTCGGCCAAAGAAAGCGCAGCAGTAAAAGCATGCTGCATCCTCTTCATCATCAGCTAAAATATTTATATTTACTCCTTCTTCTGCATCCTGTGATAAAACCACAACCAAACACCACAGTTATTCGGTTAGATTTTCTCAGTTCGTTGTCTCTTTTCTGGGTTCTTTCTTCTTTCAGTGGTTGCAGATTTGGCGAAGAAGTAAGCCCCTTGCCAGCTCCACACCTCTTGGTCAGTTGATGGAGTAGACTAGTTTGCTACGGGATGCGGCTGATCTGTTATGCTTGATGCATAAATATGCTCTTTATGTTACATTAAGCATTTTACATTTTAAAGGGGCTTTAAACTGTCCCAAAAATCATTTCTTTCCATAGCAATATGTTTGAAGTCTGTGTGTACTTATTCACCATTGTCTCTAAAATACTCGAGAAAGACTTGAAAAAGTGTTTGTAGTTACTAGCTACGATTCTTGTTTGCAAAGATCTATAAGCAGAATTACCATACTGTAATAATTGATAGGGTGTGTGATTGAGTAGGACAGAACGAGGCAATCCTTTGTCCTTTAACCATACGAAACACAAATATAATATTTGCTCTCAAAAACTAAGAGACCAGTAATCAAAATATTTTCGCATATGGAAAGACATTTGCAAGCTCTCCAAAAGACTGTTGGCCGCACCAGCCTTTGCATTACGTCCACGACACACCGCAGGTAAAAGTGGTGAGGTGGCTGCTCACGCTGGGTCGGGCATTTATCGGCAATGGTTCCGACTAGCAGACTTCCCTTACGAACAGAACCAAACTCTAAAGATTGGGTGACGTGATTCGCATGAGGCATAGGAATGCAGTTTTCCTCAGTGGAGTACCTCTGTTTCCTCTCTCCTCTGGAATTCCGTTAAATTAGCCCAGGACGTCCCTAAATTTAATTGACGAACTTAGATTTTTTATCTCAACAATGGAATGATTAGTTAGCAACTTCGATTGATGATGTGTAATGCCTTCCTGTCCCATGCTAAAGAACGCATTTTCCAGGTATGTTCTACCACAAAAACATTTCACAATAATGCTTGATTCTGCGATATCGCACTTGGAGTATGCAAAATGCATATCTGGCTGAGTTGTAAAGCATACTGCTCACAGGCTCAGCCATTAGGCACTACTGTGCTGACCTACTGACGAACACAGTGGAAGCCCATTCTGCGCTTTCAACGTGTTGTCGTAAGTTCACTCACAACATCGCCTGCCGAGTTGAGTTCTCTCACGTATCTCCAGGCCAACCCACCTCACACAGACACATTACATTATCTTCCCATTCACCGATGACGAATATGTACTACAATTAAGAAATGTTTGACACCGCGTGTACATACAACACAGCTGTTCATATGGTGCTACCAAGTGTCCTAAAAAGCCACCATTTATATTTCTGACAACTGAAATGTGATCTCTGGCCTAGAGGTAAAAAGGCAGATTTGCAGTCCAACTGTTCCAGATTCGATCGTGGAGCGGTTCGAGGAGATTTGTTGATGTGAAAATGGCAATTTACACCGTGATTCGGAGTCCGCGCTAAAATGGATGTGCCCTTATAACTGGATGTGTAAGTCACTGCAAAACTCGGAGGAAGGTAACGACACGGCATCTCCGACAGGTGAACGCCTAGTGAAGCACTGCGGAACTCAACCAACCTTCGAGTTGATGACAGATTTGCAGTGGTACCTGTTTTTTTTTTTTCCTTTATTGTAATTTTCATCACCTAATACAGGCGGACTGTCAGCAGCATAGTACGCTGCTCTTCAGCCTTAAGCGGAACAATAATAAGACATATAGGTGATGCAGACACTACAGTAAAAACGGCGGTCAAAAAAAGGAGATTTAAAAAACAATAAACATGAAGCCGTTCACGCTGGACTCGAAAAAACAGGAAACACTTCGTGACACGGCGCACAGAACACGGATGATGGCGACGGCACACGTGAACAGTTGATGCGTGACGGTGACAGAACACTAAACACAAATCGAGGCACACACACGATACACAGATGGCGATGATCTCCGGCGCGAGTGGTACCTGGTTTTCAAAGCCTTTTATGCTGCGTATAGTTTGTGGGTTCCTTCGAGCCGCTGCAGTTTACACGAGGAGCAGTGTTATAAAAGTAGTGAACTTGGACTTCCCTCTATACCACATAACCTCAACTGCCCCAACGCCACCTCCGATTCTTTAAACAACCTAACTCGCATGTATAAAACGGAAAAACTACTTTTTTCACGCATCTCCGATGTTATGACTCCAACTTTCGATTTTGCATCCCGTCTGGAAGGCGGCGCGTGAGTCTGCTCCTGTAAACTGAAGGGCAGACCGAATGTAGGAAGTGAGTAGGAGCAGCAAACGGTGAAAATCTCTCGATGCTGCTCTTAGAAATGGTTTTACTTTATCACAATATTAACTGAATACATAACTTTGCACTGAGGTGCGAAGCCTTAGACCCGTCGTAAGTAGTACATAGTCTCAGTAGCGAGCCAATACCCCGTGAAGTTCAAGTGATGTTTCCAGGCCGTCTTCTCTCGATCAAATGGGCAGAATCTGGAGCGGGGCTCGTAGAGCTCTCCCGCTCCGGGTAGAGTGCGCTGTCGTCGGTGTCTGTCGTAGTTCCAACCTGGCAGAGCGCACCTACGTTGAGGCATCGTAGCTGTCAATACCACACTCTTGACTGTGTGTCGTACAATGATACAGTTTTGCAGACATATTCAGTGGTATATGTGGGTACAGTGTGCAAAATTTGTGATTCCCTGATGCTAAAGCTTCCCTGCATAAACAGGGAAAAATGTAGTAAGCGGTAATCTTCTTTCATCATTTCATATCAAAGAGAAAAAGTATCGTAAAGGTTTGAAATTGTGTACAAATCTTGTTGTAAGTTACTGAGTACTCTCATTCTCAAATATTGGATGAATATAGTCTGGGTAAATTGCGCTCCTTGGGTTACGTAGCCACAAAAATATACATACTTCTTGACACAATGTCAAACATACTTAATGCTTGGCATACTGCTATGATCTTGTAACATAAGACTGAAAAGGTGTTGGACAAAAATATGGAAAACCCCTGAGAAATGCATGCATGAACATAAATGCAGATTGTAGCCAAGCCTGAATGTTGCGCCGTTGTATTTGACCGCGAACGGCATCCATGCAGTGCCCGTAAGACGCTGCAAGCGTCAATTGTGGTCAGAAGAGTGTTGTTCTGTGTAGTTGCAAGTGGATTATGTCGGGTCTAAGTTGCTTAGAAGGTGGGCAAATTGTCTTACTCGAATTGTGGATGCTTCCGTAACTTAGATAGCCGAAGTGTTGGACTTTTCAAGCTGCATCGTAAGGAAGGTACATACCGCGTACAGGAAAAGTAGAAAAGTCACAACGCTGACGATTGTGTTTGTGGAGTGATTTTCACAGACGACCAATGAACAGAATTGTAAATAAAAGCCAGCCGGAGTGGCCGAGCGGCTCTAGACGCTACAGTCTGGAACCGCGCGACCTCTACGCTCGCAGGTTCGAATCCTGCCTCGGGCATGGATGTGTGTGATGTCCTTACGCTAGTTAGGTTTAAGTAGTTCTAAGTTCTAGGGGACTGATGACCTCAGAAGTTACGTCCCATAGTGCTCAGTGCCATTTGAACCATTTGTAAAGAAAAAATAAGAGGACGACAGCTGCAAAACTTCCATACTGAATGTCGCACTCGAGAAACATGTCAGCAGAAAAACAGCACTAAGGGAGCTTCATAATCTAGGAATTCTAGGGTGAGATGTGATTGCAGAACCACTTCTCAGTGATTCAACTGCCTGTAACAGGAAAACGTGGCGCCGAAGCCATACGACGTGGACCATTGAGCAATGGAATACTCTTTCATACTGTTTCCAAGCCAGCTTTGCGTGTCCATAGAGTGAAACGTGGAAGGGATTCTGTCATGATCTGGACAGCAATATCGTGGTATTCAATGGGCCCCATGACTTCTCAGCAAGTCCGTATTACTGCCAAGAGGTATGTGACCATTTCAGCTGATCAGTTCCGTTCCACTGAACATCGTTTGTTCACAAATAGTGATGCTGTGTTCCAAGACGGCAGGCCACCTGTTCACAAACTTCGCATCGTCCAGATTTGTGAGCACGGGGAGAAATGGTGGGTTATGGCTGACCATCTCAATTATTGTTAAGTGAACCTCCCCCTATTTTGCAGGAAGAATGTTGCATGAGTATCTTGAAAACCGTACACGACCTGTATTTCTCTGTTCTGCAAGTTCTTTTGATTGCCAGCTGTTTTTCTCTTAGGCATGGTAAAGTGTTGTGTTCTTGGTTTTCCATATTTTTATCCTCCCCTGTACACCTTACTGATTAGATAATGAGCGTATCCGGCCATTGTGGCCGAGCGGTTCTAGGCGCTTCAGTCCGGAACCGCGCTGCTGCTACGGTCGCAGTTTCGAGTCCTGCCTCGGGCATGGATGTGTGCGATATCCTTAGGTTAGTTAGGTTTAAGTACTTCGAAGTCTAGGGGACTGACGACCTCAGATGTTAAGTCCCATTGGTGCTTAGAGCCATTTGAACCATTTGAATCATGAGCGTATTTTAAATTTTGAATTCGGTCACTGATTGCACGAGATACTGAAAATCAAAGTTTTGTTGATCCCGTAGACTATTACAGAGGCAACCTGCAACTGGAGCTGTGTGACAAATTGACCTTTAATCGTTTAGTAATATACAACATAGTCATCTAGAACAATGTAAACGTTCAGTGATGCACGAAGATAGTAAATCTCAAGATAATTTCCTCGAGACTTACTGCTTCAGCAGACCAGAGGCGCAGACGGGAGGGCAACGCACGCCCGTGATGAACGATCTGGCAGCGATCCTTCGCAGACAGCGGAGCCGCGGACAGGAATTGAATTAGCCGTGAAGCATTGGCTTAGGGGCGGGAGAGAGACGGAACGAGCGCTCGCTACAATAAGCGCCTTGGCGGGGCCCACGGGCAGGTGCGTTCTTCATCAAATTACTGCGGGGCGGGGGGGGGGGGGGGGGGGCGCTCGGCCAGATTGCTGCCGCGTTACAGAGCAGGCGAGCATTAATTTGCCGCCAGCGCTCGCAGCCGCGCACGGCTGTGCTCACACGTCCTGCATGTCGTGCTTCCTGCGAGTTGTCGCTGTTAGTCACCTCTGCCTGTCTCCAGGCCCTCGGTAGCTCATGTAAGGTCGTGCTCGTCAAATCGTCTACGTCTACGTCTACATGGATACTCTGCAAATCACATTCCAGTGCCTGGCAGAGGCTTCATCGAACCACCTTCACAATTCTCTATTACTCCAATCTCGTATAGCGCGCGGAAGGAATGAACACCTATATCTTTCCGTACGAGCTCTGATTTCCCTCATTTTATCGTGGTGATCGTTCCTCCCTATGTAAGTCAGAGTCAACAAAATATTTTCGCATTCGGACGAGAACGTTGGTGATTCCGTCGAAACGAAAAACGCCTTTCTTTCAATGATTTCCAGCCCAAATACTGTATCATTTCTGTGACACTCTCTGCCGTATTTCGCGATAATACAAAAAGTGCTGCCTTTCTTTGAACTTTTTCGATATGTTCCGTCAGTCCTATCGGGTAAGGATCCCACACCGCGCAGCAGTATTCTAAAAGAGGACGGACAAGCGTAGTGTAGGCAATCTCCTTAGTAGGTCTGTTACATTTTTTAAGTGTCCTGCTAATAAAACGCCTTCTTTGGTTAGCCCTCCCCACGACATTTTCTGTGTCTTCCTTCCAATTTAAGTTGTTCGTTATCGTAATACCCAGGTATTTCGTTAAATTTACGGCTTTTAGATTTGACTGATATATCGTGTAACCGAAGTGTAACGAGTTCCTATGAAATTAGGCATGATGGGAGAGAGATGAGAACCTTGCGCACCTGTTTCCGAGTTTGTGACATCTGTACATATACCGCAAAATGATTCTGCACTACGTTATGTCATTATCAAGTGCTGTAAAAGAAGGAAACACAAATCAATACATCGCAGTACTGCGTGTATTGACAACAATGTAAATACCTATGAGCGGCATTCAATAAGTAACCCAACATATATATATATATATATATATATATATATATATATATATATTTTTTTTTTTTTTTTTTTTTTTTTGGTCAGCCAGTTTCACGATATGCGCAGTTTGTTCTGGGATATCGCGGAATATTCCTGCTTCAGCCCCCATAGTTTCATGAAGCTCCGACAGGTGGTGACGCAATACGTAGCCTTCAAAATGGCGCCTGTAATTGTCGTGCATTCCAAGCAGAGAGCTGTGATTGAGCTTCTTTTGGCGGAAAGCCTGAGCATCGCAGATCATCATAGCCACTTGCAAAATACCTACAGAGACCTGACAGTGAACAAAAGCACGGTAAGTCGTAGGCGAGGTGTCTGTCATCACCGCAAGAGGATTGTGCAAACGTGTCCGACCTCTCACGCGCCGATGCAGCAAGACATTCGTTCCGACGTCGATGCGGTCATATAGGCCATCCCATAAGGCAGCGTAAGGCCATCGCAGTGAACGGAGATCATGTTGAAAAATAGGGTTTTGCAGCCAAAAGAGTGGGAAATAATATATAGTATATTGGAAGCCTGGGCAAACCGATCTGCTTAAAAAAAAAGAGAAAGAAAAGAAAAGTGTTGCATTACTTATTGAACGCTCTTCGTACCTCGTCCTGCAGTAGAAAGTAACTTAAAGTGACTTTGCATTTAGGCATTGTCAAAAGTAAAAACCAAGCAGTAAACACACATTGTCGTACATAAAACACTCGTGTTGGCGCATAATACAGTCACAAAGTTCAGTTATAAACTAAACGCTGCTGCCTTTACCTACTAAATGTAGCACTGTCCTGCAACGTATATATCACAGCCCCCAACAATGCTATTGTCTACAGTAAGACATTTGAACGTTATATTTCAAGTCCCAGCAAATCCTAAGCGCCGGCCGCTGTGGCCGAGCTGTTCTAATCGCTACAGTCCGGAACCGCGCTGCTGTTACGGTCGCAGGTTCGAATCCTGCCTTCGGCACGGATGTGTGTGTTGTCCTTAGGTTAGTTAGGTTTAAGTAGTTATAAGTCTAGGGGACTGATGACCTCAGATGTTAAGTCCCATAGTGCTCAGAGCCATTTGAACCATTTGAAATCCTAAGCTCCAAGAATTGGCCTATGCTGCAGTTTGAGTAACTATATATAATGACCTCCAGGAAACACTCAACGTTGCTAAGCAACATAAGTTTCTGGCTGCATTTCAGTCAGGTCATCGCTAAAGTGGGCCCAGAAATGCCTCTTGGACGCTTCTGTCTTCTCATTTGACACGTTGACGCATTCCTCTTTTACACCGCAAAAATCTCACTTCCTCTGAAATTGATAGCAACCAATGTGTTCCTTTCAAGTGCAGTATATTCATGCTGTCTGAAATGGTACCCAACGAATGATGCTCATTCTTGACGTACTTAGCCATCACCGAAGAGCCAGTCTTTTTATTATTATTATTATTATTATTATTATCATTACGCTCTTTAAATCTTATTTTAAATTTTCTTGCCGTTTGCTCCTCATACTTCATTTCACAATCAAATGGTTCAAATGGCTCTGAGCACTATGGGACTTAACATCTGACGTCATCAGTCCCCTAGACTTAGAACTACTTAAAGCTAACTAACCTAAGGACATCACACACATCCGTGCCGAAGGCAGGATTCGAACCTCCGACCGTAGCGGTCGAGCGGCTCCGCACTGAAGCGCCTAGAACCGATCGGCTACAACGGCCGGCATTTCAAAATCCTCACACTCTTATTTCATAAACTGAAACTTCGTTTGACAATTCAATCGCTTTATTTTATAAACTGAAATGAAGCATGTGGGACAAACGGGAAGAAATTTTAACGTTAGGTTTAAAGAGAATAATAATAAAAAGACTGGCTCTTCGGCAGTGGCTAAGCTCCTCAAGAATTCGTAGTATTCGTTGAGTAACATCACAGACAGCATGGATGTATTGCACTCTGAAGGAACAAGGTGGTTGCTGCAAATTCAGAGGAAGTAGAGATGTTTGCGCTTTAAGAGAACAATGCCACTACATGTTAAATGAGAGGACTAGTTCCCAAGGAGTTTGTGGGCCCAATTTACGATGCTCTCGTTGAGATATGGCCACAGGCTTATGTTGCTTAGCAGCGTTAGGTCATTATATATAGCTGCATGAATACGTTGCGACGTAGTTGAATTTCTGGTCCAGGATTTGCTAGGACATGATATAGAACGCTCAAAGATTTTTCTGTAGATATCTTTGGGGGACTGCTATATATGCGTTACGGCACAGTACCATCTTTGGGATGTATACGTTACGGCATAGAAGTATCTTTGGTAAGTGAAGGCAACTGTGTTTAATTTACAACTGATCTTCGTGACAGTATTATGCGTCAATATGAGATGTTAAGCGAGGAGTTTTAAGTCTGAAATTACGTGTTTGTTGCTCGTTTTTATTTTTGACGATGCCTATTTGCGTAGTAACTTTAAGGTAAAATTACATTACAGGACAATAGAGATATTTTTATGGTTGACAATATATGTAAGATTGCGACGTATTTCCTTTTTCCTTGAGACTGCGTCCTGATTTCTCAAGTTCTCGACTTTTAATGTGCCTAATCAGTCCGGAAGCAACAACACCGAGAGTTGCTACCGTATATGTTACCTTTTATGTATTGGCTCCTTTCCTACCGACATGTTGCGTGGAAACAAATTCTTGTTGACAAGAAATTGTTCTGTAGAATTTAGCTCCTGACCGTCCATGCGCACCGGTATGAATTATTAATTAAATGTTAGTTAAAAGTCACAGTTCATAGGGCCTCTGAAAGCATGGTTGATTTTTTTTAAGTTTTGGCTACGCTAATACCTAGGGAAAACGAAACGCATTTGTCCCATTTACCCAGAAAGTGTAATGGCCAAGTTCAAAAATATGCAGGCACGGATTTGTGGTGAAAAATAAAGTTCACAACACACAACATTTCACGATTTACCAGAAACTGGGCTTTTTGTCTGTTTCATTCACATTTTTTCAGCTTAACAGGTGTTTATTACTGAATTAAAACAGGACTGTGCGAGAGCTTAAATCAAACCAGAGCAGCACCTCATGTTAAGTATTACGTAAAACTACGGAAAAAAATCTCCGAAATGAATCACAATTCATTCAGCGTAAGTTTTAAATCAAAGAGTAACGAATTATGGAAACGGTTAAAAGTCACAACTTCCGATCCAGTTGGAAATAATAGTGGTAAAGTGTCAGAGTTCAGGCTAGATCGCTTAACGCGGGTCGTCCTAAGTTCACGAACTGAAATACTTCGAAGTAATCGCTGCGGACACTCTCAAATATACAAGTCCCCGTTTCAACACAGAGAATTTCGGACACGACCGAGATGCGACCAATTCGTCTCTCAACATGTACGTGTTGCTTCTTCTAGATCTCAAAGCCGACTGATTCTAACTGACCCAGAGCAAGAAGGTTGTCAGGCATTTAAGCTATCGGTTTGCGGTGAGCCAAGTTCTTACGTTTCCGTCTTATGGAACATACTTAAAAACTATTAATTTTACGCTCTATATATACGCATAATACATCAGTTTACAAACAGATTTTTTTTTCAGTTTAACATTGCTAGTTTAGTCTTGTCCTAAGTTAAATATTTTGTCCAGTAACAACGATTTTACTATGGTAAACGCTACTTTACACTTTTTTGCTCATAAATAAAAACAACGAAAACTAAATACATTCACACATCAATATCTAAGGTTACTTCGTAATGCTGCAGATACTTTCAATTTTTTTTTATTATTAACTCTGGTAAAAATTAATGTTTTTATGAGCGGAAAGCACCTTCCGGCCCCTAATTGAAAATATGTAATTTTTACTGCGTATCTACTGCTACTTCCTGATAGTGCTCAATGCGATCTATCCGTAGACACTTAGTTTGTGAAAGTCTTAAAAGGCTTTGTAGTGATATTGATTTTCAAATTTCATTATAGTTACAAAACATTTGACACTGAATAAATGAAGAATTACTTTTTCGATCTAGGGCGCGTTTTTACCATGCACTCGCCGTAATTTTGTCTTAATAAGTTTGGTACTGGCTTCTCAGTAACTTAAGTCTTATTTAATACCGATGCTCCTGACAGAGTTCAGCCATGGCGGTCTCCTTCTCCCCGTTCCTCGCCAACGGCCGAAAGGCGTGCATTTTTCCCCATCACGCGTCGGACACGAGTTCACCTGCTCGCTGTTCTCAGGACAGAACCACATCGTCCGTCACAAGACGACCTCTCCTGGCTACGTCTACTTGCTTGCAATCATTCTTATAGTACACGATCCATCAATAACGTTACCGACTGCTGTGTAGAACATCAAAGACACATTAAATACCGAGAACTTGAGAAGTGAGCAGTTGTACAACACAGCCTTACAAATAAATCCAGAATAACGTTTGATGAAACCGCACTTCTAGGTATTGGGATTGTGTTATTAAAGAAACAATACAAATTAGAATATACAGTATCAAGTAGTGCATAAGAGGCAAGCTCTCGGCGCTACGAAGACGCAGAGAAATGCTATGAATTGTTTATATTCTTATGAAAGTGTTGGCATCACCAGTGCAGACATGGACACAGTTTCTGGCAGCGTGACGTAATGATGACGTACGCCGACGGGTCTCAAGTAGCCTACGCGCCGTAAGTGGCTACCACAACAGCAACCGGGACAGTCGTTCGTTCTTAAGATGATCGAGGGTTTCGTCGAAAGCTCGAAATTGTACTCAGATTTGACACGACACGTAAGCCGAGAATGTTTCACACAATGCCGTGTACTGTCTGTCAGAAAATTCCAGTCGTAGATCTAGTTAAATATCACCTAAAAAGGTATTGTCTTCAGATGGCGTCGACATGATACTGAATCAAAAGCTTTTCTGCGTTTTCCCGAACAACGAATCCGTATGGACAGATACAGCGCCATCTGCTACATCTATTTATCGACATAGCAGCACCCAGCTATTGCCGCCGATGTGGAAAAGAAGCGGGATGAAAAATGGCCTCTGCCATTCTGTGCGTGGCGTGGTGCCTGCAGATAAGAGGTTTCGGCCCGGGAGCAGCTTTCCATCCTGGAGCGACATCATGGAAGGAATGCAGCGAGAGTGACGGTTGACGAGATGGAGCAGCCGACTGGAGAATCAGGCTGCCACCCCGCCCCCCCCCTCTCTCTCCCCTCCACAGGCCACCCACCCCTCCGCACCACATGCCGGAAAACCGCCGACAGGCTGCGCCCTTTCCTTTAATGGTGTCGCGTCCGCTGGGCAGCATGAGGGAATTGATTTTACAAAATATTTTATTCTTGAAAGTCTTGGACCATTACCAGTTAAACAACAAATCGACAACACCGCATGTAGTCACCACAATTATTGGTTTCTCCTATTTCAATAGTTCTGGACGAGTGCATAGTTCACAGCGATATATAGTGATAAAATATTCTCGAGCTTCCGGCAGCGTCGTACGGTTAAGAACCCGCTGACCGTTGTCAAATGGTCTTTTTTTCTTTCGCCCCCTCGTACGGCATAGGGCGGGCCGTTCGAAGGCTTTCCCTCCCCTTTTCAGCCAGACTTGATAACATACATTGATTTCTCTATTGATTTATTTCATTTACCCTACTGTGGCTTGAAAGTGCAATACTTTCTTGTGAGTTCTATTTCTGGCTTCTTGGCATTTTTGGTCATGAGGGAGGGGGGCACAGAGGAATTTGGGAACTTGGAGGAATGTGGGAAACACTTCTGGCTAGAGCTGATCGTGGTGTTACCACCTTAAACCTTGTCGTATCGTGCCTTCCCATTCATGTTTTGGCGGTCTTCCAAGTTTTCTCCATACTGCCATCATGAGTTTGTTTTCTTCTGCCAATGCAGGATTTTGAAGAGCATCAGTTTTTCTGCTCCTCTGATGACTTCATTTATTTGCACTCCTTGTTTGACCACCTCAAGTGGAGGCGACGGTTCTTCTTCTTCTGTTTCTTCTTCTTCTGTTTCTTCTGTCAGCGGCTCCATGTCAGTTGTTTTTCTGTGTGGAGTTTGGTCCTCCTTGTCGGTATGTTCTCTTTGGAACTTCCAGCAAATCTGTCGGCAGCACCTAACTCCAGTATTTGCCTCCCATACCCCTCAAGCACTGAGCGACACACAGCCTCCATATGTGCGTAGCGGCATCCTAAATTGGCATTCGGCTTCTAGGATGGCAGCGTCGACGTCGATGCACCGATCTTCTTCCTGTTGTCTGCTTCTCCGCACCTTCAGCCAATGTGGCATCTTGCTCTGCACGCTGCTGCTGCCGTCATAATATAGGCGAGATACCGCTTCTGACGTCACTAGTGCCTAGTCGGAGCCCACGAGAAATACGAGCCCCCACCCCGCAGCGGACTTGTGACGTCACACTAGTCGCCTTGTCCGTCATATTTCGTGAACGCTCGGTTCCGTGCAGGGCCCATGAGAAATCAATATGTCAATGAAGACTTACTAAAGATCTTACCTTTGTTGTGTGCTACTGAGAGCTTGCATGCATTTAAACGCGCAGTTAAGAATTAAGAATAATTAAGCTCGTCTTAAATAGTTACTAGCTACCCATCGGAGACGACTGCTGCCACTCTTGAGACCGGCAGTGTCATGTGCTGTGACGTACGTGCTGAAAGCCGCCTTTCTCGTGAACCTCATCCCCATTCCAGTGCCATATAAGGTAATGTTTGGTTGTCCCCCAATGGCACGGTTCCAAACTGCGCTTGTCCGCAGAACGTGGACTGTACTGAGGTTGCCGTCAGGAATTTTTATATAGATCGCTTCTTTTATACGCTATTCCAGAGACCATTTGTCCATTTAGTGATGTCCGTTTTCTTGAGCGTGTTCTACAACCACTGACTTTTCATGATACCATATGCATAAAAACCTCTGGTGTTCTTCTATACACCACCGTTCAATAATACGCAGTCTTAATGACGTAAAACTATCTGACCCACACGGTGTTTTGTATGTTCCGGAGTTACGGCTCGTATATCATCTTTCACTGGTGCCATGAGTGTCAAATTTTTACTGGAGATCTGATTTTGTGCCTCTTTTTGGAAGCTGTTAATCTTTCCTATTACGTAGCGACACAACGACAGAAACGGAGGCTGCTTCGTGTTCTCGTCGGGAGCTTTCGTCTTAAGAGTCTGTAGCGAAATGGCATGCAAAGTTTGACAGTTGTCTGTCGTATCTGCAGGTTTTATTTTGTCTTCAGATGAACAAATGAGACACAGAATGTAAACATAAATGATAACAAAGTGACACAATCGTGGCAGCGTACATGGATTGGAACACCAGACAAAGTGCGGTACCCATAATACTCTTCACCGGTGTTATACAACTGCAGTCCACACGTTGAGAGACAATCACTGGTAGTGATCTGGGATGAGGACGGCGAGTGGATAACCATTGCTTCAGACTTCGTTATTGCAGCACCACGTTTGAAAGAGGTTCGTCTGTGAACAGCACAAACTGCTGCAACATAAACTGCTGGGCGTTCGTTACTTCAGAATTACGCTGCATAATCCATCGACATAACTGAAGTCTGGGTTTAAAAGCATTGGTTTCAATGCATGTACATGCTGTTAATGATTCAGGTGAAACAGTTGTTCCACCCGAACACTCACACTGCGTATATTTTGAGCATGTTGGCAGATGCTTCTGTGTGAATCTTCTGTGCAGCTACATTCTCCAAGCCACTGTGGTATGAATGACGGAGAGTACTTCCCACTGTGTGGCCGATTAAGGATTTTTCCAGTCCCGTGCTCGTATGAGACGCGAGAAGAATGATATTTTATATTCCTCGGTGTGCACTGTAATTAAAAGCACTACAGCGTCTCTCTCTTCAGGTTTTGTTGACATGCACGCATCACGGACGTATGGACGTAGTGAGAACACAATACTGCATCAGTGATTATAAACGCAACACTGTGTCATAAAGTGTTTCTGCTGTACTCAATGTCAGCAGCATTACCTATTTTTAATTCGTATTCACGTCCTGTACTGAGACTACCACTGTATATGACCGCACATACGCGTTGATGGCGCCCGGTAGCGACCCAGACTGGTTCCACAGGATTTACATCAGGCGACTTTGGTCGCAGATACATCAACTTCAGTTCACTATAATTCTCCTCAAACCACTGTGCACGGTCCTGGCTCCGAGAGACGGACAATTACACTGTTAACAAATGACACAGTCGCTGGGGAAGGCAACAACTTTGAAGGGATACAGCTCTCAAGTTGTCTTCGATTACAACCACAGTTCGCACGCACGTGCAGGAGAATGCCTCCTATAGCATAACACTGCTCCTACCAGAATGCGTCCGTGGAGCGCTGCACGTTTCGAGCCTCCGTTCACCTCGATGACGGCGTTTGTGGAGACGACCGTCGACCTGGTGTAGCGAAAATGTGAGTCACCCGAAAAGCCGGCACGGTTTCGTTGATCGACGGTCGAATCCAATCGGTTCGTACCACCTGCAATCGTAATTGACGATGTCGTTGCATCAGGTTGTGAACACACAGGGGAGATCTGCTGCAGAGCTCCATGTTCAACAATGTACAATAACGGTGTGGCCCGAAGCACTTGTGTGTGCGCCAGCGCTGTGCTCTTTCGGCAGAGATGCCGAAGACTTTAACGTATCCTACGTTACAGAGCAGACAAGCGTCCGACACCCACGTTCTGCTGAGAGTCGTGAACATCCACCCATTTTGCCCCTAATGATAGTTTCACTTTCCTCCTACCTCTTTCGGTACATTCTTACACAGTAGTAATAATAGTCTGCCCTTTGTCACAGTCTCTTGTCTCGATCGACTTCCCCATCTGCAGCCCACATCTTCGTTAGTGTGGTCCCCCGTCCGCGTCTGCTTTTGTTACTCCGTCACGTCGCCACAACGCCACCAGGTGGCTTCGAACGTCGCGGTGGTCAGTGGTCATTACGTTTTGATTGATCAGTATAAAGTTGTTGGACCAAAATATGGAAACATGCTTGGACCTGAATCCAGAGCCTAGCCGAGCCTACACGTTCCGCTGTTATATTTGATCACGAATGGCAACTGCGCAAAGTCCTTGACACCCTGAAAGTGTCAGTCGTGGACAGAAGAGTGTTGTGTGTGATCGTGAGTGCATTATGTCGAAGCTAAGTGAATTCCAACGTGGGCAAGTTGTTGGTGCTCGTATGGTTGTGTGCTCCCGCAACCAAACCAGCTGAAGTGTTTGGTCTTTCAAGCGGCACCTCGTCTAAGGTTTATACAGTACCACGCACAGAGATAGCGAAAGAACAGCTCCCACTAAGTCACAATGTGGATGAAATTATTTGTTGAGTGAATGTGACAGTCGAACATTGAAGAGGTGGTGGTGGTTAGTGTTTAACGTCCCGTCGACAACGAGGTCATTAGAGACGGAGCGCAAGCTCGGGTTAGGGAAGGATTGGGAAGGAAATCGGCCATGCACTTTCAAAGGAACCACCCCGGCATTTTCCTGAAACGATTTAGGGAAATCACGGAAAACCTAAATCAGGATGGCCGGAGACGGGATTGAACCGTCGTCCTCCCGAATGCGAGTCCAGTGTGCTAACCACTGCGCCACCTCGCTCGGTCCATTGAAGAAGATTGTGACGAAAAATAAGAGGACGTCAGCTACAGAAATCACTGCAGAAGTGAATGTCGCACTCAGCACCCCTCTCTGCTCCAAAACAACACGAAGGGGCCTCCATAAGCAGAAAATTGCAGTGAGAGATGAAATTCAAAAACTGCTCATCAATGATGCAGATGCCTGTAGCAAGAAATCGTGGTGTCGAAGCGATAAAATATGGACCATCAAGCAACTGAAGAAAGTAATTTTTTCTGATGTGTGTTTTTGCACACAGTTTTCAAATTCTGGCCGAGTTTACGTCCCAAGGGTGAAACATGACGGAAGTTCGGTGACGACTCACAGTCATTTTGTGGTACTCCATGCGCCCCATGGTTACTCTGCAATGTTGCGTTACTGCCAAGGACTATGTCACCATGTTGGATGACCGGGTCCATGCCGTGATACAGTGTTCCTTCACCAATGGTGATACTGTCTTCCAAGACGACTGGGCCCCACCTTACACAGTCTGCATAGTTCAGGAGTATTTTTTTTTTTTTGAGCAAGATGATGAATCATCGCAGCTCTTGTGGCCGTCACAGTCATCAGATTTCAACATTATTGAGACTTTATGCTCTACTTTGGAGAGAAGGGCGCGTTATCGGTATATACCTCCGTCATCTATTCCTGAACTAGCCACTATTTTGAAGGAATAATGTTATTGGATACCCTCTAAAACAGCATCTGTATTTCTCCACTCCGAGACGACTGGAAACTGCTTTGAATACCAATCGTTTTCCTACACCGTGTGAGGCAAGGTAATGTGTTGTATTTCTGGTGTTTCCATGTTTTTCTCCGTCGCTGAATGCTCTAATACTTCAGCGATGATATGTCATTAGACATGTTGAGCAGTTTGTCATCTTTTATCTTTGCATTTTGAAAGACGTACGTTTATTTCAGTACATCTTTCATTAGTTTATCCTGTCAATTAGGTAAGATCTTTTATGATTTTTATATGCCGTCTTTATAGTGTTGTACTCGGACCAATGCATAATCGAAGTGATCTGTCTTTTAAATACATCAAAAAATGTTTTGCATCACCCCAGTCCCCACAACTCCTCAAGATAGACGTTGACTGTGGATATTGTATCGCAGACACAGTCCCTTTGATTGTTCAGAGACGTCACAAAACCCGATCAAAGATGTAAACAACCATGCATGACCAGCGCCTATTAGACGGAGGGGTCCGACAGCCGATTAGTTCCAGTCATTCCACCAGGAAGAAGCTACATGGCTCGTGTTGTCTGTAGTTCAACCAAGCCTAGACGGTCAATAACGCGGTTCGATCGCATCCGCATTGTTGCTTTGTGCCAGGAAGGGCTCTCAACAAGGCAGGTGTCCAGGCGTCTCGGGGTGAACCAGAGGGATGTTGTTCGCACATGAAGGACATACAAAGAGACAGTAACTGTCGATGACATGCGTCCCTCAGGCCACCCAATGGCTACTACTGCAGTGGCTGACCGCTGCCTACCGATTATGGCTCGGAGGAACCCTGACAGCAACGCCACCATGCTGAATAATGCTTTTCGTGCAGCCACAGGACGTCAGGTTACGACTCAAGCTGTGCGCAATAGGCTGCATGACGCGCAACTTCACTCCCGACGTCCATGCAACGCCGTACAGATGGCCCCAACAACATGCCGAATGAACCGATCAGGACTGGCATCAGGTTCTCTTCACCGATGCGTGTTGCATATGCCTTCAAGCAGACAATCGCCGGAGACGTGTTTGGAGGCAGACCGGTCAGGCTGAACGCCTTAGACACACTGTCCAGCAAATACAGCAAGGTCGAGGAACCCAGTTGTTTTGGGCTGACATTATGTGGGGACGACGTACGCCGCTGGTGGTCATGGAAGGCGCCCTAACAGCTGTACGATACGTGAATGCCATCCTCCGACCGACAGTGCAACGATATCTGCAGCATATTTGCGAGGCATTCGTCTTCATGGACGACAATTCGCGTCCCCATCGCGCACATCTTGTGAATGACTTCCTCCAGGATAACGACAGCGCTCAACTAGAGCGACCAGCATGTTCTCCAGACATGAACGCCATCGAACATTGCCTGGGATGGATTGAAAAGAGCTGTTTATGGACCACGTGGCCCACCAACCTCTCCGAGGGATCTACGCAGAATCGCCATTGAGGAGTGGGACAATCTGGACCAACAGTGCCTTGATAAACTTGTGGATAGTATGCCACGACGAATACAGGCATTCAATGCAAGAGGACGTGCTATTGGGTATTAGAGGTACCGGTGTGTACAGCAATCTGGACCACCACCTCTGAAGGTCTCGCTATATGGAGGTACAACATGCAATGTGTGGTTTTCATGAGCGGAAATGATGCTTATATCGATCTCTATTCCAATTTTATGTACAGGTTCCAGAACTCTCGGAACCGAGGTGATGCAAAACTTTTTTTGATGTATGTATTCAATCCTATCATCGCCTTTCTAATCAGCAGCCTCTATTTCGTGATCACTCCCTGTCTCGCATTAAATCCATTCTGTTAGTTTGACTGTACGCTAAGGCGAATTTTCTATTGTCCCTGTAATTCACCGGAATGTGCGCCAAGCAGTGCGCCATCTCGGGGAGTGTTGAGTAGCGAACGGTTGACAGCTGAAGACGTGGCGAGCTACATTCTGGACGTGTTGGAGATGCTGTTGGACGGTGGGGACACGGCGTGCAGCTGCACCACGAAGCAATGACAGTGGGAAGCAACGCAACTGCACTGCTCGCTGGCGAACTGCTAATTAGGTCGCGATCAGGGCCTCTTCGTGGTCACAGCTCTTCCGAATTGCTGAAATCATTGCCACGGGCGTCGTACGTTAAATTCTTTACACGGCTCTGTTTTAAGTTGTCCAGTATGTTCGGTCTCTTGCTTCAATAACTGTAACTCATATCCATTTTTCTCTCGTTCTGCTCTTGTCCGGTGCAAATTGGTTAACGAAACTGTAAGCTTATCAGCCCCGTAAATCTCTGTGAATGAGCAATAGCAACATTCTCTCTTATTCTTTACCCTGTTGCAGCATGTTGGATCGCGCACAAGCTTGTACAAGCGTTTTCATTGTTCAGATAGAGGCGCCCTCGTGCTGATTGTTTTGTCCGGTAAGTTGTTGTCAAGTATTTATTTTGTAAGGGACATTAGCATTTATGAACAGTAGTTATTACGCAGTTCAAATTTCCTTCATGTACAAGTAACAGTTAATAAATTCAAAGAACTGAATTCAGTCTTTTACTTCGATCCCACCTGGTCATTTTCAGATGCATCAAGAAATTGAGTTATAAATACACTACTGGCCATTAAAATTGCTACACCACGAAGATGACGTGCTACAGACGCGAAATTTAACCGACAGGAAGAAGATGCTGTGATATGGAAATGATTAGCTTTTCAGAGCATTCACACAAGGTTGGCGCCGGTGGCGACACCTACAACGTGCTGACATGAGGAAAGTTTCCAAACGATTTCTCATACACAAACAGCAGTTGACCGGCGTTGGCTGGTGAAACTTTGTTGTGATGCCTCGTGTAAGCAGGAGAAATGCGTACCATGACGTTTCCGATTTTTATAAAGGTCGGCTTGTAGGCTATCGCGATTGCGGTTTATCGTATCGCGACATTGCTGCTCGCGTTGGTCGACACCCAATGACTGTTAGCAGAATATCGAATCGGTGGGTTCAGGAGGGTAATACGGAACGCCATGCTGGATCCCAACGGCCTCGTATCACTAGCAGTCGAGATCACAGGCATCTTACCCGCATGGCTGTAACGGATCGTGCAGCCACGTCTCGATCCCTGAGTCAACAGATGGGGACGTTTGCAAGACAACAACCATCTGCGCTAACAGTTCGACGACGTTTGCAGCAGCACAGACTGTCAGCTCGGAGACGATCGCTGCGGTTACCCTTGACGCTGCACCACAGACAGGAAGGTCTGCGGTGGTGTACTCAACGACGAACCTGGGTGCACGATTGGCAAAACGTCATTTTTTCGGATGAATACAGGTTCTGTTTACAGCGTCATGATGGTCGCATTCGTGTTTGGCGACATCGCGGTGAACGCACATTAGAAACGTGCATTCGTCATCGTCATACTGGCGTATCACCCAGCGTGATGGATGGGGTGCTATTGGTTACACGTCTCGGTCACCTCTTGTTCGCATTGACGGCACTTTGAACAGAGGACGTTACATTTCAAATGTGTTACGACCCGTGCCGCTACCCTTCATTCGATCCCTGCGAAACCCTACATTTCAGCAGGATAATGCACGACCGCATATTGCAGGTGTTGTACGGACCTTTCTGGATACAGAAAATGTTCTACTGCTGCCCTGGCCAGCACATTCTCCAGATCTCTCACCAATTGAAAACGTCTTGTCAATGGTGGCCGAGCAACTGGCTCGTCACAATACGCCAGTCGCTACTCTTGATGAACTGTGGTATCGTGTTGAAGCTGCATGGGCAGCTGTACCTGTACACGCCATCCAAGCTCTGTTTGACTCAGTGCCCAGACGTGTCAAGGCCGTAATTACGGCCAGAGGTGGTTGTTCTGGGTACTGATTTCTCAGGATCTATGCACCCAAATTGCGTGAAAATGTAATCACATGTCAGTTCTAGTACAACATATTTGTCCAATGAATACCCGTTTATCATCTGCATTTGTTCTTGCTGTAGCAATTTTAATGGCCAGTAGTGTATATTACGTACAGTTGGACATTGTGTTTGTCACCATAAGGCCCTACTGTGCTGCTTGTTTCCGTTGCGCCAGGTTAAAGACATTGTTTAAAACTTTTTAGGGCAGAAATTCCTCCTAATTAACCGCAGAATGGCCATTGCACCTCCGGGGTACGCGGCACGCCCTGTAGAAACGCAGTAGAGGCAGGCGTGGTCCCACTCGTAGAGAGGTAGTGCGCTGCTCGGTGCTCCGTGGCAAGGTCACGTGCGAGCCGTCCCCTTACTACACGCGTAGCCTCGCTGACGCCTGGGGCGGGCGGGGGCTGTCCGTGAATGAGCCCGCTCCAGCTCCAGCTCATCTCCAGCTGCAGGCCTCCCCCTCCTGCAGGAGGGCCCTCCAGGTCTGCCGCTACTCGCGCCCCGCCCACGTCAGCCGGCCCTGCGGCGCTGTCGCTACTCGGCCTACGCCCACCTCACCTCATCTCAGCCGCCGCCACGGGTCTGGCTAGCAGACTCAAGTTTCACGTTACCTGCGTACAGCTCACACCCTGCTTTTTTGCGCACCCGCCACTCGCTTTGCCGCACAGCCCGTCCATCCGCCTCAAACTGCCACCTGTTTGGAAAAAGAAAATCTCTTTTGCAAGGATGGAAATAGGATCGCAATGAAAGATGAAGTAAGTGAGACGGAAGAGGAAGCAAAGACACAACTCGACAACTTAAGTAAGGTAGCCAGAAAGGTGGGACTGAGGATCGCCTATAACAAGACAAAGAAATTAAACACCACTGCAAACTGAGAAACACCGGAAGGCACTGTGCAAGTGGTGGACAAATTTAAATACCTGGGAGAATTTATAACAGGATGGAACAGGAGCAAGGAGGGAATAACAGAGAGGATAAAGAAGATGAGGTCAGCCTTCTGCATACAATAAAAAGAATATATCCACAGTAGCAAAGGTAAGTCACTACAAGGCAACCGAGAGGAATTCAGTATTATATGCTGCTGAGACGATGACACTACGAAGAAATGGGGCAGAACAAATAGAGAAAGAAGAGAGAAAAATACTGAGAAAAATGCTAGGTCCCAAAAGAGATGGAGAGAGGTGGAAGACCTAGGAAAGAATTGCACCGGAACATGAGAACAATATCCGGGGAAATCAAACTCGAAAGGGCAAGGTTTGCTGGGCATGTAGTTAGGATGAGTATGGACAGAATGACGAAGAGAGTGTGGGAAAAAGGGAGTACAAGGGGAAAGACAGGAACCAAGTGGATTGTTGAACTTCGCAAGGACTGGTTGGAATCAGGGATCGAGGTCGAAGGAAAGGGAAATTGGAGGAACAAATATACATCGACAAATATGCCGGAGATCAATGACAGAGAAGAATACAGGAAAAGATTAGAATGTCACCAGTGGAGCCGTCAGGAGAAACGGAAACTGAAGATTTCGGAAGAAGAGCGGGAGAGGAGAAGA
Organism: Schistocerca cancellata; assembly: GCF_023864275.1. Lineage (NCBI taxonomy): Eukaryota > Metazoa > Arthropoda > Insecta > Orthoptera > Acrididae > Schistocerca > Schistocerca cancellata. Next base: position 19,599,760 of record NC_064631.1, on the reverse strand, counting down.
GAAAGAATGAAGAGGTTCTGGGAGAAGAAGAGGAAAATGCAGTCCACGAATGGGATACCCGTGATCCTACAGAGGCCGTAACGCAAGAAGAAGAATGAAAGATCTCGTGAAACTCATGTCAGTCTTTCCGTCCATGAGATCCAGAGAGCCGCAGATAATGTCTTCCACACTGGCGCCGTGCTTCCTAGTTTCCGAAATGCGTTCCAGATAGTTTCGCACTGTCATCAAGTGAACAATATACGAGGTTGTGGAATATCGAGCACCTATTCGGCTGGATTCAGAACTTTCTAAGAAATATGTACACTCTAAGACAAAGGAAAAAAGAGAAAAAAAGCGACTTACCACGAACGAATTATACGGACGGAAATCGGTAGATATGGTGTACATTTACAGACAAACAAACAATTAAAATTTCAGAAAAATTGGATGATTTATTCAAGATGTAATGGCCGAATGATAAAGGGTTTGCCAACAAAAAAATAAGCCGTCTTGGCAAGAATTTTAACAAATATAGCCTGAAACCTAGAGACGTACAGTGCTTAAAGATTCCTCGAGATCAATATGAGGTAGCGAGCATTAAGAAAATGCTGATTTCAAGCTGGCTGATTCCAAACTGCTGGTAAAAATGCGACGCGGTCACATACCACGCTCGAGCAAACAGCCCCAGCACAGTATAAAAAGGCCACCAGTTGACGAGCGGGGCAGAGTTCTTCAACAGTTCTAGAGAGTCTGCCTGCAGACGAGCCTCGTGCCTCTGTCGGCGGACAGCCGGAAACTACACTCCTGGAAATGGAAAAAAGAACACATTGACACCGGTGTGTCAGACCCACCATACTTGCTCCGGACACTGCGAGAGGGCTGTACAAGCAATGATCACATGCACGGCACAGCGGACACACCAGGAACCGCGGTGTTGGCCGTCGAATGACGCTAGCTGCGCAGCATTTGTGCACCGCCGCCGTCAGTGTCAGCCAGTTTGCCGTGGCATACGGAGCTCCATCGCAGTCTTTAACACTGGTAGCATGCCGCGACAGCGTGGACGTGAACCGTATGTGCAGTTGACGGACTTTGAGCGAGGGCGTATAGTGGGCATGCGGGAGGCCGGGTGGACGTACCGCCGAATTGCTCAACACGTGGGGCGTGAGGTCTCCACAGTACATCGATGTTGTCGCCAGTGGTCGGCGGAAGGTGCACGTGCCCGTCGACCTGGGACCGGACCGCAGCGACGCACGGATGCACGCCAAGACCGTAGGATCCTACGCAGTGCCGTAGGGGACCGCACCGCCACTTCCCAGCAAATTAGGGACACTGTTGCTCCTGGGGTATCGGCGAGGACCATTCGCAACCGTCTCCATGAAGCTGGGCTACGGTCCCGCACACCGTTAGGCCGTCTTCCGCTCACGCCCCAACATCGTGCAGCCCGCCTCCAGTGGTGTCGCGACAGGCGTGAATGGAGGGACGAATGGAGACGTGTCGTCTTCAGCGATGAGAGTCGCTTCTGCCTTGGTGCCAATGATGGTCGTATGCGTGTTTGGCGCCGTGCAGGTGAGTGCCACAATCGGGACTGCATACGACCGAGGCACACAGGGCCAACACCCGGCATCATGGTGTGGGGAGCGATCTCCTACACTGGCCGTACACCACTGGTGATCGTCGAGGGGACACTGAATAGTGCACGGTACATCCAAACCGTCATCGAACCCATCGTTCTACCATTCCTAGACCGGCAAGGGAACTTGCTGTTCCAACAGGACAATGCACGTCCGCATGTATCCCGTGCCACCCAACGTGCTCTAGAAGGTTTAAGTCAACTACCCTGGCCAGCAAGATCTCCGGATCTGTCCCCCATTGAGCATCTTTGGGACTGGATGAAGCGTCGTCTCACGCGGTCTGCACGTCCAGCACGAACGCTGGTCCAACTGAGGCGCCAGGTGGAAATGGCATGGCAAGCCGTTCCACAGGACTACATCCAGCATCTCTACGATCGTCTCCATGGGAGAATAGCAGCCTGCATTGCTGCGAAAGGTGGATATACACTGTACTAGTGCCGATATTGTGCATGCTCTGTTGCCTGTGTCTATGTGAGTGTGGTTCTGTCAGTGTGATCATGTGATGTATCTGACCCCAGGAATGTGTCAATAAAGTTTCCCCTTCCTGGGACAATGAATTCACGGTGTTCTTATTTCAATTTCCAGGAGTGTATGTGAGGGAGAGAATCTTTTCAAGTGAGCTCGCACAAGGAAGGTTCAAACGGCTCTGAGCCTTCCTCTTCTTTCCCCATTCTGTACTGCTTATAAATGTATGCACCAGCCGAGTCATCACGAGTAGTATCTGGCTCTAAACACTATGGGACTCAAAGTAGTATCTGTTCCGTTGGACATTTCCGAGAGAACGGACATCACTCAAATACATACAACTGTGACGTAGTCTAGTGAATAATGGTACGCGCTGTTCTGAAAACATCATTATTGGCGCCATTTCGTTCAAAAAATTGGTTCAAATGGCTCTGAGCACTATGGGACTTAACCTCTGAGTTAAGTCCCCTAGAACTTAGAACTACTTAAACCTAACTAACCTAAGGACATCACACAGATCCATGCCCGAGGCAGGATTCGAACCTGCGACCGTAGCGGTCGCGCAGTTCCAGACTGTAGCGCCTAGAACCGCTCGGCCACTCCGGCCGGCCACAAGGAAGAACTCCAATTCTTTCCTGTAAATACGTCTGGACTGTGCGTATTTAGTATATCATGGCTTACTAGTATCTCTGACTGATTGTTACTTACAGTGTCACGTGTAACGGAACCTGAAGGTTCGATTTGAGCAATAAGAAACTGGCTCCTTTTCATGATTCGAGTAAAAGTGGCAGGGCTTTTGTTCTAGTAATTTGAGCATCTAACAAGCCTCGTCTGTGTTCTACGCTCATTGAGATTATGACCCAATTTACGTGCTCTTCGACATGTTGATGTAAAGTCAGGAAGAAGCAATAAGACAAGACAAAGGTACCAACCCAGGAGCTCGTTTTTTCACTTATACTTCTCTAGCCTGATACCCGAGTATTTCTGTACTGTCTACAACCATAGACACCCGATACACCACAGCTCGACCCCGTCGGCGACTTTCTCGCACGAATTTGCACGCGTGGCAAATGGTTGGCAGACCTCAAATCTGTAAGTACGATGGAACTCCCGTCACGTTGCGACAAAGAGAAAGAGCTTCATAAGTTGAGCGAGTCAGTAACGCGTTGGTCCACCTCAGCCATTATGCAAGCAGTTATTCGGCTTGGCACTGGTTGACGGAGTTCTTGGATGACCTCCTGACGCATATCTTGCCAAATTCTATCCAACTGGCGAGTTACATCGTTAAAATCCCGAACTGATTGCAGGGCCCTGCCTACGATGCTACAAACGGTCTCCATTGTGATCTGGCGACCTTGGTGGCGAAACTAGGGTTTGGCATGCACGAAGACGATTGTGAAATGTAAGCCCAGGATGGCTTCCCATGCAGAGTACCAAAACGGGGCTTACGATATCGTCGACGTACTGCTGTGCCGTAAGAGTGCCGCTATGACAGTTTAAGGGGCCCTGCTACGAAAAGAGATGGTACTCCAGGCCACAGCTCCTGGCTGTCGGACCGCATGGAGGGCAACAGTCGGGTTGCTGTCGCACCGCTGTGCGAGGCGTCTCCAAACACGTCTTCACTGTTCACTGGGACTCACTTCGCCAAACAGAGTTCTGCCCCAGTCGATGAGATTCCAGGTTGAGTGCACGTGACACCACTACAAATATGGTTGCTGGTCTACAGAGTCCAATGGCAGTCATCGCAAGCGGCGCCTTGAGCTCAGCTCACTTTCTCTGAGACTGCTATTAATATTTGTGGTACCTGAAGCACCATTTGCACGAGGGATCGATGGTAATGATGAATTAGGGGTTCTGACGATTGCTCAGTCCTCGCGTTCTGTCTTCTCTGCAGGCCGCCCGCGTCCTGCTTGGCGTTGTACGGGCGTGGTTCACCCACTCCTGGCGACACTGTCGCATACTGGCATCGCTGCTATTCAAAAGTCGAACAGTCCGTCAGTTACTCCAACCGACTTCTCTGAATCCAACTACACCTCTTCTCTCGAATGCTGACAAATACGTATGATGTTCACGCTCCTGTTTGTAAGTCATAGTCACAGTCCAACTATGTACACGCAAAGAAAATCGCGAATGTCCTGGTATCAACATGTTCTCTGTTTACTATGCCAACTGCGCTGTGAAATTTCGAGGGTGTAACTCGATACTTCGTTCTTCAGGGTAGGCTTACTATCTTTTGGTTTAAAAAATCAATTTTTTAAATTGCATTTTTGGATCCATAGAAGTGTTTAAAATCCACCCCTGAAACGGTTTTTACGAATACGGAACGGAAATGTTTGTTATTCGCAGTTGAACAAAAAATGCACCTGCCTGAAATCGGCCTTTTTCACGCACCAGTTTTTTTTTTTTTTTCCTTTCGGAGGACGAGTCATTGTACCGGTGCTTGGGAGGAAACACACAAAATTCAAATGAAAGTCTGAACGCGTGTGTTTGCAAGTTAGCCCCCCAGCATTTGCATTCTGGTGCGAAGACTGTGGAGACTGCGACTTTCCCGGAAGTGAGCAGCTTCAGAGAAGGGTATTCAGCAATTCTGAAGACCGTGACAACGATGGACGTCACCCTGGGACTCTATTCGACGCAGTTCACCAAGCATTCAGACGACCACCCGATTCAAGCGGCCGAAAACCACTTGAAGCAACGCAGGATGGCCCAGATCGAGAAGAAGGAAGGACTAGTTTAAGGGCCCGGAATAGCAGATTGAACGTTAAGTTCCATAATATTGCATTTTATGTAGTCAAAACTTCAAAAGCGTTTTTCTCGAAATGACTTTTTTTATCGCACGGTATGGTAACTTCAAATCAACTGAACCGATTGGCACGATTCTTTGTTTCCGTCGAAGCTAACTAAATTGTCTAGGAGTTGTACCACTTTTATTCCGATCCATCAACTATAAATACTTTTACTTGGCCGACGAAGTCGAAAAATCGATGAAAAACCCTATTTTTTTTCAAATGGCCGCCATTTTATTTAATATGGTCCAAATAACTTAAGCGAGGTACAGCTCCTAAAGAATCTTATGTACTTCGCTAACGTCGACTCAATTTTGATTTCAGACGAGCCGGCTGACCTGTGACATACCGCGCGTGGAGGTCGACATCGAAATTTTCGTTCCGGCGGCACTTCCACTTTTGCTCTTCGACATTTCCGGTAGAAAAAATTCTAGTTTGTAGAGGAAGTATCAATAAACATTTTGACCAAATGGGACATTGATATCTATAACACATCCAGAGAAAAAATTCTCAAAGAGCATGCTTCTTTCGGGCCAAAGAAAGTCAACCTCCCCTTAACAGAGTAAATTCGCCAGGTGTAACAGGAATTCTGGGAATACCACAATGGAAGCTATTCACCAGACACACTCACACTTTTACGGGATTACTCTGAAGCACCTCAAGGGTTTTAGACGACGACTGCGCGAAACTACGGATATAGGAAAACATCTATATCAGTAGATACAGCGACTCTCCAACTTTCGATTCTGTCTAGCTTTACTGGGGACAGATGCGTCACATCATGAAGACTAATCACCTGTTCCGTACTGCTGCGTCAAGTTATTTCGTGCCTGCAGACAGGCAACCCAATAGACATAATTTCCAAAAGCGGGCTGCTGTCGCACCTTCCTGGAAAATTCGTGTCAGTGTCTTCAAAGAACTGTATGGATGTACTAATGTTTTCTGGAATCGGTCTGGAAGCAACATATCGATAACCCTTTGCACGTATCCTAAGGAATGATGTTAGTTCTATAGCCGTCTCTGAATTATCAGACCACATGTCCAGCTCAGCTGGGCGCTGCCGTCAACAAGACACTCGTGCGTCTAATATTCGAATATGCGGCAGTTGCACGGGGCAGTGCGACGGATACATACAAAATGTGTGCGGAATATGAGACTGGTTTTTTATACATCGAAGTTTTTATTTTTTCAAACAACGCTGTTGTCCCCTTCGAGGTAGTCCCCTTCGGCAGCTATACACCGGCCAGTCTTGGCAGCACCACTACAAGGCTTACCTGCTGGGGCCTGTAACATGCCAGTCACACCCTTGTGATTGCTACCCGGAGTCACAAACTGACATAGTTTCAAGACATTTTTCAATTCCGGGAAAAGAAAAAGGTCACGAGGACTCAGATCAGATGATTAGGGGACTGTGGAACAAAGCGAATGAAGTCAAAAAATTCAGTGATGAAAGTGATCGTGTGACATGGGGCTTTGTCATAACGCAGCTTCCACTTGTCTGCAGTGTCCGGTCTCACTCGGTTCACCCTTTTCCTGAGTCTTTCATGAATATCTTTGTAAAACACGTGGTTGACAGTCTCTTGAGGAGGAACGAATTCTTTATGCACGATACCTCCGCTGTCAAAAAAGGAATTCAGAAATGTTTTGACCTTTGATTTACTCATTCGATCTTTTACCTGTCGAGCACCGAGGGAGGTGGCGCATGGCTAGCACACTGGACTCACATTCGGGAGGACGACAGTTCAATCCCGTGTCCTGCCATCCTGATTTAGGTTTTTTGTGATTTCCCTAAATCGCTCCAGGCAAATTCCGGGATGGTTCCTTTGAAAGGGCACGGCCGACTTCCTTCCCCGTCATCCCTAATCCGATGAGACCGATGACCTCGCTGTTTGGTCTTCTCCCCCAAACATTCCAACCCCCACCCCAACCTGTCAGCAGATGTCTCAATGTGACACTCCTCACTTTGCCGCTTTTTCTCACAATCGTACTCGAAAATCCAGAATTCGTCACCTTTTATCACACCACCGAACCATTAGTCGTCATTATCAGTCCTCTGAAGAAGCTGAACGCACACGTTTCTTCGATTGTCCTTCTCCTCAGCTGCGAGGTTTTTGGCACAAATCTTTCGCGTGCGCAAAACTTCGGTCAACATTTTATGTACAGTGAAAGTGTTCAAGTTTAACATGTCATCAGTCATCCCTGTTGTTAAACGTCGGTCTGACGTCACAAGAACGCGCATACGGCCAACGTTTTCGTCGATTCTTGAAGTTGAAGGTCTCCCTGAATGAGGTTCATCTTAAACGTTTTGTCAGCTTTCTAAAAATGATTTGTGCCAGCGAAAAACTTGTGTTCTTTGTAAAAAATCTTCTCCATACCCTGTTTCAACTTTTCAAATGACACTCCCCAAGTTTAACCCAAAACTTGATGGTATAACGTTGCTCCAAATTCCTCTGATTCATTTTCTTAACACACAACAGAAACACTACTGCATTGATGGCGGTCTCAAAAATCACGTGACGGCTGTACAAAGATGAGACTCTGAGCATATGGAAGAGATGAACACACCGGTCTGCACAAGTAAAACAACACAGCATTCGCAGACTTCTCGCAATGTTGTCAGTCTCATTACTTTTATCACACACTTCGTACATCGGTTGTCCCCTGAAGCTTCAGGAACATGTGTTGTCCGCCTGCTCCTACACCTGCAGTATCATTTCCCGTCTGACGACCCTGTATGAATCAGTAAGGAACCTCTCCTTCACGAGTGGTTTCACCAGACAGCACAGCTCTTCTACCTGAAGACAGCCCAGTCCACCGACCCACATCTGCGTGCTTTATGCATGCGTGTCCAGAGACTGAACTCCACACATTGGTCACGCCTACTAAGAAACTGACGAGCTGTTAGTACGAGAGGACATGAACACAGTACTGGAAGGACTCACCAAGGACGATCAGTCCCACAGGATACTAACCTGCCCCATTCGCAGTTTGTAAATACGAATCAGCGAGCTTGAACTCCACCACTGCTCAAGATGAGGATAAATCCTACCATATGCAACGTTTGCTGCGTCACAAAAGATGCCCACGTAGAGTACTTGCAGTGTCAGTTAACCCCTTGGAGAGATGCTCTATCCACTGATGTGTGTCTGTTTTCTGAAGGTCTTATAGCTTTCACGCAGTCATCTACTGAAACCCTGGAAGTATTTATGAATGATCATCTATATGTTGCACAAAAAATATTTGCACCACCTACATTTCTGTGAATATGCATGAGCTGAGATTTCAGGGCAGCAGGGAATGAAAAGATATTCGTTATGAATCCAAAAAAATACTATGTAATCGAAATACACTACGCAAAAACAGGGATACCTGAGGGACGTTCAAGGGGTTACCTGCTCTCAGATACTAGAGTAATCGCAGGGCACCACTCAGCTGAATGGGTGCTGCAACCTCTGACAGGTGCATTTTTAACGTGTTCAACAAAGTTGCGTGGATGGCACTGGCGGTATTGTCGAACTGGGCGGTCTTAGAGCGAACCCTTCCCGTTTTATTCACCCACGTGTCAATGATCAGGAAACAGGAGGACGCAGAAGAGGAGGGCTGAAAAAACATAAGTGCTCTTTGCTTTATTAATTAAAACTTACGGGCTGAATTTCCGTGGTCCATATATAAAACTTCTTCTCCTTCCTGACGTTTCGTTGCCTACTGCGGGCAACATCTTCTGAGGTGAGTCGGCGACTGGCATTGTTAATGCATGCAGGATCTTTGTAGTGGCTCTCTTTCGAATAGTGGATACAATCTTTCGACCTACCAAGAAAATTATTGAAAGTTTAAGATCGGTGAAAGACGCACGACACCCCTTAGCTACCCCAGGTGTTTATAAAATTCCCTGTACATGTGGCATGGCTTATATTTGAGCAACTAAAAGGAGTGTTAATAACCCGCCTAACGGAACACAAAAGGAACTGTACATTGGAACAAATGACAAATCAGCTGTAGCGGAACACGTTTTCAAAGACGGTGATCACGAAACAAAATTTAGTGAAACAGACGTGATAGCTAGGACCTCACATTATTATACCCGCATGTATAGAGGAGCTATACAGATCTACAAGCACGAAAATAATTTTAATAAAAAAGAAGAAGGATTAAAACCAGACACGATATGGCGGTCGACTTTGTACCAACAAAGTGACAATCGGTTGCCTGTAATCGAGAGAGATGGCACTAGCCAGATATAGTTTTACAGTCGAAAGCACGTGACGAGTGGTGGCGCCATCTAAGCGCTCTATATAAGTGGGACCACCAGCGCCTAGCAGCCAGTCGCCGACTCACCTCAGATGATGTTGCCCGCAGTAGGCAACGAAACGTCAGGAAGGAGAAGAAGTTTTATATATGGACCACGGCAGTTCAGCCCAGAAGTTTTAATTAATGAAGACGCCGGCAGTGAAAGCTTACATGTTACGCTCTTTGCTTTTTCAGATATCACGTTCAAATGTCATGGGATGGTCTTGAATGGTCCCTAATGGTTCCACCCTGTATAACAGAGGAAACACTGCAGTCGCACTACCGCTCCAAAGGGGTCAGATCACGTTCAGTGGTGTTTCAAGCCCACGATATCCTTAGAGTAGGACTGATTAGCCCGGGGGCTGACAGCGGTGTGAAATATTGTCAACAACGTCGTCCTTCTGCTTATCGCACTGCCAACTGTCGTTTTCGAGCGCGAAATATGTCGGAATCAAAGCCACAAAAGAGGTGGTAGTTTCATCGACGCTCTTTATGCCACCCTCTACGGCCTTTTCGTGTCGATTCTGAGAGGAGTTGTGTTCAAACGTTTTCCTGGGCCACCCACAAGAAAATCGAGTCATTTCTACGCTGTGTGTCGCTGATCTGACCTCCATTGCAGACGCGTCAAATAAAAGGGGTGAAATGGGGCGTGATGACCTGTCCACGATGACGCTGGGCAGAATTGTGTGAAGTTTTGTCCCAATGTGACATCACTAGCCCTCCTTACAGCTCACATGCCTTTTTGCCGCACGAGCCGACGCCTAGCTGCCTGAACCCTCGCCAAGCGCGAATGTGGTGTCACAGGGCGCTACGCTTTTGCACGATTCACAGGGCGGTCGTAGGCACTGTAAAACTTATCCATATGAATGGAAGACAATTACGGTGTTCCCAAAAGCTATACTTTCTTGCGCAGTTTATAACCGTATAACCTAAAATAAGCCCAGTATGAAGGAAAATGCACATATTTAGACATCCGTGAAATCCACATCTCTTGCTGAATGACTTTAAATACCATTTAGCTGCACCACATCCATTATAAGACGGTCGATGTGTTATTGTTTGATGGAACTCGTTTTATGGTTGAGTGCTAGGACATTCTGGAGAAGAAAACTCTCCGTTACAGGAATCTAGCTGGATCCTGCAAACAAAGATCTCAAGCAACTCCCCTTGGCGCACTGTCCGCAAGATGGACGAGACGTTTTCTTCCAAACATGTTTAAAAAAATGGTTCAAATGGCTCTGAGCACTATGGGACTTAACATCTGAGGTCATCAGTCCCCTAGAAGTTAGAACTGCTTAAATCTAACGACATCATACACATCGATGACCGAGGCAGGATTCGAACCTGCGACCGTAGGTCGCGCGGTTCCAACTGAAGCGCTTAGAGCCACTCGGCCACCGCGGTCGGCTAAACATGTTTCATTCATCCACGGTGACTCTCCAGAGATTGAACGAGGACGAGTTACTCTCTCACTATTCTCCATATTCGAAGGTACAATTTAATGTTGATTTTTCACCCAAGACATCGTGTTCGTGAGGCAACAGGAAGTTACCAGCGTGAGCAGACACTGATGAAAGCACGTACATTGTTAATGCATGCAGGATCTTTATAGTGGCTCTCTTTCGAATAGTATTTTTCTGCAGTTGAGAGCAAGCAGGCAGTTTAGTCATTCAACAGTCAACCTTGCAGCGGACGTTTGGGGCTTGAAAGCCATGTGCAGCTGTTACGGAAAGGTACGTCTTGAAGTATTTACTGGGGACAGAACGCTGGGCTCAAGAATTTCTCTCATGGTGTGCAGACAATGCGTTCAGTCGATGAGGTTGAAATATTGTCTACCTGTACCTAGCTGTTAGGCGCCTCTTGATGCAGCAGAGACTGGGCGAATGAGAGAAATCTAGGCTGGTTGGTTGGTTGGTTGGTTTGTGGGACTGAAGGGATCAGACTACTAGAGCCATCGGTCCCTTTTTCCACGAACTTGAAACACCTACAAAGAATAAAAACAAACAATGGAGATGACAAGAGTTGACACAGGACGAGAAAGACACAGACAGAGACCATTAAAAAAAAGGAATTAAAATCACACCGAGTGTGACAGTGGTTGGATGACCATAGAAACAAAAAAAGGAAAAGCCAACCACCAAGAAATGTACTAAAAACCCCAGTCCAAAATTGTAGGCGACAGGCCAGACTCAACACAAAAACAGGACAAACACTTAGATCAAGCGATAAAAACCCCCTGCACGAACAAAACTCAAAACTAAATCTGCCATCGCAACGTCATCCGATAAAAGTGCACGGAGCTTGTCGGGCAGCGCAAACGTCTGCCGGAGCGGAGTTAAAAGCGGGCACTCCAACAAGATGTGGACCACCGTCAAAGCCGACCCGCAGCGACGTAAAGGTGAGTCCTCGCGGCGCAATAAATAACCGTGCTTCATCCAGGTGTGGCCAATTTGCAGCTGGCAGAGGACAACAGAGTCCTTGCGAGAGACCCGTAGTGGTAGCCTCCTTGATGGCCCGAAGTTTGTTGGGTGAAGGAAGGGCGCGCCATTCTTCACCCCAGGTGCAAAGTACCTTCTGCCGCAAAACCGACCTGAGGTCACTCTCCGAAAGGCCAATCTCCAAGGCTGGTGCACCGACAGCCTGTTTGGCCAGTGTGTCAACACGTTCATTTCCCGGGATGCCGACATGACCCGGCCGCAACGAGCAAGAGTATGGAGGTCGCCCAGCCAACAAGTTACGACATGGCTTTTGTGAACAGGGATGGTGGCAATAAAAATTCGTGAGATTCCATGTTCAGCACAGACCGGACACTATCGAGAGAGAGCCATCAGGTTGTGTCGTCCCTCAGCCTGCAGAGTTCTTTGGGAAGCCTCAGGCGAACAAAATAATTTTTGAAGGAACACGACATTTATGGTGGCTCTGAAATGATCTACGTTATGGCGTAGAAGCACTTCCCTTAGTTTAGCCGGGGCCCCTGGTCTAATACCTGGTAACATTCAGGCCGTCCAGATAACAATCCCCATGATAAATGTGTTGCTCGCTTTTGAGCTATATGGAAGCTCAAAATAACACACTGCCTAAAGTGACTGTGGGGAAGAATAAAAAACAAGTCAGGAGCACAACGTCTCCTCCTCCTGCGCGGGAATTTGCAAGTCAGTTATTGGCCACTTATCCTGAAAAGAGAATAATACTGTTAACTTTGATTAGGATTGGCAGATAAGTAGAGAATACAAGTTGGAGAGGAGACATGGAGCTCGTGGAGTCTTGTGATTGGCACAAAACCCTTGCGGAAGGTGGCTGCATGAGTGCTTTTTTGCAGTTTATTGGTGTCTGATGGGAACCGAGGTCTGGAGAAATTTGGTCTTCTGATCCACACTCTGGGCTGGGGTGGATCTTCTGACTCGGACTCCAGCCTGGAGAGAATTCTGGTCTTATATACCTGTATGGTTATGGTGTCTATTCTTTCGGACATATGCGAAAGAACAGATACCATATCCATGTAAGTATATAGGTATATAGTTCTGGCAATACCGGCCATGACCTTCTCCTTCTGTGCGCATGTCATAGGACCGTTGCTATTCACAATACACATAAATGACCTGGTTGATGACATCGGAAGTTCACTGAGGCTTTTTGCAGATGATGCTGTGGTGTATCGAGAGGTTGTAACAATGGAAAATTGTACTGAAATGCAGGAGGATCTGCAGCGAATTGACGCATGGTGCAGGGAATGGCAATTGAATCTCAATGTAGACAAGTGTAATGTTAGTCTTTGCCAATCAGCCACCACTCAGGGTTGTTACTGTTCGTTGCATATTTTTGCTGTCATCAGATCATGTATTATTTTTGTCATTACCCTTAACATGTAATTTCGTCCAATTTTCAGCCAACTTTTATAAAATATCAATTCTGTATTGATATATTAATCACCCATCCACAACTGACAAAAAAATAATGACAGGGCTACCAGTTCATTAATACTATTACATCATTACAGTCGTTTAATGAACAAAGTGAGAGCATATGGACTATCAGATCAATTGTGTGATTGGATCGAAGAGTTCCTAGATAGCAGAACGCAGCATGTCATTCTCAATGGAGAGAAGTCTTCCGAAGTAAGAGTGATTTCAGGGTTGCCGCAGGGGAGTGTAGTAGGACCGTTGCTATTCACAATATACATAAATGACCTTGTGGATGACATCGGAAGTTCATTGAGGCTTTTTGCGGATGATGCTGTGGTGTATCGAGAGGTTGTAACAATGAAAAATTGTACCGAAATGCAGGAGGATCTGCAGCGAATTGACGCATGGTGCAGGGAATGGCAATTGAATCTCAATGTAGACAAGTTTAATGTGCTGCGAATACATAGAAAGAAAGATCCATTATCATTTAGCTACAATATAGCAGGTCAGCAACTGGAAGCAGTTAATGCCATAAATTATCTGGAAGTACGCATTAGGAGTGATTTAAAATGGAATGATCATATAAAGTTGATCGTCGATAAAGCAGATGCCAGACTGAGATTCATTGGAAGAATCCTAATGAAATGCAATCCGAAAACAAAGGAAGTAGGTTACAGTACGCTTGTTCGACCACTGCTTGAATACTGCTCAGCAGTGACAGAATCCGTACCAGATAGGGTTGATAGAAGAGATGGAGAAGTTCCAACGAAGAGCAGCGCGCTTCGTTACAGGATAATTTAGCAATCGCGAAAGTGTTACGGAGATGATAGATAAACTCCAGTGGAAGACTCTGCAGGAGAGACGCTCAGTAGCTCGGTACGGGCTTTTGTTGAAGTTTCGAGAACATAACTTCACCGAAGAGTCAAGCAGTATATTGCTCCCTCCTACGTATATCTCGCGAAGAGACCATGAGGATAAAATCAGAGAGATTAGAGCCCACACAGAGGCATACCGACAATCCTTCATTCCACGAACAATACGAGACTGTAATAGAAGGGAGAACCGATAGAGGTGCTCAAGGTACCCTCCGCCACACACTGTCAGGTGGCTTGCGGAGTATGGATGTAGATGTAGATGTAGATTCAAGTTTATTTAGCCTGTGATAACTGTGATAACCTCTAATGCAGGCTATCAATAGCAAACACAGTTAAAGGACAAAATCAATTTAGGACACGTATGGGGCAGCTGGTCGGGATGAAGGTTTACTACTTAAAGTAATTGCTGTCAGAGCGATAACTCAGTCACCTGTCGCCTTCCAAAACATACCGCAAGTCCAGTGTAGTCTTGCAAGATCTTCCAACGTGAGAGGAGCATTCCTGGGGTGATGCTCTGCAATTTTCAGCTGGTTCCAAACACGTCCAATCGGTTTCATGTCGGCAGATATAAATACTACACAGGACACAAATTACCTTCGTAAACGATGAGAAACATCCGCTAACATTACATTGTACTGTCCCAAAGAATGACATTTCTGCTTCCCTGCTGAACCCGTGAGCTATACGGAGATAAGGCGATGGATGGATGGATGGATTTAAAATTATTGGGCGTGAAATGCTCCTTTGTGCCACTCACATAGTTTTCTAGACTATGGTGTAATAAAAAGAGTAAATCGAAAGAATCCCCAGCGTTGAAACAAAAGCGCTTTACTTTCCATTACTGATCAGTGCTGAGAACTCTGGTTTCCTTGTAAATTATTTGTGTAGTCTCTTTCATTTAAAATACTGAAGTTACAGGTCAAAAGTCAGTGTTTTGGTTATTAGCAAGTTTGGTGACGTATGATAGCGTAGGTAAATTAATATTCTCAAACAGAAAAATGTTGTCAAACAGCTTCGTATTAAAACTGCAGCCTCGACTTACAGCAATAAATACACTATGTGATCAAAAGTATTCGGACACCTGGCTGAAAATGACTTAAAAGTTCGTGGCACCCTCCATCGTTAATGCTGGAATTCAGTATAGTGTTGGCCCACCCTTAGCCTTGATGACACCTTCCACTCTCGCAGGTTTAGTCAGGTGCTGAAAGGTTTCTTGGGAAATGGCAGCCCATTCTTCACGGAGTGCTACACTGAAGAGAGGTATCGATGGCGGTCGGTGAGGCCTGGCACGAAGTCGACGTTCCAAAACATCCCAAAGGTGTTCTGTAGGATTCAAGTCAGAACTCTGTGTAGGCCAGTCCATTACAGAGAAGTTAGTGTCGTGTAACCATTCCTCCACAAGCCATGCATTATGAAATGGCACTCGATCGTGTCGAAAGATGCAGTCGCTATGCCCGAATTGCTCTTCAACACTGAGAAGCAAATAGGTGCTTAATACATCAATGTAGGTTTGTGCTGTGATAGTGCCCTACAAAACAACAAGGGGTGCATGCCAACTCCGTGAAAAACACGACCACACCATAACACGACCGCATCCGAATTTTCTGTTGGCACTACACACGCTGGCAGACGACTTTCACTGGGCGTTCGCCATACCCTGCCATCGGATCGCAACATTGTGCACCTTGATTCGTCACTCCACACAACGTTTTTCCACTGTTCAATCGTCCAATGTTTACGCTCCTTACACCAAGCGAGGCGCCGTTTGGCATTTATCGGTGGCTTATGAACAGCTGCTCGACCACGAAAACCAAGTTTTCTCACCTCCCGCCTAACTGTCATAGTAATTGCGGTGGATCCTGATGCAGTTTGAAATTCCTGTGCGATGGTCTGGATATATATCTGCCTATTACACATTTCGACCCTCTTCAACTGTCGGCGGTCTCTGTCAGTGAACAGACGAGGTTGGCCTGTACCCTTTTGTGCTGTACGTGCCCTTCACGTTTCCACTTCACTATCACATTGGAAACAGTGGACCTAGGGATGTTTAGGAGTGTGGAATTCTCGCGTACAGATGTACGACACAAGTGATCCCCAATCACCTGACCTTGTTCAAAGTCCGTGAGTTCTGGGGAGCGCCCCATTCTGCTCTCTCACGAGGTCGCTGACATGGAGTACCTGGCAGTTGGTGGCAGCACAATGCACCTAATATGAAAATCGTATGTTTTTGTAGGTGTCCGGATACTTTTGATCACATAGTGTAGCTAAGATGAAGCACTGATGGCGCTAGATCATTTCATTATCAAACGAATCGCCTCCAACATGGTTAAAACGGCCAACAAATTATTTTCATTACTCAGTTAAAGCAAAGGGAATAATAGATTAATGAGGTTGGTGAAATGAGACAATTTTCAACTAAACATAAAATCATTATTCATAAAATCCATACAGCGCAGTGAACTTTTACATCTTTATCTTCAAAAAGAGAAGAAGGAACAATGAGAAACAGTCTAACAATGTTTGTTCTTACACAGATAATTGTTATTTGAAAAGAAGTTTGCCTAACATCGCTGTACTAAGCGTATTTTACTTTCTTACTACTGATTAAAAGAATTAGTTTTCCATCACTTTCAATAACATGTCATCACATTACGAGTTCTTTGAATAATAATCTCTACACAACAGCTCATAAACAGGAATTTCTTTAACAGCAGTGTTTCGTAACGTATCACCTTCAGCAGGGCAATTTTAATAAAAGGTACGCTGCAGGTTCTAAACAGCGAGGTCATCAGCACCCATGGAGATCAAGAGCCAACTCCGCAGTTCACGAATTATAATTTTAATCTAAAGGTGAAGTTTATATTACTAAAGCAATTCGATGGACACATAAATAAACTGTTCTCTTTACCATTTCTGTTCCGCTTACGATGAGTAGCGGAATCGCAACAATGTACCTTCATCTGGATCATGGATACTGGTCAAGTTCGTCATTAACCAGTCTTTTGAAAGCATCTATTACATGATTTAGGCTTAAACTATCTCGGCCATCCATACACAAAGCTTTGACAAGAATGTTCATTTTCGCGTCTTTCTAAATTTCCTAGACGTCTTCGCTTGTACTGATGGATATTTAAATTAGATCTGTAGCGTTCCTTAAATAATAATAATAATAATAATAATAATAATAACAGAAGTATTCAGCAATGATATAAATATGGCTTTCGGAACATACAAATGTAAGAAAAATAGCATAGTCAAGGGAAAACACACTAAACAAGAAGATTACTTATTGGATAACCACAGCGACTGCATAGAAACGATGGAAAAAACAGGTGCCTATAAATATCTAGGATACAGGCAAAAAGCAGGAATAGATAATACAAATATTAAAGAAAAATATAGACAAAGACTAACAAAAATACTGAAAACAGAATTGACAGCAAGAAACAAGACAAAAGCTATAAATACTTATGCTATTCCAATATTGACCTATTCATTTGGAGTAGTGAAATGGAGTAACACAGAACTAGAAGCACTCAATACACTTACACGATCACAATGCCACAAATATAGAATACATCACATACATTCAGCAACAGAAAGATTCACATTAAGCAGAAAGGAAGGATAAAGGGGATTTATCGACATAAAAAACCTACATTATGGACAGGTGGACAATTTAAGAAAATTCTTTCTAGAACGAGCAGAAACTAGCAAAATACACAAAGTAATCACTCATATAAATACATCGGCTACACCACTGCAATTTCATAACCACTTCTACAACCCTTTAGATCACATAACATCAACAGGTACGAAGAAAGTAAATTGGAAAAAGAAAACACTACATGGCAAGCACCCGTATCATCTAACACAGCCACACATCGATCAAGACGCATCCAACACATGGCTAAGAAAAGGCAATATATACAGTGAGACGGAAGGATTCATGATTGCAATACAGGATCAAACAATAAACACCAGATATTACAGCAAGCATATTATTAAAGATCCCAACACCACAACAGATAAATGCAGACATTGCAAACAACAGATAGAAACAGTAGATCACATCACAAGCGGATGTACAATACTAGCAAATACAGAATACACTAGAAGAAATGACAATGTATCAAAAATAATACATCAACAACTTGCCATACAACATAAACTTATAAAACAACACATTCCCACATACAAGTATGCACCACAAAATGTACTGGAGAATGATGAATACAAATTACACTGGAACAGAACCATTATAACAGATAAAACAACACCACATAACAAACCTGACATCATACTCACCAATAAAAAGAATAAATTAACGCAACTAATCGAAGTATCCATACCCAATACAACAAATATACAGAAGAAAACAGAAGAAAAAATTGAAAAATACATCCAACTGGCTGAGAAAGTCAAGGACATGTGGCATCAGGATAAAGTTGACATTATACCAATTATACTATCAACTACAGGAGTCATACCACACAATATCCACCAGGACATCAATGCAATACAGCTACATCCAAACTTATATATACAATTACACAAATCCGTAATTATTGATACATGTTCAATTACCTGAAAGTTCCTAAATGCAATGTAACATATACCGTACAGTTAAAAGGAAGTGACGCTTGATCAAGGTCCGCGTCACTTTCCATTTTTAACCAGACTTAACGTCTGAGAAAGTAAAGACATAATAATAATAATACGTGCTTACTTTGATACTTTGCTGCTTACGACACGGTAAATTTTTGAGGCACAACAGAAATTTCGTTTCGTTATTACAGAAATTCGTAACCCAGGAGCAAGTTCGCCTCGTATCATGAGGCTTAGAAACTCGCCAGACGCTAACTTCCATTAGACGAAAGACTCCATTATGGCTTCTCATATGAACCAACTTTGGAAAGTCCACCGAGCGATCGATAGAGCTGGAGTAAAGTTTATGAACAGTTTGCTGAACTCCGCACAGCTCCACCTCCATAAAACTGCGCAGTTCTGGGAACCTTTTACCGTCGTGTGGCCGCAGACCGTGACAATCTAATAACGGCATTCGACACTTACTCAAGCCGCTAATAAATAACTACACACAACGTTGTGTGGGTGAATAAATCGCCATGCTGCTTACTTTTCTGCCACCACCGTTTCTCATTTACGTAGAATATAGCCCGATCCAAATTAATGATGTAATATTTTCAGAGTTTTCGTGGTAGTGAGCGAGTTGGCGCACAGTGGTTAAGATATGAGACTCGCATTTAGGAAGAATGGGTTCGAACGCCAAGTCCGAGCTTCCAGATTAGTTTTCCTTAGTTTTCCGATATCTTAGAAGGAAATTGGGGAATAATTCGTTCGAAAAGAACAAGGATGATTTCTTCTACCCCTACATAGATATTTCGTAAGCGAAGGTGGAGGGTACCCTGTACCACCATAAATCATTTCCTTTCCTGTTCCACTCTGAAACAGAGCGAGCGAGAAACGACTATGTATATACTTTCGTGTGAGCCATAATTTTTTTGAATCTTACCTTCGTAGTTCTTACGGTAACGTGTGATGGCGGCAACAGAATCGCTTTGCAGTCAGCTTCAAATGCCAGTTCTCTAAATGTTTTCAATATTGTCCCTCAAAAAGAATGTCACCTTCCGCACATGGTTTTCCATTTGAGTTCCCGAAGCATCTCCATAACACTTACGTGCTGTTCGAACCTACCGGTAACAAATCTAGCAGCCCGCCTCTGAATTATTTCGATGTCTTCCTTCAATCCGACATGGTACTGGTCACAAACACACGAGCAGTACTCAAGAATGGGTCGCCCCAGTGTCCTATATGCTGTCTCCTTTACAAGTGAACTACACTTTCTTAAAATTCTCCCAATAAACCGAAGTCGGCCAGTAGCCTTCCCCACCACAGTTCTCACACGCTCGTTCCATTTCATATCACTTTTAAACGTTATGCCCAGATATCTAAACGACATTCGCCACTGTCTCGAATCTAAGCTTGTGCCTCGTCACTGATATCTCTGCTTCCTTTCTTCCTTGCCTGCTTTGCTAGCCGTAAACATAATATGTTCTACAAGATCGTCTACCAACCGCGCATTGTAAGGTGGAGGACGCGGGGACTAAAAGATTGCGATCGGCTCGAAGCACAATGGCTGTCGAGACAAGCCCCGCCTATATGTCCCGTGGCAGTCAGCCTACACCTTGTCAAAGAATCGATCATGTAATGGGTCGATGCGAAGCAGAAGTCACACGAATGTTGGTGGGCAGCCGCTAGAAGGACCAGGTACAGACTCTTTGTTCATTTTCCTGAATAATAATAATGGTAACCACTGTACTCAATACCGCACACAAATGAACACTATATTCACAATGGCTGCTTTTTTTTTTTTGTTGGTAAGGAACGCAAACATTCCGTAACAGCCGAAAGCAGATAAAAACGGCTTGACGCCTTCCTAAGACACAGCCTCCATTCTTACCGAACTAGCTTTGTAAGTGTAGATGAGATGTAGCTTAAATTCATGGGAATAATGTCAGTATCAACTGAGATTTTATACCGAATAAATTAATAAGAGACTTAAATGACCTCTCTTGGTACAAAAAACAGTTCAGAACACTGTTGCAGAAGCAAACAAAAAGCATATCAAATTTAAAACAATGCACAATCTCCAAGGTTGGCAAAGTTTCACGGAGGCTCGATATGTTACGCGGACTTCAATGCGAGATGCTTTTAATAAGTTCCACAACGACAGTATCTCTAAATCTGGCAGAAAATCCAAGGAGATTCTGGTTTATTTATTTATTTATTTATTTATTTATTTATTGTTCCGTGGGACCAAATTAAGCAGAAGTCTCCATGGTCATGGAACGAGTCAATACATGAAATTATAACACGATATTAGAAACAGATAAAATGAGACATAAAAAAACATATTCAGGTGACAAGTCGTAAGTTTAAATGAAGACAATCAACAATGTAACACTGGAATTTGCTTAATTTTTTAGCTCTCCCAGGAGCTCCTCGACAGAATAGAAGGAGTGAGCCATGAGGAAACTCTTCAGTTTAGACTTAAAAGCGTTTGGGCTACTGCTAAGATTTTTGAGTTCTTGTGGTAGCTTATTGAAAATGGATGCAGCAGATTACTGCACTCCTTTCTGCACAAGAGTCAAGGAAGTGCATTCTACTTGCAGATTTGATTTCTGCCTAGTATTAACTGAGTGAAAGCTGCTAACTCTTGGGAATAGGCTAATATTGCTAACAACAAACGACATTAAAGAAAATATGCACTGTGAGGGTAATGTCAGAATTCCCAGATTTTTGAATAGGGGTCGACAACAGGTTCTCGAGCTTACACCACATATAGCTCGAACAGCCCGTTTTTGAGCCAAAAATACCCTTTTTGAATCAGAAGAATTACCCCAAAAAATAATACCATACGACATAAGCGTATGAAAATATGTGAAGTAGACTACTTTTCGTGTTGAAGTGTCACTTATTTCAGATAGTGTTGGTAAATAAAGCAGCATTTAGTTTCTGAACAAGATCCTGGACATGGGCTTTCCACAACAGCTTACTATCTATCCGAACGCCTAGGAATTTGAACTGTTCCGTCTCGCCTATAATATGCCTATCCTGTCTGATCAAAATATCGGTTCTTGTTGAATTGTGAGTTAGAAACTGTAAAAACTTAGTCTTACTGTGATTTAGCATCAAATTATTTTCCACAAGCCACGAACTTATTTCATGAACTACATTATTTGTTACTGTTTCAATATTACGCACAAGATCCTTCACTATCAAACTGGTGTCATCAGCAAACAGAAATATTTTTGAATCACCTGTAATACTAGAAGGCATATCATTTATATAAATAAGAAACAGCAGTGGTCCCAGCACCGACCCTTGGGGAACGTCCCACTTAACAGTGCCCCATTGGGACTGAACATCACTACCACTCTCAATATTGCGGAGAATTACCCTCTGCTTTCTGTTCTTAAAGTAAGAGGCGAACCAATTGTAAGCTACTCCCCTTACTCCATAATGGTCCAACTTCTGCAGTAATATTTTGTGGTCAACACAGTCAAAAGCCTTCGTTAAATCAAAGAAAATACCTAGAGTTCGCAACCTTTTATTTAATCCGTCCAAAACCTCACAGAGAAAAGAGAATATAGCATTTTCAGTTGTTAAACCATTTCTAAAACCAAACTGAACATTTGACAGCAAATTATGTGAATTTAAATGCTCCAGTAACCTTGTATATACAACCTTCTCGATAACTTTAGCAAACACCGATGGCATAGAAATAGGTCTAAAATTGTCAACATTATCAATGTCTCCCTTTTTATAAAGTGGCTTCACTACCGAGTACTTTAATCGGTCAGGAAACCGACCACTCCTAAAGGAAAAGTTACAGATATGGCTGAGAACTGTGCTAACATACATAGAACAATACTTCAGTATTCTGCTAGATACCCCGCCATATCCATGAGAGTTCTTGGTCTTTAGTGATTTAATTATTAACTCAATCTCCCTCTTGTCAGTATCATGGAGGAGCATTTCAGGTACCAGTCTCGGAACACTTTTTTCTAAGAGCGCTATATGATTCCCTGTTGGGACTAGGTTTCTATTTAGTTCACCTGCTATATTCAGAAAGTGATTATTAAATACTGTACATATATGCGACTTATCAGTAACACGGACATTCCCACTACGCACTGATTCTATATCCTCGACCTGTCTCTGCAGACCAGCAACTTCCTTTACGACTGACCATATGGTTTCAATTTTATCCTGAGACTTAGCTATTCTATCTGCATACCACATACTTTTTGCCTTCCTAATAACATTTTTAAGCACCTTACAATACTGTTTGTAATGGGCTGCTGCATTTAGATTTTAACTGTTTCTAACGTTTTGATATAATTGCCACTTTGTTCTACAAGATATTCTTATCCCTCTAGTCAGCCACCCAGGCTGCCTGTTTGTGCTAGTACCCTGTTTTAAACGTTCTAACGGAAAGCAACTTTCAAAGAGCATGAGAAAAGTCTTGAGAAAAGCATTATATTTATCGTCTACTATATCAGCGCTATAAACATCTTGCCACTCTTGTTCCTTTATAAGGTTTACAAAGGTCTCTACAGCAACTGGATCAGCTTTCCTGAACAGCTGATGACTATATTTAACACGGGTTGCAGCATAAAAATCTTTTAAAGTTAAAATTTGCGCATCATGATCTGAAAGGCCATTCACCTTTTTGATAACAGAATGCCCTTCTAGTAATGAGGAATGAACAAAAATGTTGTCTATGGTTGTTCTACTGTCCCCTTGCACTCTCGTTGGAAAGAATATGGTTTGCATAAGATTATGTGAATTAAAGAGGTCTACCAGCATCCTCTTCCTTGCACAATCACTTATACAATTAATATTGAAGTCACCACATATAACTAACTTTTTGTATTTCCTATAAAGTGAACCAAGAACCTCCTCTAGCTTTAGCAAAAATGTTGTGAAATCGGAGTCTGGGGATCTATAAATAACAACAGTTAGAAGTTTAGCTCCGTTAAATTTAACCACACCTGCACAACATTCAAACACCTTTTCAGTGCAGTACTTTGAAACATCAATTGACTCAAATGCAATGCCGTTTTTCACATACATGGCTACTCCACCACACCGCAAAGTCGTATGTAAAGTACACCTGCGTTAAGAATCAATCAACATCTACAGCGATGGTAATCTCAACGATGACAGCGACACTAAAATAGAGTTACTAAACACAGATTTCCGAAATTCCTTCACCAAAGAAGACAAAGTGAATAGTCCAGAATTCAAATCGAGGACTGCTGCCAACATGAGCAAGTTAGAAGTAGATTTTCTCGTTATATCAGAGCAGTTTAAATTACTTAATGAAGGCAAGTCCTCCGGGCGAGATGGTATACTAATCATATTCCTTTTAGATTATGCTGATGCAATAGTTCCTTATTTAAAGAACATATACAACCTCTCGCTCGACAAAAGATCCGTACCTAAAGACTGGAAAGTTGTACAGGTCACAGTAATACTCAAGACAGGAAATAACAGTATTCAGCTGAATGGTAGACTAGTGTCACTGACGATTTTGGGACACATACTGTGTCCGAACATTATGAATCACCCCGAAGGAAACGAGTTACCTCGAAGAAAACGATCTATTGCCACACAGTCAGAACGGCTATAGGTAATATCGTTCTTGTGAAACACAACTAGCTCTATTCTAATGCTATCGACATGTTTGACATGGTATCTCAAATTAATTCCTTCTTTCTCGATTTCTAGAAGGCTTTTGACACGGTTTCTCAAAGTATTTTCTAATCAGCTCACGTGGCTATGGACTACTGCCTCAGCTGTGCGACTGGATTTGTGATTTCCTATCAGAAAGGTCACAGTTAGTAGTAATTACCAGAAAATCGTTGTAAAACAAAACTGATATCTGGCGTTCCCCAAAGAAGTGTCATAGGTCCTCTGCAGTTTCTAATCTATGTAAACGATTTAAGAAATAATCTGAGCAGATATCTTAGATTGTTTGCAGATGACTATCATTTACCGTCCACTAAAGCCATTAGAAGATCGAAACCAATGCAAAACGATTTATACGGATATTTGTATGGAGCACAAAGTGGCAATTGATCCTACATAATGAAAATTCATCCACTTGAGTCTGACAGGATTCCGTGAAATTTTGGTTACACTATAAATCGCAAAAATCAGTCTAACAAAATACCTAGGGAAAAGAATTACGAACAACTCAAACTGGAACTATTACATAGGTATCGTGGTGGGGAAGGCGAACCAAAGACCGCGTTTTACTTGTAGAACACTCCGAAGATGCAAAAGGCTATTAAATAGACTGCCAACACTATGTTTCTCCTGTCCTCTTCTAGAATATTGGTGTGCAGTATCGGATCCTTACCATATAGGATTGACAGAGAACATAAAAAAAGTTCAAAGAAGGGCACTTCGTTTAGTATTATCGCGAAATAGGGGAGAGATTGCTACGGATAAGATATGTGCAGAGGCGTTTTTAGTTGCAGCAACGTATTTTTACGAATTTTCAGTCTCCAACTATCTCGTCCGAATCTGAAAATATTTTGTAAAAACCCACCTCCATAGGGAGAAATGACCGTTGTAATAAAATAAGATAAATGAGTACTCGTACAGAAGTATTTAACTATTCGTTTTTCTCGCTCGCTGTTCGAGAACGGAAGGGTAGAGAAATAGAATGAAAGCGGTTCGATGAACCCTCTGCCATGTATTTAGGTGTAACTGAAGGGCAGTCATGTATACGTATGTGTATATGTATAAGTCTGCCGAATTCCACCATCTTAAAGTGTGCTGTTAGTAGTCAAGTAATCAACCTCTAAAGAGTGATATAAATGAAGAGTATTTGCAAACAATAAAACAGAAGGATGGTAAACGTAACGATGATTGCAAACCAGAGCAGTAAATAGTGAAAAAATAGATTTAAAGAGATGGAATAGGGCAACGCTTAAAACTCGGTGTATTCAAAAGGAGAGGCTTAATGAGCTAAAGAAGAAATTAAAAGCTGACTGCCGAAACGCGTTGTTCCAAAAAATTATCGAAAATAAAGAGTGATTGAAGAAGAAACGTGTAAAAGCTTTATGAAAGAAATTGGATTTGCCATTGTCACAGCGTATTTCGCTGGGTATTAAATTTTACGATTGTTTGGAAAACTAAAGTACTAAAATGCCTAAATTAGCCACCTCCATTGGTCTTTTCTGTCTTCCTCATTTACTGATTTGTAACTTATAACCATTCTCGTAATATTTCACTTGGGCACCAAAGGCGTAAGTCGAACCGCCGCTATTGTTGTCATTTTAAAACAGAATGCTCAACCGCTGATATCTCCCCTCTTATCCAGCAGAAATTTTCGAGACTGTAGTAGCGGTAAATATTATTTAGCGAAACTTGTGTGGTTCTGGATAGGTTCGCAAATACATGTCTCAAGAAACAGAGTAAAATATTTGAATCTTCTGAATTGAAGAGAATTTTAAGCTAAGTGTGTGATACACAGACGACCCAGCTTCAGAAGAGCACGTCGAGCAGTTCCTCTGACGTCAGCACTTGCCGTGGTGTCGACGCACAGTCGGTACCACACAGAAGCCGTCATCGTCGAAGACTCTGAAGTTGGCGGCACAGGTGCAGCCGCCGCCCACCAGCGGTCGCTACCGCAACGGGCGCCGTCCAGCCCCGAGAGAGAGGCAGCGCCAACAGGGCGCGAGGCGCGACCCCGTATAGAGGCGCCGCCTGCAGCAGCAGTTCCAATCCCAAAGATCCCTCCAAATTCACCTTTCAGTCAGTTTACGTCGTGGTGTAACCAATGGCTCCTCAAGATCAACCCCTCGAAAACCGAGCCAATAATTACAGGACGAACGACATGCAACTTCCGCCTCCATGACCTCTACCTTACTATTTACAACCGTCCTATCCAGCTAACTAAAACATTAAAATATCTTGGATTAACTATTGACTGGCACCTATTAGCCATCCAACAGAAAGCCCACAATAGACTAAAACTACTAACAAGCCGAACTTGGGGATTGCACCCCTCCACTATTCTCCACACCTACTGAACCGTGGTCCGACCCATCCTTAGTTATGAAAATGTTGCATGAATCTCCGCCGCAGCAAAGTTCTATAAATCACTCCAAACCCTCGACTGTCATGCACTCCATCTTGCTTCCTGCATCCGTTTTCTTTCCCCCACCTGGATCCTCTACCATCTCATCAAATTCCCACCCTTCCTCACCCACACTGAACAACTACACCACCTACACTGTCGGCAAATTAGTTTCCAATAACGACATTGTCACCTCTGATCACCAACACTGGTCCCTCCCTTCCCAGGTTTCCACAAGTGGGAAGGATGACGCCCAGCAGTGGCATAAGTGCCCACAAGCAGCTGGTCGTAGGGCTTCACGATCCTCCTCTGTCCTGGAGACTGAATCAAAGAAGCCCTCCCAGTCAGTGAAACCCAAGGAGCAACAAGAAAAGTCCAAGAAGACCTGTAAGACGAAGGAACTTGCGGTGGCACCCACCCCACCGCAACCTACAAGCTCTGCATCTGAGGGCGAGGTAGAGATTCTGGCATCTGCTGAGGACCTAGACCTCGCCGGACTCTCTGACACAATGGATGTCGCTCGCATAGGTACTCAATCGGTGGCAGCAGGTGACCGACCCAGCGGCGTAATCTGCCTCCTCGGTCCCTTCACTCCTTTCTCGGCCATGGACAGTGTCATCCTCCTGTGGAACAGCACCGATTTTTTCCAGTCTCTATCTTCCACCTGATTGTGATGTCCTGCAGCATGTCCTGGCTGCGCTGGTAGCCCAATTGCCGCCACCTTTTCTGTTACTGGGCGATTATAACGCCTACAACCCTCTATTGGGTGGATCAGTGGCAACAGGCCAAGGCAGTATCGTTGAGCAAGTATTGGCACAGCTCGACCTTTCTCTTTTAAATAATGGTGCCTTCACACATTTCAGTGTGGCGCATAGCACGTACTCAGCCATCGACCTTTCGAACTGCAGCCCTAGACTTACCACCAGTCCAGTGGAGTGAGCATGACGACTTGTGCGGTAGTGACCACTTTCCAATCTTTCTGTCACTGCCACAGCGTCACTCTTCTGAGCGCCCCAGCATACGGGCTATGAATAACGCTGACTGGGACTAGTTCGCCTCCATTGCCACTATTGTGCCTCTTTCCAATGAGTCTTTACTGGCTCTCAAACAACTGCAAACCGCTTAGCGGAGCATTTTGATCAGAGTTCCGCTTCTACGAATTGCCCACTTGCCTTCTGCTCCCTGAAAGAGCAGCTGGAACGTCGGAGCCTTTCATTTTAAAGCGCTTCCCTGACTCGTACAATGCTCTGTCCCGAGAGTGGGAATTCCAAAGTGCCCTAGCCGCTTGCTTTGATATGGCTCCCGGGCCAGATCGCATCCACTGTCAGATGCTCAAACACGTCCCCGTGAACTGCCAGCGACGCCTCCTAGACCTTTTCAACCGTATCTGGGTTGAGGGTGAGTTCTCGTCGCAATGGCGGGAAAGCGTCGTAATCCGCATGTTGATACCTGGCAAGAACCCACTGGAGGTGGGCAGCTACCGCCCCATTAGCCTCACCAACGTTCTTTACAAGTTGCTCGAACACATGGTGAGCCGGAGGTTGAGTTGGCTACTTGAGTCTCGGGTCCTTCTGGCTCCGTCTCAGGGTGGGTTCCGTAAGGGCCGCTCTGCCGCCGATAATCTGGTGTGCCTGGAGTCTGCCATCCGTACAGCCTTTGCCCGCAGTCAGCATCAGGTCGCCGTCTTTTTTGACATGCGGAAGGTATACGATACGACATGGCGACATCACATCCTCTCTACGCTTCATGGTTGGGGTCTTCAGGGTCTGCTCCCGATTTTAATACAAAATTTTCTGTCGCTTCGTTCCTTCCGTGTGCAAGTTGCGGCCTCCCATAGTTTCTCCCGAGCTCAGGAGAATGGGGTACCTCAAGGATCTGTCTTAAGTGTCTGCCTCTTTTTTATTGCAATTAATCGGCTCGCTGCGGCGGTGGGAACGTCTGTCTCGGCTTCCTTGTATGCTGACGACTTCTGCCTATACTATAGCTCCACTGGCTCAACGGCAGCTGCAGTGCGCTCTCCGAGAGGCGCAGCTTTGGGCTGTAGTGCTCGGCTTCCAGTTTTCGGCTGCCAAGACCTGCGTTATGCATTTCTGCCGGCGACGCACTGTTCACCCTGAGCCACGGCTTTATCTTGACAGTGAACCTCTTGCTGTGGTGGAGATGCATCGGTTTTTGGGATTGTTTTTCGATACCCAGTTGACTTCGCTGCCTCATATTCAGCAGCTTAAACAAATGTGTTGGCGGTACCTTAACGCTCTTCGTTGCTTGAGTCACACCAGCTGGGGTGCCGATCGGTCTACCCTTCTACGGCCGTATCAGGCATTAATTCAGTCCCGTCTAGATTATGGGAGCCTGGCTTACGGTTCGGCATCCCCTTCCACGTTGCGGTTGCTGGACCCCATCCTTCACGGCGGTATCCGACTCGCCACTGGAGCTTTCCGGACAAGCCCTGTCAACAGCATACGTATGGAGGCAGGGCGCCAACTATTACTGGCCGCTTAATGCTACACACGCTTGTAGGTTGCCCGGGCATCCCAATTATCGTCTCCTGTTCCCTCAGTCGGTCATCCATCTTCAGGAACAGCGGCCCCCAGGGTGTACGATCGTGATTCGCGTCAGAGCTCTTCTCTCTGGGCTTGAGGTTTTTCGTCTTCCACCTCTTTTCCAAGCCCCTATGCATATACCACCGTGGTGTTTGCCCTGCCCATGCCTTCGGCTCGATTTTGCACAGGGCCCGAAGGACTCAGTCCCTCCTGAGGCCCTCCACTGCCACTTTCTTTCAATCTTTGCCGCGTTTCAAGGCTCTGACGTTGTCTATACCGACGGTTCGATGGTTGCTGGTCGTGTCGGTTATGTTCTTACTCTAGATGATCATTATGAACAACACTCATTGCCGGCTGGCTGCAATGTTTTCACTGTCGAGCTTGTCGCCATCTCTCGCGTCCTAGAGTGTATCTGCTCCTGCTAAGTTGAGTCCTTCGTTATCTGTAGTGACTCCCTAAGCGGTTTACGAGCTATCGACCAGTGTTTCCCTCGCTCTCGTCTCGTGATGGCTATCCAGGTGCCCCTCCATACTCTTGCCCGTTGCAGCCGCTCTGTGGTCTTTGTGTATACCCCGGGTCATGTAGGCATCCCGGGAAATTAACATGTTGACACCCTGGCCAAACAGGCTGTCGATGCACCAGACTTGGAGATTGGCCTTTCGGAGAGTGACCTCAGGTCAGTTTTGCGGCAGAAGGTACTTTGCACCTGGGGTGAAGAATGGCGCGCCCTTCCTTCACCCAACAAACTTCAAGCCTTCAAGGAGGCTACCGGTGTGTGGCGCTCCTCCTTGCAGGTCTCTCGCAAGGACTCTGTTGTCTTCTACCGGCTGCACATTGGCCACACCTCGATGACGCACAGCTATTTATTGCGCCGCGAGGACCCACCTTTATGTCACTGCGGGTCAGCCAACCACTGTCACACTTGGTGTGATTTAAATTCCTTTTGTCTGGTCTCTGTCTGTGTCGTCTCTTGTCATCTCCATTGTTTGTTTTTATTCCTTCTCAGTGTTTCAAGTTCATGGAAAAAGGGTCCGATGGTCATAGTAGTCTGTTCCCTCCAATCCCACAAACCAACCAACGGACGGCCCGTTAATGCCTGTTTGAGTGGACCAAACAAGTGATAGTGAGAAAGGGAAAGACCGGAACTATATGGAGGATGATCCAGTACCTCAAATTTGAGTTTCTGGAGCATTTCAGCAGTGTGGGCAACAGTATGCGGACGGGCATTGTCGTGCAACAACACAACATCTTTTGACAGCAATCCTCGGCGTTTGCTTCGAATTGCATTCTTTAGCCTTGCAGTAAGCAACTCACTGTAACGTACACTGTTTATTATTGTGCCCTTTTCCCCATAATGTTCCAGTAGTGGACCTTGTGCGTCCCAAAACACCGTAAGCATCAGTTTTCCCGCGGACGGTCGGGTCTTGAACTTTTTCTTGCACGGCGAATTTGGACATTTCCATTCCATACTCTGCCGTTTACTCTCT
This sequence comes from Schistocerca cancellata, assembly GCF_023864275.1. Lineage (NCBI taxonomy): Eukaryota > Metazoa > Arthropoda > Insecta > Orthoptera > Acrididae > Schistocerca > Schistocerca cancellata. Next base: position 19,569,126 of record NC_064631.1, on the reverse strand, counting down.
GGTTCGTAATGATGGATCCATGTTTCGTCACCAGTAATGATCCTGTGTAAGAAGTTGTCTCCTTCGTTACCATAGCGATCCAATTTTTTTTTTTTTTTTTTTTTTTTTTTGCATATGGCCAACCGCGTTTGTTTTTTGCAACTGTGTGAGTTCTTTTGGGACCCATCTCGCTCAAACTTTAAGAAACCCAAACCTGTTGAGGATGGTTTCGTAGGGGCAGAATCGTGACTAATTTGCAGACCATGTGCACTTCGTCAATAGTTAATCGTCTGTCCAAGAGAATCATTTCACGTGAACGCTCAATGGTTTCTTCATTTGTGGCGGTACCCAGTCGTGCGGCTCCTTCATTGTGCGTAACACTTGTGCGACCATTTCGGAATTTTTCGATCCATTCGTAGACACTCCGTTGTGGCAAAACACTGTTCCCGTACTGTACTGAAATTCTTCGATGAATTTCGGCCCCTGATACGCCGTCTGACCACAAAAAAACGATCACTGAACGTTGCTCTTCTTTGGTCGAAATATACAGCGTAGTAGCTATGATTAAAAGCACGTCAGCGATAACAAAATTAACCTAGCAGCTTGAAAATTGCAAAGATATAACAGCAAATAAACGAAGCTTGCGTCATCAACGCAAAACGACAGAACTACCAAAATAAACAAAAATATAACTAAATTTCGGATAATAATTGACTTGCTCCCGTATTTATCCCTCGCACCAACTTTATCTCTTCCCCACCTATCCCACTCCACATCACGGCTCCTCTCTCCTTTACCTTCTACCCCCTTCTTCTTGTCACACTACCCTCCCCACACACTATTACTCCCCCACGCCATCTGTTCTTTCCAATGTCTTTCTTCCCACTATTAGCTTCGCCTCCTACCTATCATCTTCATAGTTTCCCCAACTAACAAACCCCTATCTCTCTACCCTCGCCCCTTCCCAAACCTATACGGAACATATTCTCTCCTCCCAGAATACTTCTTCACCCAGTGCAGGTCCTCTCGATGAAGCCACGTGGCCTTCCGGAGCCCGGTCTTCTTTCGACTGTACATTCTCGTGATCACTACTGCTGGGAACCAGGTACAGTAGCTTCATTCGTGCCAAGTCTTCCTGCAGTATCGCAGAAGGAACACCCTACTTCTCGCAGCCATATTACATGACCTCGTTCAAACACAGTAAGGTGCTGATAATGGCGTCCTTGTCACCTTAAAAGCATCCTTGAGTGACGTTAACTCACAACGTCCAGTCGCAAAGGTAACTAACGCTCACGACCATTACGGCGTGCATTTGAAGTAAGCCTAATTTGCACCCAGATAGTGGCGCTGCTAGCGATACTCTTACGCGATTGGCGCGAAATTTCAATACACACATCTTTCAGAAACAGGACTACCAACTTTCATTTATGTCGCACAACACCTTCTTGGTGTTGTGATTATTTTTTGCGTCAGCGCATTACAGGCCTTCTGTGGCCCCTCTTAGTTGAAGGCTAGCCTACAATCAGTTGCAGGCAGCTCAGCGGTCTTATGCGTACAACTGTGTTTCCTATCTCGAGAAGGACATAGCAGGGGGAATGGTAAGGGTAGCGCAATTATCCTAGCCACTCACAGTGTACATTGTAGATTTAGATGTAGATGCAGACAGGGCTGTGCGGCATGTTTGCAGTACGCGGTGAGAGAGCATGGTGCCGACGTGGCGGAGGCAAGCAGGCAGAACACAGAGGCGCGCTGGCGGCGGCAGTCCTCAGATCTCAGCCCTCAGCTCGCTTCTAGAGGCTGCTGCTGCAAAGGGCCGGGCTGCGCAGGCTGTCGACGCTCTGAGGGCACTCTGCTTGCGCCGCCGCGATAGCTATAGCTATAGCTTCCCTACCTGCTGGTGCTGGTGCTGGTGTTGGTGTACTCCGGGGCTCACTGCTTCGCTCTCAGCACAGACGCGCCGAGGAGAATACAGCCAGGAATTTCCACCTCCATACGGAAGGGAGAAAGCAGCTATGAGCTGGAGCCCCCCCCCCCCCCCCCCAACAGCTCCTTTTTCGCCCCGTGTCATGTTTACAGTCTCACTTCTCATAGAACAATCGTGACTGAAACACGAGATAGCACACCCTGTTTTACGTCGAGTATACCTCTATATTTTCACGTTTCGAACGTCATAATAGCGTATCATGCATTTTTAGATTTCACTCGTTAGCACACTGGTGTGCAAAATTTAAGGAGGGAAGTAACTTTCTCGCGGTATGGCATTGCCAACTAACGTAGCTGGATGAAACTTGGACCAAACGTACACTACTGTTTGTAAAAATTTAAACACTCAACAGCAATTGTCTGAATGGTTCAAATGGCTCTGAGCACTATGGGACTTAACATCTTAGGTCATCAGTCCCCTAGAACTTAGATCTACTTAAACCTAACTAACCTAAGGACATCACACACATCCATGGCCGAGGCAGGATTCGAAACTGCAGCCGTAGCGGTCGCGCGGTTCCAGGCTGAAGCACCTTGAACCGCTCCGCCACTCCGGTTGGCTAGCAATGGTCTGAAACACACCACGATAAGAGGACATGCAGAACAGCGGAACCGTAATAAGTCACGTAAGCTGAAGGGAGGTGCCGTGCGTTTAGATCCAACAGCGACCTCTTTCGTGTGACCGGACACGTCAGTGTTAGGCAGTGCTCAGTCGGTGCAGAGCCGTCATACGAAGTGGAAAGGTTTAACCAAGTGGCACTGTGCCTCGCCGGAACCACGGAGTGGAATATCGTCATATGAGTTCTTTGGAACGGTGCAGAATGATCGGTCTCCGGGAGACAGATCTGTCATTCTGCGGCACTGCGGCCGGTACAAGGCACGCTGCTTCAACAGTGAGGCGAATGTGGAGCCAGTGGAGAGAGGAGTGCCGTGCGTAGCACCCAACAGGATACTGGATGACACAATGTGACCATAGCACGAAATGGCCGCCATCTTCTCTGCTCGGCAGTAACGGACAGAACAGCTCCGTCCACATTGTTGGCACGACGTTGGAGCTTTGCAACGGGTGTGCACATGTGTCGACGGTTCAACGCCCACTTTTGTGGGTTGTGCTGGTGGTATTCGTGTTACCCCGTGATCTTCCACTGACCAGACACCACGAACGCCGCGGACTACAACGGGCACTGTACGTCAACACTGGCGTGCTGAGGGGCAAACAGTAATGTTTTCGAACGAGCCCCGTTTCACTTGTTGTACACTGAGGGCCACACACTCGTTCGACGGCGCCGTGGTGAACGCTATCGGACAGATTGTATAGTTGACCGGCATAGTGGACAGACGCCATGTCTAACGGTGTGGGACGGCAACACCGGATCTCGCCTCGCGCGTCGTGAGGGCAATCGGAACAGCTACCGCGACATCAAAGAACCTTTACAACCCGAATCGCTGCCCCTCCTGCAGGTCGTATTTCAGCATTATAATTCCCGGCTTGGTGTGGCGAAGAATGAGCAAGCCTTCTTCGAAGGACGACGGGTGCCACTGGTTACCTGGTTTGCCATTTCGCCTGCGATGTAGCCCATTCAGCCTGTTTGGGATACTGTCGGTCGGCAGCTTGCTCGTTGAGGTACTCCGGCAGCCACAGTTGTTGCTTTGTGGACGCGCCTACAAACCGGGTGGCAGAATACTTCCCACCAGCATATTCAGGCGCTCCTTGATTCCATGCCACGTGGTCTAGCGCCTCTGATTGCAGCACATGATAGCGCTTCAGCGTACTAAATTTCCACAGTGACAGTGCATGTACAGGTCTGCAATGCTAAATATTTGTTTAGTCTCATGACCCTAATCGCTAATAGGTGGAATAAATTCCCCCCCCCCCGCCCCCCACTACTCGTCGGAGGCTCGAGTCCTCCCTCCTCGGGCATGGGTGTGTGTGTTGTTCTTAGCGTAAGTTAGTTTAAGCTGGATTAAGTAACGTATAAGCCTAGGGACCGATGACCTCAACAGTTAGTCCCATAGGATCTTATCATTGTTGTTGTTGTGGTCTTCAGTCCTGAGACTGGTTTGATGCAGCTCTCCATGCTACTCTATCCTGTGCAAGGTTCATAATCTCCCATTACCTACTCCAAGCTACATCCTTCTGAATCTGCTTAGTGTATTCATCTCTTGGTCTCCCTTTACGATTTTTACCCTCCACGCTCCCCTCCAATACTAAATTGGTGATCCCTTGATGCCTCAGAACATGTCCTACCAACCGATCCCTTCTTCTAGTCAAGTTGTGCCACAAACTTCTCTTCTTCCCAATCCTATTCAATGCCTCCTCATTAGTTATATGATCTACCCATCTAATCTTCAGCATTCTTCTGTAGCACCACATTTCGAAAGCTTCTATTCTCTTCTTGTCCAAACTAGTTATCGTCCATGTTTCACTTCCATACATGGCTACACTCCATACGAATACTTTCAGAAATGAATTCCTGACACTTAAATCTATACTCGATGTTAACAATTTTCTCTTCTTCAGAAACGCTTTCCCTGCCATTGCAAGTCTACATTTTATATCCTCTCTACTTCGACCATCATCAGTTATTTTGCTCCCCAAATAGCAAAACTCCTTTACTACTTTAAGTGTCTCATTTCCTAATCTAATTCTCTCAGCATCACCCGACTTAATTCGACTACATTCCATTATCCTCGTTTTGCTTTTGTTGATGTTCATCTTATATCCTCCTTTCAAGACACTGTCCATTCCGTTCAACTGCTCCTTCACGTCTTTTGCTGTCTCTGACAGAATTACAATGTCATCGGCGAACCTCAAAGTTTTTATTTCTTCTCCATGGATTTTAATACCTACCCCGAATTTTTCTTTTGTTTCCTTTGCTGCTTTCTCAATATACAGATTGAATAACGTCGGGGAGAGGCTACAACCGTGTCTCACTCCCTTCCTAGCCTCTGCTTCCCTTTCATGTCCCTCGACTCTTATAACTGCCATCTGGTTTCTGTATAAATTGTAAATAGCCTTTCACTCCCTGTATCTTACCATAAGTTTCCAAATTTTCCAAAACTAAATTTCATTGGGATCACATCTCGTGGTCTTGGCGTTTCATTTTTTCCATACAGTAGTGTAGAAAGGACTGCTACAGTATAGTACAGAAGGTAACTGAAAGAAATACGCATTGAGACCAACAAAAACGACACTTTTACTCAAAGACAATAATTATTCTAGTCACTGCGATATATTATTGTCCTCTGAACATTAAAAAAAGACGGAACACGTTTCCTAAAACGGTGTGTGATCACCATGTACGGCAATACATGCTCTGCTGCAACGAGCTTCCCATTAGGCCACAAGGTTGCTACGTCCTGTAGTAGGGCTTTCTATTCATTCACAACCGCGATTGACAACTTGTGGGCCGCGCGGGATTAGCCGAGCGGCCTAGGGCGCTGCAATCATGGACTCTGCGGCTGGTCCCGGCGGAGGTTCGAGTCCTCCCTCGGGCATGGGTGTGTGTGTTTGTCCTCAGTATAATTTATAATTTAGGTTAAGTAGAGTCTCCCCCCCCCCCCCCCCAAGAACCACGGGCCTTGCCGTTGGTGCGGAGGCTTGCGTGCCTCAGCGATACAGATAACCGTACCGTAGGTGCAACCACAACGAAGGGGTATCTGTTGACAGGCCAGACAAACGTGTGATTCTTGAAGAGGGGCAGCAGCCTTTTCAGTAGTTGCAGGGGCAACAGTCTGGATGATTGACTGATCTGGCCTTGTGACACTAACCAAAACGGCCTTGCTGTGCTGGTACTGCGAACGGCTGAAAGCAAGGGGAAACTACAGCCGTAATTTTTCCCGAGGGCATGCAGCTTTACTGTATGGATAAATGATGATGGCGTCCTCTTGGGTAAAATATTCCGGAGGTAAAATAGTCCCCCATTCGGATCTCCGGGCGGGGACTACTCAAGAGGACATTGTTATCAGGAGAAAGAAAACTGGCGTTCTACGGATTGGAGCGTGGAATGTCAGATCCCTTAATCGGGCAGGTAGATTAGAAAATTTAAAAAGGGAAATGGATGTTTAAAGTTAGATATAGTGGGAATTAGCGAAGTTCGGTGGCAGGAGGAACAAGACTTTTGGTCAGGTGAATACAGGGTTATAAATACAAAATCAAACAGGGGTAATGCAGGAGTAGGTTTAATAATGAATAAAAAAATAGCAGTTCGGGTAAGCCACTACAAACAACATAGTGAACTCATTATTGTGGCCAAGATAGATACGAAGCCCACGCCTACGACAGTAGTACAAGTCTATATGCCAACTAGCTCTGCAGATGACGAAGAAATTGAAGAAATGTATGATGAAATAAAAGAAATTATTCAGATAGTGAAAGGATTAGAAAATTTAATAGTCATGGGTGACTGGAATTCGATAGTAGAAAAAGGAAGAGAAGGAAACGTAGTAGGTGAATATGGATTGGGTGGAAGAAATGAAAGAGGAAGTCGCCTGGTAGAATTTTGCACAGAGCACAACTTAATCATAGCTAACACTTGGTTCAAGAATCGTAAAAGGAGGCTGTATACATGGAAGAAGCATGGAGATACTGACAGGTTTCAGATAGATTATATAATGGTAAGACAGAGGTTTAGGAACCAGGTTTTAAGTTGTAAGACATTTCCAGGGGCAGATGTGGAATCTGATCACAATCTATTGGTTATGAGCTGTAGATTAAAACTCAAGAAACTGCAAAAAGGTGGGAACTTAAGGAGATGGGACCTGGATAAACTGACTAAACCAGAGGTTGTACAGAGTTTCAGGGAGAGCATAAAGGAACAATTGACAAGAATGGGGGAAAGAAATACAGTAGAAGAAGAATGGGTAGCTTTGAGGGATGAGGTAGTGAAGGCTGCAGAGGATCAAGTAGGTAAAAAGACGAGGGCTAGTAGAAATCCTTGGGTGACAGACGAAATACTGAATTTAATTGATGAAAGGAGAGAATATAAAAATGCAGTAAATGAAGCAGGCAAAAAGGAATACAAACGTCTCAAAACCGAGATCGACAGGAAGTGTAAAATGGCTAAGCAGGGATGGCTAGAGGACAAATGTAAGGATGTAGAGGCTTATCCCACTAGGGGTAAGATAGATACTGCCTACAGGAAAATTAAAGAGACCTTTCGAGAAAAGAGAACCACTTGTATGAATATCAAGAGCTCAGATGGCAACCCAGTTCTAAGCAAAGAAGGGAAAACAGAAAGGTGGAAGGAGAATATAGAGGGTCTATACAAGGGCGATGTACTTGAGGACAATATTATGGAAATGGAAGAGGATGTAAATGAAGATGAAATGGGAGATACGATACTGCGTGAAGAGTTTGACAGAGCACTGAAAGACCTGAGTCGAAACAAGGCCCCCGGAGTAGACAACATTCCATTAGAACTACTGACGGCCTTGGGAGAGCCTGTCCTGACAAAACTCTACCATCTGGTGAGCAAGATGTATGAGACAGGCGAAATACCCTCAGACTTCAAGAAGAATATAATAATTCCGATCCCAAACAAAGCAGGTGCTGACATGTGAAAATTACCGAACAATCGGTTTAATAGGTCACGGATGCAAAATACTAACGCGTATTCTCTACAGACGAATGAAAAAACAGGTAGAAGCTGACCTAGGGGAAGATCAGTTTGGATTCCGTAGAAATATTGGAACACGTGAGACAATACTGACCCTACGACTTATCTTAGAAGCTAGATTAAGGAAAGGCAAACCTACGTTTCTAGCATTTGTAGACTTAGAGAAAGCTTTTGACAATGTTGACTGGAATACTCTCTTTCAATTTCTGAAGGTGGCAGGGGTAAAATACAGGGAGCGAAAGGCTATTTACAATTCGTACAGAAACCAGATGGCAGTTATAAGAGTCGAGGGGCACGAAAGGGAAGCAGTGGTTGGAAAGGGAGTGAGACAGGGTTGTAGCCTCTCCCCGATGCTATTCAATCTGTATATTGAGCAAGCAGTAAAGGAAACAAAAGAAAAATTCGGGGTAGGTATTAAAATCCATGGAGAAGAAATAAAAACTTTGAGGTTCGCCGATGACATTGTAATTCTGTCAGAGACAGCAAAGGACTTGGAAGAGCAGTTGAACGGAATGGACAGTGTCATGAAAGGAGGGTTTAAGATGAACACCAACAAAAGCAAAACGAGGATAATGGAATGTAGTCGAATTAAGTCGGGTGATGCTGAGGGAATTAGATTAGGAAATGAGACACTTAAAGTAGTAAAGGAGGTTTGCTATTTGGGTAGCAAAATAACTGATGATGGTCGAAGTAGAGAGGATATAAAATGTAGACTTGCAATGGCTGGGAAAGCGTTTCTGAAGAAGAGAAAATTGTTAACATCGAGTATAGATTTAAGTGTCAGGAATTCATTTCTGAAAGTATTTGTATGGAGTGTAGCCATGTATGGAAGTGAAACATGGACGATAAATAGTTCGGACAAGAAGAGAAGAGAAGCTTTCGAAATGTGGTGCTACAGAAGAATGCTGAAGATTAGATGGGTAGATCACATAACTAATGAGGAAGTATTGAATGGGATTGGGGAGAAGAGAAGTTTGTGGCACAACTTGACCAGAAGAAGGGATCGGTTGGTAGGACATGTTCTGAGGCATCAAGGGATCACCAGTTTAGTATTGGAGGGCAGCGTGGAGGGTAAAAATCGTAGAGGGAGACCAAGAGATGAATACACTAAGCAGATTCAGAAGGATGTGGGTTGCAGTAGGTACTGGGAGATGAAGAAGCTTGCACAGGATAGAGTAGCATGGAGAGCTGCATCAAACCAGTCTGAGGACTGAAGACCACAACGATAACAACAAGTAGTGTGTAAGCTTAGGGACTGATGACCTTAGCAGTTAAGTCCCACAAGATTTCACACACATTTGAACATTTTTGACAACTTGTGGGTGCATGTGAACGTGCTGCAATATGTGTCCTGAACACACAGCGCACGGGTTCGATGGGATTTACATTGGGGAAACATGCAGACCAGTCAATTCGCCGAATATACTCTCGTTCCAAGAGTTCCTCCACCTGCGCAGCACGATGGGGTTGCGCTTTGTGATTCCTAAAAATGCAGTCACGACCGAACGCAGTGCTGAAAAAACTCACCTGAGAAATGACTGCAGTGTCACAATAACGTTGACCGGTCAGTGTATACTATTCAAAAGTTGTGATGTCAGTACCCCAGGGTAATATTGTGGCTCCCCACACAACACCACCTGGTGTAATCACCTCCAGATCTTTGAACGCGGTACGATCACCCGTAAACATTATTGTGATACTGCACTCCTGGCCATGTACGTCTTTTCAGGACTGCATTTGGCCCTGATTTCATTTTTAAGGATGTTAATGCGCGATTGCATCGAACTGCGCAGTCGGAGCAGCTCTTTCGGAACGAGAGGATATTCGGCAAAAGGACTGGACTGGCCATTGCCCCGACTTAAATACGATCGAGCATGTGTAGGGCGCATTGGGGAGACGAACTGCAACACGTCCACACGCACCAACGACCAACCAGCAGTTTTCAACCACGCTGGCTGGGGAATGGAACGCGCTACCGCAAAAACTCCAGACCATAGTGGTTCATGGTTATCACACGCCCTATTAAAAATTATGTCTAGCCTTTTTTAATGTCCATGGGACCATCATAAATCGCGACGACTTCAGTGTAGGATTGGATTGGTTTGGGGGGGGTGGGGGGGGGGGGAGAGCAAACTGTGAGGTCAACGGTCTCATCGGATTAGGGAATGACGGGGAAGGAAGTCGGCCGTGCCCTTTCAAAGGAACCATCCCGGCATTTGCCTGGAGTGATTTAAGGAAATCACAGAAAACCTAAATCAGGATGGCCGGACGCGGGATTGAATCGTCATCCTTCCGACTGCGAATCCAGTGTGCTAGCAACTGCGCCACCTCGCTCGGTGACTTCAGTGTAATTAGAGCCTCTGAATGAAAGTATCATTTCTGTTCTCTCATTGTGTATTTCTTTCAGTTGCCTTCTGCACTGTACTGCGCTGTACTGTAGCAGTTATTTTTACGTATGGTCCAAGTTTCAACGAGATCTATAACTCGTCAGTCACACATCACGTGAAAGTTGCTTTTGCCCACCAGCGTAGGTAGTCAACTTGGAAACGCATTTACCACTGAGTGGCACCAAACATCTAGCTCGGTGTTTTGCCAGAGGTTTACCCACCTACTTCAGTATCAAGAACTGATTGAGAAAAAATTCACCCCATCTTTAGACTGGATGTCTCTAAGGCAGAGCTGAGCACAGCTTGTGGATGTAGCATCACAGTAGCTGTTATAGATCTGCTGTTAACGATGATACGAGGGTTGTCCAGAAAGTAAGTTCCGATCGGTCCCGAAATGGACACCACAGTGAAAACCCGATGAAGCTTTGCACGGATGTGTTGGCTCGTGTCTCTAGTATGCCTGTCGATCGCATCAAGAGGCTCTTTTCAGTTGTGAGCGCGGTGTGAGCGAGTAAAGGTGCCTAGAACAACGATGTCTCCAGCCAAGTAGGAGGGCCGGTTGAGAGGCTTCGCCTTAATGCATGCAGCCCACCCGACACAACTGCCACGCAGTTTCTTCTTCATGGTAAATCTCAGCCGCACGCTGTAGGGACAGTGAAGACACCCCTGCAGCCTTTCGATGGGACGTGTTCGATCACCCAAAACACAACCCTAATTGGCTCGTCCTGAGTATCATCTCTGTTCACATGAAACGCCGGTAAGAAGACAACTCATGAGCGCAGGCTAGGCGCTTTATACAAGAGTAGAGAATCATCGGAAAGCACAGGCGGCTGCCTTCTATGACGATGGTGTTGGAATTTTGGGATAACGCTCAGACAAATGTCTAAGTCGGAGCAGCGGCTATGTAGAGAAGTACCTGGAAAGTGTAGCCAACACTCGCAAATAAAATGTTTCTGTTTTCCACTGTGGTTTTCATTCAGCGACCGATCTATACAACCCTCGTAGATTCCCATATCATTCTTGGCGTACTGCTGGTGAGTATTAGACTTTTGTTTGGATATATTAAGGAATACATAACATAGCATCTCATATAAAAAGTAAAAACTGCAATTTTTTTGTTTCATAGTACTCTGTAGCGGACACTCCTTTGATGTGAGTACTTCGGTGTATAGTCTTCATTCTGTCCGTTAATTTAGATAGCAAACCAAGTCTACATCTACAGCTACACGACTATTTGCAATTCAGAATCAAGTGCTTGGTCAAGAGCTCATCGAATGACCTTCGAGCCACTTTGTCGTCCCACACTTGACGAGGGAAAAACGAACGCTTAAATCTTTCCTTCGGGCTCCGATTTCTCTTATTTTATCCAGACGATAATTTCCCCTTATGTAGGTAGGAGCCATCAAAATACTTTCACACTTTGAGGAGAAATTTCGTGATTGAAATTCCAAGAGGAGGTCCTGCCGCAGCGAAGAATGCCTTTGTTTTAATGCCTCTACCCGTGGCACTATTTCCCCTGTTTCACAATAACACAAAACGAGCTGCCCTTCTTTGAACTTCTACAGCTACATCTGCATGGGTACTCTCCGAATCTCACTTAAGTGCCTGGCAGAGGGTTCATCGAACCACCTGCTCAATAATTCTCTCTTATTCCACTGTCGAAAAGAGCCCATGAAAAAAGAACACCTGTATCTTTCCGTTGCGAGCTGATTTCCCTTATGTTAAAATGACTGTCGTTTCTCCCTATGTTGGTCGGCATCAACAAAATATTTTCTCATTCGGAGTAAAAAGTACTTGATTTAAATTTCGCGAGGAGATTCCACCGAAACGAAAAACGCCTTTATTTTAATGATGCTCCCCTCAAATCATGTCCGTGAGACTATCTCCCATATTTCACGATAATACAAAACGTACTGTTATGTACTTCCTCGATGTATCCGTTAACCCTATCTAGTAAGGATCCTAGACCGCGCAGCAGTACTCCAAAAGAAGACGGACAAGCGTAGTGTAGGTAGTCTATTTAGTTGATCTGTTACATTTTCAATGGAATCTTTGGTTTGCCTTCCCTACAACATCTTCTGTGCGTTCTTTCCAATTTAAGTTGTTCATAATTGAAATTCTGAGGTATTTATTTGAATATACGGCCTTTAGGTTAAACTGATTTATCGTGTAACCGAAGTTTTCTGAAGCGTTTTGCAATTTGTGTTGATCATCTGATTAATTTACTAGACGAGAAACGACAGCGTCATCTGCAAACACCCTAGGACGGCTGCTCAGATTGCCTCCTAAATCGTTTATACAGATAAGGAGGATCAGAGGCCCTGTAACACTACCTTGGGGAACGCCAGAAGTCAGTTCTGTTTCACTCGGTGACCTCCTGTCAATTACTACTGACTGTGACCTCTCTGACAGGAAATCACGAATGCAGTGACATAACTGAGACGTTATTCCACCTGCACGCAATTTCACCATAAGCAGCTGGTGTTACCGTGTCAAAAACCTTTTGGAAATATAGAAATACGAAATGATTTTGAAATCCATTTTCAGTAGCACTCAACACTTCTTGTGTGTAAAGAGCTAGTTGTTTTTCAGAAAAACGAAGTTTCCTAAATCCGTGTTGACTGTTTGTCAATAGATCTTTCTCTTCCAAGTAATTCATAACGTTCGAACAAATATATGTTCCAAAATCCTGCAGCATATCAACGTTAATGATTTTGGCCTGTAACTTAGTGGATTACTCCTACTACCTTTCTTGAATATTGGTGTGAGGTGCGCTAGTACCCAGTCTTTGGGCACGGATCTTTCGTAGAGTGAGCGGTGGTATACGATTGTTAAGTATTGAGCCATTGGATGAGCATACTCTGAAAGGAACCTAACTAGTACACAGTCTGGACCGGCAGACGTGCTTTTATGTGACTTTTTCAGTCTCCTCTTTCAATCCTATCTTTTGTGTTAGCAGAAGAGCCAACACCGTGTTACGAGTGGAGGCCGAAATGATGCGTTTTAGCTCACGCAGGCTGGCGTGAAGAGCGAAAAACTATACTGACGTGAGGTCTGGAACATGACAAGGAATGAGAATTCAGAAAGCGGACATAATTATTTGATACTTAACTTTAATCCATTAATGATGAACGTCGCTCTTGACGGTACATGATTCACAATATTATCTGTTGAGAATATATTCTTGAAGATAGTTCTTATAGTAACTGAATATGGCGCCTTGCTAGGTCGTAGCAAATGACGTAGCTGAAGGCTATGCTAAACTGTCGTCTCTGCGAATGAGAGCGTATGCAGACAGTGAACCATCGCTAGCAATGTCGGCTGTACAACTGGGGCGAGTGCTAGGGAGTCTATCTAGACTAGACCTGCCGTGTGGCGGCGCTCGGTCTGCAATCACTGATAGTGGTGACACGCGGGTCCGACGTGTACTAACGGACGGCGGCCGATTTAAAGGCTACCACCTACCAAGTGTGGTGTCTGGCGGTGACACCACACTATCTGATGCGGATCCCACACCGCACAGCAGTATTCCAGAAGAGGGCAGACAAGTATAGTGTAGGCAGTCTCTTTAGTACACGTGTCACATTTTGTAACCGTTCTGCCAGTAAGTCGATTCTTTGATTTGCTTTCCCCACAAAATTTTTTATGCGACCGTTCAAGTTTTAGTTGCTTGTAATATGCTTCCCGAAGTATTTAGTTGAGTTTACAGCCTTTAGCTTTATCGTATAACCGAAATTTAGCGGATTCCACCGGCCGCGGTGGACGTGCGGTTCTAGGCGGTTCAGTCCGGAACCCCGCGACTGCTACGGTCGCAGGTTCGAATCCTGCCTCGGGCATGGATGTGTGTGATGTCCTTAGGTTAGTTAGGTTTAAGTAGTTCTAAGTTCTAGGAGACTGATGACCTCAGATGTTAAGTCCCATAGTGCTCAGAGCCATTTGAACCGTTTAGCGGATTCCTTTTAGCACATTTCATTATTTAGAGTAAATTGCCACTTTTTGAACAAAATATGGTGTCTTGTCTAATTTGCAATGCGTTCTGTATCATCTGATGACTTTACAAGATTCTTGTTTCGTAAACTGGACCTTAGCTTACCGATGATGTTGTAAGAATATGACTGGTAGTGGCATTAAAGGGCCGTACAGAAGAGATCAACTGAGGTGGTAATTCGTTGCTTCATTTTAGAAACTCCTGTTTCAATTTTGTACCACGACTTTTAAATCACCACATGAACACGTGCAGAGGCGCTGCGAAGACGGTAAGTTGAGGCTGGAGGAGAGAAAGAAACGCTGTGGCGAGAGCGCGGCGCCGCGTCGTGCCGCCTGCCGCCGCGCCGCCTTCCGGCGTTATTTCCGCAGCCGCCGCGAGCCATCCGTCAGCGGGCGCCCGCGGGGCTGTGACGTCACCCGCGGGGATCCCCGGAGCGCGCCATCGCTCACGACGTCAGCGTTTAGTCGCGGCCGCCGACGCATTTATATTTAGAGCGTTGTCCGCGGCGGGCCCGCGCATGCAGAATTCATGGAGTCCCCGCTGCCGCTGACGGATGTGCCGTCGCGCGCTCTTCTTGTTAACATCGGCGGGCGCCCCGATGCCAGCGTCGCGGTCCGCCGGGACAGGAGAACACGACTTTCTACCAAGTCCTTTCTCTCTCCCCCCCCTTTATCCCTCCCGGGGGTGCGTGGGCGTAGCGGGGCAGTCCAGGCCGCGGAAGACAAACGGCGGAATTATACGGCGCGTGCGGCGTCGCCGCGATGAGCAGATGCAGTTTATTCGGCGCATTACAGACAGCCGGGCCGAACTCCGGCGCGCGGCAGACTTGTTTAAGTAGTCAGTCCGACTCTCCGCGGAGGCGCGTCCGCGGGAAGACGCCACGCCACGGCGAGGAGGAGAGGGGGCCGGGGGGGGTGCAGGGTAAACAGTCGCTAGCGAGCCGTTTCTTTTAAGAGCCAGCTGGGAGTTTTAACAAGGACGGCGAGCGAGACTCGCCCCCGGATTTACAAACAGCTTTAGAGGCCACACAAAACTTGCACACCACTCCTCCTTCACTTCCACACGACGTTCGTTTTTCCATTCTTAAGCCGGACATCCGCCAAGAAAATAACGTCGGCTTCTCTCGAAGTTAGGCATTTCTCACGGATGAAGTGTTCCACCAAGTCCAACGTACACCCTGATCGCATCCTAACCATTCAGACTTCTTCTTCTACTTAATGTGCCATCTCTCTTCGGAGGTTGGCTATCGTGACGGGTAATCGTGTTTCTGACTTGGCGGATGTCAACAGTTGTACGGAAGTGCATCCGAACCACTCTCGCACGTTCTGTAACCAGCAAGTTCTTCTTCCTGCTCATCTTTTCCCTACAATGGCTAAAGAATGGCAGCTAACTCTAAAAATAGATAAATTTAAATTACTGCAGATGTATTACTAAGATGGTATCTGTTCTTTCCGAAAGAACAGATACCATCAGTGACCAAGCAGCTCGTTAGAATGAAATTACAGTGAAATGAACACCCTTAGCTGCTTACAGGCGTTGACATACGCCAACGGGGACAGATGAAAATGTGTGCCCCGACCGGGACTCGAACCCGGGGGTCTCCTGCTTACATGGCAGACGCTCTATCCGTCTGAGCCACCGAGGACGCAGAGCATAGCGCGACTGTAGGGATTTATCTCTGGCACGACTCCCGCGAAACCCACATTCTCAACGTATGGTCAAGTGGCCGGTGAGCCTTAATATATAGTTAAGGCTCACCGGCCACTCGACCATGTTCTTCTTCTGTGCGATTGCACAAACAGTGCCGGAACTCTTACGCGAACGGAAACGCGCCGCGAGTATTGAGTGTAATGGGCAGGGACACTATCAATATAGTGCGGGACAATACGTTGAGAATGTGAGTTTCGCGGGAGGCGTGCCAGAGATAAATCCCTGCAGTCGCGCTATCCTCTGTGTCCTCGGTGGCTCAGATGGATAGAGCGTCTGCTATGTAACCAGAAGACCCCCGGGTTCGAGTCCCGGTCGCGGCACACATTTTCATCTGTTCCCGTTGACGTATGTCAACGCCTGTAAGCAGCTAAGGGTGTTCAATTCACTGTAATTTAATGCAGATGAATAGGAGAAAGAAACCTGTAATATTTGAATACTCCATTAGTAGCGTAGCGCTTGACACAGTCACGTCGATTAAATATTTGGGCGTAACATTGCAGAGCGATATGAAGTGGGACAAGCATGTAATGGCAGTTGTGGGGAAGGCGGATAGTCGTCTTCAGTTCATTGGTAGAATTTTGGAAAGATATGGTTCATCTGTAAAGGAGACCGCTTATAAAACACTAATACGACCTATACTTGAGTACTGATCGAGCGTTTGGGATCCCTATCAGGTCGGATTGAGGGAGGACATAGAAGCAATTAAGAGGAGGGCTGCTAGATTTGTTACTGGTAGGTATGATCATGGACCTTGCCGTTGGTGGGGAGTCTTGCGTGCCTCAGCGATACAGATAGCCGTACCGTAGGTACAACCATAACGGAGGGGTATCTGTTGAGAGGCCAGACAAACGTGTGGTTCCTGAAGAGGGGCAGCAGCCTTTTCAGTAGTTGCAAGGGCAACAGTCTGGATGATTGACTGATCTGGCCTTGTAACAATAACCAAAACGGCCTTGCTGTTCTGGTACTGCGAACGGCTGAAAGCAAGGGGAAACTACGGCCGTAATTTTTCCCGAGGGCATGCAGCTTTACTGTATGATTAAATGATGATGGCGTCCTCTTGGGTAAAATATTCCGGAGGTAAAATAGTCCCCCATTCGGATCTCCGGGCGGGGACTACTCAATAGGATGTCGTTATCAGCAGAAAGAAAACTGGCGTTCTACGGATCGGAGCGTGGAATGTCAGATCCCTTAATCGGGCAGGTAGGTTAGAAAATTTAAAAAGTTCGGTGGCAGGAGGAACAAGACTTCTGGTCAGGTGACTACAGGGTTATAAACACAAAGTCAAATAGGGGTAATGCAGGAGTAGGTTTAATAATGAATAGGAAAATAGCAATGCGGGTAAGCTACTACAAACAGCATAGTGAACGCATTATTGTGGCCAAGATAGATACGAAGCCCACACCTACTACAGTAGTACAAGTTTATATGCCAACTAGCTCTGCAGATGACGAAGAAATTGAAGAAATGTATGTTGAAATAAAAGAAATTATTCAGACAGTGAAGGGAGACGAAAATTTAATAGTCATTGGTGACTGGAATTCGAGTGTAGGAAAAGGGAGAGAAGGAAACGTAGTAGGTGAATATGGATTGGGGGGAAGAAATGAAAGAGGAAGCCGCCTGGTAGAATTTTGCACAGAGCACAACTTAATCATAGCTAACACTTGGTTTAAGAATCATGATAGAAGCTTGTATACATGGAAGAGCCCTGGAGACACTGAAAGGTATCAGATAGATTATATAATGGTAAGACAAAGATTTAGGAACCAGGTTTTAAATTGTAAGACATTTCCAGGGGCAGATGTGGACTCTGACCACCATCTATTGGTTATGACCTGTAGATTAAAACTGAAGAAACTGCAAAAAGTTGGGAACTTAACGAGATGGGACCTGGATAAACTGAAAGAACCAGAGGTTGTACAGAATTTCAGGGAGAGCATAAGGGAACAATTCGACAGGAATGGGGGAAAGAAATACAGTAGAAGAAGAATGGGTAGCTTTGAGGGATGAAGTAGTGAAGGCAGCAGAGGATCAAGTAGGTAAAAAGATGAGGGCTAGTAGAAATCCTTGGGTAACAGAAGAAATATTGAATTGAATTGATGAAAGGAGAAAATATAAAAATTCAGTAAATGAAGCAGGCAAAAAGGAATACAAACGTCTCAAAAATGGATCGACAGCAAGTGCAAAATGGCTAAGCAGGGATGGCTAGAGGACAAATGCAAGGATGTAGAGGCTTATCTCACTAGGGGTAAGATAGATAATGCCTACAGGAAAATTAAAGAGAGTTTTGGAGATAAGAGAATCACTTGTATGAACATCAAGAGCTCAGATGGAAACCCAGTTCTAAGCAAAGAAGGGAAAGCACAAAGGTGGAAGGAGTATATAGAGGGTCTATACAAGGGCGATGTACTTGAGGACAATATTATGGAAATGGAAGAGGATGTAGATGAAGATGAAATGGGAGATACGATACTGCGTGAAGAGTATGACAGAGCACTGAAAGACCTGAGTCGAAACAAGTCCCCCGGAGTAGACAACATTCCATTGGAACTACTGACGGCCTTGGGAGAGCCAGTCCTGACAAAACTCTACCATCTGGTGAGCAAGATGTATGAGACAGGCGAAATACCCTCAGACTTCAAGAAGAATATAATAATTCCAATCCCAAAGAAAGCAGGTCTTGACAGATGTGAAAATTACCGAACAATCAGTTTAATAAGCCACAGCTGCAAAATACTAACACGAATTCTTTACAGACGAATGGAAAAACTAGTAGAAGCCGACCTCGGGGAAGATCAGTCTGGATTCCGTAGAAATACTGGAACACGTGAGACAATACTGACCTTACGACTTATCTTAGAAGAAAGATTAAGGAAAGGCAAACCTACGTTTCTAGCATTCGTAGACTTAGAGAAAGCTTTTGACAATGTTGACTGGAATACTCTCTTTCAAATTCTAAAGGTGGCAGGGGTAAAATACAGGGAGCGAAAGGCTATTTACAATTCGTACAGAAACCAGATGGCAGTTATAAGAGTCGAGGGACATGGAAGGGAAGCAGTGGTTGGGAAAAGAGTAAGACAGGCTTGTAGCCTCTCCCCGATGTTATTCAATCTGTATACTGAGCAAGCAGTAAAGGAAACAAAAGAAAAATTCGGGTTAGGTATTAAAATCCATGGAGAAGAAATAAAAACTTTCAGGTTCGCCGATGACATTGTAATTCTGTCAGAGACAGCAAAGGACTTGGAAGAGCAGTTGAACGGAATGGATGGTGTCTTGAAGGGATGATATAGGATGAACATCAACAAAAACAAAACGAGAATAATGGAATGTAGTCGAATTAAGTCGGGCGATGTTGAGGGTATTAGATTAGGAAATGAGACACTTAAAGTAGTAAAGGAGTTTTGCTATTTGGGGAGCAAAATAACTGATGATGGTCGAAGTAGAGAGAATATAAAATGTAGACTAGCAATGGCAAGGAAAGCGTTTCTGAAGAAGAGAAATTTGTTAACATCGAGTATAGATATAAGTATCAGGAATTCATTTCTGAAAGTATTTGTATGGAGTGTAGCCATGTATGGAAGTGAAACATGGACGGTAAATAGTTTGGACAAGAAGAGAATAGAAGCTTTCGAAATGTGGTGCTAAAGAAGAATGCTGAAGATTAGATGGGTAGATCACGTAACGAATGAGGAAGTATTGAATAGGATTAGGGAGAAAGGAAGTTTGTTGCACAACTTGACCAGAAGAAGGGATCGGTTGGTAGGACATGTTCTGAGGCATCAAGGGATCACCAATTTAGTATTTGGAGGGCAGCGTTGAGGGTAAAAATCGTAGGGGGAGACCAAGAGATGAATACACTAAGCAGATTCAGAAGGATGTAGGTTGCAGTAGGTACTGGGAGATGAAGAAGCTTGCACAGGATAGAGAAGCATGGAGAGCTGCATCAAACCAGTCCCAGGACTGAAGACCACAACAACAACAGGTTTGATCATCACGCGAGTGCTACCGAAATGCTTCAGGAACTCGGGTGGGAGTCTCTAGAGGAAAGGATGCGTTCTTCTCGTGAATCGCTACTGAGGAAATTTAGAGAACCAGCATTTGAGGCTGACTGCAGTACAATTTTGCTGCCGCCAACTTACATTTCGCGGAAAGACCACAAAGATAAGATAAGAGAGATTAGGGCTCGTACAGAGGCATATAGGCAGTCATTTTTCTGTTTGGGTGTGGAACAGGGAGAGAAGATGCTAGTTGTGGTACGAGGTACCCTCCGCCATGCACCGTATGGTGGATTGCGGAGTATGTATATAGATGTAGATGTAGATCTTTTCCTTCCACTATCAGAATATTGTATCTTTCTCTTTTCAAGATATGGCCAAAATACTGTAGTTTTGCATTTATGATTTTGTTCCTCAAATCTTTATCCTTATTGATTCCCTACAGAACGTCTTCATTGTAAATTTTTTGTGCCCAGGAGATTTTTAACACTCGTCGATACAGCCACATTTTTAATTGCTCAGTCTACATCTACATCTACAGCAGATACTCCGCAAGCGACAGTATGGTGCGTGGCGGACGGTACCATGTACCACTAATAGCCATCCCCTCTCCTGTTCCACTCGCAAATAGAGTGAGGGAAAAACGACTGTCTGTATACCTCCGTATGAGCCCTAACTTCTCGTATCTTCATGGTCCCTACCCGCAATGTACATTGGCGGCAGCAGGATCGTTCCGCAGTCAGTTTCAAATTCCGGTTCTCTAAATTTTCTCAATAGTGTTCCTCGAAAATAACGTCGCCTTCCCTCCATGGATTCCCATATGATTTCCCGAATCGTCTCCTCTACACTTACCTGCTGTTAGAACCTACCGGCAACAAATCTAGCAGCCCGTCTCTGAATTGCTTCGATGTCTTCCTGCAATCGGACCTAGTAGGGTTCCCAAACACTCGAGCAGTACTCAAGAACAGGTCGCACCAGCGTCCTATAAGCGGTATCCTTTACGTGTGAACCACACTCTCCTAAAATTCTCCCAAGAAATCGAAGTCGACCATTAACCTTCCCTACCATAGTCCCCACGTGTTCGCTCCATTTCATGTCGCTTTGCAACGTCACGCCCAGGTATTTAAACGACTTCACTGTAGCAAGCAGGACGCTACTAATACTGTATCCGAACATTACAGGTTTCTTATTCCTACACATCCGCATTAACTTACATTTTTCCACATTTACTGGTGGCTGCCATTCATGACACCAACTAGAAATTTTGTCTAAGTTGTCTTGTATCTTTCTACAGTCACTCAATTTCGACACCTTACCGTACACCACAGCATCATCAGCTAAAAACCGCAAGTTCTTGCCCAGTCTGTTCAAATCAAATGGCTCTGAGCACTATGGGACTCAACATCTATGGTCATCAGTCCCCTAGAACTTAGAACTACTTAAACCTAACTAACCTAAGGACGTCACACACATCCATGTCCGAAGCAGGATTCGAACCTGCGACCATAGCGGTCGCTCGGTTCCAGACTGTAATGCCTAGAACCGCTGACCCACCCCGGACGGCTTCACCTGTTTATCATGCCGCATTTTGTCAAAGGTCATTTCGTAAGCAATGAAACTCAGCGCTACATCTTGACTCCCATTTGGACATTTTTTACCAAAATATTCAATGTGAATAAGTTTTCTCTAGCATGCTAATCATTATGTAATCGAAACTGATTTTCATTCATATTCTAGTTATTTTATATAATCGATTATGAATAACTTTGAAGAAAAAATTTAAAGTATGAGACATTAAACTTGTTTAGCATTGACTGTTTTGTGTCATTCAGCCTATGTTTGTTCAAAGATAGCCTAAACTAAGTATATGCTGAGCACAGCCCGCCTCCATACCAAAACTGTTCCCAAAACTTAATCAAACCATCTATACCTGGCTGATTTGCCACTTCACCCATTACATAATAACGCGTCCAAAATAGATGATATTCAAAAAATGGTTCAAATGGCTCTGAGCACTATGGGACTTCTGAGGTCATCAGTCCCCTAGAACTTAGAACTACTTAAACCTAACTAAGGACATCACACACATCCATGCCCGAGGGAGGATTAGAATCTGAGACCGTAGCGGTCGTGCGGTTCCGGACTGTAGCGCCTAGAACCGCTCGGCCACTCCGGCCGGCGATGATATTCATATCGAGCCACTAGCGGGTTCATAACGTCACCTTAACACGATATTTTGGC
This sequence comes from Schistocerca cancellata, assembly GCF_023864275.1. Lineage (NCBI taxonomy): Eukaryota > Metazoa > Arthropoda > Insecta > Orthoptera > Acrididae > Schistocerca > Schistocerca cancellata. The sequence goes on along the minus strand of NC_064631.1, from coordinate 19,547,228 downwards.
AGCCCACCTGCCCAATACGTTCAGGTGAGTAAGCTGTCGCACTGGCTCGCTAGAACTGAAATCAAACGACAGTGGCGGCTCCTTCATACACTGCCTGTAGGACCACCTCACGTGCGCGAACACAACTGCCCTCTAGCACAAAGGACGACAGCGCACCGATGGTGAAAACTAACGGAAACGATAAATCAATATCAAACACTGTTGACACCTTTTGATAACTGAAACAAAGAACGTTGTTTTTTAGTATCAAACGAAACAGGGTTCGATCTCTTACGTAAAGGATACTCCTTACCTTTGTTTATAATATTGTTAGATAGCCGGATTTCAAAAGCTTCTTTCAATACACGGTCCGAATAACGCGACGCAGGGGCAATTACTTGTGTCTCATCGTACAACATTCTATGTCCTTCAGTAAGACAATATTCCGCAACCACAGATTTTTTCGGCTGAAATAACGCGTGTGGCGATGGTGCTCCACACATCGATCCTGGACCATATGAATCATTTGTCCAACATCGGCTTTCTAGCAATTACAGAGAATTTGGTAGACACCGGGCTTCCTCAAATCCAAATTATCCTTCACTGAGCCAAGCAGCTCTCTAGTCTTAGGTGGCGGACTTAATAAATTCTTGATATCAAATATCTTTAAAATTCCTACCTTTCGCGGAAGTATATATTCAAAAATGGGAAGGATTTTAAAGATATTTAATGTTAAAAGTGTATTCCGTCCACCAGCTAAAACTAGAGCGCTGCTTGGCTTAGTAAAGGACGATTTGCCAAATTCCCTGCCATTGCGGGAAAGCTCATATTAGACAAACGATTCGTATGGTCCAGGATCGATGTGTGGAGCACCATCGCCACAGGAGTTTATTTGAGCCGAAAAAATCTGTGGTTTCGGAATATTGTCTTACTGAAGGACATAACATGTTGTACGATGAGACACAAGTAATTGCCCTTGCTTCGCGTTATTCGGACCGTGTAGTGAATGAAGCTCTTGCATTCCGGCTGTCTGACAATATTATAAACTGAGACAAAGAGAATCCATTAGGTAAGTGTGGGAACCCTGTTTCGTTTGACATTAAAAAACAACGATCTTTGTTGCCGTCATCAAAATGTGTCAACAGTGTTTGATATCGATTTATCGTTTCCACGAGTTTGCACCACCGGTCCACTGGCGTGCTTTGAGCTAGGGGCAGTTATGTTCGATTACGCGCGGTGGACCTACAGGCGGTGTATAAGGGAGCCGCCGCTGCGGTTTGATTTCAGTTCTGGCGAGTTAATGCGACGGCTTACTCGCCTGAAGATATCGGCCAAGTGGACCGCCGAAATATGGTGTCAAGATGATATGTTCCGTTTGGGAACTCAATATGAATGTCATCAGTTATTACATCGGGAAAGCTTACTGAGCCACGTCCAACTTTGATGAACAAGATTTCGTAGCAACATTGGAAGGTAAGGTTTAAGCTGAAACACATATACAACAAAACGTTATGAAATTTTCTTCGATTCATATTCTCAGTGCAATAGACGCATCTGACTAAGAGAGAAATAGGGTTAAGGTGAAGCCTTTAAATTTATGTTTCATTTTATTACGAAAAAGATCGGGAAATAAACAATTAAAGGTTACTTCAGTTCAGATATTTTTACCCCTCCAAACAGATTTTTAAAGAATCATTACTTCCACAGCACCAATAATTTTGTTTTTGTAAAAACCTAACTATCTATTGTTATGCAGAAGCAATGTTTTAAGTTAGAAAGGCGAAAACACAGAAATTCTCTGAAGGAAAATCGTTACTTCAGAAAGGATACAGATCTTGCATTTAAAACATTTTTTAACTTTGAGAAAGAAACATTTGTGTTAAGGACATTTAGTAGTGGAGGATGCTAATCCAAGACGAATACAGTTTAGTTAGTTTCTTTATGTTTATGTTTCATACTTTATCAAACAATCCTTCGAAAGCCAGTTACCGTTTTTTCATGTATATTCTAATTAAATAAGAAGCATTATTTCTAAAGAAGAAAGAATTTGTCTTTTATAATCGTGTAATACTTGAATATTGTCAAGAGGCATGATTTAAATTTAGAAAGAAGAAAATTCACTGCGTTGAAAGAGGAAAGCTCTTTCCTTCCATTATCAAACTGACGATTCATTGATGACTCAGGATGTTTCCTATCAGTTGACCTCTTCTTCTAGTCAAGTTGTGTCACAAGTTTGTTTTACTCATTTAGAGTCGGTACACTTTCACTTCCTACAAGACTGCACACCAAAGAAGTAACTTCAGAAAAACTTAAATTTATATTAGATCTTAACAAATACCGTTTTCTAACAATGTTTTTCTTGGTACTGCCAGTTTTCATTTTATATCTTCTATACTTCTGCCACCAACATTTATTTCGCTGCTCGAGTAGTAAGATTCATCTACTAATTTATGTTTGCCATTTCCGAATCTCATTCATCTGATTTAATAAAACCACATCCCATTACCCTTGTTTGGCTTATGTTGATCGTCGTCTCGCAACCACGTTTCAGGACACTGTACATGCCGTCCAACAGCTCTTCTAAGACCAGTGCCATCTCTGACAGAATTACAATGTCTTCAACTACGCAACAAGTCTTGTTTTCTGAACTTTCATTCACTTTCCAAGTGTCTCCTTACTTTCATTTATTGCTTCTTCAGGATAGAGATTAAGTAACATCCGGGAGATTCTTCAACCCAGTCTCATTCCCTTCTCAAATATAACTTCCCTTTCATGTTCCGATTCTCATAACGGCAGTCTGGTTTCTGTGCAAGATGTATACAACTTTCGCTACCTGTATTTCACCCCTGCTACCTTCAGATATTCGAAGAGTGTTTGCCGGTCATCGCTGGCAAAAGCTTTGTGTAAATCTACAAATGCTATGTCAGTTTGCCTTTATTTAACCTGTCTGCTGAGATAAGTCGTAGTGCGACTACTATCACTCGTCTTTTGACATGTTCTTGGAATTCAAACTGATTTTCCCTGACAGTAGGTTCTACCAGTGTTTCCATTCTGCTATATATAATTTTTGTAAATATTCTGCAACGATAACTCATTAAACTGATAGTTCGGTAATATTCGCCCCTGTCAACACATGCCTTCTTTGAAATAGGAATTATCCCGTTCTTTTTAAAGTCTGCTGATATTTGACCTGTCTGACAGATCTTACATACAAGACGGAATGGTTTCGTCATGACTGCCTCTCCCAATGGGATGTCGTCTACTCGAGGCTACTTGTTTCGACTTAGATCTTTCAGAGCTCTGTCAAATTCTTACCGTAGTATCACATCTCCCATCTCATCTTCATTTATTTCCTCTTTCCTTTCTGTAAGTATGTTTCTTTTACTTGACCCCCTCACATGTAGTCAGTCCAAACTACAGCCTTCTCCTTCTTCTTTTATTGCGGGCTTGCCATCTGAGTTACTAACATTCATTCAGCTGCTTGTATTTTCTCGAAAGGTCTCTTCAGTTTTTTCCTCTATTCTGTATCTATTTTCCTTACAGTGCTGCATGCTTTTGCATCCTTGCAATTCTCTCCTAGCCATTGCAACTTCATTAGCCAGTTTTTCCTTGTCAATCTCATGTTTAGACATCTGATTTATCTTTTGCCTATTTCAGCTACTACATTTACGAAGCAAAATGTAAAAATTCAGTTGAATAAAGCGTTTTTTCGTGTCTGACACATACCTGGTCAGTAGGAAGTAGTCAGACAACGTTACCTGCACAAGCTCTGCATTCCACAGCGTTTTGTTTTTCCGCATCGATATCAGAATTCAGGTCCGCTTCAGAAACACAGTCCACTCCTCTGTAGCATGTGTCATATTTTACATGGTATCAGTTGCTGTCCTTGCGCAGTCAAACACTCACTGTACAGGGTGATTATAATTAATGTTTTGCTAAGAGGAAACCCATTGTCTCTGTTGATTAAATTATCAGCCAACCTAATTTCAATCGCCTCTTTATAGACACTATTCCAAAAACCGGAAATGTTGGCAATCACAACAGTTTCCTCAAATTTCATTTTGTGTCCCTCATTTAGGCAGTGTTCTGTTACGGCCGATTTTTCCGGCTCTTGTAGCCTCGTGTGACGGCGATGTTCCACACACCTGTCATGCACTGTGTGAATAGAACGGCCAACGTAAGCTTTCCCACATTGACACGGGATTTTGTACACTCCACAGAGACAATGGGTTTCCTCTTAGCAAAACGTGGAATCCCGTATTATCTCGCATCAAAAACTGAACGTTCTTCGGTGCGGCATGGATTGCGATATATCGCTGCCAGCAGTGTTTCACTAAGGGCGGCGCCACCTCCCTGTTTTGTAAGGCAGAAACCGTTATGGGCGGCGCATGCGCCGTGTACTGAACGGGGCCTATATAGGACGTCGAATTGCAATCTTGCGTCAGTTCTCAGCGGGACTCATCAGCAGAAGCAGCATTTCCTGAAGATGGCGAACAGTTGGATCGCCGAAATATCGAGTCAAGTTGATTTTAGGATCCGGCAGCAAACCCGAAGAGACTTTCAAGACTTATTACGCCGGGAAAGCCTACGTAATCACGGTATGTCCAATGTTCGGGCAATTCTCCGTGCACTACACATTTGTACACCACCACTCGTCTCTTTCTGCATTCCTGTGGCCACTGCTTCCACTGACGTCGATTCTTTTCTTTTCCTCCCTCTACCAAGATGAACACCAAAATAACCCTTCTCGAATTTCCGAATCATTTTCTCCAGTCCCACGGCAGCCATCGGACTAAAGCCTTTTCTCAAACCCTTCAGTGTCCGCAAGTTCTGCAGAGCGGCGTGTGCACAGTCATCATTCTTGTAATACAGCTTTACAAGCAGAGCGCGATCCTGCGTTGAGACAGTCATGGCGAACGTCGCAGACGCGAAACGAGGAAAAGCCGTGTACCCGGTGTGTTTATACCAGATTCAATGGGTCGTGGGCATGACAGGTGTTTTCATTTATGTATTCTGACATATACGGCGCCATCTATTGATCCATTTTCACACGATTTTTTTTCTGCCATACGTTTTCCCCCTTCTCCGATAATATTCCGTTGCAATTTGACGTCATTCTCACCACTGTTGTTATTTGTACAGCGTTAACTTTAATTATAATCACCCTGTACATTTCAACTCAGGACTCTCATGAAGTCTACGACCGTACATTTCAACAGCAAGTGGAATAACATAATCGAGCAAGTTCGACTGTAGACCTGAAAGGTAATTACAATGTGTTGATTTATAATCAGCACATCAGTAGGAAAATGGTACAATTCAACAATGAACACTGTAACAGTCCAGTTACGTATGTTTTTCGTCTGTTCGCCACTAAAACATTAATTTCAAATGTAAAACTAGAAAAAAATTAGTATCAAACTGTTGCTGAGTGATGCGGGAAAGGAGACAGATGGGACAAATTTATTTGATTAACAATTTCGGATTCATTTTCATATAATCTGCAAAGAACGTCCGGGGAATTCAGTACCCGGGAAACATCTGAATGCGGTATTTGTCTCTGAAAAAAGAGAGAATTTTCGGATCTGACTGATATATAATTGCTCCAGGCTACTGCATTTCTAACAGATATTTTAAGATACTGTTAGGAAGTTATTTCTATGAGGCGTAGTGGCTGCAATATTATTTAAACGGTATATTGTGATATCACCACTGAAAGGTTTATTTTACGTAGTTAACTGATGTGAAAGTATTCTCATTTTATTCTCTGTAATTTCACGCAGCGTGCTGATTTTTTAAACCCCTGCGTATAACTGCGACAAATATTTACTTTTTGTTTTAACATTTATGCTCTTTGTTTTTGTTAGCAGTGCCGAGTGGTGTCTATATTTAATGCAGTCAAATGCGAATGGGTGATGTTCTTTTCGCAAAAGTTCCCGCAAACGTGACGTAGTTTTGTCGTCACACGCAATATCGATGACCTCGTGATCGGCTATCGAGTTTTGCTAGTGTTCGATACGGACCTCTCACAAGGCATAATGAACGCGTATTGGAGATTTACAAAAAAACACGTTATTTTTGGAATGACATATGATAATTGCTATAATAAAATTTTATGCTATGATTTGTCGATGGTTAATGTCTTCATATAAGAGTGCTCTCTCAGGAGTGAGTTATTATCGTCAATAATTTACAAATTAATCGTGAAATGCACTTGTTTTATAATTCGCAGTATGCCGTTTCAAGATAACGGAATTGAAAATTTAACACAAACACGTCACCATTATCATTAAATGTCATTTAATAAGAGAGAATGTGATAACCAGGACAGGAGATAAACATCACATGATTAAGTTCTAGCGTAGGTTCACATCCCACCAAATGCAATTTTCTTTCGATGTTAGCGTTGTTAACACATTCTGGGACTTTCTTATGATTGTAATATAAGTATGTTCTGCAATATTGTTTACATTCCGTCTGATGTGAGAACGAAGGATGAAATAAATAGTTAGCGATTTCCGAGTGTGTGGTTAGGCAGGTATCTAAGAGCTCAGCTTAAATTGCTACGAGTGAATCGAGGAGCAATAACATTCATATTTTTAATTGTCACAAAGTCGATAGCTGATCATGCGGTTGTCGATATTGCGCGTAAAGTCAAAATGACATCACGTTTGAGGGAATTTTTGTGAAACGAGCATTACCCGAAGCCAATTATGGACATGGAAGTAAGTAAGGAAGGAGAATGGCGCTACAGACTCACGCTGTACCTCGTTTTGAAGCCAGAGTGGACACGGCCTGCCGCCATCTTAAATAGCCCAAAACATTAACAGACTACAGTTCACGATTGCTTCTTGTTCATTATCTCTGTCGTGTGCACGCAACAGTTGCTTTAAATATTAAAAACTACAGTGCTTACGTGGATAACATAATGTCAGAAAGGCAATTTCGAACGCAATACTGTTCTTGAATGCGTATTTGCTCTAGGAACACGACCCATTTGGCTTCTTTAATGCAACTTGTTTTTTGGTGATAATTTCGAGTAGCACTAGCCTATTTGTTGCTTTCCCCGGAATATTTCACGCCAGTAACTCAGCAGGTTATTTTTCTGTGTAATAACCAAACGTATCATAAATGAATTATACGTCTCGCCGGCCGCTGTGGCCGAGCGTTTCTAGGCGCATCAGTCTGGAACCGCACGACCGCTACGGTCGCAGGTTCTAACCCTGCCTCGGGCGTGGATGTGTGTGATGTCCTTAAGTGGGTTAGGTTTAAGTAGTCCTAAGTTCTAGGGGACTGATGACCTCAGATTTAAGTACCATGGTGCTCAGAGCCATTTGAACCTTTTAATTATACGTCTACATTGATCATCTGCTTCATTTTATTTTTGAATTCAATTTTGAGCGTATCAAAGTAAGTAGGTGTATACCATGCCTTGTGATAAACCAATAGTTAGTTAGTTACATGTCCCATGTACTATTTCCACGATAAATCATTGTGATGTGGGACGAGTCATTCTATATTCACATCAGTTTTTTTAATATGCCTCCTGATGATCGTTTATTAGCTTTTTCACTTTTCAATCAAAGACGAACAGATCTACATCTACATCTATATCCATACTCCGCAAGCCATCTGACGGTGTGTGGCGGAGGGTGCTTTGAGTACCTCTATCGGTTCTCCCTTCTATTCCAGTCTCGTATTGTTCGTGGAAAGAAAGATTGTCGGTATGCATCTGTGTGGGCTCTAATCTCTCTGATTTTACATCTTCTCTTCGCGAGATATACGTAGGAGGGAGCAATATACTGCTTCACTCCTCGGTGAAGGTATGTTCTCGAAACTTCAACAAAAGACCGTACCAAGCTACTGAGCGTCTCTCTTGCAGAGTCTTCCACTGGAGTTTATCTATCGTCTCCGTAACGCTTTCGCGATTACTGAATGATCCTGTAACTAAGCGCGCTGCTCTCCGTTGGATCTTCTCTATCTCTCCTATCAACCCTATCTGGTACGGATCCCACACTGGTGAGCAGTATTCAAGCAGTGGGCGAACAAGTGTACTGTTACCTACTTTCTTTGTTTTCGGATTGCATTTCCTTGGGATTCTTCCAATGAATCTCAGTCTGGTATCTGCTTTACCGACGATTAATTTTATATGGTCATTCTATTTTAAATAACTCCTAATGCCTATTCCGAGATAATTTATGGAATTAACTGCTTACAGTTGCTGACCTGCTACATTGTAGCTAATTGATAAGGGATCTTTCTTTCTATATATTCGCAGCACATTACACTTGTCTAAATCGAGATTCAATTGCCATTTCCTGCACCATGCGTCAATTCGTTGCAGATCCTCCTGCATTTCAGTAGTATTTTCCATTGTTACAACCTCTGGATATACTACAGCATCATCCGGAAAAAGTCTCAGTGAACTTCCGATGTTATCCACAAGGTAATTTCGATATATTGTGAATAGCAACGGTGCTACGATACTCCCCTGTGGCACACCTGAAATCACTCTTACTTCGGAAGACTTCTCTCAATTGAGAATGAGATGCCGCGTTCTGTTATCTAGGAACTCTTCAGTCCAATCACACAATTGATCAGATACTGCATATGCTCTTTCTGTGTTCATTAAACGACTGTGGGGAACTGTATCAAACGCCTTGCGGAAGTCAAGAAACACGGCATCTACCTGTGAACCCGTGTCTATTGTCCTCTGAGTCTCGTGGACGAATAGCGCGAGCTGGATTTTACAGGATCGTCTTTTTCAAAACCCATGCTGATTCCTGCAGAGTAGATTTCTAGTCTCCAGAAAAGTCATTATACTCGAACATAATACGTGTTCCGTAATTCTACGAGTGATCGACGTTAGAGATAAGGTCTATAGTTCTGGACATCTGTTCGACGTCCCTTCTTGAAAATGGGGATGACCTGCGCCCTTTTCCAATCCTTTGGAACGCTACGCTCTTCTAGAGACCTACGGTACACCGCTGCAAGAAGGGGGGCAAATTCCTTCGCGTGCTCTGTGTAAAATCGAACCGGCATCCCATCAGGTCCAGTGGCCTTTCCTCTTTTGAGCGATTTTAATTGTTTCTCTATCCCTCTGTCATTTATTTCGATATCTACCATTTTGTCATCTGTGCGACAATCTAGACAAGTAGTATTTCGTACCCATCATCATTTACACATTGCAATAAAATATAGTCTTCTGCAGAATAGGTGGAGTTGTCAAAGAGAAACGCTTTCAGTTTATTTCATTTGAATGCACGGTGTCTCTTCCTTCGAAAGACCAGACACCGTGCAAAGACAGCAGCTGTCGAACACTATATGTAAACTGAAGGGGGATCGCTGCTATCAGCTGCAGCGAGACATTAAGCGGAATCAGCGGCGACGAGCGAAAATGTGTACCGGACCGGGATTTGCTGCTTGCTGGGCAGGTGCGGTAACCACTACGCCATCCGGGACACAGCGTTATCGCAGTTGGACGGACTATCTCGCCACGCTTGACGGCCGATCGACACTCTCATCGAGCGGCACCTATCCGCAGTGCCTGTCAGTTATACTCCTGTTCGCTTCTTCGAGATTCCCACAGGACTGCGGATAGGTATTGCTCGATGAGAGTGTGGATCGGCCGTCAAGCGTGGCGAGATAGTCGGTGCAGTTGCGATAACGCCGTGTCCCGGATGGTGTAGTGGTTACCGTACCTGCCTAGTAAGCAGGAGATCCCGGGTTCGATTTCCAGTCCGGTACACATTTTCGCTCGTCGCTGCTGATTCCGCTTAATGTCCCGCCTTAGCTGGTAGCAGCAGCGCTGCCCCTTCAGTTTTCTTTCAAGTTTTTGCTTCGATGTCTATCAGGCATTTTATATCACTGGGTAAGCAACAGAACTTCTGGCTGCAGTATTGTCAACCTCTGTGCTACAGACAAGCTTAATGTGGCGTAATGAATATCATTTTTTCCTCTGGCATTGTAATTATGTACAATAATGTTCCTGTAGCAGTGCAGTGGATTATTTACAACAAACTTAATGAAGGAATAACTGTACTGTGAAAGGGATAGATAACTACCCACACACTGAGCAACAGGCAGGCACGACAAAAAGACTGTTCACATAAGCTTTCGGCCAAAGCTTTCCCCAGAAAGGAGGTAAAGCACGCACACTCTTCCAAACAATCATACACACAAAACTGACACACACACACGGCTGCTGTCTCCGGCAGCTCTAAACAGAAGATTTTTTTAAACGGGGAAGAAATGTGAATAACAGGTAATTATCAGCGGGACGAGTTTAAGGGCATGAGATGCTGCACCAACAATCAACGGGTCACGTAGTCGCGAATGTGCGGCCACGAGACCGTTGTTACTGTCTGGCTCGGACGTCAGAGCGTTTGCGGTTTGGAAGGCAATGAAAAGCACGGGAATGAATAAAAATTAACAGTGCTACCATAAATTACAAAAGAAAACATTACTGGAACGGCTACATTTAAGAATAAAATGTCATTCCTTTAAACTTTAGATTACGATCGGTTCGACTGGTACAACCTCGGACGGCGCAACCTGCCATTTTTGATGAAACAACTACTTCCCCACACAACCAAAGTTATTTAGAATGCGACCATAAAAGCCGACAGATACCCACAACAGTCGAAACTGGGCACGGGCACGTCAGACTGACATTACAGGGAAGCAGCACTGCAGTGAACAATGGATGTATAAGTAGGGTGCACATAATGTCCTGGGCTATGTAAGACGGTGGACGTCGGTTTCAAATTTGTGACGTAATGACTACTCCCGTCTCTTACCTCCACGATTCTAGCGCTCCAATTATGACTCTGACACTGTTAAATTTTTCATGGGATTTTTATTTTCGGCCCCTTATTGCGGTAGTTCGGCCAAGACAAACTAGGAAATACATTCAAGCCCCTTTTCACTTTTAAGAAAACAGAGGCCTGCTATAACGAACAGAGGACAACAACTGAATGGACAACAAAGAAATAAATAGAAGAGGTAAAATCAGTTGGAGCTTTTTCAAACGAAAAACGAGTGTTTTCAAAACACACTTAATAACAAATTTTCCAGTCATTGCGTATTGACAGCTTTTACATGTCTTTCAGTGCTAAAATCATTGAAATATCCAAGTGTAGCTCAGTAAGCCTACTGTGAATTAAAGGAAACACAGAGATATAAGCAAATGGATCAGTGAATGTACTGCAATCTACGACGTAATTACGGCTGTATTGAAAGTTAAAAGGAGATGGACAGAAGATAGTGCCAGACGAATGGATGGTAAAGGGACCGAAATAGCTCTTTGTTGGTTTCCAAGAGGTAAGACAGATGTACTTTGGGATTACGTGAATTTTTGGGGTTGGCTATGTACTGGTTTTCATTTTGCCACCTTCTTTACGACATTATCACCTTCATTTCATTTCCAAAGTCGACGGGTACCTTTGGAATATGATAAAAATTAATCAAATACTCTGTAACGATGTCGTCACTTGGTTGTAGTTCCAAACGTAGTAACTTCTGCTGTCCTTCTTATCTAAGTCAGAGAAACGAGCCAATGTTAATAACGACATATGTTATCAACCGCAGCATTTTACAAGTTGTGATGATACTTTCGTAGTGTGAGGCGCTGTAGATAGTCATTGTAATTTAACGTACATAAATGGCAGCAGACTACCTCCTCACCTGACAAGGGCTCCGAGCCTACTCCTCATCGCCGAGATCATCTGGACTTGGTGTATACAGGGCTTCGCCAGAAGTGAAAGTCATACAAGAGGGATGTGCAGACGGCTTAGTTTTTGGGAAAAATTGCGGGTCGAGCGTGTCATGAGCCGTTTATGTCAGAATAGTTTGGCACAGTGGAAACACTTCACAACGATAATCCGAGGATCGTGAGAAACTTTTTGTTTTCAATTTTTACGTTATTTGTACTGCAAAGAATCCGAAATAATGCTCCATACATTTATTAACATTTTCATTAAAGGCATGAAAAGCAAACGCAAAAGAAAATTTGGGGTTGGCAAATAAATTTCCAGGAAGGGATTGTAAGGCGTATATGAGATTCTTTTATGATGATTCACACGTGCTGGGATGATATTCATCATGCAGACAGGGTAATCTATTGTTAACGTGCAGCAGCCGAGGACTACTCGTAGATCAAAATGAAACTAACAGAATGCCAAATAGTTTATGCTGTAATTACCATCCCCTCTTGGAGAATAATTTGTCGGGTCTTCGTGGAAGTTGTAAGCGCAATTCTTTCTTGAAAATTTTTCTTTTTGTCTTTCCTTTTCATGCTTTATACGAAGATATTAATTTATTGAGCATTTTTCGGTTTATTTGCAGTGCAGGTAACAGAAGAAATTGAAAATTAAAAAATGAATGTTTCGGCACAAGGATTCGACGCCATGACGCTCGGATTACCGTTCTGAAGTCTTTCCGCTCCGGCAACCGCTGCCTGGAAACTAAACTAATATAAATGGCTCATTCTTCGACTGACCCGCACCAAAAATGCAATTTTTTCTAACCGTTTGGCCATCTGGAAGTCCCACTTGTGTCACTTTCATTTCTTGCCAAGCCCTGCATATACCACAAATGTCGACGAAGTCGGTAGTAACGAGTAGGTGCGGTGCCCTTGTGAGCTCAGGTTTTGCTGCACTTGTGTCAAGTTTTTGGTCATCCTCGGCCTGTCTCGCGGAGTACCGACGATGAGATCGGACGCAGAAACGAGGTGCTGCCCAGCGGTTTTAGCGGGCTGAAATCCGCATCCAGTCCGACTGCAAGTGTTTGAATTGAGCCAATAAACTTCCGCCAAATCCACAGCCACAAGTCAGGCTGTAACACCAGTATCGATTGTAAGTAGTTTATACTGTGTAATTATGTGTACGTAAGTATGAAGTAGTTGTTCTTTACTGATTACGTTCACTGAGCTGTGAAAGGAAAGTTGATATCTGTAATATATGTAGTATAAATACTTAAAGGCTGTTTAAAAACAATGAAATTTTGTAAATTATTCCTGCCTATAAAAGAGAATTTGTAATTTGAATACTGTTTCATACTTTGAGAATTTGTATGATGTAAGTTAAAAGACGTAAGGAACCCCCTCCGCTACGGAAGGGCCTTGGCGTATGGGAAAAGGTGAATCTGGGCGGCAAGAGAGAGAGCACATTACGCAGTCAGCGGCCAGCAGTTGTACAGTCAATACCGTAGGAGCCGAGTGAGGTATTCGGAAGCCGATTTATGTTAAAATTGCCTCGTATGTGGTTTCGGCTGTAATATGGTGCTCTTGTATTACGGAATGGTCCTAAAATAATCAATACATCGCCGATAAGAAGTTTGAAAAGAGCCTTAAACAGCAAGAGATGAGATCAGATACCCACCACGTACGTCCCACCACTATTTCATCACTGCTCTGCCAACTTCCAAAACGAGATGTATCTTAGTATGGACCAGTATGTTGGTGCGTGTGGGTTCTCAACAATAATTCAAGTGATAAAAACATGTGTGTGAACTTTGAAATTGACCTGATTATAAAAACGTTTTAGGGTCCTATCCTAAACGTTCAAAAGACCGAGTATCCTGTTTCTGAATAGCCATAGAATGTTTTCAACTTTGAATATGCCAAACTTACAGTGTGAAAGTGTATAAATGTTGCTAGATTAACCACTTGCTTCATAGATAATGAAAAAGGCACATAATTTGACTTAGACGAAATTTAATTTTTGCTTTGACTTTTACCATTAACTAATTTCTGAAGTTTTATTTGAGAATAACTTTTGGGTAAATTGATATATAGTGTTGAAATATAAACAAATTCAAGTGGGGTTAGAAATTCATGTGTAATTCGGTGTAATGCAATTTGCCTCTGAAATAGTTACAGAATTTTCCTGTGAAGTAAATGATAGTTTATGGGCCCCACTGTATTCTTTTCTATTATAAGGAAGTTGAACTAAATATTGGTTTGGCTAAAGGAATTTGAAGTATTTCCATAGAATAGAGTGTATGAGAAAATGTTTTTCAGTGTTATTTTATTGCATTTGTGATGTTTATGTGTTAGTTAAACCAGGACTCTTGTGATGCTTGACTTAATCACGTGATATCTTTTATAATATTCAGGTGATGAATTGGTTAATGATTGAGATAGTGATTATTATCAATAGGAGTAAAATGCCATTTATCTTTCTGTGATTGCCAATTTATGCAAATGATAATTACTGCTATACACTATACAGTTCGTCTGGTAGTCGTGTGTGTTCGTTGCACTTTACAAAGAGAAAAAGAATGAAAGTCCCTTTTGCAAAATTATATTTAAATTCTTTGAATTTAATGTTTTAAATTATTATACCTAATTAGGCTGGCGACCGTTTATTATTTCATTCACGAGAACTTCATTACTTTCTTAGCATCCAAAATTAAAGTCTTACTACTAATTGTCATTTATACGAAATTCATGTTCGATACCCTCTGTCCATTAAGTAAACGCACGGGCAAACTTTAAAATTCCTTCCAGAGGGTAACACTTAGTGTACGTTAAGGTCATATTTGGCACAACGTACGTACAGTATAGGTGTTATAGGGTCACCTCCCCTTATAGCAAATATTGACTTAGCATGTAATTTTTACAAAATATACATTTGCCTTTAATAGGTGTGTATTTCTTACTGATTACTTCAGACGGCTCATTGAATAAATAATTGGTATTTAGGACTCGTAATTATGCACCATAGTATTTTCCCACTATTTCTCTGTGCATTCGAAATTTCGATCCATTCAGGGACAGTGGGAAAGAGTGACGTCCCTTCTGTAACGCCTCCTCCGAGAAAAAAGAAGCAGCCCCTCGCCGTAACTGGGATGTGCCGGGCTAGGGTGCAGATTTCTCTGGCCGGACAATCGAACCCCGCTCCAGGTGCCAGAGCCGGCTTTCCCGCTCAAACAACAGCCCGAGACTGCTGTTTTCTTGAAAACTGTTGCCGTCTCGTTACCCTACAAGCCTAAAAACTCAAAAGGTGGGCAGACGAGTTTAGAAAGCATGCAGGAGGAACAGGGCTGAATAAATCTGAAGGCTATAACACACGGATCCAGCGATGCATGTAAACTGGCTGAGGATGATATATGTAGTGTCCCATTGTGGTTGATGCACGCGCAGGAAGAGAAAGCTGCCCAGATAGCCAAGAGCAATAGAACTGAAAGTTTACCGTCTAACCTCCTTGCCTAGGGACGCCAGATGAAAGTTGATGTCGTCAAGCCCTGCGCAACGGATAACTGGGGAGGGGAGCTTGAGAGCGCTACCTAGAGAGCGTGCCCTTTCTGTACGATACTAGGCGAGGGGCTGGAGGGCTCACACGCTGATGTGTGGCTCCCTGCATTCTATATCTTTTATTTTAAATAAATTCCTTTAACTTGACTTCTTTGTGATTTCTTGAGGTATGTTAAAGATTGATGACAATTGATTGAGTATTTATTTTAAATATTATCACTCGATTTTACAGCGATTGCAGCAATTGTTCCAGTTTACAGATATTACAATTTTACAACTTATAGCTCGGGTATATTATATACTAATCTGCACGCACATTTCTACGGGTAAGACGGAATTGCGTTGGCCAAATGTATACCACCAAAGTCTCGCAATATTTTACATAGGACATTCACTATGTGATGAGGATAACGGGCAAACAGGGGACCAGATACTTTAGCACAGGAGGTCAAATTTCCGGAATTAAACGAGCACATTCAATTCCTTACACAATCCGAAGCTGGAAATAAAATAATTAGTATAAATATTCAAATACCTCTCTTCCATGCGTGAACATTGAGACAGACGCACTGAGGGCACGTCTGCTCACTTACCCGTCTTCTGTAACACTCCCAGAATATGGCGGGCACCCGGGGGTCTTCCTGGGCCCCGGTGGAGGGGACGGTCGAACCACCTGGCCGTGACCAACATCTCCACCCCAAATCTTGTGACACTGGAAAGTCTTTGACTTTTACCTGCATGTGCTGTCACTCTGATCCCCTACCCAGGAGTGAGGTTGGCACTACTATACTACAGAACTACTTCCCAACAAAGATTTGGCCACGCTTTACGGAAAGGTGTGAGGAGGATTAGGAAAGTTCATGTGCAGATTCACGTTCACGTACAAGAAATGCATAATACACGACACATATACAGGGTTATTACAAATGATTGAAGCGATTTCACAGCTCTACAATAACTTTATTATTTGAGATATTTTCACAATGCTTTGCACACACATACAAAAACTCAAAAAGTTTTTTAGGCATTCACAAATGTTCGATATGTGCCCCTTTAGTGATTCGGCAGACATCAAGCCGATAATCAAGTTCCTCCCACACTCGGCGCAGCATGTCCCCATCAATGAGTTCGAAAGCATCGTTGATGCGAGCTCGCAGTTCTGGCACGTTTAATGGTAGAGGAGGTTTAAACACTGAATCTTTCACATAACCCCAAAGAAAGAAATCGCATGGGATTAAGTCGGGAGAGCGTGGAGGCCATGACATGAATTGCTGATCATAATCTCCACCACGACCGATCCATCGGTTTTCCAATCTCCTGTTTAAGAAATGCCGAACATCATGATGGAGGTGCGGTGGAGCACCATCCTGTTGAAAAATGAAGTCGGTGCTGTCGGTCTCCAGTTGTGGCATGAGCCAATTTTCCAGCATGTCCAGATACACGTGTTCAACCGTTTCTTCGCTCACTGCAGGCCGACCCGTTGATTTCCCCTTACAGAGGCATCCAGAAGCTTTAAACTGCGCATACAATCGCCGAATGGAGTTAGCAGTTGGTGGATCTTTGTTGAACTTCGTCCTGAAGTGTCGTTGCACTGTTATGACTGACTGATGTGAGTGCATTTCAAGCACGACATACGCTTTCTCGGCTCCTGTCGTCATTTTGTCTCACTGCGCTCTCGAGTGCTCTGGCAGCAGAAACCTGAAGTGCGGCTTCAGCCGAACAAAACTTTGAGTTTTTCTACGTATCTGTAGTGTGTCGTGACCAAATGTCAATGAATGGAGCTACAGTGAATTTATGAAATCGCTTCAATCATTTGTAATAGCCCTGTACATACGTATTATGAAGCCTGACACATTTCTTTCCACCCGTCCACATGGATTCTGTTGTACCCGCGGCCGGCCGCGTCGTGTAATAAAATTGGCTGCGGAGCCGCCTCTGTTTCTATTTCCCGGTGCGAGCGAGCAGCGAAACTTGCTGCTTATAGAGAGGAAACTACTGTACCGTTTCAGAACTTCATTACAACACAGAAACTACACGATAACGTTGAGCAACTGAATCATCTTCCGACTGAAGACGACGTAAAGATCGTCATGATCTGATGAAGGATTGTCACTAATGCTGGAACCACCAGAAGAAATACAGAAAATCCGAGAGAGTCGGTTAATCCGAGCCTTGTCGTCATACACGATAACAGTACAGAGAGTACAGCAGCTGCTGAGTCTCCGGCTGACTCCTCTAGTAGACCGCACTGGGCTCGCTGCAGCGTATTCTGATGCCGGCTGGTGATGGCGCTAAGTGCGCTTGCAGCGGAACGTCTATACTCCAGCCAGCCACGAATTGGCGGTGGCGTCATGTGGTTTACTGTTAACCTCAGGATGCTTTCTGCCTGGTGTGGTGTCGCTACTGCACGACATCGCAACTAATACGAAACATTACGTTAAGGTGCAATCGGCATACCCTTCGCTGACGATGTCCTAGGTACCGATGGAGTACACTGCAGTCTGAGGAATATATTCGCGGCACTTCCGAAGTAGTACGTTGATTCCCAGAATGAGATTTTCACTCTGCAGCGGAGTGTGCGCTGATATGAAACTTCCTGGCAGATTAAAACTGTGTGCCGGACCGAGACTCGAACTCGGGACCTTCGCCTTTCGCAGGCAAGTGCTCTACCAACTGAGCTACCCAGGCACGACTCACGCCCCGTCCTCACAGCTCTCATTCTGGAAACATCCCCTAGGCTGTGGCTAAGCCATGTCTCCGCAATATCCTTTCTTTCAGGAGTGCTAGTTCTGCAAGGTTCGCAGGAGAGCTTCTGTAAAGTTTGGAAGGTAGGAGGCGATGTACTGGCAGAAGTAATGCTGTGAGGACGGGGCGTGAGTCGTGCTTGGGTAGCTCGGTGGTAGAGCATTTGCCCACGAAAGGCAAAGGTCCCGAGTTCGAGTCTCGGTCTGGCACACAGTTTTAATCTGCCAGGAAGATTAGTACGTTGATGTCGAACCTGGAACTCGCACTGACTGGCAAGCTGCTAGGAAGCTGTGTATAAACGCCGTCCAGTGGAGGGATGCTAGGAAGTTAAGACTAGTACCGCGTCGCTTGCGGTGCTGACACAGCAATGCTGTATCCGGCGAATGTGGCGCCCCCAATAATGCAAAGGCTGTCGCGCGCAGAGTGGGTTGCGGTTGCGTTGCCCCGGCAGGTGCCTTGACAGTGCGGCAGATTGCAGCCCTCTGTTGAGTGGCGTGTGGCTGGACCGTAAGGCTCCAGCCGTATGCCACAACGCAAAGGATGACTGCGATGCATGTGGGTACGTCGTCTGCAGAAAGTATAGATGATTTTCAGACAAAAATTCTTGTTCCGTTTCTTATTTTGACCAATAATGAACCTAAAAGGTTTCTTGTTTA
Source organism: Schistocerca cancellata (assembly GCF_023864275.1). Taxonomy (NCBI): domain Eukaryota; kingdom Metazoa; phylum Arthropoda; class Insecta; order Orthoptera; family Acrididae; genus Schistocerca; species Schistocerca cancellata. The sequence continues at coordinate 19,528,592 of NC_064631.1, read as the reverse complement.
CTTACTACCTTACAATACCAACTTTGCTCAGAAAAGGTAGCCACACGCAGGTGAGCAAACAACTGTGCAGGGCACTTGCTGGTTCGTTATTTTAAGCATGAACTAGTTGTTTTTAGCATTTTCTGAGTTGCCAGTTGTGAGCTATCGAAAGGCAGTAATAGCTCTGTAAATACTGCTTTATCTAAAAAATCCACGTATACTCACCTTACCAATTTCTTTCAGCACTAGCTGTAGGACGTTTTATTTTCCATACAGGTCGTCAAGTCAATCTGTGCACAGAAACGGTTTAATGCCTCTGTAGAGTTGGAATGCCACCAGTTGCACTGATTGTAAAAATTTAGTTTCCTACTTTCAATCTTGTATTGCAAATTTGCTTTAAAGAAATACAATTGCCCTTTGAACATCATCTGCATTACCAAACAATTACAACAGTGAGACAGTCACCTCAATCCAGTTACAAGTTGTCTATATAACAGCTTCCACGGGCAACAAAAATTTGATTTTCAATATCTTATATAATTAATGACCGAAGTGAAATGCTGTTATATTTTAGAATTATGTTAAATGTTTAATACAATTAGTCAAGTGTGTATATGAGTATATCTTGAGGTATGTAACTTGCAGCCGGCCCAAGTGACCGAGCGGTTCTAGACGCTACAGTCTGGAACCGCGCGACCGCTACGGTCGCAGCTTCGAATCCTGCCTTGGGCATAGATGTGTCTAATGTCCTTAGGTTATTTAGGTTTAAGTAGTTCTAAGTTCTAGGGGACTGATGTGACCTCAGCAGTTAAGTTCCTTAGTGCTCAGAGCCATTTGAAGCATTTTTTTTTTTTTTTTTTTTTTTTTTTTTTTGCAACTTGCAGCACACTAATTACCCTGACTATATTCATGTAGTATATGAGAATAAGAGTACTTATCCACTTCCAAAAACCTTTACACGTAATTTAAAAGCTTTTAGAAACCTTTTCCAACTGACAACCCCAAGAAAATAATAAAGGAAAAAGGTTTACTGCTTACTACATTTTCGCTGTTCAGCAATAAAATTTCAACATCAGGCACTACATTCTCATTTATTTTTCACAGCTCCCGCCTCTATTCGGAAAACATTTTCCAGATAGTATCCACATATTTCACCGAATGCAACTGTAAAGTTACATCGTACGAGACATACAAGGTGTGTGAGAAAAGTAATGACTGATTTATCTGCAAAATCATACGATGTAGCCTTTCAAAGATTTTCTTTTTCGAACAACAATACTGTCCCCTACAAAAGTAGTTGACTTCGGCAGCTATACACCGGTTGGGCTGTTCTTCCCAGTGTTGGAGCAGCGTTGAAAGGCATCAATGCAATGGCCTTCAATATGTCTGTCAGACTCTTCTGGCTGCTCTCCAGAGTCCCAAATTGACGCCATTTTAAGGCAATTTTCAATTTCGTGAAAAAGTCACAAGGACTCAGATCAAGTGAATAGGAAGGCTGCGGAACAACAGTATTGCCCTTTGACGTCGAAACCCCCCTGATGGAAGTGGCCGTGTGACGTAGGGCATTGTCGTAATGCAGGCTCCACTTATCTGACATGTACGGTGGAACTCTGATCACCCTTTCAATGAGCCTTTCGAGGACACCTTTGTAAAACTTTTGGTTGACAATTTGACCTCGAGAAATAATCTCACACATTCGATGTTATCGTAGGTTTTCAATTTGGAGGTATCCCTGATCGAGGTTCATCTTCAGCGTATTCTGGGCCTTCCAAATAAGATTTGTGATAGTAAAAAACCTGTTCCCTTGATAAGGAATGTTTCCGATAGGCCTGTTTCAACTTTTCAAAGGTCACACTCGCGGATTCCTCAAGTTTAACACAAAACTTGATGGCATAACGTTGCTCTAAATTCCGTTGTTCTTTTTTCGTAACACACAAGAAAAACACAATTTCATTGATGCCGCTCTCAAAAATCACGTGATGGTTGTACGGAGCTGAAACTCGAACTGAGCGTCTCGAAGTGATGACACACCAGTCTAAACAAGAAAAAAAAACTCAGCGTTGCCAAGTCGCTCGCAGTATTGTTAGTCTCGTTACTTTTCTCTCACACCTCGTAGTACAGAAGATGTGGCATCACAAATATTGAGATACGTGAAAAACTAGCTTCTCTTAAAACGGAGAGCATATTTGTAAAGCAATCAGGCATTTAAAGATATTTTATACTTTGCCGTTAGCTTCATTAAAGAAATGGGGGCCTAGGGAGTGTTATTTGTATCTCATAATTCGTCAGTCCAAGTGCACATTGACAGAGGAAAATCTGTTGATATTACCCTCAAACGGCGAATGCAGTTCTACCGCTTTGCACCACGCTAATAAACCGACTTGTCCACTGAAGATGGGTAGCGGCACTGCTAGCCCTGAAGTTTCGCCCACGCAGACGGCACTTAGTAAAGCGTTTTCCGGTCCAGCGGGCCTTCCAGGTGCACTTTAGCGACAGCTCACCTGAGGCCAGCACGGCGAAAATATCCCATTAGCCGGCGAGGAGCATCAAAGCACCGGCTCCACGGCCGAAAAGCCCGCCATCACACTAAAGTGCCTCAGCGCCATCTCCAGACCTGCGGCCGCCACAACTGTAAACAAAGCAATCGATCGGCTCAGACAGCATTTAGAATTTGCTTGTATGGTAATCATTCAGATACACGTTGCACGATATGAATGACATTCTCACAGTAGCAGATCCCTGGAACGCCCTCGAAAAATTAGAACATAAAGTCCTGTAATTAGAAAGCAAAGTACTATGGCAGGAGTAAAACACAACAAAATAGTCTACCAATTAGCTGCTTTAACGAAAGAGGCATTAGATGGATTGTGCTCTCTCTGGGATACCTCTCAGGGGAAGAGAGGAAGAAATATTGCAAGTTTTCGAGCGATCTTTGCTAAATCAATACGGCATTCAGAATTAAAAATTGCGGCACGCCAGCACAGTAGCAAAGTTGTAGTCTCTCCATATCGCGAAAATAAGCGTTCGGAACTGACGGATCCTAAGTCACCTCCTGCTCGGCTGCTTCCAATACGTTCACAGTCGGTGGGCGAAACTTTATAAGGCAACTGTCAAACTGCAACATCCCCTACCCACGTTTCACGAACCTTGCTCGATAGCCAAAAATCTGTGCTCATGTTGCAAGATACATTCATCAGTACATTCCAGGGTGATAAGCCACTGAGGCCGGCCACTGTGGCTGAACGATTCTAGGCGCTTCAGTCTGGAACCGCGCGACCGCTACGGTAGCAGGTTTGAATCCTGCCTCGGGCATGGATGTGTGTGATGTCCTTAGCTTAGTTAGGTTTAAGTAGTTCTAAGTTCTATGGGACTGATGACCTCATATGTAAAGTCTAGTAGTGCTCAGAGCCATTTTAACCATTTGATAAGCCACTGAGCGCATCATTTTAATGACTCCCCAGATGTAACCTGTCAACTGATGCCTGAAGGGGAAGCCATTTACAATCATTAATTTCTTAACTGGATGTTTATTCACGGCGTTAAGCCCCTTCTCTCTATTATTTGTCTCTAATGAAGAACCCTATGACATTGACAAGGGGTGCCAAACGATTATCAATTATTGTCTCGTCTGCACAAGATTATTACGTCACTCGTTAAAGAAAAAATAGGAAATGTCTTATCTTTGTGTAACTTTGAACGATAAAAAAAATTCAAATGGTTCAAATGGCTCTGAGCACTATGGGACTTAACATCTGACGTCATCAGTCCCCTAGAACTACTTAAACCTAACCACCCTAAGGACATCACACACATCCATGCCCGAGGCAGGATTGGAACCTGTGACCGCAGCGGTCGCGCGGTTCCAGACTGTAGCACCTAGAACCGCTCGGTCACTCCGGCCGGCTAAAAAATAATCAAGAAGGGTGAGATAGCTATGTCGAAACCACGCTGCAACCATAGCAAGCAATTACGCACTTTGTGAACACTGTTGCAGGAAACGTCATACCGTGAGAAAATAAGGTAATTAACCAATGTAGTCGGAAACTCGGAACGTGTAAGTACCATATACTGGTTCTTCTTCTTGGTATATACTAACCTTGAAAATTATTTATCATCATTCCAAACTTTCTTCGGTAACTAAGTCGTTCAGCTATTGGCTTCCCATTTCTCACGACACATGCTGTCAAGCGGACGTGTTTACTCCTATTTAACAGTAGCTAGTTTTGGGTCGAAGGTGTTCAGCGTTTGAACTGCACGTCCTGCTCTCTGAAATATAAATGCCCTCAGTTCCTGAAAGAAATTTGCTTGTCGCATCATTTCATACCTTTGGCTCTTTGGTTCGCCCTACTCTACAGCTATTCTCCGTAAGCCTCCTTACCGTGTGTGGCGGAGGGTACTTCGGATACCGTGGTTACTTCCCCCCTTCATGTTCCGTTTCAGGATCGGTCATGCGAAGAGCAACTGCAGACAAGCGAACGCGTGATATCTATGTTCTCAGATTTTCTGGTCATGGCCACCTTGGGACACGAATGTGGAAGGAAATAATACGTTGGCCGACCCTTCTTGGAAAATATGCGCTCGGAATACAGCAGTAGACCTCTCCGGGATGTACAACGCATCTGCAGCGTCTACCATTGGAGTTTGTTGAGCATTTCCCAATCGAGAAAATTAGTTTTGTTAACGGATTCTTTCGTCGATGAATTACACTGAGGTGACGAAAGTCGCTGGTTACCTCCTAATATCGTGTCGGATCTCCTTTTGCCCAGCATCGTCAGCAACTCGACCTGGGTACGGAGGTAACTAACATGAGCCACGCTGTCCCTGTAGCCTTCCATAGTTGCGAAAGTGTTGCCAGCGCAGGATTCTGTGCACGAACTGACCTCCCGATTATATTCCATAAATGATCGGTGGGATTCATACGGGGCGATTTGCGAGGCCAAATCATGCGCTCCAGTTGTCGAGAATGTTCTTCAAACTAGTCTACATCATCTTCATCCATACTCCGCAAGCCACCTGACGGTGTGTGGCGGAGGGTAGCTTGAGTACCTCTATCGGTTCTCCCTTCTATTCCAGTCTCGTATCGTTCGTGGAAAGAAGGATTGTCGGTATGCTTCTGTGTGGGCTCTAATCTCTCTCATTTTATCCTCACGCTCTCTTCGCGAGATATACGTAGGAGGGAGCAATATACTGCTTGACTCTTCGGTGAAGGTATGTTCTCGAAACTTTAACAAAAGCCCGTACCGAGCTACTGAGCGTCTCTCCTGCAGAGTCTTCCACTGGAGTTTATCTATCATCTCCGTAACGCTTTCGCGATTACTAAATGATCATGTAACGAAGCGCGCTGCTCTCCGCTGGATCTTCTCTATCTCTTCTATCAACACTATTTGGTACGGATCCCACACTGCTGAGCAGTATTCAAGCAGTGGGCGAACAAGCGTACTGTAACCTTCTTCCTTTGTTTTCGGATTACATGTCCTCAGGATTCTTCCAATGAATCTCAGTCTGGCATCTGCTTTACCGACGATCAACTTTATATGATCATTCCATTTTATATCACTCCTAATGCGTTGTCGCGAACAATTGTGGCCCAGCGACAAGGCGGATTGTCATCCGTAAACATTCCATCGTTCTTTGGGAACAACAAGTGCATAAATGGCTGAAAACGGTCTCGTGGTAACCATTTCCAGCCAATGATCGGTTCAGCTGAACCAGAGGACTCAAACCATACCATGTAAACACAGCCTCCACCATCATGGAGCGATCATCAGCTTGCAGAACGCCTCGATGTCTAATTTGGTCCATTGCTTCGTAGAGTCGACGCCACACTCGAACCCTACCATCAGCTTTTATCAACTAAAATCGAGACTCATCTGACCAGGCCACGTCTTCCTCGTCGTGTCGAGTCAAACCGATACGCTCACGAGCCCAAGAGAGGCGCTGCAGGCGATGTGCTGTTAGCAAAGGTATTCGCGTCGGTCGTCTGCTGCCAAAGACCATTAACGCCAAATTCAGCCACACTGCCCTAACGGATATGTTCGTGGTATATCCCACATTGATTTCTGCGCTTATTTCAAGCACTGTTGCTTGTCTGTTTGCACTGACAACTCTATGCGGATGCCGCTGATCTCGGACGCCGAGGGAAAGCCGTCGGCCATTGCGTTGTCCATGGGGAGAGATAAAGCCTCAAATTTGGTATTCTAGGCACACTCTTGACACTGTGGATATAGAAATATTGAATTTCCTAACGATTTCCGAAATGAAATGTCCGATGCGTCTAGCTCCAACTACCATACCGCGTTCAAAGTCTGGTAATTCCCGTCGTGCGATTATACTCACATCGGAAACGGTTTCACATGACTCACCTGAGTACAAATGGCAGCTCCGTCAGAGCACAGCCCTTTTATACCTTGTTTACGCGATGCTACCGCCATGTGCATACCGCTATCCGATGACTTGTGTCACCTTAGTGTACATTTCCTCCAGATTCCCCAGTGGTTCTCACTAGCTCTTACATCTGTCTTTTTTTCAGTTTGCTTTATGTGATCAATCACTTTAGTACACTCCATACGAGCCAGCCACTGTGGCCGAACGGTTCTGGGCGCTACAGCCTGGAACCGCGCGACCGCTACGGTCGCAGGTTCGAATCCTGCCTGGGGCATGGGTGTGTGTGATGTCCTTAGGTTAGTTAGGTTTAAGTAGTTCTACGTTCTAGGGGACTGATGACCTCAGAAGTTAAGTCCCATAGTGCTCAGAGCCATTTGAACCATTCTTTTTTTTTTTTTAGCTTTGCGAGCTTCCTACAGATATCAGAGCCTCGGGCAGCATGGAGTCTCTGGTCGAATCAGACATCTTCCCTGGTGAGGGTGACATTTACAGATGCGGCGCTCTAGACGAGAGTCTTCTCGGCACCTCGTCACACAACGCTACTCGTTTGTTTTTTACTATGACGTTTTTAGTTTTCGTAAATTTTTCGATTTGACAATGTCCATTCCCTCGTCGCTCGACACTACTTAGGTGACAAGACACCGTCAGATTTGAATCGCTAGTAAGTACAACACTAATAACGTGTAAACGAGGGCTGAGACCACAAACTGGTACGTCAAGTCTGTTCATGTTTGTCGTTCAGTATTTGTTTTGCTTGTGACGTCACTGTACCAGTGTAGGCGCATGAGCGTTGTTGTTACGAAATAGCTGCGCGTAAAATTACAAATTCGTGTAGTGTGGAAACGTGTTTAGTTACGCCACTGATTCGGGTGTCATTGCGAAGAGTTTGCGAACCACTTGTACGACCCAAAGTGAGACAATAACATTATTCGCTCGGATATAGGGAAAGCTCGGTATTAAACTGAATATTAGAAAATAATGAAAGATGGCGTCTCATCTAGTTTGTAGCCATGATACGACTTTTTGTTTAACCATTGCATTAAAGACATTGATAATTAAATTACGTATTAGCGTGAAATACTTGTTATGATTTTATCCCAACGTTTTCACGAAAAATCTGATGAGCTGACCCAAACTGGGCACACAGAATTTTTGACTTCCCTATGACGTCAAGATTCCGTATTACTAAACTGTAAAATAATAATGAAATTACGTAAAGAAACACATCTTCGACTCTTCAGTTAAAGTTTGTCTTTCTGCTTATACTTAACTTCCTGCTGTGAAAAGGAAAACTATATCGGACCAAGCGAAGGGACAAGCTCTCGTAGATGGTGGATGGGTAAGAGGTTTCGTAGGACGGAAATGTAGTTGTCATTTTCACCTCAGAATAACAGCGTAACAAATGTGACCAATGCTCTTTATGCACAGAAGAAACAAAAGTAAACTTATCTTAATATGCAGTCATGAAAACAAACAGTAATCTAGAAAGTTATCATTATAGAGATATCTTCATCGAACCTTCTTTACGGCAAAATCATCAATTTTGTCGTAAAACGTAATCAAATAATACGAAAAATGGTCTTTGTATTGAACAATTACATACCACCGTTGGCAGTCGCATTCTGAGCGCTACCGTAACATTGTAAGTCATGTAGTTCTTTTTCTTTTAAGAAGAACAAAAGTTTCAAAAGCCAACCTACCCAGTAATGATACTGATGTCAATTGGCAACCAAAACAGTGTCAACTTGCACAAGGATCGATGTGAAATACAACTGACAGTGGTAGCGAATAGTGCTGCTGGCTTTCCATGTTTCCGAATTACATACACAGAACGACCTTTTGACAGCCCAGTCATCGGAGCACAAGCCCGGATAATGAGAGGCTGCGGAAGGAAATCAGCCGTGCCCTTTTACAAAGAACTATCCCGATACTTGCCTGGGGTGAATCAGAAGCATCAAGGAAAACCTAAATCTGGATGTAGGTGGGTGGGTGGGGCTCTGAACCGTCGTCCTCCTGAATGGAAGTCCAGCTTGTTAACCACTGCGCCACCTCTATCGGTATATTCTCTGAGAAGGTGCGTCTTGTAGACTCAATGAATATTTCCAAAATAGGTTTGTGAAACTTAAGACCTATTTTAAATGGCATGAATTAGAGCATCCAGTATTAATATAGGATCCCAAATACACAACTCTTGAGCATATTCTTCTTTTACCGTTATTGGTTGTCCAGGGTTGCAGATCTACGTTTCCCCTATATATCTGACGTGATCTGAGGTTCATAAATAACAAATAACGACTTGAAGTAATGTTTGTTTGTTATTTTCAGTACAAAAACATCAACATGAGTACGATGCACTGATCTCAATACCTCAGCGTTACCGCCTCCAACTTCGGCTAAAACAATACAATGCCATCTTGAACACCTACACACTGCATATATGCGGATGTCGGAGCTACAGTCGTCGAAATCGTGTCAAAACTGCCGCCACTACTGCTCAAGTGGCGGAGTACGGCTCCTGATTTATTCCAACGGCTTGAAACGTCATTACCATGCCGTAAGTCAGTCCCTACACCAGAATTACGACGATTCTTATGAATTAAGTATCCTGTAATTTGAGCTAAAGTGATGCCCATTTACAGAGATAATTCGGTTCATCCAAATGACACTCAGAGTGCGTCTCGTATTTCCAGTTTCTTTCTTTCCTCTCGCTTGTGCGTTGTGGTTGTAATACGCCGATGTGCAAAACTGGAGGTGCCAAGTAAGATAGTAACACTTTTATTCAAAGACGGTACAGTCTGGAACCGCGCGACTGCTACGGTCGCAGGTTCGAATCCTGCCTCGGGCATAGATGTGTGTGATGGTTGGTTGGTTGGTTGTTTCGGGGAAGGAGACCAAGCAGCGAGGTCATCGGTCTCATCGGATTAGGGAAGGACGGGGAAGGAAGTCGGCCGTGCCCTTTGAAAGGAACCATCCCGGCATTTGCCTGGAGCGATTTAGGGAAATCACGGAAAACCTAAATCAGGATGGCCGGACCCGGGATTGAACCGTCGTCCTCCCGAATGCGAGTCCAGTGTCTAACCACTGCGCCACCTCGCTCGGTTGTGTGTGATGTCCTTAGGTTAGTTAGGTTTAAATAGTTCTAAGTTCTAGGGGACTGATGACCTCAGAAGTTAAGTCCCACAGTGCTCAGAGCCAAATTTTTTTTTTCTTTTTTTTTTTTTTTTTTTTGCAGTGCGTCTCCATAACGCGTCTCATACATGCTGGATGGGATTTTAAGGGGCTCCGGAAAGGCTCAAAATCATAAAAAGTTCAATTTTTACTTTTTTGCGTTTTCTGAATCTGCAGACTATTACCTTTTAATAGATACATAATTTATTCAATTCGGAAGACTACAACTATTTTTAAATTTTTTTTGAAATGTGTTCTACATGGGCGTGACCCACTGTGGCGCTGTTAAATTGCTGTCAAATGGTGTTATTATTAACGTCCGTGTTCATCAGGTACATTTAGTGATGTGAGATAAAGTATGTGTTGTGGCTAACCTGTGATGGTTCAATATATATCGCTAGTGTGATTGTCGATTGTTTCATGTTTATTTACTCTGTCGTTATCTCGAAAATATTCGTAATTAATTCTGTTTCTTGAGTCTCTGTTTTGTTGAAGTATAATAATGAGTAAAAGTAAAGTTATTAGAAATCCTCTGAAGGCTTTTAAGAAAAGGAGAAATGTTGGAAAGCCAAAGGTATGTGTTGTTACTGTAAACAATAAAGACGATAACTAAGAAATTATCGCCCATATGTAACGACGCAGAACGCCTTCGGGCTGCAGACAGGGCTGTAAAGAGTCTAGAAATACAAGCAAGAGTAAACAGGAGGAGGAACAAGAGGAAGCTGGAGGGGGAGTTTGCAGAGGATGAAGATAATCCATCCTATGGACCTGGAATGCACTAAAAAGTTAATCCAATCTTTGTCGCTCGATTCCAAAAACTTTTATTTTCTCATACTAATTACATGTTTTCTAAGGATCTTCCAAACATATTTGTTTCAAACTTTCAGTAAATGTTACACAGTACCTTCTGCATAATTTAACACAGCCTCTTTCCAAAAAACTGTATATTTTTGAATATATAAATAGAAAATTGCAAAAAAATGTTGTGAATTTTCATTACAATTGAAAAAAAATCATCTTTAATAACTGAACTAAAATTTTGTAAAATCCCTGTGTTAAGTTGTAGCCCGTATTCCAATAAATAATCTGTAAAAAGTTCAACTTCCTACCTCAAATACTTTGTGTGGAAAGATGTAATTTATAAGCGTTATTTTAACATTGCAAGTACAGGGCGTTCCGGAGCCCCTTAAGTCGAGAAAACGGGCAGGCCAGTCCATTCGTCGAATATCTTCTCATTCCAAAAGTTCCTACACCTGTTCTATTCGATGTGGTGCGCATTTTCATCATTAAAAATTCATTTTGAGATCGTTATGGCCATGCCTCCCCACACCGTAACACCTGGACCACCAAGACGATAATGTTCGACACTGTTCTCGGTTGCATTAAGTATCCTCATCTCTCGCCGTATTACGACTCAGAATGAATCTGCCCTTATTCGAGGTAAAGCGCGCCGCCGCAGTCCTTTCCGCCCCGCCCCCCTGCTCTCGGCATCACCCCAGACGCTGCCGCCAACGTGCGGGTGTCAACGAAACGGGGGGCACCGGCCGTCGGGCAGAGAGACCGCCCTCCTGCAGTCGCTGTGCCACTGCGGAGCGTGAGACTACGCGCCTTGCACTTCTTTTCAGTGGGGTCTGTACTGCGCCCGTTGTTCGACACGGATCCCTTCTTTCCTGTTGCACAGTGGTGAGGTCATCTGCTGCTGTCATCGACAGAGGTCGCCCGCCTCCTCTCCTTCCGGCAGCAATGCCTGCAGTTCGGAACGCTCCCCTCGCACACGAAACAGTGCTGTGAGCAATGCCAAACGCCTGGGCTGCATTCGTCACATTTCACTGTTCTTCTAGTTTCCCACGATTCGTCCCCGTGAAAAGCCATCCAAATGTTGTCTCCGGGCAGTGTCGCAATGAAGAACGTATCCACATGCGCCGTAACTGCTCGGTAATTGACTTACGCTGTCTTTTCCCGTTCCTTCAACTGCATCGTATTCTGGGGCCGGTCCAGTTTGGCGCTGTATTCGTGGTGACCTCAGATAATGTGGTGTCCAACTTTCTGTCCACGACTGGGAGACATCTAGCAGGAAGCTACCGCACTTTCATTTATTTTCAGCGAGTAGTTACAATGTTATGTTACTTTATCTGTCTCGATCTTAAGTTTTGCAGAGCAGTGTATGCTGACTGAACTGAGTTGAAACGAAGTGTAAGTACTATAAACACAAACAAACCAAAAACCATTAGAACAATAGCAAAATTGAAATCGATCAAAATGTTATAAATGTGATGTCCGTTCTTTGAGACGTGTCCAAAAGAACAGGTAGCATTCTGATCCTCCAGCCACTATGAATAAAGACACAGACCAATTAAAGACATTAGCTGCCAGTCAACATTCATTTAACATCAATGGAGCAAGTTGAAGATTCGTGCTGGACCATGATTCGAGCACGGGTCTCCTGGTTATTGGGCAGATGCAAGGACCTCTACACTATTTGCTGCCACAACCGCACAGACTACTCTATCGTGTCTCCGATCAAACGCAAATTCTCACCTTAAATAATTACGGCGATGGCAGCCAATGATCCTTTCAGTGCGGATGCACACCGAGCTCGAACTGTAACGGGAGTCGGCAAGATTCCGCGAGTAATGAGGTGTAACAATCAGGCTAGTACGTCAGTAAAAAAACCAAACTCCGCCCGAACAGTTCATGAAGACCCAACGGCACCGATCTACCGCCGTGTCACCCTCAACCGCAGGCGTCATCGGATGCGGGTGTGGAAGGGCATGCTGTCAGCACACCGCTCTCCAATCCAGTCTCGCCTGGATTATGGGTGCCTAGCTTATGGCTTAGCATCCCCATCTGCGTTGCGGGTGCTGGACCCAATTCTCCACAGCGGGATACGCCTTGCCACTGGTGCTTTCCGCACCAGCCCTGTGGACAGCGTCCTAGTGGAGGCAGGTGTACCTCCACTGCGGTTCCGACGCCAACGTTTGCTGGCCGCTTATGCTGCCCATGTTTTTAGCTTGCCCGGGCATCCAAATTATCGTGTCCTGTTCCCGCAGTCAGTCGTCCATCTGCCAGACCGTCGGCCCCGGTCGGGTTGTCCGATCGCCGTACGCATCAAGGAGCTTCTCTGCGGGCTTGGGTTTTTCCCAGTTCCACCTCCTTTCCGGGCGCCTCTGCGTACACCCCCGTGGTGTGTTCCTCGCCCTTGCCTTCGGCTCGACTTGGCACAGGGCTCGAAGGACTCGGTCCCTCCAGAGGCCTTCCGCCGCCGCTTTTATTCCATCCTGGCCACGTATCAGGGCTCTGGAATTGTTTACACCGACGGTTCGATGGTTGCTGGTCGTGTCGGGTATGCGCTAACTCTAGGGGACCATTCCGAACAACGGTCCTTGGCGGCTGGCTGCAGCGTTTACACTGCTGAGCTCGTCGCCATCTTTCGTGCCCTAGAGTATATCCGCTCCTGCTCAGGTGAGTCCTTCGTTATCTGTAGCGATTCCCTGAGCGGTTTACGAGCTCTCGACCAGTGTTTTCCTCGTTCTCGTCTGGTGATGGCTATCCATGAGTCACTGCATACTCTTGCGCGTTGCGGCCGCTCTGTGGTCTTTGTGTGGACCCCCGGTCATGTCGGTATCCCGGGCACTGAACATGTTGACCGCCTGGCGAAAGAGGCCACGAGTAAACAGTCTCTGGACGTTGGCCTCCCAGAGACTGATTTGCGGGCAGTCCTCCGCCGAAAAGTTTTTGCGCTTTGGGACGCTGAATGGCGCAATCGGATCATGCCCAATAAACTCCGTGCCATCAAGGAGACGACGACTGTGTGGCGGTCATCCCTGCGAGCCAACCGCAGGGACTCTGTCGTCCTTTGTCGGCTCCGCATTGGCCACTCCCACCTGACACACAGTTATTTACTGCGCCGGGAGGACCCTCCTGTATGTCGCTGCGGGGCGGCTTTGACAGTGGCCCACATTTTGTTGGCCTGCCCCCTTTTCGCTGTGGTCAGGCAGACATTTGCGCTGCCTGATACGCTCCCTGCCCTCTTATGTGATGACCCTGGTATGGCTGACTTAGTTTTCCGTTTTATTCGGGCAGGGGGTTTTTATTATTTACTCTGAGTGTTTGTTCTGTTCTTTTGTGTTGATTCTGGCCATTGGCCTACGATTTTACGCTGAGTTTTTAATGTGTTCTCGGTGGTTGGCTTTTCCTTTTTATCTCTATGGTCGGCCAACCACTGTCACACTCTGTGTGATTTTAATTTGTTTCGTCTGATCTCTGTAGGGGTATTTCTTGTCCTGTGTCGTCTGATGTCTTTCCTGTTGTTCGTTTTTTATTCTCTTTGAGTGGTTTTACTTTTTTTTGGGAAAAAGGGACCGATGACCGTCGCAGTCTGGTCCCTTTAATCCCCCCCAAACCAACCAACCAACCAACCAACACCGCTCTCCCGGCCGTATGTCAATCTACAATATTGACTACATGAGTAGTGTGTGATATAAATTGAGAATTTGCGCCAGGGTAGTCCATGTGGGTGTGCTGACCAGTGTCCATATGGCGGAATGTTCAGCGCACCTTCGTAGTAAGCAGGAGACCCGGGTTCGAATCCTGGTCTGGCATAAATTTTCATTTTGCCCCATTAATATAAAACAATACACACTTGCAGCTAATTTCTTTAACTCGTGCTTCGACTGGAATATCTGACTGCTTCAAAATGGTTTTTTAAAGAACAATAAGCAGTTTTCTCACATCGTTCTCTGCAGAATTAGTTCATGGAGGGCAACTCTCACAAAACCTGTTATGTCACGGCGAATAAGAGGTGGTTCTTACTTTCAGTATGTGCTAACAAACGCGGTGACAATTTCTAAAAGACAGACCAAATATGAAGACTTGAACCACACGAAGAAAGCTATTTAAGAAAATAGAAGTAAAATGTTCTGTATGTGTGGTCTGCGTACAGTAAGACCTGCAGTACACACACCATCAGATTATTTGACCTGTCGCTCTAACGAAGTAGGCGAGTGTCAGCAATATGTGTCGTGGTCTTATCGTGGCGTGTTTATCTTCTGCCGTTAGGTCAGACGATAAAAATGCCACTTGCACGCTTAGAGTAGCAAATTGACGGTGACCAAATTTAAACACAACTTGATTAATTTTCTCACACATTTATTAAAATAATAACAAGCATAAAAATTACTTAACTTGGTTCTGGATGCTATTTACAATTGACAATCTGAAATTCCTTTGGTATTGGTACGTTAGTCTTATTCTCACATATATCTCTGATACTTGACAAAAGTGTCTAGACATTTATCTTCGTGGCTATGTACAGGAATATGGTAATCTTATTAGGCGCAGACTGAAACTTGACTATAGACTGGTACAGACAAATGTAGAGTGGTACAGACTGGTGCAGACTAGTACAGACTGGTGCAGACAAATGCAAACTGACTAATCTGAGGTCTGTACACTCATTATAATACCTCGCGTGTTCATGTATCACTGCGCGTGTGATCTGTGAGGAGAAAAGGTTCTACGTTAGCAGCAATCCTCATTGGCTGCGTTACATATTAACACGCGGATCGGCGGAAGCAGGAATTGGTCTGTCTCTATGGCAGCGCCATCTCGTAGTGCGGAGATAGAGGAGCGCTGCGCCTGCGCTGTTGTACTTAACGGGGCGCGCTCTAGTGCGAAAATTGTGTACGCACTGACTACGCGGAACTATGTACACAACAGTATGGAAAACGACGGATAATTTCGTGCAGTCTTATGTAGTGGCCGAAACTGTCTGGTATGTTCAATCGGTACCAACTTTTATTATGTAGAATTCAGATTATGACGAAAAACTCACTTTTCAACTTAAGTGATCGATATGGAATAGATCGAGCCGTCACAATCGATCTCGGTTTTATGAAAAGAACGGCGAGTTCGACAGAATTATATCACGAAATTTGGATGCTGTATGAAGTATTACGCAATTTGCTACGCAGCCTAATGTGAGCGTAAATTCCAAGTTAGTAACCGAAGTCGGCGCTTGCCGAGGAAGAAGGGGCTGGGCGTCGAAATAAGGCCTGGAGTCGGGTAGACAGCCTTTGCGTTAACAGCGTGGGGGTACGCGATCCGCAGCAGCTAACAAGCTGCTAATGAGGCAATGGCTGCCGCTACAGCTTGCGGGAGCCACGGGGACCCGGGCCAGCCCTGCCACGTGACTTTCCCCCACCCCCAACCCCCGCCGCCCCCCTCCTGAGACATTCCGGCGCAGCCACAAAGCCGCAGAAACCGCCGACGCAGCCGGCCGTGGCGCCGCCGCACCCCTCGGCTCGCTCCGACAATTTTAAATCGAATAATTGAGCCCCGGGAGCTGACGCAAGGTCCGCGCTCACTTTAAATTGCAATTTGAAAAGGCGTCGAGCTGCCGAGAGGTCGGTTTCGCTCCTCCGCGCCATTTTCTCCCCGTCTCTCTCCTTTTCCTCTCCCCTCGTCGGGTCTTAGGGCAATATCGCGAGGAGGCAAAAGGGGGAAAAAAAAAGTGTACACGGCGGTCGACTCCCCCACAACAGAAATCGCGTTATGTTCTCCCTCGTAATAGAGTCATTCGATTTGCGAATCGAATTTTGCTTGCCCCGAGATTAGAGGCATAGCGAATCCCGTTAAAGAAGTTTGTGCTTAAGTGAGTTAGCGGTAGTTGTCCGTAGAGAAGTCGGGGAGGTACGTGAGCGGCGCGTCGGGAAGACTTTGCCCTCCGTGTGCCGCAGCGGCGGGGGCGCGGGGATGACGATGCATTGCACCTGCTGGAGGAGGCGCCGTGAGCCCTCCTATGGCTCTAGCGGCCCGGAACGAGGATATATGGCGACGCGAGGAAGACTCGCACGGCTGTCTTGCGGCCGCTCCCTCTTGCCGTCTCGGCTCTGAGTTTCGCCGCCTGCGCTCTCCGGCGTCTACACCCCCTGGAGATGCGTCGCCTATTCGTCTCTCGAGCGTCCACAGCCGAGGTGGACTGGTAGAGGAGTGGCATATACAGGAAGAAGAAAAAATGTCACACTTGGAAGTGAGCATGCAATTCCTCATCCAGATTGGAGACAAAAGTTTACCTAGTACAGTCAGGTCCTGTGCATAGAAAACACATACATAGAAACCACATGAAAATGAGGAACGGGCAACACTTGAAAAGTATGTGCTGAGATTCGGTCAGGATAGAGCCAGTGAAAAATGTCTATAGTTCCCAACCGCAAGGTTGGACGAGTAGTACATCATCGAGTAGTAAGATCTTTGGCAGCTAACAGAGCTAGGTGCACGCGGTAAAAGTTTGAGTAGTGGTGAGGAGATGTGCAGAGACAGCAGACGTGTTTCGAGCTAGATGCCTGCAGGAGGCATCCGGGTCGTGACAGCGTCAAAGTAAGAATTGGCGCTACGCACATAATAAGCTATATATTGAGCGAAACTCGGCACATACCTGGGGAAACTAGAAAGAATAATTAATAAAATAGGTTTTCTTTGGTTAAATAATGTCTAAACGTTAGATAGAAATCCCACGGTTGATGCAATAAGCGTTTTGTGAAACTTTCTCGTAAATCCATGCTATAGAAGTTTTCATTAGTTTTTCACATGTGCCTCAAAAGTTTGAACAATAAATATTTTTTAGATAAAATTAGAGTTTCATCTCACACCTTATGTCGGTCTCCCCATCCTGTGCTTGCATTGAACCAAAAGGTACATTAAAGTAAAGTTCCCCCATTTATCAGAGTAAAATAATCTATATGCCATTACACAGTTGGCAAATTATTCAGATCAGGACAGAATTTTTATTCAGTAACAAACAGGGCCAAAATCAGTAAAGTTATCTAGAAGGAAAATTTTATGCCGTTGCATTACGGCTGAGTTGAATATATGTTTTACTATCGGCTAAACGGGAAGGAGTGCACGAGCTAAGTCCACAGACGCAGTCAGATACAGGTTGGTGACTTTCATTTATTTTTACCACTAAACTTTCATGTAGTCAGATGTGTATTTTGAGTATTAATTTTCCAACAATATTTTCATGCAGTCAGATAAAGTTCAGTTCAATTAAATACGCAGTCAGATGCAAGTTTTATTAAAGACTAAAGCAGTCACATGCAGTTCAGTCTAGTTTAAACAGAGAAGTTTTATTAACAACAATTTCACACTCACAGCGTACAGCGCATAGGAATGTACGCCTCCCTACCGTACAAGCCGTTGTAGCTCACTGAATACCAGGTGTACCGGTATGAAATGAGCGTTTTTTTTTTTTTTTTGTAAAAATGAAGCACTAATTTTGAATTGAAAAGTGAAAACATTTTATTCAAAGTACTGACCATTTCTTTCTATACATTTCGACCACCTTTCTGGCAATTTGTGGACACCACGCCAATAGAAATGTTCGCCTTTTGAAGCAAACCAATCAGACACTCAATTTTCGACTTCTTCGTAGGAATCGAAGTGTTCCTCAGCCAATGCGTGTCCCATTGATGAAAACAAATGGTAGTCGGAAGGGGCCAAATCTGATGAATACGGCGGGTGGGGTAGCAGCTCCAAGCCAAGTGTTTTGATTGTATCCTGAACTAGTTTTGCTTTGTGTGCAGGTGCATTGTCGTGTAAAAAATTACTTTGCCATGTCTTCTGGCCCATTCTGCTCCTTTTTCGATGAATACATAGTTCAAATTGATCATTTGTTGTCTGTAGCGATTAGTATTCACAGTTTCGTGGGGTTTTAGAAGCTCATGATACACCACACCTTTCTGATCCCACCAAACACAGATCATTGTCTTCTTGCCGAATCGATCTGGTTTTGCAGTCGATGTTGATGGTTGTCCCGGATTGCCCCATGATTTTTCCCGTTTAGGATTCTTAAAATAAATCCATTTTTCATCACCAGTAACAATTCGATGCAAAATTGGTTTTCTTTCATGTCTTTGAAGCAAAATTTGACAAATGGGTTTTTGGTTTTCCATCTGTCTTTCATTCAATTCATGTGGCACCCATTTTCCATACTTTTGGATCTTTCCCATAGCTTTCAAACGGTCAGAAATTGTTTCTTGTGCAACATTCAGCATTGCTGCCATTTGCTTCTGACTCAAAGTATCATCTTCATGCAATATTGCTTGCAATTCGGCGTCTTCGAACTTTTTTGGTGCTCTTCCACGTTCTTCATTTCTTACATCAAAATCATTATTTCTAAACCGTTGAAACCATCATTTGCATGTTGCTTCTGATAGAACATGATCACCATATGCCTCGACAAGCATTCGATGCGACTCTGCAGCACTTTTTTTCCAAATGAAAACAAAAAATTACGCTTTGCGCAAATCATCACTTTCTGGTACAAAATTCAACATGTATACTTAAAAAAAGAGACAGCATTGGTCGTATATTTTTTACTATCGCAAAATCGATTTTCTGTCACTGAGTGACCATCTTCAGTGCATCTGGCGTGGGAAGTCAGAAGACTTCCCACGCCAGATGCACTGAAGATGGTCACTCAGTGACAGAAAATCGATTTTGCGATAGTAAAAAATATACGACCAATGCTGTCTCTTTTTTCAAGTATACCTGTTATCTGGTCGTAGTGCACAAGACAACATGGAGTCGCCAATCAATAAAATTCAACATTGTTAACACGATGAAAACATATGATATTGTTTGTTCCATAACTTGATGTATACTAAATATCTTTGACAGATGTCATACCAACCAAACAAAAAAAAATTAAGGCTCGTTCACAATAAATGTTCCTTATCGACACATTTGTATCTTAACGCTCATTTCATACCAGTACACCTGGTAGATTGCAGAGACATAAAACCCACATCCACCATGGAGCTATGGTTCGATTGGTTCGATTCCTTCTCAGGTCTCTCTCTCTCTCTCTCTCTCTCTCTCTCTCTCTCTCTGTCTCTCTCTTTTTTTTATGACGTCCGTTGCCTAGTTCACGTCGTTTATAAGCAGGACATCAGTTTGTCACATGACGTTTGCCTAACACATGTCAGTGGCATCCTTCAAACAGCATGCATGTATGTACGAACGGCGCAGTCCACAGCCATAACCGGTCTTTTAACTTTCATGTAGGTCGCTTTCCCGTTGGAGTACACAAACGTCAAATACGTCAATAAATTTAGGTGTTCGCAGCATCCGATAACCAAGCTGCTCCTGCTGCTCCTGCTTATCGTGCACGGCACCTAAAAAGCGCCGTTCCGATAGCAATGTTTTTCGTCGCTTGGAGCAACGCCTTCGGGAAACTGGACCTCTTCGCCCACAAGTAATGGGCAGAGGCCGTCCAAGGACAGACATACTCCACAAACAGAGGACGCGTTTCCTGAAACCGTTCACCAGTCACTTCGGCGAAGTATCCATGATACTGTTAGGCAGTTGCAGACATCTCGAAGACTGGTTATTGAAGTTAATAAAACGTTCTCGGGTTTCAAGCCGCGACAAGTGGTTTACTGCCCACGAGCTTTCGGCAGAGATCTCCTCTGCAAGTGGATGACTGTCGTGTGGTTGTCATTGCCGTGCTTATATAGCAGCGACGTCACTCGTGACGTCACTGGTGCTCGGTCCCGCACCATATATGGTAATGTTTTGGCCGCGCGACCGCCGGGCCCGCTTCGACTAACACCGGATCCCACGCTGTAGTCAGCTGCAATCCACCGTCGCTGTTGAAGGTGTTGACAGAAATTCTAGTCTCTATGGCCTCGTTTATCACGCTATCCCAGAAGCCATTAGTCCGTTTAATAATAGACGTCTCATTGAATCCAATTTGGTGTCCGTTTTCCAGAGCATGTTCTGCTACAGCTGACTTTTCGGGATAGCGCAGACGGTAACACATTTCATGTTCTATGCGGCGCTGTTCAATAGTGGGAACAGTCTGGACGACGTAGAACTGCCCACATCCACACGGTATCGTGTAAATTCCTGGCGTTCTGAGGCCCACGTCGTCTTTCACAGATTTCATTAGTTGCCGGAGGCCTGAAGGTTGTGTCTATTTTATGCCTCTTCAGGAGCCGACTTATCTTCCGTGTTGTCGAACCACAAAACGGTAACAACGCAACCTGCTTGGTGTCTTCTTCAGAGGTCTTCTTCCTTTGAGGCTTGGATGACACTACTTGTGAGATCTGTTTGTTGTTGTAACCGTTTTCCTTAAAAACTTTGCGTACGTGGCTCAATTCTCTTGGCAAATTTTCTGCGTCTGAGACGGTTTCAGCTCGATGTACTAAGGTCCTCAGATATGACTGTTTCTGTGCTGGGTGATGGAAGCTGGTGGCTTGCAGATGCCGATCCGTGTGGGTGGGCTTGCGGTGAACGCTATGAC
Organism: Schistocerca cancellata; assembly: GCF_023864275.1. Lineage (NCBI taxonomy): Eukaryota > Metazoa > Arthropoda > Insecta > Orthoptera > Acrididae > Schistocerca > Schistocerca cancellata. Next base: position 19,507,756 of record NC_064631.1, on the reverse strand, counting down.
CTAGAGACCCATTGGGTTTACGACGTATAAGCACGTCCAAGAACGGCAGGGAACCCTCCTTCTCTACTTCCATTGTGAAGCAGATGGTCGTGGATGCTGCTGAGGTGCTCCTGGAACTCTTCTAACTTTTCTTGTCCATGTGGCCAAATGACGGAGGCATCGTCGACGTAGCGATAAAAACAGCTCGACTTTGCAGCAGCCGTGTCCAAGGCGATGTCTTCGAAATGTTCCATAAAGAGGTTGGCTGCTACTGGAGCTAATGGACATCCCACCGCCACGCCGTCAGTTTGGTTAAAATATTCTCCATCATGTACGAAATATGATGACGTCATAGTGTGCTTAAATAAATCCACGATGGTGTAGTCAAAGAGCTGGGACAGCAAGTGAATAAAGAAACCCCATCGAAGCTAACCAAAATATCCCCTTCAGCAAGTCGCAGACCTATTACCCGATTGATGAAGTCCGCCGTATTCTTTATATGGTGTCCACAGTGTTCAACGTGCGTAGAAAGGAGGCTGGCCAGATGTTTAGTCGGTGATCCGATGGTACTCACTATCGGCCTCGACGGTGTGTCCTTCTTATGGCGCCTTCGGCAGACCACAGAACGTGGGCTGTCTTGGTGCCTTGGGGAGGAGGTTCTTAATAGTATTCTATTCCAGCGATGACCGTTTGAGAAGCTCTGAAGTCTTACTCACTATTCTGGAGTGACGGCGTGGCTATATAAGCACGGCAATGACGACCACACGACAGTCATCTGCTTGACAATGGCAGAGGAGATCTCTTCCGAATGCTCGTGGGCAGTAAACCTCTTGACGCGGCTTGACACCCGAGAATGTTTTATTAACGGATATCGCCGCGAAAGCATGCATTCGTACATGGTTATTGAAGTGTTGCACGATGAAGAATTGCATCCATATCATTACAGGTTAACTCAACAGCAGTGATCAGAAGAGCGCATTTAACAAGTACGGTTTTGTGGATGGCTTTTGCGCCAAGTGGAAGATACGAACATTCTATAAATAACGTGATATGGACTGACGAATCTAGCTTCACTCATGAAGGCATTTTCAAGCTACACAATAGCCGTTATTGATCGGAATACAACCCATACCTGACCCATGAACGTGGCTTTCAGGTACGATTTTCGTATAAACCTGTGCGCTGGAATCGTGAAAAGCCGGCCGCTGTGACCGAGCGGTTCTAGGCGCTTCAGTCTGGAACTGCGCTGCTGCTACGGTCGCAGGTTCGAATCCTGCCTCGGGCATGGATGTGTGTGATGTCCTTAGGTTAGTTAGGTTTAAGTAGTTCTAAGTGTAGGGGACTGATGACCTCAGATGTTAAGTGCCATAGTGCTCAGAGCCATTTGATTCGTGAAAAGAGTACTTTCGGGTCCTTACGTACTACCCGACACTTTGATTGCGCTCTTGTATCGCTTTGAACAACTTCTCTGGCGAAATATTTGCAAATGCAACGTGGTCGCTTCAAACAACTTCTCGTTCCTTACTTTTGAAATGAGCCTCGTTTATAATTTTGACCATAAATGTTTGGGACATTAAACAAGGTGAAGAAAAAATGCAGCACTTGGCGGTGGGCATACGAGTCCTCATCCGTCTTCTCTAATGTGAACATCTTTGTAGGTGCACGTAGAGCATACAGAATGGAATTACTGTGCGTAGCATAACGCACAGTCTAGTGTAGCCCGCCTACTTCGTTTTTGTACCTCGTTGGATACAGATCATGTTAATGTATCCACTCTTATTTTCTAGTGGCTTCATTTGTGTCAAGGACGAGACAAAGTGGTCGTTTACGTCACTAATAAGTTCATGTGATGTCTTAATGTTTAAATAAAGGTAACAGTAACAGAAAGGAATACACAAGTTACCGAATTTTGGAGGTGTAAATTAGACACTTGCTGATTCCTAATGAGTAACTGCAGACAATGAGTTCACGTTCCAGGGTACAAACATTGCTCAATGTGAAGGTCTTCTGCTGTAACTGCGTGCGGCGCGGCCAAGAAGAGATAAAGTGAAGTCTGCACTGTGCCAGAGCTGTCCCATTAGTTCAGTGAGAAGAGCCAGAGCAATGGCAAACGGATATGCAGACTCGCTGATCTTCGAGTCATGTTGACTGCACTTTTTTACTCTTCCCTTTAAAAACACACATTCGCTACGTATGTTATGTTGACACAAAAGAAACCACACTGCTCGAATTAGCGAGGAACTACCTAACATGATCTGTTAGTTCTTGGTTACTTTTCAACTTTGGTGTCCTTCAGTTGTGACATGTTTTATCAAATTCCATCAACCGAGCGGCAGTGGACGACCAGTTTACTACGGAAGAGTTCTTGCAATCCACCTAGAGGCATAGGCTGCAAATCTCCTACGAAATCTCAAGTAAAACAACACACAGAAATGTTGGAAGGAACGGACGCAGATGTACGGAAACTCAAATGGGTTCTGCTTTGATGGCTAGTGGCGCTAACTGAACTTGTTCCTAATTAACATTTAGTTTTTCGTCGGTGCTTGACAGAACGTGATAATAATATTAAAAAAGGACACACTTCCTGATGCTCTACAAAATTATATTTATTTGGTCATGAACCGGCTTTCGGCTTTTCGGGCCATCTTCAGGTGACAGCTGAAAGTCGCAAACACATATAAACATGTTATCCGTCTTACACAGGTATTATTTCTGCAGAAGATACAAAATTGATAGAGGACTTAAATGACGTTTTTGTCACATAGAAACAATAATATTAGCTAAAAAAGGAGATAAAGTATTTATATGGGAATACATTTGACAACCGATGACAAATAAGTTGAATTTACAATTTGAATGTAATAGCTGTAACGAAAACTGAATATAGCAGGGGGGAAATGGAAATAATGACTACTCATTTAATACTAGGCTGCATTCCGTGTCATGTGTTTTTTGGTTTCCAGTAGGACCATCTTTCTCCTTTCCTTGAAAGAATGCAAAACTTCACTTTCTACATCAAATAAATAGTTTTCTGCCACAAAATGATCAGAAAAGGTTGGATCTTTCTTCCTTAGACTCCAGCTTCTCTCATGTTCACGTAGCGTAATTGCCACAGCGCTACCTGAATGACCAGTATACACTTTTACGCACTGTTTGCAAATGATTTTAATATTTATTTTAATACTGTTAATTAACGCCAGTTCTTTAGTATCTGACTACTTAGATTTGCTGGTGGTGCAAGACGCCACTGAGGTTGGCTATACTCTAACAAATATGCTTCTGATCCACATGTATGGAAATGATATGTGAGCAAGGGAACTGAAGGATCGGTGGTCTTGACATGTGAACCGAAGCTCAGTGCCCTGTTAAACAAGAATAACTCAATGAGTGGTAAGGGGGACTACTGATTCTTCGAATGACACAAGGATTTTGAACTATTAAACTTATTGATGAGAGCTCGAGAATAATATCGAAAAACAATCATTAAACATTAATTTTTACTTGGAGAAAATGACTGCGGCTAAGATTTAAAAGTAATTAGTGCAACATAGGGAAATGAATGACTGGAGTTCCCCTAACAGGATAAACGCTGAATTGATAAAGAACGTGCCAGTCTGTTCGAACTGAATTTAAATTCTGTGTTAAGTTAATAGAGATGACTGCATCGCTAAGTCAGTGATAAATAAAAAGAATGAGAACCCCAAATAGGGAAGTCATGGCCAAGAGGTCACCTCCAAAATGAATGATTCATTAATCTGCAAAAACGCGCCTACCATCTCGCTAGAGTTACTCACAAGCAACATCACTGCGATAATGACACGAAACAGGTGAGCCAAGATGAGTCGAGATTCCGGACGGTGTTTCACCCTGGGGTGTCACGTCCCAGCTGCTCCACTGCGTCAGTCAGCTCACAAGGCCCCTCTAACCGGAATGTACGTCTGACTTGCAAGGAGGTTTTGCTCCGAATATCCATCTGACCTATAAGGCGATCTTCGCCTAAACTTCTGAAAACTTGCGTTCTTTGTTCCATTGCGGCGCATGCCCGACAAAAACTGACTTTTGAGCCAGTCGGTGGCCGCATCTTTGACTCTCTCAATCGGAAAACTCCTTACAACATTATCACTCCCATATTCCAGACTGTTCTGTGGAAATTTCGGGAAATTGCGAGTGCCGACCAACCACGTGCGGTCGCACCTAAATCTTCTGTAAATCCTCCGTAAGCAACGTTTTTGATCGCATCACAAACGAATCGGTGGTACGTTACAATGCCAAGCCTCACTCTCATCTGATACTTTCCCCTCTTTGGGGAAGTGTTTTGGGGAGTTTGCACCTTGCGGCTTTTACTCCACTTGGTACTTGTGTGTGTGTTTATTTCTGTGATTTTGGTTGTCTGTGTGATGTGATGATTGTTCTGCATGTGTCTGGTACTTGCCTGGAGTTGGGGAGATGATTGATATTATGGGGGAGGGAGTCGTCGTAGATCGTCACTGGGCGTTTGTGCTTGTCACGGGACATGTCATACCGACCTAGGGAGTGGATGAGGACGTTTCCTGACCTGCAGAGCCTTCGTAGAACATATTGGAAGCGCTCTTTTAGGAGTGGGATTTCAGCAGCGGCGTGCAGATCGTCAATAGGGAATCCGAGGGGTAGGTGCAGTTCCCTTCTGAGAGCGCGGTTCTGCAACCTCTGGAGTTTGTCCAGGTGCTGCCTCGCCGCGTATCCCCAGACAGGGCACACATACTCCATTACTGGCCGGATCAGGGCCTGATATACGTTCACACCCACAGAGCAGGGAAGGGAACTGGTTGAGTTGAGGTTTGGGTATAGGATGGACATTCTGGCACAGACCTTCCTGTGGACCTCGTCTTTGTTTCCACGTAAGACGAGAGTCAAAGGTTACGCCAAGGTACTTGGCGGTTCTGCGCCAGGGCAGTTGGGTTCCATTTAGGTGAAGGTGGAGGGGTGGTGGGGGGCGATCAGCATTGCCTGCGTCTTTTCAGAATTGATGGTAATGCGCCAGCGACGGGCCCAAGTTTCTGCCAAGCCTAACGAAGGAGCTCTGTTTATTCGTTGCTGTTCAAAAATGGTTCAAATGGCTCTGAGCACTATGGGACTTAACTTCTAAGGTCATCAGTCCCCTAGAACTTAGAACTACTTAAACCTAACTAACCTAAGGACATCACACATATCCATGCCCGAGGCAGGATTCGAACCTGCGACCGTAGCGGTCACGCGGTTCCAGACTGTAGCGCCTTTAACAGCTTGCCCACAACGGCCGGTTCCTTACTGTAGTGAGACGTTTATCTTCCCTAGGCACACGGAACAGCAACACTCAGTCCCGGATACCGGACGTCTTCACACACCACACGGGCGGTCAAGGTTGGTTCGGAGAATTTCATGTTCGCTGCCCACGGCGAGTTCTGAGAATGGCCTGCGAACTCGTGGCCTATTTAGCAACGTTTGTCGACAGAGCTACTAATCCCGTCAGAGAGCTTGCCGCATTAGGTCGCCAGAGAATGTACGAAGGGCTCCCCGTTCCACCCTACCTAAAGGGCTTAGGACTAGCCTCCACCCCAGCTCCGTCCCCTGGGTTCTGACAAGCTCACATCAGCCGTCTCTGTGGCTAACGGGAGCCTCCGGGCCACAGAAGGGCAGAATTCCCAGCTAACTACTCAAGACATTTCCATGCGCATTAGAATTAAAGAGAAGTGGTAACCTCTCTTACGGACAATTACTATGTTGCATATTCTCCTGCCCCTTCTTACATGAATGCTAGCGCCCTATCATACCACGAATCAAATGCCTGGACATAATGAGAATGAAACAGCCTGGAGTGTTTCAGTAGACCACAAGAGCCCATACGTAGAAAACTGCCCTCTCGCTACCACTGATTCTGGTAAAACCTGTTACGCCATAAGGGTATATTTCAGTGTCGCAAAACCTGGTAATCCTCAGTGACAAGTAGGTACGTGACGATGCGAGTGATCATGCTTTCTTCTCTGTACAAGGTCATTCGCAACTTTCTCCGGGGTTTAAATAGATAACTGAGTGAAAACTACAAGCCATGCAGAAAGTACACTCATATCAGCTGATAAAACATCTCTCTAAGTTTTTAACTCACACTACAATTGCTCAATACGAGCAACGCTTATGAGGCGGCAAATGTCAATACTTTCGTGCAAGTCATTGAAGTTGCTGAACAAATTGTCTGGAAAGCCACTACACCAGCCCGCTTTGGAAATATGTTCAAATGTGTGTGAATTCCTAAGGGACCAAACTGCCGAGGTCATCGGTCCCTAGACCTACACACACTACATAAATTAACTTATGCTAGGAACAACACACACACCCATGCCCGAGGGAGGAGTCAAACCTCCGGCGGGAGGGGCCGCGCAATCCGTGACATGGCGCCTCTAACCGTGCAGCCACTCCGCGTGGCTTTAGAAATATGTTCAGTTGGTTGTCTACTTGTTATGCCACCCCTCCCTCCTATTACAACGTTCTGCAACTACGTCACTGGATGTATGACGAGTCTAAACTCGGTGAGATGTTTTGTCCACTGATACGCGTGATTTTCATGGTTTCCTGTCTCTATCTGCAAAACCAGAACCCATATTCAATCGTTTTGTTGTTGTCGTGTGTCTGTACGTCTGTACGTCTGTCTGTCCGACCGTTACGTAGCTTTTTTTCTCAGGAACAGACAGAAGTATCATGTTTAAATTTACGTTGCGTATTGACGTCTATGTTACCGTGGCAGAGTAAAAAGTTTAAGCTTCTAAGTCAAGTCATGTCACATATTTGAAAACTCCTCAAATACCTATAGGGTACTTACAGTTGACACGGAATCGTGAAATTCGACAAGAAGCGAGGTTTCACAGTACAAGTAAAGGAAAAACGTCGGAAAATTGTTAATTTGTAATTATATCGCACGAACAAATGTTCTTTTGTCATTTTTTATCTGTTTGTCTGTCCGTCTGTTAAGACCCATTTCTCTTTTGAACAGGTTTGTGTATCAGATTAAAATTTATGTCACTTACTATGGTCTATGATCCTCTGGCGATGTATGAAATTTGAGCTTAGAAGTCAATGCAACCAAAAGATACGGCCATTTATGTCACATATTTTGATACTCGCAAACTCACTTGTCGAAACCTATACGGTACTTCCCTTGATCTAGAATCATGAAATTTGTCAAAAAGCAAATTTTCACAGCACAAGCAAAGGAAAAAAACCTGAAACTGTTAAAATGTAATTATACCACATGAAAAATATCTTTTTGCCATTAGAGCATAAGTTCATGCGTCATATGTCAGGATTAGACAAGCGGTCTAAGGCGCTGCAGTCCTTAGAATAATTTAGGTTAAGTAGTGTGTAAGCTTAGGGACTGATGACCTTAGCAGTTAATTCCCATAAGATTTAACACACATTTGAACATTTCAACGTCATATGTCAGAAGCATAGTAAACTAACATTACTGCATGCCAACATAAAATGTAAGCTATAGTCATGTTGTAGTAAGTAAATAAAAATAGTATATTAAATCTTCTACATCTAAATATATAAACTGAAGCCCCATGCTCGCTTCTCTTTGTATATCTGGCCTATGGGCTAGTCTGAGGCGCTACTGTAGAGGTTTAAGATGCTTGATTTCCAGGATGGATGATATATATATATATTAGGTTTGCTCATAACTCTCAGCGCGTGACTCCTACTTGCATTTGGCCAATTTTTCTAAATATCTTTTAGTGTTATTGTGCAACCGCCTACTGACACCTAGAAGATACTTATGAATAATCGTGTATTAACAGAGTGTCTGTATGTAGTTGAATTCATGGTTGTCTGCCATGGAACAGCTCTTCTAGGGAATAGGATGAGCTCTCAGAATTGCTCCTAGTTATCGATACTAACATTATAAATATGGTAGAAACTGTCTGTTACTTTCTCATGACTAAACCGCTGAGCCTATTTCTATGAATTTCGGTAAGGAGATAACTTAAACCCCGAGGAACAACGTAGGCTACTTTGTGACATGTTTAGTAAAAGATATTTATTGATTCGATGGATATTGCGTGAATTACGTGAAAATATTTTATCTTTGAAAAAAGTTATTTTTTATTTGACTTTAGAACATCATCACATTTGTCAAAAAGGTGTTATTGGTTGGTATGTTTTATCTAATACCATTCAATGTTCAACGTGCTGAATCCACCTTTCCATCCTAATATGACTAAGTATGAAAGTAACTGTTACGTTTTCGAGACTAAACTGCTGAATCGACTTCGATCAAATTTCGTGTGAAGTTAGCTTGAATCCTAGGTCGAACATAGTCCCTTACAGTGTGAGGTAGGGAACGGAACATCTTTTTTCACATCAGTGAACGTACACCATATTAAAAAATACAAACTTAATAATATATATATATATATATATATATATATATATATATATATATATATAATAGAAGGAAACATTCCACGTGGGAAAAAATATATCTAAAAACAAAGATGATGTGACTTACCAAACGAAAGCGCTGGCACGTCGATAGACACACAAACAAACACAAACATACACATAAAATTCTAGCTTTCGCAACCAACGGTTGCCTCGTCAGGAAAGAGGGAAGGAGAGGGAAAGACGAAAGGATTTGGGTTTTAAGGGAGAGGGTAAGGAGTCATTCCAATCCCAGGAGCGGAAAGACTTACCCTAGGGGGAGAAAAGGACGGGTATACACTCGCGCACACACACACACACATATCCACCCACACATATACAGACACAAGCAGACAAATATGAGTGGGTATATATGTGGGTATATGTGTGGGTGGATATGTGTGTGTGTGAGAGTGTATACCCGTCCTTTTTTCCCCCTAGGGTAAGTCTTTCCGCTCCCGGGGTTGGAATGACTCCTTTCCCTCTCCCTTAAAACCCAAATCCTTTCGTCTTTCCCTCTCCTTCCCTCTTTCCTGACGAGGCAACCGTTGGTTGCGAAAGCTGGAATTTTGTGTGTATGTTTGTGTTTGTTTGTGTGTCTATCGACGTGTCAGCGCTTTCGTTTGGTAAGTCACATCATATATATGATGTATAAGTATATATATATATATATATATATATATATATATATAATCTACCCTGGAAATCGACAATTTCAATGATTTTTGCCTTTTATAGATATCGATACTGGCAAGATACTGGTCCCAGGAATTCCAAGACCGTATCAAAATCTCTACAGTAGTTCCTAAAATTGGCCCGAACATACAAATAGAAGTGAATAGAGGACTTCAGTTTATATATTTACAGAGAGAAAACGTTTATTGAAACGTTTCTGTCTGGTTACTAGAACAAGAATACAACTTACATTTTATGTATGCATGCAGTAACGATCGACTTTAATGCTTCTGGCGGATGATGAGTGCAATGTATGTTCAAATGGGGAAAAGATATTTTTGATGAGATGTTACTGCAATTAAACGAGTTTCAGACGTTTTTACTTCACTTGTACTGTGAAACCTTGCTTCTTGCCGAATTTCATGATTCTTGGTCAAAGAGAAGTACCCTATAAGTTTTCTTCAGTGAGTTTGCGAGTATCAAAATATATTATATATCATAAATCAGATTAATCCTGTGATTACATTGCCTTAGAGGCTTAAATGTTTTGCACCTCTAAGGGATCGTAGACTTAACTATGTGACAAATTTTAACTTGATACGCCAACCTATTCCAGGGGAAAATGGGGCTTAAAAGATTGATAGAGACTCGGATAAAAAATTACAAAACCAAAATATTTCTTTCGTATGGTATAGTTACAAATTAAAAATTTTCGAATTTTTCCCATTACCTGTACTGTGAGTCATTACTTCTTGCCAAATTTCATGGTTAGAGATCAACGGGAAGTACACTACATGTTTTGATGAGTAAGTTTGAAACAGCTGACATAAACGGCCGAATCTTTTCATCGCATTGCCTTAGAAGCTTAATTTTTTGCATCGCCAAGGGATCATAGCCCTTAATATTCAATATAAATTTGATATTCATACATCAATCTGTACCATAGAAAATAGGTCTTAACAGACAACCAGACAAATGGATAACAAAATTTAAAATAAGGTTTTCGTATGATAAAATTAAAAATTAACAACTTTCGGAATTTTTGCTTTACTTTTAGTGTAAAACAACGCTTCCTGTCAAATTTAATGATTTTAGCTTTTGATGAGTGAGTTTTCGTGTATCAAAATATGTGACGTAAATGCCCGCATCTTTTGACTGAATTGACTTACAAGCTTAAAACTTTTACACCTCTTGGGCCTATAGATGTTAATATCGGACATAAATGCGAACCTGATACGTCGAACCGTTCCTGAGAAAAAGGGTTCTTAACAGTCGGACCGACAGACAGACAGACAACAGATTGATGCATGGAACCTTAAAAATTATTAATTTTTTTCATAATGAAGACACTGTATACTGTATAGCTACTTCAACAGATTGGTGCATAGATGAACACTCCTGCCCACACACCTCTCCACGCAGTTCTTGGCAGCGACGCTGCACGTGCCGCCGCATCCTGTGCTGGGGCAGTTGGGGTTGAGGAGGAGGAAGGGGTGTATGCTTACCCAAAGAGGCCGACACGTGAGGGCAATTGACTTCATTACACATACAGTTGCTTGATTTTTCACCACCATTCATCACAACAAAACTGCTGATATGAGAGCGCAGCAACAGGTCACAGCTGGTAGACGAGTATGTCCATCACAACTGCAGAGGTTTTCAATTCCTCCCAGTTGCTGTACATGGAACAGAGTGGTGTCTAACGTGACTTATGTAAAAAAAAAAGTCTTCTTTCAAACTGAGAGATAATGCTTCAATGAGTCACATAGTGTTATAACGGCGCACCAGCATATAAGGTTTATTAATCAATGCGTAGGCTGTGGGTAAGCCATTCTGACGGTACATGCTCTCCCTGATGCAGGTAAACAGTGTGGATTGAAGTTCTGAAATGCCTTTTCTTTCGTATGTATTTAGCTTAGATTGTAGCAGCAGTGCTCTCAAGAGGAAACGGATCATATTCAATTCCCCCGTCGAAAAAATAGAGTAATCATTGCAGAATGGATTGAGTACAACTTTATTTTCTAGTCATGACTGTACTGGACCTTGCATTTCTTTGCATCTCACCATGCATGCATGTATAAATTCCCTTGCAAAGAAATTTTCAGTTTAACGTAGAATCCGGACTGCTTGGATGTATTTCACATACTATCGTTAACTATGTTAAGGGTCAGGAAGAAACTTAGAGATGGAATTCACATTTTTGCACTCAAACTGGACATCAAAATACGCATTACGAGCAATAAGAATAATTAACAGTAATTTATAAAAATAAACCAGGTTATATATTGCAAAACATTTAGAAAGACGTCTCTGTAAAACCCGTATAACCACTGTTTCTACTTGCTAGTTCACTGAAAACGTCGCGGTTCCTGTGTTGAATGCAGTTTAGATTATATGATTCGAAAGTCTTTTTTTTTAATGTGATTCAGAGATTGTATAATGCGACGGGTAACCCAATCCTGGCTTTCCTGTGTAACTGTCGCAATTATCTGTGTGGTGTTTGGGCCATCCACAAATGTGTTACTAGTGATTATCGTCGCTATGCCCAGATAACAAAAATAAGCCGAATAACCCCCAAAGTAATTAATTTTATAGCGGAAAAAATGCGTAATTAAATTGGAAACGTGATGTATTAAGTACGCAAGAAAAAATTTTCGTAATGTGACTGGAACTGTCAATGTAACGTGGCAGCCGAACGGCAATGCAGCAAGCATATATGCGAAAATATTCACATGTAGAATAGCATGCATCAGGCACAGCATAGAAGACAGCACATAATAGCAGAAGAAAGTGACTTCACGTCGATAGTGCGATGGCCTTGTGACATGCATTAATGCTTGTTATTCCTTCGATAAGAAACCGTCCTGCGAATCATTCGCTCAACACTGACAGACGTTTTACAAATTCATCTTTCTTTAGCGATCAGCCGGCCGCTGTGGCCGAATAGTTCTAGGCGCTTCAGTCCGGAACAGCGCTGCTGCTACGGTCGCAGGTTCGAATCCTGCCTTGGGCATAGATGTGTGTGATGTCCTTAGGTTAGCTAGGTTTAAGTAGTGATGACCTCAGATGTTGAGTCCCATGTTGAGCCTTTTGAATCATTTTTAGCGATCAACAAATAACACCCTGCACTGTACTGTTTATTCAGCATGGAGTGCACGCTACATAAAATCAGTCTGAAACAGTTCACATTAAACAAAACACAACCATGAACAGTTACTGTTCTTGACTCTGCTTGAACAGCAACATTTTTATATCTGGGCCTTTTTACCATTATTCCCAGTAACACAGAATTGGTTCAAATGGTTCAAATGGCTCTGAGCACTATGGGACTCAACATCTTAGGTCATAAGTCCCCTAGAACTTAGAACTACTTAAACCTAATTAACCTAAGGACCTCACACACACCCATGCCCGAGGCAGGATTCGAACCTGCGACCGTTGCAGTCCCGCGGTTCCGGACTGCTGCGCCAGAACCGCTAGACCACCGCGGCCAGCAACACAGAATTCATACAACTATGTCATTTAGCTAATTTGGAGTTGCACTTTGAAGGCACATTGTATTTCTGTAAGCAGTGTTAACTACCATTTCCTTCACTTATCAAGACAATTCATTCTCGTTAAAAATTAGATCGAATAAGCCGTGGCAATTGAAAAATTTGTGTCAGTCCGAGAGTTGAACATAATTTTCCTGATTTTACTATGCAGTTTACACTGACAAGATTTGATGTTATTGCTTCTTCATTGATTTTATCCCCATAAACCATGCATTTGATTTCTGTGCATCAAATTCATTTTAAAACTAGTATGATTTAGCTGTTTATCATAATTTTATTGACAAAAGACAAAGACTGCTAGATGAGGTTTCGGGTACGACCATCCCATGGAAAGCATGACACACAATTACGGAATGAGGTGTGGAACTCTTAAATTTGAACACATGACGTTATTGACTTCGAAATGTTGGGAGTTCGATGACACCCCATGTACTGTGCATTAACTTGTGTGGAAGATGTCGTGCCGCTCAGCCTATCTGTGGTATCGACTACATCTTCGTCACCGAACCTGGTGACCCGCTAAGAGAGAGACGGTACTTTTAAATCTTTGTATGAAATAGAGAATATGGAGGTAGAGGTAAAGGATGGGCGTGAAAGTTGCGACTTCAAGCTGCATAGGCCGTTCTGGTAATGATATGGCGAAAATTGAAAACTTGTGTGGGACCGGGACTCGAACCCAGATGCTCCGAACTCCAGACCGGTTGCCTTAACCCCCCCCCCCCCCCCCGCCCATCCAGACACGCAGTCCGTCCGCCCCATATTTTGAACTTATCGCACGCTGCAGTTGTAGCGTCCCTCGTCCACTAAACCCTACTCCCGAATTATTAACTCCCGTAGGAGTTCGGACGATACTAGTACATCCGCACGGAAACAAACGTCAAGGAGCCGCGATGCACTTAAAGAAACGTACATACATCTGAGTGGTGTCTGTTCTTCCGGACTCAAATCTATACACTTTGGAAGCTCCCATCAGGGCCCTGCTGGGCGAGAGCACCGCTCCTCCATCGTTCGCGGTTTCCGATGGGGGCCCCACGCATACGCGCCACCAGAGGACGCTAAAGTGACGTGACCTCACTGCTTGCGATTTTAAATGACCGGCGCCTTTTTTTAAGCAGCCGAAATTTTGAGTTTCACCTCAGACTCAGTGTACCTACATACTTAATGGTTCAAATGGCTCTAAGCACTATGGGACTTAACATCTGAGGGCATCAATCCCCTAAACTTAGCACTACTTAAACCTAACTAAGTTGAGGACATACACAGATGCACTTCCGAGGCAGGATTCGAAGCTGAGCCCTTAGCAACCGCGTAGTTTCGGACTGAAGCGCCTAAAACCGCTGGGCCAGCGCAGCCGGTTATATATAACAACGTTAGTAGGGAAGACTGCAGTGAGCACATTACATTGACGTAGCACGACGTTACTAAGTGTTACTGATATTCAGAGACTATTAAAGCGTATCAGCATTCAATACTTTTTGTGTCTATCAAGAGTATTGCTCTCTTAATACGACGGCGTTCCGTAAGTAATACAACAGTTTCTTTCTCGGGCAGTTTCGGTTGAAAAAATGCTGACTTTGTTGTAGGAGATCGTGAAATATTCCCGCTTCGGCTCCTGTAGTTTCACGAAGTTCTGATAGGTGGCGGCGCAGTACGTAGCCTTCAAAATGTTGTCTGTGATGGAGATGCATTCCAAGCAGAGAGCTATCATTGAGCTTCCCTTGGTCGAAAACAAGAGCATCGCAGGTACTCATAGGCGCTTGCAGAATGTCTACGGGGACCTGACAGTGAACAAAAGCACGGCTAGTCGTTGGGCGAGGCGTCTATCATCATCGCAACAAGGTCGCGCAAACCTGTGCGGTCTCACCTGCTGTGTCGGCTGGCCGCACACAGCCGAGACTCCTGCGATGTTGTAACGTGCGGACACTCTCATTCGAAGTGACGGACGGCTCACAAACACCTCGCTGCTCAACTGGACTCCACTGTCGGTGCTGCTGACACACTCGTGCGCCAGCTGGGGTACCCCGAGGTGTGTGCCCGCTGGGTCACTCTCCACCCGACAGAAGACCATAAAGAGCATCGAAGGACCAGCCGTGTGGAACTGCTTGAGCATTATGAGGCTGATAGTGCCAATTTTTTTGTCGAACAGCGTCACAGGTGACGAAATACGGGTTACCACTTCGAACCGGTAACAGAGTGACAATACAGGGAATGGTGCCACAGCACCTCTTCTCTGGTGAAAAATTTCGAAGCCACACCCTCGGCCGTAAAGTCATGGTGACGGTCTTCCGGGACTCTGAAGGGATTACTCTTTTCAGTGTCCTCCATCATGATGCAACGATCAACGCTGAAGTGTGTTGTGCTATCCTCAGGACATTGAAGAAACGACTACAGCGTGTTCGTCGCCACAAAAATGCAAACGAACTTCACTTCTCCATGACAATGCGAGGCCTCGCGCAACTCTGCAAACCCGAGAGGACCTCGCAGAACTTCGTTGGACTGTTCATCTTCGATTTCTTTCTCAACCACCCTGCAGCCGGGATCTTGCATCTTCCGACTACCATCTGTTTGGCCCAATGAAGGATGCATTTCGCGGGAAGGAGTACGTGGTTGATGGGGACGTTATTGGTGCAGCAGAAAGTCGGCTCCAGCGTCGACCAGTAGAATGGTACCGTGCGGGCATGTTGGCCCTTCCAGTAAGGTGACGTAAGGTCGTCGCATTGAACGGAGATTACGTAGAAAAATAGTTTTCCTAGCCAAAAGAGTTGGAAAGAATGCGGTATATTTGAATCCAGAATAAAACGAACTGGCTTTCAGTAAAAAATATGTAGCATTACTTATTGAAAACGTCTCGTACATAGCCCAGCACTGTAGAAGAACTTACACCTACAGATATATAAAATTATTAACATCTCAGTTATTAAATGCATGTAGTGTAAATAAACTTATTAACGTGTTATCTTTTTTGTAGATGTCTCATTCTCTTTATTAACCATCTGCATTAGCAACGAGACACTATTATTTTCCGAAAACATCGTTGTGATATCTTGAGCTGTCCATGAAATAAAAGATGCAATTAGGCCATATGTGACTCTTCCTGTATATCTATACAAGGTGTGTTCAAAACCAATGGCACATTTTTTTCTCTGAACAGATGTACTTTTAAGAATTAGAATTGGTGATAATAGCAGTCAATGTTTCTTTTCCGTGTATTGTTTTTTCTACGTAGTCTCCATTGCGTTCACTGGCGTTACCCCCACGTTAGTAAGAGCATGTATTCCCTGCGGTAGAACCTGTTGTCCTGTGGCCGTAGACATGTTTTCGCTTCACGAATTACGTTATCGCCATCTTCAAATTGTATCTCTTATGGAGAATCCGTAAGTGTCCCAAACACATGGACATCCGACAGCGATGTCCAGCCCAATTTGAGGATGCATCTCCGAGTTCCGAGACTTCTGTGTCAGCGTGCATTGTCATGTTGACGAATTATTATGAATGAACAAGAATCTCAATCATTTAACACGGATTTTCAGTGCTCACCGACAACAGTGAAGTCAATGTCAACTTGTGATGTGAGGGTGTGTACAAATAACGGCACCCACGCTATGTCGAGAGCAATACCTGTACAGGAAGTCCCAAACGTGGCCGAACATGGATCTCAGTTTCTGCACTTCCTTCCGCTTTAACTCTCTTTACCACAGCCCGTAATTAACCCTATAAGTTGCATTACAATAAAATGCATACAAACATTTACGGACGTTCATCACAGTTTGTTTTTCTGCAACCAAGATTTCAATTATAGCACGTTACTTGTAAAAAGTGTCTTGCGTAGACGCCATTTTGACGGTACGTTACGGTTCTGCAATCTGTTGGAATACTTCGGGGCTTCTCACAGTTGCAGAAGAAACATCAAATAAGACGCACTTAACACGACGTATTTCTATAAACGGTACTTTAAAAGTCCTCTTACAAACTTCTAGGACTTGTATACACTACTGGCCATTAAAATCGCTACACCACGAAGATGACGTGCTACAGACGCGAAATTTAACCGACAGGAAGAAGATGCCGAGATATGCAAATGATTAGCTTTTCACAGCATTCACACAAGGTTGGCGCCGGTGGCGACACCTACAACGTGCTGAGATGACGAAAGTTTCCAACCGATTTCTCATACACAAACAGCAGTTGACCGGCGTTGCCTGGTGAAACGTTGTGATGCCTCGTGTAAGGAGGAGAAATGCGCACCACCACGTTTCCGACTTTGATAAAGGTCGGATTGTAGCCTATCGCGATTGCGGTTCATCGTATCACGACATTGCTGCTCGCGTTGGTCAAGATCCAATGACTGTTAGCAGAATATGGAATCGGTGGGTTCAGGAGGGTAATACGGAACGCCCTGCTAGATCCCAACGGCCTTGTATCACTAGCAGTCGAGATGACAGGCGTCTTATCCGCATGGCTTTAACGGATCGTGCAGCCACGTCTCGATCCCTGAGTCAACAGATGGGGACGTTTGCAAGATAAAAACCATCTGCACGAACAGTTCGACGACGTTTGCAGCAGCATGGACTATCAGCTCGGACACCATGGCTGCGGTTACCCTTGACGCTGCATCACAGACAGGAGCGCCTGCGATGGTGTACCCAACGACGAAGCTGGGTGCACAAATGGCAAAACGTCATTTTTTCGGATGAATCCAGGTTCTGCTTACAGCATCATGATGGTCGCATCCGTGTTTGGCGAGATCGCAGTGAACGCACAATGGAAGCGTGTATTCGTCATGGCCATACTGGCGTATCACCCGGCGTGATGGTATGGGGTGCCATTGGTTACACGTCTCGGTCACCTCCTGTTTGCATTGACGGCACTTTGAACAGTGGACGTTACATTTCAGATGTGTTACGACCCGTGGCTCTACCCTTCATTCGATCCCTGCGAAACCCTACATTTCAGCACGACCTCATGTTGCAGGTCCTGTACGGGCCTTTCTGGATACAGAAAATGTTCGACTGCTGCCCTGGCCAGCACATTCTCCAGATCTCTCACCAATTGAAAACTTCTGGTCAATGGTGGCCGAGCAACTGGCTCGTCACAATACGCCAGTAACTATTCTTGATGAACTGTGGTATTGTGTTGAAGCTGCATGGGCAGCTGTACCTGTACACGCCATCCAAGCTCTGTTTGACTCAATGCTCAGGCGTATCAAGGCCGTTATTGCGGCCAGAGGTGGTTGTTCTGGGTTCTGATTTCGGAGGATCTATGCACCCAAATTGCGTGAAAATGTAATCAGATGTTAGTTCTAGTATAACATATTTGTGCAATGATTACCCGTTTGTTATCTGCATTCCTTCGTGGTGTAGCAATTTTAATGGCCAGTAGTGTAGTTTGTGAGGGGAATTTTAGAGCACCTTGTGTATAGTGTATTTAAATAAAAAAAGGTACGAACGAGAGGGCCGAGAAAAGGGTAATGAACAAACAAATAATCGTAATAGACATACAGTGTCTCTCAAATCCTTCGGATCAAACTGAAATGGGTAATAGTGGGATCCACAACTGGTTACAATGAGATAGGGAACGAATAGTCGGACATGTGTAGTAACTATGTTACTTGGTATACACAGCATAACAACAACATAGCTCACAGAAATTGTTCAAGTGGCGACGGCCAGTCTCAGCGCATGTGTTGCAACGGCGCGTGCAGATCCGCCGCACCCCCGCAAGGACAACCGGTATCGTTGCACACTGCAGCAGGTAGCGGGTGATGGACAGCACACACCCCTCACCACCTCGCAGACGTAGTGTATATAACTTAATTCATAGCACGTGTGTCATGTGACTACCGCAAACTTCGCACCGGTGCATCAGACCGTGTCGCACGCACACCATTATCGCTGGTTTCAGTCGTCCATTGCATCAGACAGCTTGTCATATGTCCATGGTGAGGCGTGTTACTGTGTACAGTGCATGACGCGTGGTCAACGATGGAACGTTACTTGCCACGACAAATGCCAGACATGCGTTTTTGTACGGTGCGGCAGCAAAAGTGGCCGTGAAGCAGCTCGAATGTACAGAGAAAGCTTTTCCAACAGTCGTCAGACTAACTGGAAGTAATTTACCTCCGTGGATTCCAAAATCCGAGAGATGGGGTCGTTTATGCCTCAGAGAGCCGAACACCAGACTTTTAAGAGATGTGGACCACCACCCAGCAATAAGTACGCCGTCAACTTGTCTGCGAAAGGCACACTTCCAAGGATACAGAGTGGAGAGTATTGGTGGGACAGGTATTACAGCCCTGTTATAAAGAAAGTATACAGCACTGGTACCAAGGGATTTTGAGCCATCTGCTCACTTCTGTCAATGGATTAGCAACGGCAGTGCTGTAGCTGCGAAATTCGTACAGTTTCAACTGTTCACGGATGAGATCTCTTTCACTTGGTGTTTTCAACAGCCGCAACTGCCATACCTGGAGCGAGGACAGTCCCTACGCCACTCACACCCTTGACTACCATCAACGATTATTTATCGTAGTATGGGCGGGTATTGTCAAAAGTCACCAAATAGGACCTTATTTGCTGCCCCCCCCCCCCCCCCCCCCCGTTTGAACGGTCCACGTTATCTAGTGTTCCTGCGAGATGTGCTGCCACAGTTTTTGGAGACTATATCCACTGTTGTCTGCGAAAGGATGGGGCTTTAAAATGACGGTGCACCAGCCCACTTCGATGTTTATGTCCTCGAGCACCTGGGCTACAAGAAGTCTCAACACTGAAATGGAAGGGGAGATCCTGCCCCATTGCCAGTGCGATCACCGGATGTCACACTTTTGGGATTTTTCCTCTGAGGTTACGTCAAGACGCTGGTGTATGACACCCCCGTAAAAACAGACGAAGATCTCCTTGCTAGGATCCAAGCTGCCTGTCTCCCAATATGACAGACACCCGGGGTCTGTGCGAGAGTGCGGCAGAACTGCATACGCCATTGCAATACATACTATAAGACTGGCGGTCGTCGTTTTGAACAATTATTATGAGCTGCGTTGTTTTTATGGACTGCACGCTGTGTATGTGCGTAATACAATAAATATGCACGTACGACCATTGGTTTCTTAACTCAATCGGTTGTGGACCCATTATCACCTGTTTCAGTTTGGCCCAAAAGGTTTGAGACATCTTGTATACAAGGCTTTATGAGTACAAGCGCAGATGCCGTCATTGGTATCTTAACAAGTACCCATGTCAGTGTGTTGGTTGTTTTTGTCTAACAGCCTTCCTGCAGACACGTCACATAATTTGCAGCCTGGATGGTCGTAAACTGCACCACTTAGTAGACTGCGCCTGTCAGTATAGAGCAACAGTTCTGTGTCCACGCGTCCACACTTACACACCTGACCTGCTGTCCAGAGGAAAATAAGCGTTAATGATTTGCTCTTGCCACATATACTCGGAGGTACTAAATAGTCTAAAAACATAGTACTCCTAATTGCTATAATTATTATTAATCCGCAAATGAAGTAAATAATGATGTAATCCTGTTCACCAAACTGACCTCAATCACCAATTTAAATATCTGCACTTAAGCCCTTAATACCCCGTGCATTTGGAAACCAGGGATTAGCTGAGCGGCCTAGGGCGCTGCAGTCATGGACTGTGCGGCTGGTCCCGGCGGAGGATCGAGTCCCCCCTCGGGCATGGGTGTGTGTGTTGTCCTTAGGATAATTTAGGTTAAGTAGTGTGTAAGCTTAGGGACTGATGACCTTTGCAGTCAAGTCCCATAAGATTTCATACACATTTGAACATTTTGAAACCGATAGTTTCTCCTATACGATGGCTTACGAATGAGTACGTGAACACCTTATGAGTCCCCGATGATCTAAATTGCATGTATCCAACTGAGCAGAAACACATTGCACCAGGTGTTCCACATGGTCACCGTTCTTGTGAAGGCTAGTTCCAGGATGTTTCCTCATTGCTACCTGTACACATTCAAAAACCCCAGGCATGGCATTCACAACCATCCATAACGTATTTTCAGAGTTCACCGTCGCTATCAAGAGGGCTGGAATATACCAAAGCTTTCAAATATCGCCACACAAAAGATCCACTGGATCAAGCTGGGGGACCTGTGAGGCACATGAAAATGTACGAATGCATCAACACGAATGTACAACATGCGCATTCCTTAGCCATAAACTGCAGTATAAATCTATCATTAGACATTAACAGTGCTGTAACATTGAAATGAGTCTTTTGTGCATACGTTATATTGGGGAAACCATTGGTTTCGAGACTTGTGTTGATTTGCTTGTTTCATTATCCTCTGCTTCCCCCATTCGTTTGCATCGTAGTAAAACACCCTATATATTAACAGCTGTAAGAATGTTTGGGACATTACTTATTGAACGAGCCTTGTCATCAGATTTTGTATTGAAAATTATGTATTACATAATAGTGCAGTCGGACTAATGACACTACTTAGATTAATTATCTCACATCAATAAACTTATCTTTAAATAATTTGGGTTGATTTGATACATATTTTATACTTTTAGTGAAGGCCGACAAATATCCAGTTTGAATCATTACGTCACTTAGCTGTATCTGGACAAATGAGCTCGCTCTGAAACCAATAGAGGAGCGTCCTCGACTTTCGGTACAGGACGCAGGCTGCTGGACGGAGAGCCGCAGAGGTGGGTGGCTTGTTTTTCCGGCCACGCCAGGAGGAGACGGTGGGGCCTGGATTTACTGGTCACAGCTTTATTGGCCCACCTTCCGATCAAGCGCAGCACTCGATCACGGCGGCGGCGTTTCATATCGAGCCGAATGGAGCAGATAATTTACAGACGGTGCCCTATGAGAAAGCGGTCTTCCGCTCAACGGTTTTCCTCTTGTTGTTTCGTCTGTTTGTCCGTCTCGAAAAGTATCTTACCTTCCTTCTCCACGTTTCAAGTAAACACGACCACAAAAGGACTTTATAGCCTCTACATTTTCTCTGCCATTATTATCTAGCAAACAGAAATGAGGTCCCGGACAGAGCGGCGGCAGTGTCGGCAATTACGTCACAAAAACAGGGAGGGGAGGTAGTAAGGCTTCTCAGACGCCGGGCGTTGCTACGCGTCTACATGCCAACGCACTAACGATGATACAACAATTAAACACTTTTGTCTGACAACACTACTCGCACACTGACACTATGACAACATTTATTCGCAGTGTAATGTCCACGTAAGTGTCGTTAAAACAAGGGTAACTGAATGTAGACAAATAAAACCAGGAAATGAGACAATACAAGTAATGGATGACCTTTGCTATTTGGACAGCAAAAATCACTGATAGTGGCCAAAGTAGAGAGGACATAAAGTACGTATTGGTAACAGCATGAAGAGACTCTCTTGAGGAGATAAATGTGTTACTACGTATATAAATTTAAATGTTAGGTAGTCTTTCGAGTAGGTATTTGTCTGAACTGTAGCCTAATAGCCGGCCGCAGAGACCGAGCGGTTCTAGGCGTTTGTCTGGAACCGCGCGACCGCTACCGTCGTAGGTTCGAATCCTGCCTCGGGCGTGGATGTGTGTGATGTCCTTAGGTTAGTTTGGTTTAAATAGTTCTAAGTTCTAGGGGACTGATAACCTCAGATGTTAAGTCCCATAGTGCTCAGACCCATTTGAGCCCTTTTTTGAGCCTGATACAGATGTGAAAAGCGGATGATAAAGAGTTCAGGCAAGAAGAGAATAGAAGGTTTAGAATTTTTCTGTTACAGAAGGCTGAAGATTACATGAGTAGATCTAATAACTAATATGGAAGTTCTGATTAAAAATGACAAATATTTCCCCTAACTTGACTAAGATGTGATCGCTTAATAGGTCATATCTTCATGCATCCGGGTGTAAGTAAAGTGGATAAATCTGTTCCTGGAAGTAACTGTCAGCACTTATCCAAGAATGAAGAGGCTCGCACAGGGTTGGAGAATTGCATAAAACCAGTCTTCGGACTGAAGGCCATCAAACCACGATTAACCTGAAAAAGCCATTGGCTACTTTAGTTCTGATTATTCAGTTTCGTAAAAGTTTAAGACAGCCTGCCTTTTCAGGGTTCCGTGCGTCACAATCCATACAGGACTACTTTGTTGTCCATCCATTTGTCTGTCTGTTCATCCGTCTGTTAAGAGTACAGTTTTCTTAGGAACGGGCAGAGGTACCAAGTTGACATTAATGTCACGTACTAAGGTCTGTGGCCCCTTGGCGGTGTACAATATTTAAGCCTCTAAAGATAGGGCTATTTAAGTAAAATATTTTGCTACTCGCCAACTCACTCATCAAAACCTATAGATCAACTACCTACATACTTAAGTTTGTACGTAGTCCCGAGAGAGAGAGAGAATGAGTCCTACTTGCAGTTGTCCTGTTTTCTTTTTCTTCAATAATCTTATTTCTTTGGCACATGATTATTCACCTACGCCCGCACCTTTTAAAACCAAAGCCCATGGAAAGAACAATTTCCTTCTCGCAGTTTTCTAGTCTCTGTAGACGTCATATTTTGACGTTCTTGCAAAGCTGTAAATTCTGTCTATACCGTAGAAATTCCCGACCAGTAACACACTTTTCCAAATCATCATTGGGATATTTACTGTACACACTTCCCTTCTATTCCTTTGGGCCAGGTACTTCATTCCCACTACGATCAGCATGATTTCCCACCTGCTGTAATTGTGGCCGCACATTCCAGTCATTCTCCGTTGGGTCATGGCTGTCAATATTTATTAATATAGGAGTGGAAATTTCATTAACAGGCAAGGCACAGACGCGGCAGTGGAGAGACATCTACATCTACATTTATACTCCGCAAGCCACGCAACGTTGTGTGGCGGAGGGCACTTTACGTGCCACTGTCATTACTTCCCTTTCCTGTTCCAGACGCGTATGGTTCGCGGGAAGAACGACTGCCGGAAAGCCTCCGTGCGCACTCGAATCTCTCTAATGTTACATTCGTGATCTCTTCGGCAGATATAAGTAGGGGGAAGCAATATATTCCATACCTTACCCAGAAACGTACCCTCTAGAACCATGGACATCAAACTACACCGCGATGCAGAGCGCCTCTCTTGCAGGGTCTGCCACTTGAGTCTACTAAACATCTCCGTAACGCAATCACGCTTACCAAATAACCCTGTGACGAAACTCGCCGCTCTTCTTTGGATCTTCTCTGTCTCCTCTGTCAACCCGAACTGGTACGGATCCCACACTGATGAGCAATACTCAAGTATAGGTCGAACGAGTGTTTTGTAAGACACCTCCTTTGTTGATGGCCTACATTTTCTAAGGACTTTCCCAATGAATCTCAAGCTGGCACCCGCCATACCAACAATTAATTTTATATGATCATTCCACTTCAAATCGTTCCGTACGCATACTCCCAGATATTTTACAGAAGTAACTGCTACCAGTGTTTGTTCCGCTATCATATAACCGTAGAATAAAGAATCCTTCATTCTATGTATTCGCAATACATTACATTTGTCTATGTTAAGGCTCAGTTGCCCCTCCCTGAACCAACTTGCTGAATATGA
Source organism: Schistocerca cancellata (assembly GCF_023864275.1). Lineage (NCBI taxonomy): Eukaryota > Metazoa > Arthropoda > Insecta > Orthoptera > Acrididae > Schistocerca > Schistocerca cancellata. The sequence continues at coordinate 19,483,558 of NC_064631.1, read as the reverse complement.
CCAGGAGAAAGCAGAGAGGGCGAGAGCAACAGTTAGGACTCCCCAGGCAAAAGCGGTACACCACCACAGCCGTGGGCACTACCGGGGAGACAATGGAAATAACCATATACTGCTGACCGAGGTCCCAACAGGTAAGTGTTGGACCAAGTGGGGAGTTTCTAGGCATGTCAGAAGCTTCTGGAAAGATTTCGATCATCAGACGGACCTTCCAGGAAAACTGGGCAAAGAAATACCGCTACAGGAAAGTACTCCGAGACCGTGAAAAAGCCATCGGAGCAGTAGAGTAGCAGATGAGTTAAGCGGCGAGAGACGGCAGGAGCCACAGGCGTCACCAGGGAGCAGCTCAGTGGCCGGCAGCGGTCACTGCGAAGTGACAGTTCGATGACGTTGCAGAAGACTACGAGAAGACTGTACACGTTTTAGGGAGCCACTGATTTTTCCGATAAGCATCCAGCCGCTGTTCTTACACTGAGTTTTCTACCTACTAGAAGCTCTGTAGAATTTTGCTCTAGAAGTAGCGAAGAATAATAGTAATTCCGCAGCTCAGGATATACCAAGGATCAAGTGCCACCTTACGCTTGTCTCTAATTATTTAGTTGCGTGAGTCGCAACGAGGAATAATTGGTAGTTATCTGTATATAGGAACGAAAAGGGCACTGCCTCGCACTCGTCTCTTATCTTGATTCAAGTATTTTACGTTCTCATCGGAACGAGTCGCTAGCAAAACACTCTTGTCTGATAGTAAAAGGTATTACCCAAAAACTGGATGTTGCTAGAGTGGTTCAAATGGCTCTGAGCACTATAGGACTTAACATCAGAGGTCATCAGTCCCCTAGAACTTACAACTACTTAAACCTAACTAACCTAAGGACATCACACACATCCACGCCCGAGGCAGGATTCGAACCTACGACGGTAGCAGCAGCGTGGTTCCGGACTGAAGCGCCTAGAACAGCTCGGCCACAGTGGCCGGCTAATTTTTATGTGCCATGTCACCGGGACACAATTATTCTCGATTGGTTTGAAGAACTTCTGGACAATTCGAATGAAAGTTTTGACCTTCCAGATCGCCCGACATGAATCCAGTCGCAGATTTATGGGACATAATCGATAAGTCAGTTCGTGCACAACATCCTGCACCGGCAGTACTTTCGCAGTTACGGACGGCTAGAGGGGCAGCATAGCTCAATATTTCTGCAGCGGCTTCCAACAACTTGTGGAGTCCATGCCTCGTCGAGTTGCCCGCACTTTGCCGGGTAGGGGGTATCCCGTGGCCTCTGTCACCTCAGTGGATTAGCGACACTATTGTGATAACATTCCCCTCTGGATGAATGTTTGTAAACGTATCCGATACAATGAAGATTTTTGCGGATAGTTATTTCTGACGATGAAAATATCTGAGTACCAGACGCATTGATTTAGTGCTTTTGCATTGTGTGTTTCTGAGCCTACATTTCAGCTGTAAAGAGGGCAACTTATTTTAGATATCCATAATGGAGTTATGAAACTGAAAATCGTCTGTGACTTATGTAGTAGGTAAAATCTGTAAGCTAAGATAGACTGGAACAGAAAAAAGCAAGGATGATTTTATCAATGCTGTGCAGCATCATTCTTTTAGAAATGAGAGGTACAGCGTTTCAGCCGAATTATAGGTGGTATTCAGAAACGCTGCCTGCGTGTTTCGTGGCAGCGACTTAATCGTCTGCTCTCACAAAGAGGTCGCCGTCAGCCGCGTCGCTTTTCCATTCTGGCCGGTGAACCGCCGCTGTAGAGTCTCCGCAAAGGAAGCGGCGGGCGGAGAGTGCTGCCGATTCGAGCGAACGCCAAAAGTAGTTCCGGAGTTTCTGCTGGTTAACATGAAAGCGAGGCCCTGCGGCAAATGCTCGCGTTTCGGTCCTGTGCAGATCGTTACTCATAATCAAATTCCCATCAAAGTTCCTCCCTTGAAGCGGAACAGCCGTGAGCTCATTAACCCTGTAAGAAAGAGCAGGTACGACAGTCCTCCAATGAACTACGGATACCGTACCGCGCTTAGTCATAACTGAGAAGCGAGTCTGCGCATAACACCACAGCATCACTTCGCCGTAAGCTACAACACCAACATCGCGTTACGGACTCAGTAGCGCCAAAACATTTCACCCACGCATGTGATTTAGAAATTTTGAGGGAATTGTTATCTGCTCATCATTTTCTCATACGTTTGCAGTGCTCGTTTAGAACCTGCTCAATGTTATAAACAGTATCAAGTTAACAGTATGATTGTAGTGAACTCTGTTTTTACATTCCCTAACTTAACGTTTTCTGTGAATTTACGATATTTTCTACTCGTCCCTCAGTAATCCCTATTCTCTGTTTTCCAGCCATCAAAAATTTGATATGTATTTCATTTCTGACATTTTGCGCTTCTGAACCGCTACCACAAGCTTCAGTACCCGTTTTCAAATCGATGTTTGGAAATTGCACTGAAGAACCGAAGAAACTGGTACACCTGCCTAATATCGTGTAGGGCCCCCGCAAGCAAGCAGAAGTCCGCAGCTCCACGTGGCATGGACTCGATTAATATCTGAGGTAGTGCTGGAAGGAATTGACACCATGAATCCTGCAGGGCTGTCCATAAATCCGTAAAAGTACGAGGGAGTGGACTTCTTTCCTGAACAGCACGTTACAGGGCATCCCAGATATGCTCAATAATGTCCATGTCTGGGGAGTTTGGTGGCCAGCGCAAGTGTTTAATAACACAAGAGTGTTCCTGAAGCCACACTATAGCAATTCTGAACGTGTGGGGTGTCGCATTGTCCTGTCGGAATTGCCGAAGTCCGTCGGAATGGACAATGGACATGAATGGATGTAGGTGATCAAACAGAATGCTTACTTACGTGTCACCTGTCCGAGTCGTATTTAGACATATCACTCCAACTGCACACGCGACACACTATTGCAGAGCCTCCACCAGCTTGAACAGTCCCCTGCTGACATGCAGGGTCCATGTATTCATGAGGTTGTCTCCATACCCGTACACGTCCATCGGCTCGATACAATTTGAAACGAGACTCGTCCGATCAGGCAACATGTTTCCAGTCATCAACAGTCAAATTCCAGTGTTAACGGGCCCAGACGAGGCCTAAAGCTCTGTGTCGTGCAGTCATCAAGAGTACATGAGTTGGCCTTCTGCTCCGAAAGCCCATATCGATGACATTTCGTTGAATGGTTCGTAGGGTGACGATTGTTGATGGCCCAGCATTGTAATCTGCAGAAGGATTGCACTTGTCACGTTGAACGATTCTTTTCAGTCGTCGTTGGTCAAGTTCTTGCAGGATTTTCTTCCGGCCGCAGTGATGTCGGAGATTTGATGTTATACCGAATTCCTGATATTCACGGTACACTCGTGAAATGGTCGTACGGGAAAATCCCCACTTCATAGCTACCTCAGAGATGCTGTGCCCATCGTTCTGCCCCTACTTCAACGCCACGTTCAGCCTCACTTAAATCTTGATAACTTTCCATTGTAGCAGCGGTAACCGATCTAACAATTGCGTCAGACACTTGTTGTCTTATATAGGCGTTGCCAACTGCAGCGCCCTGTTCTGTCTGTTTACATACCTCTGTAGTTGAATACCAAAGCCTATATCAGTTTCTTTGGCGCTTCAGTGTACATCGAGATGGTGTTCACACACAACCCATAGGGTAAGGTACTGGACTGGAATACTACGGCTGCTCTGCTGGCAGAAACACCAGATAGAAGCGTTGGGCGCAAAGGAGCCTGCCGCATCATGGCGTATACCTGAGCCAGAGCGAGGTTCAGCCGTCAGGTATGAATGCTCGGCAGCGCTACCATTCGGATGCATGGCGGCTTATGGACATTCCCACACCAGGATTCCAGCAGAGTTCTCAGGCGCTACCTGCCTCTCGCCCAATTCTCCTCCCCCATCTGAGTGCTCTGCATATTTTTGACACCGAATCATTTATATGCAAGATTCAAGTGTGGCCAGCAATTTTGTACTCTCCATCTCAGAAAGATTTTCTTATTATAAGCACGTATTCTCCAAGACATTCCCTCACTTTCGAGAGCCTGTGCACGCTCTCATACACTGCAATCGCTCTAAGGTCGTTATACAACAATTTTTGCACATCTTCAATGAATGAGACTTTTAGCAGTCTTACTAATTTCAGTTCAAACTCACTGTAAATTTTTCATTACCCTAGTTCATTTTATAACTCATTTTATGCATGTTTAATATCATTTTTACGACATTTTATCGATAGTTTCTGGTCACTGTAGTGAGAGTTTTCCAGGTATTTTAGGCCACTATCAGTAGGGACAGCTGCACGCAATGTGCCACCCCGCCCTCTTCCAGATAGCCGTGCTTACATATTTTTAGCACACACAGAGCTTACAATACGGAACAACGTGTGTCAGTCGAGCACTAACGTGACTCCAGAATTAAACTTGCAATCTGGCGCACTGTACGCTGTTTTGAAACTTCTGTGGCAGATTAAAACCGTGTGCCATTCTAGGAATCGAGTCCGACTATGCTGTCCGTACGCAACTTATGGCTCGCTCTCAGAACAACATCCAGTCCACTGCGAGGTCATTTATTCGTTCTGGACACAACCCTCCTGACTGTGGCTCCTCCTTCGAGGAGTTCTTAGTCCAGCAAGATATGCCGACCAGCCTCTGTCGAGTTTGGGAAATTGGGAAGAGATACTGGCGTTAAGTTCCTATATTTCTTTGCTTATCAGGTTCTGTGCGACCATGCGATCCCAAGTTATTTGCTCATGGAACGAATCAGCACATAGTTCACAGAATGCGGATTAAAAATTTCGTACCGCGGCTCCCCCCGAGGGAGGTTCTAGTCCTCCCTCCGGCATGGGTGTATGTGTTGTCCTTAGCGTAAGTTAGTTTAAGTTAGATTAAATAGTGTGTAAGCTTAGGTACCGATGACCTCAGCAGTTTGGTCCCGTAAGACTTACCACAAATTTCCAAATTTCCAAAAATTTTGTTACCGACGGTTTAAAGTATTAATGAAGCACGAGGAAACAGAGTATACAAATAAATAACGCATTACAGGAAAACGTTCTACTCTACTGCTACGCTAAGAATGTCCTCGGTCAATGCTCGGAGTTGCCCAAAATGAAGTATCATACGCGAAAATAGAGTGGAAGTGAGCAAAGCAGATAAGCTTTCGCGCTCCATTGTCGGAGACAATCAAGATCATTTTTTACAATGAAGGTAGCAGCATTCATTCTCTGCACAAGATGTTGAACGTGATACTTCAAAAAGATAACCTTGCAACATAACAATGTAAAAAAGGTGACATCTGTGATTGTTTGACTACCTTCGGACAATAACATTTCGCTTTTACAAGAGTTTCCTGGCAAAAACTGTAAGCATTCCGCTTTATTTCAGTTAAACGGTAATCCGTTCTCTGAAAGCCACATGCTGATGTGGGAACCTCATTTATATATACGTCCCGCGTCTTTCACTATTAAACTTTGTGATCTGCAAAGAGTACATTCTTTGTGTCGCTTGTCATGTTTAGTGGCAGATCATTGCTATACAGAGAGCATCAAAAAGAATGACACGATTCAAGAACATCCAATTTATTGATGGAAACATATTATAAAACAGCGATAAATTGTGAAATATTCCAAAAAATCTTAAAACTTTTAATTGTTACAAAATGCTCTGTGTCCATCAGCAGCAGCGTAGAAAACACCTAGACGACTGCTAGATTCGTAATAAACAACATTGACAGAAGTCAGTGTACTTCTTATTCTGTTCTTCAGACGATCTGTGTCACAAGGTGAAGGGGGAATGAGAACAGTCCGTTCACCTATACTCACAAGCAGAAAAACCCGTAAGGGTTCATGTCTGGAAATCTTGGAGACCGAACGTCGCCTTAACACACGTCTAACGGTCATACGAGGAAATGCAAGTTCGCTGCTAGTGCGGACAGTAGACGTTCGTGGATTCCAAAAAAAATTTTTTTTGCTGCATTCTTTCACTGCTTCATTGGAAGTGCTTTGCCTAAACATCCTTCCTCTTCATACTAACGATATCAAGACGAATGTTTATCGGCAAAGATGGATCAGTCAAAAATGTGGACGCAACTCAGGCTGGACTTTAATCACCGAATCCCTGTCGCTAAAATGTAGTACACAAAACGCCTTCCGTTGAGCAGACGCCATCTCAGGCGCATGTACTGGCGTATGTTGGCGATTCACTGTAAGCAATGGCCATTCAATCAACGCGTATTTACTGTCCAGCAGGGCGTCTGTTTCGTAATCATTATACAGCTGCAGTACTTAAACTGGCAAACTCTGGGAGGTTGTAGGGGACATCAAAACATATATTTTTCCCTAATGTCATGTTTTCCTATGAGGAGTATTTAAACCGGTAGAGGAAGATTTCTCTGGCGACAAATTAATTAAACCAACAAACACTTTTCCAATTTTTTAGGACCAAGAGACAACACATTAACACAACCCAATTTCACTTACAGTAGATTCTCAAAAATTCCTGCATTGACACGTAATCATAGGTTACACCGTCGGATCATGTTCTGTCTGGCACGGGCAAAAACCCCAGGAGTACCCTGAATTGTTCCTGCTGCTGCTACTATCCGGGCAACCTGATCCTCTTTTGATGCAACAGGAGTTGCGTAAGCAAGGTTGTGCATCTCTACCCACACAAAAAAAGTCCAGAGGGGACATATCTGGGGATCGATCAGGGCATGGTACAGGACCACCTCTGCCAATTCACGTTTGTGGGAACCGTCGGCCCAGGAATCGACGCACACGACGACTGAAATGCGCCGGCGCCCCGTCATGTTGGAACCACATGCGTTGTCTTGTAGGGAGCGGGACGTCTTCCAGCAATTCTGACAATGCTCTGGCGGGAAAATTGTAATAGTGCCTACCATTTAATGGCCTAGAAGGCAGATACGGCCCAATTAAACAGTCCCCCACGACACCGACCCACACATTAACGAAGAACTTCACTTGATGAGCGCTAGTAAATGTGGCATGTGGGTTATCCTCACTCCAAACATGCGTATTGTGCATGTTGAAGACTCCATCACGCCCGAACGTTGCTTCATCGGTAAACAACACAGAGGATGGAAATGTAGGATGCATTTTACACTCTTCCAGTTACCACTGCGAAAACTGTGCTCTGGGTGTATAATCAACTGGTTCCAGGTCGTGGACACGCTGTAAGTGAAATGGACGTAACAACTGCTCTCGAAGTACTGTTCTTACATTTGTCTGATTCGTCCCCATGTTACGTGCAATTGCACGAGTGCTGATTGAAGGATCCCGCTCCACATGCTTGCAAGACAGCTTCCTGAAATTGCAGCGTTCTTACCGTGCGACGGCGCCGCTGTCCAGGTAATCTGCTAAATGACCCGGTCTCACGGAGACGTTGGTACACAGCAGCAAAGGTCGTGTGATGCGGGATACGGCGATTAGGATATTGTTGTTGATAAATCTGCTGTGCAGCTCGTCCATTGTGGTGCGCTACGTAGTACGCACCAACCATATCAGTGTACTCACTCCAGGTGTATCGCTCCACTAGTAAACAGAGACAAAGCACTACTACACTGGTGGACAGCAGTTGCCTACAACTGAAGATCGTAATACGGCCTCTAACAACTGAAGAGCGTAATACGGCCTCCACCGTATTGTTTAAATCCTCATAGGAAAAAATGAAGTTAGGGAAAAATATTTATTTTGATGTCCCCTACAACCTCCCTGAGTTTGTCTGTTAAAATGCTTTTCACCCTGTACTCTAAAAGAAGGTTATTCTGTTTGATACACACGTTATACCAAGAAACACATTGCATCCAGAATGGAATCGCCATTTTATATTCCTTGAAACCTATTCCTGTCTGTTGGCACAGGAGCTGTGACGAGGGGGGCGTGAGTCATGTCTTCACAACTCAGTTAGTAAAAGCATTTGCCTGCGAAAGCCAAGGTTCCGAGTTCGTGTCCCATTCTGGGACTCAATTTGAATCTGCTAGGAAGTTTCATAGGTTAATTTTGTGTGCTACTTGAGAGACGACCAGAGTCCAAGAAGAAAGCAAGAAAGAGAGAGAGAGAGTGTTGCGCGGCCGGTATTTATAGCTTCGCCACGGAGGCACTCTGTCGCCGACATATTAGCCTCAGCAGCGCCGGTGCTCTTTCCGAAAATGAGGCTACCGTAGAAGCGACGCCTGCCGGAGCTGCCGATGGCGGCGAAGCGTGCGCGCGCGGAAGGTGCCCGCGCAGGTGCGGAGGTGCGCCGACAGCAGTTAGCACCGCTCCGGCTCTGGCATTGTGTGCTGCGCGCCGCGCCCCAATCTCGCTGAGAGCTGGCGCAGCCCCGGGGCCGGGCGCTCCCCAGCACGCGGCGTTCCCAGGCCGTCCGGAAACTGGGGCCTCGCGACAAGTGCGGCGCGCAAATAAAACTCCTCCGCAGGCACCACCCGATACAGCCCCCGCGCGAAGTATTGCAGCGGATAGGCACTTGGTGCAGGGAGTGGCAACTGACCCTTAACATAGATAAATGTATTGTATTGCGAATACATTGAAAGAAGGATTCTTTATTGTATGATTACGTGATAGCGGAACAAACACTGGTAGCAGTTACTTCTGTAAAATTTCTGGGAGTGTGCGTGCGGGACGATTTGAAGTGGAATCATCATATAAAATTAATTTTTGGTAAGGCGGGTGCCAGCTTGAGATCCATTGGGAAAGTCCTTAGAAAATGTAGTCCATCAACAAAGGAGGTGGCTTACAAAACACTCGTCCGACCTATACTTGAGTATTGCTCATCAGTGTAGGATCCGTACCGGGTCGGGTTGACAGAGGAGATACAGAAGATCCAAAGAAGAGCGGCGAGTTTCGTCACAGGGTTATTTGGTAAGCGTGATAGCGTTACGGAGATGTTTAGCAAACTCAAGTGGCAGACTCTGCAAGAGAGGCGCTCTGCATCGCGGTGTAGCTTGATGTCCATGTTTCTAGAGGGTACGTTTCTGGGTGAGGTATCGAATATATTGCTTCCCCCTACTTATACCTGCCGAGGAGATCACGAATGTAAAATTAGAGAGATTCGAGTGCGCACGGAGGCTTTCCGGCAGTCGTTCTTCCCGCGAACCATACGCGACTGGAACAGGAAAGGGAGGTATTGACAGTGCACGTAAAGTGCCCTCCGTCACACACCGTTCGGGGGCTCGCGGAGTATAAATGTAGATGCAGATGTAGACACTACGAGGGTCATTCACAAATAACAACTCCAATTTACGAGGGTGATTCCAAATGAAAACCTTAAAAAATGCCATAATACTTTTAAAAAGTAACAATGAACAACAAATTTACACGCCATATTTCGATGTAGAGTCCCCGACGATGAATGCACGTATTCCACCGCTTCGTAAGTGGCAGATACCACGAACAAAGAATTCTTTTGGTTCTGTGGGTAGCCAGTCATCCTCCGTGGTTTTCACCTCTTCGTCACTTCTGAAATGCGTGCCTCCCATTGCTTCCTTGAGTGCACCAAACAGATGAGTCATTAAGCGCGAGGTCTGCTGAATAAGGAGGATGTACCAGCTGAGTGGATTGCCAGCGCGGTAGCTCAGCGTCTTCGGTCAGAGGGTTAGCAGCCCTCTGTAATTAAAAAATTGAGTGATTGGATCAATAACGAACTTCAACAGGCGTCAGGGGAAGCCCGCCACGAACAATTGCAACGAACTATAATGAACAAAATGAGATTAAAAAAAAAAGTCGTCAGCGTGACGGACTCCCGTCATAAGGGGCCTGGGTTAGATTCCCGGCTGGGTCGGGGAATTTTCTCCGCTCAGGGACTGGGTGTTGTGTTTTTTTACATCTACATGGGTACTAATTTTCTACATCTGCGTCTACATGGGTACTCTCCAAATCGCCTTTAAGTGCCTGGCAGAGGCTTCATCGAACCACCTTCACAATTCTCTATTATTCAAATCACGTACAGCGCGCGGAAAGAACGAACACCTGTATCTTTCCGTACGAGCTCTGATTTCTCTTATTTTATCGTGGTGATCATTTCTCCCGCAGCATTATTGTAAGAGAAGGGACATGCATAATGTAGGCAATCTCCTTAGTAGATCTGTTACATTTACTAAGTGTCCTACCAATAAAACGCAGTTAGCCTTCCCACAACATTTTCTGTGTGTACCTTCCAATTTAAGGGTTCTTAATTGTAATTCCTAGGTCTCTAGTTGAATTTACGGCTTTTAAATTTGACTGATTTATCGTGTAACCGAAGTTTAACGGATTCCTTTTAGCACTCATGTGGATGACCTCACACATTTCGTTATTTAGGGTCAACTGCCAATTTTCGAACCACTCAGATACTTTTCCTACATCGTTTTGCAACTTGTTTTGATGTTCTGATTACTTTATTAGTCGATAAACGACAGCGTCATCAGCAAACAACCGAAGACGGCTGCTCAGATTGTCTCCCAAATCGTTTATATACACAAGGAACACCAAGGGCCTATAACACTACCTTGGGAAACGCCAGAAATCACTTCTGTTTTACTCGATGACTTTCCGTCAATTACTACGAGCTGTGACCTCTCTGACAGGAAAGCACAGATCCAGTCACATAGCTGAGACGATACTCCATAAGCACGCAATTTCACTACGAGCCGCTTGTGTGGTACAGTGCCAAAAGCTTTCCGGAAATCCAGAAATACGGAATCGATCTATCTCTTGTCAATAGCACTCAACACTTCATGTGAATAAAGAGCTAGCTGTGTTTCACAAGAACGATTTTTTCTAAACCCATGTTGACTGCGTGTCAATAGACAGTTTTCTTCGAGGTAATTCATAATGTTTGAACACAATATATGTTCCAAAATCCTGCTTCATATCGACGTTAACGATATGGGCCTGTAATTTAGTGGATTACTCCTACTACCTTTCTTGAATATTGGTGTGACCTGTGCAACTTCAAAGTCATTGGGTTCTGATCTTTCGTCGAGCGAACGGTTGTATATGATTGTTAAATATGGAGCTAATGCATCAGCATACTCCGAAAGAAACCTAATTGGTAAACAGTCTGGACCAGAAGACTTGCTTTTATTAAGCGATTTAAGTTGCATCACTACTCCGAGGATATTTACTTCTACGTTACTCATGTTGGCAGCTGTTGTCGATTCTAATTCTGGAATATTTACTTCGTCGTCTTTTGTGGAGGCATTTCGGAAGGCTGTGTTTAGTAACTTTGCTTTGGCAGCACTGTCTTCGATAGTATCTCCATTGCTATCGCTCAGAGAAGGCATTGGTTGTTTCTTGCCGATAACATACTTCACATACGACCAGAATCTCTGTGGATTTTCTGCCAGGTTTCGTGACAAAATTTCGTTGTGGAAACTGTTATAAGCATCTCGCATTGAAGTCCGCGCTAAAGGCCCGCATCTCGTGGTCGTGCGGTAGCGTTCTCGCTTCCCACGCCCGGGTTCCCGGGTTCGATTCCCGGCGGGGTCAAGGATTTTCTCTGCCTCGTGATGGCTGGGTGTTGTGTGCTGTCCTTAGGTTAGTTAGGTTTAAGTAGTTCTAAGTTCTAGGGGACTGATGACCATAGATGTTAAGTCCCATAGTGCTCAGAGCCATTTGAACCATTTTTTTCCGCGCTAAAGTCTCTCAAGTGTCTTACGGGTGTATGCGATCGGCCGTTATCATGCTACAGCAATACTTCTGAAGTCAGAAGTTCTCGTCATTTACGCCTGATTGCAGGGCGAATTTGGTTTTTCAGCATGTCCGAATAAGAAGTACTGACCACCGTCAGGACTTCCATGTAACGCTCCAGAATTACTCCATTTGCATCCCAGGAGAGAATGAGCATGACTTTTCCAGCGAACAGTTGAATGCAGAATTTTTTTCGATTTCGGCGATGAACAGTGGTGCTATTATTTGCTTGACCTTTTCATTTCTGGTTGGTGATACTCGAGTCAAGTCTCATCGCCTGTAACAATTTTAACACAAAAATGCATCCTCTTTGACGTTGAAATGACGCAAAAAATTTTCACAGGCACCAACGCAACGATCTTTCCATTCGGCAGTCAGTTGACGTGGCACCGACCTTGCAGACACATTATTGAAGTGCAGTACATTGTGAACAGTAATCTGCGCTGAACCAGTGGTTATTCCGTTCAGAGTTACGCGTATGTTCTCCTGTACAAGCTCCTCTATTAACGCAATCTTCTCGTCCGTCACTATGCGATGAGACTGTCATCCTCCAATGAAGTTACACCGCTTTCAAACTTCCTACACCACTAGCACACTTGCTGCAACGACAAACACTTATTACCGTTCTGCATTGTCATTGCCGGCCGCTGATCACGTTGGATGGTTCAAATGGTTCAAATGGCTCTGAGCACTATGCGACTTAACTTCTGAGGTCATCAGTCGCCTAGAACTTAGAACTAATTAAACCTAACTAACCTAAGAACATCACACACATCCATGCCCGAGGCAGGATTCGAACCTGCGACCGTAGCGGTCGCTCGGTTCCAGACTGTAGCGCCCAGAACCGCAAGGCCACTCCGGCCGGCGATCACGTTGGAATGAAGCCTCATCCGTAAAGAGAACATTTGCACTGAAATGAGAATTGACACATTGTTGGATGAACCATTCGCAGAAGTGTACCCGTGGAGGCCAACCAGCTGCTGATAGTGCCAGCACACGCTGTATATGGTACGGAAATAACTGGTTCTCCCGTAGCACTCTCCGTACAGTGACGTGGTCAACGTTACCTTGTACAGCAGCAACTTCTCTGACGCTGACATTAGGATTATCGTCAAATGCACGAAGAATTGCCTCGTCCATTGCAGGTGTCCTCGTCGTTCTAGGTCGCGAGTCATAGGCTGGAATGTTTCGTGCTCCCTAAGACGCCGATCAATTGCTTCGAACGTCTTCCTGTCGGGACACCTTCGTTCTGGAAATCTGTCTCGATACAAACGAACCGCGCCACGGCTATTGCCCCGTAGCGCTGCTGTTACGGTCGCAGATTCGAATCCTGCCTCGGGCATGGATGTGTGTGATGTCCTTAGGTTAGTTAGGTTTAAGTAGTTCTAAATCTAGGGGACTGATGACCTCAGATGTCAAGTCCCATAGTGCTTAGAGACATTCGAACCATTTTTTTTGCATTGTCATTTTGCAATAAATTCCAATTGGTTTGATACTTTCACTACACAAAAAACGCATCACAGATTGCTGCTCAATCGCGTTGCACTTTGGCAGCAGCGGGGCCATCTTGCTGTGGACGCTTCTGCCTTCTCCTGCGTTTCAGCATCACTCTGCCACGTGTTTGTCATTTTATGAACCTCAACGAACATTACTGCCACCTATCAACTCCATTACACAACTTTTAGAATTTTATGGAACATTTAAGGTACTCATTTGAATCATCCTCGTAATGAGAGCTACTACGACGGGGAAGTCTCAAACAACGCATCAGGTTGGGTCAAATGGCTCTGAGCACTATGGGACTTAACATCTGAGGTCATCAGTCCCCTAGAACTTAGAACAACTTAAACGTAACTAACCTAAGGACATCACACACATCCCTGCCCGAGGCAGGATTTGAATCTGCGACCGTAACGGTCCCGCGGTTCCGGACTGAAGCGCCTAGAACCGCACGGCCACACATCAGGTATTTGTCTGATTGTTGAATGACCCTCGCAGTTTCCATAAAAATACGAGAGTGATTCAAATGAGAACTTTAAATGTTCCATAAAATTCGAAAAGTTGTGTGATCGAGTTGGTAGGTGACAGTAGTGTTCGTTGCTGCAGTGGCTCGCCAGTATATACGGGTTCGTTTCTCCGGCAAGGGGCACTGAATATCGCCGTCTTCTGTGGTCCGTCTACGGTGACGTTACAGCCCCGCGCCTCAGCGCCTGCATTTTTCTAGGTGACGAGCAGCTGCCCCCTTCAAATATTGTGCAACTTCCACAATATTATCCGACATGATGTCCGTGAACCAATGAACAAGACAAACATCTTTTCAGAGAAACTGTCTGTCAATCCAAAAGAAAGACACGAATGTAGTCTTTTGACCCTAACGTTTCAACCTATACGCTGAAGAAGCAATGATGGAAATAAGAGAAAGATTCCAGAGTGGGATTAAAATTCATGGTGAAAGGATATCAATGATAAGATTTGCTGATGACAGTGCTGGCCTCAGTGAAAGTGCAGAAGAATGACTGGTTCTGTTGAATGGAATCAACAATCTAATGAGTACAAGACGTGGACTGAGAGTAAATCAAAGAAAGACGAAAGTAATGAGAAGTAACAGAAATGAGAACAGCGAAAAACTTAACATCACAATTGATGGTTATGAAGTAGAAGAAGTTATGGAAATCTGCTACCCTGGGCAGCAAAATAAGTAATGGACGACGGAGCAAGGAGGATATCAAAAGCCGGCCGCTGTGACCGAGCGGTTCTAGGCGCTTTAGTCTGAAACCGCGCGACTGCTACGGTCGCAGATTAAAATCCTGCCTCGGGCATGGATGTGTGTGATGTCGTTAAGTTCAAGTAGTTCTAAGTCTAGAGGACTGATGACCTCAGATGTTAAGTCCCATAGTGCTCAGAGCCATTCTTGAGGACATCAAAAGCACACTGGGGCTGGCAAAGAGGGCACTCCTGGCCAAGAGAAGTCTTCTAGTATCAAATATAGGCCTTAATAAGAGGAAGACATTTCTGAGAATATGCGTTTGGAGGACAAAATTGTATGGTAGTGAAACATGGACTCTGGGGAAAACCGGAACAGAAGATTCAAAATGGTTCAAATGGCTCTGAGCACTATGGGACTCAACTTCTGAGGTCATCAGTCCCCTAGAACTTAGAACTAGTTAAACCTAACTAACCTAAGAACATCACACACATCCATGCCCGAGGCAGGATTCGAGCCTGCGACCGTAGCAGTCTCGCGGTTCCAGACTGCAGCGCCTATAACCGCACGGCCACTTCGGCCGGCCGGAACAGAAGAGAATCTAAGCATTTGAGATGTGATGCTACAGACGAATGTTGAAAATTAGGTGCACAGATGAGGTAAGGAATGAGGAGATTCTCCACAGAATCAAAGAGGAAAGAAATACGTGGAAAATATTGATAAGGAGAAGGGACAGGACGATAGGATACATGTTGAGACATCGGGGAATAACTTCCATGGTACCAGAGGCAGCTGTAGAGGGAAAAACCGTAGAGGAAGACAGAGACTCGGATACATCCAGCAAATAATTGAAGACGTAGTTTGAAATTGCTACTCTGAAATGAAAAGGTTGGCACACGAGAGGAATTCGTGGCGGACCGCATCAAACTAATGAAAATACTGATGACTCAACAAAAAAAGAAATCCAACATAATCCGCGCCATAATACGCACTGCACTTGTTATGAGTCTTTATTATCCCCTCAGCAAAGAATTCTTCGCCTTGATCTCTAAGGCTGTTTTATACTTTTTTCACCTCTTCGTTACCTTTAATTATAACCACACGCAGTGCTTCTTTCATCAGGCGTAAGAGACAACAGTCTGAACTGCCAAGGTCAGGGTTGCAAGGAGGATGAGGTAGCAGCTCCTGACCCAGTTTTCCAACAGCCTCCAACGTTAGTTGGCGATTCATGAAATCGTGATGAAATAGCACACCTTTCCTCTGCTATCCCGGACGTATGCTCTTCATTGCGGGTTTCTCTTTGTTGTCAGTCATGCCTGAGTAGTATGGTCCGTCGACAGTGCGTTGCTCGTCCAAAAATCACAGAAAATCGGATCACGGACATTCCAAAAGGTGGTTACCAATAGACTTATATTTTAATTTCTTACAAACAGACGATTCCGATGGTTTCCACTACATACTTTGACACTTGGACTCAAGCTCAAAATGATGTATCCATCAAATTTCATCACAGGTTAAAATTCTGTCCAAAATCGCATCACCTTCGTTTTTGAAACGATGTTTGAGCTCAATGCAGATGCGAAAACTGTTCGTGATAAACGCTAAACTCTCTGAGACCTCCTGTAGCACAAGGTAGTTCGCTTTGTGAATGGGCACTTGATCTAGGCATCCAGGAGAACCATTCTCTACCTACCCCAAAGCACTGAGCCGGATGTCAGTTTGAACTCTCCTTTTCCGGAGGATTCGGATGCTGAAGGGGCGGCTGCTTTATTATTTCTATTCTATAAAAGTGACTAAAAGGAAGGCTGCCTCCTGTCTTCTATAGGGAAATGGTACAATGAGGAGCAGGTAATTAGGTATAATACAGAAACCAGTGGCGCCTCAACGTCACTAAACTAGACGAGATAACTGAATAAAATTTTGCTCTAATGAAATATAATGATGACAGGTCCTGTATTTCGAAGTGACTTGAGAATAATGAACATCGACTGAAACATCTGTAATTCAAATTTATTGCATCATTCACTCTTAATGGTGACTTAAACTAACAACGATACCAGTGATTGTTACTCCAGTGAGGCACACGTTGGGAGCTTCGCAAATGGTGTATCTCTCGTGGACCTGATAACCGTTTACAATTTATTATACAAAATTTGGCTCTTAAGCCCGTAGTATGCATAAACAGAGTTTAATTCATACAGTACAGGTAACCTAAAGGAACAGGGGGTGAACACATGTTCATAGTCAGACACATTCAGAGGGGATGAGATTCATATACACTGACTACACAGTGCGACATGCAGTCAGACAACAGGCAAAGCACGCTACCTTCAAAACCCATGAAGTTGTCCATTAACGCAACTCCTTAGAGGAAACGCTCTGTACTGGCTGATGGCCATCATTTGCGAAGCTCCCAACGTGTGCCTCACTGGAGTAACAATCACTGGTATCGTTGTTAGTTTAAGTCACCATTAGGAGTGAATGATGCAATTGATTGGAATTACAGATGTTTCAGTCGATGACAGCGGCACGTAAAGTGCCCTCCGCCACACACCGTTGGGTGGCTTATAAAAGTATAAATGTAGATGTAGATGTAGATGGCTTGTGTTAACCGAGTGAGCTAACACCCATTTCCTGAAAAATTTGCAAAAAATATTTTCCACTCTCCAAAGCAATTAATATTCCTACGCTAATCTGAAGATCAAGTAGCAAATTTATATATTACTACAATTCTCATGATGCTAAATGTAAGTAAGTAATATACTATCTTAGCTATACAGTACTCAAAAATGGATCAACTTTGTAATTAATGTAACAGTATTCGCTCTAAAGCTCACAAAATCAATGTCTTTCTGTACTAGTGTAAAAAGCGTTTCAGTTGCATAAGTGAATTTATCATCTTTTTCCAAACATCTTGCTGTTACGATATATCATAGCATCTTTGTCACTCATATGTTTGTAAGCACTTTGTGTTGTATCAAAACATGTTGTGTGTGCTAGAAATCTTTTATGTGACAAATCTAAAGTGTTCAGCGAGACAAATTTACGTGTGCAACGATAAGAATGCAGTGGGAATGTATTCACATCTGTTGGACGAATGTAATGAAAACAAACACTCCAAACCGACATTTCACGTAACTCACATCCAATGAAAATCTATAACGCAACCATCTGTGTGGCGTGCTTATAATTATGTATTATTTATACTTTAGGGCAATTAATCTATAAAAAAAATGTTGTAATAAAAGCATGAACCTTCTGAGGATCAATGATAATGAGTCGAAACGGGTAACGGCACCGTTTGAATAAAGGAACTGAAAATAAATTTGTGGCTGGTTGCTGTCTCAACACCATCAGCATTTGTCTTCAAATTAACAGCCACGGTCTCCAACCATGTCATCATATGACAAAATTGCATGTGTGCATTGTTCTTGTTCCAGTTTGAACCAAATATTGCATTACAATAAACGAGACGGCTCGAAATAATTATATGATTATTTATTGACCATAGTACATATTCCTATCATTTGCACAGCCAACGGATTACGTGAGGTATACGGGGAGGGGGGGGGGGGGGCGGCTCAAACAACCAAGCAAGCTAGTTAGCTAGTTATATTACCCTCACACTCGGACACGATCTATAGTTCAGAGACATATACTCCATTTACTGGCCGTTTCAAGATCATTACACCCCATTGTTAAATTCATGAATAATAATCAGCGGGGAATTTGGGGCCTGAAATTAGTAGTTGGGACAATACAGACTTTTAACTGATTGTTCAGTTTATTACAGCCTACGGGCCGGAACTGAAGGGAGGACAGAACAGTTCCATTGATTCTCACGTGCTGATGGCGCTTATTCTCTAACCTGGTGATGTAGTAATTTGAATATGCACAGGAATTGTGGAAGGAAAGTAATTTTGCTA
Source organism: Schistocerca cancellata (assembly GCF_023864275.1). Taxonomy (NCBI): domain Eukaryota; kingdom Metazoa; phylum Arthropoda; class Insecta; order Orthoptera; family Acrididae; genus Schistocerca; species Schistocerca cancellata. The sequence goes on along the minus strand of NC_064631.1, from coordinate 19,465,219 downwards.
TTACGAGTGTTTTTAACTGCACGCAGTCATCACTCTCACGGCCCTCATTCATAAATTAATAGCCCTACTTTCAAATACGCAAATAATCATTTTTACATTCATGAAATTCAATTGGATCTGCGCGGGAGTCAAACACTGCAAGCAGGATGAGACTCCAAAAATTGGATGAAAGGCATCCAAGCAGACAAAAGTATGGTTACATACATACATACATACATACATACATAAAACAAAGATACATCCTGAAATATTCCGTGACACTCACACGCGTAATTCCTACACTGAATATCTTCAAGAGAGAGCATTTTTGCAAAGACTGTGCAGCCATCTCCATTTGAGTAGATGGAAGTCATTGCTACCACAATTACTCACAATAGCTGCACGCTGCTGGATTAGAACAAAAGCATCACGCTTATCATTCGTAAATCCTAAACTGAATTTCAACAAGGACATTCTTGTTGCTCATTGGCTGTGCAGTCGACACCACGTGGGTTGTCGGTATCAATGCCCCAAACAATAACTCACCCATATGGGACGTTCTTTGATTTATTGTCAATATTTCACAAAGTTGACACGCAAAGCCTACTTTAAGCTAAGTAAGGATGCTGGTGGACTTTCCACCTTGCAGTACTGCTCACGTGGCTATGTGGAGACAATGACACACCGTCCAAAAAATTAAATAAAAGCAAATAATTTCGCACGTTTGTTTCGTTATATGTCACACTGCTCACACGCAAAAGCCTAAATTGTTATCACACAGTAAGTTTGACTCTCCGTTGTTCCAACAGTTACGTCCACTTGGCAAAGCTTGCACAGAGGGTGAAGTCCATACTAGAAAGAAGCTTTACGAAATATTTTGCAAAATAACTAATGTTAGTTAGATTATTCAATATGACTGAAAGAGGAACTGAAATGACACCCTAAGTGCTTAAGGCACCAAAAGATTGACATTGTGTCAATGGATGGGGCTGAGCTCAGTGCTCTCTCTATAAATCAAAATCCTAATCATTGAATTACTACAAGTGATGCTCTCTCTATAAATCAAAATCCTAATCATTGAATTACTACAAATGATGGTCATAACGTAACCTTGACTATTATAACCTTGCAAAAGAACAGATTAGTAATGTTAATAACGATATACCTCATCCTCTTCAAATTTTCCGAAGTGTAAGACAGAGACCTCCACAGGTTCCACCCATCTTCTAAGCTGCTCAGCAAACGGGTGTCTTAAAATGGCGGTGTGCCACCCACGTTCTCTTTGCTCTTCCCTGAAGAGGAGGGGTGGATGACATCCTAGCAACGCTCGAAGACTTTACCTCTACAGGTGCATCTTTGACTGTTCTGTCCCAATAATTTAGGTTGGCACCAAAAGCTGAGCAAAGTGTGCATCTCTGACCTACGACAGCTCATCATACGAATTCACTTTCATCAGAGCCATTCATTCAATAATTCACAGCAGCACAAGGAGGATAAGGAAAGGATGTGAATAATGTAATTAATTAAATAAATGAAATCAGTGGCGTCAACTCTTCTCCAGAGATTCACAGTTCCAGATCGTACAAGAATGACTAATACGTCATTATGACTCGAGAAATCAAGATACTTCGTTTCAAAATAATGAGGCGGAATAAGTAGTTCCGTCTCACCATTACGAACGAATAGATTGGGCCGCTGTCATTTATTAGATATGGCAGCTGAGCAAGGCTAAGTTCGCAGTGACTTGCCGTGCATTTTCTTTTCATCACTAAAGATGCGCAGTACTCACTGCCTCGCATTACTCACGTCTGCTTTACCAACACCGTGTACCTTTAGAATGCGTCGACGCATTCCAGTTGGCGCAGTTGTTCAGCTGTGAGAAATTCGACGACAAATCTCTGCTTTACACGCACCCTGATATGAGACGCAACTTTGGATCGCTCCCATGCTGCTGCTGTCTGTCGCAGGGCAACGAAACCAGCAGGACAGAAGCAGGAAGATTTACTACTGCACCAACATAGTCTGGATCAGTCACTCCGAGTCAGCAAAAAAGATACGGTCGTGCTAGTTTCTGAATGAGCCTCGTATCTCTAAGCTCAAGGGATTGACGACCGTTTGCCTAATGGATTGTTGCCTTCCTGAGAAATGTCTGCTAAAATAGTCTGTTTGATGGTCCTATAGAGAACACATCTAGTAAGTGATGTACATCACATATTTACACCTAAATTCATTAGAATAATAAGCAAACAACATGCATATTAGTGAATCTGTAACCTCAACAGACTATATTGGGTATTGATGGTATAAGTGCAGATAGTTTTATTGGGAACTGAGTAGCTACAGTGTACTGAACAACATTACATCCGTATTTACTTCGTTTGCAGGCTTACAATTATAGCTATTAGAAATAGTATGTTTTTAGGTTGGCTAGTACCATCAAGTACCGGTTTATCAAAAGGTCAGTATAAATTTTAAAACTGAATAAATCACGGAATAATGTAGATAGAGAGGTACAAATTGACACACATGCTTGTAATGACATGGTATTTTATTAGAGCCAAAAAAACAAACGTTAAAAAAATGTCCTACAGATGGCGCTTCATCTGATCAGAATAGCAGTTGAAACGTCCCCTTTGAAAAATTATACAAAACTGTGCTTAACCTGACACACAATATTTTTAGCGCAACGCAATCTGACTTTCAAAAATCCCTACAAAAGAATGGCCCTGACTAACATTAACTTATACCTTTCACAAATCACTTACCTCACAAAAATCTTCGTTACTCGAACTACTGCAATACGGCGAACGCCACTACTGCCAGCTAAATAAAAGATTCAAACTACGGAAGGCACTAACTACTGATAGGCACAGTTAGCTAAATGAAAGATTTTGATAGAGAACAAACAATGTATTTACCTTAATAGTGTTGAAAAATCATAATATACATAGCAATTCGTAATATCCAGTATTACAAATTTCAAAACTCCTCCATCTCTCTCCCCACATCCACCACTGCTGGCGGCTCACCTCCAACTGCGCAACGCTACGCGCTGTTCACATCCAGCTGCCGCTGCCCAACACTACAATGGCAGACAACAATGCAAACTAGCTACAGACTGCACACAGCACAGCCAGTGATTTTCGTACAGAGCGCTACGTAACGTTGCCAATAAGAAAACATAAACAGCCTACTTACATAGCCTACTTACATAGCCTACTTACATAGCCCCCATGCTCCCCACAAAAAATTTTACAAATTGTTTTGGGCAGTGGCCAATAATGATTTGATAAAATTTTTCATAATTACAATAACAAAAATATCAAATGCACACACTTATTGATACAATGTTGGTCAAAAGCTAAAATTTTCTCACAGTGCGTAAAGATAGTCCTGATCATTCATCATAATAGTAATTACAGTTTTTTTTTCTCAAAGTCTCATTAGTAGAAGAAATTGCACACAGAAGTAGTGGATTTCCATGCAGTCTTGAAGAAGTAGTGTTGTCCCTCCAACGGAAAGACAGTGCTGACTCTTGACATGCAGACAGGTAATGGGTCACAACAGAGCAAACCCACAGCAGAGTCATTCGAAGTTGATGAATATTGGTAGGTAGGTCATCACAGAGTAGACCCGATTGTAGTCCTGGTAGAGAGGATGGTATTGGTGGGCCACCAGAGGTGCAGACCCACTGTAGTCCTTGTAGAGATGGCCAGCAGCCATCTGTTGTGACTTTGCGGGTGCACAATCACCATTGAAGAGTCTTGCAGTTAATATAGCAAGTCCATAACCACCACTTGTGCACTCACAAAGTTTTTGGAATTGTCCTTAGAACCAGCAATGCTTTTATCCAGTCCCTTGCTGAATTATCAACACACGTGCAAACACTAACAGTCCCTACTTCTCACATATTGTCCATATACTATGACCAACAGAAACGTGTGCAGTGAAATGGAACTTACAAGTTAATAATATGATGAACTGGTATCAATTACAATTTTATAACATAAGAATACAATTAAAAGGTACAAAATACATCATTAAAAACATAACAATACAGATAACATTTGTGGTACAGGCTTTACAAAAGAATCGAACTAACATATACATCAGTGTTACAGGAATTATGATAAAGTAAATACATAAAAGATTAGAATAACTTTTGAAACATCAACTTTACACATGAGCATCAAAACAGAGCAGAATAAATAATGTCTAAATATCTTTACAAAGTAAATAACATATTATTAATGCAAAGTGCTGCCCAACACTACAATGGCAGACAACAATGCAAACTAGCTACAGACTGCACACAGCACAGCCAGTGATTTTCGTACAGAGCGCTACGTAACGTTGCCAATAAGAAAACATAAACAGCCTACTTACATAGCCTACTTACACAGTAAATAGCATAACAAAGTAAGACAAAGCAAAGATGATGTTCTTTACAGGAAATGCTCAATATGTGCACCATCATTCCTCAACAATAGCTGTAGTCGAGGAATAATGTTGTGAACAGCACTGTAAAGCATGTCCGGAGTTATTGTGAGGCATTGGCGTCGGATGTTGTCTTTCAGCATCCCTAGAGATGTCGGTCGATCACGATACACTTGCGACTTCAGGTAACCCAAAATCCAATAATCGCACGGACTGAGGCCTGAGGAACTGGGAGGCCGAGCATGACGAAAGTGGCGGCTGAGCACACGATCATCACCAAACGACGCGCGCTAGAGATCTTTCACGAGTCTACCAATACTTTTTTTCTTTTGTTCTAATAAAACCCCAGGTCATTCCAAGCATGTGTGTCAATTTTTACCTCTCTACCTACATTAATCTGTGGTTTACTAAGTTTTCAAATTTATACTGACTTTTTGATCACCCGGTACATATGGCAAGAGCTAGCCATTAATGCTTATGTTAATGCAGGTCAGATGCTGAAGTGTGGACGAGTGGACGCAAAACAGTTACTCTGCACTGAAAGGCGCAGACCACTTAGTGGTGCAGTTACGACTCGTAGTAAAATATGTGACGTGTTTGCTTTGCGGGAGGACTGTTAGAAGCAGAGATAAAATAACCAGCGCACTGTAGGGGGTACACATTAAGGTACAAATGATTGCAATACCTGCGTTTAACACCACTAACACTTTGTATACCAGCCACTCCCTTAAAACGCCGTACTGGTTGCTTTGGAGTGCTGCAGGCGGTGTAGAACTGATGCCACGTGGTCCTGCGATGCTCCACCGCTCACGTCACACATTACACGCACGTGGCAACTGTAGCCTTCAGCAGGCTAACCACGTGGCAATAAACTGCTAATCTTAGGAAAGGTGTTCCGTTGTAAGTAACTCTTGTGAGAAGCTGGCCAGTAATGTGCGCCTGTTCGTTACGAGTTATCACGCCCGCGTCTTGTTTCCCCCTACTTCACCAGGGCTGTGTTAGCGCCCCTCTCCCCCGACCCTCCCCCTCCTGGATAGCTCGTTTGCCGAGGCTCGGGTGGGAAGCAGCAGCGTTCGCACTCGTCCTGGTCCCTTCGGCGCCCTTAGCGGCGTATCGCCCGTCCCACTGATTTACCGCCGTGAGGAATGTGTGCCATCCGTCCAGCTCCCTAGCTGCGCGTGCTCGATGCCTCGCGCCGTCTTTTGTCCGGACATCTCACCTCCGCTCCTCCTCTTTTTGCCGCCCAGAAGCAACGCGTGCTGCGTACTAAGCGAAATGTCCGAAAGCACTCAATTGTTTTACATACGTTTTAGACAACTGTCCAACCACAGTTTTCTGAACAGCAGAACATTAAATTTCCTCGTAAAGAATTTTGTGGCATTTCTGTGGTCTTCAATCACAAGACTGATCTATCCCGTGCTAATCTAGTAGATAGTGTCGGAAGTTCCATGCGGCTTTTCGCGGATGATGCTGTAGTATACAGAGAAGTTGCAGCATTAGAAAATTGCAGCGAAATGCAGGAAGATCTGCAGCGGATAGGCACTTGGTGCAGGGAGTGGCAACTGACCCTTAACGTAGACAAATGTAATGTATCGCGAGTACATAGAAAGAAGGATCCTTTATTGTATGATTATATGATAGCGGAACAAACACTGGTAGCAGTTACTTCTGTAAAATATCTGGTTGTATGCGTACGGAACGATTTGAAGTGAAATCATCATATAAAATTAATTGTTGGTAAGGCGTGTGCCAAGTTGAGAGTCATTGGTAGAGTCCTTAGAAAATGTAGTCCATCAACAAAGGAGGTGGCTTACAAAACACTCGTTCGACCTATACTTGAGTACTGCTCATCAGCGTGGGATCCGTACCAGGTCGGGTTGACAGAGGAGATAGAGAAGATCCAAAGTAGAGCGGTGCGTTTCGTCACAGGGTTATTTGGTAAGCGTGATAGCGTTACGGAGATGTTTAGCAAACTCAAGTGGCAGACTCTGCAAGAGAGGCGCTCTGCATCGCGGTATAGCTTGCTGTTCAGGTTTCGAGAGGGTGCATTTCTGGATGAGGTATCGAATATGTTGCTCCCCCTATTTATACCTCCCGAGGAGACCACGAGTGTAAAATTAGAGAGATTCGAGCGCGCACGGTGTCTTTCCGGCAGTCGTTCTTCCCGCAAACCATACGCGACTGGAACAGGAAAGGGAGGTAATGACAGTGGCACTTAAAGACCACTCCGCTACTCATCGTTGGGTGGCTTGTGGAGTGCAAATGTAAATGTAGATGAATTTCCTCCGCTCCGCATGACTAGCGCTACTTACAGCGACTTGAACCTGCTTCCTGCAGCCAACTCTCGCTCTCACTCTACAGTTTGGAACGGCTTCTTCTTCGCATTTTCTTCCAATACGAAATTAACTATTCCCTGTGCCTCAGGATGCTCCTGTTAACCGATTCCCTCTTTTGTTCGACTTGTGCCATGAATTTCTTGTCTCCCGAATTCGATTCAGTACATCGTAATTAGTTATCCAATCTTCAGCAGTCTTTCGTACCTCCACATCTCAAAACATTCTCTTCTTGTCTAAACCGTTTGTCGTACATGTTTCATTTGGTGTAAGGCTGTACTCCAGGCACGTAATTTCAGAAGAGACTTTTTAAGGCTTCAAATTAGGCAGTGTGTATTTTATTATATATTCATTGCTGTTAGAAATGACTGCGATTTATTATCATTCTAAGGTTGATTGTTATGTTCTGCACACTCTATGTACCTTTCAGTATGACATTGCATATACACTGTCCATTCACAGGAATGTGCACTCTATCTTCAGTCCACAAGTGGACCATCCGACCGCCATGTCATCCTCATGGCGGATGCGGATAGGAGGGGCTTGTGGTCAGCACACCGCTCTCCCGGTCGTTATGATGGTTTTCTTTGACCGGAGCCGCTACTATTCGGTCGAGTAGCCCCTCAATTGGCATCACGAGGCTGAGTGCACCCCGAAAAATGGCAATGGCGCATGACGACCCAGATGGTCACCCATCCAAGTGCCGGCCACGCCCGACAGCGCTTAACTTCGGTGATCTGGCGGGAACCGGTGTATCCACTGCGGCGAGGCCGTTGCCCACAGCAATATGACACCTGTCAAAAACTGAATAACCACTTTTGCAGCGCGGACCGCTGCGAAACGTGCAGGAAGAGATGCAACGAGGTCCCGTAACGTACCGACAGGGATGTGAAGCCACGCCCACTCCAGTGCCGTGCACTAAGTTTTTCGTGTGAGGATCCATGGCGTGAAAAGTCCGATGGAGGTGGTCCCACAGATTCTCGGTTGGGTCTTAATCCAGGGTGTTTGGTAGCCATGGTAGTACGGCAAACTCGTCCTGGCGCTCTTCGAGCAACGCCTGTACACTGCGAGCCGTGTGACACGCTCCAACGAGAAACAGATTGCATGCAGGGTCCGGCATGGTCCCCAAGTACTTGTGTTGATCCACTGTGTCTTTCAGAATGATGGGATCACCCAGAAAAAGCTACGAAAACGCTCCCCAGACCACAACCCTCCATACTTGTTTGCTTTTAGACGTTTCACACCGTACACGCCAACTGTTATCTGTCCGATGGAGCGTAATACGTGATTCATAGTAAAGGGCGACCTGTCGCCCCTGAGTGGATGCCCATTTCCGTTACTGTCGTGCACATTCCAGCCTTTGTTGCCGCTGAACAGCAGTCAGGATGCGTGCATAAATCAGGCACCTGCTGCGGAAGCCCATACATAACAACGTTCGTTGATCGTTCGTTGAGGAGACACAACTGGTAGTTCCTTGGTTCATCTGGACGGTCAGTTGCTCGGCAGTCGCATGTCTGTTCGGCCCTATACAGGTTGTTACAAAAAGTTATGGCCAAACGTCCAGGAAACATTCCTCACACACAAATAAAGAAAAGATGTTATGTGGACATTTATCCGGAAACGCTTAATTTCCATCTTAGAGCTCATTTTAGTTTCCTCAGTACGTAATGTACTTCCTCGATTCACCACCAGTTGGCCCAATTGAAGGAAGGTAATGTTGACTTCGGTGCTTGTGTTGACATGCGACTCATCGCTCTACAGTACTAGCATCAAGCACATCAGTACGTAGCATCAACAGGTTAGTGTTCATCACGAACGTGGTTTTGCAGTCAGTGCAATGTTTACAAATGCGGAGTTGGCAGATGCCCATTTGATGTATGCATTAGCACGGGGCAATAGCCGTGGCGCGGTTCGTTTGTATCGAGACAGATTTCCAGAACGAAGGTGTCCCGACAGGAAGACGTTCGAAGCAATTGACCGGCGCCTCAGGGAGCACGGAACATTCCAGTCTATGACTCGCGACTTGGGAAGACCTAGAACGACGAGGACACCTGCAATGGACGAGGCAATTCTTCTTGCAGTTGACGATAACCCTAATGTCAGCGTCAGAGAAGATGCTGCTGTACAAGGTAACGTTGACCACGTCACTGTATGGACAGTGCTACGGGAGAACCAGTTGTTTCCGTATCATGTGCAGCGTGTGCAGGCACTATCAACAGCTGATTGGCCTCCACGGGTACACTTCTGCGAATGGTTCATCCGACAATGTGTCAATCCTCATTTCAGTGCAAATGTTCACTTTACGGATGAGGCTTCATTCCAACGTGATCAAATTGTAAATTTTCACAATCAACATGTGTGGGCTGACGAGAATCCGCACGCAATAGTGCAATCACGTCATCAACACAGATTTTCTGTGAACGTTTGGGCAGGCATTGTTGGTGATGTCTTCATTGGGCCCCATGTTCTTCCACCTACGCTCAATGGAGCACGTTATCATGATTTCATACGGGATACTCTACCTGCGCTGCAAGAACATGTGCCTTTACAAGTACGACACGACATGCGGTTCATACACGATGGAGCTCCTGCACATTTCAGTCGAAGTGTTCGTACGCTTCTCAACAACAGATTCCGTGACCGATGCATTGGTAGAGGTGGACCAATTCCATGGCCTCCACGCTCTCCTGACCTCAACCCTCTTGACTTTCATTCATAGGGGCATTTGAAAGCTCTTGTCTACGCAACCCCGGTACCAAATGTAGAGACTCTTCGTGCTCGTATTGTGGACGGCTGTGATTCAATACGCCATTCTCCAGGGCTGCATCAGCGCATCAGGGATTCCATGCGACGGAGGGTCGATGCATGTATCGTCGCTAACGGAGGACATTTTGAACATTTCCAGTAACAAAGTGTTTGAAGTCACGCTGGTACGTTCTGTTGCTGTGTGTTTCCATTCCATGATTAATGTGACTTGAAGAGAAGTAATAAAATGAGCTCTAACATGGAAAGTAAGCGTTTCAAGACACATGTCCACATAACATATTTTCTTTCTTTGTGTGTGGGGAATGTTTCCTGAAAGTTTGGCCGTACCTTTTTCTAACACCCTGTATATCTCCGCAGCCGTTGTTCACCCTCGTCACCAATGGGCTGTGCTGCACCACACGTGCTTCGACGTCGTTTCCGGATAGCGCCATTTGGCCATACTCCAACCAGGGCGGCACGTGAACAGTTTACACACTTAGCTGTTTAGGAAATGCTTCCATCCTTGTCCCAAAAACCAGTGATGAAACCGTTTTGGACGTCAGATAAATCGCTACGTTTCAGCAATACGACAACACTGCAACATTTTCCGCGTCCCCAGACGCGCTTTACATATCCTCAGTTGCTAATGGTGGCAACTTCCGTTTGTGAGTGGTTACTCCACGTTGATGTCGTACACAGACGGTGGTCACATTAATGCGAGTGGACCGTGTGTAATGTGAAAAATCTACAGCTGCATTCACAGAAAATTGTAGAAATGAAATAAAACAGGTAGAGAGCACTGGAAAAAATCACAGTCACAGAACGTCTGCCTCTATTCTGTTACGATGGTGGCAACGAACACTCTTGGAATTCCTCAAGATTGCTGATCGTGAAATTTTTTAAATCTGTGCTTGATACCATAAAAAACTACTGCCGAGTGGTTCTAGGCGCTTCAGTCCGGAACCGCGCTGCTGCTGCTGCGGTTTAGGTTCGAATCCTGCCTCGGGAATGGATGTGTGTGATGTTCTTAGGTTAGTCAGGTATCAGTAGTTTTAAGTCTAGGGGACTGATGACCTCAGATGTTAAGTCGGATACTGCTTAGAGCCATTTGAACCATTTTGAAACTACTGCCAGCTGATCGTACATAGGTTGGCAGCAATCAAGCCCTCGTATCTTCATTTAGGTTCTGAAGTCTAAAATTCTGTTGATGTGCTTGACATATTGAACACATTATAGCAGTGATTAACCTGTTCATCAGTATCCCATTTGGACTCACCGTCATCATCATCTTCCATCATAACTTGGAATTACCGTGGGATTCCTTCTTCACTCTTTCCTTGTAGAACTCCTTCTCGAGATGCTACAGCTGCTGCTATTCTTCTTGTGCCCATACGCTCCAAACCTCTTTGGTCTTCCTCCATTTGTTTGCCAAATATGTTGCTCTGTACTTCGAAACCGAAATTTCTATGTTCCTTACTGTAAAACTGATACTGCACCACTCTTGATAATCCATTATTCCAGGGTTAAGTAACTTGCATCCTTCGGTAGCTAAACTAATCTTGTCCAACTTCACGATATCCAGTCCCATCACCCTTTCCATTTGGTTTACATATACACAGTGTCGACGGAATTTGTGTATTTGTTTCCCCGTTGCAAACAAAATAATTTGTAAAGCGGAATTTTACGTGCCCATTCGATTGATCAGTCCCAGATTATTCTAGAACGAAATTCATTTTTTATCGACATTTGTTAACAGGAACACTAAAATAAGAGACTAACCAGTACTGCAGCAGCGACTGACCAGCTCTGTTGCACGGAGGCGGCAGTCTGCGCAGGCCAGGGCGGCACAGGAGTCCCCGCTGGAGTACCGGCTGTTCTCCGTGTTTTACTGTCCCTGTTAATACATGTCGATAAAAAGCGAATTTCGCTTTAGACTAATCTGGAATACATCAATCGAATGTGCAGATAAAATCCTGCTTTAAAAATAATGTCGTTTGTAGCGGGAAAACAAACCGACGCTGTCCGTCGACACTGGGCCAAGTATTAAAGACGTGATGAGCAGTATTTGTTTGAGGTGACTCCTGCTACACAGTGCAAAAACAAAATTGCAAATATCTGCCGAATCAAGAGAGAAATTGCTCCTTACGACTCTTAGGAGAGATATCCGGTATATAATTAAGTGGCGCTCAAGAAGTTTCCATTCGAAGACCGTACAGTCCAGAATCGGTACGCCAATCAGACAAAGTCGCCCTCAGCACTGACGCAGTCATCCCACCGCTGCACCAGGTTGAAGATACCCGTCTCGTAAAACGCCGTGTCCTGTTGCGTGTAAATGTCCGTAACTGCATACTGCACATCCTCTTCCGACAGGAATCGTCGACCCTTAAAGGCTTTATTTAAGGGACCGAAGCCTTGATAATCGCATGGAGAGAGGTCACGACAATTGGTCGCGCAGTGCGGCAGGTGGTTGTTGTGGCTCACTTGGTTGGTTCTCGCTGCTGACTTAGTGGCACGTCCTCTTTGCATGGCATAGGATGTTTTCCACCGCCCAACCTTTTATTCATTGACTGTCCACCCTACGGACATCATGATTTTAGCTATGAAGACTGGGCCTTCTAAATTCTCAGTCATGTTGTTTGCTATGTTTTAATTTTTATATTCTCCTTATGATGTGGCTATAAGACACGAAACTGATAGTGCTTTAGTAAAACGGGTTCAAGATACAGCTACACGGGGAACAAGGGCTGTGTGGCGTGGACTGGGCGGTTTTTTAGGTTAGAGGGTCTCGGGAAAACACAAGAAGGGCTTCAGTCACGAAGGTTGCAGGCTGAACACAGGAAGAACGTAGATACAGGAACCATTGGTATAACATTGTGAACTGTCGTAGCTGTGTTGAAAAAGTACCAGAGCTCCAAGCGCTAATAGAAAGAACTGATGCTCAAATCGTTACAGACAGTGAAAGCTGGCTAAAGCCGGATATAAGCTCAGCCGAAATTTTTGAGAAGAATCTAACCGTGTCCCGAAAGGACAGGCTAAACACGGTTGGCGGTGGCGTATTTGTTGCCGTTAGAAGTAGTTTAACTTGTGTCGCGAAACTGAAGTAGATACTTCCTGTGAGTTAGTATCGGCAGAGGTCGTTGTTGGTAACCGGAATAAAATAACAATTGGATCATTTTACCGACCTCCCAATTCAGATGATACAGTTGCTGAAAGGTTAAAAGGAAACTTGAGTTAAAAGGAAACTCATATGATAATAGTTGGTGGTGACTTTAATTTACCCTCGATATGTTGGAGAAAATACATGTTTAATTCCAGAGGTACGCATAAAATATCATCCGAAATTGTGCTAAACGCATTCTCTGAAAATTATTTCGAGCAGTTAGTTCATGAGCCCATGCGAACAGTAAATGGTTGTGAAGACACACTTGACCTCTTAGCAAAAAATAATCCTGAGTTAATAACGAGCATCAAAACCGATTCAGCGATTAGTGAACACAGGGCTGACGTAGCAAGATTGAATATTGTAATCCCCAAATCCTCGAAAAATAAGCCAAAAATATACCTATTCAAAAAAGGAGATAAAAATTCACTTCACGCCTTCCTGAGAGACAATCTCCACTCATTCAAAACTAATAATATAAGTGTAGACAAGATGCGGCATAGATTCAAAGAAATAGTATCGGCAGCAGTTGAGAAATTTATACCAAATAAATTAACAAACGACGGAGCTGATCCTCCTTGGTATACAAAACGGGTTAGAACACTGTTGCAGAAACAACAAAACAAACATGCCAAATTTAAACAGATGCAAAATTCCCAAGATTGGTGATCTTTTACAGAAGCTCGAAATTTAGCGCGGACTTCAATGCGAGATGTTTATAACAGTTTCCACAACAAAACATTCTCTCGAAACCTGGCAGAAAATCCAAAGAGATTCTGGTCGTATGTGAAGTATGCTACCGGCGAGATACAATCAATGCCTTCTCTTGCGCGATAGCATTGGAGATACTTTCGAAGACAGTGCTGCCAAAGCAAAGTTACTAAACACAGCCTTCCGAAATGGCTTCACAAAAGACGACGAAGTAAATATTCCAGAATTCGAATCGAGAACAGCTGCCAACTTGAGTAACATAGAAGTAAATAACGTCAGAGTAGAGAAGCAACTTAAATCACTTAATAAAAGCAAGTCTTCTGGTCCAGACTGTATACCAATTAGGGTCCTTTCAGAGTATGCTGATGCATTAGCTCCATATTAAAAATCATATACAACCGTTCGCTCGACGAAAGATCCGAACCCAAAGACTGGAACGTTGCACAGGTCACACCAATATTCAAAAAAAGTAGTAGGAGTAATCCACTAAATTACAGGCCGATATCGTTAACGTCGATATGAAGCAGGATTTTGGAACATATATTGCCTTCGAACATTATGAATTACCTCGAAGAAAACGGTTATTTGACACTCAGTCGACATGGGTTTAGAAAACATCGTTCCTGTGAAACACAACTAGCTCTTTATTCACATGAAGTGTTGAGTGCTATTGACAAGGGATTTCAAATCGATTCCGTATTTCTGGTTTTCCGGAATGCTTTTGACACTGTACCACACAAGCGGCTCGTCGTAGCGAAATTGGGTGCTTATGGAATATCGTCTCAGTTATGTGACTGGATTTGTGATTTCCTGTCAGAGAGGTCACAGTTCGTAGTAATTGACGGATAGTCATCGAGTAAAACAGAAGTGATTTCTGACGTTCTTCAAGGTAGTTTTACTGGCCCTCTGCTGTTCCTTATATATATATAAACGATTTGGGAGACAATCTGAGCAGCCGTCTTCGGTTGTTTGCAGATGACGCTGCCGTTTATCGACTAATAAAGTCGTCTGAAGATCAAAACCAATTGCAAAACGATTTAGAAAAGATATGTGAATGGAGCTGCGAAAATTAGCAATTGACCCTAAATAATGAAAAGTGTGAGGTCACCCACATGAGTGCTGAAAGGAATCCGTTAAACTTCGGTTACACGATACATTTGTCGAATCTAAAGGCCGTAAATCCAACTAAATAGCTAGGAATTATAATTAGAAACAAATTATATTGGGAAGAACGCATAGAAATTGTTGTGGGTAAGGGAAATCAAAGACTGCGTTTTATTGGCAGAACGCTAGAAAATGTAACAGATCTACTAAAGAAAAAGAGACTACCTACACTACGCTTGTCCGACCTCTTTTAGAATACTGCTGCATTGTGTGGCACCCTTACCAGACAGGATTAACTGAATATATCGAGAAAGTTCAAAGAATAGCAGCTCGTTTTGTATTACCGAGAAATAGGTGAAAGAGTGTCACGGACACGATACAGGATTTGGGGTTCGACGTATTAAAACATGTGTTTGTCATTTCGACGAGATCTTTTCCGAAATTTCAATCACCAGCTTTCTCTTCAAATGCGACAATATTTTGATGACGCCGACTTACATAGAGAGAACCGATCATCGTAATAAAATAAGGGAAATCAGAACATGCACGGAAATATATAGGTGTTCCTTTTTTTCCGCGCGCAGTTCGAAAGTGGAATAATAAAGAATTACTGTGAAGGTAGGTCGATGAACCGTCCGCCAGGCACTTAAGTGGTATTTATAGAGTATCCATGTAGATGTAGATGTACAAGTAGTATTGTATTTCTTGTTTACGTAAGCTTCAAGCGAAATTTGAGCTCAGTTACATGGAAACTAAATGCAACAGTTTGCATTTCAAATATATTTATGCTAACTGAAATGATATTCGATATTGGTGTCAGTGGTGACCCGTGTTTACTGGACTGTTTTCGTCTCTGTCATTGCATATTTTCACCAGTGTCAGTTTGCACTACTAAGAACACATGGTACACTCTGTATTACATGTTACTGCATTTCTCTGTTTCAAAAGAGGTTTTCTTGCTATTGTAAGTCTGAATTTTACATACTCTTTGCTTCTTCCATGGACAATTATTGTGCTCTCCAAAAACCAAAACTCTTCTACTACTTTCGGTGTCTCATTTCCTAATGTAAACCCTCAGCGTCACCTGATTTAATTTGACCTCATTCCATTACGAATCTTTTACTGTTGTCAGTGCTTCTCTTATCAAGAATTTTAATAAAAAAATACGTAATATAAATTATGTGCGAGAGTACTGAATTTGTTTGCCTGGTGTTCACATAAAGTGATATAAGCCGTAATGAAGCTACAACATGCATTTTCGAGGCTTTTTACTCATTTGCATGGAATACAAGACGAGACTAACGAACTAATGCGGAGCGAGCAGCCGATATAAATCGAAACACGGATTGAGTGGGACAGACAACTTGAAACATGCGAAATATGGACAGACAGACTGGTGATTCGGGACTACTGAAGAACGGGATACAACCCGTCGGCTTTGACCAATGACGTCAGAATTTGCCAGAGATGATTTATTACACAGATTTAACAGCAGAGACGACTGTTCGTAAACAAAGGAAGGCAGGAGAGGAAGCAGATGGTAGACATATATCACGTCCAGTAATTTTTCGACCATAATAAGGATATCGCTTGTTTGAGTCCTAGTACTTCCGTAAAAAATGAAGAAAAAAATTGATAGAAGTAGCGGTAGCATAAAATACCTCATTTGACATATATATAAGTTGTATCTCGATCTTTAGTCGATCTGTATAGGTTAACTGCAGTACGGGATACAAATTTAACTTACGTCGGTTTCTTTGTTTTCGTTAGCATTAGTATCCTATTCTTCACTTGAACTGTATAGGTCAACTGAAGTACGGGATACAGATTTTACAGGTGTTGTTTCTTTCGCCTCCGCTACTACGTGCATTCTGTTCTTAAGTAGGTAGTACTACTAGCAAAGGCGAGAAGATCTACATAAATAATATTTGTATCCCATACTCCAGTTTCAGCTATATAGGTCAACTGAAGAATGTGATACTACTGATAACGAAAACGAGGAAATCGAAGTAAGTAACATTGGCAACCTGTACCTCAGTTAAACTAGGCGAAGGGGAAAAGAAGACACACATACTTCAGTTGAGCTATATAAAGTGAAGTAGGGGACAGAAGAGTTGTTTTTTTTTCCTAGTGACGACAAAAAAACCAACGGCAATGAAATTTGTGTCCCATTCTTCAGTTGTGCTATATAGGTCAACTGAAGAATAGGACACTAGTACTAGCGAATGGGAAATAAAGACATTTATAACGTGTCTATCCTGTGCTTCAAGTGACCTGAGTAGGTCAGCTGAGGAATAGGAAACTGGTGCTAGCGAAGGTGATAAACAGCCATAACATTTGTATCCTGTTCTTCAGTTGACCTACACAGGTAAATCACATGTGTTCTATGCGTTGCTTTTTCAGTGTAGCTAGCACCAGTATCCAGTACTTCAGTAGCCTGTATACGTCATCTAATGTACGGAATACAAATTTTACGTATGTCCGTCTTTTCGCCTTCAGTAGTGCTAGTATAGACTCGAAAAAATCGTAGTGATACTGGTACTGCGAAAGGGAGAAAGAGCAACCACTGCAAAATTTGTATTCCGTACAGCAGCTGACGAACCCCTACTTAACGCAGAACAGTATAATACGACAAAGAAATACATCAAAAGAGACAAATTCAGCACAACATAAAAATGGGCAACATGTATCGGGTACACTATACCTCCATGTGTATTCATCTAAGTGGCTCTGTAGTGTCGAAATCCGTCGTTTCCTTCTCCATACAACAGATTTTATGGCTGACCAATAACCTTTTACACTATTGGTACAAGCCCCAGTTGATGAAGAGAAACTATCGGAAATAACTACAGAACCCTCTGCAACATGATCTTCAATTAATTTCAACAAAACTTTCTTCGTTCGATTAGGAACTACTTTAAAAACTACATCGCATTCTGGACATGAAATTACAGCCCTCCAAACACATAATCCTATCGCAGGTTGAATACGACGAGGAGACACACTTATCAAGAGCATATCTTCGCCACTCTCACGACATCGAACGTAATCAGAAAGAAAACCAGACATTTGCAAAAATCGAATGGTTGCCGTCATATCTACGCCCAAAGCCTCCTTCAAGTCTTCCATATTCATGGGAATTGATAAATCCATACCTACAAACGAAAATGAAATACTAAAAATTCTTTTAAATGAAAAACTATTCTTCCAAATTACGTCAAACTCACTAAGGATGAAATTAAGTACCGAATGAATTGAAAAGAATCAATTATTTAAATCAACACAAACGAAAAAAGTCTTACGGAATGTCTAGCTCTGTCTTTTAAAACCATATTCTTTTTTTTTTCAATTTACAATGATGGCGCTTATCCACAGCAGACAACCGATTTATTATCTGTGGCTCGAAAGCAAATACATTAATATCTATGAGAAACCTATGACGTCATTGGTCAAAGCCGACGGGTTGACCTGGTGATTATGGTGCTACTATCATGCAGCCAGTTGATTGCGATACGACACCAAGAGTTCAAGTATGGAGGGACGGACAGAAGGTAAGACTTTAACGCCCGTCGATGACTAGGTCATTACAGACGGAGCACAAAGATGGGGAAGGAAATCTACCGTGTTCACCTGAAAGGAGCCAGTCCGACATTATTAATTTAGGGACACCGCTGAATACCTGAATCTAAGTCGCCAGATAGCGATTTGAACCTCACAGTCCACGAGTATGCTTCCATTGTCGAAACCACTCCTTCACTCACTCGATACTAAAAATTTCCATTGGACCCTCGGTACCTTTGGACGGTTAACAAAGGTTGGTTCCCTTATCTTCCACGAGTCGCCGCTAGTAGCGGGTTGCGAGGCAGTACCAAAGCTGCAACTTTCGTTCAAGGTCGGGCTCAGCAGAATGAGTTAAGTTTTGAGGCCCCTGTGATTAGAGTTGAAGGTAGTTATTCTTACTGCCATATTCCAATGCCAGAGGAATGATACGCTCTTCGCAGAGGTGGAACCGTGAGATCTGTTGTAAGAAAGATAGAGTGGGACTGTCTATGGTGTGAGCATTGTGTACTGCGCACGTTGGTAACATCAAACGGAAAATGTGATGTGACTTACGTGACTTGTTTACAGTTGGCGCAAAGATCATAATTTTAATATTAGACCTATTTAGACTTTTACTCGTTTATTCATTAGAAAAATAAACGGTGAAAAACTGTTGCTGACACTGATGCAGTTAAAAATTCGCAAAAGGGGGAACACACACTTTTAATAGTTAAGTACCACAAAACCACATGGTCTGGACGGCAATGTAGGTTGGCGAGAGAAATTGTGTTCTGTATAACTCATTCCTCAGTCTATTGATAAACGGTAAGAAATAATGATGTCATACGATCGGAATATGTGCTTCTTCCCTTTCATGAGAAAGAACTGGCTCGGTAGTAGTAACGTGTATCTGAAAAAATGACGTATTTTAAGTACGGTCTAGATAGAAAGGTAAGGAAGAGAGAATTTCTCATTATAACCTGTTCACGTATTTCAGGCCGCTTAAACGGACGGACGGAGCCAATAAGAAGCACGTTTCTGCTCGTTATCAGTGGAGCAATCACCTGCAATCAGAAGACGGTCGGGAACAGAAAGCGGCAACGTGCTCAAATCGACAGCGAGACGTGGCTCTTGTGTTCGTAGACTGTCACGTAAAAAAATGGGGGTGGGGTGATGAACTGCAAACTACAGAGGCTCTAAAGAAGATAACAGAATAAATCTAAAAGCCCATACAAAAGACAACATTCACCTGCAGAATGCGCTATGGTTTACGAGACTTTGGATGGCCCAGAGCTTAGTATATCAGAGGCGAACTGTGCGAGTGTAATCCCAAAAGTAAGGTCTTCTATTGTTTATAAGTACATAGACCTCTTTATTTCTACAATGGTTTATATCAGTTTACAGATTGAACATTTAGCTATTTTTCGACATAATCACCATTTCTGTCAATGCATGTTTGTAGACGCTGTGGCAGTTTTTGTATACCCATGTCATACCAGCTCGCCGCCATGCTGTTCAGAAAGTTATGAACCTCTTCTTTCACCTTGTCGTCGGAGCTGAATCGCTTTCCAGCAAAATGTTCTTTTAACTTAAGGAACAGCTGATAGTCACTGGGCGCAAAGTCAGGACTATAGGATCGGTGGGTGATTATGTTCCACTGAAACTCTTCGTCATGAATTTCAGTCCGACAAGCTGCAAACTCTCTACACCACTTACGAACGTTTTTGACATCCATGCACGACTCGCCATACACTTCCGTCAGTTGACGATGGATTTTAATCGGCGCAGTGCGTTCAAAAACCGAATAACTGCCCGCAGTTCTCACTTGGCGGTAACATCCAACGGGAGCTCCTTTCTCAACGGCTGCCAAGCCAAGCCTGAGCGCCTCAGCGCGGCGTGCGCATGTTTACACACAGCGCGTGAAGCACTCTTCATGACAGTGTGACCAACTGCCACACAAACAGAGCTCTGTACTTATAAAAAAAATGGGAGACCTTACTTTTGGGATTACCCTCGTGTGTCCTTCAGACATTCAGGCTTCAACACAACCTGCTTCAGACGAACCGTGAGTTATAGTCTGAAATACCGGTCTGCATAATCATATTTCTCCGAATAAAACTGCCATGTTGAAGAGCTCTATTTGCATTACACATAAATGCCTCTGAGAATTTAAGTTTTGCATCCGCAGAAAGGTGCAATCGATTTAACGCCCGAGTTTTTGGTGCCACGCACTCGAAAAATTCAGATGTCCCATGATGACTTACCTTCTGACTGCTATCATTACTCAGTGATCTTGCTGCTTCATAAGGTTTTCTTAACTTTTTGCTGACTTGGGTAAATACAGCCATGTTCCCCGCCAATCGTCTAGTCTCGGACTGATGCTAAGCAAAGTTGTGGGCCGCTGCAGCGACAACTCTATTGTTACGAGTTGCGGACCGTCACGATTCGCGTTGTCTGCTCTTAGATGCTCTGCAGAAAATAATCGCTGCATATTAAGGTAATTTTCTAGCGATAAGAGCAGAGCGTAAATAGGCTGGTCACCTGGGGAAATCCTCCGGACTTCCGAGGACAAACAGAACGAAGAAATGAAAGGAAAAGTAAAAAATTAGCAAAATCAATCAGTCAAGGGATCTCGTTCGCTATGTTCGAATAATCAAATATGGTTCAGGAAATCCATCAGTGATGAAGATACGCGAGTCTCCTCTCTCCTTCACACGAGTCAAACATCACTCCGCAGTAGGACTCGAACATCACTTAACTGAACATATAGAACAATAGTGCCTAGATGTGAGAAAATGTTGCGCCCAAGACTGCGGCTGGGCAATTGCCATCTCATATTTTTAATTTAGTCCTTAAACACAGTTTACAAGTCAACCCACAAATCGATCTGTATACCGTAACAGGTGATATTGACAAATTTCTTGGACTCATAAATTAATTTTTTTCTGCGACTACTTCCAGTGTACTGTTAAAGACGCTAAAGTCAACACGATGGGATGTCATACCAGTATATGGCGCCATCTACGCACTTGAAGGGTTGGGGGTCAGTTGTAACGCCACAATACTAGCAAGGCTCGCCATGTGTGGGGATTCGCACGTGTGCGTTAGTGAGACGTCCTTCTCAAGGAAAGAAATACAGATAATTAAAAATCAATATATATATACTTGCAGATTTACAACCTAGCCTTAGATTCGCTGGTGAACTTGTCATCTCATTACCAATTTTATTTCAGCCTTTCCCAGCCATTAAACGCAAATTTGCCCATGATTAAAAAATCAGAGACAAGCGTGTCGGTAAGAGATGGATTCATGACATGTTGAGGAACTGTATATCGCAATCTAAATTCGAATGCGATCATTTTGGGAGGAGTTGGTTATTTGCGCAAGGTGATGGCAACAGTTAAATTCAGACAAAAATTAGAACTGCTCTTCTTCTTCCTAGAGAAGGCGTAATGCTGCAAAAATGAATGTATAGAGTGTCAATAGATGTATGTGTCTTCCATGAGCATAGATAGTTCGGTTCATTCATGCAGAAGACACTGGTTCTTAAAAAGCGCAGTGGTTTCAGGCAGAAACCACTTATACTCAAAGGCTTCAAACGCCATCTCCTACATCATGCGATAAACATGCCTGCTCTTTGCCTTCCGTAGAAGACAGAAATGTTTATAACTTGTAGTTGCCACAGTTTGAAATTTGCGCCCACAACCACACTGCGTTGTTGTCGTGAGACTTCCGTTTCCACCACGTGAAAAGAGGCCATCATAACCACCTGGTTTTTAAACCTCGATTGCCACCTCATGGGTTCAGCTCTCTCTCTCTCTATCTCCTCACATAAATTCAGCTTCCTCCGGCGCTTTAAAATCCATGGATCGTTATAATTCTTTTGATAATTATGTATGTTTATTCCTGCATTCATTAAATCTCTGAGCGTCTGTAGTTTATCTTGTCAGTAAAGACAGCTCTCGCCTAAACGCTTGTCAATTCTAGGCGAACATATTCCATTGTTTAACTTCAATCTGTTTTAATCAGAGTTGTGCCCCTGACCATTCTCATCTCTCATCAGTCTCTTAATTAACTGACATCCCTGCAAATAGAAACCTTGTCGGAACTGAGCTGCGTCTCTATTAAATTCCTGACTGTCTGTAAATTTGTGCTCTAAGAGACAGAGCTAGTTGCTGCAGTCAGAGAACTCTCGGTAATCCGTGTAAGACCCCGGCGCGGGGTTTAAAGGACACAGCAAGAAGTGGGCGAGGGGGCGGGAGGGGAATACAGATTATTCGAGTCGTGAGTGGATACAACAGATAACAGTACTTAAAAAAACGCATACATTAACTTGCGTCTTTCGGAGCAAGACGCCGTACATCTCGTAATAACCTGCCTAATAAATTCCACGACGCGTCTTTCATTGCAGAAACTGCAAATATTCTTCAGCCACCTACGTAACCATCTCTTAGAGGTAATGCAGATAAACTCAGGCAAACAACGTCTCGCACAGACGCGTACAATCAGTCATTCTCCTCACGCCCCGTTTGTGCAGGAAGGTCTCTAAATAAGAAGTATCTTCCGCCATTCACTTTACACTGATTTGCAGAGTGTAGACGAATATGTAGAGGACGAAATATTAATTTTTCTAAGATAACAGACCAGTTTACACATACGTGTAAAACTTATTTAAGTAAGACGCTGAATCAAGTCACGAAATTCATAAATTTCATCAGAAGTTTACATTTTCACGTCGATTTTTATATTTATGTACGTCTTTGAAATTATCTTTCCATGCTGTTTAAGATAGTATTCCACCATTTATGAAATTATTAGGTGTGTATTTATTCCAATCTTTTATTAGTCCCTCTCCTCCTTCCTTCTCTTTCTGCCCATCTCTCTCTCTCCTCTTTCTGTCTACCTCCTCCATCCTCCACAACTCCTTCTGCCCGTCTCTACTCATCTCCTCTTCACCCTTATCCTTGTCCACCTTCTCCTCGCTTATCTGCCCGTAAGCTTCTTCCCCCTCTGCCCATCTTCTCCTCCCCCTTCTAATTTCAACTCCTCCCCCTCTCTTTGTCAATCTCCCCCTCCCTTCTCTCCATGCATCTTCTCTTCCTGCCTCTCTCTGTCCATCTCGTCCTTCCCCCTCCCTGTTCTTCTCCGCCCATTTCCTTTCTGTGTCCATCTCCTCCTCTCCCCTCTCTCTGTCCATCACGTCCTCTCCCTCCATTTCCCCTCAACTATCTCTGTCAATCTCCTCCTACTCCTCTTCCCATCTTTGCCTATCTCCGCCTTCCTCCTCGCTGCCTGTCCATCTCTTCCTCCCGCCCTTTCTCTCACCAAGTTATCACGCGCACCCCAGCAAGAGGCTGGCGGTACTTACTCCTACAGCATTTTTTTTCCATATTGTAACTAAAATGTGTGCCAAATATGACTAAAATCGTTCCAGGGCTAAAATGAGCTCTTTATCCGTGGCTTTGCCCGCATACGCACAAGCCAAATATATTCCTCATATATTTAACACATTTCACACATTTTTGTACACATATTTCACTTTTATGTCTAGCGAATTTCGCCATACAGTTTCACTTTCACCCAGCTCATTTTCATATCTCCTGAACTACAAGCTATACAATGACATAATTTTGTAGGTACAGTCAGTGCTATATGTGGCTACTGTTTACAGAATGTGTTGTGTATAGAGTTAGTAGGAAAGAAGAATAAACTAAAACGTCATGTATGATGCGGCAGTTTTTCACGCTTCTAAGTGCTTACGACGTCATATATCCTGAACTATATTATGTAAAATGATCTATTTTTCTGGGTACATTCAGAGGCATATGTGGACACTGTCTACGAAAACAGTTGCTAACAGAGTTAGTAGAAATAAAGTAATAAATTTAAAAGTCTTGTATGGCACGGCGGTTTTTCACACATCTCGGTGGTTATGACGTCATATCTCGCGAACTAAGTGTTGTACAATGATGTAATTTTTCTGTTACATCCAGAGGTGTATATGGATACGGTCTGAAAAATGTGTCACGATTATAATTAGGAGTAAAGAAGTAATAAATTAAAACGCCATGCTTCATGCGGCAGTTTACTGCACGAAGAAATTATGTGTCAAGTTTGCTGCACGTCTTTAAGTGCATTTATTCTCAAATACTGAAATACTAAAGCATGGATTTTCACGCGTCGTGGGCTATGCTGCTTTTCCACCTCTACCCCAGCCCTTGGGTAGGTGACTGGTTCCTCCCCCCAGAGTGACTCTTTCCAGACAGTAAGTGACATGTGTACCAAGTTTGGTTGAATTCGTTCCAGTGGTTTTGGAGATAAGAAACATGCATATACATAGACATAAACACATACATACATACATTTTTATAATTTGTATGGATGCAAGATGATAACTAATTAAATACTTTAATATGTATTTTAAATCAGTTCAGTTTTCAATTTAGTTAAAATGTACACTGGGCAGTGTCTAGCACTTGTTATGTGCAATGCATGGGCTCCGCAGAAATTTTTACAGGTGGTGGGCAAGACTCAAAATTGCCCTTTTTTGTGTAAATGAGTTTATCAGTTTCGATATGTGCCATGCCACAAGAATTAAATTTTATACCAGACACAAAAAAACGTATATTCTAGATAATTTATAGTTATCCACTCAACACATGAAAAGAAAATGGTACTCCAGATTCCAGGAGGAGTTGGTGGAGTGTATGGGGTTGTTAGGAATAGAGAAGGGGCAGTGTGCAGGAGGGAGAGGGTACCTACTTTGTGCACTTGTCCAAACATCCCATGGTTATTCGTAAGGTTCTCGTTCAATTCCAGCAAGTCTGTCCTGCTTGTGAATATAAAATTGCTGCAGCCCGAATCTTGGAACATCGATGTCAGCTGAGGTTGTGACGCAACGGCTGCACACGCTAATATGCTACAGTTGTTAACTGATTTAGCTATGTTTCGTGTTTCCTTTATGCTGCGGAGCAGAAGGACGAAATTTCATAGTTCGGCTGGAATATACGCTATCTGAACAAAAATATCGAAACACTTATTAGTGGACATTAATATACGGTGTGTCCACCCTTCGCCTATATGGCGGCTTGAACTCGGCTGAGGACGCTTTAAATGGGGTGTCCGGATGTTGAATAGCAGCTCATTCTTCCTTGCGGCGAAGCCAGAGAATGTATTGATATTGGACGCTGCGATCTGGAGCGGACTCGGCAGTCTAATTCATCCCAAAGGCGTTCTGTTCAGGTCGGGATTCTGGGCAGGCGAGCCGATTTCAGGAAAGTTACTGTCCACAAATCATTGCTTCCTAGATGCTGCCTCATGAGAGGGTGCATCGTCATGCTCATACAAATAATTATCGTCTCCGAACTGTTCCTCTACTGTACACAAGGCTGCAAAGAGTGTTCATATCCTTCTACATTTAGCCTTTTCTTAAGTGAAGTAAGCGGACCATACCCCAACCATGGAAAACACCGCCATACTGTAACACCACTTCCTCCGTACTTCATAGCTGACACTACAGGTAACTTTCTCCAGGCACACGCTGAAACTAAACCCTTCCATAGAATTGCTGCAGCGTGCAGTGTAATTCGTCGCTCCAAATCACTGTGCCAAAATTGTTGTGAATTTAGGCATATGGCTAGTCAGCTAAATCACGTATTGGCCAGTAGTGCTTTATGCAACATGTGATATACCGCGGTTTTTCTCATCAATTTGAGACTGTTATTGAAGTTACTACCTAACTGGACTTACAAGTAGAAAGTTACAACCAGAACTGAGTACATGTCACAGTTAAATGAAGATTTTCCAACACTTTTCTAAAATTTTCACTTCTAAATGAAAACAGATGAAAATAGACAACATGTATCTATATGCATGTGTTCACATACACGTCGAAGAAAAGGTAGCTCACTCTAATTTCACAGCGTGATTGCTTGCCGACTAGCACTACAAAAATGTTCGGAAAAGGGTTACGCCCTAAGCCGATTTTCGGTAATCTCCATTGAATAAAGTGTTACACTATTGTCCAGTTAGGGTGTCTGAATACATGAGGTGGGGAGTCCATTCCGTGACTAGGTGTATTATTTTTTTTTATTGACTAATTTTGGATTGTGGTTTGGTACAGTACGTGGATTCTTAATTGTTATACAGAAGTTACAGCTTGTTTTCCGGAAACACAACAATAGCCTAATATCAACATAAAAATGAGAATACTTCCTTTTTTACTAATTCGTTTTTAAAGACGTATTTTGCCTTTAAAAATTCACTCGGTCCTCTTACCAAGTAGTACTTCCCTCGACGCTTTTCTGTCCTTCGTTAACATTGCTTCCTCTTCTTTAGTTTTATCCATTCTTAAGGTAAAAAATAATCCACTCATCTCCTTTTCAGCCATTTCTACTTCTTTTATCCTCCACTACCGAATTTATATTTCCCTTATGTTGTTCCTCTTCAGCCACACAAACCGAATCATAGAGCCACATTGTCTACGTGTAAAGTTTCCATTGCTTTGTCTACTACATTGGTGTGTTAGTTTTTTCCCCCTACGTACGCTGCAAGCTACTCTTCAGCCTGTGGCAGACAGTACCTCGCACTGACAGAATCAGTTCTATCTCTTGTTCCACTAGCTTACTGAGCGATGGGAAAATGGTTGTCTATACCCCCCCCCCCCCTGTACCCGCTCTAGGCTCTCTTATCTTGTTGTCGTCATCACTCCAAGAAATACAGCGTTATTCATAAGCCCCTCCGGGATTTCAGTAGACGACTGCACAAA
The DNA here is from genome assembly GCF_023864275.1 of Schistocerca cancellata. Lineage (NCBI taxonomy): Eukaryota > Metazoa > Arthropoda > Insecta > Orthoptera > Acrididae > Schistocerca > Schistocerca cancellata. Next base: position 19,438,443 of record NC_064631.1, on the reverse strand, counting down.
AAGTACGAGACAGGCAGAGAAATGACACCTACCAGCGGATAGAGCATCTCTGCAAGTTTCAGTTCGTAACTCACGTCGCGTCGCAGTTGCAGACGTGCCAGAACATGGCGCAGAACGGAGCAGTGCGTGCGTTTCGTGTCCTTGAATTCACTAAATGTGAGTCTGCTGTGGCGGTTGAGAAATAATCTCATTCTATATATCAAGTAACATCTCCGACGGAGAAGGCAATCCGTAGCTGGTTCAACACATTCAGAGTGGCAGCTTATGTGGTGCGACAACAGGCCAGCCAGTTCCGTCAACAGTGTAGGTGGGGTGTTGGTGGGAACCATTCGTCTGAGACTGACGGCAGTTGCAAGAAGAGAGCTGCAAATACCGTGGTCAGCTGTCTGGCGCATTCTCGCAGACATCTGGGTGCAAAACCATGCCGAATCTTGTTGTTACATGGTTTGGCTACTCGGGTCAATGAACGTCGTTCGGATTTCTGCAATGATTTGCAGCGGCTACTGGAGGTAAACGGTTTTTCACGGAAGTTGGTTTTCACGGATGAAACAATATTTCATGTGTCTGGAAAAGTGAAAAATCATAACATACGTGTTTGGCGTATAGAACACCCACACGAGATGGTGAAACACATTGTTGATCCACTTATAGTTAACATCTTGTGTGCCACGTTCTCTTCGAAATTTAATGGACCATTTTTCTTTGCGGAGAAAACTGTGGCTGGTTTCGTGTAGCTATATATGATACAGCAATGCCATGTCAGCGACGTAGTAGAGACTTCCTTTTGCAACATGACGGCTCTGCCAAATACCTTCTTTTTAACTTTTGTCGGACTGAACTCTCGTCTTCCTCAGTGGCCACTACTGTCAGCCGATTTAACTGCATGAGATGACGTTTCTTGTTACTAGATTATGTGAAATATCTTTTGTTCCTGCATCCAGTGCCACTTAATTACGAAGGAGATGCAAGGGATGGTAATTAATGACGTCGCTGATATCGACCACGATGTGTTGGGGTGTGTGTGGCAAGAGTTTGACAATTCTGTTGGCATCTGTCATGTCACAAACGGTATCCATTTTGATCATCTGTGGTGTGGGTTACAGACATGGACAGATGATCTAGCCACTGATACGTGCCTGTTTTCTGTACGCCTTGTAGTTTTCACGCAGCCGTCGGCTAAAATTCCAGAGCTACCTACGAATAACACTGTATTCGATGATGAGAGCAGAACAGTTGCACAGTCTTCTTCAAATACCAGACTTCTCAATTTAGCCAATGTGTTTTCCGGAGAGCAACGTCGCCTTAAGTTCTCATTTAAGTTCTCTGATCATCTCTGTCACTGACTGACGGAAAAAAATCGCTGCATCATGAAGGAGCTGTGCGACATGAACGAAAGTTAGTAGCGGGTTTCTGCATCTGAAAGACGATGTCTCTCGCAGATTCACGCCAGTCGCGTCATAGTGGCGTTAGTAGCGCCACTATGAGTATGAAAATCAGGTTTGCTTTAAATAGACGCTGTAACGATCGTGAAAGTTAGTTACCTATGAGACTGGGCTTGGTGAGTTGATGTTAAGAATGCCTTTAACACTCCATTATCAACGCTTCACTGAATTTGAACGAGGTCGTGTGACGGAGCTACGAGAAGCTGGACTTTCCTTCTGCGATACTGGAGAAAGACGTGGCAGAAATGGCAACCTGTCTGCTTGCAAGACACACGAGAGCTACACCTCGAGTTCTGCTCTGGTGTGCGATTTCGCACGACAGCAGGAGTACTCTCCTTTTCATCGCATGCGCGCTGATTGCAAAATTGTATGTTCGCCTGGTATTCGACCTGCTGTGCTGCTATTCATGAACAGCAATCCTCCGGGTGTTTTCCAACGGGATAACGCTTGCCCACATGCCGTTCTTTTAACCGTACATGCTCTAAAGAGTGTCGACATGTTGCCGTGGTCTGTGCGATTACCAGATCTGTCTCCTCTGAAGCACACGTCACACATCATCGGCCGACAACTCCAGACTCATTCACAAACAGCAGTAACGATCCTCGTGCTGACCGACAAAGTGGAACAGGCATGGAACTCCATCCCAGAAACTGACATCCGGCACCCGTGCACCACAATACATGCACATTCGTGGGCTTTCAATAAACATCCTGGCAGTTACATCGATTATTAAATTATCAGCATCTCACATTTGCAATGGCTTATTTCGTGCTTACATTGATCCGTGATCTTGCAATGTTGATCACTTAAATATGTTTTCTAGCCAAGTGTATTCCTGAAATTTCATTAATCTATATTATTTATTTTTTGGTGTTGCGATTTTTTCCCATCAGTACATTTTGCGCCACATCCTCCTCAAAATTTAAGGGACCATTTTTCTTTGTGGTGGGTTTCATGTAACTGGATATTATGCAGCAGTGGCACTTGCCACAATTACCCCAAGACAGTAGAGACTTGATTTTGCAACACGACGGTGCTGCTAAGCACCTTCTTTTGGACTTTTGCTGTGTTACATATGCTTCACTTCGTCACTCTTGTCTTCTTCAGTGGCTATCCAGTCACCTGATTTAACTCATTGTGATTTCTTGTTACTGGGTTATGTGAAAAACCGTTTCTTCCTCGTGCAGTGCCACTTCATTATGGAGGGATACTACGGACTAGAGTTCAGTCACGATGTGTCTGGACGTGTATGGTAAAAGTTTCACAATTTTGTTGACATCTGTCATGTCACAAATGGTGGCCGTAACAATATGGGTTAAAAGCGTGGAGAGATGGTCACGCATACATGTCTGTCTGTTATATGCCTTGTAATTTTTGCACAGATGTCGTCTGAAATTCCAGACCTACTTATGAATGGCATCGTATACGATGATAACAGTAGAACTTGATGTGAAGGTCGATGGCAGCATGTCATGACCTCACACAAATGCAGGATGCTTTTCGATTGGTACCCCTGAGATTTGCAGTGGGATGATAGAGGCTCGTACGAGTGGGGTGGGTGTAGGAATCTGGAACATTCTATAACAATTAGTACTGGAATACTTTAGTAAATAACTTTTACTTAACTTTGCCTTGCTACTGGACTCCAGGAACGTAACTAATAACAACAATTTTTCTTGAATACAAATGACTCATTCACAAACATTAACTGGATTATACAACAAGCAAGATAGCACAATTCTGGTATTAAGTGCGTTATGCATGCGCGACGTAGAGGCTTCAAACCTAGGGAGCCGAAGGCTATTCTAATCTGACTTGGCTCACGACCTGTAGCCTACTCGGCCGGTGCGATGTGCAAGTCTCTGTCCGTGCCATACGGCGGCGCTGCAAGCACCAGCGAGTCCAGAGAGGTTGCAAGTGCTGGCCCGCTATCGATTATCGCAACCTCTAGCGTGGTGTCTTAACGTCGACACCACAGAACTGTTGCACAGTCTTCTTCAAATATCGCTCCTCTAAATTCACGCAACATCATTTCTGGAGAACGACATCCCCTTCAGACAAACATTCTCATTTAATTTCTCTCATCGTCTCTGTAATATTTTCATCTGGGCTGTTTGGCTGTTCCAGCTTGTGTATCTGCTCAGGTACAGCCGGGCAAACACAGACCCTGGTGGGGAAGGGTACACGAATGGCAGATGTGCGGACAAACATGTAGCCGAGCCGTAGCGCATGCGATCGTACTCCACTTGCCAAGATGCAATGGGCAAGGGTGGCCGAGCACTTAGCGCATGCGCAGAACATATGCAGTACGGCTATGTGTTGGGTTGCCTACACTACCAGGGCCTGCCCCCAAGAGCAGCGAGGGGTGGGTTGGGCACAGTTACCCTTGCCCCATTGTTACGATCCTAGGAACAAGTCACTGAATTCATTCCACGTCTGCTACCGTGCCCACTTGACGAGGACTCCAAACAGTGCCTTACAAGTGGGGGTGTAAGTGATTTCACAGTGATTTCTTTCGTAGATGCTTTAGACAGAACACATCCTACACAGGTAACCTCTTTTGTACATCTAACGGGGAAATTAACAGCAGTAGGGAAAGAGTGACACATCGGTTTTCTGGATGTATGAAAAGCTTATGTGGCCGCGCGGTTAGAGGCGCCATGTCACTGACTGCGCGGCCCCTCCAACCGGAGGTTCGAGTCTCCCTGGGGCATGGGTGTGGGTGTTGTTCTTAGCATAAGTTAGTTTAAGTAGTGTGTAAGTCTAGGGACCGATGACCTCTGCAGTTTGGTCCCTTAAGAACTCACACACATTTGGACATTTGAACAGCTTATGACACGGGCAAAACTGCAGGAAGGTATGAAAGATATAGATATGGATGATCATATTTGACAGATTATCATTGAAATGTATAGATATCACAAGGTTCATATTAGAAGAGGTTCAAATTTAACAAAATCTATTGATGTTATAAATGATCTGAGACGTGGTTACAGTATATCACCTCCACTGTTTAACGTCTATGAAGACGTGGCTCTCCGAAGATGGAAGAACAACGGTGGAGGGATGGGTATCATTGTTAATAAGTTACAGATGCTTTTGTTAAATTTAGCTGACGATCAAGCCATTCCAGCATAAGATTATATTCATCTTGAATGATGATATGACGTTTCTATCGGGAATGGGGCAAACGGTGACTACTGATAACTCTAACAAAAACCGAATATCTGGTAGTGAATAATTGTACTACGTTTGAAGTACATATCAATCACGGTGCAATTATGAAATAGGCAGAAAAATTTAAATAACTAGGGGCACATTCTGGCGAAAGTGGGTTGGTAAATACAGGAGTAAAATGTAGAATACAAGAAAGCAGAAAAGCAATAGAGTGTGTGAATTCTTTCTCGTGGGGAAGAACGTTTCTAACAACAATCAGAAATGGCTGGGTAGGCTAATGTTTGGATCTCTCCTATTCTACGGATCAGAACTAAAGTTTTAATTGACTTCCTCAAAAGAAGACTAATTTCTGTGGAAACGGTTTATTTACGAAAGAGTGCCAGAACGTCAAGAAATAAGAAAAAAGTAGTGCTGAAATAACAGCTATAATGAGGGCAAATGAAGCAGTGATAGGAAGGGCCGGCCAGGGTGACCGAGCGGTTCTAGGCGCTACATTCTGGAACCACGCAACCGCTACGGTCGCAGGTTCGAATCCTGCCTCGGGCATGGATGTTTGTGATGTCCTTATATTAGTTAGGTATAAGTAGTTCTACGTTCTAGGGGACTGATGACCTCAGATGTTAAGTCCCATAGTGCTCAGAGCCATTTTTTGATAGGAACTGAAAAACCTGACCGTTGAACAATGGAGCATCACAGTGTACAGAAGGAGGACGCCTTGAATAGAGAAGCTTGACAGAATATAACAGAAATAAAGCAAACTGATGTCATTAACTGATCTTTTATTAATTAATTCCGTTGTAATAATAATAAAATATTAATAATAATAATAATAGTTCTGACAATCGCATCAGAATTGATTCCGAGGGCAGAAGCTGGGGTTGCTTCCTGGTGGTTTTTTTTTGTTTTTTTTTGTGTGTGTGTGTGTGTGTGTGTGTGTGTGTGTGTGTGTGTGTGAACTCGCTGGGTAAATTTGCTACCTCTGCGAGAACAGTCGACTCCGCTGCAACCTTTTGCGACAAGCCACACGCCTCTGTCACGTGACTCTGACGTCAGCGACGACCGGTGACACAAAGAAAACTCCCCCTTTGAGGAGGATGTTGTGTTTGTGTATTTTAACAACAAACTTTGTTCCGCTGCAAGGCAAAAAATGTCGCACGTAATGCGACTCGCTCCGTCAGACTTAATTTGTTTCCAGAAAACTTCTGCCACATTAACTTCTCTTCCTTTGTCAACCGTCTCTACATTTAATTATGTAGCTTGCTAATTCGTATGCATAATTGTGACCTCTTGGGACAACTGCAAAAATAGTGTATTATACTCTAGACTATTAAAGATGAGTCTTAAACGTACCATCACGAGCACTTTCAGGCATAGAAAATTTTACTTCAGGAAGAAATTATTAAAAAGACAGTTTCAGATTCCTAATATAAATAACCATGTCTACAATGATCGTAGGCACTTCCTTCAAAAGACGTCAGACGGTACGTAAAGTTGGGCATTTAACTCACTCTGCCATCAGCATCGACTATTTCACACTATTTTTCTTTTGCATATTTTCTAATGTCATCTACCCACAGTCCTTTTGTTCGTCATCTCTGTATTTTCTTCACATAACTACATGTCTGTCCAACGTTCGTCTATGCCGTGTTCAATAGTCACATACATATATTCCGAGGTCTTAAGAGCCTCAGAGTGATCGCGTTTGATAAGCGAGCTTTAGATGTATGTGGCATGTTGGGACGTGGGTTCTTGTCGGATTACAAAAAATCACAGTAATAGAGAGGCTGTCAGATGAGTATTATCGGATGTGCTGAGCGAACGCCCATTGTTTTAATTATCTGCTTAATGAGATCCTTTTGCACTACTTCAGAGGGGGTATGCATTTCACGACTCAGAGGGATCTGTCCTACAGTCATAAAGTAGAATGGAAATTTGACCAGTGCCGTATTTTGACAGTTACAACTCCATCCACTACAAGGACGGATACGAAAAGGAACGTGATTGTCTCCATGGTCCAAAATGCAGGTAGCTTAGTGGATAAAGTGTGTGCATCCCTTTTTATTTATGGCATGAAAATATATCTTAGTTTTAATGCACTTTCATGCTAGCTATTGAGTTTTCGTTTATGTATTTAGGGCTTATACTCGCTCTGTCGCAAAGTCCTTCACAACTAGTACATTAACTTTTGTCCACGATAGTGCCGCGTCTTGCACACGTCCACCGCCGCGCTCGGGGTCACAGCATCGTGTTACGACACCTGAAGATGGGCGTACAAGAGCCCGAAACCAGTCGTGTGTTAACTAAAAGAACCTTACGACTGTAGCGGTATTTTTAACCTCTGGTGTAATGCTCAGTTGCAGATGTTCCTCCCACAGGATTTTTTGTACAATAGAAACTTAAAAAATTTCTGGTTGAAGATTTGCAATCGTGTGTAATCGTAACACGTATTTGGCCAGCATTTTTTCAAAACGTGTAGTTGATAAAAGAAATTCCATTATCAGTTCAAGCTATTCATATCGTAGCGTTTACAAGTTTTGGGCTATTATTTGTAAGGTAGACCCAACAAATAATAATTTGCAGACTTCACGGACATACTAATCAGAAGAGGAATAAATGTATGTGCATGTGATCCGAGGCTATATCAGCGAAGACTCATCGCTACTTACATATGGATCACACGTTGTGTCCCTGCAGCATATGGGGGTGAGACTTTACATCTTCGGCATCTACACCTGCTACATCTAAATCTGTACTCAGCAAGGCAGCTTAGGTCGTGTGGTTCAAGGTATCTGTTGTACCACTGTTGCTTTTCCCCTTTCCCCTTCCAGATGAGAATCGTGTACTTAAGAACCACACCGATTCTTTTAGCCTCCGTATCAGTCTGAATCTATTCAATTTTGCCTTCATGGCCTTTTAGCGAGATGTATGTAGGAGGAAGCAATTCGTTTCTTCAGTACATTATGGAAGCATGATTTCTGAATATTGACACTAACCTTCTCCGTGATTGACAGCGCCTGTCTTGTAGCGTTTGTCCCTGGAGATAGATGAGTGTGTCTGTGACGAAACGTGTTCCTCTTCTTTGGATTTTTTCTATGTCCTCTGTCAGTCCTACCTGGTAAGAGTTGCAGACTGTCGAGTGATAGCTATTGGTCGAAAGAGGGCTTTGTAAGCAACCCATTCGTTGGTGGACTGCACTCCAAGGGGATTCTTAGAGTAAATATGAATCTGGCATTTTCAGACATCTCTACACTCGTATTCAATCATTAATTTTTATTACAAACGTCGGAAATTATTTCTCTGCATCTGTTTGCGTGATATGTACTGCGACTAAGAACAAATACGAGCAGAGGTTGAATTATTCATCAAATAAAGATTCTGATAAAAATTATTTTAGTAATTTTCATTAGTTCACTTATTGTCTTCATCCGATGTATTTCGACGTCTTTGCTGACTCATCAGCTAGAGGCATATTTCTGTATGCAGGAAGATATTCACGTTTGGAGTTAAAATACGTAAGTTAAAATAAATGCTACAGGTACTCTGTCTTTCACATAGAGCATTTAATTCCCTTCATTATGAGACATCACAATTTCAACATCCACATATGTCTGAAACTTACAATGTGACATGATAAACATAGTACAACTCCCCACCAACTTCATACGACTGCTTCTCAATACTAACTCAGATGAACAAAAGTAATACATCCACCAAAGAAATTCTTTTGCATAACTTTGAATTTTTTTTAAGTTTGTAACCAACAATTTTTATGTCGATGTCTTCGAATGGAAATAAAATCGCATTAGCAAATTTCGAAACAAAGCAACATATAAAAAGTAATTCAGTTTTTTGAAAAAGAATAAAGTTAATACTTAGATTCTTGTTTAAAAATATGTGCTGTATATAAGTGCAGAAAACAGTTTTATTGGTGTCGTTAAGACTATATCGAATACGAAATTACAGTTTTGAACTTACTGTAGCGTACAGTAGATATATGAAGTGTATGGAATAATCCATTTCTTTGAATTTATCGTCAGGTACTATACGAAACGAAAGATGACCTATTGACTAGTTCCATGACAATAAGCCTTTCCTACGATTTGCTATCCTTGGTCATTCCACTTCACATCGCTAGAGGCGCATGTTCCCACATCTTTGAATGTAAATATTTTTCGACAACCACGTAATCATACATTAAAAGATTTTCCCTTTTACTTGCGAGATCCTCCTCCAAATACAATTGCTCCTACATTAGATTTCAATGGCATCTGCGAAATTACGGGCGCAGAACAGTCCTTTCCAGCATGGCCAGGCAGGCGTTCCCCGAGAAGAGGATGTTATTGTGAGAGCCTCTTCCTCTGTGACTTGACACGCCGGAAATAAACGCCTCTCTTTACGACCTCGTGCTTCCTGGATTTCCCTGATTTGCTTCCCTGGACAGGGAGGCAGCTGGGAGAGGTAGCTGGACTGCCTCCCCCCCCGCCCCCCCCCCCACACACACACACTCAATGCTGTGCCATGATTCGGAGAAGTATTGGGAAGGAAAACGAGGACTAGTGTTGCAAGGATGAGTGAAAGCTCAATCTCCTGCAACCTTGGAGGTGGGAGACACGTGTGAACATCTGTAAACCTACTGCAGTACGCAAGACTTACAACGCGGCACACATCCCGCAGCACAATAAAAGATTATTTTCTGTAAATATTAACATGTACAGCGCAAACGCAGGTCCAGTGAAAGGCAGTTCGCTCCCTGAGATCCAGAGCATCGCAGATAACGGCGCGCCGGTTGATGCCGTCTTTCTTGGCTTCCGGAAGACATTCGATACAGTTTCCCATTGTCCGTTAGTGACAAAATACGAGCTTACGGAGTATCAGACTGGATTCATGACTAGTTTCAGAAGTTCCTAGCAAACAGAACACAACACGTCCTTCTAGCAGGGACGAAAGTACGGAAGTTCCACAACTGAGTACTGTTTTTATTGTTTTAAATATGCGCTATGCGAAGTATCCAGAAAGGGAGAAGGAAACGAAATGAAATGAAATGAGCTCAGTTATCAATATGACATTGCACGCCCTCTGGTCTGGGTGCATGCTCTGATTCGGTTTGGAAGACTATTATGGAACCGTTGTATCTTCTCTCAAGGCAAGATGGTCAACAATGGTTCTAAATGGTTCTTGATGTTCTGGCTGGTACTGGAATGGATTTAACTTCTGAGCAGGTGCCACACATGTTCTATCAGGGACAGTTCTGCAAATCGTGCTGTCACTGGAGTACTTCAACATTACACAGGCAGTTCACGGAGACACGTGCAATGGGTGGAAGAGTATTGTCCTGTTGAAAATGGCACGAACACACTGTCATATGAGCGGTAACACATGATGAGGGAGGATGTCCGTGACGTACCACTATGTTATCGGTCACTACCAGCCGTGTCCTGAAGTGATTCCCAATGGCTCCGCACGTCATGATGCAAGCTCCCAACGACTGGTATTTAGATCGTAAATGTCGTTAATTCTCCCTGTCTGTGGCAGGCTCAGAAGGGAGTTTGCTTAATTTTACCAGCAGGGATTACTTTTATTCATTTTTATATAAGCCTGCTGTTGGGAAGGATCTTACGCACATTTTTCTCTCTCGGCAGCGTAACCTTCCCTGACCATTCTGCCCGCTTTAGAATTGATGTTCAGGCCCATCAAAGTTCGAAGTACAATCTTATCGATTGAATCTGAGGTCGCAACGGATAACGCAACTGTAATTTTTGGGGGTGGTCAGAGAAAACTACGTCCTGCACGAATCTACTCTTGTGCCAATAATTTTAGTAAAGGGGCAGCGTGATTAAGATGATTCTCTTTTCTCAGGTATGGTTTAAGTGAGCAAGCCGAGAACGGAAATTACTTCGAAAAAAAAGTTAATTTTATTTTAACCAACATTAGACAAAAATTTACGTAGTTACTTCTTAACAGTCTTTTGAATACACATTTCGCTAGTTCTGCTTTGAATTTTCATTTAACTACGGACAAAGATTATTTAACTATGTACATAGATTATTTCTCCTTTGAATTACAAGCCGTGTTGCCTTTTATTTGCATCGTCCTGTGGGGGGAAGGAAAATCTTGGAGAGTACCTGGTCACTACTGATACATACACATGCACTAAGTTATCACTGAAATGCAAATATCGTAACTATTTCTCTATGCAGATTTTCTATGTACAGTGGCTGGCATCGAGCAGGACTCGTGGCTGGTGTCTCCAGCTCGAAGTGCTTGAATACGAAACGATTCATCTTAGAAAAGCTACACTCGTCACTAAATTTTCAAAAAGTTGTTAAACATCGACATACGCTATCATAAATGTTCAGCAATCGCAAAAAATGGCTACAACTCCCATTATTAGCTTTCTCGGTGGCTGCAGTTTGAAACTATGCACAACGTGGCCGATCGTAACGGAAATCTCGAACGGAGAAGATTATTCTTTTATCGGATAAATTGATCAAAAATCAATAAATGGTTCTTAATTAATCAATCACGGAAGAGCCTCTGATAAATAAATTGTTAACATTAAACATATTTAAACATTCAAATATCTTTGTCCTAATTTCGACGCAGCGTTCTGAAGGAACGTCTGGTCGCTCACCTGTCTACCAAAAGACTCCCCGTAACCGTTGCGCGGCTCTTTCTCCCGGGCAGCGCGAGGTGGTGGGGGAAGCCCATCACCAACCTCTGGTAAGAAAACGTTTTTGTTTTTTTTAGAATTTCGCACCTCTGGTCGAACCCTCCTGTTCCTGCTCTTTGCCTTCCACTGACTGTGTTAAAGTTGGTAGAAGATTCTGAGACCCACTGCATCTCTGGTTCGTCTGCTACCACACTCAAAACATCCACACGTGACCACGTACTTTAAGGAGAGGTGGGGAAATGTAAATAGGGACACAGGACGTGCATATTGTAATGAGAATAAAAACTTTGATCCATAATTGTTTCTACATGCACGTAATTTGGGGCTGAGATTATTTCACTGTTCATTGATTATGTAATGTAATTGATTTTACTCTGATAATATCTATCAGTTGATAGCAACATATCATAACACTGATTTTAACTATGTAACGAAACGTATTGTGACGTTACAATGACTAGAGGACTAACACCGCTGAACCTCTCCAAAACCTCTCCCCAGGTCGCCGCCATACTCGTCGACGATGGTCATCCTTGGTAGTACAGGACCGCGATTCATCGCTGAAGACAATGCGACGCCGTTCATCAGTGCTCCATTTTTCCCGGTCATGGTAGCCTACACATGCGACGGTAATTTCCTAGTCCAGCTGCTGCTAGTCACCGACCAATGGTGTCAGTTGACGCAGAATGTTGGAGGGAGTCCATTACTCGTTCCCAGATGGCAGGCGTGGATATGAATGGGCTGCGATGTGCTTGGTCCAGAACACAGCGAACTTGTCTTGTGGTGACCAGACGCGGTCGGCGGATTCTTGACGATTATGCCAGCGGGCACGTTCTTATGCAGTCCACATCGGGGTACTGTCACATCAGAATGCCCCAAAAATCAAAATATTAGCCACTCCAACCAGCAGGCCAAATGAGGTCCCTTTCAAATGCTGTCTCACGTCAGTACTGTGTCTTTCACAGTGGTCGCTCAACTTCTGATACTGTTCACGCTGTTTATATACTCAATCACGCCTGGTAACAACACCGAACGGGATCAACACTAACGGGCCCCCATGGGTGTCCTCACTGTCACAGAGAATTTTAGCCGTAATCATTTAGATACCCACTTACGATGTGTACGTGTACGCTGTTACATTTTAACCGGACCAAATTTCCTGGGTGCTTCATTCTTTTGTCAGCCAGTGTAAAGAAAAATTATCCGTTGGATAATGTCGGAAGCTGCGTGATATTATTTGCGGACGCTGCTGTTATCTAGAGGAAGGTAGCAACGGTGGAACTGTGGAGAACTGCAGGAAGACCTACGGAGGATCGAAATCGGTGCCCGAACTATCAGATGACGATGCACGTAACATACTGAATACATATAGGCGGAGGGAGGGAGGGAGAGAGGCAAACAGTAAAAATCATAAAACATCTAGTAGGAACTGTCCAGAGATATCTGAAATGGATGACGACGTAAAACAAAATGTAGTAAAAACAAATGTCCAGCTGAGATTAATTGGATGGATTTAAAGAAAATGTAATGTAGCTTAAAAAACAATTGTTTAATCGATTCTTGAGCGCTGTTCATCATTCTAGAACCCTTACCAGGCAAGATTAACAGAAGCTATAGGCAGATGCAACGAAGAGTGGCGCGTTTTGTCATGGGGTCATTTAGTTACCGCGAGCTTGTCACGGAGATGCTCAATAAACTGCAGACATTACAAGAGAGGAGTTGTCTATCCTGGAGATAAGGTTTCTGCTGAAATTCCGAGAGCGTACGCTCGACGCAGAGTCAAGTCAGGTATTTCTTCGTCTTGCATATGTCTCGCAAAATCACCAAGATCAGACAAATTAAACCTTATACCGAGGTCCACTGAAAGTCATTATTCCTACACAAGTGAGTAGTAGATTCAACGCTAGCGTAATGTGGCTTGCGCTGTATATACGGGGCAATCAAATGAAAGCGAGACAGATGGAAAGACAGTAAGTAATCTGATCATTATTTCAAAAGTAATCACCATAACTAATAATACATTTATCCCACTGTGAGGCCAGACAGTCAATACCTTCATGAAAAAATATTTGCAGCTGCCCACGGAACCATGATTGTACCAAGGTGTGCACCTCTTCATCCGAAACAAATCGACGACCACTAATGCCTTTCTTCCTGCTCCAAAAATATGGAAATCGCGTGTGCAGACATAGGAACTGTGTGGACGATGTGTAACGATTTCCCAGCAAAATTTCTGCAGCGTGGTCGAAACAATCTTGGAAACATGTGGGCCTGCATTATCCCGCATCAGAATTATGCGGCCGGACAACTTTCCTAGGCTTTTGGATTTAATGGCGCGCTGTAGTTTTTGCTAAATGACTACACATCGCTGAGCTTTAATAGTGGCGCCGTGTTCCAGAAGGCCAACGAGCAGCGAGTAATTATAGTCAAACAAAAAGATCATGATGCCTTTTGGAGATGGCGTGACTGTTGTTTCGGATACGCCCCAGAAGTTTCGCTTGGGAGCCCCTACTCATCCTCCATACAGTACCAATCTCTCCCCAAGTGATTTCCATCGCTTTGGAGATCTGAAGAAATTCATGGCCACCGATGCGCTTCGGACCAATAGGTCCACGCCTCGGTACAGTCATGGTTCCGCAGGCAACGCATACATTTTTACATGAGGGTATTGACCCTTTTGTCTCATAGTGGTATAAGTGTATTAGCAGATACGGTGATTACTTTCGAAATAATAAACAGTTTATTTGCTTTTTAACCATCTGTCTCGTTTCCATTTGATTGCCTTTATACTCGTAGATGTAGATATTAAGCTACCTCGCGGCTGTGGCTAATCCACTTTCCGCTATATTCCTTCCTTAGCCCAGGGGTGGTACGAGCTTTCACCCCTTGCCCCGCCAATGTTAGAGCTCCAGAACTGAACATAGCTTTCCGTCATAAAAAAAATGCAGTACTAACAAAACTAATACAAAACCTTGTTGAAGTAACTGAACAAAAATTACACTTTTATGAGTCAATTGTTTCTAAAAACGACGAAATCTTCTCGAGTTGTCGGCCGAGTCTTCGCATCGTTGATGCAATAACACAGTTCATAACCCGAGGAGATTTTATCAGTGACTTTCACTAAGAAAAACCACCATTCCCATACGGTTTCTAAGATGTGCCAGACGGGATCCTTTGATACATCGTGGCGATGGAGAGACTAGGTATTCAGTGATGTGTCACTATCTGTGAAGCTGACTTGTTCTTCCTCGCGTCTGTTCGAAGAACGAACACCTGCTACCGCAGAGCACCTGCTCCAGGCGAGAAGCGGTGAGCCCGAGTTTTGTACGTGACGTGACCAGTCCACTGTTAAAGGCGTCGTAGGTGATTCGATTCGGGCAGGCGGCTGAGAGGGTGCAGGTGTCTGGTCGTGCCCTGCGTCGCCTTCTCGTCTGTCGCTATGCGACCGCGCGACCGACTGACCACCAGACCCAGCCGGCTGCAGCGCTGCCGGGTCGGACAGTTCGTCAGTCGCACTCTGACCTTCCCAGTGTAAACGTCGCGCAGGAGCGCTCGGCAACGGTGTCGTCACAGGGGGTGACGCGATTGACGTACTGTTGTTACTCTATAAAGTTCACCCTTGTTCGTCAGACCAACCACACAATGAGTACTGCAAGCAGTAACCCTCTTTCCAGCACCATTTCTTTAAGGAATCGAGCATCCATGTATAAAACAGCATGTTTAAGAATAACGGTTGTCGCTAAGTGCTCTCAACATAAAACACTGGATGAGTATAATCTGGGTAAAAAAGCTAGTGTCCCGTGCATCTCAGCCTTTATGACATCATATCTCCTCCTCCTGAACAGTGATATGATTTTGCAAGAACATTCAGTGATATAGTGGATATTATATACAAAAATGGGTTCTGAATATAGTTTGTAGTAAAGAATTAAGAATTAAAATAGCCCTCCTGATGATGTTTTACTGCGTGAACAGAGAAAATGTAGTAAACGATAAACATTTTTACTTTCATTATTTTGTGTGTTTGTGAAGGGAGAGCAACAGCAAGGCAAAGTTTCTGAAATGCTAGAAATTGTGTGTAAAGTTTATTGGAAGTCGCCAAATGCTTTCATTCACAAAAATACTTGACGAACATCGTCTGTGTGGTTCGAGCGCTGTCATTTACTCTCGATTCGAGACATATACACGGTACCTGACTTTCAGACGTGGCTTATTGTGTTACACCTTTAATGTAAGATTGTATCCGTTAGTGAGTAGATTATGACAGCATTTTGAATTTTTAAACTCATAATTGTATGAAATATTGAAAATCAGATATCTGTGGCCTCTGGAACCCGTTAGATAGGCAAAATGCAGCTCGGACTAAGTGACCAGGCAACCATTCTAAGCGATCAGTAATACAGGTAAGGATACATGGAATCAAGCACTCGACAAACCAACAGCAAAAATGAAGGCAAACTGATACTGCTGCAGCAAAAATGTAATCCAAATTTATTTATTTACAAGCTCTTACTCACTGCTGCATTCACGTAGAGTCCAAGCAGTATATGGTGGCGCATCTGCAGTGACCGATTTTCGACTAGTCAGGCCGGCCGGGGTAGCCGAGCGGTTCTAGCCGCTCCAGTCTGGAACCGCGCGACCGCTACGGTCGCAGGTTCGAATCTTGCCTCGGGCATGGATGTGTGTGATGTCCTTAGGTTGGTTAGGTTTAAGCAGTTCTAAGTTCTAGGGGACTGATGACCTCAGAAGTTAAGTCCCATATTGCTCAGAGCCATTTGAACCATTTTGAACAATCGACTAGTCAGCGACGTGCTGCGATGACACATCAGAGACGCAAGCCCTGCAATCTATCTCAACAGGTTTTACAGAAACTATTCTGTAAAAACATTTCATTTTTGCGTTACTTATAGCTTTATATGAAGCTTCATGATGGCCTGCCCGTCATCTCAATGGTCATAGTTATTGTGACAGTTGTATTTAAGAAAGACACTGCGCGAGAGTCGCTATGATTCTGCATTTGGTGCACATTGCATAATATGTTCCGGCATACAAAATTTAGCTAACATATTGAAGTTTTATTTAGAGTTGGGTGTAGATCTCTATCTGATACCCATCTCGAGAAAACTGATCAGATGTAGCACACTCTTTTGCAATCGCATGTGCCAGCGATGAAACCAGAATGAAATATCTAATATTTCATAAACGATTTGGGACATCGAAATGAGGTTTCGGCAAATGATAGCATGCAAAGAGTAGAGTATCTTTGGGCATGGTCATTATGCAAAACTTCATTATCTACCGTGTTATTCCACCAACAACAGACTAATTTTGAAGAGCCATCGATAGCCGATGGAATAAGAAATGCGGTGAGTTTAGGAACAACATAAGTAAAGACATTACACGTTTATATGTGTACCAAGGATGTCCTTTTTCATAACCTGTTGCCCTTACTTTTCCTTAATTTCTCATTTAATAAGTTCAATAAACCACTGTTTTAGAATTCTCTCTCAAATGTATCTGCACAACATGTTAGGGAGGAAACATTGTACAAACTCCACTGTGTTTTCACAAAAGAAGCATATTTCAGCATGGCGACGGGAGAAATGTAGGTTTTACTCAAAATTCGCTACTCATGATGCGCCTCTGACAGTTACAAATAATTAACAAGCCAGGAGAAAAGAAATTGCCGCTTTTTCGCATTTTCAGCGGAGTTCTTTTTAGATACTAACCAATGCAGAGGTGACTGTAGATCCTTTTGAACAATCAACATGCCAGTGTGGGCGTGAAGGGGCTCCACTTAATATGAGCATAGGCTTACGTTTAGAGCGGCACTTCCTCCCCAGCGCTCAGCATTTTCCTGTAGGGCCTACCTATAACCTTCACCACTACCGCTCTCTTGTCCAGCCGACTGCGCATCCACCGTCCACATTATTCTCTGCGCACTCTGTCAATAGTTTTGATATGATGAGCGATGGTCAGTAAATAAGCTACTGTATGTGCAGTATCGCACCTACCCTCACGTACCTGCCTGTTGGTGCAAGCGTAGCTCGTGATACGCGCCCCACCATCACCCCTATCAAACCGTCCCAACGCACAAAGCGGTGGCATGGTTAGTATCGCTGGCGAGCAATGCATACAGAGGGGCGTAGGCAGGAACGCAGAGCCATGCATGTGCTACTGAAGTAGCTCACATTATACAATGGGTGCTTTATGTAACCAAATTAATGATTTTTATCATCGTTTATTTTCACTGATGTAAAAAAGATGTTCCATATCCTATTTCACCATCTTAGGGGGTCTATTTTTTTAACTGTCTAAAGTAGCCTATGTTCTTCCTCAGGCAACAAGCTATCTTCATACCAAATATCATCGAAATCGGTTCAGTGGTTCAGTCGTGAAAAAGTAAGAGAGACTTACTTTCGCATTTATAATATTGCTATGGATAAAACTTTAAATTACGATATAATTTTTTTTTCATGATCTGATTTTGATGAAATAAATGCCTACATGTTACCCCTGCTACGCTCAAGCTGCCTACGAAACCCACGCGAAAATTCGTCTAGTAATTTAGAAAATTATCGTGTCCAAACAGACAAGCAGACGGACACAACGGTTTTACAGTTTCATTATTTGTATAGATTTATTTATTTATTTAATGCTTATATAAGCCGACCATACAATATGACGACTGCATACGAAAGAGAGTGGGTAGAGGTGTATAAAATGAACACCGAGTAAAACTGATGATTATTAGCAGAAATAATATTTACAACTTTCAGGGATCGTTTCTGGAAGTATCTGCAGTCCTGCTTTTTAGATATACGTAGTCCTTTCCAGCAGTCAAAAAACCTGTATCTCTCTAGACTTGGTTCTCTCATGATATAGTTCTTCTGAGTCAGTGGAATCGCTAAACGTAGCACTCATAAAACTATTCTAGTGGGTTCCCCAGATAACTGCGAAAATTGTTGTCATCCAGTTCTTTCACCAACGTAAAGTGACTAATCTGCCTTAGTTTCAATAGTCATTTTTAGCATACGTCCTTCATCTTCCCCCATTACGGGTGTCTAGTAGTACTACTATCAGCGTTTCGATAAAAGAAGAGACGTGTCCTATACGCTTGTGTGTTCTCCATATAAACCACGAGTGGACTGAAAAAATCACGCGCTCCATCTAGCCCTCTGGAGACCGCGCTGGACTTGAGAGTGGATTGAGGTATGTAAAGTGAACACCGAGTAAAATGAGATTGTGTGCACTCCGCTTTATAAGGAAATTATATGGCGAACATAGCTAAACTTGCAAGGCCCTGTACTTCCGAAATTGCTTTTAGCGTCATCGATAGCATAACTTTAATCCACTTAGTTTAGTTTAAGTATCTACGAGGGCTACTCGGAAAGTAAGGTTTGACAGGTCGCGAAATGGAAACCGCAGTGACAATCCGATAAATTTTGCCCACATGTGTTGGGCAGTGTATCTAGTATGTCTGTCGATCGCATCAAGTCGCTATTTTCAGTTCTGAGCACACCGCCAGCTCGTAAAGATGGCTAGAACAACAGCGTCTCCCGCCAAGTATGAGTGCCCGTAGGGAGGTTTCGCCTGATTTCATGCAACCTCGCATAACGTACCAGTCATGCATTTCATTCTTCGTGACAGTTCTCGGCTGCACACTGCAGGGGAAATGAAGACGCTCCTGAGCGTTTTCGATGGAAAGTGTTTGATGATCCACCGTACAGCTCGGACTTGGCTCTCCCTGATTGTCATCTCTGTTCATACGAACAGCTGGCTACGAAGACAACATTTCGGCTGGAGCTGCAGTCCAGTGTGGCAAACTGTCAGAAGGCACAGGAGGCTGCCTTCTATGACGAGGATATTGGAAAATTTTGGTTCAATGCTACGACAGAAGTCGGATTTGTGACTATGTAGAGGACTAAGATAAATTCGCAGTTGCGAATAGTGACTACCATCAGCTGCTGAATGGAATGACGACAGTAGAAATTTGTGCCGAACCGGGACTCGAACTCGGATTTCCTGCTAATCGCGAGCGGCCGCCTTACCATTTTTTTAAACTCATTTTGTTCGTTTTCGATCGTTGCATCTGCTCGGGGCGCACGTCGCAAGACACCCGTTTCAGTTTCTTTTTTTGTTACAGAGGGCAGCTAGCCCTCTGACCGAACAGGCTGAGTTACCGTGCCGGCTAGCCATCTGGCTATCCGTGCACGACTCACGGCCAGCCATATGTCGTCAACCGTACGTCTACGATCTGTGCTCGCACATCCACTAAGTGTATTCCCGTACACACCAGACGTGGTCACCGCAGTGCATCGCCATCAGAACAACACCGGCACTGCAATATCGTATGTAGATAAGTAGCTGGAAAGTGCACAAAACTGTTGCAAATAAAACATTTTTGATTTTCACTGTGGCGACCGGTCAGACCTTACTTTCCGAATAGCCCTCGTACATATCCTGTCCCATTAATGCGACACTATTGATCGAGGAGGCGAAGTGGTAACGTTCAGATGTAAATTTTCCGTCGCTTCTTCCACATTCTTGACGGAAATACCGGATATTTCATTTAAATATCGTACGGCCGATTTGCTTCAAATTCCTTCCGCAATCCGTGACTCTGATCTGCGATTAGACCTTAATCTTTCCTTTTCCTCCTTAACAAGAGTCCTGTAGTACTCCGACTGCAACTTACAAAAAAAAAAAAAAGAAAAAAAATACGTGTGGCCACTGGACCTGTATATAAAAGACAGCCTGTGTCCCATAAAACCTTAAGGCTAATGGAAGGGAAGTTTCTCGATAAGCCACGAGTGGAGAGTAAGATTAGCGTTTAAGCTCCCGGCGACGTAGAGGTCTTTAGGGCACAAGCTCGTATTGGAGAAAGACGAGGAGGGCGCTCCGCCGTGCCCTTTCCAAAGGAACCTCCCAGCGTTTGCCTTAAGCAATTAAGGTAAATCGCAGAAAAACTGAATCTCGATGACTGGGCGGAGATCTGAACCACCGTCCCGTGCATGAGAAACCAGCGCCTGTCTTACCACCACGTTACACGTTAACTCGCTCAGTGCAAATGGAACAGGGAGGGACCGAAATGATAGTGAAACTGTACGAGCAGTACTCCTCCGCCATACCTCACAAGGTGGCTTGTGGAGAAAAGGTATAGACGTAAATGTTGCTTTTTTTTTTAAATCCATACACTTTATTAACTAGTAACCCATTTCTTCTGGATAATAATTTCTTGAGTGACGCATGATTGAGCTTGTATTGATTGTAGTTTCCCAACCATAATTTTTCACTTATTCCATCACAAATAAAAACATTACTTGAAGTCACAACATGTTTTTTTTTTCTTTTTCTTGCAGGTAAGCGTGTCCC
This sequence comes from Schistocerca cancellata, assembly GCF_023864275.1. Lineage (NCBI taxonomy): Eukaryota > Metazoa > Arthropoda > Insecta > Orthoptera > Acrididae > Schistocerca > Schistocerca cancellata. Next base: position 19,417,779 of record NC_064631.1, on the reverse strand, counting down.
TCTACTAGACAAATGGCTCCGTTCTTGTGGTGAGTAAATGTATTTTCATGCAGACGTTTTTCCCTACACCTTTGCACGTGTGTAACACAGTGTTATGTCAATGCGCTCTTCTCAGCTGGTAGGTTTATGCAGGAGCGTTGTGTCAGCATGGCTCACACACGTACGGTTTACTATCATCGTCGGTCCCAATACATTCGCCAATACAGATATCACACAGTACCGCTAGGAATATGGTGTGCAACGGCAGAAAAATAGCCTCAGGCGATTCAAAGAACCCTGTTGCAAGGCACTTCTACGTGATTACTCTGCTATTCACAATAAAGTGCCTGGCAGAGGGTTCAATGAACCACCTGCAAGCTGTCTCTCTACCGTTCTACTCTCTAACACCACGCGGGAAAAACGAGCACTTAAATTTTTATGTGCGAGCCCTGATTTCTCTTATTTTATCGTGATGATCATTTCTCCCTATGTAGGTGGGTGCCAACAGAATGTTTTTGCAATCGGAGGAGAAAACTGGTGATTGAAATTTCATGAGAAGATCCCGTCGCAACGAAAAACCTCTTTGTTTTAATGATTGCTACTCCACGTATCATGTCTACATCTACATCTACATCTATACTCCGCGGAGGGTACTTATTGTACCACTATCTGATCCCCCCTTCCCTGTTCCATTCACGAATTGTGCGTGGGAAGAACGACTGCTTGTAAGTCTCCGTATTTGCTCTAATTTCTCGGATCTTTTCGTTGTGATCATTACGCGAGATATATGTGGGCGGTAGTAATATGTTGCCCATCTCTTCCCGGAATGTGCTCTCTCGTAATTTCGATAATAAACCTCTCCGTATTGCGTAACGCCTTTCTTGAAGTGTCCGCCACTGGAGCTTGTTCAGCATCTCCGTAACGCTCTCGCGCTGACTAAATGTCCCCATGACGAATCGCGCTGCTTTTCGCTGGATCATGTCTATCTCTTCGATTAATCCAACCTGGTAAGGGTCCCATACTGATGAGCAATACTCAAGAATTGGACGAACAAGCGTTTTGTAAGCTACTTCTTTCGTCGATGAGTCACATTTTCTTAGAATTCTTCCTATGAATCTCAACCTGGCGCCTGCTTTTCCCACTATTTCTTTTATGTGATCATTCCACTTCAGATCGCTCCGGATAGTAACTCCTAAGTATTTTACGGTCGTTACCGCTTCCAATGATTTACCACCTATGGCATAATCGTACTGGAATGGATTTCTGCCCCTATGTATGCGCATTATATTACATTTATCTACGTTTAGGGAAAGCTGCCAGCTGTCGCACCATGCATTAATCCTCTGCAGGTCTTCCTGGAGTACGTACGAGTCTTCTGATGTTGCTACTTTCTTGTAGACAACCGTGTCATCTGCAAATAGCCTCACGGAGCTACCGATGTTGTCAACTAAGTCATTTATGTATATTGTAAATAATAAAGGTCCTATCACGCTTCCTTGCGGTACTCCCGAAATTACCTCTACATCTGCAGATTTTGAACCGTTAAGAATGACATGTTGTGTTCTTTCCTCTAGGAAATCCTGAATCCAATCACAAACCTGGTCCGATATTCCGTAAGCTCGTATTTTTTTCACTAAACGTAAGTGCGGAACCGTATCAAATGCCTTCCTGAAGTCCAGGAATACGGCATCAATCTGCTCGCCAGTGTCTACGGCACTGTGAATTTCTTGGGCAAATAGGGCGAGCTGAGTTTCACATGATCTCTGTTTGCGGAATCCATGTTGGTTATGATGAAGGAGATTTGTATTATCTAAGAACGTCATAATACGAGAACACAAAACATGTTCCATTATTCTACAACAGATTGACGTAAGCGAAATAGGCCTATAATTATTCGCATCTGATTTATGACCCTTCTTGAAAATGGGAACGACCTGCGCTTTCTTCCAGTCGCTAGGTACTTTACGTTCTTCCAGCGATCTACGATAAATTGCTGATAGAAAGGGGGCAAGTTCTTTAGCATAATCACTGTAGAATCTTAAGGGTATCTCGTCTGGTCCGGATGCTTTTCCGCTACTAAGTGATAGCAGTTGTTTTTCAATTCCGATATCGTTTATTTCAATATTTTCCATTTTGGCGTCCGTGCGACGGCTGAAGTCAGGGACCGTGTTACGATTTTCCGCAGTGAAACAGTTTCGGAACACTGAATTCAGTATTTCTGCCTTTCTTCGGTCGTCCTCTGTTTCGGTGCCATCGTGGTCAACGAGTGACTGAATAGGGGATTTAGATCCGCTTACCGATTTTACATATGACCAAAACTTTTTAGGGTTCTTGTTTAGATTGTTTGCCAATGTTTTATGTTCGAATTCGTTGAATGCTTCTCTCATTGCTCTCTTTACGCTCTTTTTCGCTTCGTTCAGCTTTTCCTTATCAGCTATGATTCGACTACTCTTAAACCTATGATGAAGCTTTCTTTGTTTCCGTAGTGCCTTTCGTACATGATTGTTATACCACGGTGGATCTTTCCCCTCGCTTTGGACCTTAGTCGGTACGAACTTATCTAAGGCGTACTGGACGATGTTTCTGAATTTTTTCCATTTTTGTTCCACATCCTCTTCCTCAGAAATGAACGTTTGATGGTGGTCACTCAGATATTCTGCGATTTGTGCCCTATCACTCTTGTTAAGCAAATATATTTTCCTTCCTTTCTTGGCATTTCTTATTACACTTGTAGTCATTGATGCAACCACTGACTTATGATCACTGATACCCTCTTCTACATTCACGGAGTCGAAAAGTTCCGGTCTATTTGTTGCTATGAGGTCTAAAACGTTAGCTTCACGAGTTGGTTCTCTAACTATCTGCTCGAAGTAATTCTCGGACAAGGCAGTCAGGATAATGTCACAAGAGTCTCTGTCCCTGGCTCCAGTTCTGATTGTGTGACTATCCCATTCTATACCTGGTAGATTGAAGTCTCCCCCTATTACAATAGTATGATCACGAAACTTCTTCACGACGTTCTGCAGGTTCTCTCTGAGGCGCTCAACTACTACGGTTGCTGATGCAGGTGGTCTATAGAAGCATCCGACTATCATATCTGACCCACCTTTGATACTTAGCTTAACCCAGATTATTTCACATTCGCATTCGCTAATAACTTCACTGGATATTATTGAATTCTTTACTGCTATAAATACTTCTCCACCATTGGCGTTTATCCTATCCTTGCGGTATATATTCCATTCTGTGTCTAGGATTTCGTTACTGTTCACTTCCGGTTTTAACCAACTTTCCGTTCCTAATACTATATGCGAACTATTTCCTTCAACAAGAGATACTAATTCAGGAACCTTGCCCTGGATACTCCTGCAGTTTACCAATATTACGTTAACTTTTCCTGTTTTTGGTCTCTGAGGACGGACGTTCTTTATCAACGATGATAATGTCCTCTCTGGTAAGCCGTCAGGTATTTTATCGTTTCGCCCAAGGGGGGGTCCCTCTAACCTAAAAAACCCCCGTGTGCACGCCACACGTACTCTGCTACCCTAGTAGCTGCTTCCGGTGTGTAGTGCACGCCTGACCTGTCTAGGGGGGCCCTACAGTTCTCCACCCAATAACGGAGGTCGATGAATTTGCAACCATTATAGTCGCAGAGTCGTCTGAGCCTCTGGTTTACACCCTCCACACGGCTCCAAACCAGAGGACCGCGATCGACTCTGGGCACTATGCTGCAGATATTAAGCTCAGCTTGCACTCCGCGTGCGATGCTGGTCGTCTTCACCAAATCAGCCAGCCGCCGGAAGGAACCAAGGATGGCCTCAGAACCCAAGCGGCAGGCGTCATTCGTTCCGACATGTGCTACTATCTGCAGCCGGTCACACCCAGTGCGTTCAATAGCTGCCGGAAGGGCCTCCTCCACATTACGGACGAGACCCCCCGGCAGGCACACCGAGTGCACACTGGCATTCTTCCCCGACCTACCCGCTATTTTCCTGAGGGGCTCCATAACCCGCCTAACGTTGGAGCTCCCTATAACTAATAGGCCCGCTCTCTGTGACTGTCGGGACCTTGCCGGAGAATCGGCCACTGGCCCAACAGGCGAGGCATCCTGTGGTGGCTCGGAAACGATGTCATTAGCACTAGGAAGCACCCCGTACCTGTTGGAAAGGGGTAAGGCAGCTGCCACGCGGCCAGATCCCACCTTCGCCTTTCGGCCAGGCACGCGCGAGCCCACCACTGTCCGCCATTCACCCTGGAGTGATGGCTGACCGGTAAGATGCTCACTGCCGGAAGACGCAGCGACATCAGGGGTTCCATGTGATTCCAAGGCCACCGAAGTAGGCATAGGTCTCACCACAGTTGCCCCAACGCCACTACGAGCCGACGCCTGCGCCTCGAGCTCGATGAGCCTAACAAACAAAGCCTCCACCTGCCCCCGAAGAGTGGCCAATTCTCCTTGCGTCCGCTCACAACAACCACAGTCCCTACACATGACTATGTTTACCCTACCCTATACGGTGACAAATTCCCAAGATAATCTTCTGATGAGCTACTCTGATAATCAAGAAACACTCACTGAAATACGAGACGCGAAAACTACGCTAGGTTTTCCCAGAAAAACTATTTAAAAGCTAAGCGCAGCAAATAAGTACAAAAACGCTTTATACAAACAGTACTCGCTGCTGCTGGTGCTCTCGCTCTGGCTGTCACAAGACAACTGCTGATTCAAGTGACTAGTGGCTAACGGCCGCGAAACAAACAAAGACGGTTTTAGGGCGCTTTCTGTTCTAAACGATCAAGAAAACACTAAGAAATCTAACACGGAAACTACGTAAAGTTTTATCAAGAACTGTTAGTTACTATGCAGAGCAGATAAACACAAATAGAATCCCTTCCTTAGTGGAAGGTCGTAAACAAAATGCAAAATAAACGCTTTATACAAACAGTACTCGCTGCTGCTGGTGCTCTCGCTGTCTGTGAAACTATCTCCCCTATTTCGCGATAATACAAAACGAGCTGCCCTCCTTTGTACTTTTTCGATGTCATCCGTCAGTCCCACCTGGTGCGGGTCCCACACCGCACAGCAGAACTCCAGAATAGGGCGGCAAGCGTAGACCTGTTGCCCCTTCTAAGTGTTCTGCCAATGAATCACAGTCTTTGGTTTGCTCTACCCACAATATTATCTATGTGATCGCTCCAATTTAGGTTATTTGTAATTGTAATCCCTAGGCATTTAGTTGAATTTACAGCCATCAGATTTGTGTGACTTATCGCGTAATCGAAATTTAGCTGGTTTCTTCTAGTACCCATGTGAATACCTTGACACTTTTCCTTATTCAGGGTCAATTGCCATTTATCGCACCATACAAATATCTTCTCTAAATCATTTTGCAAGTCGTTTTGATCATCTGATGACCTTACAAGACGGTAAATGACAGCATCATCTGCAAACAATCTAAGACGGCTACTCAGATTGTCTCCTATGTCGTTAATATAGATCAGGAACAATAGAGGGCCTATAACACTTCCTTGGGGAACGCCGGATATTAATTCTGTTTTACTCGATGACCTTCCGTCTATTATTACGAACTATGACCTGTCTCTCAGGAAGTCACGAATCACGTCGCACAACTGAGGCGATACTCCGTAGGCATGCAGTTTGGTTAGAAGACGTTTGTGAGGAACGGTGTCGAAAGCCTTCTGGAAATCTAAAAATATGGAATCAGTTTGACATCCCCTGTCGATAGCACTTATTACTTCATGAGTATAAAGAGCTAGTTGTGTTTCGCAGCCGGCCGGGGTGGCCGAGCGGTTCTAGGCGCTACAGTCTGGAACCGCGCGACCGCTACGGTCGCAGGTTAGAATCCTGCCTCGGGCATGGATGTGTGTGATGTCTCTAGGTTAGTTAGGTGTAAGTAGTTCTAAGTTCTAGGGGGCTGATGACCTCAGAAGTTAAGTCCCATAGTGCTCAGAGCCATTTGAAACATTTGCGTTTCTCAAAAACGATATTTTCTGAAACCGTGCTGACTATGTTTCAATCAATCGTTTTCTTCGAGGTGCTTCATGATGTCCGAATACAGTATATCTTCCAAAACCCTACTGCACATCGACGTTAGTAATATAGGCCCGTAATTTATTGGATTGCTCCTACTTCCCTTTTTGGGGATTGGTGTGACTTGAACAGTTCTCCAGTCTTTAGGTACGGATCTTTCTGTGAGAGAGTGATTGTATATAATTGCTAAATATGGAGCTATTTTATCGGCATGTTCTGAGAGGAATCTGACTGGAATACAATCTGGACCGGAGGCCTTGCCTTTATTAAGTGATTTGAGCTGCTTCGTTACACCGAGGATATCTACTTCTATGTTTCCCATCTTGGCAGTTGTTCTTGATTGGAATTCAGGAATATTTACTTCGTCTTCTTTGGTGAAGGAGCTTCGGAAAAACGTGTTTAATAACACTACCTTAGTGGCACTGTCATCAGCGACTTCACTGTTGTTATCGCGCAGTGAAGGTATTGATTGTATCTTGCCACTGGTGTGCTTTATGTATAACCAGAAGCTCTTTGTGTTTTCTGCCAGATTTCGAGACAGAATTTCGTTGTGGAAATTATTAAAAGCATCTCGCATTGAAGTACGCACAATATTTCGAACTTCTGTAAGACTTTCCTAATCTTGGGGATTTAGCGTTCTTTTAAATTTGGCATGCTTTTTCGTTGCTTCTGCAACAACGATCTGACCCGTTTTGTGTACCATGGGGGATCAGTATCATCACTTATTAATTTAGGTGGTATATATCTCTCAATTGCTGTCGATACTATGTCGTTTAAAACATTCAAATGGTTCAAATGGCTCTGAGTACTATGGGACTTAACACCTATGGTCATCAGTCCCCTAGAACTTAGAACTACTTAAACCTAACTAACCTAAGGACATCACACAACACCCAGTCATCACGAGGCAGAGAAAATCCCTGACCCCACCGGGAATCGAACCCGGGAACCCGGGCGCGGGAAGCGAGAACGCTGCACGACCACGAGCTGCGGACTTAAAACATTCCACAACTTTTCTACACTTACATGATCAGATTGGAAGGAGTGAAGACGGTCTCTTAAAAAGGCATTAAGAGCATTTGTATCAGCTTTCTTAAATAGATATACTTTGCGTTTCTTTTTGATAGTTGTAGGTATTAAGGTATTTAGCCTAGCAGCAACTGCCTTGTGGCCGCTAATCCCTGTATTCGTCACAATACTCACTATATGTCCAGGATTATTTGTTGCTAAAATGTCAAGTATGCTTTCGCAAGCATTTACGCTTCGAGTGGGCTCGTGAACTAATTGTTCAAAATAATTTTCTGAGAAAGCATTCAGTACAATTTCTGATGACGTTTTACGCCTGCCGTCGGCTTTAAACGTATAATTTTTCCCGCATATCGGGGGTAGATTGAAGTCACCACCGACTATAATTGTATGAGCGGGGTACTTACTTGAAATGAGACTAAAGTTTTCTTTGAACTGTTCAGCAACTATGTCTTCTGACTCTGGGGGTCGGTAAAACGATCCAGTTAATATGTTTGTCCGAATGTCAGGTATAACCTCTACCCATACTATTTCACACGAACTATCTACTTCAATTTCGCTACAAGGCAAACTACCTCTGACAGAAATAAATACTCCACCACCAACTGTATTTAATTTATCCTTTCTGAACACTGTTAGATCGTTTGAAAAAATTTCGGCAGAACTTATTTCCGGCTTTAGCCAGCTCTCTGTACCTACTATTTGAGCTTCAGTGCTTTCTATGAAGACTTGGAGCTCTAGTTCTTTCCCAACACAGCTACGACAATTTACAACTACAATGCCAATCGTTTCTACAACTACCTTACTGTATGTTACCCGACCACTTATAGACGGACGCCCTTTCTGTGGTTACCTGAGACCCTCTAACCTAAAAAACCGCCCAGTCCCTTCCACACAGCCCCCGCTACCCGTGTAGCCGCCTCCTGTGTGTAGTGGACTCCTGACCTATTAAGCGAAACGCGGAAACCCATCACCCGACGGGGCAGGTCAAGGAATCTGCAGCCTACACGGTTACAGAACCGCCTGGGGCTCTGATTCAGACCCTCCACTCGGCTCTGCACCAAAGGTCTCAGTCGGTTCTGTCGACGATGCTGCAGATGATGAGCTTCGCCTTAATCTCGGAAGCAAGACTGGCAGTCTTTACTATTTCCGCTAGTCGCGCGAAACAAGACAGAATCTGCTCCGATCCAAAGCGGAGTTATTGAACGCAGTTTCCCGAAATTCCTTCACCAGGGAAGACGAATGGAATATTCCAGAATTTGAAACACGAACAGCTGCTAGCATGAGTTTCTTAGCAGTAGATACCTTAGGGGTTGCGAAGCAACTCAAATCGCTTGATACGGGCAAGTCTTCAGGTCCAGATTGTATACCGATTACGTTCCTTTCAGATTACGCTGAAACAATAGCTCCCTACTTAGCAATCATATACAATCGTTCGCTCACCGGTAGATCTGTACCTACAGATTGGAAAATTGCGCAGGTCGCACCAGTGTTTAAGAAGGGTAATAGGAGTAATCCATCGAACTACAGACCTATATCATTGACGTCGGTTTGCAGTAGGGTTTTGGAGCATATACTGTATTCAAACATTATGAATCATCTCGAAGGGAACGATCTATTGATACGTAATCAGCATGGTTTCAGAAAACATCGTTCTTATGCAACGCAGTTAGCTCTTTATTCGCGCGAAGTAATGGCCGCTATCGACAGGGGATCTCAGGTTGATTCCGTATTTCTGGATTTCCGGAAAGTTTTTGACACCGTTCCTCACAAGCGACTTCTAATCACGCTGCGGGCCTATGGGGTATCGTCTCAGTTGTGTGACTGGATTCGTGATTTCCTGTCAGGAAGGTCGCAGTTCGTTGTAGTAGACGGCAAATCATCGAGTAAAACTGAAGTGATATCAGGTGTTCCCCAGGGAAGCGTCCTGGGACCTCTGCTGTTCCTGATCTATATAAATGACCTGGGTGACAATCTGAGCAGTTCTCTTAGGTTGTTCGCAGATGATGCTGCAATTTATCGTCTAGTAAGGTCAACCGAAGACCAGTATCAGTTGCAAAGCGATTTAGAAAAGATTGCTGTATGGTGTGGCAGGTGGCAGTTGACGCTAAATAACGAAAAGTGTGAGGTGATCCACATGAGTTCCAAAAGAAATCCGTTGGAATTCGATTACCCGATAAATAGTACAATTCTAAAGGCTGTCAATTCAACTAAGTGCCTGGGTGTTAAAATTACGAACAATTCCAGTTGGAAAGACCACAGAGATAATATTGTGGGGAAGGCGAGCCAAAGGTTGCGTTTCATTGGCAGGACACTTAGAAGATGCAACAAGTCCACTAAAGAGACAGCTTTCGATGAACCCTCTGCCAAGAACTTGAATGAGAATTGCAGACTAGTCGTCGGTAACAGTACCATCGGCACTGCGCAGCGAAGGTATTGACTGCGTCTTGCCGCTTGTGTACTTTACATACGACCAGAATTTCTTCGGGTTTTCTACCAAATTTCGAGACGATGTTTCATTGTGGAACCTATTAAAGGCATCTCGCATTGAAGACCGTGCCAAATTTCGCGCGTCTGTAAATTTTAGCCAATCTTCGGGATTTCGCGTTCTTCTGAACTTCGCATACTTTTTCCGTTGCCTCTGCAACAGCGTTCGGACCTGTTTTGTGTACCATGGGGGATCAGTTCCATCTCTTGCCAATTTATGAGGTATGAATCTTTCAATTGCTGTTGTACTATATCTTTGAATTTGAGCCACATCTCGTCTACATTTGCATAGTCAGTTCGGAGGGAATGGAGATTGTCTCTTAGGAAGGCTTCTAATGAGGTATGAATCTCTCAGTTGCTGTTGTTACTATAGCTTTCAATTTGAGCCACATCTCGTCTACATTTGCATAGTCAGTTCGGAAGGAATGGAGATTGTCTCTTAGGAAGGCTTCTAGTGACACTTTATCCGCTTTATAAAATAAAATTATTTTGCGTTTGTTTCTGGTGGATTTGGAAGAAACGGTATTGAGCCTAGCTACAACGACCTTGTGATCACTAATCCCTGTATCAGTCACGATGCTCTCTATCAGCTCTGGATTGTTTGTACTCGTAGCTAAAAGGTCAAGTGTATTTTCGCAGCCATTTACAATTCGCGTAGGTTCGTGGACTAACTGCTCGAAATAATTTTCAGAGAAAGCATTTAGGACGATCTCTGAAGATGTTTTCTGCCTACCACCGGTTTTGAACAAGTATTTTTGCCAACATATCGAGGGAAGGTTGAAGTCCCCACCAACTATAACCGTATGAGTGGGGTATTTATTTGTTACGAGACTCAAATTTTCTCTGAACTGTTCAGCAACTATATCATCGGAGTCTGGAGGTCGGTAGAAGGAGCCAATTATTAACTTAGTTCGGCTGTTAAGTATAACCTCCACCCATACCAATTCGCACGGAGTATGTACTTCCACTTCACTACAAGATAAACCACTACTGACAGACACAAACACTCCACCACCAATTCTGCCTAATCTATCTTTCCTGAACACCGTCTGAGACTTCGTAAAAATTTCTGTAGAACTTATTTCAGGCTTTAGCCAGCTTTCTGTACCTATAACGATTTCAGCTTCTGTGCTTTCTATTAGCGCTTGAAGCTCAGGGACTTTCCCAGCACAACTACAACAAAACTACAATTTCGACTGTTCCTTGATCCAAGCACGTCCTGTATTTGCCATGCACCCTTTGAGATTGCAGCCCACCCCGTACTTTCCCGAGGCTTTCTAACCTAAAAAAAAACGCCCAGTCCACGCCACACAGCCTCCGCTACCCGTGTAGCAGCCATCTGAGTGTAGTGAACTCCGGACCTATCCAGCGGAACCCGAAACCCCACCACCCTACAGCGCAAGTCAAGTAATCTGCAGCCAACTCGGTCGCAAAACCGTCTGAGCCTCTGATTAAGACCCCCCACCCGGCTCTGCACCAAAGGTCCTGTCGGTTCTGTCAACGATGCTGCAGATGGTGAGCTCTGCCTTCATCTCGTAAGCAAGACCGGCAGCCTTCACCAAATCAGATAGCCGCTGGAATCCAGAGAGAATTTCCTCAGAGCCAAAGCGACACACGTCATTAGTGCCGACATATGCCACCACCTGCAGTTGGCTGCACCCTGTACTCTTCATGGCATCCAAAAGCACCCTTTCCGCATCCGGAATGACTCCCCCACAGAATGCACACGGGGTGCACACTGGCTTCCTTCCCCTCCTTGGCAGCCATGTTCCTAAGGGGCCCCATTACGCGCCTAACGGTGGAGCTCCCAACTACCAGCAAACCCACCGTCTGTGAATGCCCAGACCTTGCGGGCAGAGAAGCTTCCTCTGGAACAGGGTGGACGACTGCATCTGGCTCCGACACATCGTCAGCCACAGATAACGCCCGAAACCTGTTCGTCGAACGTACTGGGGAGGCCCTACGATCGGCCCCTCGGAAAGTTTTTCGCTGCCTGCCAGACTCTGCAACGATCTCCCACTCGACGACAGGTGAGGGTTCAATCTCAGTGCAGGCAGTACCCGGTGCAGTCACAGCAGTGTACCGATCGGAGGACACGTGGGACGTACTCGACGTCCCTCGCATCCCTGCATTCGATCCCCCTCAGTGGCGCCCCTTGGCAGCAACCTCAAGCTGTGTGACGGAAGCCAAAGCAGCCTGGAGCTGTGAGTGAAGGGTCACCAACTCAGCTCGCCTCTGTACACAAAAATCACAGTCCCCATCCACTACTGCAGTCGCTCCTGTTTGAAGCTCATAAAATATGCAACGAACGAACGGTGTACTTGCGTTATTAGCAGCGGGAAATCGAAGTGCTCTCTGACGGTCTAACCGCCACTGAGCTGTTCTAACCAAACAAACAAAAGCCTGTACGATACGAGGGTCGACAGCAACGGCGGTACTGTACACTACACTGTTTTTCAAATAAAAGGTTGTGCCTAGTAAGCACTCAAACACGCAAGAAATTACAAAAATAAAATAGTAACTACTCAGATAACTGAAAATAAGCTCGTAAAAATGTGTAACAAGCGAACGGTGTACTCGCCTTATTAGTAGCAGGAACTAGCGGTGCGCTCTTGCTGACGGTCTAACCGACACTTAAGTGTGAATTGCAGAATAATCACCTAGATGTGTATGTTTCAAAGCAAGTCCCTGAGCACTATGAGCGTCACCTAGAAAGAAATGTCCCACATCAGATAGTATTTATTACAAACATGAAAATTACAAACGTGAAAAAAAATTATATTTCATCTGCATATCCTATTTTTCCATGTAATGTCTTTTCAGTTCTATGGGTTATCTCTAGCGAGACATAAAGGCATGTACACGTTGCCAGTACCAGTCCTTGTTCTGTTTGTGGTGTCACCGCCAGACACCACACTTGCTAGGTGGTAGCCTTTAAATCGGCCGCGGTCCGCTAGTATACGTCGGACCCGCGTGTCGCCACTGTCAGTGATTGCAGACCGAGCGCCGCCACACGGCAGGTCTAGAGACACTTCCTAGCACTCGCCCCAGTTGTACAGCCGACTTTGCTAGAGATGGTTCGCTGACAAATTACGCTCTCATTTGCCGAGACGATAGTTAGCATAGCCTTCAGCTACGTCATTTGCTACGACCTAGCAAGGCGCCATGTTCAATTACTATTGATATTGTGATGCATGTACCGCCAGACCGATGTTCACCAATTATGGATTAAAGTTAAGTATTCCAGCAGCTAAGACCTTTTTTTACTAGACTCAACTTCCTAAAATGTTCCAGACCTCACGCCAGCCTGCGTGAGCTTAAACGCGTGCCTTTCGGCTTCCTCCTAGTGGCTTGGCTGTCTTGCCAAGTGACAACACTGTTCACAAAGCCTTTTTTCAACTGCTGTGCAAATCACCTCCTAGTCGTCCTCAAAACGTCTCCCGAGTCCCACGCCCGGGTTCCCGGGTTCGATTCCCGGCGGGGTCAGGGATTTTCACTGCCTCGTGATGACTGGGTGTTGTGTGATGTCCTTAGGTTATTTAGGTTTAAGTAGTTCTAAGTTCTAGGGGACTGATGACCATAGATGTTAAGTCCCATAGTGCTCAGAGCCATTTGAACCATTTTTTCGTCTCCCAAGTATTCTGTGATTTAATGTCCCAAACAAATGGGAGGATGGTGTAACAGAGTCCAAACCAGTTCCCCAATGAGTTCAGAAGACGTCAAATGAGCATTGTCGTGTTGAATCTAAACATCCCTTGGGTTGTTACGGCGCCGAAGTCGCTAGGAAAGCCTCCTCACTACGGTTAATGCGTCCAAGTGTGCCTCCGAGTTAATGGCACTCCCTCTTGGCACCACACAGGTGAGAACCACTCTCCCGCAGTCCCAGAACACAGCCATCACGCTCTTACTGGCGGCAGCAGTTGCTTCGTGTTTTTTGTTCTGTGGAGATTGAGGGTGACACCCTTGCGTCGATAATGTTCTTGATTCGGACTGAAAACGGTGAACACAATTTTCGCCACTTGTCACATTCCGTGACAAGAAGGTCTCTCCTTCAGCTTCAAACGTTGCAGTAACGCACAACAATTTTTTTTTCTGTGAGGTTTGTGTTCCACCGTAAGACAATACGAAAACTATCTTGCACTAACTTACGAGTATCCAAGATCATAAATAATTGTAAATTTCCTTTACTTTACGTCTATGGTCACAAACTTTTTCTCAACAGATTATCGGTTTCGGTCTACAACGGCCATCTTCAGATCTGCAGAAAAATATGGGAAAACATAAATACACTAGCAGATTGTCTACAGCTTAAAACAATAAAATAGACCATAATGAAAAGTACTACTGACATAAATATACATTTCTGCGCTTAAAGTATTGTATAAAAACAATGTCCTAATGTACTGCACTCATAGTGGCATCGTCAAATGTTAAATGAAAAATCAGCACCAGCGTCGTCAAATACATATAAATAACAGCATTTGAAAGAGTCATTTTGTCAGCAGCATTACTGTTCAAAACAAACTGCCGTACATTGTTTTTATAAAACAGGTATGCCTCTTAATACTTACAGCGCACAAATGTATATCAGTAGTACTTTTCATTATGGTCTATGTAATCGTTTTAAACTGTAGACAATCTGCTATTGTATTTATGTTTTCCCATATTTTGCTGCAGATTTGAAGACGGTGATTAGAGACCGGAATCAGTAATCAGTTGACATAAAGTTTGTGACGATAGACGTAAAGTAAAGGAAATTTATTCTACACTCATGCTCACAAATTAAGGATAATGTCGATACATGGTGAAACAACGCTCTGGCCGGCGGATTGCGGGTTTAAATCACCTCGGGGTATGGCCATGCGGTGCATCTGACCTGCGGTCGACGCGCGGTGGCGCTGGCAGCAGTCCACATACGCAGAGGCGTGTTGGTGCATGTTAGAGTACGGTGCAGCGAGTAAGTGTGCAGACGTTTTCAGACGTGCTAATAGTGACTGTGTGTTGTAAATGCCTCAAGAGCATATATTGATGACGTTATGAGGGTTACAATACTAGGGTGACTGGAGGCTGGACAAACACAGCAGGTCGTAGCACGGGCCCTCCGTGTGCCACAAAGTGTGATCTCAACATTATGGCAACGATTCCAGCAGACAGGGAACGGGTCCAGGCGCTACAGTACGGGACGTCCACAGTGTACAACACCACAAGAAAGACCGATATCTCACCATCAGTTCCCGCAGACGGCCACGGAGTACTGCAGGTAGCCTTGCTCGGGACCCTACCGCAGCCACTGGAACAGTTGTCTCCAGACACACAGTCTACATCCGACTGAACAGACACGGTTTATTCACCCGGAGACCTGAAAGATGCATTCCACTGACCCCTGCTCACAGGAGAGCCGGTTAAGCCTGGTGTCAAGAACACAGTACATGGTCATTGGAACAGTGGTCCCAGGTTATGTTCAAGAACGAGTCCAGATATAGTCTGAACAGCGATTCTCGCCGGGTTTTCATCTAGCGTGAACCAGGAATCAGATACCAACCCCTTAATGTCCTTTAAAGAGACCTGTATGGAGGACGTGGTTTGATGGTGTGGGGTGGAATTAAGATTGGTGCACGTACACCCCTGCGTGTCTTTGACAGAGGAACTGTAACAGGTCAGGTGTATCAGGGCGTCATTTTGCACCAGTATGTTCGCCTTTTCAGGGGTACAGTGGTTCCCATCTTCCTCCTGATGGATGATAACGCACGGCCCCACCGAGCTGCCATCGGGGAGGAGTACCTTGAAACAGAAGATATCAGGCGAATGGAGTGGCCTGCTTGTTCTCCAGACCTAAACCCTATCGGGTTTACGCGATAGGGTTTAGGTGACTGCGTGTGAGATCGCTCTCTAAGTTTTCATCTATTTTTAGGTTGCAGATATATATTTTAACGGTTTTTGTGTTAATATTTACTATATAAGTGACTTATTAGTGGTTTCTTCATTCACCTCTGCCTTTCTTGTGTTGTGACCTGATATTTGTGAGTGTTTCGTATCGAGCAACTTAACCTCTTACCCGTGTTTACATTCCGCGCTGACCAGTTGCAGCTGTAGCGGCGCATCGAAAGCTAAGTACTAATTAATTGTTTGTGTATAGTAGTTTATTTAGGAACTTTAGTAGTCTTCAACCGGTGTTCTTGGTGTTTTCCGGTGAAATAACTTCAGAAGAAATTTTTGCGAACTGCTTTCAGTTTCGTTACTGTCATTAGACGTTTGATTTTCTTTCTGTGTTAGTATTTTGTTATATTCTCATTAGTTGTTGATTAATACTGTCAATAATAGAAGTTACTTTCCTTGTGGAGCAAGTTTGTGATTATTGTAGTCAGTTTTTAACATCTTCTTATTGTAGCAGCGGAACTTAGATAAAGTTGTTTTCTTGTTTCAATAACTGTAAAATTTTACCATGAGTGAGAAGTGTGGGCTTTGCCGTAGGTTCGTGAGTAGTGGATTGCGGCGTGAGACTTGTTCGAAGTATTTTCACTGGGGGGAATGCAGTGAGGAAGCCAGTGGGCATTCTGGTGAGATCCTCTCCTGGAACTGCAGGTTATGTAGCAAGAGTAAGTTGATAGAGGAGCAGGAGCGTAAGATCTGTGCCCTTCAGGTGCAGTTGAAAAACGCACAGCAGGAGCTAGTTAGGATGAGGAGGGAGAAGGGGGTTGGGGAATGGGAGCTGGCTGTTGGCAAGAGATCTGCTAGGAGAAGAAGATTTTCAGATAGTTTTACTATTGGTGTTTACAATAGATATGACCAACTGTCAGAGTCTAGTGGAGAGGAATCTCTAGTAGCTGTAGATGTAGGAGGTATGCAGCAGACCATAGCAGTTACGGTGGCTGGGACAGTTGCAAAGTCTAAGAGAAAGAAGAAGGTTCTGCTGTTAGGTAGTTCTCATGGTAGAGGTGTAGGCCAGCAGTTGCAGGAAGTTTTGGGGAGTGAGTACCAGGTCACCAGCATCGTGAAGCCTAATGCAGGATTGGCTCAGGTGACTTTTAACATAGGGGGGTTATGTAGGGATTTTACAAAAGAGGATCAGGTAGTGATTGTGGGTGGGGCTGGTAATAGTATTGATAGGGATGGGGAGTATGACATAGATGGTGACCTGGAAAAGATAGCCACTCACACTGGCAACACGAATGTGCATTTCGTGGAACTGTTTCAGCGTCACGATCGGCCTCATCTTAATACAGCCGTCAGGCGTAATAACATGAGACTTGGGGGTGCGCTAATGACAGAACGCATGAGTCACATTTCAGTGGTGTCGGTGGAGTCTATCAGCAGGACGGGTTTCACTAGACATGGCCTGCATCTCAACAGGTATGGAAAGGGGAGGTTGGCAAAGCTTATAGGTGACAGCATAGGTGGGGGTGGTGGGATCACTCAAGGGAAAATTCCGGTAGTTGTGGGTGTTAGAGCTGTACCTTTTTTAGATTGAAGTCAGCTGACAGGTATTCCTGCTTAAGGGAAGTCTCTCTAACAAAGAAACCACTTTCGACAAAGCTTAGGTATCCGATTAATGAGGGAATTAGTATATTTCATCAAAACATACAAGGCATTAGAGATAAAGTTAGTGAACTACTTATAGATGTTGACTCTGAAATTATTGGTATATCTGAACACTTCTTAAATAAGGAGATAATTCAGAGGCTTCCTTTACCAGGATACAGGTTGTCTGGCAGCTTTTCTAGGAGCTCTTTGCGGTGTGGGGGAGTAGCCATGTATGTGAAAAACGGTATCCCATTTGAGTCAATTGATGTTTCAAAGTACTGCACTGAAAAGGTGTTTGAATGTTGTGCAGGTGTGGTTAAATTTAGTGGAGCTAAACTTCTTACTGTTGTTATTTATAGATCCCCAGACTCCGATTTCACAACGTTTTTGCTAAAGCTAGAGGAGGTTCTTGGTTCACTTTATAGGAAATACAAGAAGTTTGTTATATGTGGTGACTTCAATATAAATTGTATAAGTGATTGTGCAAGGAAAAGGATGCTGGTAGACCTCCTTAATTCATATAATCTTATGCAAACCGTATTCTTTCCAACGAGAGTGCAAGGGAACAGTAGAACAACCATAGACAATATTTTTGTTCATTCGTCATTACTAGAAGGGCATTCTGTTAGCAGAATGGTGAATGGCCTTTCAGATCATGATGCACAAATTTTAAGTCTAAAAGATTTTTGTGCCGCAACACAGGTTAAATATAGTTACAAACGTTTTAGGAAAGCTGATCCAGTTGCTGTAGAGACATTTGTAAACCTTATCAAGGAACAAGAGTGGCAAGATGTTTATAGTGCTGATACAGTAGACGATAAATATAATGCTTTCCTCAAGACTTTTCTCGTGCTCTTTGAAAGTTGCTTTCCGTTAGAACGTTCAAAACAGGGTACTAGCACAAACAGGCAGCCTGGGTGGCTGACTAAAGGTATAAGAATATCTTGTAGAACAAAGTGGCAATTATATCAAAACGTTAGAAACAGTCACAATCTGAATGCAGTAGCCCATTACAAACAGTATTGTAAGGTGCTTAAAAAAGTTATTAGGAAGGCAAAAAGTATGTGGTATGCAGATAGAATAGCTAAGTCTCAGGATAAAATTAAAACCATATGTTCAGTCGTAAAGGAAGTGGCTGGCCTGCAGAGACAGGTCGAGGATATAGAATCAGTGCGCAGTGGGAATGTCCGTGTTACTGATAAGTCGCATATATGTACAGTATTTAATAATCACTTTCTGAATATAGCAGGTGAACTAAATAGAAACCTAGTCCCAACAGGGAATCATATAGCGCTCGTAGAAAAAAGTGTTCCGAGACTGTTACCTGAAATGCTCCTCCATGATACTGACAAGAGGGAGATTGAGTTAATAATTAAATCACTAAAGACCAAGAACTCTCATGGATATGACGGGGTATCTAGCAGAATACTGAAGTATTGTTCCATGTATGTTAGCCCAGCCATATCTGTAACTTTACCTTTAGGAGTGGTCGGTTTCCTGACCGATTAAAGTACTCGGTAGTGAAGCCACTTTATAAAAAGGGAGACAGGGATAATGTTGATAATTATAGACCTATTTCTATGCCATCGGTGTTTTCCAAAGTTATCGAGAGGGTTGTATATACAAGGTTACTGCAGCATTTAAATTCACATAATTTGCTGTCAAATGTACAGTTTGGTTTTAGAAATGGCTTAACAACTGAAAATGCTATAGTCTCTTTTCTCTGTGAGGTTTTGGACGGATTAAATAAAAGGTTGCGAACGTTAGGTGTTTTCTTTGATTTAACGAAGGCTTTTGACTGTGTTGACCACAAAATATTACTGCAGAAGTTGGAACACTATGGAGCAAGGGGAGTAGCTTACAATTGGTTCGCCTCTTACTTTAAGGACAGAAAGCAGAAGGTAATTCTCCGCAATATTGAGAGTGGTAATGATGTTCAGTCCCAATGGGGCACAGTTAAATGGGGCGTTCCCCAAGGATCGGTGCTGGGGCCACTGCTGTTTCTTATTTATATAAATGATATGCCTTCTAGTATTACAGGTGATTCAAAAATATTTCTGTTTGCTGATGACACCAGCTTGGTAGTGAAGGATCTTGTGTGTAATATTGAAACATTATCAAATAATGTAGCTCATGAAATAAGTTCGTGGCTTGTGGAAAAATAATTTGATGCTAAATCAGAGTAAGACTCAGTTTTTACAGTTTCTAACTCACAATTCAACAAGAACTGATATTGTAATCAGACAGAATGGGCATGTTATAAGCGAGACGGAACAGTTCAAGTTCCTAGGCGTACGGGTAGATAGTAAGCTGTTGTGGAAAGCCCATGTTCAGGATCTTGTTCAGAAACTAAATGCCGCTTTATTTACCATTAGAACAGTATCTGAAATAAGTGACATTTCAACACGAAAAGTAGTCTACTTCGCATATTTTCATACGCTTATGTCATATGGTATTATTTTTTGGGGTAATTCTTCTGATTCAAAAAGGGTATTTTTGGCTCAAAAACGGGCTGTTCGAGCTATGTGTGGTGTAAGTTCTAGAACCTCTTGTCGACCCCTATTCAATAGTCTGGGAATTCTGACATTGCCCTCACAGTATATATTTTCTTTAATGTCGTTTGCTGTTAGCAATATTAGCTTATTCCCAAGAGTTAGCAGCTTTCACTCAGTTAATACTAGGCAGAAATCAAATCTGCATATGGAATGCACTTCCTTGACTCTTGTGCTGAAAGGAGTGCAGTATTCTGCTGCATCCATTTTCAATAAGCTACCACAAGAACTCAAAAATCTTAGCAGTAGCCCAAACGCTTTTAAGTCTAAACTGAAGAGTTTCCTCATGGCTCACTACTTCTATTCTGTCGAGGAGCTCCTGGAAGAGCTAAAAAATTAAGCAAATTCCAGTGTTACATTCTTGATTTTCTTTATTCAAACTAATGACGTGTCGCCTGAATATGTTTCTTATATTTCATTTTATCTGTTTCTACAATCGTGTTATAATTTCGTGTATTGACTCGTTCCATGACCATGGAGACTTCTCCTTAATGTGGTCCCACGGAACAACAAATAAATAAATAAATAAAAAATAAATCGGGCACATCTGGGATGCTCTCGGTCGACGTATCGCTGCACGTCTTCAAACCCCTAAGACACACAGGAGCTCCGACAGGCACTGGTGCAAGAGTGGGAGGCTATACCTCAGCAGCTGCTCGACCACCTGATCCAGAGTATTTCAACCCGTTGTGCGGCCTGTGTACGTGTTGATGGTGATCATATCCCATATTGATGTCGGGGTACATGCGCAGGACACAGTGGCGTTTTGTAGCTAATGTGTCTCGGGACGGTTTTCTCAACTTATCACCAATACTATGGACTTCCAGATCTATGTCGTGTGCCTATGCTTTTAGCGCCAGTTTTGTGTGGTGCCACGTTTTGTGGCACCACATTCTGCAATTATCCTTGATTTATGAGCATGAGTTTATATTCGGGTCTCTGTTCTTATTCGCGACAAGGTCGCAGCTTGTGATAAATAATTGTGTCCGCACTTCCTTTGCTCATTGACAGCAGTAACGACCGCTTCCAAGCAGTAATGCGTCGATCCTCAAGTATGTGAACATCTACAAGCTCCAACTTGTCAGGTGTGACAGCTGTGGTCGGCCTCCCCGCTCATCGCAAATCGTGGAGCTGCGCCGAATCGCCTACTGGTGACGTCACGCTCTGTACCCAGTGATCAATTTTACTCCTGTCGATTACAGATGCTCCATAGACTTCACAGCGACCTTTATGAATGTTCTCCACAATTTCTGCCTCTCCGGTGAGAGATTCAATGACGAGACGTTGCTTGTGACGGACATCACTTACGTACGGCGTTTTGTAACAGTGCCGCTACTGCGCTATCTGTCGGGGGAAACAGAAATTTGTGCGCTCACTATGGATACTTCAGAAAATTCATACCTACGGTATCGCATCCGCAACATTTTTGTCGACTCGGTGGAAGTCTTCAAGAAGGGTCGTCGAGCAGATGCGCAAAACTATAGACCTATATCTCTGACATCGATCTGTTGTAGAATTTTAGAACATGTTTTATGCTCGCGTATCATGTCATTTCTGGAAACCCAGAACCTACTCTGTAGGACTCAACATGGATTCCGGAAACAGCGATCGTGTGAGACTCAACTCGCTTCATTTGTTCATGAGACCCAGAAAATATTAGATACAGGCTCCCAGGTAGATGCCATTTTTCTTGACTTCCGGAAGGCGTTCGATACAGTTCCGCACTGTCGCCTGATAAACAAAGTAAGAGCCTACGGAATATCAGACCAGCTGTGTGGCTGTATTGAAGAATTTTTAGCAAACAGAACACAACATGTTGTTCTCAATGGAGAGCCGTTTACAGACGTTAAAGTAACCTCTGGCGTGCAACAGAGAGTGCTATGGGACCATTGCTTTTCACAACATACATAAATCACCTAGTATATAGTGTCGCAAGTTCCATGTGGTTTTCGCGGATGATGCTGTAGTATACAGAGAAGTTGCAGCATTAGAAAATTGTAGCGAAATGCAGGAAGATCTGCCGCGGATAGGCACTTGGTGCAGGGAGTAGCAACTGACCCTTAACATAGACAAATGTAATGTATTGCGAATACATAGAAAGAAGGATCCTTTATTGTATGATTACATGATACCGGAACAAACAACGGTAGCAGTTACTTCTGTAAAATATCTCGGAGTATGCATGCGGAACGATTTGAAGTGGAATGATCATATAAAATTGACGTGACTCTTGAAATTTTCCCGGCGTATCGAATATTCCACAAGATTTCGGGATTGCAGCCGGATCTCATCGACTTCTTTCCACGACATTTCGGCTGACAACCTTACAGCCATCTTCAGGCCAGTGTTTGACACTGGAGATTGCTAGTGCAAGTCACTCTATTTATACGTAAAAGTGCCGCAGGCGCGCATGCGCAAGTTAACGTAGCATGCGCGCCACCTGTCGATTCCAAGGCCCTCTACAGTATTACTGCATCTATGGAGCGCCAACGAATGCGTGAAAAAAGTAAAACATGCACGCAGACGTGTCCGAAGCAATAAAATGCAAAATTTCAATATTAAAATTAAAATTACTTTTCGCTCGACATGTCAGAAGCCATAAAAAGTTATCTTTTGGTTGAAATTAAAGAAATCAACGGGTCCCAGGCCTTATTCAATAAAATGCCGCCATCACGATTAAGGAGATTTTCCGCTAAACGTATTTCCACGGATTCCTTCACAACTGAATCCCAGAAGGATCTCGATGGGGCCAAGATTTTCGTGGCCGAATAATCTATAGTATGTCCTGTGGAAATACTATATTCGGCTATGGCAGACTTACTGGGCTGTAAAAGGCTAGTGTGGCGCTCATGTTCAACGCAGCGGTCGTGTACTGTGCGTGTGGTCTGACCAATGTAGGCCTTCCCACACTAGCAAGGTATTTTATAAATTCCACCCTTCCGTAACCCCAGATCATCCTTGGCTGAGCCCAGAAGAGCACGAGTCTTTGTAGGTGGCCGGAAGATTGCTTTCACACGATGTTTCTTTAAAATTCTGCCTACTTTCGATGAAATGTTCCCGACATATGGGAGAAATGCTCTGGACTTAAACCCCTCCTTATCCTCTTGATCTTGTGGGTGGTCACGTTTTTTCCTCTTTAAAGCAGAACTGACCTGATGTGCAGAATATCCATTATGTTGAAATACCGATTTCAAGTGCTCTAATTCGTCTGCAAGGCTGTCTTTATCAGACACGACATGTGCCCTATGCACCAACGTTCGAAGAACACCCATAGTTTGTGACGGGTGATGACAGCTTGACGCCTGCAGGTACAGATCCGTATGCGTGGGTTTTCGATAGACAGAATGCCCCAATGACCCATCCACCCTGCGTTTAACCATGACGTCCAGAAATGGTAGAGCCGGCCGGTGTGGCCGTGCGGTTCTAGGCGCTTCAGTCTGAAACCGCGTGACCGCTACGGTCGCAGGTTCGAATCCTACCTCTGGCATGGATGTGTGTGATGTCCTTAGGTTAGTTAGGTTTAAGTAGTTCTAAGTTCTAGGGGACTGATGACCACAGATGTTAAGTCCCATAGTGCTCAGAGCCATTTGAACCATTTGAACCAGAAATGGTAGGCAACCATCCTTTTCAACTTCCATCGTAAACTGAATGTTTGTGTGGATGGAATTCAGATGTTGTAAAAACCGAGAAAGCTCTTCTTCACCGTGAGGCCACACTACAAAGGTATCGTCCACGTACCGTCAGAAGACTGTTGGTTTCAACATCGCCGAATAATGAATATTTTGAGCAACTTGACGGTGTTGCCATGGGCAGTCCTCTGTCCCCTCTGGTAGCAAACTTTTATATGGAAGACTTTGAGGAGAGTCGATTCGGCGATGTTGAAACCAACAGTCTTCTGGCGGTACGTGGACTCACTTTCCGTCACAGTTTGAGGCCCGCCTCTCGCTGCTACCTGAGAATTATTTACTGATAGACTAACTCTCATGACGTCATAAGGCATGCAGAAAGTCTAGCTCCACCTCGCTTCTTGGCCTGTAAGGAGCTCTGCCTCATCCTCGAAAATTGCGACGTATTCGCAAAAAATCAACCCAAGTATTTGTGACAAGCCAGAATACTAATTCCACTGCTGCTTGTTTCTTTTGCAGTAATTTCTTCTCTCGTTTTCTAATCAGACTGAAGTTACAAAATCGATAAAACCCATTTCTGAGAGCACACGCTCTTATATGTGAACTAGCGAACCCAGCAAAGATTCGCAATTGCTAAATATGTAACGGAACTGGATATACGTCCTAATCTCTGTCCATCTTCTCCTACCGCTCTCTCTCTCTCTCTCTCTCTCTCTCTCTCTCTCTCTCTCTCTATCTGTCTATCTTTTCGCCCCCCCACCCCCCCCCCACCCCCGCTCTTCTCTGTCCATCTACTCCTTCGTCCTCTCTATGACCATTTCCTTTCCCTCCCCCCTCTCTGTCCAGCTGTTCTCTGCCTCTCACTGTTGTTAACTGTTGTTGTAAATTCAGATTCAATAATAGTATTCTAACCATAAGTTGATCAGTCATAACTCAAACTTTCCTGTTTCCTGCGAAAACTGACTGCGAGAAGAAAACAAAACAGCACATTTTTGTGTATAAAATATCTGATTAAAATTATATATATACATCAGGTGCAGAAATAAGAAACAGGAATTTCCCTATAGATGGTGCTAACCGTCTGTGTAGGGTCCGTGGGTTCGCGTCTACAGCGCAAACTGCTTCCTTTTTGCGGACAGCATTGGTTTTCTCTTATCATTTGAAGAAAACTGCTGCAGAATCGCATGGAACCCTTGTCGAAGCTTTCGGCGAAGATGCTCTTGGGAAAAGACAGTGTTTCGAGGGGTTCAAAAAATTCAAAAGAGGTGATTTTGACGTGAGAAACGATGAGCCCGAGAAACCACCGAAAAAGTTCGAAGACAACGAATTGCAAACCTTATTGGATGAAGATGAGACTCAAACTCAACAGGCCACGTTTGAAATGCTGCTCGTCAGATACAAAAGAAAGTCGTTTCTCCATCGAATAGTGACTGGTGGTGAAAAATTGATGTACTTTGAGAATCCTATGGGTCGTAAATCATGAGTGAATCCCGGAAAACTATCGACATCCAGTACAAGACCAAATCGCTTTGCAAAGAATACAATGCTCTATGTTTGGTGGAATCAGAAGGGTATCATCTACTATGAGCTGTTAAAACCTGATGAAACCATTAACACTGATCGCTACCAACAGCAAATGATCGACATAAATTGAGCAATACGTGAAAAATGATCGGAATATGGAAAAAGGCAACAAAAAGTTATATTGCTCCATGATAACGACACATCACACACAGCAAAACGGGTCAGGGAAACGATCGAGGCGTTCAGTTGAGAAGTACCAAGACGTGCGGCTTATTCTCCACACTTGGCTCCGTCCGATTATAATCACTGGGACACGCTCCCGCTGACCAACGTTTCAGTTCGTATGAAAATATACGAAAATGGCTCGCTGACTGGTTTGCTTCAAAACAAGAACTGTTTTTTTGTGTTGGGATTCATAGCCTGCCGGAGTGGTGGTAGAAGTAGTTAAAACTAACTGCGACAATGAAACAAAACCGCATATTTTCACAGGAGTGGACAATACAGCATTTTCCTTATTACAGTCGATTTTAAGAGATAACGTGTACATGCATGTTTAAAAAACATGCAGCCTATGTCCACTGCACTGTGTATTAGAGTATCGTCTAAAAATTGGAAGACAATTGATCACCGATTTTTCGAGATTTGTGCTAAGAACGTTTCTGCATTATATATTACATATTTATTTATATATGATTAAAAAAGGCGGTCCATGCCTGTCAGAAGGTTCATTAGAGTAAAATGTAAAAATCTGAAGTAAATTGGTCAAGAATAACAAAAAAAATGTTCAAATGTGTGTGAAATCTTACGGGACTTAACTGCTAAGGTCATCAGTCCCTAAGCTTACACACTACTTAACCTAAATTATCCTAAGGACAAACACACACACCCATGCCCGAGGGAGGACTCGAACCTCCGTCGGGATCAGCCGCTCAGTCCATGACTGCAGCGCCCTAGACAGCTCGGCTAATCCCGCGCGGCTATGTGATAACAACGTTAAACACAACTTGTCTTGATATAGCAGAATAAATAATAACGAATTACTTGTATTACTTTAATAAGGAATTCCTAGAATTTGTGACAAACATAAAGATCAAGAATAAAATAAAGCATGCAGTAAAGTGCGAACCTACTTCCATCGAATCTGTAAATCAGTGCTTTATTCATTACACAATAGTGAGATCTTGTAACTTCAGACCTTATCTTTCATCTTACGTTGTCCAGACGTTTTTACCACTGGTATGTCATTAACTGACAATTACTTGTAACAAATGATACCAAAAGTGGCGTGTTTGTGACAAATCTTCAGTGCGCCATTGCCATGTAATGGTATACTCTCACAAGTTGCAACTTGCAATACGAACGCAATGAAATACGACGTAATACAATATCTCGTCCCACTGGTGTAGTGTATAATGGTTACCTGCAGTTGCAGTACTATGTCATGGACGTTAACCAATCAGTAAACCCAGTTCCTTGGCTTCATCGAGATGTAGTTGAGACGCCCTGCTAAACCCTCAGGACAGGACAGGTAGTTTAAATTGTGGAATGGGAGCCAAAATAAGCAGCTGTCAGTTACATTCGAACATTCAGCTTTATTTATTTGACCAAACATTACAAGAGCCAAGAAAATGTATAAAAAAAACATAGCATTAATTTTTGGAACTTAATCACCGACCGAATGCGCCCTACAGTCTCATGCCTTAAGGGAAAGACCACTTTCATTTAAAATCGGATGAAAGCCAATAACTTAAACCAAAATCAGAAATTTAAAATTCAAAAGGCCTTATCTCAAATCATTTCTTTCAATTAGGCTGAAGCCCCAAATAATCTCACACCTTAAGAGCAAAGCTAATTTAAAAATCGGCTGAAGGCCCATCACTTAAGGGTCAAACCAAAATAAGTTTTTAAAGTTGGCAAATTTTAGCCACCCTCCGGTGGAGTTGAACTGTACTTGGTTATCTTGAATTGAAGTGCACCAGCGGAATCTTCTGCCTTGTGGACGTTAACGTTCCGGTTACCTGCCCTGGGCGTTGACGTAAATTCCGGCAGTGTACTTTCCTCATCTTGTTGTCGCTGTCCAGCACGGTGTGTAGTTTGGCAGCTCAGTGTATAATTGGTTGTGGGCGCCAATATCTTCTACGTTGTTCCATTGAACTCCCTGTTGTGTGCTGATCGGGTGGAGTGGGAGTTATCTTGTCGGTGGGTCCGTTGACTGTCTGTCGGTTGGATTGTCGTCGGATCAAGAATGGTTGGGCCGACTGCCTGTCTCACCTAAGCGAGCGTTAGTGTTTGAATTCCAGGCCGACCCTCTGAGACTTATGAGCACCGTTGGGTGTACTGCCTTTCCTTATTTGTTCTTGTTGTTTGTATTTGTGTGGCTTCTAGCCGATTTTTAAATTAAGGTTGTTTTGCCCCTAAGGCGTAAGATTGATTGGACCTTCAGCCTAAATTCAAATGGCTCTGACCACTATGGGACTTAACTGTTGAGGTCATCAGTCCCCTAGAACTTAGAACTACTTAAACCTAACTAACCTAAGGACATCGCACACATGCATGCCCGAGGCAGGATTCGAGCCTGCGACCATAGCGGTCACGCGGTTCCATACTGTAGCGCCTAGAACCGCTCGGCCACCCCGGCCGGCGCCTTCAGCCTAATTTAAAGAACCTCGCTGCTCCACGCCAACCGACCAACTGCTCGCACCCAGCACAGTAGGAAACCATAAGCGCAAGGCCAAAGATAGTACAAGGCGAGAATATTGATGCACACCGCTGCTACCACTCGAGGAGAGAGAGGATAACAGCATAATCGCGATAACCGCGGGAGACCAAATACAGAATAGCAATCAAGGTTTAATCCAACGCATAACACGAGCCAGGCACGGCTCAGTAGCAACTTTTAGGCGGCTGTTAATAAAGACACTTTGGTCCGTTTCGCTATTTTCTCAGGTGCTTTCGGGTGTAGGCGCCAGGGAGCCCCTGGCTGTCAGAGACGCACACAGTGTGTGTGTGTGTGTGTGTGTGTGTGTGTGTGAGAGAGAGAGAGAGAGAGAGAGAGAGAGAGAGAGAGAGAGAGAGAGTGCGTTCCTGAAGCAGTAAGCAACGGTGCTGCAGAGGGAGGCCGATCGGATCCGCAAGTTGTGCACCGTTTGTCAGGGCGCTAATGGCGTGTGAACCGGTCGAGGGCCGCTTCCGGTCCAACAGTTGGCAGCCCTGTATCGCGCCGCCGGAATGGACCGGGAGTCCGGCGAAGAAGGCGAGGGGAGGAGGGAGCTTTCAGCAGACGTCGCGGAAGCCGTAACGGCTCTATCACGACTAGAATCAACAGACGGCTGGAGACAGCGCCGAGCGGGCGCTGCCAACTGCCGTCGCTTTTTCTTTCCGTGCTTCCTCGGCGCACACAGGAAGCGCACACAGCCTAAGAGGCATCGATACCACCCTCTGTCCGAGTATCTCCCGCTCTCAGGGAGTTAGTCGAAGAAACACACCGAGAGTTTTCTTTTTCTTTTATCGATTACGTTGTACAGTATTATAACTTATTTCATTATACACAGTCGTAATAGCATTTATCTTCAGATGACCGGTTGGGATCTTTTAAGAGAGCATCTTCAGATCTTACATTCTGTGAAGAGGAATAAAACACAACATGAGCTGCGCTTTTTTACTACATTATTTTATTTTAGTGTTTATTTCGATTGTATTCCTCTTCCCAGAATCTAAGATCTGAAGATAAACTATTAGACGCTTCAGTCCGGAACTGCACTGTTGCTACGGTCACAGGTTCGAATCCTCCCTTGGGCATGGATGTGTGTGATTTCCTTAGGTTAGGTTGGTTCAAATAGTTGTAAGTCTAGGCGACTGATGACCTCAGATTTTAAGTCTCATAGTGCTTAGAGCCATTTCAGCCATAAACTCTTAGAAGATAGAAGCGGGTCATCTGAAAATAAAAATAAACAGCTTAAATGCGATCACAACTGTCTATATTCAAATAAGTTATAATATTATAAAGATCGCTGTTTTTCCTATAACAATGTTCCAAAAATTTTTATACTCTATTGTTTATAAAGATGATATTAAGAAACCGAGGTAGAAGCCGACCTCGGGGAAGGTTACGATTCTGTAGAAATGTTGGAACACGTGAGGCAATACTGACCCTACGACTTATCTTAGAAAAATAGATTAAGGAACGGCAAACCTATATTTCTAGCATTTGCAGACTTAGAAAAAGCTTTTGACAATGATGACTGGAATACTCTCTTTCTAATTTTGAAGGTGGCAGGGTTAAAATATAGGGAGCGAAAGGCTATTTACAATTTGTACAGAATCCAGATGGCAGTTATAACAGTCGAGGGACATGAAAGGGAAGCAGTGGCTGGGAAGGGAGTGAGACAGGGTGTAGCCTATCCCAGATGTTAATCAATCTGTATATTGAGTAAGCAGTAAAGGAAACGAAAGAAAAATTCGGAGTACGAATTAAAATCCATGTAGAAGAAATAAAAACTTTGAGGTTCGCCGATGACATTGTAATTCTGTCAGAGACAGCAAAGGACCTGGAAGAGCAGCTGAAC
The DNA here is from genome assembly GCF_023864275.1 of Schistocerca cancellata. Taxonomy (NCBI): domain Eukaryota; kingdom Metazoa; phylum Arthropoda; class Insecta; order Orthoptera; family Acrididae; genus Schistocerca; species Schistocerca cancellata. Next base: position 19,388,447 of record NC_064631.1, on the reverse strand, counting down.
GGAATGGACAGTGTCTTGAAAGGAGGATATAAGATGAACATCAACAGAAGCAGAACGAGGATAATGGAATGTAGTCGAATTAAATCGGGTGAGGCTGCGGGAATTAGATTAAGAAATGAGACACTTAAAGTAGTAAAGGAGTTTTGCTATTTGGGGAGAAGAGGAGTTTGTGGCACAACTTGACTAGAAGAAGGGATCGGATGGTAGGACATGTTCTGAGGCATCAAGGGATCACCAATTTAGTATTGGAGGGCAGCGTGGAGGGTAAAAATCGTAGAGGGAGACCAAGAGACGAATACAAAGAATTTTCAGAAGGATGTAGGTTGCGGTAGGTAGTGGGAGATGAAGAAGCTTGCACAGGATAGAGTAGCATGGAGAGCTGCATCAAACCAGACTCAGGACTGAAGACCACAACTAGAACAAGGTGTGGTGCTGACGTTCTGCCGAGATTATTGTAGTTTGTCCAGAATTCACAAGGAAGGCATGCCATTGCGCCCCGTTGTTAGTAATTTGGGAGAATCCACCTTCAAATTGACAAAGTTTCTGAGACATGTTATATGTCCCTTTTGGCGTATTTCCGGGGTCTCCTACAACGCCACTAACCCGCAACATCGCAACGCTATGCGGGTCATCGCTCCAGCTCTGCAGGCGCACCGGCCGAAGTCAGCCGAACTTAGCCTGGCCTGCAGAAAGCAGTCTAGTCCCGAGGGCGAGGACGCGCACGACAGTAATAGAGGCCGCCACATATATGGGGCCTTTTGGTGCATCGGCCGCGCCGTTTTCCTCAGCCAATCCGAGCCCACAAAGCTAGACCAGTAGCTATCTAGTAGTGGGTGCAACTGCCCTCGCCCGGCCAGCAACAGGCAGGTCCGTCTCCGCTAGCGGAAGCAGGAGTTCGCCAGCAGCACGCCGCCTCCCAGAGCTACCGCGCCACGCAACCCGCTGTTCCGGCTGTAGACTCTGGGGCTGGAACTCCTTGTATTCCTCTTCAGGTGGGACTTCAATTTTGTGCCTACTGTGCATCTCTAAAAAGATCGTCGTTTTCGCTTGCAAGAGAACTTTTCGGAGGATAGTCTCAAGCAAAGATATGTTCTTTTCCAAGAACTTACACCTGTCGAAGAAGTCATTCCTCTATTTTCAAGAACGATTTTTCTTACTTCTTTTGACTGCTACCAGTGCACAGAACTTACACTACTGGTCATTAAAATTGCTACAAGCCGAATATTACGTGCTACAGACGCGAAATTTAACCGACCGGAAGAAGAAACTGTTATATGCAAATGATTAGCTTTTCAGAGCATTCACACAAGGTTGGCGCCGGTGGCGACACCTACAACGTGCTGACATGAGGAAAGTTTCCAACCGATTACTCATACACAAACAGCAGTTGACCGGTGTTGCCTGGTGAAACGTTGTTGTGATGCCTCGTGTAAGGAGGAAAAAAGCGTACCATCACGTTTCCGTCTTTGATAAAGGTAGGATTGTAGCCTATCACGATTGCGGTTTATCGTATCGCGACATTGCTGCTCGCGTTGGTCGAGATCCAATTACTGTTAGCAGAATATGGAATCGGTGGGTTCAGGAGGGTAATACGGAACGCCGTGCTGGATCGCAACGGCCTCGTTTCACTAGCAGTCGAGATGACAGGCATCTTATCCGCACGGCTGTAACGGATAGTGCAGCCACACCTCGATCCGTGAGTCAACAGATGGGGACGTTTGCAAGACAACAACCATCTGCACCAACAGTTCGACGACGTTTGCAGCAGCGTGGACCGTCAGCTCGGAGACCGTGGCTGCGGCTACCCTTGACGCTGCATCACAGACAGGAGCGTCTGCGATGGTGTACTCAACGACGAACCTGGGTGCACGAATGGAAAAACGTCATTTTTTCGGATGAATCCAGGTTCTGTTTCCAGCATCGTGATGGTCGCATCCGTGTTTGGCGACATCGCGGTGAACGCACATCGGAAGCGTGTATTCGTCATCGCCATACTGGCGTATCACCCGGCGTGATGGTATGGGGTGCCATTGGTTACACGTCTCGCTCACCTCTTGTTCGCACTGACGGCACATTGAACAGTGGACGTTACATTTCAGATGTGTTAAGACCCGTGGCTCTGCTCTTTATTCGATCCCTGCGAAAACCTACATTTCAGCAGGATAATGCACTGCCGCATGTTGCAGATCTTGTACGAGCCTTTCTGGATACAGAAAATGTTCGACTGCTGCCCTGGCCAGCAAATTCTCCAGATCTCTCACCAATTGAAAACGTCTGGTCAATGGTGGCCGAGCAACTGGCTCGTCACAATACTCCAGTCACTACTCTTGATGAACTGTGGTATGGTGTTGGAGCTCCATGGGCAGCTGTACCTATACTCGCCATCCAAGCTCTGTTTGACTCAATGCCCAAGCGTATCAAGGCCGTTATTACGGCCAGAGGTGGTTGATGTGTGTACTGATTTCTCAGGATCTATGCACCCAAATTGCGTGAAAATGTAATCACATGTCAGTTCTAGTATAATATATTTGTCCAATGAATACCCGTTTATCATTTCTTCTTGGTGTAGCAATTTTAATGGCCAGTAGTGTACAATTGTGAACATAAACTGATTGTGTCGATTTCTGATTGTAAATCAGTGATCACCCCAAGCCGAGACGCTTCACATTTGTTGGCAAATGTGAACATCTCCAACTCAGTGGAATTTACTCGGCACGTGAACCTTTCGTTACAGCATTCTGCTCTGCTGCAGTGGCGCCGCTTTTGTAGCAGGCTTGGAGTTTCTCGCACTGATCTCTTACAGTACGGAGTGACACGTCATGAACGAAACGCTTTCGTTAGTTCAAATAGACGCACTATACTATACATCACGTGTACCAAGAATTGCTAAACCATTACAGGTATTTCAGCCACGTTTTTCGACAAATTTTCGCTTCTACGGAGAATAAAAGTGTAAAGAAACCACCAGATCCCCCGATGTGTACTATTTTTGTACATTGCTAATGAACGAGAAAGAGAGATAGCATAACGAGTTTTGAACACATTTAGAACTTTCACTGAGTAACCCTTCCCAAAGTAACTCTTCTACTTCTACTCTACAAAGATAAGCGCAAAAAGCATGCATATTGTACTCCTCACTTTCACTCTCCATGAATTATTCATACGTTTCGCCGCGATAAGAAGCAACTTTTAGACGTTAGCATCTGGGAAATTTACGAGCACAGCTGGTTGGAGATTCGCACACGGCTCTAGAGCACTCCAGACACTCGACAGAAAAATACTCCATTTGACTGTCAAACAAACTTCTCCGTTATCTCCAAAAAAAGTTATGCAATCAACTATCGATTATGTAGAGGACATAGTACTGAAGTGAATCATAAAAATACGGCCTTTGCTTATAGCAGGAACATAAGAGTAACACAGTTTGAGTGAAAATATTACGCAGGAATCCAGAATAACGGAACCTGACATGGAGACACATTAACAAGAACATTTAAGAGCGAATGAACCCACTCACATACAGCCTAGATCAAACTTCCACTAAGAAAAAGAGAAGAGCTGTATCGAAACGTTATCACACAACCACCGAATCCTTGAAAGGGTCTGTATACACTCAGAGTTGATGGGATACTAGTTTTCCTATATGTCTCTATGTTACTGGCAAATGCTGTTTGCAAAACGCTCTTGCAATGAAAAAGTAATTAACGGTTAAACCAAAACAAGAAACAACTCATTCATCATCTTAGTCAAAGAAACTATAAGAAACCGAGAACCAGAGAAAATCCATGAGAAACAAAAGTTCATACAACCTTCTTACCATGTAACATCTTGTATTTATTGTAAAGACTCGAATGAAGGAATTGTAATTGTATTACGATATATTTTAATACGCTGCCGTCTGCGATTCTTAACAAGGCAGCGATGTACAATTTTTTTAGGTTCCTCTCCATGTAGATGCGGACATCCTCAAAAATTAGTTCTCGTTAATTATTCGTAGCAGACCGACGCTTTTTATAATTGTTTAGATGCCATTTTGTGGAAGCATAATATAATTCATTATTAATGCTGCTTCAAACGTATTTTGCCAGCCGATGTGGCCGAACGGTTCTAGGCGCTTCAGTCCGGAACCGCCGCTGCTGCTACGGTCGCAGGTTCGAATCCTGCGTCGGGCATGGATGTGTGTGATGCCCTTAGGTTCAATTACTGCTACGTCTAGGGGACTGATGACCTCAGATTTAAAGTCCCATAGTGCTTGGAGCCATTTTCAAACGTATTTAGCACATAAAAGCAGCGCATATGGGCGCCTTTCTGCAATCGACAATCTACAGTGCTGTAAAGAAATTTAGAGAAAAAGGTAATGAACCTTTCTCTTTTTCATTTAATAGAACGTTACTAATCCCCTAAGAGCAGAATAAGCTGCCAGGTTATGGCGGGGTTTTGGAGAAGGCAAATTGTCGAAGTGACTTTATATGCGCAGCACAGCAAGCGTTCACGGCACAGACAATAATCACACAGAATAAGTAATAACAGACACTAGTGAAAACTGCTAAGTATAATTGTGAAACGTCCACGCAGGAGCTGAAAAGAGGCATCCTGGATTGTGCAGAACAAATAAAGACGTTATCACCGTATGCAAAACAAAAAATTATTAAAAACCTAGAGTAACTTGTGCACAAAAAAGGTGAGTGTAATCTGTAACCAGTCAAATAAAACAAGTGTAGAGTACTGATATCGGCAATGTGGACACCACTATCAGCGAGGAAAGCGGATTCAGTGGAGCTCATTCAGTGTAAACATTCTTTATTCAGCATGACTTCCGTAGAAGAGGATATTGTCGGCGTTTCGGTGGGGTGTGTGGTCATCCAGACAGCAGAGCACAACCTCGACAGAACTCCCCGCGGCATGGTTGGCCCCTCGGCAGTAAATGTGTACATTAAGATGGCCACACACGTAACTGCATGGTTGCCAGGCACGCACAAATTCCTCGCGCCTCCATACGGTTCAAGCTTTATTGTACAAGTATCAATCGTTTTAGCAGAAAATATCGAGCTCAGACGGCGATGTTCTGCCTTCGCCAGCCTTTTTGCTTGTATTAAAAAAATTAAAAAAAAAACAGAGGAAACATTAAATGTGGAGTGGCGAAGGAAAAGAAAATACTATTGCCATATTCCCTACACTGAGGTGACAGCAATCATGGGATACCTAATAATATCGTGTCGGACCTTCCTCCACCCGGAGTAGTGCAGCAGCTCGGGATGGCACGAACTAAACAAGTCGTAAGTCCCCCACATATACACTGCGCCATGCTGCCTCTACAGCCGCCAATAACCGCGAAACCGTGCCAGTGCTGGATTTTGTGCACGAACTGACCTCTCCATTTTGTCGCATAAACGTTCAGTGGGTGATCAGATTACTCGCTCGAATTGTCCAAAATGTTCTTCAAACCAATCACGTATAACTGTGGTCCAGTGACAGCCCATTGTCAAGCATAAAAATTCCATCGTTGTTTGCCAACATGAAGTCCACCAACGGCTGCAAATAGTCTCCAAGTAGCCGAATATAACCATTTCCAGTCAGTGGTCGGTTCAGTTTTACCAGAGGACCCTGTCCACTCCCATAAAACACGGGGCACAGCTGTATGGAGACACCACCAGTATGCACAGTGTCTTATCGACAACTTCGTCGAGTCTGCGCCACACTGAACCGTACCATCAGCTCTTGCCAACAGAAATCTACATCTACATGCATACTCGCAAATTACATTTATGTGCCTGGCAGAGGGTTCATCGAACCACCTTCACAATTCTCTATTATTTCGATCTCGTGTAGCACGCGGAAAGAACGGACTCCTGTATCTTTCCGTACGAGCTCTGACTTCCCTTATTTTATCATGGTAATCGTTTCTGCGTATGTAGGTCGGTCTCAACAAAGTATTTTCGCATTCGGAGGAGAAAGTTGGTGATTGGAATTTAGTGAGAAGATTCCGCCGCAACGAAAAACGCCTTTGTTTTAATGGTGTGTATCATTTCAGTGACACTCTCGCCCCTATTTCGAGATAATACAAAACGTGCTGCCCTTCTTTGAACTTTTTCGATGTACTCCGTCAATCGTAACTGGTAAGATCCCAAACTGCGCAGCATTATTGCAAAAGAAGGGACATGCATAATGTAGGCAATCTCCTTAGTAGATCTGTTACATTTTCTAAGTGTCCTACCAATAAAACGCATTTAGCCTTCCCACAACATTTTCTGTGTGTACCTTCCAATTTAAAGGTTCTTAATTGTAATTCCTAGGTCTTTAGTTGAATTTACGGCTTTTAAATTTGACTGATTTATCGTGTAACCGAAGTTTAACGGATTCCTTTTAGCACTCAGACTTTTCGTTATTTAGGGTCAATTGCCAATTTTCGTACCGTACAGATACCTCTTCTAAATCGTTTTGCAATTTGTTTTGACCTTCTGATTTTATTACACTATAAACGACAGCGTCATCTGCAAACAACCTAAGACGGCTGCTCAGATTGTCTCCGAAATCATTTATATTGATAAGGAACAGCAAAGGGCCTATAACACTACCTTGGGGAACGCCAGAGATCACTTCTGTTTTATTCGATGACTTTCCGTCAATTACTATGAACTGTGACCTCTCTGACAGGAAATCACGAATCCGGTCACATAACTGAGACGATTTCCATAAGCACCCAACTTCACTACAAGCCGCTTGTGTGGTATAGTGTCAAACACCTTCCGGAAATCCAGAAATACGGAATCAATCTGAAATCCCTTGTCAATAGCACTCAACACTTCATGTGAATAAAGAGCTAGGTGTGTTTCGCAAGAACGATGTTTTCTAAATCCATGTTGACTGTGTGTCACCAGACCGTTTTCTTCGAGGACTCATACGACCAGACCAGAGAGTTTCAGTCCTTTAGGGCCCAGCCGATATGTTCCCGAGTCCCGGAGAGGCACTGCAGACAATGTCGTGCTGTTACCAAAGCACTAGCGTCACTTGACTGCTGTCATACTGCATTAACGCCAAATTTCGCCACACTTTTTTTTTTAATCTTATGGGACTTAACTGCAAAGGTCTTCATTCCCTAAGCTTACACACTACTTAACCTAAATTATCCTAAGGACAAACACACACACCCATGTCCGAGGGAGGACTCGAAGCTCCACCAGGACAAGCCGCACAGTCCAGGACTGCAGCGCCATAGACCGCTCGGCTAATCCCGCGCGGCACACACTGTTCTAATGGATGCACTGATTTCTGCGGTTATTTCATGTAGTGTTGCTTGTCTGTTAGCACTGAAAACTCCAGACAAACGCTGCTGCTCTCTGTCGTCAAGTGAAGTTCGTCGGCTACTGCGTTGTCCGTGATGAAAGGTAATGCCTGACGTTAGGTATTCTCGGCACACTCCTTAACACTGTGCATCTCTGAATATTGAATTGCCTAACGAGTTCCGAAATTTAATGTACCATGCGTCTAGCTGCAACTAACATTCCGCGTTCAAAGTCTATTACTTTCCGTCGTGCGGCCATAATCACGTCGGAAACCTTTTCTCATGAATCAGCCGAGCAGAAATGACAGCTTCGGCAATGCAATGCCGTTTAATACCTTGTGTATGCTATACTGTCGCCGTCTGGATATGTGCGTACTGCTATACCATGACTTCCGTCAACTCAGCGTACAAGTATCAGTTCGTATACCAGAAAATGTAGAGCACACACCAGGAAGCCCTGAATTTGGCAGCCTTTTTGCTTGTGTTACGAAACAAAAAATGGCTCTGAGCACTATGGGACTTAACTGCTGTGGTCATCAGTCCCTTAGAACTTAGAACTACTTAAACCTAACTAAGGACATCACACACATCCACGCCCGAAGCAGGATTCGAACCTGCGACCGTATCAATCGCGCGGTTCCAGACTGTAGCGCCTAGAACCGCTCGGCCACTCCAGCCGGCTGTTACGAAAAAACAAAGAGGAAACGTTATATGTTGAAACGTCCCCTTAGAAAAATTATACACGACTGTGCTTAAACTGACACACAATATTTTTAGCGCAACGCAATCTGACTATCAAAAATCCCTACAAAAGAAGGGCCCTGACTAACATTAAACTATACCTTTCACAAATCACTTACCCCACAAAAATCTTCATTACTCGAACTACTGCAATACAGCGAGCGCCACTACTGCCAGCTAAATAAAAGATTAAAACTACGGAAGGCACTAACTACTGATAGGCATAGTTAGCAATTGAAAGATGTTAATAGAGAACAAACAATGTATTTACCTTAACAGTCATAATATATATAGCAGTTCATGACATTCAGTGTTACAAATTTCAAAACTCCGCCATCTCTCTCCCCCCATCCACCACTGCTGGCGGCTCACCTCCAACTGCGCAACGCTACCCGCTGTTCACATCCAGCTGCCCAACACTACAATGGCAGACAACAATGCAAACTAGCCACAGACTGCACACAGCACAGCCAGTGATTTTCATACAGAGCGCTACGTAACGTTGCCAATAAGAAAACATAAAAAGCCTACTTACAATGTGTAGTAAGGAGTCGTTAAAGAAACGAAAGGAATATTCCCAGCTCAACTATTAGCGTTAGACACGGTATGAAAACTGTTCCACTGTACTGAAATCTTTCTTCTCTTTTTCTCTATGTAATTTTGTATTCTTTGTTTTTTTTTCTACATTACATTACAACATTTCTACGGAATGTAATTTAATAGACGAAGTCTCACTCCGTCTTCAGGCCACAAGTGGCCCATCGGGACCATCCGACCGCCGTGTCATCCTAAGTTGAGGATGCGGATAGTAGGGGCGTGTGGTCAGCACACCGCTCTCCCGGTCGTTATGATGGTTTTCTTAGACCGGAGCTGCTACTATTCGGTCGAGTAGCTCCTGAATTGGCATCACGAAGCTGAGTGCACCCCTAAAAATGGCAACAGCGCATGGCGGCTGCATGGTCACCCATCCAAGTGCCGGCCACGCCCGACAGAGCTTAACTTCGGTGATCTGACGGGAACCGGTGTATCCAATGCGGCAAGGCCGTTGCCCATTTAATAAAGTAATCAAAAATTAAATAACATTAAATCTCTAACGAATGCTTGCATAAGCCTCCCTATTCTTGGTACACACGCTCAAACTGCACGCTGTTGAACGCTTACACACGCATGCATAATCTAAATTCAATCGAGCGTCAAGTTGCTTGTACAGTTGTGATGTTACACAGATTTGTGCTGCGCATGCTCAAGGATGACTGGGCAAGGACGCCTGCGCAAGTGTGCTTGTCAAACAAGCAGTTTACGCGTGTAGCCGCCTTTTAGGCAGCGCTGTGATGCCTCGGCTGCGGTCGGCGGGGCGGCCATGATGGCGCAACCGGCAGCAAGCGAGATTACACTGGGGCGACCGTGAACAGAAATTCAGGCACGCAGATGCACTGTGCCAAACTCAGGACCTCTGGTAATAACGCAGATTGGTAGGCGAAGTCACCCTAGAGGTGGTCTTCACTGGATGAACCATCCAGTCTCGCGGCCGCTTGTAGACCAGTGGTTAGCTGATGACGTTTCTGGGTGAGGTTGAAGCTGCTCGTCCCCGTAATGGGCTGACGGCTGTTGTGCGGACTGTCTCGGCGTCATCTGTAGTTGGAACTTCTGGGACTGGCAGAAGTACAAATACAAGTAAAATAACAATATTGGGCAGCCAAGATCGCGTGTTTTAATATTTTTGTTTTTATTTTATTTCCTCAGTGGAGCCGGCCGTGGTGGCCGAGAGGTTCTAGGCGATTCAGTCCGGAACCGCGTGACTGCTACGCTCGCAGGTTCGAATCCTGCCTCGAGCATGTATGCGTGAGATGTCCTTAGGTTTAAGTAGTACTAAGTTCTAGGGGACTGATGACCTCATATGTTATGTCCCATAGTGCTCAGAGCCAAAAATTCCTCAGTGGACTGTTTCGACAGAGTATAGCTATCATCTTCGGATCTACACTGTATCATGAGAAAAACATTACTCTGACATCTGTGCAAGTATGCAACCGTATACACTTGAGAAAACAACAAAACCAGACACTGCAATGGTTTTCACATACCTTCTGGATATAATATTACTGTACATGAAACGCAAAAACATCACGAAAACACACTCTGTTTATAAAGCAAAGGCGTCACATTGGCACGGTAAATAAGAAGTCCAGAGCATCAGTGGAGCCGTTATAGCAACGGCACATCAGGAAAGACCGAGCGTACGTGCAGCGCAAGCGCCAATGCTCGGTTATACCCTTGGTCAACATATGGCTTAAGTGAGCCATTATATCATATATTAAATAATCTTTTAAATACAAAATTGTAATTGCTAGGAACATTGATGTAGGAATGATTATTATTATTATAACGATTATTCCCCTTTAGGAGAGGGATTGAACTTGAATTCATAATTTCATCTTCGGATGTTTTTCTTCTTTGCTTCCCAAAACCTCCTCATCCTCTCAGAATGCTCCTTCTTCCGTTCCTCTGTCCATTTTTTACCAGGCTGACGCGATGTTCTTTCCCCAAACTTCACAACTGTGATTTTATGCCGGCACTCGGTGCGATCTTCGAGATTTTCTATGTTGATCTGCTGTAGATCCCTCTGGACTTCTTTCAGCCATTCTGTGCCACATTTACTCCTTGTTATAATATTGAATAATTTCTTTGCTGTTCTGGAGTCTTCCATCCTGTAGATGTGTGTATAAAATTTGGCTCGGCGCTTTCTGATTTCATCTGTTACTATGTTGATCTTTCTATAGAGCTCGTTTTGTGGTCTCTTCATCCAAATGCCATTTTTGTTAATTGGACCGTAAATCTTCCTGAGAATTTTTCTTTCCTGCTTTTCTATTTCCTTAATTTTAGAATGACCATCAATCACCATTGTTTCAGCTGCATAGATTGCTTCTGGAAGAATCACTGTTGTATAGTGCCTTAATTTTGCGTCTGTCGAAATGTACTTCTTGTTGTAATGCGTCCATGTTAGCTTGTAGGCTTTCTGGAGCTTGGTGATTCTTTGTTCATTGGCAATTCGGTTTAATCCTGAGGACTGTATAGTTTCACCGAGGTATTTAAAATGGCAGACTTGTGCAATTTTACCATATTTTGTTATTAAAGGGGATTTATTTTCTGGCTGCCTTTCCATATATTGGTTTTTTTCATAAGATATCTGTAGTCCGGTTTTTTGTGAAATTGCATGTAGTTTTTCCACTGCGTGAATCGCTTCTGTTCTGTTATTGGTGATTATTATCTAATGGAAAAATTATCTATCGATCTAAGCGAAAAGAGTCACGAGCATTTAAATAACACAAGTATTGCCTGTAGTCGAAATTCAACTCGACAAGTATTTTGACTTCTGTCTGGAGTGGGAGCAGAAACATACACACTAAGCCGAGAGGATGAGAAAACAATCTCTAAGCACTATGGGACTTAACATCTGAGGTCATCAGTCCCCTAGACTTAGAACTACGTGAACCCTAGTGAAGGAGGCATTCAATAGAAAGAAGAGATTACTGGGTGCCAAACTACATAGAGGCCTGAGGAAAAGACTTGGCAAGTATTTTGTCTGGAGTGTGGCACTCTGTGGAGCAGAAACATACACACTAAGTCAAGAGGACGAAAAAAGAAAACGGAATTTTCACCTCCTAATTGCATGTCAAGTTTTCAGCGATCGTACTTCAAAGATGTTTAAATGCTCTTGCTTCGCTAATAATAACTTGTCCTATCTTAATATTTTCCTTTTCCGTCGCCATATTCTTTGTTGTTGTTGTATTGATTGTCGCCCCATATTGTGCAAAAGCCTCATTCAGATCTTGTAGCATTTTATTTACAGTTCGTTCACTTTCTCAAAATAATTCGATGTCATCGGCAAACGTAATGCACTCTCTTCTCTTTGCACCAATACACACTCCTCTTCTTCCATAAAAGCCTTTCACAATAATCGTTTCCCTGTTTAAGCTGAACAAGGAAGGGAAGAGGCGAAAACCATGTCTAACGACCCTTCCAATGCCGCTTGCTACCGACGTTTTAGTTCCACTCCTTACTCTTACTTTCTATTGTAAATATAGATTCCGTGCCGGTTCTCCCTCCATGCAATCTATTCCTTGCCCCATCAGAATACCCATCAGCTTATTCCATTGCACTTAGTTAAGAGATTTCCTCAAATCAATAAAAACAGCATAAATTTCTCTACCTTTCTCGATACATCTTTCCATTTCCTCTTCTAAATCCGAACTGTTCCTCTCTACTCCATCTACTATATAGCAGTCTACTCTTCACCCTCAGCAATACTTCAAAGGCATGAGAAATTGTGCTGATAGTCCTAACTTCTTCATATTTCTGTTGTTTCTCCTTTTCTCAGTTGGTATTCCTACCGTTGCAAGAAAGCCATCAGGTCATTCCCCTTTGTCGTATATCTCATAACAGAGGTCGACTGTTTCCTTCCTTCCCCTGTTTCCCAAACTCCTAAACACTTTTGACGGCAAGTTGTCTATTCCACCTGCTTCTCGATTCTTCATGTCATTCGGCGCCTTTTCTACTTCTGCTTCCAAGAGGCTGTACCGCCTTTCATCGTGCTGGCACATATTCCTCCTCTTCAATCTTGATTTCACTTTGTATTTGATCCACCTCATACAGATATTCTATATATTCTTGCCACCTGTTTGAAATCTCCTGTTGGTTTTCAGCTAATTTGCCATCCGCTCTTTTTATTTCCATGTTGGCTTCCTTCTATTACTCTCAAAAGCTACTCGCTTGGCAGTCTATACATCATTCCATACTTTCCCTCTCTCTACATTTTCTCTATTTCCTCGCATTTCTCTTTCATCCATCTTTTTCGTTCTTCTTCAGTTTCTCTCCTTAATTCATTATTCAATTTCCTGCACCTCTTTTTGTTCTCTTCATTTTCCACATATTTCCACTTTCTCCTTTATCCCATTTTTTCAACAAGTTAAAAGCGGTGGCTCGTTTTATTTTACAGGTTACTATCCCTCTGTGTAGGGGCTGTAATTTTTGATATTCCTTTTTTTTAAACCAGCAAGGTAAAACAGAGGCCACTACTTCCACCACATCAAGTGGATTTAGTGCTCACGTACTCACACTGAGCCGTGAACACTTCCCAGTTTATCAACGGGGGATAATTGAAAATTATTATCACTAGTATCGATGCCATGCGTGCAATGGTCGTGCCAGGCGCGCGATATTGAATCTTGATCCTGTCATTAATGGCGCGAGACCTGCACGACCTTGTAGCGACCGTTATAGTTCTTCATTATTCTAATGTGACACTAAGGATGGTTTCACGCAATGAAAGGGAGAATGTACAGATTAAAGGACTCATTTATCTAACAGTTGAATACTGAACAGTTATACAATCAAATGGGGGTGGGGAAGAAAGAATTGAGTTCAGCAGCTTGCCGCAACGCTCGTTCATAATAAGCCACAATAGCAGGAGACAAGGCAATTTTAGGGACGATCGCCGTATTATCAAATGGGGTCCAATTTACTAAAGGAAGGGGTTGCAGGCATGCAACGACCACCGCCACAAATCAGCCACAGACTAAGAAAGATGCTACTGTGGGTGAATCGCTAGGTAGCCTCCTGTACTAAAGGAATACAACCAGCAAGACGCGAAACTATTCACATAACTTTGGCTCGCGGTCCGACTACGTTAACGAAACATGAAGGGGCGCCAGACACTCGCCACGTGGCGTTGGACAAAGGCCACAAGTCTTCAAGCTAGGAAGACATAAATTCTGAGTCGAATTTTACACAGGAGAACTGAAAGAGCTACTGTCGGACGAAGTGGAAAAGTGAGCATGAATGTATGCACTTTAGTGCCGTACTGCAAGCTTCTGTGACTAACCAACACGTCTCGCACATTATGCCCGACTGTATAAGGAAAACCTACTGTCTTATAACACGGGAAACATTGCATAAACCGTAATTCAAGGAGCGCAAATCAGTACAATGACCTGTAAGGTTCCCTCTGGGGCGCAGGGCGCGAATCTACAGTGCACGTCGGCGCTCATGCTTACCGAACTTCATTTCCTGGAAGCAGCACCTCCGCCCTCAGGCACTGTCACACTAGCACTGGCCCACTGCTCCTTTGTCCACTATCCATCCGCGGAGGGCGGTTGGCGCCCGCCCGCGAAAAATGGGCGCGCACCTGAACTGGCCAATCATAGGGCCGGAATTTCACAGGGACGCGACCTCGGGACGTTAAAGTTGAGAAGAAATATCAGTTACCAGGTTGGTAAGGCAGGTTGGGGAACTGAGATCAGGAGAAACTTTGGCCACTACTGAACTTTCAAACGCCACCACGAGCTACCCTGGCTGGCTGCTAGGAAGACTGTTGCCCTCGCCCATAAATAAAGAAAATTCCTGGCGCCAAGCTCCTCTCACAGATCAGTGTGAGACAAGCTGTAAAAATCGTCAAATAAATCAGGCAACCCATAGAAATTATTAATATTACCTGAATTATTAGTTTACCGAATACCAGATTGCGTGGATTAGAAATATGAAATGCGAGCACTGAATGGTGAATGAAGTGCACGTCTTTCAATGTCTTCATTATCCATTCCTTCCCGACACTTTTGGGTACTCTAATTCCTACTAAGTTGGCAGAGTCCTTGAGCTCTTCCCTCATTTTTATCCTGTTGTAATTTACACATTGTTCAATTCTACCTCTTTCCCACAAACTTGTGTTCCAATTTGAAGTCTTACCTACATCCTTGAGTATCTCCAAGTTTAATCATACGTTTGCTTTGCCCTTCCACATACCTCCATATCGATGGGATGTAAAATATAAACTGAAAACAAACGCTGAGTCTAGATTGCGAGATTCAGATTCTTTAGGTTAATTCTACATTTCCCACAAGGATAGAGAATGATAAATGTGTATGTATGGCACCAGCTGATCATATGGAGATTAGGAGAAAAACTTGAAGTTTACAAGAACAAATTCTAGAACCATTTGCAACTGATCCTCATCGTCGAATCATCTAAGAGAAATTTGTGTAACCACCGAAAAGGAAAACCGTACATGAGATGGATTCAAAAAATATGGTAGAAGAAGCAATACTACTCAACATATCGCAAAGGCAAACACGTTTTAACTTACAGGCTGAAGACACATAAGAGAAAGAAAATAGGAAATGAATGGGGCACGCGTTATTATGAACATCATTAAGTGGAATGCTCTCGGCGCAGGGTTTTCACTGCAAGCTCAGCATTGCACATCTATATCACTTAACGACTAAACCGGCTCATGGCTCGCAATATCAAGTGCAGGTTGCCTACCTAACGTCTTCCAGAGGCTAAAAACTGATTTTCAATAGTTCGCTTTATTATTGTACGAATTTAAAAATTTAAAATGCGTTCGTAATCTACTCATTAAGAGGTATAATGTTATGTTTAAGATTCAAAACAAGGCCAATATTACCGTTAGAAATAACCCTGGGTTCGGTATGGGGTGGCGGTGGGGTGGGTGGACTGCTGTGGTCTGTTGCGGGGTTGTGAACCACTGAGGGCTACGGCGGGACGAAGCGTCTCCATCGTTCCTAGGCCCCCAGTTCAATACATAAGGCAATTACCATTACAAACTGTCTAATGTCTTGATGCAGCGTCAATACGAGCAATTACACTGACGGAAAAAATATCGCAAGACCAAGAAGACGTTGTGCGCTGTAAACGAATGTTTGTACATCTGAAAGATAATATGTATTCAAATTTCGCGCCGTAAGAGTGACGCAAATCAGGTTTGCTTTAAATACGCGCTGCAACGGTCGTGAGCGATACTTACGTTTGAGATTGGACGTGGTGAGTCAACAAATCCTTTAAAGCGACAAATACGAAATTATCAGCACCTCACTGAGTTTGAACGAAGTCGTGTAATGGGACTACGAAAAGGTGGATGTGCGATGCTGCAGGAAGACTTGCCACGAATGAAGCCACTGTTGCCCGCATCTCGTGGTCGTGCGGTAGCGTTCTCGCTTCCCACGCCCGGGTTCCCGGGTTCGATTCCCGGCGGGGTCAGGGATTTTCTCTGCCTCGTGATGGCTGGGTGTTGTGTGCTGTCCTTAGGTTAGTTAGGTTTAAGTAGTTCTAAGTTCTAGGGGACTGATGACCATAGCTGTTAAGTGCTCAGAGCCATTTGAACCATTTGAAGCGACTGTTCATAACTGCTGGCAGAGGTGGTCAACAGAATGTGCAGTCGCAAGAAGACCGGGCTCCAGACGGCTGCGTGGCATTACCGAGAGAGAAGACCATCGTGTTTGGCATATGGCTCTGGCGCATCGTACGGCATCTGCAGTAGCAATCTGAACAGCAGTTGGCACCACAGTGACATAACGATCTGTTACAAATCGGCCACTTCAAGGACAGCTGCGAGCCACACGCCTGTAGCGCGCATTCCACTGACCACAAACCACCGCCATTTGTGACTTACGTGGGGTCAGGAGAGAACTCATTGGAGGGCGGGGTGGAGGTCTGTCCTGTTTTCTGCCTCGGTGATAGTGATGGCCGTGTTAGGAGGAGGAAATCTGAGTTCCTGGTAGACACACGGGACCTACACCTGGAGCTTTAGTCTTGAGTACGATTTCGTACAGTAGGAGCACACTTGTGTTTGACCCAAATTGTGCGCCAATCTGCTGCTATTCACGAACAGCATTCCAGAAGGTGCTTTCCAACAGGATAACGCTCGCCTACATACGACTGCTGTAACCTAACATGGTCTACAGAGTGACGACATGTTGCCCTGTCCTGCTCGATCAGCAGATCTGTCCACAACTGAGCATGCATGGATATCATCGCACTAGATCATCCACAAACAGCGTTAGCTGCCCCTCTATTCACCGACTAAGAGCAACAGACATGGAACTCCATCACACAAACTGACATCCAGCACCTGTAAAACAGAGTTTGCATGCTGGCATGAAATAATTTGGGGTTTACACTGGCTATTAATATAACAGCATTTCACATTTTCAATGATTTACCTCGCACTTACATTAACCTGTGATCTTGTAATGTTAATCACTCAAATTTGTTACCTAAACAAATTTATTCACGAAATTTCATTACTATACATTAACTTTGTTTTTGGTGTTACAATTTTTTTCCGTCAGTGTACTTAGGCTATGAATGAGATTTTCACTCTGCAGCGGAGTGTGCGCTGATATGAAACTTCCTGGCAGATTAAAACTGTGTGCCCGACCGAGACTCGAACTCGGGATCTTTGCCTTTCGCGGGCAAGTGCTCTACCAACTGAGCTACCGAAGCACGACTCACGCCCGGTACTCACAGCTTTACTTCTGCCAGTACCTCGTCTCCTACCTTCCAAACTTTACAGAAGCTCTCCTGCGAACCTTGCAGAACTAGCACTCCTGAAAGAAAGGATATTGCGGAGACATGGCTTAGCCACAGCCTGGGGGATGTTTCCAGAATGAGATTTTCACTCTGCAGCGGAGTGTGCGCTGATATGAAACTTCCTGGCAGATTAAAACTGTGTGCCCGACCGAGACTCGAACTCGGGATCTTTGCCTTTCGCGGGCAAGTGCTCTACCAACTGAGCTACCGAAGCACGACTCACGCCCGGTACTCACAGCTTTACTTCTGCCAGTACCTCGTCTCCTACCTTCCAAACTTTACAGAAGCTCTCCTGCGAACCTTGCAGAACTAGCACTCCTGAAAGAAAGGATATTGCGGAGACATGGCTTAGCCACAGCCTGGGGGATGTTTCCAGAATGAGATTTTCACTCTGCAGCGGAGTGTGCGCTGATATGAAACTTCCTGGCAGATTAAAACTGTGTGCCCGACCGAGACTCGAACTCGGGATCTTTGCCTTTCGCGGGCAAGTGCTCTACCAACTGAGCTACCGAAGCACGACTCACGCCCGGTACTCACAGCTTTACTTCTGCCAGTACCTCGTCTCCTACCTTCCAAACTTTACAGAAGCTCTCCTGCGAACCTTGCAGAACTAGCACTCCTGAAAGAAAGGATATTGCGGAGACATGGCTTAGCCACAGCCTGGCTAAGCCATGTCTCCGCAATATCCTTTCTTTCAGGAGTGCTAGTTCTGCAAGGTTCGCAGGAGAGCTTCTGTAAAGTTTGGAAGGTAGGAGACGAGGTACTGGCAGAAGTAAAGCTGTGAGTACCGGGCGTGAGTCGTGCTTCGGTAGCTCAGTTGTTAGAGCACTTGCCCGCGAAAGGCAAAGATCCCGAGTTCGAGTCTCGGTCGGGCACACAGTTTTAATCTGCCAGGAAGTTTCATATCAGCGCACACTCCGCTGCAGAGTGAAAATCTCATTCTGGAAACATCCCCCAGGCTGTGGCTAAGCCATGTCTCCGCAATATCCTTTCTTTCAGGAGTGCTAGTTCTGCAAGGTTCGCAGGAGAGCTTCTGTAAAGTTTGGAAGGTAGGAGACGAGGTACTGGCAGAAGTAAAGCTGTGAGTACCGGGCGTGAGTCGTGCTTCGGTAGCTCAGTTGTTAGAGCACTTGCCCGCGAAAGGCAAAGATCCCGAGTTCGAGTCTCGGTCGGGCACACAGTTTTAATCTGCCAGGAAGTTTCATATCAGCGCACACTCCGCTGCAGAGTGAAAATCTCATTCTGGAAACATCCCCCAGGCTGTGGCTAAGCCATGTCTCCGCAATATCCTTTCTTTCAGGAGTGCTAGTTCTGCAAGGTTCGCAGGAGAGCTTCTGTAAAGTTTGGAAGGTAGGAGACGAGGTACTGGCAGAAGTAAAGCTGTGAGTACCGGGCGTGAGTCGTGCTTCGGTAGCTCAGTTGGTAGAGCACTTGCCCGCGAAAGGCAAAGATCCCGAGTTCGAGTCTCGGTCGGGCACACAGTTTTAATCTGCCAGGAAGTTTCATATCAGCGCACACTCCGCTGCAGAGTGAAAATCTCATTCTGGAAACATCCCCCAGGCTGTGGCTAAGCCATGTCTCCGCAATATCCTTTCTTTCAGGAGTGCTAGTTCTGCAAGGTTCGCAGGAGAGCTTCTGTAAAGTTTGGAAGGTAGGAGACGAGGTACTGGCAGAAGTAAAGCTGTGAGTACCGGGCGTGAGTCGTGCTTCGGTAGCTCAGTTGGTAGAGCACTTGCCCGCGAAAGGCAAAGATCCCGAGTTCGAGTCTCGGTCGGGCACACAGTTTTAATCTGCCAGGAAGTTTCATATCAGCGCACACTCCGCTGCAGAGTGAAAATCTCATTCTGGAAACATCCCCCAGGCTGTGGCTAAGCCATGTCTCCGCAATATCCTTTCTTTCAGGAGTGCTAGTTCTGCAAGGTTCGCAGGAGAGCTTCTGTAAAGTTTGGAAGGTAGGAGACGAGGTACTGGCAGAAGTAAAGCTGTGAGTACCGGGCGTGAGTCGTGCTTCGGTAGCTCAGTTGGTAGAGCACTTGCCCGCGAAAGGCAAAGATCCCGAGTTCGAGTCTCGGTCGGGCACACAGTTTTAATCTGCCAGGAAGTTTCATACTTAGGCTATATTCATCCAATATTTGAGAATGAGAGCACCCAGTGACTTACAATAAGTTTTACATATGATATCAAATCTTTACGGAAATTTTGCTCGCTGACACTGGCTATAAAATGATGAAACGAAAAAAGCTTTTTGCATACCTAATATATATGAATGTGTGAGTGTGTACGTATGTTTGTTCCACATCTTCTCCTAAACCACTGGTCGAGTTTAAACACTACTTACTTTCTGCAAAGAAGTACTTTGAGAGTAAGGAGTATCTAGCTCACAAAGGAGTGACAGTGGAGGTGAATAGGGCTGCAATGCCCGACACCTAGGCTCCCCTCTTTGACTGGCACGTTGTACAGGTAGTATCAGAATGCATTCCAAGGGGTGTACGTGCAGATGGGCACAGCTGAGCTGATGTAGGGGACGGATGGAGATGGACAGTGAGAGGGGGGAAGGACGAGATGGACAGAGAAAGGTGAAGAAGGAGATGGACTAATTCTGGGAGTTGTGCATAGACAAAGGGGAGGAGCAGATGGACAGGCAGAGTGGGATGAGCAGGAGATGCCCAAATAAAGCGCGCGAGCGTTTGTGGTGTGTGTGTGTGTGTGTGTGTGTGTGTGTGTGTGTGTGTGTGTGTGTGTGTGTGTGTGCGCGCGCGCGCGTGCTCTACTCCATGGTCAGCCGCAGGATCTTCCTCTGCCACATAGCGTCATGCAGATATTGTATAGAGGGGCATAACTGATCACATTTAACTACAACTTTTTATTTGGAAAGAAGTACTTTGTGGTTAAGAAGTATCTGTCCTGTAGCTGCAATAGGGGTGACAATGGGAGTAAAAAGGTCTGGTAATCCCTGACATCTAGGATCCCCTTCATGAATGATGTGTTGTGCAAGTAATATCAGAATGCTTTCAAACGGGTATACGTGCAGATGGGCACAGTAGAGACAGGGTCAGGAGGAGATGGATAGTGAGAGAGGGAGGATGAGATGCACAGAGAAAGGGGAAGAAGGAGATGGACTGGTTGTGGAAGATGGTCATAGGCAGATGGGCAGACAGAGGGGAGCAAGCAGGAGATGGAGAAATAGAGGCGGAAGCGTGAGATCGACAGACAGAGGAGGGAGGAGGAGAAGATCGACAGATAGGAGGAGGAGGAGGTGACGGGAAGAGGTGGTCGATAGGAGGATGTGGACAGAGGGGGGTCAGAGATTAGCAGATTGAGTAAGGAAGCAGGCAGGGAGAGTGGGGAGGGGATTGGCCTGAGAGACTGGGGAGGAGGAGATTTGCAGGTAGTGGGGAGAAAGAAATGGGCAGAGAGAGAGGGAGTGTGTTGCAGACAGGGGGAAGGAGCAAGTGGACAGAGGGTAGGAGGAGATCGACAGAGGGAGAGGAGAAGAGGGACAGAAATAAGAGGATGGAGGTGACGGATAGAGTGGGAGGAGAAGATAAACAGAGGAAGGAGGAGGCGATGGACAGGACGAGGAGGAGGAGTAGGAGGTGGAAAGAAATAGGAAGAGGAGGAGGCGGACAGAGAGACGAGGGAAGAAGGAAATAGAAAGAGAAAGAGAGGAGTATGAGATAGAAATAGAGAGGGAAATAGGTGATTTACATGTGCTGTACACATACATAAGGGAAGCCAGACGTAATAGGCTAGTATTATATCGGTGTAGTTCATCTGAGTAATATTTTTCAATATTGCCTTATTTTTATTAAAACTATTTAGAATATTTTTAAATATGCAAAATGTGTATAGATATGTCAGGTGCACAGACTCACCAAGATAGGGTTCTGTATCGCGGACAATTACTGCACCAACTTTTATCTTGCTGGTTATGCTAAGACTCACAGAAATTTTCCTCTTTCTATAAAAAAAATCCCATTCCTCTTCTTACAGATAGACATGGACAGATAAATTCACGTTGCCTGCCGCCACGGAAACGGAGCGGAAGCGGGCGCGCGTCGGGGGATCCCACGGGCAGTTTGCGGGCGTCGCTCATTGGCTGGTGGCGGTGCGGCCGTACGCCTATTGGCGGTCCCGCGTCCGCTCATTCCTCGCCTCATTTAATCTGCGCTAATGGATGCGCGCCGCGTAAAACTCGCCGCCTCTTCCTGGGGCAGCGGTTTGCATTAGCCAGAGCAGCGAGCAGCCGTCCTCTCGCGACCTAAATTACCTAACATGATTTTCAGGCGCCCCCCCCCTAATTACATTTTTTAGATCTTAATTAGCGGAGATGAACGTGGACTCTGAAGTTTAGTTCGGCTCCCGCAACACGGCCAATCAAAGTTTCTCCACTGCGGGAAAATCTGCTACGAGAAGACTTCTGCCGAAATTATAATGGACTGTCATCTGGTGTCTGGAACCCGTCTACGAGATTTAAGAGCTCCGTCAGTTTCGTGGAAGTTTGTACGTCTGCTGTACAGCTTTGCATTGGCGAAAAGATAATATCCCATTTCGTAGTTTCGATTTGCCCTGATATTTATTCCTTATAGGTTGACTAACTGGAACTCAACAAGCGCATTTAACTAGACGGATCAAAAACTTTTTGTGCACAACCTCTCTCTTTATACTTTGTAACGAACTATTTACTGATTCAATAATTTTTTCATAATGTGCGGCCACAGCCATAATATATTTCTTTAAACTCAGTGCCGCCATTAGACTGTTTTTTATTTGCAGTGTTACATTTTCACGATGATGATTTCGGCTTCAAAGTGCCATTATCAAGTGTTTTAATGTTATACAGTGCCTAAGATGGCATACTGTTGCATTTAAAATACACTATTAGACACTATTTTAAGTGCGACAGTATGCCATCTTAGGCACTGTGTAATATTAAAACACTTGATAATGGCATTTTGGAGCCGAAATCATGATCGTGTAAATATAACAGTGCAAATAAAAAACAGTCTAATGGCGGTACTGAGTTTAAAGAAATTTACTGATTCATTTCTGTATCTTGCTGACTTAATTAAACATCCCAAAATCATTAATACTTTCCTGACTGTAGACATATCAATTCGGTAGATATAGGATCGATTTGTAATATCTAGCCGGCCGTTGTGGCCGAGCGGTTCTAGGCGCTTCAGTCTGGAACCGCGCTGCTGCTACGGTCGCAGGTTCGAATTCTGCCTCGGGCATGGATGTGTGTGACGTCCTTAGGTTAGTTAGGTTTAAGTAGTTCTAAGTTCTAGGGGACTGATGACCTCAGATGTTAAGTCCCATAGTGCTCAGAGCCATTTGAACCATTTGTAATATCTACTACAGTTAAAAAATTTATTCGTCAGATATACTTAAAATTAATAGTAAATGATCTCATTCGTAATAAAAACTTACTTTACAGCAAAGTACACGCAATACAACACGAAGAAAATATAATTCCACGTTTCTCAGTAAATCTATACTAAACATCAAGATCGTTTAACGTGCGTATTAGACCGATTAAGCTGATATTCTTGTAGGTCATTTGAAAAACACGTAACTTGGGCGTAGTCTACCAGAACCCTCATTTTACTTCGAATGATTCGCTGATATTGTACTCTCTATGTTAAATTTTAATTAAAACAATGTTAGAACAGAATTAACAAAAGCTGTTGGTTTTTTACTGCTTGATATCAGTGTTATTGGTCTAAAGTTGGGTAACGTCGTCAGATTTTGCTCGTTCCTTTTTCAAAGTAGGAAACGGTCCAAATTCGCTGAACACTAAGTGTAGAATATGCATTCTTAAGCCGGCCAGTGTGGCCACCCGGTTAAAGGCGCTTCAGTCTGGAACCGCGCGATCGCTACGGTCGCAGGTTCGAATCCTGCCTCGGGCATGGATGTGTGTGATGTCCTTAGGTTAGTTAGGTTTAAGTAGTTCTAAGTTCTAGGGGACTGATGACCTCAGATGTTAAGTCCCATAGTGCTCAGAGCCATTTCAACCATTTGATTTGCATTCTTAATATAACAAAAAGGATAACAATTTCGATGCTTATAGATTCAAAATAAAGTTATACGGGAAAATTGGACGACTGGAAGACGAGCTTTACATTTAGAAAGCTAAATACAAGAGGAGAAATTAAAAAACGTAAATCGACGTAATGATTACTGACGTCATTAAGTGTGGATACCAACAGTCGTGTTCACGCACACTGAAATTATTGCATATGGCGATTTGGTAGTGCTTAAACGTCGCGTAATAAGGTCGTTCTCGTGGCATGTATCTGATTAGTGAGAAGCTTATTTTGCTCCGCAGACAAATGTTTGTTAAAATATTCGAACGTTGGTGGGGAGGGGGGTTTCTAAACGCAAAGCAAATGAGCAAGTCGTTGTCCTCATAACTCCTAGATGACTGGCAAGAACACTTCAAAAAACCTCACGAAGCACCACTGAGACGAAAACACTGCAGCGCTATGAACGCGAAGAGTCCCCGGTTGCCCATGGAAGCGGCACTACTATCACTTCTCGATGTGTGTGCGTCCTCAGCTCAAATGCCGAGATATAATTTCCAGGTACGTGAGCACTCCAACTGCAAGTCAGAATTCGTTTGTGAGATATACTTAGTCCATAAACATTGCAATTAAGTAATGAGATATGACACTTCACTATATCGCGTTATTTGACGTTATAGTTTGTCTGGAAGATTTCACGTACACCCTCAAAATCTCAGGCCCTTTGGTATTAAGTCTTTGGACTGCTGTGACACAGACCGAGTGGACTTAAAAAAGTGTAAACTCAAATACAGGACAGCACATTTGATATCATAGGACCAAAAATGTCGTGCAAGAACATGTTGTTGATGATACTGTTAGTGGACCCTTCAACACCTTTCTAAGAACACGAAACGAAATGTGAAAAACGCGATGGTGTGCATCGTTATTTCGAATATCTCCAAACTTTTGGGAATAGGAGAGAAAAATAAAAAAAACACTTTGACACAAGTATTTCTGACTAGAAATCGTGTTTCCACGTTCATGTAAATTGGATAATGTTACAATACGGTTTTGGCAATCTACTGAATCCCATGGCGGCTAAGCTAATAATAGCTATCTTTAATTTTCTGTGCACAGTATGATGTAATCAAACCTAATGCACCTTAGGAAGCCTTCGATAATAGTGGTATCGATAACTTTATTAATAATAAATAATAACTTCATGCAAATCAATTTCTATATAAACGATATTCTTTACGGTAGTGCTTGCATGAGTACAATAATTCTAAAGTTAAGTAACAAGAAACTTAATTATGAAAATTTTGTTAAGTTATTTACTACATTATTTTCATTAAATTCTGAAATATTTACTTAAAATATGTGTAAAGTCAAATTAAATATTTACGTAACCAGCAATGTAAATAAGCAGATTTTTTGCCTGCAGGTGTAATCTGTCTTCCTTGGCGAGAAGAGTTGTTTTAGAACTGTGTCTTGCTGCGTTTCTTGTAAGAGGCACGTATGTTTGTGCAGTTGTAGTGAGAAATTTTAAGTTTTCTGCTCATGCGAGCAGATGAAAATTGTAATACTCTGGAAGTCGATTGATTATTGAGGAATAGTTTGAGTATTTGGAAATACAGAAGAGAAAATGAATGCACTTTTCTTATTTAGTAGTTAAAGTGGCCCATTAAGTATTATAATTTTGGAAATTTTCAGCGTTCTTCGAACAGGAAAGGCAGAGACAACAGTCATACTCTAAAGAAGACAACGTAAGCCATGGTAAAAATAGCTAAGTACCAGATTTAAAATTTATCTATTTGGGCAGGACTACTTTTAAAATTACCCAAGTGACAAATTTCAGTAAGTTTGATGTTTCAGTGAAGGGATGGCCTTAACAAAAGTGGAACTGCACAATACTTTCTGCAGCCATAATCTACAGTCAATTAATTTCACCAGCCGAACACCAGATATTAGATATACGTGTACCTCAAAGTAAGGTTCCCGCGATTGCTTATCGGCTAATTATGCGCCTGCAGTAGCTCTATAGCTGCCTGAGGGTGTAGTCAAAAGTAAAGACTTCGAATTTTTATGTGATAATTCTTAAAGTTCTTTAAATATAGCACACTTAATTAATATTTTACATCTTTAATTTTTATGTCTTCATATTTATTTCTCAACATAGCCACCCTGGCGACGAACACATGTCTCACAACGAGAGACCGGTTTGTTGATACCATTACTGTTGAGTGTCTGACTTCGTTGACGGAGTCACAACCTCACCTCTGCATGTACCGCTTCTTACTATCAAAGTGAAGTCCTGTAACGTGTTCTTTAAGTCATGGAAACAGATGAAAATCGGATGGGGCGGAGTCGGGACTATAGGGAGGCTGACTGATGACATCGAACCCAAGGCGTCGGATTGTTGCAGGCGTCGCATGGCTCATGTGTGGTCTGAAGGAGATGGTGCTCCATATGTAGACGAACTCTTCGAATTCGAAACTTAATTACAGCGCGCTGTTTCTCAAGCTACAGTATAGTTAGGGCACACACCGCGAAGTGACACATACAATTCGGAACCCTCTAGGGGCAGAGGGCTACAAATACGTATACACGAAGAATAAAGAAGTAGAATGTTAATTATGTTTCATTTAAAAAGGTTTAGGAGTTTTCACATAAAAAAAATTCGGAGGAAATAATTTTCAGGACGCCATCGTAATCCATTTCAAAGGGCCGGTAGTAGATTCCATCCAGTTCACCCGACATTATAGAAAAGTCGTAGCGTTCAGTGTCGTTTATGGCTGGGACAAAATAATAATGATTAGATACACTGTCACGGTGTTTAAGGATACGTACTGTGGAGAAACATAGTTTGATGTTCAGCGAGTGGCATTCTTGACATATTCCGTTTTTAGATACTGTTGACTTACAAGAATTTCCTTGGTGCTTGATTATGTATTGTTCCTCGCAGTATGAACTCCTTTATTATTTTGGCACCTCCATTTAAATGTCCCAGTGTCCCATAGTCCTTTGCATTAGAGGTTTTGTAAGGCCCTGTTGCACGTCAACTGGTAACCTTGAAATATGATAAAAATAAATTAAGTATTCAATAACAGGATCACCAGTAGCCTTTACTGCCAAGAAACGTGCTGCTCTTCACGTCTATGTCAGAGTCTATGTCAACTTTCGTATCATACATTTTCAACGAGCAAAAGTTAAAAGTTTTTATAACACTACCGTACCGTAAGGCAGGTAAACATTCACCGACATTTAACGGGAATAATTTTTTTTTACCATGTACTGACGAAAAAAAAATCTTAGAATTACTATAACTAAGAATTTTATCCCGATCAACTAGAATTTATTGTGAACATAATGATAACTAATCGAAACTGGTAACAAATGAAAAATATTTACCATCGAACACTGATAGTTTGTACAAAGCCAATAAGTGGTCAGAGAGAGGCTCGAAAATGACAAGGCGGCAGTCGACGTAAAGGTTCGTTCACATGGGACACAAAAATTTCATAATGCCGGCAATACAACCCGCCAAAAATGCCGGCTACAAGAATTGCAAACACATGTTCTGCATCGTTACTGGCCGCTGCTACCCGGCAATGTTCGTCGCAACACATTTCCGGGACAGAAGTGTTTACACGGGTGATATATGATATTGTTGCGAAAAGAACAAAGTCGAGCCAGAAGGAATGAGTGCTGTTCCCCTCCATTCCACAAGGAAAAGCGATGGCAAGAAAAAGAGAAAATGCGCTTTCTGGATTTTTCAGTTTCAAATAAGCAAACTGCTTCCAAAACTTTTACTTGTGAACTGATGTCAGATGCGTACCTCATCCAGAATGTCGAAATACAATTTTGAATATCTGAGAATTGCTAAGACGAATACCAATACGAAAATCTGTACACCAGTTTAGAACCAAACTGGAGATCACCCTTCGGTTTTTGGCTATCGACGATTCATACAGACGTTTGACGTACCACTACGAAGTGCACTTGTGTTCGATATGCTTCTAGGTACCACATTTTTGCAACGCCTTGACAGATGAACTATGGGAATTCATTAAGATTATTGGAAAAATCTATCGAATGTTTATGTAAATATTTTATAGTGGTTCCACAGTACAGTGAGAGAACTATGAACTTTATAAATGCAGTACATCGATGACTAAAGTTACGGGGCGTGAAAAGCAAAGACCGTAATGAAAAAGACAGCATGTTGCTGCCAGTGGACAAGGAATCACGCTCGATGGAGATTTAAAAAAATAATGAGAAGTCTTAAGTTGCTGTGTAGAATACAATTATGCGCCATTGCCGGAGATATTCTTCTACTGCGACTGTAGCAGAGCGAACGTCCTTTTTCGGATTGCGATCTGTGTACTGTAGGCAGCGTGCCCTCCTAAGAATCGTCAGCCTCAATTTCGCTGATGTTTCGGCAGACATATGCAGTTTAGTTTTTTAATGTGTAGCTGAGTCAGCCCAAACAAATACTGTTTATTCTTTCGTACGAATCCTAGTGTCCTCTGAGAGCGTCGTTTTGTTTCCCGTTAAAAAGTGATTTTTAAAAGCGGAATTTTATGTGCCTGTTTGATGGTGCGGTCGCAAATTAGTCTAGTGGGATATTTGTGTTATCCATCTGTACTAACATGGACCGTAGAACGAGAATAACCACCACTGCAGCATCGATAGCAGCCCCCTCCCTTCCCCCTTGTCCGTGCTGACTGCTACCGCCATGCAGCAACGCTTCCCAGTCCCTGCTGGGGTATCAGTTATCCTTCGTGTTATGCTGTCCCTGCTGACACACATCGATAGAACGAATATCGTATTGGACTAATTTCGGACCGTTACATCGATTGGGTACGTAAAATTCCGCTTTAAAAATCATTTTCCTTGCGACGGGAAACAAATAACGCTTTTCGTCGTCACTGAAAGTGGCTCTGAGCACTATGGGACTCAACTTCTGAGGTCACCAGTCCCCTAGAACTTAGAACTACTTAAACCCAACTAACCTAAGGACATCACACACATCCATGCCCGAGGCAGGATTCGAACCTGCGACCGTAGCGGTCGCGCGGTTCCAGACTGTAGCGCCTAGAACCGCTCGGCCACACCGGCCGGCTCACTGGAAGTCTCACGAAAGATGTAATGAGCAGCATCTGTTTGGACTGACTGCAGCTTCACATTGAAAAAAACCAAATTGCAAACATCCGCTTAAACCTCAGGGAAAAGAAGCATGATGACTCTTAGAAAGGACACCTGATATATTACTTTCTATGTTCCATAACTCTGGTCGCAGATGTACATATCACATTTATGAAGTTCATGATTGTCTCTTTCGCGCACTTCTACGTTCCTGTGTGTAATAAATAAAGCAAATGCCTCTGCGGAGGCGCGGCGTGTTTCGAAATGGAGGGAAATAATTACGTAACTTGGCACTGCAGTCCTGTCTGAGTGAAAACCAGGAAACAAAACAGGGTGAGTCGGAAACATTTACAGACAAGGACAGAAACAGATATGGGCCGACCTTACGAAACATTCTCAACACTTGGTGGGCAATAGCTGCAACACCCCAAACATACGTCAGCAAAAACCTGCACCATTCTGTCACGTCCCAAATGTTACTCAGCCATAGAGCAAATTTGCCGTGTATTGCAATAACATAGGAGTAATATCGACGTCAAAACTGTTGGATCATATACTGCCGTAAACTATAGGGTGGTTATAATTGACATAACGTCACGTGAGAAGGCCCCGTGAAAAATGAGCGCTCATAGGACAATGAAACTTTGTGGAGACATCTGCAAGGACATGCGGAAGAGAAAGAACGAATAAGCCATTGAAGGAAACACATTTTAACTTCCACATTTGTTAGTTGCATACCATGTTTACGTTACAGGTTAGAAACGTTCCACAGTGTGACGAACATCTGCTGCCACGAGAGCCCGGAACTGCTCTAGAAATTCCTCTACTGCTGCCGAAAATTCTCAGGCGGGATGTTGGCTACCTCCCTCATGTTCAACTGCCGAAGTGTTTCACTCTCCCTTTGATAAATCTAGCACTTCAGATGACTCGACAGCCAGAAATCACACAGGTTAAAATTTTGTGATCCTGGTTACTCCTTAATTTGGAAAGATCGGACAATGATTCAGTTTCCTCAAAATGTTTTACGGAGTACCCGAGTGACCGCACTAGCAGTGTACAGAGCACCTCTCTCCCGTAGAGCAGTAATCAAGTGGCGTAGCAGATCACAGTGACGTGTGCCGTTCACGCTGTATGTTCTTACCCTTTGAAGCCCGAGTTGCTCGAAGGAGACTGGACCAAACATGAACACTGCCGTGAAGCCACAGCACACAGTGACGTGTTCACCATGCACGGGAAATTCATGGCGGTGACGACCCAGAAATACGACAATCGCGAGTGTTCACTGCCGCAGTGAGCGCAAAGTGCGCTTCTTCACTGCACAGAATATTCCAAGGTCACATATCGTCGACTTCAAGAAACGTAAGAGCAAAATCAGCTCGAACGTCTCTGTTACGTGTCAAGCTTCGGTGAGTTGCACGAAATCTGTACGGATAAAATTTCACAATTGTTAGCAGCACTTTTCGGACGATGTGCAATGGAATGTTCAGCTCTCGTGACGCAGCGTGTGGACTGCTCGAAGATCGCATACTGCGTTCAGCATTCTCAACCGTGGCAACTTCTTCAAAAATATGTGGCGCCGTTGGCGGTCGGCCTCTCCCTGCAGCAGTTCCTAAATCTCTAGTTAATTCGAACTTCCAAAGCACGTTCTTCATTCCCGGTGCGGAAAGAGAGCATTTCCGTATACCGTCAATGCGTCAAAATTCACAAAGAGCGAAACAGCGTTACTAGCAAAGACCTGCCGACCTTGTCCAGGCCGATGCTGACTGTCTGCAGCTGTAATGCACACTGGTGCTTGTGTTTCATTCTGCGTCGCCGTATCAGTACCGGCACCTAACGCAAAGTCATGGCACGAACACCAATAACAACGCAAATCATAGAGCGCACAGTCAGAACATGATTCCTATAAAGATGGTTACCCATACGATAAACACAGATCTCAACACAAAAAGTAATTAATGTAGAGTAATGAAATTTCGCGAATACATTTATCAAAAAAAAATGGTTCAAATGGCTCTGAGCACTATGGGACTCAACATCTTAGGTCATAAGTCCCCTAGAACTTAGAACTACTTAAACCTAACTAACCTAAGGACATCACACACACCCATTCCCGAGGCAGGATTCGAACCTGCGACCGTAGCAGTCCCGCGGTTACGGACTGCAGCGCCAGAACCGCTAGACCACCGCGGCCGGCTAATACATTTATCGAGGTAACATATTTAAGTGATTAATATTGCAAGATAACAGGTTAATGTGAGCGCCAGATAAGCCATTGCAAATGTGAAATGTTGGTACATTAATAATCTGTGTAATCGCTAAAATGTTGAAGGCAAACGTACAAGCATCGTGTTGTACAGTTGCCGGATGTCGATTTTTGGAATGGAGTTCCATGCCTGTTGCACTTCTTCGCTCTATCCCTAGGTGGCTGTGCTGTTTGTAGATGGCGCCAGAGTTGTCGTCCGACGATACTCCGTATGCGTTCGATTGGATAGAGACCTGGCCATCGAGCAGGCCCTGACAATAAGTAAGCACTCTCCAAAACGTCTTAGATCACAATATCATTATTTGGACCAGCATTATCTTGTTGAAAAACACCCTCTTGGATGCAGTCATGACTAACATCGCAACAGGTGGAATCAAGACTGACGTACCATTTTGCATCCAAGGTGTTGTATCCACGGACCCAACCAACCAACCAACCAACTCGCGCACGCGCGCCCTGACCGTGACATCGCTGCCCACATTTCCTGTGGCGGCCGTCGGCGTCTCAGGGCGTCACCGCCGACGGAAGAGGTCGCGCCACGGCTGAGCTCGGGTCCGCAGCGCCCTCTGCCTTTTGCATATAAGGAGGAGCGCTGGCCCCGAGACGGACAGTCTGTTGTCGACTGTCTATTACTAGCCTTTCGTGGAGTTTATAGCGGAGCCATTGCAGTGTGATATTTGCTATTGTATTCGACTAGGTTCAGTACGCGGATTACTCTTGGATATTACTTGGACTTGTACTGCTGGTGCACGTTTCGTCAGAAATAAAGATAAGTTATCTCTTCATTCTATCTGGCGCGATTCTTGTCATTAATTATTTTTCGGCCAAGAGACATACCTACATCCTGGTCACTACCCACGATTTATACAATTTGTGGTGGCTCCCCTAAAAATGAGATCGACAGGAAGTGCAAAATGGCTAAGCAGGGATGGCTAGAAGACAAATGTAAGGATGTAGAGGCTTGTCTCACTAGGGGTAAGATAGATACTGCCTACAGGAAAATTAAAGAGACCTTTGGAGAGAAGAGAACCACTTGTATGAATATCAAGAGCTCAGATGGCAACCCAGTTCTAAGCATAGAAGGGAAGGCAGAAAGATGGAAGGAGTATATAGAGGGTTTATACAAGGGCGATGTACTTGAGGACAATATTATGGAAATGGAAGAGGATGTAGATGAAGATGAAATGGGAGATAAGATACTGCGTGAAGAGTTTGACAGAGCACTGAAAGACCTGAGTCGAAACAAGGCCCCGGGAGTAGAGAACATTCCATTAGAACTGCTGATGGCCTTGGGAGAGCCAGTCATGACAAAACTCTACCATCTGGTGAACAAGATGTATGAGACAGGCGAAATACCCACAGACTTCAAGAAGAATATAATAATTCCAATCCCAAAGAAAGCAGGTGTTGACAGATGTGAAAATTATCGAACTATCAGTTTAATAAGCCACAGCTGCAAAATACTAACACGAATTCTTTACAGACGAATGGAAAAACTGGTAGAAGCGGACCTCGGGGAAGATCACTTTGGATTCCGTAGAAATGTTGGAACACGTGAGGCAATACTAACCTTACGACTTATCTTAGAAGAAAGATTAAGAAAAGGCAAACCTACGTTTCAGGCATTTGTAGACTTAGAGAAAGCTTTTGACAATGTTGACTGGAATACTCTCTTCCACATTCTAAAGGTGGCAAGGGTAAAATACAGGGAGCGAAAGGCTATTTACAATTTGTACAGAAACCAGATGGCAGTTATAAGAGTCGAGGGGCATGAAAGGGAAGCAGTGGTTGGGAAAGGAGTGAGACAGGGTTGTAGCCTATCCCCGATGTTATTCAATCTGTATATTGAGCAAGCAGTAAAGGAAACAAAAGAAAAATTCGGAGTAGGTATTAAAATTCATGGAGAAGAAGTAAAAACTTTGAGGTTCGCCGATGACATAGTAATTCTGTCAGAGATAGCAAAGGACTTGGAAGAACAGTTGAATGGAATGGACAGTGTCTTGAAAGGAGGATATAAGATGAACATCAACAAAAGTAAAACAAGGATAATGGAATGTAGTCGAATTAAGTCAGGTGATGCTGAGGGAATTAGATTAGGAAATGAGACACTTAAAGTAGTAAAGGAGTTTTGCTATTTAGGGAGTAAAATAACTGATGATGGTCGAAGTAGAGAGAATATAAAATGTAGACTGGCAATGGCAAGGAAATCGTTTCTGAAGAAGAGAAATTTGTTAACATCGAGTATAGATTTAAGTGTCAGGAAGTCGTTTCTGAAAGTATTTGTATGGATTGTAGCCATGTATGGAAGTGAAACATGGACGATAACTAGTATGGACAAGAAGAGAATAGAAGCTTTCGAAATGTGGTGCAACAGAAGAATGCTGAAGATAAGGTGGGTAGATCACGTAACTAATGAGGAGGTATTGAATAGGATTGGGGAGAAGAAATATTTGTGGCACAACTTGACTAGAAGAAGGGATCGGTTGGTAGAACATGTTCTGAGGCATCAAGGGATCACAAATTTAGCATTGGAGGGCAGCGTGGAGGGTAAAAATCGTAGAGGGAGACCAAGAGATGAATACACTAAGCAGATTCAGAAGGATGTAGGTTGCAGTAGGTACTGGGAGATGAAGAAGCTTGCACAGGATAGAGTAGCATGGAGAACTGCATCAAACCAGTCTCAGGACTGAAGACCACAACAACAACAACAACAACCCCCAAAAGTACCGCCAAGAATCTTGGGTTAGGGAGCCGCCACAGAACAAGGTGCATGGGAGAACGACGAGAGTCCTCCTGCTGTCAAATCAAATCGCACCCCAGACCATAACGCCTGATGCGTATCCAGGGCGTCTAGCACGCAGAAAGGTTGGTTTCAGGTCCTCAACTGGACTCCTAGCTAACACTCGGCCACCACTGGCACCGAGGCAGAACTAGCTTTCATCAGAAAACACATCCCCATCCGCCGTCCAAGGAACTCTCGATTGCCACCACTCAAGTCGCAAATGGTGGTTGTTTGGGGTCAGTGAAATGCACGCTACAGGGCGTCTGGCTTGAAGATGTGCTTGAAATAACCGATTTGTAACAGTTCGTTGTGTCAGTGTGGTGCCAACTGCTGCTGAAACTGCTGCTGCAGACGCAGTACGACGCGGCAGAGCCACACGCTGGACTCAGTGGTCTTCCCTCTCGCAAGTGACAACAGGCCGTCCGCAGTCCGGTCTTCTTGCGACCGTACATTCCTGTGGCCACCTCTGCCAGAAATCATATACAGTGGCAACATTTCTGCCAAGTCCTTTTTCACTATCACAGAAGGAAGACGAATGTAATGTGCTGCGAATACATAGAAAGAAAGGTCCCTTATCATTTAGCTACAATATAGCAGGTCAGCACCTGGAAGCAGTTAATTCCATAAATTATCTGGCAGTACCCATTAGGAGTGATTTAACATGGAATGATCATACAAAGTTGATCGTCGGTAAAGCACATGCCAGACTGAGTTTCATTGGTAGAATCCTAAGGAAATGCAATCCGAAAACAAAGGAAGTAGGTTACAGTACGCTTGTTTGCCCACTGCTTGAATACTGCTGAGTAGTGTGGGATCCGTACCAGATAGGGTTGATAGAAGAGATAGAGAGCAGCGCCCTTCATTACAGGATCATTAATCGCGAAAGCGTTACGGAGATGATAGATAAACTCCAGTGGAAGACTCTGCAAGAGAGACGCTCAGTAGCTCGGTACGGCCTTTTGTTGAAGTTTCGAGAACATACCTGCATCGAGGAGTCAAGCAGTATATTGCTCCCTCCTACGTATATCTCGCGAAGAGACCGTGAGGATAAAATCAGAGAGATTAGAGCCCACACAGAGGCATACCGACAATCCTTCTTTCCACGAACAATACGAGACTGGAATAGAAGGGAGAACCGATGGAGGTACTCAAGGTACCCTCCGCCACACACCGTCAGGTGGCTTGCGGAGTATGGATGTAGATGTAGATGTAGAACATCCAGTTTTCGTAGCCATGTTACACAACCTCGTTCGAACACAGCGAGTGCTGGTAATGGCGTCTTTGTCGCCTTAAAGGTATTCTTGATTGACATCAACTCACCACGTCTGGTCTCAAAGACATCTAACACGCACGACCGTTACAGCATGTATTCAAAGCAAACCTGGTTTGTATCCTCATAGTGACGCAACTGGCGCCCCTCTTAAGCGATTGACGCGAAATACGGATAGACACCATCTTTCATATGTATAAACATGCCTACCAACTTTAGTTTATGTCACACAACTCCTTCTTGATGCTGCGATTTTTTTTCCGTTGGCCATGGAGGGATCGAGTCTCAGTTGACGAAAGCAATGAAATGTGATTCAAGGTAAAATCTTCCACGCTATTAGGGCACGTCACGTTCCTCTTTAGTTCCTTCTTTCACTGTCGACGTTTCGATCTCTGGGCTGGGATCATCTTCAGGACCTTCTAGTGTATCCGGTTAGTTGAACACAGTCGAAGACACGTGCCACTTTTACTTCGGAAAGGGATTTTTCCCGCGCTTATTCAGCATCTACATCTACATCTACATTTATATTCCGCAAGCCACCCAAGGGTGTGTGGCGGAGGGCACTTTACGTGCCACTGTCATTACCTCCCAAACCTGTTCCAGTCATGTATGGTTCGCGGGAAGAACGATTGCCGGAAAGCCTCCGTGCGCGCTCTCTAATTTTACATTCGTGATCTCCTCGGGAGGTATAAGTAGGGGGAAGCAATATATTCGATACCTCATCCAGAAACGCACCCTCTCGAAACCTGGACAGCAAGCTACACCGCGATGCAGAGCGCCTCTCTTGCAGAGTCTACCATTTGAGTTTGCTAAACACCTCCGTAACGCTATCACGCTTACCAAATAATCCTGTGACGAAACGCGCCGCTCTTCTTTGGATCTTCTCTATCTCCTGTGTCAATCCGACCTGGTACGGATCCCACACTGATGAGCAATACTCAAGTATAGGTCGAACGAGTGTTTTGTAAGCCACCTCCTTTGTTGATGGACTACATTTTCTAAGGACTCTCCCAATGAATCTCAACCTGGCACCCGCCTTACCAATAATTAATTTTATATGATCATTCCACTTCAAATCGTTCCGCACGCATACTCCCAGATATTTTACAGAAGTAACTGCTACCAGTGTTTGTTCCGCTATCATATAATCATACAATAAAGGATCCTTCTTTCTATGTATTCGCAATACATTACATTTGTTTATGTTAAGGGTCAGTTGCCACTCCCTGCACCACGCGCCTATCCGCTGCAGATCTTCCTGGATTTCGCTCCAATTTTCTAATGCTGCAACTTCTCTGTATACTACAGCATCATCCGCGAAAAGCCGCATGGAACTTCTGACACTATCTACTAGGTCATTTATATATATTGTGAAAAGCAATGGTCCCATAACACTCCCCTGTGGCACGCCAGAGATTACTTTAACGTCTGTAGACGTCTCTCCATTGAGAACAACATGCTGTGTTCTGTTTGCTAAGAACTCTTCAGTCCAGCCACACAACTGGTCTGGTATTCCATAGGCTCTTACTTTGTTTATCAGGCGACAGTGCGGAACTGTATCGAACGCCTTCCTGAAGTCAAGGAAAATGGCATCTATCTGCGACCCTGTATCTAATATTTTCTGGGTCTCATGAACAAACCCAGGAAATGATGTCGGTTTATTCGGTGAAGTTTTTCCGGCTACTATTGTTTAGTCAAGAGCATACTATTTGGGAGATGGATGGATATCAGTAGAAGAACTTATATTGATTGACTTGCTGATGACACTTCATCCTCAGTGAGGGTGGACAAGACTTACAGGATCTGTTGAATGGGATGAACAGTTGCAAGATCCCCTCGCTTCTAAACTGATACCGTAGAGGGTGGTATATGTGAATTACAGTACAACTGGTCAGCATTTCCACCCGTAATTTGCGAGTGTAAGTCGGACCTTCCTCGATTCGCCTTGGTGGGCCGTGTCGTCGGATTTCGTCCTACTTGTGCGCGGTGCAGCTCTCGTAAATGTCGTCCCGTGCAGATTCTCCATTGGCGCATTTATTAAAACTGGTAAAAATGTCTTCCTCACGTAAGAGGCACCTTGCACAGTCTAACGAGTACAGAATACAGAGTAAATCGAGAAAGACGAAAGTAATGACAGCAGGAATACGAACAGCAAGACTTAATATCAAATTGCTGTCGATCAACTTTGGGGTATCTATTTACTCGAAATTAACATTCAGAATGCCGTAATATCACTTTTATTCCTAGTAGATCAATAATGAAACACTCGTGTCACAAACTACTCGTAACCGAGAGCACGGCTACCATCGAACAAGACTGGAAGAGCTCTTAACGCCAACTGCCGACTTTGGCGCGCAGTCCGTATCTCTTACCAGTTTCGTCACAGTTCGTGGATTTCCGATCAAGTTCGTACTTACTAAGATATGCGTTTGTTAATGAACGAGTGTGAATTTTAACGAGCCAGAATTATGATAAATAGTTTTAAACATCCAGAGGCTCCTCCTAGTATTCATGTTGTCATAAATGACTTTAATTATTAAATATAAATAAACAAAATCAGTGACTTTGGCGCCAAGATGGCGGTACTTCCCGTCATGTATATTTCCCAGGCTGACGCTTGTTGCTATGGTCCAGCGCCGAGTCCCACCCCACTACGCGTGACTTTTGGTCGCTTCGTCACCTAGCCAGCCAGCGTGGGAAATGCTCTCCGATTCATGGCCGGCTACGGACTACAGCACTTCCTAACTATCGTGAACACATCAATAACAGACAATAATTTATTAAAACTGTTAAAAGTGTCTTCCTCACGTAAGAGGCACCTTACACAGTCTAACGAGTACAGAATACAGAGTAAATCGAGAAAGACGAAACTAATGACAGCAGGAATGTGATCAGCAAGACTTAACATCAAAATTGATGACCACAAAGTTGACGAAGTTAGGGACCTCTGATACAGAGGCAGCAAAAGAACCCATGATGGACAAACAAAGGAGAACATAAAAAGCAGACTACCACAGGCAAGGAGGGCAGTCCTGGCCAAATGAAGTTTATTAGTGTCAAACAGAAGGCTTAAGTGAGGAATACGTTTCTGAGTCTGTACGTTTGGAGCACAGCAATGTATGGTAGTGAAACATGAACTGTGGGAAAACTGGAACAGAAGAGAATCGAAGCGTTTGAGCTGTGGTGGTGCAGAAGAATATTGACTATTAGCTGGGCTGGTGGGATAAGGGATGTCCTTCGCGCAATCGGCAAGGAAAGTAACATACGTAAAACACTGACAAGGAGAAGGGACAGGATGACAGGACACATGTTAAGAAAGATGCAGCTCTAGAAGGCAAAAAGAGTAGAGGAAGACAGACATAGACTACACCCAGCAAATAATTGAGGACATTGAAACTTCGTGGCAGATTAAAACTGTGTGCCGGACCGAGACTCGAACTCGGTACCTTAGCCTTTCGCGGGCAAGTGCTCTACCAACTGAGCTGCCCAAGCACGACTCACGCCCCGTCCGCAGTTGGTAGAGCACTTGCCCGCGAAAGGCAAAGGTCCCGAGTTCGCTCGTTCCGGCACACAGTTTTAATCTGCCAGGAAGTTTCATATCAGCGCCCACTCCGCTGCAGAGTGAAAATCTCATTAATTGAGGACATTGTGTACAAGAGCTTGTCTGAGATAAGGGCGTTGACACAGGAGAGGAATTCGCGTCGGGCCGTACAAACCAATTAGAAGACGGATGACTCCAAAAAAAATGTTGAGGCATACTGTCCGTCATTTTTCCCTTCTTTTATAGCTGACCTGGAATAAAGCATGTAATACTGTTACGTAGTACTCCACGCCGTGGAACGTACTACGTTTGCGTAGTACGCACGTGTAGGACGTGCACAGATGCAGGCGCGTCAAAAGACGTAAAAATTCTCTAAGCGTAGAAAACTGAGCTGTAGTAGTATCGGAGGAGAAAGAGGACAAGAGCTTCGCGCAAGCAATCCAATATAGGCGCCTGTCTCTCTCTTTTACGGAACCCTTTGTATGAGAAGAAAATACCAAGAAATGACGTAAAGTGGGGCGCGGCATTACCCCGTTGGCGCGGTATTTCGCATGACCCCGGTGCTCTGCACGACAGCCGCCCGTATTAAAGGTGCTCCGAGGACAAAGCGAATCGGGAAAGCCGTCGCTCGGGCATTCCGTTTTACGAGCAAGTTCCCCAGGGCAGCACATTTCGCCCCCCGTGCGCACCTGTCTCCACCCCTGCCCCCAAACGCTCCTCCATCCTGTAGACAAGCCGCATCGCATTTCCTCCAAGCGTCTCGCATTGTTCTGTCCGCTGCCTTCAACTACGGCTTAGCTCTCACTTTTCTATAGCTGTTTGACAGTTGAGCTATTCGTTCCCAGGAATGGTAGGGGGAGAAGTATAGTTCATATGCACAGTACAGAGTACGGTAGTATAACTTGTAGTACCACACTTAATAGGGCTGGCGCAACTTGTGAAATAACGAATAATAGGGCTAAATAAATCGTGGTAAGCCTTTTTACATCAACATCTACATCTTGTGGTATCACATATCAGTACCACCCTGCTGGCGTCTTTAAGTTGGCAATGGACTTGCGAGTTTCTGCCATACGCTGACAGTGGACGTGCGGAAGCAAGGAGACCCAATGATGCTTCCCCACTGGGCCACGCTTCCAGCGGCTCTGGACTACGAGCGCGCTCTGACGCTGCAATATAGGACAAATGGCGGCATGGCGGCAGTGACACGATCCACTTGCATCTGGAGCCTCTTCGCTACGACACTATCGTTCGTGCTGACAAGGGAACCTCCCCATCGCACCCCCCTGAGATTTAGTTATGAGTTGGCACCGTGGATAGGCCTTGAAAAACTGAACACAGATCAATCGAGAAAACCGGAAGAAGTTGTATGGAACTATGAAAAAAATTAGTAAAATATACAAACTGAGTAGTCCATGCGAAGATAGGCAACATCAAGGACAATGGGTGTCACGGAGTGCCGTGGTCCCGTGGTTAGCGAGAGCAGCTACCAAACGAGAGGTCCTAGGTTCAAGTCTCCCCTCGAGTGAAAAGTTTAAATTTTTATTTTCAGTTTATGTGACAAACTCTTATGTTTTCATCACTTTTTTCGGAGTGATTATCACATCCACAAGAAAACCTAAATCGGGCAAGGTAGAAGAATCTTTTTACCCATTCGCTAAGTGTACAAGTTAGGTGGGTCGACAACATATTCCTGTCATGTGACGCACATGCCGTCACCAGTGTCGTATAGAATGTATCAGATGTTTTCCTGTGGAGGAATCGGTAGAACTATGACCTTGCGATCAAATGTTTTCGGTTCCAATTGGAGAGGCACGTCCTTTCGTCTACTAATCGTACGGTTTTGCGGTGCGGTCGCAAAACACAGACACTAAACTTCTTACAGTCAACAGAGACGTCAATGAACGAACGGACAGATCATAACTTTGCGAAAATAAAATTTTCAGTCGAGGAAAGACTTGAACCAAGGACCTCTCGTTCCGCAGCTACTCACGCTAACCACGGGACCACGGCGCTCCTTATGCTTCAATCTCCTTGATGTTGCTTATGTTGCGCATGGACTACTCAGTTTGTATATTTTATTAATTTTTTTTCGTAGTTCCACACAACTTCTTCCTGTTTTCTCGATTGATCTGTGTCCAGTTTTTCAAACCTATCCACTGTGCCAACTTATAACTAAATCTGAGGGGGGTGCGATGGGGAGGTTCCCTTGTTAGTACAGCAGGCCTCTTCCTTGTTGATATTGCGATAGATGGACTCTGTTTCTTGCTGCATTGTTTGTAACAAGTTTCTGTATCCTTGGAGGAATAAAAGTTAAGTAAATCTTCTGTTTACTGTGCTAACTCATTCGCTAATCATTTCCGCTCGTGTCCAACTTTCCTACGACAGTTGCAACGTCAGTCTGTAGCTCACCTCTCTGTACCACTGTGTATGAAGTCATACGTAAGACGTCTGTACTCCAAAAGCCTCTTTA
Organism: Schistocerca cancellata; assembly: GCF_023864275.1. Taxonomy (NCBI): domain Eukaryota; kingdom Metazoa; phylum Arthropoda; class Insecta; order Orthoptera; family Acrididae; genus Schistocerca; species Schistocerca cancellata. Next base: position 19,347,558 of record NC_064631.1, on the reverse strand, counting down.
CAGTTTCTGGTGGAGGGTACTTTGTGTACGACTGTCGTGTCAGATCTTTTTCTTTTCGCGGGAAGAATAACTGCCTTGTAAGCCTCCATGTGACCAAGAGAACGCGAATCTCTCTAGTTACGAGTATATCTTAATGGTCATTACACGAGATATACATAGGAGGAAGCAATATATTGAAACTTCCTGGCAGATTAAAGCCGTGTGCCGGACCGAGACTCGGGTCCGAGTTCGTGTCTCGGTCCGATTCACCGTTTTAATCTGCCAGGAAGTTTCATATCAGCGCACACTCCGCTGCAGAGTGAAAACCTCATTCTGGAAGCAATATATTGGTTGACGCTTCTAGGTACCTCCACTCTCAGAACACTGGCATAGAACGCCTCTCTTGCAGGATCTGCCGCTACAGTTGGCTGAGCACCTCCGTGATGCTTTCGCACGCAGTAAGCGAACCTGTAACTAAATGTGCTGCTCTTCTTTGGATCTTCTCTATTTTCTCTACCAGTGCTATCTGCTGCTGATACCACGCTGGCACGTAATATTTAGGAATTGGTCGAACAAGGGTTTTGTAAGTTACCTCATTTGTGGGTGCACTTCTGGGGACTGTTCCTGTGGTGTCACCGCTACACCACACTTGCTAGGTGGTAGCTTTAAATCGGCCGCGGTCCATTAGTACATGTCGGACCCGCGTGTCGCCACTGTCAGTGATCGCAGACCGAGCGCCACCACACGGCAGGTCTTGAGTGACGTACTAGCAGTCGCCCCAGTTGTACGACGACTTTGCTAGCGACTACACTGACGAAGCCTTTCTCTCATTTGCCGAGAGACAGTTAGAATAGCCTTCAGCTAAGTCCAGGGCTACGACCTAGCAAGGCGCCATTAACCATTTCTAGAGAGAGTCTCACTTGTATCATCAAGAATGCTGTATACAAATGATGGATTTAAGTTAAGTATTCCAGCAGCTACGTACTTTTCTTTATAGCATTCATTACGTATCCTGTTTCAGACCTAATCAAGCCTGCGTGAATTAAGCGCGTGCCCTTTCGGCTTCCTCGTCTTGTGTCTAGACTGTCTTGTCTAGACACAACAGTTCCAATGAATACCATTCTTGCTTCTGCCTTACCTGCGATTAGTTTTATGGGGTCGTTCCACTTTATATCCCTCCGTACGCAAACGCTGGGATATTTTATGGATCTGACTTCTTTCAGTGATTTTCCTGCAACCGTTTAATCATAAGTAATGGATCTTTTGTCTGTTTGTCCCAATTTGTTACATTTGCTTATGTTGAGGGTCTAATGTCAAGGCCTACACCAAGGATCGATTCTCTACGATTTTCTAGCTTTGCGACTTCTATGTGTACAACAGTACCACCTACGGAAAGCCTCATTGAACTCATTATGTTACCCGCTAGTTATAGTCAATAGAGTAGTAGACCAATAACACTCTCTTCGGGTAGGCCCGACGCTACTTTTATGTCTGAAGGTTCTCTCCACTGAGACATGCTGTGTTCTGTTTGCTAGAAAATCTGCAATCAAATTACACAGCTGTTCTGGTCTTTCTTACGCTCGTATTTTGTTCGTATTTTGTCAGTGGGCAGAGCGCAACTGTATCATACGCCTTGTGGACGTCAAGGAAGACGCCATCTACTTGGCCGCCAGTGTGTACTGCTTCCTGGGTCTCGTGTACAAAAACAGCGAGCTGGGTTTCACACAGGCGGATGTTTTTTTTTCCTTTTTTCTTTTTTTTTTTAACCAATGCAATGTTTTTCTTTTCCTGTTCCAGTCGCGAATATTCCGCGGGAAGAACGCTTCTTGGCTAGTCTCCATGTGGTCACGAATCAGTCTTATTTTTAGCTTCACGGTCTTTTTGCGATATATACTTAGGAGGAAGCAATATACTGGCTAAGTCAGGTGAAGAGAAACTGAAATAAACCAGAAATTTGCCCCATGAAACTTCCTGGCAGATTAAAACTGTGTGCCGGACTGAGACTCGAAATCGGGACCATATCAACGCACACTCCGCTGCACACTGAAAATCTCATTCTGAAACATCCCCCCAGGCTGTGGCTAAGCCATGTCTCCGCAATACCCTCTCTTTCAGGAGTGCTAGTTCTGCAAGGTTCGCAGGAGAGCTTCTGTAAAGTTCGGAAGGTAGGAGACGAGTTACTGGCAGAAGTAATGCTGTGAGGACGGGGCGTGAGACGTGCTTGGGTAGCTCAGATGGTAGAGCGCTTGCCCTCGAAAGGCAGAGGTCCCGATTTCGAGTCTCGTTCCGGCACACAGTTTTAATCCGCCAGGAAGTTTCATATCAGCGCACACTCTACTACAGAATGAAAATCTCATTCTCAATTTACCACATGTCTCTGCAATCTTGTCAGTGTCTGAAATCATCTGAAATATTTCGCATACACAAGACCGAAAAGAGGAAAATACTTATGTAAATAAAAATTATTTTTTAGTGAGGATACACGTTTTTAAATCGAATTAAAAAGTATAAAATAATTTTTCCTGCCTGCCCACAAATTACTAACTATGCACTTAGACTGTACACAGTACACAGTGATATAAAATGTATTCTTATCCCTCAGTATTTAGCCTTTACTTAAGAAATACTCGGGAACTACAGCCTAACCACGAGGAACACGCTCCTACCGCAACTTTCGGCTCCTCCGCGCTTTACACCACTTCAACCGTCACTTCGCACTGACTGTAGAAATGTATGGCTTGTAAGGAGCTGCTCTACTATCGCACTCCACGTTTTCAACTCCCAGTGCACAGTTCTTGTGCTAGCTAGACTAGGTGGTACCCTCTGGAGCTCACGAGTGACTCCTTGTGCTGGTTTCAAGCTGTCCCTGTCAGTTAGTACATTAGTCCTTCCTTGTCTTATTAACTTGTGGTTCTTCCCTCGTGGGACAACTGACAATCAGATCACCGTGAGTCGTCTTGGGCAGCTTTAGAAGGAATGGAAAGTCTGTGATGGATTTGTTACTTAGGTGACATTACCGGTCCACGTTAGACGTCACTCAGCTCTCCCGGCCGACCCTTGCTGCTGTTTACTCTTTCTCTGCTGACAACTCAATACGCCCCGTCTCGTTTTATACTGGCGAGTCGGCCTCGCATGGTAACTAGTGGTCAACTCCGCATTACACAGCGATGTCCGGATACTTTCGATCAAATAGTCCTATATCCTATGACAATATTACTTACTATAAGAGTGAGTCCTCGACTGTTTGGGACAACATGTTAAACTTCTAGAAATGGAATTCCAGAGAACCCATCCCATTTCCAACGCTTACCCTCTGTCATTATGCAGTTGTCACAGTCCTGCGCCGAGGCTCACAGGAACCTTTGGAACAACATCGGTGGAGACGCTATTGTCATTCTATGTGTGTGTCCAATAGATACTGCTGTCCGATATAGAGGTTCCCTTTACTGGTTCCGAAAAGAAATCTTCTGAAGGTGACAAAAATTACTTGTCGATAAATAATCACCAAACTAGGGTTAATACGAGGGTTGGAACTTTAATAGTAGCAACTATTTATTTACAGCTCGTGCAGAATAGATACGCGTTTCAAAGCTTTACTACCGTTCAAAGTATTCACCAGCACTGTGTATGACCTGTTGGCAGCGATGTGGAAGTCGTACGACACTCGTAGCAGTGCTAGTTGTCTTGATAGTTCGAGCGGCGCGTTCTGTTGCCCGACGAATTTGTAGCAGTTCTGAAGCGAATGCCGTGAAGTGTTTCCTTCAGTTTAGAAATCGAGTTGAACTTACGGGGGATTAAGTCAGGGGAGTGCAGTAGGTGGTATAGCACTTAGCAGCCGCATCAGTCAAACAAATCTGTAACATCTTGCACTGTACGTCCTGCAAAATAATGGTCAGGTCTTGCAGAAAGTGTCATCACTTCTGTCTCTAAGCTGGTCGTAGGTTGTGTTCCAAAAATAAACGGCATAGAGACAGAAATGATGACACTCTCTGCAGGACCTGACCATCATTTTGCAGCACAGTGTTTAAGCACGTACAGTGTAAGATGTTACTGATTTATTTGACTGATGGGGCTGCTAAGCGCTATACCACCTACTGAACTCCCCTGACTTAAGCCCTCGTGAGTTAGAGTCGATTTCTAAACTGAAGGAAACACTTCACGGCATTCGCTTCAGAACTGCTACAAATTCGTCGGGAAATAGACCGCGCCACTCGAACTGTCAACACAACTGGCACTGCTAAGAGTATCCTACGACTTCCACATCGCTTCCAACGGGTTATGCACAGTGTTGGTGACTACTTTGAACGTTGGTAAAACTTTGAAACACCTATCTATTTTGTACGAGCTGTAAATAAATAGTTCCAACCCTCATATTATGAAAAGTGCATGAGTAGCAAAGAGACTGGGACAAACACAACAGGTCACAGAGCAAATGACATATTTTCGAACTTCAAGCAGAGATTGCTTACGAGCCATCTAGAGGAATGATTCACTGCCTGACAGGTCATGGGCAATACCCTGAACATTTACGTAAGTGACGAAATGACTGACGATATGTGTGTTGTGAGGCGGTTGGTACAACGGACAATATCTTACTAGAGTGCTCTGCTTACGAAGATTTTCGGACTAACATAAAAGCTGCTGGAACAGTAAGTGACACTGTTAGAGGCAAAGACAAATGGCATATTGTGAACGAAGCAGCAGGTAAGGTATCCTGGAGGGAACTGAGAAATAATTCGAAAGTAAAGGCACTGTAAGAAAAGACCCGATTGAACATGATAGTGCTGAAGTGCACCGGATAAGAGAGGATTCAACGGTGCTGAAATTATCTCCTACACAGAGGACGACCAGACGCAGTGGCTAAATGGTTAACAATGGGACAGCAATGGCAGAACCATCACAATGAATGAGAACTTGTAATTGTTTTATATGGATCTCCCAGCAAGACCACCATTCGAGAGGGTGGTGTTGGATCCGTTAAGTCCCACTGGGTCACCAGCGACCGCATCTCAAGGCTAGTGTGTCCTGAATTCGGGATTATTTGGGGACGTCCAGCTATGTGGCAATTCTCCTTAACCTACACGTCCACACAAGGCATTGTTCCATTATTGATTACGAACTGTAGTCGTTCAAAATCAACAGACCTCTTTTCCCGTCATGGCTGTTTGAAAGTTGGACCGTTTCGGCTAGGTGTAACATTAGACACCCTGTCGCTTGCTAGGTAAAGGACTCGCTCGTTCCAACGTGGACTCAGGTATTTGGATCTGTTAGTTTAAATTTGTATATGTGTGCAATCTTCTCTGTTTCGATATTAGTTTAGGTAGGGACGGACTTTTCTGTACCGTAATATGTTCATTTTAGTTAATTTTGTGCGGGAGAACAGATTGGCAGTCTCGGCTTTATGCGAACTCAAATCGACGTATCACGTCTTTAGAGTTTAGCTCGAGTTCTTGTTATACCTATTTGCTTAATAATGTTGATTTTTTGTGTGGATTTTTTTCATGAATTTAATCCATTTTCAAATGATCATCCTTTGTGTTTAGCATCTTGGCCTTTGTTCTATCACATTGCTATAATCTTGAAGTTGTTGTTTAGTTCTGACATGGTTTTAGTAGGCCGTGAAATTATGTATCGAACGAACCCTAACATCCATAGAGAACTATTGCTGTTAAGCCTTTTTTTATTTTTAACAAAATGGTTGAAATTGCATGCACTTCCAACAGCGACAGTTGCAGACTATTAACTTCGTTCTCTGCTTGTTTTAACAGTTGGAGGGGGTTAAGTCGTTGCCTGCTTTCTTTATGGTGTGAACGTGAATGAATTACGTGATTTTTTTGTGGTGATTCTGTTTGGATTCTTAGTCTATCTGATGCGAGTCTACAGCCAATCCACATTCGCCCTAGTCTTGTAGCTCAGTTACAATAATATTATAAGCGATCTCTAAATAATAGTCTCTGGTAATAAAGTGTTCATGCTTGTAATTTTCATTTCCGTCTGATAAAAGCGCTGTAATGTTCCGTTGGTAACAATCCTAAGTGTATGATTTGTTTCTAGAAATAAATCTTACTCTTCGTTCTAAAAAGAATCACCATGTATCAGCAACTGATTTGGTATCAGCTTATCCTTTTGTATCCTCCTATATGCGCTTAGTTACGTGTGATAAATATGTAAAACACGCGAGAATTAATCTAAAAGTGAGAGATAGCTATGTAATAGTAAGTGATATAGATCCGTACAGCACCCAGTGCGTTGTTGCCCTCCCTACTCTACAACCTTGGTATTTGCGTTATCGGTTGTGCTGTTTAATTAATTAGTTTCATCTGTTGTTGGGTCATAACCATTCCATACTCAGTCTCTAACCCAAGAATGCCGTCCAGTGCACGTAGCGGAGCTGAAACTATACGTAATCATCTACATTCAGACGGACAGAGGAACCTCTGTTCGCTTTGTAGATGGACTGCTAGGCAACCACAGACACGAAGTCATCTGTCAAACCTACATTCATCTTTCAAGATAAGGCCGTGTACAGGATGATACTTGCAACAGGACCTGAGACAGGAGATATTTCAGTCATCTCCATTTAATTTTCATTTCTATAGGTGCTGTTGTAATAACATAACTCCGAGCATAGCTACTAGAAAACCAGCTATCTAAGAGAACGGTCGCTTCCTGTACCAGTTAGTCCGCTCAAATTAATATGACCTGCTTTTCTTTCTTACGGCGCTATAAATAGTCCTACCTAAGAGAATCCTACCTGTCTGTAATTGAGATGACTCCTGAGATAAGAACACCAGAGCAACAAATCTTACTGCGGCATTCACATTACTGGATCGAAGCTTCGTACATCTTACGTGAATATAGCGTTTGCAGTTCCAACGATAAGATCATATTTAAGAAATCTGGTTTTGTTCGTTATAAAATGCCATCTGCAGCTTGAAAAAGTAATCATTTTTCTTTATCTTCTACACGGTGTGTTTATAAAATAACTCCCACGTCCAAGCGCATTGTTTGTGTACTATGTGTCATCTGCTGCATTAGTCTGGTGGCTTTAGGATTTCTTATTCTTCTTTTATGTAAAAATTCACATACATTATACATCATTTACACAGTTCACAGTCCACAGTACACGCTGAAAACAAGAAACACATAAAAAGGTTTGTTTATCATGTCTCTGCGATTAGAACGTTGTCAAGAGAAGTACGGAAATGGCAAGGCCTTCGCAAGCCGGAATTGTCGGCTACCTCGTCTTCGGAGCGGTGCTCGAGAACAAAGGAATGTCTGCAAGTCAGCGAAACCGAACAGAATGCCGCAGTGCTCACAGGCGGAAGCGAAACTTGGAGTTCGATTTCCGATCGAGCCGGTGTAATTTAACTTGTTTCTCTGATTTCCGCTGATCGCATCACCTGACGTAGGACGATTCGTTTGAGAAGGTAACTCTCTTTGAGTCTCCTATCTCTTAGCAAGTCTGCAAGGAAGTTATTTCGTATCTGATTAAACGAAATGTCAAAAAGAGAATTCTATGACGTCTCTATTTCACGAAAACTAAAATATAAGAGCTCAGTACATTAGAATAACATAGCCCCGCAGTTACCACGAAAAAGCTGCTAGAAGCTCCACGTGCCATAATCACATGAACATATTGAAACGTCCCCTTTCAACAATTATACATGACTGTGGTTAAACTGACACACAATATTTTTAGCGCAAAGCAATCTGACTATCAAAACTCCCTACAAAAGAATGGCCCTGACTAACATTAAACTATACCTTTCACAAATCACTTACCTCACAAAAATCCTCATTACTCGAACTATTGCAATACGGCGAGCGCCACTACTGCCAGCTAAATAAAAGATTCAAACTACGGAAGGCACTAACTACTGATAGGGATAGTTAGCAAATGAAAGATTTTAATAGAGAACAAACAATGTATTTACCTTAATAGTCATAATATATTATATCCAGTATTACAAACTTCAAAACTCCGCCATCTCTCTCCCCACATCCACCACTGCTGGCGGCTCACCTCCAACTGCGCAACGCTACGCGCTGTTCACATCCAGCTGCCGCTGCCCAACACTACAATGGCAGACAACAATGCAAACTAGCCACAGACTGCGCACAGCACAGCCAGTGATTTTCATACAGAGAGCTACGTGGCGTTACCAATAAGAAAACCTAAACAGCCTACTTACAATATCTACATCTACACGCACACTCTGTGAGCATGGCGAAATACACACTGGTGTCCAAAATTAAAGCAACAAACCTCTATTTCCCCGCCCTGTGTCTAATTCACGATATGATCGTACAAACTGTCAACAGATGTCCGTAAAATCGTGTACTGCACGGGAGATAGCATTCCGATCAACCGACAACTACACCGACGATGACGTCAGGGCGCCTAACAAACGGGGTAGTCGGGTTGCCCTCCGTGGGGTGGGTGCACGCAACGACTGTGGTTGTATTGGGTTAGATAGAGCAGCGATCAGTCGTGGAATTAAGTTGTTTTAATATGACATTTATAGTCACAACGCAGATCAGATTTCTACCTGTGTCAGGTCATTATCAATGCAGTGCGGAATTGTAGCAGTTGTCCGTGCTCAAGTGAATGCTTACACAGTTCAACCATTACTCGACTGTGTAAACATTCACTTGAGCACGGACAACTGCTACAATTCCGCACTGAAATTGATAATGACCTGACACAGGTCGAAATCTGATCTGCGTTGTGACTATAAATGTCATATTAAAACAATTTAATTCCACGACTCATTGCTGCTCTATCTAACCCAAACAGGGTTGTGTTTGCCGGGTAGTCCCACAACACGCTATACAGCGTGTTACAAAAAGGTACGGCCAAACATTCAGCAAACATTCCTCACACACAAATAAAGAAAAGATGTTATGTGGACATGGGTCCGGAAACGCTTAATTTCCATGTTAGAGCTCATTTTAGTTTCGTCCACCTACGCTCAATGGAGCACGTGATCATGATTTCATACGGGATACTCTACCTGTGCTGCTAGCATATGTGCCTTTACAAGTACGACATGACATGTGGTTCATGCACGATGGAGCTCCTGCACATTTCAGTCGAAGTGTTCGTACGCTTCTCAACAACAGATTCGGTCACCGATGGATTGGTAGAGGCGGACCAATTCCATGGCCTCCACGCTCTCCTGACCTCAACTCTCTTGACTTTCATTTATGGGGGCATTTGAAAGCTCTTGTCTACGCAACCCCGGTACCAAATGCAGAGACTCTTCGTGCTCGTATTGTGGACGGCTGTGATACAATACGCCATTCTTCAGGGCTGCATCAGCGCATCAGGGATTCCGTGCGACGGAGGGTGGATGCATGTATCCTCGCTAACGGAGGACGTTTTGAACATTTCCTGTAACAAAGCGTTTGAAGTCACGCTGGTACGTTCTGTTGCTGTGTGTTTCCATTCCATGAGTAATGTGATTCGAAGAGAAGTAATAAAATGAGCTCTAACATGGAAAGTAAGCGTTTCCGGACACATGTCCGCATAACATATTTTCTTTCTTTGTGTGAGGAATGTTTCCTGAAAGTTTGGCCGTACCTTTTTGTAACACCATGTATACACAGCCACAGACGGAGCAGTACAGAACAGAGAAGACGCCTAACACTGCGGTGGAGAGCCCTAGGAAGAATGGAAGCAGGACAGTCGTAAACTGATGTAGCCCGGTGGCATGATGTGGATCGTTCTGCTGTTTCTCGGATGTGACAGCAGTTTATGGAGATCTAGACTGTATCCCGAAGACCAGGGCAGGACCGACCACGTGTGAAATTACAGTAGAAAGAGAGGACCTTTATTTGATTGTGAGAGCACGACGGTACCGCCTTGGTACTGCACCGAAGCTGGCACCTGACCTCGCAGCGTCCACTGGACGCGTCGTACCGGGGGAAACTGCGTACAGAAGGCTTCGGCAGACTGGCCTTTATTGTTGGAGACCTGCTATATGCGTACCTCTGGCGCGTCTTCACAGGATGAAGCGGAGTCTTCAACAAGCCACCTGGAGGGTAGAACAGTGGGCCAATGTTCTTTTCAGAGATGAGTCCCGATTTGGTATGAAGAGCGATTTTCGACAGATTCACATGTGGAGAGAACGTGGAACACGATTTCGGGACCCAAAAATTGTAGAAAGAGACCGATATTGAGCAGGATCCCTAATGATGTGGGCAGGGGTTATGTTGACCACTCGAAGACCTCTTCATAAAATTGCACGAGTGAATCAGCAAGGTTTGACCGCTATCGTGACGAGATCTTGGGATCTCATGTGCGTTTTTCGCGAGGTTCTGTCGGTCCAGAAGTCGTACTGATGGACGATAATGCTCGACCTCATAAAGCACAGGTGGGTGACGTTTTCTTGGAAACGAAAGCATTGCATGCATGGCGCGGCGTATACGCTTTCGCGATTTGAATCCCATAGAGCATGTCTAGGGAAACGGGTTGCATCAGTCTGCATCCACCAATCACTCTCTAAGACTTGTAAACAGCTATGCAAGGAATGGGTGTTATTGCCTCAACAAGATGTTGAGGACATCATTGACAGCATGCTCCGTCGTTGTCAGGACTCTGTTGCTGCCAGAAGTGGTCTCACCCCATACTGAGCACATAACCAGTTGTCGGGGTGTGTTTGCAAATCAGTTAAGTTGTAAAAAACGAAGAACATTTTTGTCTACCGTTATGTATGTTGCACTTATTTACGTTCTGATTCTCAGCGTTGTTTCTGCTTAACTATCGCATGTTTCTACTGTTTTGTTGCAAAATGAACGCAACCTTGCGAAATTTCTCTTTGCTGCTTTAATTTTGGACGCCAGTGTACTTCATGCCAATATTCATTTACTGCCCTACTCGTCTGGGATCTGGCAGTAGAAACCACATTGCATCTCGTGGAGAGTCATGACGACGACGAAATCGTGGTATATGCCGACGATCTACGACCTGATGGTGATAGTCTCAGAAAACGCCTGAACACAAATTGAAGAGAACATAAGAACAACTAGTGTGTACACAAAATAACCTGACGATTGCTCCAAATACAGCAATACGTCGTCCTAATTAAAGGATCACTCATTAGAAACCAGTCGGTGGAACTTGGAAACAGAAATACAGCGTGAAAACAGACGACAAAGTCCCTGGGTATTATGATTGACGGACTCCTCTTTGAGACCGACACACAAACTACAGCAGACAAGGCACAAAAACTACTACAAGAACTGGGAAGAACAAACACTACTGATTACAGACTATAACTAATCCACCTGAAAATATACCACTGTGCAATCTGGAAGCCCTTTTTTGTGATCATTGGTATATTTCCAACATACTGGAAGAAGATCGACTTGAGTGACGAAACAAGAGCAATCACAGAAGAAGACATCACCGATAAATGCCATCTTAACAGATGGCGAGGGATACATATGAAAGGGAGTCTAACACATCTGACAAAGGCCGGGGAGTCTACGATTTCTTCCCGAATACAAGAGACCCTTTAGGAATAAAACACGCCGTCCCACACTGCGGATTGATATAATTCCCAAAAGAACCTGATCCTTATCCAACACATGTCGGATGCTATAAACTAATATGAAACGTAAAGAAAAACGTAGGCATTATTTCAGCTTAAACGGAGAAAATAATATTCGTCGATTATATGCTTGTAATAATTCTGTAGATTCTGTGACAAATATGATATTTTTAGAGCTAAGTACTGACTTTTGGAAGTGGAATTAACACAAACGGATACAAGCAAAGCCAATATACTCTGCTTTAATAGAATAATGCATTTTACTGAATAATAATATACCAAAGATCTGTGATGGAATACATTAACTGTCTTCTATCGTTTTGAACTTAAAACTTCTTTCTTGACCCAGGTTTCGGACAAACAAACGAGAAATCATAGGAAATGAATTGAAAAGGCAGGAATATGGACATATCCCTATTGTTCACTGAAATATTTAAATAAAGAAATGATAAAGCTGTAATAAATCATCAAATTCTTAATTTACCAGTGCCTAGTAATGGAATATGAATGAATATTCTAACATTAATTTTGCCACTATCAGATAAGTTGTAAATGTGTATATACATATGAAGGAGAATTGCACGCAACATAGAAATCTTTGTGAAACTAGACGAGTAAGTAATTACATGACTCCATGTAAAATGTTGTTTAACTTTTATTATGTGCTAGCTTAAAAATACCCGCTTTGCATAGTTTTTGGTTTCATCTGTTTTCTGTGAATGTTCCAGATCACTAGAGAACATTCGGTAATATATCAAACACGAACACTCAGAAAATCGTAAAAATGTTAGTCTCTCGTGATAAAAAGTACTCTCGAATGCTCGAAACTACGCTACAGAATTCTAAATCCACAGGAGTGTTCAACAATACTCTAATTCGAAGTAAAGTATTCTGCCAATCGCTTGTATAAAGAACACCGACAGCATTCTGAAACATTCTATGACGTTAAAAAATAAATCATGGACTTTCTAGAACATTGCAAAATCTCAACATTCGATGGTATTTTGGAACATTCTAAAGCATTCGTAAACGTTAAAAAATTCATAAAAGCCCGACATCATAGATAAATCTGGAACTTTTTACCTTACACTGATGCGAAAGAAATGGAGGATGTTCTCTTGACGACTACAGGGTGGTCGGGACCACTTCAGACATATCTCCATAACCACAACAGCAGCCACCTCACACTTAGTACAGTAGACAACGCGGGAACCAAGGGTAGCGTCTGACACAATAATCAGTGAACTGGCAGTAGGTGGCCTACAAAAACTGACCTTTAAATAGAGAAATTATAAAGCTACACTAAATCATCATATTCTCATTTTAGCAGTATTTAAATTAGTAAAGGAAAACTTTGCTTCGATTTCTTTTAATTTCATACTTAATTAACTTATTCTGTCACAATACTTGCGCATGAACTACATTTGTCATCTTGTTATTTGGTGGGTAGTTACATAAATTCTTTGTGTATCCCATGCGTAGAGCAAGCTTCATACAGCTGACCTTGAGAAAAGCATGATTCTTACCAGTCAGAACCAGAACGTCTTAACGTTTGTCTGTGCGTTTTGTTTACAGTGATGCTAAATGCTAATCTTATTAGAAATTACAATATTTTCAATTGAAACAGCATTTCGGTAGATATGAGCGGAATCCTCGCAATAAATTCTGTTTTCTCCTTTATCATTTTCTGATCTTATCTTTGCTTTAATTATATTGTTTGTTGACTGTTCATGACTATTTCTTGTTTTGGATTTTTAAATTAACATCGTCAGCCACTTCATTTCTTACTGCTTAAATGGCTCTTTCAAATAAGCAACTTAACTCATTTTGGCAGTTGACAATGTTACATAAATGATTTGTAAGTTCAGTTTGGCCAGTTACAGAATCGACTGAGTGACTGCCTTCACTAATTTGTAACAGTTTTCCGACAAAATGTTACGCTTCTTCTTTATTGGAAAGCTGAACTCCGGTGTTTGTTCGCAATTCTACTTTCCCCACGCAGAACCAGAAAAATTATTTCTTCAAACATGCATTGATTTCAATAATTTGATTCTGGAATAAGTGGAAGCGTTTGGTGACAATATCCAAAATGTGTTAGAAATGCACTTTCCATTCATTCCGGGTTACCTCAGAGATCTAGGACATTCTCGAATCTTCTACAAGATTCTATAACATTTTGGAACATTTTTATGGCATTCTCCAGCATTCCCAAATTTTGTAGAAGGAACGTTCTGGCCAGTCACGGCCACTTCGACTCTCGACTCCAAGCTGCTTCGCCAGTCTTCCCGTGAGAAGTCCACTGATGCAATCTGAAGGACGTTGTCTTGTAATAGACACACAGTGTCGCCATTAATGATACAAGCACGCCTGGCGGTGCTAAAATGACGATACAAACAGCAAAGGTCTTCGAATGTTTAGTTGCACGAAAGTGCGAGCAATTGGATCGTGACTGCCTGACATATGAACGTTTGGACCGGTACTGGAGGCGTGCTCAGGTAGCCGAAACGGTTAAGGCGACTGCAAGTGAGAAGCGGGAAATCCGGGTTCGAGTCCCAGTCCGGCAGAAATTTTCGTTAATTAATCACAATTAACTGACGGTAATAACTATTCACAATACTTGAATCCATTTCATGACTTTTTCAATTGCACACAGTCAAAACAGTGTCTGTTCCATCAGACATGCGTGCATGTCTCAAGGACATTGTACGGCAATAAACTCAGTTACTGCATCAATACAAACACTGTCGCACATTTATTTTCTTCCCAATCTGTTTCTGCAAGTTGTATCAATGAACCACACCACACTAAGGAGCATAAATGAGCGTCCGCACCATGTGTGGCCGAGACGATGTTGTATTTAATCGTGTGTGTGCGACTGTTAGATGCACGAATGACCGAATTCACACGCTCAGGATACCGTGTAGTAGAGCAACGTAACTGCAGATCTGTCTGCCCCTAGCCGCCGCTAGGCGGCAGTGTGCAATCTGGATACTACGAATAACAATAATCCTTCCAAATAAGTTACGTTAATTTTATGCAATGTGTTTTGCAAATCTGTGACGTGGATACATTTTGGAAACTCCCATTAATTATACAAGATTCTATATAATTTATTTGTAACAGGAGAAGACGCTTTTGTGAGAAGACAAATTTACGTAAACTTACTACTGATTCGCTAACAGTTGCAGTTAGCAAGACAACTGAGAATAACTGGACAAATTAAAACTTTTAAGTTGGCTCTGCAGAGATATTTTAATACGCAGCTGTGTGTGAAGATAATGTACTGAGAAATGAGGCTAAAACGCGTTCTTTTGAAAAGTGCGGTTCTCTTCTGTGTGTGAAGACAATGTGGCGTAATATGAAAGAGCAATGTTCATTCTTATTGTGAGACAGAATGTGTGGTAATAATGTGGCGTGAACTGAGACAGCAATACACGTTTTCTTATGAAGTAGTAGTGAGGCAATGGCTATGTAGTAATGTGGGCTTATAAACATGTACTGTGATGGAACTAAAATTGCCAAAATTTCATGAAGAAATTTTGAAATTTTGGACCATACACTCACAACCACATTATCCATTAAAAGCTCACTGGAACGAAGCATCAGCCATAGGTGGAAGGAGACGTTTCTGTAGTTCACTGTACTCCGCCATAAGTGGAAAAATTCGCCGTTACTCTGGGAACCTAGTGTCTACTTATCGTTCTCAAACAGAGTGGAGTCTTGTATTTGCGATTTTTATTGTGATGAGGGTTCAAAATGGTTCAAATGGCTCTGAGCACTATGGGACTTAACGTCTGAGGTCATCAGTCCCCTAGAACTTAGAACTACTTGAACCTAACTAACCTAAGGACATCACACACATCCATGCCCGAGGCAGATTAGAACCTGCGACCGTAGCAGTCGTGCGGCTCCATGCTGTAGCGCCTAGAGCCGCTCGGCCACCCCGGCCGGCCACGAGGGTTTCCAATCAATGCTGTTTGCACCTTAGCTCATTCCTGATAGTCCGAATGCTATCGAGGCATAGTAAATGCTACACACTGCAGATAAATGTTTACTTTTTCTGTTTTTCCGATAATTGCTCCTATTAATTATTAACATAGTGTTTATCATCTGATTACCTTAGACTTTCCATGGATCACATTTTACAGTTGAGTTGCGTTAAAGGTAATGACACAACTTTAATCAATTAAAATAATTCAATCTTCACTACAAAAAGAATAAACAAAGAATAGAGAGAGAGGGGCATTAAAATCTCCACGTTATTTATCCAGTCAACCCATTGAATTTCAACATTCTTCTGTAGCACCACATTTCAAAAGCGTTTATTGTCTTCTCGTCTAGACTGTTTATCCCCATGTTTCCCTTCCGAATAACACTACACTCCGAACAGACACCTTCAGAAAAGGTTTCCTAACATTTACATTTTATGTTAACGAATTTGTCTTTATCGGATATACTTTTCTTGCTTTCGTCAGTCTCCGTATTCCCTTCACTTTGGCATCATCAGCTACTTTGCTAACAAAATTGCAAAACTCATCTACTACTTTTAGTGTCTCATTTGGTAATCTAATTCCCTCAGCGTTACTTGCTTTAATTCGGCGACACTCCATTACCCTTGTTTTTCTAATGTTGATGTTCATCATACAACCGCTTCTCAAGAAAGTAACCATTCTGTTCAACCACTGAACGAATGAATGGAGATTAGACTTTAGCGTCCCATTAGAGACAGAGCACAAATTCGGATTACGAAAAGATGGGGGTATAAATAGGCCGCATCTTTTCACAGTAGCCACCCACTATTTGCCTGTAGTGATTTTGGAAAGCCACAGAAAACCTTAGTACGGATGGATGGACGGTGATTCGAACGGTCGTCCTCCTGAATGGGAGTCCAATTTGCTGACCACTGCCCCATCTTCGCTCAATTTGTTCAACTGGTCTTCCAAGTACTTTGCCGTCTCTGCAAGGATTACAATGTTCGGCAAACCTCGAAGATTTTCACTATAGCCAACGTATTCATCTCCAGGGAACCAGCAACTGTATTGATAGTTAAAATAATTCTCATTTATTGTTCAGTCTCAGTTGCCCTTTTTTTAAAAAAATTAAACGACTTGTTTTGATCACTCTGGATCATCTTAAATACGTACCGCCAAAAATTTTACAGTAAATAGAAAAAATAATTGTACATAAATGTAGATTTACCTAAGCTGATGTGTCAGCAAACCGTATTGTCTTTTCAGAAACTCATATAAGAGTACTGTATTTTGCAACTTTGGTCAATGTTTTAAGTAGGTATCTGGTGGAGTTAGGGGAGAGGGGAAGTCTAAGGGGGAAAGAGGGAAAAGGGAAAGTGAATACGAAATGATAATTGGGGAGGGAAAGGAAGCAGGGAAGGGGATTGAGGGGATGTCACAAGTTTAATAAGGGGGGTCTCGCTAAAATTAAAGAATGTATAATTATGTAAAAATTCTCGTCAAAATTTTAATAGTGTAGAACAACTCTTTTGTAAAATTAAACAGCATAAAAAAGTAAAATTATAAAATGTAGCGCTGGAGACTTAGCTTGAGGAAAGGAGGCAAGGGGGAGGATATGGTGGAGCAGTGGCACGGATGCTATGCGTTTAACAAGGCAGGGTCTTATACTAATATTTGCAACAAGTCGGTTACGTAAAAAATCTTTAGTAAATTATAAAAGTGGAAAGCAAGCAGCTAAAACTGAATTAGAGTCTTAAACATTAAGAAACGTGAAACTTTGAAAACATAAAACCATAAGGTCTTACTCTGAAAGTATAAAAACTGACATTAAATAACAATTTCTCAAAGATATTATTTCTTTTGCTCTTTCTAAATTTTTCCTTGGTTTCGAATATTAGAACAGATTAAAATGAGGGAACGTACAACACAGCAGGGCTCGTAATTTCATCTGTCCTATGACAACATTCCTAAATTGCCTTAAAAATGAGGCTGCATAAAAACTGGAACAGTGAAAGTGTTGGTAGAAATCGAAAACCAATAGCAAAGGCGTTTTCCCAGGGAATAATACAATTTTGGGGCTCGGCTCGGGCGCGACGGCCTGCATAAGCAGCAGGCGAGGCTGCGGCCGCTGGAAACCACTTTGCTCGTCACTCGGCCGAACAAAGGAAGGCCGCGCCGCGCCGCGCCGCGCCACTGCTGGGGAACCCCCTACGGGACGCTCGGCATCAAACCGCGCCCCCTGCCGATGTCGCCGCCGGGATGAATTATTCAGCCGTCCCCATTCCTCATCCTGCAGCCGGGCTCCTGGTCCTTCTGGGACACTCCTTTGCTGCCAAGAAACAAAATCCTGAAAGTAGTATCTGTGGTAGGGCTGGCAGTTATCGCTGAAACAAACGATTTTCGTTAAACTGGTTTTTCCCACACCACATTAACCTGACTATTACATCCACTCAAAAGATCAGGTTCCTAAAATAACCGATTTGCGGTTTTTATTCCTGTTATTTCCTGTACTAAATATAGAAATCCAAGAAAGACTGAAAAATTTCGACTCTCTCAATTTCAAGATACATAGAATCAAAATATTTAATCATATAGACAAATAAAAGAAAACTTAGTCTTTTCTCGAAATGTGATAATCGGTTGATTACTACAAAAATCATAACTACTCTCCTATTGATTCCAATTTTTTGAAACTCTGCTAATCGGGGATCATACCACTATTTGGGCATTACGAATAGTCGTCAGTGCTAAAGAGTGAAAACTGAGGGTGCAGAACTCTGCTTTTCATGTCAATTTGCCTATTTTGAAGCGCTAGAAGCAGATGAAGTATATTATGTAGACATAAGCAACAGATCAGCTACTGTCTGTTTGTATTATATACTATGAATGAATCGTTACGTTTTTAATTTATTACTGTCACCATAATTTCCTTCCTCTTTTACTATTTAACAGAAATGGCATGCAAATCTTTGATCTTTTAAAGCAAGTGAAGCTTTGTACTTCATTGCTGCGTCACTTTGTAAAAATATTTCCATACGAGGATTGGTGCCATTCTACAATACAATGTATGTCCCACATAGAACAACAGGTGGGGACAACTCTTGCACACTATACTTACATGCGTGCCTGAAGCCATGATACATGAAAACACTGACATTACTGTCTCAGCAATGCTGTAACAATTTTTATGCGATGTGTTTGTTGCTCGTTTCTGTCGGTATGGTTATTAAAATAGCTCTTATCGCTTTCCTATTTTCTATGATAACGCAATATTTCAAACCAATGCAAATTTTACGAGTAAAAATCACTCTTTTTTTTTAAAAAAGAAGGGGTTTATTTAAAAACGAAAAATTTCAGTCCTGCTTCTGTGGCTAATTAATGTTTCGGTTTTTTACGCGGTTATTACACAAAAAATAAGGAAAACACCTGATATAACAGAAACCAAACAAATACCGAAAAACACCGGTTATTCATAACAAAAATACCGGAATAGCTTTTAAACAGTCGTCTTTTCCCATCCCTAATCTGTGGTTTGCGGCCATCTACCGCCACATTCCACATTTATACTCCGCAGACACTGTCTCGCCTGGATTATTTGGGGGGGGGGGGGGGATTAATTAACTGCCTACCTCCTGTTCCCACAGTGCCGTTGCTGAGCTCCCAGAGAATAATAACATACCTACTCAGGTGAAATGTGCATCAACACGAGCCTAATATTCAAAACACCGAGTATGTGCAACCGATATTTAACTGAAACTGTCTATTTACAGCCCTAAATATATGTCTACATATGGCATAAGTTCTTCCCTATGTACTCGTAAAATCTAAAGTTCGGAGCACTAAGAGTTTCTAGCGATTCTCCAAAATAAATGTGCCTGCCCAGTTTTCGTAACATTCTTCGCGTTAAATAAAAATTGCTCTGGCTATTAAGTATCAAATGGTTCATCATTATCATACGAACGATTCCAATTTACCAATGAGAAATACGAAAAACTGGGAACCACAAGTTAAATTATATTCTGAAACTTATCCGCGTACTCATAATGCGCCTCATGAACCCTAAGTATCTTTAAATATTCAGTTGATTTTAACATTCAGTTCAATAAATGATCTGGCCTCGTACAACATAGATCAGTATGTACGATCGTTAGTTATACAATTATAAAATACGGTGACTAACGAGTAAAGAGCTTTAATGCTGTTCTTCAGTAGCTGCAGTGCTGTCTGGACGCTACTTGGCTTCCAGTCCACCGCCACATTGTTGTCACTACACACTCTATTAAGACAGGGTACTTCCCTCGCTTGCTTTTCAGACTACTGCGTGGCAGTGTATTATTCTTACTACAATAGTTTTGAAAATACGCTGTTAATACACCGACTCATAACTAAATTCTGCTGGTCAGCACAATTTTCTCACACCTCCTTAGCCTTATTACCTCGTACTTAGAGGAAATAAAACAGGAGTATAACCGGTCAACATAGGCGGACTGTTACATCGTCATTTTGGTGTTTGGCAGAGAATACCTCTGGCATCACTATCGTTGCCCCTTCACTGTTCCTTTCACGAGTGATGCGTGGTAGGAAAGATTCTCAATAAGCTTACGTATAAGACCTAATTACTCCGATTTTCTCGTAGTGGTTATTTCGCATGTCGCAGAAAGTAATATGTTGTCCAAAGCTCCTTGGAACGTAGTCATTCTGAATTCAGCAGTTGTTCTCAATGGAGAGACGTCTACAGACGTTAAAGTAACCTCTGGCGTGCCACAGGGGAGTGTTATGGGACCATTGCTTTTCACAATATACAGGGTGCCCCAGCTATCTTGTCCACCCAAAATATCTCTGGAACAATAACAGCTATTGGAAAACGACTTTCACCGGTATCAATGTAGGGCTGGGGCCCATGAATGTACATATTTGGAAACATTCTAAAACGAAAGCATATGTGTTTTTCAACACAAAGTTATGTTTTTTTAAATGGACCTCCTATATGTTTTCTTCAGCAATCCATAGCATGACAAAGCACATACACAATGGCGTTGATTGCATCGCAATATTCCCATTACATCCCGAGATACTAAGACGCGAAGTTGACACTTGAAACACCCGACATGCGCTGCTAGCGCACGTCCTGAGGCTCAGGCGTGAACCCCATGCTGCCCGTAATCGCGATGTGATTGACATGCGTAATCACACTTCCATACTTATCAAGAGGTCTGAAACGAATAATACGGTCTGCTGCCATCAACTCTGATAAGCACATAATGGTTTCCCTCTTGCACGTTTTACGTATCTACGTACACAATATGAACCAGTACCGATCGGTGTACACCCGTCAGGTTGTCTTATTTATCCTGCACACCCAAAATAAGGTTTATCTAATGCGTTATATGACCCATTGTGCCTGTCGCGTAGGGCCTGGCTCTACCTAGTCAAGTATCCAACGTAGTTCCCACTACTGCCACAGTTACCACTTCGCCTTGTTTATGATTTGCGGCCCATGCAAACTCCTGTACTCCACCACCCTCCGAGCATCCCATTTGTTGTTGCTTTGGCGTGCAGTACACCGCTTGCCAGTGTAGTCGTGCATCAGAGTAATCTAGTGACGGCACGGAGGTAGTACACATTGTGAATAAACGTTGTGTTGTGGACCTTATACTGTACAGTATAATGTACACACATGAAGATATGGTAGAAATGCTGCTGATCTATGGAGAATGTACGTTGACGGGAAATACGTTATGAGATTGCAGGTTTGTTGATAGTACTATTAGCGAGCATTATGATTATTAAGTTAATATGTCTGTTTTCTATCCTACTCTACATACTGTACTGTACCCTGTTGTAGGTGGACGAAATGCTGTTCAGGCAGAACGACTGTACAGAAGACGATTCCCTGACAAGCCATATCCTTCGCGCCGGATGTTTGGTCGTCTCACATCTCGTCTACGTGAAACGGGAAGCTTAAATCCAAGACCTCGACATCGTCCTAGAACACGCACAGATGAACGTGCTGAAGTTGCTGTGCTCGCTACCATAGCTGTGAATCCTCAAATCAGCACACGTCAAATTGAACGTGAAGTTGGTGTGTCGAAATCAAGTGCACAGCGTATTCTTAAACGTCATAAATTTTATCCTTACCATGTTCATTTACACCAGGATCTTCATAGAAATGACTTCCGCAGTAGGGTAACATTTTGTCGGTGGGCTCAGCAAAAACTTCTGACTAATCCAATTTTTTTTGCAGATGTTCTCTTTACCGACGAGGCATCATTCTCCAACAAAGGAATTGTCAATATGAGGAATATGCATTATTGGCCCGCACACAATCCAAAATGGCTTCGTCAGGTAGAGCATCAACGTCCGTGGAAAGTTAATGTTTGGTGTGGGATTATTGGAGATACCATTATCGGACCTTTCTTTGTAAATGTCATCCAAAATGGCAGACAATACTCCAGATTTATACGACACAATCTTCCTGTTCTCTTGAACACCGTGAAGGATGCTGTTTACCAACATGAACCAATAACACCAGAGGACATGAAGCAACGCGTTATGGATGCTTGTACAGCCATCAAAGAGGAAACAGTAGCACGAAGTAGGGCATCCTTCATCCACAGAGTGACCCTACGTATGCAAGCCAATGGTCATCACTTTGAGCATGAGATGTGAACGCTATGGTTAGTATGTAGTGCTGGTATCACAGTGGAAGTTTCTACAAAGGGCCATTTTACCCAGTGTTGTTAAGAAACATTTGTTTGCAACAATTTGTCATTTAACGCATTAGATAAACATAACATTGATAACTACGTGATAATAAAACTAATTGGTTAATAATGTTTACATTCATCTTCTATGTCCTACCTGAACTTCCCAAATCGAAACATTTTTACCTAAACAACGGTAAAACTTTTAGTCCACTTGCTCGTTTCACTAAAACTATCAACATGAATTTTACTGTTACGAGTGAATGTTAAACTGTCACTTGCGCTAGATCTACAGTAAAGTAAAGTTTTAACGCTGAATGGCATTACATTTTTAGTAACGGATTAAGGATAAGCGAAGTTAACTTTGTGACTAACGTTGCGGTACACATATATGTTACAGAACCGCATCACCCCTAGCCTATGGGATAAAAACCTGCTGGAATGTACGACGTTAATGCAGGATGGCAGCAGACCGTATTATTCGTTTCGGACCTCTTGATAAGTATGGAAGTGTGATTACGCATGTCAATCACATCGCGATTACGGGCAGCATGGGGTTCACGCCTGAGCCTCAGGACGTGCGCTAGCAGCGCATGTCGGGTGTTTCAAGTGTCAACTTCGCGTCTTAATATCTCGGGATGTAATGGGAATATTGCGATGCAATCAACGCCATTGTGTATGTGCTTTGTCATGCTATGGATTGCTGAAGAAAAAATATAGGAGGTCCATTTAAAAAAACATAACTTTGTGTTAAAAAACACATATGCTTTCGTTTTAGAATATTTCCAAATATGTACATTCATGGGCCCCAGCCCTACATTGATACCGGTGAAAGTCGTTTTCCAATAGCTGTTATTGTTCCAGAGATATTTTGGGTGGACAAGATAGCTGAGACACCCTGTATATAAATGACCCAGTAGATAGTGTCGGAAGATCTATGCGGCTTTTCGCGGATGATGCTGTGGTATTCAGAGAAGTTTCAGCATTAGAAAATTGGAGCGAAGTCCAGGAAGATCTGCAGCGGATAGGCACGTGGTGCAGGGAGTGGCAACTGACCCTTAACATAGACAAATGTAATGTATTGCGAATACATAGAAAGAAAGATCCTTTATTGTATGATTATATGATAGCGGAACAAACACTGGTAGCAGTTACTTCTGTAAAATATCTGGGAGTATGCGTACGGAACGATTTGAAGTGGAATGATCATATAAAATTAATTGTTGGTAAGGCGGGTGCCAGGTTGAGATTCATTGGAAGTGTCCATAGAAAATGTAGTCCATCGACAAAGGAGGTGGCTCACAAAACACTCGTTCGACCTATACTTGAGCATTGCTCATCAGTGTGGGATCCGTACCAGGTCGGGTTGACAGAGGAAATAGAGAAGATTCAAAGAAGACCGGCGCGTTTCGTCACAGGGTTATTTGGTAAGCATGATAGCGTTACGGAGATGTTTAACAAACTCAGGTGACAGACTCTGCAAGGGAGGCGCTCTGCATCGTGGTGTAGCTTGCTGTCCAGGTTTCGAGAGGGTGCGTTTCTGGATGAGGTATCGGATATATTGCTTCCCCCTACTTATACCTCCCGAGAAGATCACGAATGTAAAATTAGAGAGATTCGAGCGCGCATGGAGGCTTTGCGGCAGTCGTTCTTCCCGCGAACCATAAGCGACTGGAACAGGAAAGGGAGGTAATGACAGTGGCACGTAAAGTGCCCTCCGCCACACACCGTTGGCTGGGTTGCGGAGTATTAATATAGATGTAGATGTAGATGTAGATGTAATGAACGACGCCAATCCTGTAGCATCTACCACTGGTGTTTGTTGAGCATGATCTCGCGCTTATTAAATGCTCCAGTGACGGCAGAGTGAAGTAAGCTTTGGAACATAGTGGGAAAACGAGATATCGGAGACTCAGAATAGAAGTAATGAACCGCTTGTATCAGTACACATGAATTATAATAAATAATAAACACAGGAGAAGAGAAAACAAGGTCAAACATGATCAACAAAGGAGTGCGATATGTGTGTAACCTTATATCTTCTATATTCACCATACAGGGTGTTCGGAGATTCCCGTTGAACTTTTAGGACTTGTAGAGAGAAGTTAGAATGCAGTATTCTGAATTGGAACCCATGCCCGGAAACGAACCGTTTCTGTGCTACAACCGTTTGAAAACATGATGGTAACGCGATCACTTTTACAAGTAAGTGATCAGGAGTAATTAATGATTAGGCGTACATCACTTGTTTTAAAATTCCACTCGCTGGTGGGTTCCCTTCAACGTGATACGTTACGGCCTCTTCCAACTCGGGTGTGCGGCATCTCTTTGTTGCAGCACAGTCACGACAGTTGACGGGGAAGGCACCCTTTCGCGAAGGCGCTGCGTAATTGTGGCGAAAAGGGTATGAGATGAAGAGGGACGTTGTCGAGAAAGGCGACAAATAAGACATTACCGTGAATTTCGCCATTCAGAATGATTATGTCGGTTAGTCTGCAAACGTGTACACAACCATGTTGTTCTAACATTCAGAGACACGCGAATGAGGTTCGAACCAGGTCAGAGAGGCTAGAAGTCAAACGACGTCAGCCGATTCGACGGTAACTACCGCCCACCATTACTACCCCGTTGCATACGTAAGTAGTAAACATGTTTTCAAAATGCTATAGCACGAAAAGGTACGTTTTCGGACATGGGATGCTATTCAAAATATTATGTACTCACTGCCCTCTACAAGTTCGACGAGCTTGTAACGGAAATTTCCGAACACCTTGTATGCATTGGTGAGGAAAACTTAAGGACGCAAGTAACTTCCGCATGATATTTCAGTGCAAAGTAACATAGCTCGATTAAACAAGAGTAGAAAGAACTGTTATGGTAAATACAGAACGAGTGAGCAATGAGATGAACACGAATGATATTCTTATTCAAAGACAGTACTTACACTGAAATCACTGAGATTTATGATGGTCCCCTATGCGGATCGATGTCGCGCATTGTCATCCACAAAAAATGTAGTCGTGTCCGAACGCATGCGTGAAAAGACGTTCATGGGGAAGGAGTGTAGTGTCATTCCCACCTCCCGCCATATGAGGTTACGTCCGCAATCACTATTCAGAATGAAGCTGCTCTCATCCGAGAATAGAATGCGACCCCACTCATCGTTGGTCCAGCCCCTATGCTCTTGTGCTCTTGGGACAATGTCACGTGTGGACGACATGATGACCTTACATTGTCAACCCGCCAGGGTAGCCGAGAGCGGTAACGCGCTGCTTCCTGGACTCGGGTAGGCGCGCCGGCCCCCGATCGAACCCGACCGGAGGATTAACGACGACTGCCGGTGTGCCGGCCAGCCTGGATGTGGTTTTTAGGCGGTTTTGCACATCCTACTAGGTGAATACCGGACTGGTCCCCACGTCCCGCCTCAGTTACACGACTCGCAGGCATTTGCGACACATTCATACTATTTCACGATTTACACTAGACGCAGACAGCTGGGGTACACTACTTCCGTCCCGGCATTCTCCGTCCCAAGGGGTATGGGGTGGCGGCAGGAAGGGCATCCGGCCCCCCACTTACAGTTAACCATGCCAATTCCGTACTTAACCCTGCGCAGAATGCAGGATAACGGCAGTAGCGAAAGAAAGGAAGAAATGATTTTACATTGTTACACTTACGGCTATTTGGAGCCACCAAAGGTACTCCAAGGTAGGATATCAGGGACACA
The DNA here is from genome assembly GCF_023864275.1 of Schistocerca cancellata. NCBI lineage: Eukaryota > Metazoa > Arthropoda > Insecta > Orthoptera > Acrididae > Schistocerca > Schistocerca cancellata. The sequence continues at coordinate 19,321,619 of NC_064631.1, read as the reverse complement.
ACGCAAACAGCAGGCAAAAGTGGTAGAGTTTAGGTTACCGGAGATAAATAGTAACACTAGAGCCATGCAGACTGCAGACGGTCTGGTCAGCTGTCTCAGGGGAGAAGCTTCACTTCACAGATTTAACTAGATGCCGTCGTAAGGCGACATTATAGATGACGGCCACGAAAAGGCACGTCTTAGCAAAGGCAGCAAGCCTGATACTTGTTCCTGATAACTGCAACGTCTGTGGGTTTACAGAGGTTAGAGTGCTACTGCACCAGTCCCCACCCACAGGAGGGCGGAGGGCGGAGGGCGGGGCAAAGTGACGTAAAACACTGTTGTTGCTGGCCATAACAGGAGTGACAGTGACGTTTAGCTTTCAGCTGAACGCTGATGAGACAAAACTTGGAATTTCTTAATGTAAAATCCAGAAACATCTCTACCTACCGAATAGGAGTAGGGGAGGAAAGTAAATGAGGTTGGCCAGAGGCGCGTTGGAGGTGCAGAACGACTCGCCAGATTAGCCAAAGCTTGTTAAGTGCCGGTGGACTGATGGGTTGACTTCAGGAAGGCAGGAATGGTGCACCGCCACGATTCTTTAAAAATCAATGTTTTCGTATTCAGGGCGAGTTGTCAATCAGATCGCTGGGGCGCCGACTCCGTGCCGTTCGGGGCCATCCACGGTAAGTTCCGACACGTCTGTTTTTCACACTTGGAGTGCTGCTCTCAAGTTTGTACTTACCGTGCTGCAATACTCCACACGGCGAGACAACAGCCCTGACAGTTGACGCGGCCTTGGCGCACGTGCTTCGCGAATCCACGACGGCCACTCAGATCGTGAGCTTTTGTTTACGTTACCGTGGCAACGCCCCAGCGTTGCCGTAGTGCTGGGCGACCGCTACTTTTAGTCAGTTGCGTCACGTGCCACGTTCTGGTTTTTGTGCATACGTGTGCATTCCGCAACTTCTGCGAGTTTCTTGAAGTGTGTCTAAGTGGAAAAGTGTGTATAAGTGGAAAATGACTGCCTGTAGTGCAGAGAAGAGACCTTTTGGGAAAGGAGTTACGCTGAAACCCCAAGCACGCGAATTTCTATACAGACTGCGTGTTTACTTTGAAAGGGAAAGGGACAATGGTGGGCCTTTCGTATCAGTGAGTAAAGTGATTGACTGAGTGGCAAAAGCATTGAACATCTCGACAGTGCCGGTGAAGAGAGCCTCAAATGATAAAGAGGCTGCCAATTCAGCTGCGAGTCCTGTTATTGTGCCGCCTGGAAAGTCAAGGAAGAGATCGTGTCGTGAGTCTGAAACCGACAACTTTGACGAAACTGCTATCAGGCAACACATATACACGTACTACAGCAGAAAGTTGTATCCGACTCTTAAAAAGTTGATGGCATCACTCTCGGACAGTGGTTTGTTCACAGACAGAACGACAACTCTCTCCACTGTTTTGAAAACAACTGGCTGCCGTTGGAAAAAGTTGTCAGGACGAAAGGTATTAATGGAACACGGAGACATTGTAGCGTGAAGATGTCGTTTCCTGCGCGAGTTGCTAGCAGTGAATCCGGAAAATGTAACATGGGTTGACGAAACATGGGTCAACGTGCGTCATGCACATTCCGTCGCATGGACAGACGACACGCGCCACCGAACTATGAGTGTGCCAACTGGTAAGGGAGAGACACTAATTATAGTTCATGCTGGCTCTCTGAACGTTTTTGTGTCCGGTGCTACGATGATGTTTCAGTCAAAAAAAAAAAAACTGTCGACTACCATGAGGAGATGAATGCAGATACATTCAAAGACTGGTCCGTTACTCGTTCGCTACCAAAAGTCAGTTCTGGTAGTGTTTTTGTAATGGACAATGCGCCATACCATTTTGTCCAATTAAATAACACACCAACGGATGCTGCAAGGAGAGACGAAATAATCATCATCTTGAAAGACAATAAAATAGGCTTTGAAGAGGATATTTGGAGCGCGGAACTTATGGAATTAGTGAAATGATACAAGCCACAGAAGTCGCATTATGTGATTGATACATTAGCAGAGAACCACGGCCACAAAGTTATACGTCTTCCACCGCACCACTATTATTACAATGCAATTCAACTCATCTGGGCTCAAATAAAAGCAGATGTTGCGGAGCGAAACAAAACCTTTACGTAGCGAGACACAGAGAGGCTGTAAATGAGGCTGTTACACGAATAACGCCAGAAAATTGGAAGAATGTCGTGAACCACGTATGGAAAGAGGTTACAAGTTCAAACATAGAAGAAAGTGTAAGAGAAGAAACCGTTCATAGTATTGTAATTTCTTTATCAGACAATGAGGACAGCAGCAGCGAAGATACCGAAGACTATGTGCTCGTGACGAGAAATGACCAATCAGATGATGATGATCTTGACATTACCGTTCTCCGCACGAAAAATAGAGGTGACGTCCTTATTCGATATTTTACACGTAACATTTGTGCAATTTCTTTCGCCTTGTTAATGTTGAAAATTGGATTGTGCGTAATTTTTATTTTGGCGGGAACCATAGTCACGGTAATTTTTTAATGATGTTACCGCCGTTTGATGGTAATAATTTTTATTTTATTGTTATACGATCCAGAGTTTGGCCATAACCCATTTTCAAGTACAGTAACTTATTTATATGTCAAAAGATATCAGACTGGTATGAAATACAACGAAATCTGAACCGTATAACACTAAAATAAAAATTTTTGCAGTCAAATTGGTGCAACATCATTAAAGAAAATATTTATATGTGTGTTTGTGTAAGGTGACAAACCCTGGTAGCGCATGTGAAAAAATTTTATTACTGTAAGTGACATTTCTGTATCATTACCACTCGCATTAGAATTTAACTAACTCCGGTACATAAGTAATTCCAGCAACCTTAAGCAAAATTAAATATTTCTATCAACAACAGATTTCGAAAGACTATCTGGACTCTTGAAGTTCTATGACAGAAGTATTTTTGCTCTCTAAAAGGTAAAATGAAATGATTGTGTGGCGTTGTTGGCCGGCAGGTCCGTCCGGGAAAGTTCGGCTACTCGGTTGCAAGTCTTATTTCAGGTGGCGCCACATTGGGGGACTTGCACGTCGGTGATAATGAAATGATGATGAGGACACCACAACATCCAGTCCACCGGCGGTGAAACTCTCCAACCCATCCGGGAATCGAACCCAGGCCCGCTGATGGTGGGCAAGTACGTTACCACTCCGCAAAGCAGGCGGACTTCTTTAAAGGCTTTCCACAACTGTGAAACTACGTTCCTGAGACGAGCGGTTTGTCATAAACTGGATGTTGAACTAACCATTTAAAAGCAACACGATTGATAGTGGCAAGCACTCTATGGAAACATCAAAGTTAACATTATATTACCAGTAATTTATCTGCACTCATGACTGAGCACTCATTTGCCAACATATCTGCACTTTAAACATCACAAACTTTTTTGTTCTGGATCTGCATTGAAACGAAGAACCCATAACCATTGCAACCGAGCAAAGTTTTCGTGCCTTACCGACACTCGATTACAGCAACGTTCTGCGCTGGTGACTGCATGTAAAGGGTGGAGAAATATCGAAGTTTTCAGCAATACCAGTTAGCAAATGAACCTGAAAAATTTTGTGGTCTGCCTGAATCCTGTCAAGACCCTTATCTCCATGCTAACTAAGCACGAAAAATGTTTAATATTATGTCAAGTGACAAAATTTGCGCCTGAATACAACGAAGTGCCATAGTGTAAAGTTTTGTGATGGGGACTCAGATCCAGCGCGTACTCTGATTGTCAACTAAGTAAAATCTGATATTAGATATAGAATTTTTTTCACCAGCAGCAAGATGTATGAATTTGAAATCAGGATAGAATTTTTTTGACTGACCGGGAATGAAACCCGTTTCTTTTCTATCCACGAACTGTTTGCTCACCACTAATGAGATGTGTGCATGTTTGACAAGAAATAACGGCACCTATAGTAATTGTTGACAACACATAACGAGAGACTGAAAATGAAAATCATTTATCACTAGTTCTGTGTGCATATTATAGGGCTTGAAATGTGGATCATGGATATTTTTGAGATGGACCAGGTTTCGAACCCACGTATGTGCCTTTTGTTGGGACTAGAAGAGTTTACAATACAATGAAATGATCGGACTATATCATTCTATGTGGGTCAGATACCACGAAAGACGAGATCCGGATTCGAATCCCAGTCCAACACCAAATTAAGTTCGAACAACATATGAGCTCTGGGATCTTAAATGACCATTTATAGTGTAAGGAAGCTCAGTGGAGACAGAGTTTCTGTTTGCCGCCTCTCACCTCTGCTAGAGCCAAACCTAAAGTGGCTCTGCCCTAATTGGTAGCAAAGGGATATGATGTTTATAACGCGGATTCTGAACTACGATGCATCATGACGTTCTTCACTTGGCATTACCAGAGGTGAAAGCAATTTGTTCGTGTGAGTTTAAGATACATGCCAGACGTGGGAATCGAACCCATTCTTCAGAATCAAGAAAGTAGTATCAGTTCATATGACCACTGTAGCCCACATTTCCTACATTCGTAGTTGCGTCATAACGTATGTTGCGCTTAGCTTACAAATCAGGCACTGTGAAAAAATTCTGTTCTCTATTAACTGGCAACTTATGAGGAGGCTTGTTTTACGGGATTTATGCTATTCGTATATCAGCGGGATGTAAAGATTCCTTTAGTAATCATAGACTGGAGTCTAAAGTCACTTTGAAATTTTCACTACTTCAAGTAATTTATTATATCGAGAAATACCATTCAAGTGTACAAAGTTATCAAATATTTGTATTATTACCGCCATTTACTTCTACACTGTGCTGCTGCTACACTCGTGCTTACAGGAAACATTTAACGCTTCTTGGTCATTTTGACAAGTAGTGGCCCAAACACACGGGAATATTTAGTGCACAGCAAATGGTTGGGGCATTCTGTGGCGACTGGACAGTACTTTTTCTAGTCATTACTACTGCGAAATACTGGAGAAGGTAAAGCGTCCTTCTGTTCATCACAGATTTCCTGGAGGCGGAATAATTTTCCAACAGGATTGTTCTCCCGTTTGTACAGCAAACCGTGCAAAACACTTATCTGAAATGAACGGGGATGTTGAGCTGTTGGAATGACTCCTAAACGTGCTGACCTGAGCCCCATAGAGTACACGTGGACAGAGACGGAGAAAATTGTTAGGTATAGAGGACCAGCACCGACAACCAAGACAGCGCTGTCTGAAGCTGTTCATAACGCAGGGGAAGAGTTGTCACAGTTAACAGTTTCACTTGGGAACTTGTAGTCTATTTCCTGGTGGCTGCATGCAGTTATAGAGGATGACATAAACTGGACACGGTAAGTATTGTTACGTTGTTAGGGAGAAATTGTTTATGATAAATCAACGTTTTGTTCTTCCCCGAAGAAGAAGAGGAACATTCGTTTGTCTTTTTTTTTTTTTTTTTTGAGAGAGAGAGAGAGAGAGAGAGTGAGAGAGAGAATAAGCGGAGCTGCTGATTATACATGCAAACTAGGCAGTTGTTCAGTAGACTGTTGATGTCAAATTATTTTACGGCCTTTGATCAAAAAGACTTGGACAAAAATGAAACTATTTTTTCTTTTGTCACAAGGCGCAGATGGCAGATGGCAGTGTCGATGAAGGCATCGAAGAAAAGTATCATATTAAAGCATTATATGCAGGCAGGTAGCCAATACCAAAAAAAAAGCACAAAGAGATGTTACTTTCTTTTAATGCCAAACGTAAATCACAGTACATAAAGAAGAAAGTGGTGCAAAACCGGCGCTATAGAAGTACTACTTTAAAATTATGAACACTTAATAATTTTCGTTGTCCCCTTAAGCCAGTAACTCTACTTGTAGATTAGAAACTGACCACCTTAACAACTACGCCACTCTGCCAATAGCGTACTCTATACTTTCGAAATAGCATGTATGATCTGGAATGTTACACGTTTTTCATGGAAAACAAATGATTTACGGAGTGAAATTGACGCAGTGCGTCTTCGACGGAAATACAGACAGTCCGTTTGCCTTTGAATTTCAGGAACGTAGCTATGAAGAACATAAGCTAATTGAAAGTGACACAGAAAGTATTGTGTCAGATTTTATCAGCTCTGCTTCTTTTTTTTTTGGGGGGGGGGGGGGGGGGGGAAGTTGTGAGTCGGAGAGTAGGAGAACTTAACAGCTGTTAACGCAAGTGCCAAATTTCGACACAGATATACAAAGTTACTGATGATCAGCAAAACATATCTGAAATGCATTGTAATATGTTTAATTTAACATTAGGAAATGGAACGATTTATGTTTGAGGCCCATCAAATTTATAACCTTAGTAGGTATCCGATATGCGATTTAAAGACACTAGGGAATGGAGTGGACTCTCACACATGGCTTTATGTTTACACAGCAGGAAGCTAGTCACTACAGTTCGAGCAGATACGTCTCTATAACACCTTGAGAAGACTGACGGAATTACCTCCATCCTCCTCCTCATTCTACAGTGTCGCCAGAGTTCGGCCATAAGCCATTTTGAAGTACAGTAACTTATTTATATGTCAAAAGATATCAGACTGGTATGAATTACAGGAAATCTGAACCGTATAACAATAAAATAAAAATTGTTGCAGTCATATGGTTGCAACATCATTAAAGAAAATATTTATGTGTGTGTTAGTGTAAGGTAGCGCATGTGAAAAAATATTCCATCAAGAAACACATCGGTCAGCAAAATGCTGCCCCCTACAGGAATGCTGTAATGAATGCCGCGGCACTGTTGGGTTCTGAAGCAGCCGAGTGTTGCCGCGGGCCGAAGGGTGGGACGGGATGGTCTGTCACCCTTCCCGCCCCCTCCCCCCCCCCCCCCCCCCCCCCGCCGCGCCGCTGGCTCGCAGCTCGTCCGTGTCGAATACTGGCAACATCGCTGCCAGCTGTCAGAGAGCGTCTCCCGACGTACGGAGTATCGTGTTCGCCACTTCTGTTAGCATCCGCCTTCGTGGCTTCAGACACTGACTTACGTTGTGCAACCAACTGCCACCTTGGCTTTTTCTAATGTTCAGAATTAACCTTCAGTGCAGTAGTTAGTATGATCGCAAATGAATAGCGGTAATCAGACGCTTTACTTCGAAGAGTCTCCTGCTACGAACAGCCTGTCGAGTCCCAAAATCCGCTCCTCTCGGCCGGCCGGAGTGGCCGTGCGCTTCTAGGCGCTACAGTCTGGAACCGCGTGACCGCTACGGTCGCAGGTTCGAATCCTGCCTCGGGCATGGATGTGTGTGATGTCCTTAGGTTAGTTATGTTTAAGTAGTTCTAATTTCTAGGGGACTGATGACCACAGCAGCTAAGTCCCACAGTGCTCAGAGCCAGTTGAACCGCTTCTCTCGTAGATGCCATGTGACGGTGTTTAGCGCTTATCCAATTCATCAACTTGCCTTTTCAGGGAATTTGTCTTTCTGCATTTGCTCCTCACTCCCCAGAAATTGCAGACCGACCTTAAACCGGCTGTCTTCCATCTATCCTGTTTCAGGGAACGACAGCCATCGCCAACGATGCCACCCATATGCGGGTGTCAACGGAACACAACATATTGGTTTTCGGGCAAAGAGAACACCGCCATGCATTTGCCGTACCAGTGTTGGCTGGCTCTGAGCACCATGGGACTTAACTGCTTGGTCATCAATCCCCTAGACTTAGATCTACTTAAACCTAACTAACCTAAGGACATCACACACATGCATGCCCGATGCAGGATTCGAACCTGTGACCGTAGCAGTCGCGCGGTTCCTAACTGAAGCGCCTAGAACCACTCGTCCACAACGGCCGGCCGTGCCAGTGTGGAGAGAGAGAAAGATTGCCTCGAAGTTCTGTTAAATATGGTTGCAACTTCACCCGCTATTTGACGAGGGTCCCTGCTTGCCTGTTGCAAAATGTAGCGATCATCTGCCATTGTATCTGACCACGGCCAAACCCCTTCTCTCCTTCGGACAGCAGTGCATGTGGTTTGCAACTCTCTCCTCGCACGCGAAACAATGCCGTGAGCACCGCCAGACTCCTGAACTACACTCGTCGCACTTGGTCCTTCTTCCACTCTCCCGATGATTCTTCCCCGTGTGAAATCAGTCAAATGTTTCTGGGGCACGTTTTAATGAACACCACCACCTCAGTTCACCCTAACTGCTCGCTGATTGACACACATTGTGTTTCCCCTTCCTTGCCGGCCGGTGTGGCCGTGCGCTTCTAGACGCTTCAGTCTGGAACCGCGTGACCGCTACGGTCGCAGGTTTGAATCCTGCCTCGGGCACGGATGTGTGTGATGTCCTTAGGTTAGTTAGGTTTAAGTAGTTCTAAGTTCTAGAGGACTGATGACCACAGATGTTAAGTCCCATAGTGCTCAGAGCAATTTTTTCCCCTTCCTTCAACTGCCTCGTGTTGTGGGACTTGCCCCATTTGGCACTATAGTCGTGCAGATCTCATACTAAGTGACACGAGGCCCACGAGAAGGACGGGTCGTCGCGCGTACGTGACAGCACGTGGCACTGCAGGCCTTCTGATTGCCAGTAGCCGCCTCCGGCTGGGAGCGAGTAACTGTTTCAGACGAATTTAATAAATACGTGCAAGCTCTAGACAGCACACGAGCAAGTTGCGGCATTTTCAATTACATTTTGATTTCCTGCGGGCCCTGCACGGAACCGAGCGTTCGCGACGTGTGGCGGCCAAGCCGGCCATTGAGACGTCACAAGTTCGTTGCAGAGCCTGTATATCTCATTGGCCCCGATGTGACATCCAACTTCATGTTCACAACTGGGGGACCTGTGGTTAACTATTCCCGCACGTTCTCTACTTTACGTCGAGTAGTTGATATACAATGTTACATTATCTATGCCGTCGTTAAAACACTGTACTCGTATTCGGGAGGACGACGCTTGAACCCCGCGTCCCGCCACCCTGATTTAGGTTTCCCGTGATTTCCCTAAATCGCTTCAAGCAGATGCCGGTATGGGTCTCTGAAAGAGCGCGGCTGCTTTCCTTCCTCACCCATCCCTAATCCGATGGGACTGATGACCTCGCTGTTTGTTCCCCTCTCCCAAATCAACCAACCAACCAACCAATCTGTGCCGCCACTAAGTTTTGCAGAGAAGTTTACTTGACGACATCGTCAGACAGTGGCAGCTGAAAGTTAAATTAGGTATCTGACATATACCAGGAATCGTACATTAATACTCCGCCTTTTTCGATCACATATAGTCAGTCAGGCGACACAAAATGAACTCCAGTTTGTAATACATCGCCTAAATCAAATATGTAAGAACCATCATCTAAAAATTTCAATAAGAAAAAAAACTAAAGTGATGGTCTTCAAAGGGAAATTTCTAGTACGTTACAAAATTGCACTAGATGAACAGTAAGTAGAACAGCTGTCACGTTTTCATCAGTTAGGCTGTCAAATTAGCTATGAGTTTGAAAATTATTTCGCTAATGAATTAAGAAAATTTGAAATGATATGTGGCACAATATACGGTGCCAAGATAAGATGCCAAGATAAGAAAGACTGCAAAACTGATGTTTTACAAAGTAATGGCTACCCTTGTTCTGACATATGGAAACGAATATTCGACATTAACTAAGAAAGAAAGTCGTCTCAAACAAAATTTTCAAGGAAAGTTGAAGGATGCGCTGTCAGAGATAAAGCATGAAATACGAGGTGCATTCAAGTTCTAAGGCCTCCGATTTTTTTTCTCCGGACTGGAAAGAGATAGAAACATGCGCATTGTTTTAAAATGAGGCCGCGTTCATTGTCAATACGTCCCAGAGATGGCAGCAACGTACGGCAGATGGAATTTTACCGCCAGCGGCGAAAATGAGAACTGTTTTAAATACTTAAAATGGCGACGTTTTCCTTACTTGAACAGCGTGCAATCATTCGTTTTCTGAATTTGCGTGGTGTGAAACCAATTGAAATTCATCGACAGTTGAAGGAGACATGTGGTGATGGAGTTATGGATGTGTCGAAAGTGCGTTCGTGGGTGCGACAGTTTAATGAAGGCACAACATCATGTGACAACAAACCGAAACAACCTCGGGCTCGCACAAGCCGGTCTGACGACATGATCGAGAAAGTGGAGAGAATTGTTTTGGGGGAACGCCGGATGACTGTTGAACAGATCGCCTCCAGAGTTGGCATTTCTGTGGGTTCTGTGCACACAATCCTGCATGACGACCTGAAAATGCGAAAAGTGTCATCCAGGTGGGTGCCACGAATGCTGACGGATGACCACACGGCTGCCCGTGTGGCATGTTGCCGAGCAATGTTGACGCGCAACGACAGCACGAATGGGACTTTCTTTTCGTCGGTTGTGACAATGGATGAGACGTGGATGCCATTTTTCAATCCAGAAACAAAGCGCCTGTCAGCTCAATGGAAGCACACAGATTCACCGCCACCAAAAAATTTCGCGTTACCGCCAGTCCTGAAAAAATGATGATGTCCATGTTCTGGGACAGCGAGGGCGTAATCCTTACCCATTGCGTTCCAAAGGGCACTACGGTAACAGGTGCGTCCTACGAAAATGTTTTGAAGAACAAATTCCTTCCTGCACTGCAACAAAAACGTCCGGGAAGGGCTGCGCGTGTGTTGTTTCACCAAGCAACGCACCCGCACATCGAGCTAACGTTACGCAACAGGTCCTTCGTTATAACAACTTTGAAGTGATTCCTCATGCTCCCTACTCACCTGACCTGGCTCCTAGTGACTTTTGGCTTTTTCCAACAATGAAATACACTCTCCGTGGCCGCACATTCACCAGCCGTGCTGCTATTGCCTCAGCGATTTTCCAGTGGTCAAAACAGTCTCCTAAAGAAGCCTTCGCCGCTGCCATGGAATCATGTGTACGTCTGCAGAGCGATTACGTCGAGAAGTAACGCCAGTTTCATCGATTTCGGGTGAGTAGTTAATTATAAAAAAAATCGGAGGCCTTAGAACTTGAATGCACCTCGTATTATAAGAGACTCCCTCTGAACAAGCCGCGTAAGGTACAATGGTACTGACAGACCGCCGCGTCATCCTCACCCGGTAGGCGTCACAGGATGGAGATAAGGAGGGGCATGTGGTCAGCACACCGCACTCACGGCCGTTTTCAGTTTTCGCGACCGCAGCCACTACCTCTCAGTCGAGTAGATCTTCAATTGGCCTCTAGTGCTGAGTACACCCCACTTGTCAATGTTGTTGGGTAGATACGTACGGTGACTCATCAAAATGCCAGCCCAGCGTTTAACTTCGGTGATCTGACTGGAACCAGTGTAACCACTGCGGCAAGGTCGTTGGCAAATATTACAAGAGAAAAATACACGCTGTATAAATGAAAAAGTACAACATGAATGCATAAATGGAAACAACATATTAACGAAGTGAAGAAAAAGGAAGCAGGATTAGAATTTAACGTCCTGTCGACAGTGTGGTCATTAGAGCTGTGGCACAAGCTCGGATTTCGAAACGATGGGGAACGAAACCGGCCGTGCCCTTCTCAAAGGGACCATACCGGCATTTGGCTGGAGAGATTTGGGAAGGTTAAAGAAAACGCGGCTGGACAGGGATTTGAACTGTCGTCCTCCCGAACGCGAGAACAGTGAATAAACTGGAGAGGATAGATTTCTTAATAAGTAACGAATTAAAAATCAATTTTAAAGAGGGTTGTAGGACGACCTAGGAACGGATGGCTTCAGTTAAGGAAGGAACAGGTATGAGCCTATTCCACGCAGTGATAAAAAAAGTAGAAGAGAATTATTGCTATTATTATCATTATACAAGATGTTAGGGGTATAAGTGCAGATACTCTAATCATTGGTAATTTAATATGTACCCTCTTCAGCTTATTAGTCGTTTTTCATCTACGTCTAACGGTCTTCCCTAAAACACGTCACATAATATACTACCTGATATTTTCTGCACAGCCGTAACAGCACCATTAAGTGGAGTACACCGATCCGTATAGACTAACCGTTCCGGTCCACGCATCTACACTCCAACACCTGATCTACTGGTCAGGGGGAAATAAGCATTAATGGCTTCCTCTTGACACATGTACTTGGAGGCACTAACTAACCTAAAAACATAGTGAGCCGTGGTAAAATTTACTGCTTTGAAGAGCACGCCGCAGCGTGTAGTGTGTAGCAGTCGCCCTCCGTTTCTGGCGGTGGCGCCGCTGTGGCAATCGCAGCTTTGGTGTCTCCCTCTGGTGGAAAAGGGGAAAGGTTGCCTGTTCACGTGCAATTAAGGGGCGCTATGAGCTCGCCAGTCAGTCAGTCTGTCAGTTTCGGCGAGTCTGGTCAGTTGGTCAGCCGGGTCAGTGTGGGGCAGTCAGTGTCCGTCTGTCGTCCGGAGTGCTAGTATGTGTTAGGCCGCCAGTCTGCTCGAGTTTGTTTTGGATATGCACATTGGCGGTTGGATCGCTCGATTGGTCGGTCGCGCACTGAGACACAAGATGACTTGTCCGTCTTGAGCGTCGGCGCATGTGAGGTCGCCACGTCAGTCCAGTGGGCCGCGCCGTATAGCGAGGGGTAGTGGCTTCGCGGCTGACACGAGAGCAACAGGAGTCAACCCACGACATGGGTCTGGCCGGCGAGAGCTGCGACGCCGTGAGACGGGAGATCAGCCCGCCTTCCTGCGTCTGTTGAAGCGGCTGGCAGCGGACGGTTCGGGAGAGCGTTTTTGGGGTGCTGCGCCAGGTCTTCTCGAGAAATCGCAGTTTATTAGAAGTTAAGTGATTGCTCATATGTTGTTTCATTTACTTGCTAAATTCTACTTGTTTTCTTGATCAGTCTCTCGTTCCCAGCTTGTTCGTCTGTCTCTTGTCCGCATTTGTTAGGTAGTTAGTGTCTGTCTGTCTGTCGGTCTGCAGTACGTTAATAACTGCCTCTGTCATGTTTGTCGGATTCGGTGTTAACGAATTTATTGCTTAAGGTGTAAAGGCCAAATTCCTGAAATATTTTTTTATCTTGCCTATCATCTTGAGAGGTGGTATATGTGTAATGTAGAGCATGTTTGTATATTTTATGTAAGACTGCATTTCATGGGTTTTTATTTAAATGGTCATTTTAGTATATAAAGTTGCCACCATTCCACCGTAAGAGTTCTTTTAAAAACAAGTTGCACTTTCGGTGGCAAATAATTTTTAAATTCAGAGTTTTGTACCATTTCCATCCCTCCTACGGGGTGCATAGCTTATGTGTTTGTGTGAGTTGTTAAAATTTTTAGTTCAAAGTAATCTGGTGTGTTGCAGATTTGCACCAGTGTAATCTTTCAGAGGTCGTTGTGACCGGTCGTGACTACGGCCGTGTTAAAAGGGGGCGGCGAGGTTCTCAGCCCGAAAGCTCATACCGCCAAGAAAAAAAAAAATGTTATTTCTGCCACTGAATATATTGTAACTTGATATTTACAGGGTGCTTTCTGATTATAATTTTAAATCTGTTCAAAAAAAAGGGCTCTTAGGAATAAATTTCCATTTATTAAAAAAATTTAATTTGTTTTTTATCAGTTACTCACTGGCAACTACTTCCACGCTCTCATAGTGTGATTAAATGTGTTAATGTTCTTGATGAATCGCTAGTAAATAAATTCTTAAGAAAATGTTTTGAAAGTAAATTCACGGTTCACATAGTATTGCTAGTACCGATAATTATTAGTGTGCAAATGAAGTAAAAATTGACATAATCTTGTTCAGTACACTGTCCTGTCACCAATCAAAATATATGCATTTATACCCTTAACATTCTGCATATTGCTCATTTACTGTACTCAATGAGATGTTGTCTCGCTAAGGACGTCCGTTTAGATGTAAGGGAGGCTCTGCTCTTGTCAAGTAAAATGTGGGAATAAATATATCGCCTTAAAATTTGTGTTCTCGCCTGTTTGTTGTCAGTCTGTTTCTGCGCCATTCATCGGCCCCGGGACCTTTACGCTTGCCGAAATCGCTCCGCTTCCAGTCTGGCAGTCAAAGCGAACATTCCAGTCGTCTTCCGAATCGGATGGCGCGCACCCGGCAGCCGCGTATTCACTCTGTTCGCCTGCAGCCCAGCCGCCGACTCACCCGCAAGACGGCTTTCCCGCCGGAGGGCTGGGTCTGCGATCCGCCGCATTTCGCGAACCTCTCGGGCCGGAAGTCTTTCAGCCGCCCGACACGCCGCGCCGGAAACCACCCAGACGGCAGAATTTAAAGGCCGACACCTCGCGGATGGCAGCCACAGGAACGGGGCGCAGACGCCGTGCGCAGTGCGGAGAGGTGAACGAGGCTGGGAAAAAGGAGCAACAACGAAGCCAAACAGAAATAAAAATGTTATTGGCACGGAAACAGGAGAATCCAAAAGACACTCGGAAGGCACACGTTTGTAACGCTGCTCACCAAAGTCATACATAAAATCAACTAGGTGCATAACAGCAGTTACACCAAAGATCTCTTACTCTTCCTTTTTTTGACCATATCCTAGAGTCCGCTTTCGTATCCAGACTCGAAAGTTTCATCTCAGGTTTCCTGCTACGTTCACGAGAAGTTGAAGTCTTTAACCCCAGCCCTCTCCTTGGCTCATTGCCGAGGTTCGTTTCCATCTTGCACTTACTTCGCTTCCAAAGGAAACTGCTTTCGACATTTCTCGATGTTTGTACGTAGGCTGGGGAGAGCACTTACATTTACACTGATTGCGCAAAGAATGGAGTTTGTCACATCTGTGCCGCGCGGGATTAGCCGAGCGGTCTTAGACGCTACAGTCATGGACTGTGCGGCTGGTCCCGGCGGAGGTTCGAGTCCTCCCTCGGGCATGGGTGTGTGTGATTGTCCTTAGGATAATTTAGGATAAGTAGTGAGTAAGCTTAGGGACTGATGACCTTAGCAGTTAAGTCCCTTAAGATTTCACACATCAGCTTTTTGTCACATCTGTGCAGAGCGACATTGGTGCAGAAACGGAATCTACTGACATTTATGGGGAGACCAACACTCTTCGTGTAGCTTTTTGGTTTCACCTTCGTTGGCTTCATCAACTCGCGACCAAACTATCAGTCAGCCGATGTGACCGAGTGGTTCTAGGCGCTTCAATCCGGAACCGCGCTGCTGGCACGATCGCAGGCTCGAATCCTGCCTGGGGCGTGGATGTGTGTGATGTCCTGAGGTTGGTTAGGTTTAAGTAGTTCTAAGTGTAGGGGACTGATAACCTCAGATGTAAGTCCCATAGTGCTTAGAGCCATCTAAGCCATTTGATCCAAACTATCACATTCCACACTAACCTAGACTTCGTCTGAAAATGGACAATCCACCCTGAAACTGGTGCAATTACCAAACAAATTACCATAAAAACGTGGACTGGTTTTTCATCCTTTGAAAGTACTGACTTATATAAACGAATTCCTAGTAACATGTCTCTTAGGTTACAACACGCTGTGCCACACTGCTAGACAGGAAATAAATTCTTAGAATGCCTGTAGGCTACCTGCGAAAAGCCACTTATCCCAGCAAGACAGCCAGGCTCCCCAGATATGCCCATCAGCACAAGTGTCACTACGTCCAAGTATTCCAACCCCCCTAAGGATGTCCATGCTAAGAGACGCACCTTTGTCATAGACGAAGAGCTTTTCAGGTATTGTATTTTAGACTACAGCTGAATTTTTATTGCAGAATTGCTTGCTTTTTATCGAGCTACACTGTGCATCCAGCGGTTTGGAATATCAAGGTCTGTCGTCCCCTCTGAATGCCTCAGTGCTTCCCAAAGACTCTGTGCAAAGTAGACTGCCGTGGTCTCAGACAATGTAAAAATTTAGTTACCAATCAGCTGAAACAGAGAATTGCTTGAGGATGGCGTGAGTGCCTTGCCCCGCCGACGTATGATAAATAGGGCAGCTAACAGGATATTTGGAGAGGATAACGCACTTTAAACTGGAGGCCACTCGTCAGTAACGCAACCTTCCAGCACGCTAGAGAATGCACCAAGCCACTGAGGGGACAAGGTCAAATAAGACGGAGGAAATATTCATTGACGCACATAATGTACGAGATGGGACCTGGATAAACTGAAAGAACCAGAGGTTGTACAGAGTTTCAGGGAGAGCATAAGGGAACAATTGACAGGAATGGGGGAAAGAAATACAGTAGAAGAAGAATGGATAGCTTTGAGGGATGAAGTAGTGAGGGCAGCAGAGGATCAAGTAGGTAAAAAGACGAGGGCTAGTAGAAATCCTTGGGTAACAGAAGAAATACTGATTTTAATTGATGAAAGGAGAAAATATAAAAATGCAGTAAATGAAGCAGGCAAAAAGGAATACAAACGTCTCAAAAATGAGATCGACAGGAAGTGCAAAATGGCTAAGCGGGGATGGCTAAAGGACAAATGTAAGGATGTAGAGGCTTATCTCACTAGGGGTAAGATAGATACCGCCTACAGGAAAATTAAAGAGACCTTTCGAGATAAGAGAACCACTTGTATGAACATCAAGAGCTCAGATGGAAACCCAGTTCTAAGCAAAGAAGGGAAAGCAGAAAGGTGGAAGGAGTATATAGAGGATCTATACAAGGGCGATGTACTTGAGGACAATATTATAGAAATGGAAGAGGATGTAGATGAAGACAAAATGGGAGATAAGATACTGCGTGAAGAGTATGACAGAGCACTGAAAGACCTGAGTCGAAACAAGGCCCCCGGAGTAGACAACATTCCATTGGAACTACTGACGGCCTTGGGAGAGCCAGTCATGACAAAACTCTACCATCTGGTGAGCAAGATGTATGAAACAGGCGAAATACCCGCAGACTTCAAGAAGAATATAATAATTCCAATCCCAAAGAAAGCAGGTGTTGACAGATGTGAAAATTACCGAACAATCAGTTTAATAAGCCACAGCTGCAAAATACTAACACGAATTCTTTACAGACGAATGGAAAAACTAGTAGAAGCCGACCTCGGGGCAGATCAGTTTGGATTCCGTAGAAATACTGGAACACGTGAGGCAATACTGACCCTACGACTTATCTTAGAAGTAAGATTAAGGAAAGGCAAACCTACGTTTCTAGCATTTGTAGACTTATAGAAAGCTTTTGACAATGTTGACTGGAATACTCTCTTTCAAATTCTAAAGGTGGCAGGAGTAAAATACAGGGAGCGAAAGGCTATTTACAATTTGTACAGAAACCAGATGGTAGTTATAAGAGTCGAGGGACATGAAAGGGAAGCAGTGGTTGGGAAGGGAGTAAGACAGGGTTGTAGCCACTCCACGATGTTATTCAATCTGTATATTGAGCAAGCAGTAAAGGAAACAAAAGAAAAATTCGGAGTAGGTATTAAAATCCATGGAGAAGAAATAAAAACGTTGAGGTTCGCCGATGACATTGTAATTCTGTCAGAGACAGCAAAGGACTTGGAAGAGCAGTTGAACGGAATGGATGGTGTCTTGAAGGGAGGATATAAGATGAACATCAACAAAAACAAAACGAGGATAATGGAATGTAGTCGAATTAAGTCGGGTGATGTTGAGGGTATTAGATTAGGAAATGAGACACTTAAAGTAGTAAAGGAGTTTTGCTATTTGGGGAGCAAAATAACTGATGATGGTCGAAGTAGAGAGGATATAAAATGTAGACTGGCAATGGCAAGGAAAGCGTTTCTGAAGAAGAGAAATTTGTTAACATGGAGTATAGATTTAAGTGTGAGAAAGTCATTTCTGAAAGTATTTGTATGGAGTGTAGCCATGTATGGAAGTGAAACATGGACGGTAAATAGTTTGGACAAGAAGAGAATAGAAGCTTTCGAAATGTGGTGCTACAGAAGAATGCTGAAGATTAGATGGGTAGATCACATAACTAATGAGGAAGTATTGAATAGGATTGGGGAGAAGAGAAGTTTGTGGCACAACTTGACCAGAAGAAGGGATCGGTTGGTAGGACATGTTCTGAGGCATCAAGGAATCACCAGTTTATTATCGGAGGGCAGCGTGGAGGGTAAAATCGTAGGGGGAGACCAAGAGATGAATACACTAAGCAGATTCAGAAGGATGTAGGTTGCAGTAGGTATTGGGAGATGAAGAGGCTTGCACAGGATAGAGTAGCGTGGAGAGCTGCATCAAACCAGTCTCAGGACTGAAGACCACAACAACAACAATGTACGACAACAGAATTAGTCTGTCATCATACATGTAGATCGAATTCCCCCAAAGAGAGAGTCCAGCTGACAAATACAGCATCAGTGCAACGGAAAACTTCTTGGTGCATTAAACCAGACACTATTGAGGTCACACGGGAAGGTGGATGATGGATGGATATGTTGGCATGGGCGCACGAGAGCAATGTCTTCAGCGCCCGCGTGAAAACAGTTCGAGACGAGCGTCGCTAACATACACAAAACAGGAGGGCTGTGTGCAGGCAGATCAGTTACGACACATTATCCCTGGTTAGCAGAGAGGGGGATCGCCAATCAGCTGTAGTACGGAGCAGTCAGCATACGGTGCAGTGACCCACCGGTAGCAGCAGATGAAGACTTAGTTTCTTCAGGTACGAGAAGCCGGCGAAAAGATTCTGGGGGACACATAACAACTGTTCGATAAGTAGTTATTTTACATTTCTTGGAATAGTATTGAACACAGAATGATTTTCTCTGTCTCAACGACGAATACTTCAGGATTTCAACAAATCGCAGGACGAAGATGTAAATGACGACCTTGTCTTCTGCAGTGCAAAACCAAGGGGCCATGTGGTAATACTGAAACACGCCTAGGAAGCCAGTAGTTAACAGAACGTGTGTCGCTAAAGGCACTCGTCTCTGATTCATTTCGATAGCTGACTGACTGTGTAGTGAAGGTTAGCAGATCTAGCGCCTCACCCTCTCTACCTCTCTATAATCGCACTTGTACCTAACGCCGTGGTCTAGGTATGGAGACCAGGCTGCCCACAACGAGAGACGTATATCGAAGCTTCCTTCAGCAACAATTTTGCAGTGTGGTCGAACAAACGTACCCCGTGATACAGTGGCAGAGAATATGGAGAGCGTTTCATCTTCCCTCTTTCCCTACAGAGGTATAGGGGATAGGCAAAATAACGTGAACAGTGGTAGTAATGGGATGGTTGTGTTGCCGGTCAACAAAGCATGTATGACAACGCCGCGCTTGAATGTGCGTGTTCAGTACGGACTAAGCATCAGTGCAGATTGTTTACGAGTAGTGCACACTTCGTATTTGCATTCAGAGGCCGAGGTCGACGTGCAATGAAAAACCTAACAGAGTTCCGAAGAGGGCAGATTGTGGGGGACCATAAGCTGCAGCATCAGTAACCAAGACAGCCAACTTATTGCATGTTTCAAGAGCAACTGTTTCAACAGTCGTGACAGCCTACACAAAACATGCAAAGGCATCATCGTGTAAACGTAATAGTGGGCGCAAATCAGTTCTAAATGACAGAGATCGTCTTACGCAAACACGAATTGTGTCAAACCAACACAAAACTACAGAGGCTAACGTGACTACAGAGCTCAGTAGCCATCTTCGAGACGCCGTATCTATCGACACTGTCCACCGAGAACTCCATAAAGCGAATATTCATGGACGAACTGCTATACCATTATTAATATACCATTTCCAAGTAAGTACAGGTATTCACATTATTTTGCCTATCCCCTGCATGTCGTTGAGACATGTGGTGGTGATGGAAGTTTCACAAACCTTCAGCCACTGCACGCAATTCGCCTGGTCGTCACGCCTGTATACCCCCCCCCCCCCCCCCCCCCCCACACTGCGTGGTCGTCCACACCGACGAGAATCGTTTAGTTTGTGGCAGGGCAATCGACTGTTGGCTCCCGACGAGAAAAATGCTACCCTCTCACTGCGTACGGCGCACATGGTGATCAAAGCCGACGACCTGCTGTTTCCGAACAGAGTATAGATTCCCACCGCCAGGATAAACTCTATTACCTGGATAAAGGGGATCTGTATCGCACCGATGACAAGAAGGTCATAGGCTTCTAGTACGTACTGCAAGAGCAACACGTGATCTTGCAGTGGTACGTGAAATGTAGAACATGTTTTCCCAATTACCTGGGTTGGTTATTCAAGGATCCTCCGGGTAGTTGGGATGTTCCGGGTGTGACAAGTGAAATGAGAAGATAGTTAAACGTTCAGGAACTTAGGTTCATGACTTATATACTCAGGGGACTATATTTCGTTTTTAAGTTAGCGAGAAGCCCACCTGGGTACACACCAATTGGGCCGATGCAGAGTCCCGTTTTTCTTTTTTCAATGAACTCTTTAAATATACACGGCGTTGGGAACCGTTTTACTTTTGGCTGTGTTGGATGCTACTTTTAGTTTCGGTGTTATGTGCTTTTCAGCTATAAAAGGTAAAAATATCAATAAACACGAAAAGAATCAAATGGAATTTTTTAAAAATAAATGAAAGTAAATCAAACAGCATTTCACCTCTGGGAGCGCATCCGCAGAAAAGGGAGGAAGGAGACATTGCAACCAGGCCTTGGGTTGCGACGCCTACCACCCTGCCTCCGTCAACCCTTCACATGATCGTTTGAGGGAAAGAAAATGGGGTAGCGTATTTCATTCAATATCAAAACGTCCTCGGTCCCGGGTTCCAAACCCGCCACCGCTTAAATTTTGATTAATAATCGACATTGCCCGCATCTCGTGGTCGTGCGGTAGCGTTCTCGCTTCCCACGCCCGGGTTCCCGGGTTCGATTCCCGGCGGGGTCAGGGATTTTCTCTGCCTCGTGATGGTTGGGTGTTGTTTGCTGTCCTTAGGTTAGTTAGGTTTAAGTAGTTCTAAGTTCTAGGGGACTTATGACCACAGCAGTTGAGTCCCATAGTGCTCAGAGCCATTTGAACCATTTTTTTAATCGACATTAGCGGCCGAAAACTTCAGGCGTAGGAAGTCAGACATTCTGCCAACAGCCTTGTCAAAGAGGATGCAGGAGGTTCAGGGCACTTTCTTGTCCTTGGGGTGAGAAACTGCCCCCTATAGGCGGAAACCCAGGAATGATCAATGGTATGAGGATGCAGAAGGTAATGGAAACCACTGCATTAGAGAAACATAAATTGTATCCACAGGATTTCTCGCCTGTAATTGAAACAGTGTCATGTTGATCTCTGCATTGGCAAAAAATTCCAAAATAGTGCCCCATTCAGATCTCCCGAGTGGACTGCCAAGAGGGGTCACCCAGAGAAACACTGAATAACCAACGTTCGCGCGCCTGTGAGTGAGTGTGTGTGTGTGTGTGTGTGTGTGTGTGTGTGTGTGTGTGTGTGTGTGGTTTATTTTCGACAAAGGCCTAGTTGCTCGAAAGCTTATTTGTGCCAGTCTTTGTTGTGCCTACCTGCGCCTCAGCATCTCCGCTATATGGTAAGTGGCAACTTTCTGTTTCATAATGTTGTTACATTCCAGTCTGGGTTTTCCATTGTCTGATTTTCAACGAAAGGATAACGTTATAAGTCTCGTCACGTGGAATGTCAAAAGCTTGAAAGTGGTACGGAAGCTAGAAAACCTGAAAAGGGAAATGCAAAGGCTCAGTCTAGATGTAATAGAGATTAGTAAAGTGAAATGGAAAGAAGACAAGGATTTCTGCAGTAGAAAATTGTATAACGGAAGTAGGATTCGTTATGACTGGGAAGATAGGGCAGAGAGTGTGTTACTGTGAACAGTTCAGTGACAGGGTTGTTCTTATCAGAACAGACAACAAACCAACACCGACAACGATAGTTCAGGTATACGAAGATACTGAAATTGTAATACAGTAAGTAAAGGGAGATGAAAATCTAATAGTCGTGGGGGACTGGAATCCAGCTGTAGAGGAAGGAATGGAATAAACGGTTACAGGAGAATAGGGGCTAGGGACAACGAAAGAGAGGAGAAAGACTAATTGAGATATGTAATAGATTTCAGATAGTAATAGTGAATACTTTGTTCAAGAATAACAAGAGAAGGCGGTATAACACTAACAACGGTCGGCATCACACTGCCGACCGTTGTTAGTCGAGCAGAGGTCATGTACCACATAGTTTTATCTTGTGACTTCAGTTTTACATATTTTATGGAAAAGAATGACCATGAGAGCAGTTTTTCGATTTTTTGTGACAATGATTTTATGTCAGCTGGTCTGCCCGTGTATCGTTATATCCAAATGGTTTATAAATGTTAATCTACATTCGGATCCGATAATGGAACCTTTAGTGTGTTGAAACCGGTTATCCAGTAAACAGTATTTAAGCGATCTTGGCTTTTGAATTAATTCTTTTCAAAAACATATTGAACAGAATTTCACTCTCTTTCGTATCTTTCTTTCTTTATCTGCATCACAAGAGACACATTTTCCTTGTAAATATACATTTTGAACACTGCGTGATATACTTGAAGCACTCCACGCCTGTGATTGAAACAGTTTTCTTTCATTATATCATGCTTTCGTCGTGTGATAGATACCATAAGTGTATAATACAACTCCATAATCTGATACGTTTCAATCATGATGATAGAATATGTGTTTCACAGATTCTTAAGCCATTTTCTGCAGAGCAATTCTCACATGAGTAACTTTCCCATCACTGTGTCGAAATTTTATGACACTTGCGTCAGCAGTTATTAAGTTCTAATGAAAAGATCCTGGAGAAGAGAATAAGAAGCAGTATTGAAAGTAGACTGCAAGAGGAGCAGTATGGTTTCAGACCGGGAAGATCAACAACGGACCTCATATTTGCGGTAAGGCAACTGCAGGAAAGGCACTATGAGTACGGGAAGGACTTAATCATGGCCTTTTTAGATATTGAGAAGGCGTATGACAGTATCTGTAGGGACAAGCTCTGGGATGTGCTGAACGCAAAAGGGATAGATGAAGAGATAACACGAAAAGTCAGAAAAATGTATGAGGGAAGTGAGAGTTGTGTGAAAGTGGGGAGGGAACGTACTGCATGGTTCAAGCTGGAAAATGGGCTGCGACAGGGAAGTGCACTTTCGCCTTTATTGTTTATTATTGTTATGGATGAAATCCTACAGCAAGTGTCAGATGCAATTGGAGATCATAAAATGAAAGCAGTGCTTTTTGCCGATGACCTGATGTTATGGGGAAATTGCGAGAAGGAGGTGCAAGAGCAGTTAGATGCATGGGAGGCAACGGCAGCACAATATGGAATGCATTTCTCTGCAAAGAAAAGTGAAATAATTGTCACAACAAGGAAGACGAATAGGCCAAATGTGGATATAACTTGTGGAGGGGAAAAACTACAAGTGGTAGAGAACTTCAAGTACCTGGGAAGCGTGATTGAAAGTAAGGGGGGAAACGCAATGGAAATAAATGAAAGGTGCAGAAAAGCAGGGCAGTTCTACAAATGCATTAGGGGGCTTATTTGGAGCAAGGAGGTGCCACAGAAATCCAAGGGAATTATATACCGAACCTACTTTGTCCCCATATTGGCATACGGAAGTGAGACATGGGTAATGCACAAAAGCGACAAAAGTAGAATACAGGCTAGCGAAATGAAGTTCCAGAGGAGCAGGTTGGGTGTAACAAGACGAGACAGATTGCGAAATGTGTATGTGAGGGAAAGACTAAAGGAGGAACCAATACAGGACAGGATAGAAAAATCAAGACTGCAGTGGTATGGACACATGAAGAGAATGGATGAGGGAAGAATTCCAAAGAGGATGTTTGATCTGCAACTGGAGGGGAAGAGGCCCAGAGGAAGACCAAGAGATAGATGGGTGAAGGGAGTGAAGGAATGTGTGACGAGAAGAGGAGAGAACTGGACGAAGGTGGAAGAGGGGGAATGGTGGAAAGACAGAACACGATGGAGAGGCTTGTGTTCCCGACAGACCCAGCCAGTGGCTGGAAACTGTCCAAGATGATGATGATGATGACTATCACTCACGCCATCTCCAAAATAGATCTGATAAAATCCAACAGAATATTTTCTATGTCATTTCAATTAGTTTATGTTCTTTTTAGCTACCTTCGTGAAATTCAAAGTCAGATGGACTGTGTGGGTTTCCGTCGAAGACGCACTGCACCGATTTCACTCGGTAAATCATCTGCTTTTCATTAAAAAGGCGTAACATTACAGACCATACATGCCATTTCGTACGTATAGAGTATGCTGTTGGCAGAATGGTGTAGTGGTTAAGGTGGTCTATTCTAATCTACAAGTAGGGGTTTCGAATCCTGCCATTTCCGTGAATTTTAAAACGTGTTAAGAGTTATTGGTTAAATAAGATAACGAGAATTATTAAGTATTCATAATTTTACAGTATTACGTCTACAGCGGTGGTTTTGAACCACTTTTTCTCTTTATGTATTGTGATTTCTGCTTGGCATTAAAAGAAAATGATATCTCTTTTGTGCTTTATTCGGTATTGGCTGCCTACCTGCATATAAACATGGAGAATACAAATTAATGTGATGCTTTTTCTCGACGTAGTATAACTAAAGACTTTCTCTTTGATGCCTTCACTGGCACTGGCATCATGCGCCTTGCGCCAAAAAAATAGTTTCATGTTTGTCGCAGTCTTTTTGATCAAAGGTCGTAAAATAACTTAACACCAAGAGTCTATTGAACGACTGAAAATAATGAAATTGACTGCCTAGTTTTTATGTATAATCAGCTCCTCTTTTTTTCTTTAAAAAATGAGGTAAGACAAACGAATTTTCCTCTTCCTCTTCTTCTTCGAGGAAAAACGAACCGTTCATTTATCATAAGCAATTTCTCCCTAACAACATAACAATTCAACACACTCCAGCAGCTCAACGTCTCCGTTCATTTGAAATTAGTGTTTTACACGGTGCTGTACGGATGGGAGAACGGTCATGCTGCAAAAGTACTCCTCCAGAAAAGCTCTGACGAACAGAAGGACGCTTTACCTTCTCCACTATTTCGCAGTAGTAATGACTAGAAAAAGGACGGTCCAGTTGCCACAGACGCCGCAATCATTTGCAGCGCACTAAATATTTCCCTGTATTTCGGGAAAAAATGAAAAAATTATCAATAAGCAGTAAATGTTTCCTTGAAGCACGAGCATAGCAACAGCACAGTGAAGAAGTTAATGACAGTAATAATCCAAATATTTGGTAACTTCGTACTCTTGAATGGTATTTCTCGAACTAAGAAATTTCTAGAAGTAGTGAAAATTTGAAAATGGCTTAGAATCGAGTCTATGATGGCTAAAAGCATCTTTAAATCCCGCTGATATGCGACTAGCATAAATCCCGCAAAAGAAGCCTGATAACTAGCGAGTTAATAGAAACATTTTTTCACAGTGTGATTTGTAAGCTAAACGCAACATACTTTACGGCACAATCATTAATGTAGCAAACGTGTGCTTCGGTGACTGAGGAAATGATACTAATTTCCCTCCCTCCCTCCCTCACACACACAAAATCACTGTCAATATGCCAAAGGACTGAAAATGAAAGAATGAATAAGATAGTGTTTCAGAAACATACTAGACCATTATCTGTTACCTTCCTGAACACACCTTTCCTGCCATGGAATTCTGCCAACAGTATTCAAATACTGTGTCAGATGTTGTCTCACTTCTCTTGCATTGGCTGCACTATGATTAGCACCCTGAGCAGCAATGCCAGGAAGACATGGTGATTCATCTACATTTGGGGGGATATATCCTTGAGAGTTTCTGGCAAGTACAAAATTATGTAGCAAACAACACACTTTTGTAATGAGCTCTACTTTGGTAACAGGTAGCGGAATAGTCTGCAGCAAAATTCTGAATTTGTTTGACATTATGCCAAAGGCATTTTCTACAACTCTACGTGTTCTACAAACTCTACAAATTCTGTAGTTAAAAATCATTTTTCAGGTGTCATGTCACGTTCAGGATATGGTTTCATTAAATTTTCCTTTAACGCAAAAGCATCATCTGCCACAAACATGTAGGGAACACAGATGTCACTACCTGGACGTGGAGACTTTGGTGGCAAATTTAATGAATCATCCATGAGTTTCATGAACAAGGCACTCTCTCTGAATATTGCACCATCATTCATTCTCCCATTTCTGCCAATCTCCACAAACAAAAATTTATAATTAGCATCTACTAGAGCTAAAAGAACTATGCTGTCGTGACCTTTGTAGTTTCTGAATGATGAACCATCAGAGCGCAGAGGCCTAAACGTGACATGTTTCCCATCAAGTGCTCCAATGCAATGCGGGAATTGCCAGAGGCTGTGGAACCCATCTTCTATTACTTTCCACTCGGCAGGATCACGTGGACACTGTAAATTACATTTTATTTCACAGTCGTGCCATACCAAGAAGAAAATCGTAGCAAATACTTATAGCATTTATCTTGGGATTACCTGTATCGCATTATCTCCTAATACGCTCGCTATGGCCGTCAGTCTCTGGTATCATTCCAGAGAGAGTGTTGTTCGCTATTCGTGTAGAATTGGCCAAATCTTTGTAAGTCTTTCCGGTAGCTAGGAAACTTAGTGTGACAGCAAGCCTAGAGACGCTATTAAACATGTCTCAGCTTGATCGTAAAATTACAATGTATTATAAATAAAAATTAACTTTCTCTTTCGAACATATAATAATGCACTTACCTTTCCCGGGCCGTAATTGCCTGACGCATCACCGTGTCTTTCTTCTGAATCAGAGGTGAAACCATACAAAGCAGTTCTTCAAAAATCAATACATCCATTCGTATAAAATTTGCAAAGGATGTACGATCTTCTATCCTATAAAGTCGTATATAACAGTCATTATTGGTATATTTATAAAATCAAACAGTAATGAAATGGTGATACTTTTTAAACAAAAGTAGGTGTTATGCCAACTAACCTCAACTCTTTATGAAGCATGGAGAGCACACCTTTTCCAGCGTTTCTCCTCTTAATCCAGTTTTTCGTCCATTCTTTCTTTCTTCTTCTCTCATTAGCATGCATTTCTGCATCGTTGAGCACCAAAACAGCTAATAACGCCAGTTTGCTCTGAACATCTGTACCTGAAGCAGCCATGTTCGTTCGATACAACATGCAGCCGGTCACAGCACAACTAGCTGCCGATCTTGCACCGCGGGAGAGATTCGGCGTGGAAGACAGCCGGCTCCTTTCCCTGCAAGCCGGCAGGCGTGCACGCCATGTCGCAAACTTGCGGCGAACCTCGCTCCGTGTGAGACGGGCTTAACGCACGCTTAGGAGAGACAGGCACTCGGGTCAACCATTCACAATCCGACGGCAATCCAACCGACCGACAATCAGCGGACCCGCCGACAAGATAACATCCACTTCACCCGACCAAGGCACAACAGGGAGCTCAACGGAACAACGTAGAAGATATTGGCGCCCACAACCAATCATACACGGAGCTGTCAAACTACACACTGTGCTGGACAGCAACAACACGATGAGGAAACCACACTGCCTGAAATTTATGTCAACGACCAGGGTAGGTAACCGGAACGTTAACGGCCACAAAGCAGAAGATTCCGCTGGTGCACTTCAATTCAAATAACCAAATACAGTGAAACTCCACCGGAGGGTGGCTAGAATTTTGCAAGTTGAAAACCACGTTGTTGATCGCGGGAATATCCCAACAGCAGACAACGAACTCCAAACGATACAATGTGAACAGTCTTGACTTGCTGGTAGGTGAAATCAGAACTCAACTCTCGTGTCCAGGTTCGGTGCGCCACGGACCTCGTAGCAATGGGAACAGAGCCACACACTCCGACACCGCGAAGAGACCGCCAGCGGGCCCCGGCCAAACTACGCCCCGCCGAGAATACCTCGCTGCTCCACGCCAACCGACCGATTCCATAGAGCCAGTACGCCGACAACATTTAAAATAACTTGCCAATCAAAATCACACAAACTACACACAGTTGCACGAACACTTGCACGAAGAACCAGACAGTACTAACGGCAGTGGCAGTCCAGTAATAAGGACGAATTATGAGTTGGCACACACACAGCCAACCCGTAAGCGATTGCCGGCCAAAATACATGTCGTCGGACAAGTCGACCGACCGACCGACGACCAACCAAGGCGATCTTCACTTAAGTCATATCTGTCAGGAACCGTCGGAGGAGTTATGGCTGTCGGGACCTCACTCCTGCCGCGCCCCGACCGAACTTCTGCTACTTGCTAACTTAAACACTCGCAGGTGCTAACTCACTACAACACACAACGAAGTTATAGCAGTGCAACAAACATAATACGGCAGGGCCTATATCGATAAGCGCTGCTGCTGCCGCTCACTGACAGGCACGGCAGCAACTCAGTGACAACAGTAATTGAAAATTAACATAACGAGGTGGCAGTACGGTAAAAACAAGTAAAATAGAAATGGCACGAATACGAGCCACGCCCAGCCGCAGTGGCCGTGCGGTTCTAGGCGCTACAGTCTGAAGCCGAGCGACCGCTACGGTCGCAGGTTCGAATCCTGCCTCGGGCATGGTTGTGTGTGATGTCCTTAGGTTAGTTAGGTTTAATTAGTTCTAAGTTCTAGGCGACTGATGACCTAAGAAGTTAAGTCGCATAGTGCTCAGAGCCATTTGAACCATTTGAACGAGCCACGCACGGCTGAATACTTGCTGAAAAATAGCTAATGACCATAATAATTACGGAATTTAAAAACTTTAAATGAGCAAGCCCTTCCACAACACACCCTGAAATCTAGAATACGCTCAAAAACCTTCTCAAAATATCAAGTACGCATAATGACACACAAGTAAAATTACACAGTAAGCCGCTAATAAGGCAGTAAGCCAACTCATAGCAACACTCGATTACGTAGCGGCAGGTAGACCCGCAGTACCATCAGCCACCAAAGTCATGCATCGGCGATACAAGCAAGCCAGCAAGGACAGATCAAGTAATCAGCGCACGGATAGCCCTCGAAAGGCACTAAGTCGATTAACCCACCAGCTGTCCCCAAACAGGAAACCGCAAGCACGCCAAGACACAGAAAGCTGAACGCCAGTCGCGCGCCGCCACGCACTGCCTCCAGCCCGGTAGGCTACCCAACTTCACCTCATCCCTCTCTCCTCTCCCCATCTCTCGCCAAGAGCCGAAGCGCCACCGCGCGAAGCGCAAGCACAGAAGGTCATGTCAGCAGGTCGAAAGAGGAATAGAGGTGAGCCAGCACGGCTTAGCCCTAGCTACTGAGTCCTGTGTGTTGGTCCTCTTGTAAAATTATAGATCAATAGATTATTGGAAAGGGATCATCTAAACTATTGAAATGAAACTTCGGTCCAAAATTGAACCCAATTTATTATAATATCTTTTGTTATCACGCACACATACAGGGTGGTCCACTGAACGTGGCCGGGCCAAATATTTCACGAAACAAGCGTCAAACGAAAAAACTACAAAGAACGAAACTCGCCTAGCTTGAAGGGGAAAACCAGATGGCGCTATGGTTGGCCCGCTAGATGGCGCTGCCATAGGTCAAACGGATGTAAACTACTTTTTTTTTAAATAGGCAACCCCATTCTTATTACATATTCGTGTAGTACGTAAAGAAATATGAATGTTTTAGTTGGACCACTTTTTTCGCTTCGTGATAGATGGCGCTGTAATAGTCACAAACATATGGCTCACAATTTTAGACGAACAGTTGGTAACAGGTAGGTTTTTTAAATTAAAATACAGAACGTAGGTACGTTTGAACATTTTATTTCGGTTGTTCCAATGTGATACATGTACCTTTGTGAACTTATCATTTCTGAGAATGCATGCCGTTACAGCGTGATTATCTGTAAATACCACATTAATGCAATAAATGCTCAAAATGATGTCCGTCAACCTCAATGCATTTGGCAATACGTGTAACGACATTCCTCTCAACAGCGAGTATTTCGCCTTCCGTAATGTTCGCACATGCATTGACAATGAGCTTACGCATGTTGTCAGGTGCTGTCGGTGGATCACGATAGCAAATATCCTTCAACTTTCCCCACAGAAAGAAATCCGGTGACGTCAGATCCGGTGAACGTGGGGGCCATGGTATGGTTCTTCGACGACCAATCCACCTGTCATGAAATATGCTATTCAATACCGCTTCAACCGCACGCGAGCTATGTGCCGGACATCCATCATGTTGGAAGTACACTACCATTTTGTCATGCAGTGAAACATCTTGTAGTAACATCGGTAGAACATTACGTAGGAAATCAGCATACATTGCACCACTTAGACTGCCATCGATAAAATGGGGGCCAATTATTCTTCCTCCCATAATGCCGCACCATACCTTAACACGCCAAGGTCGCTGATGTTCCACTTGTCGCAACCATCGTGGATTTTCCGTTGCCCAATAGTGCATATTATGCCAGTTTACGTTACCACTGTTGGTGAATGAAGCTTCGTCGCTAAATAGAACGCGTCGCCATGCAATCCCTGGTGCATAGAAATATGGTACGGGTGCAATCGATGTTGATGTAGCATTCTCAACACCGACGTATTTGAGATTCCCGATTCTCGCGCAATTTGTCTGCTACTGATGTGCAGATTAGCCGCGACAGCACCTAAAACACCTACTTGCGCATCATCATTTGTTGCAGGTTGTGGTTGACCTTTCACATGTGGCTGAACACTTCCTGTTTCCTTAAAAAACGTAATTATCCGGCGAACGGTGTGGACACTTGGATGCTGTCGTCCAGGATACCGAGCAGCATACATAGCTTACGCCCGTTGGGCATTTTGATCACAATATCCATACGTCAACACCATATCGACCTTTTCCGCAATTGGTAAACGGTCCATTTTAACACGGGTAATGTATCACGAAGCAAATACCGTCCGCACTACGTGATACCACGTACCTATACATTTGTGACTATTACAGCGCCATCTATAACAAAGCGAAAAAAGTGGTACAACTAAAACATTCGTATTTCTTTACGTACTACACGAATATATAATAAAAATGGGGTTCCTATTTAAAAAAACGCAGCTGATATCCGTTTGACCTATGGCAGCGCCATCTAGCGGGCCAACCATAGCGCCATCTGGTTTTCCTCTTCAAGCCAATGAGTTTTGTTCTTTGTAGTTTTTCGTTTGATGCCTATTTCGTGAGATATTTGGCCCGGTCACTATCAATGGACCACCCTATGTATGTCCACAGCAACATATCAGCCACTGGCGATCGTTCCAACACGGACAGAGCAAGAGTGTGTTCCTCCCAAGCTGCAGACCCAGACTCAATGACTCTCCTCTCTCTGCTCTCTCCGTAGTTTGTGTGACTTTCCTACCTCAGTGGAAAGGCTCCACTAAATACTGGCCAGTGATATTATTTTTAGCATACTAACTCACTACCTGGAAAAACTTCTATTACGTTAGCCAGTCAGCTATCTTTCTGTATATAATGTCTTCAAACAGTTAAGTGTCAGTCTCCAACTCTTCATTCGCGTCATTACTACAGCCAATTTGCTCAACTCCCGTACATGACATGCTCAGAGACTGACATCCTGACTCGGACTTTGTTACTTGCTTGGAATCACCCAATGAAACTTCTTCCCGCTATTAACTAGACGTGAGGCTATTCACTCCACTAGAGCGGCGCCGAGAAATTAGCTCAGCGCCCTTACAAAGAAAAGGAACACAACTGTGTCCGTTCCCACGAGACACAGATCTGTATATGTGATTGCCCTGTCACTCCACTGCTAACTAGGAGATTCCCAGTTAGGGAAGAATACACACTTTAGAACCGTCCTTTGACCGAACAGCTCGGCTAAGAAGACGGTAGTATTCTGAAGAGTGCAAGGGCCTTCACGGCTCATTATCTGACTTCTTTAGTTAGAGACCCTGACCGCATACCACGCAGAGCACAGTTAGTGGAAAAACTCTGCACCAGCTGTGGGCAGGCACCCAGCTTGACAATCCTCGGCCACAGCGGCCTCACTTCGAGCTACTGGACGCGACACGTTTCCCCAAACCCTGGTGCTTGCTCCACTGAAAGCCCGGCCACTCTCCCTAGGAAACTCGATGGGTTTCCAAATAGCTGCCCTGTGGTTCTGTTCTTTCGTCGGCTTCTCATTACCGATATAGAAATGTGCAACTACAGAAATATGCAACGTGCAAACTACCGCCAGAATGGGGGAATTATTAAGATAGGAGTTGTAGGTTTAATTCTTGCTCTCGCTGGTACAATAATTAGCGTTAAATGTTTGTTGATTGGTAGGAGTGTGACTTAGAATGAGATGAATTGAAATACGAGATGAGCCAGTAAGCCAATGGTCTGACACTTGTCACTGGCACATTCAGATCTCTCACCCACTGAAAGCATGTAGCCATGAGTTCCTGACGGACTGGCATACATTCAGTCGGCAGCCACTGTGATCGATCAACCTTAGCAGAGAATTGGTGCACGGTCGAATCAGATACCCGTGTCATCCAAGCGTAGCTCAACTCAGTGCCTAGCCGGCTTATACATGTTATTGCTGCCAGAAGTGCCATCTCGTGTACCAAATTTCTCACTCTGTTATACCCAAATCACCTACAAATTTTGTCACGTGAATTCTAAGACAAAAAAAAAACGAAAAAAAGAAAAAGAGCAGACGTTCCACGAAATAATAATCCGAATGGGATGGAAATCGGTAAATGTTTCAGCAAAATTGGATGATTTATGCAAGAGAAAGAGATTCATGAATTGACCAAGCCAATAACGCCCTGGTCACCTCAGACACTTATGCAAGCAGTTATTCGGCTCGGCACTGATTGACAGAGATATTGGCTGTCCTCCTGAGGAACGTCGTGCCAAATTCTGCCCAATTGGCGCGTTAAATCTGCAAAATCGCGAGATAGTTGGAGGGCCTCCCTATAATGCCCCAAACATTCTCAACTGGGGAGAGATCTGGCAACTTTGCTGGCCAAGACAGTGTCTGGCAAGCAGGAAGACAAGCAGTAGAAACGATCGCCGTGTTTGGCAGGGCATTATACTTCTTAAATATAAGCCCATGGTGGCTTGTCATGAAGGACAAGAATATGATCGTGAAATATCCTCGACATACCACTGCGCCGTGAGGGTTACTCGAAGGACATCAAAAGGGGTCCTGCTAGGAAAAGAAATGGCACCCTAGACCATCACTCCATGTTGGCGACCCATACGGCGGGCGACAGTCAGGTTGGTAGCCCACCATTTGGAGGGGGGGGGGGGGGGGGCGTTTCCAGACATGTCTCAGCTTGGGGTCTCATTGACTGGGGTATAATTTTCACTGATGGGTCCCACTTCAAACTGAGCTCCGATAACCAGCCAAGAGGAGTAACTGCTTGCTAGAGGACGCATTATTGACTTGCTCAATCTCTGAAGTTCTTCCTGCCGAATAAATCATCCAATTCTTCTGAAATTACAATCATTTGTTTGTTTGTACATGTACACCATATCTGCCGATTTTTGTCCCATTCAGACAATTTTTCGTAGTGCGTCTTTTTTTTCCTTAGAGTGTATTATTTCTCCGATATTGTACACGCACAATAAGGAAGATCTGCAGCGGAAAGGCACTTGGTGCAGGGAGTGGCAACTGACCCTTACCATAGACAAATGTAATGTATTGCGAATACATAGAAAGAAGGATCCTTTATTGTATGATTATATGGTAGCGGAACAAACACTGGTAGCAGTTACTTCTGTAAAATGTCTGGGAGTATACGTACGGAACGATTTGAAGTGGAATGATCATATAAAATTAATTGTTGGTAAGGCGGGTGCCAGGTTGAGATTCATTGGGAGAGTCCTTAGAAAATGTAGACCATAAACAAAGGAGGTGGCTTACAAAACATTCGTTCGACCTATACTTCAGTATTGCTCATCAGTGTGGGATCCGTACCAGGTCGGATTGACACAGGAGATAGAGAAGATCCAAAGAAGAGCGGCGCGTTTCGTCACAGGGCTATTTGGTAAACGTGATAGCGTTACGGAGACGTTTAGCAAACTCAAGTGGCAGACTTTCCAAGAGAGGCGCTCCGCATCGCGGTGTAGCTTGCTGTCCAGGTTTCGAGAGGGTGCATTTCTGGATGAGGTATCGAATATATTGCTTCCCCCTACTTATATCTCCCGAGGAGATCACGAATGTAAAATTAGAGAGATTCGAGCGCGCATGGAGGCTTTCCGGCAGTCGTTCTTCCCGCGAACCATACGCGACTGGAACAGGAAAGGGAGGCAATGACAGTGGCACGTAAAGTGCCCTCCGCCACACACCGTTGGGTGGCTTGCGCAGTATGAATGTAGATGTAAGTAAAATATCGTTATTATTTGCTATCCCTCCTGATGTTTTAATGGCTGGCAGAGTATTTCAGTATGTTAATGGGCATAATCCTCACCACTAATACCACCACCACCACCACCACCACCACCATCACCACCATCTTAAACATCATCGTCGACGACGTCGTCGTCGTCGTCTTCGTCGTCATCGCTTGTTTATTTCTTCCCTCTGTTCCCCTGGCGATGTTTTACTAGCCATGTGTTACGACTTTTTTGCGACATTCCGTAGGTCTCTGTAGCTTGAAAGTTGGCAACTCTTCTAGAGAACGAGGGACTGACAAGAGCTGCCGATGCACTTGTGTGAAGGTCGTCAGCCTTTGCTATTCCTGTTCTGGTAGTCCAGAACTGCACCACAGGGCAGATAAAAACATCTGTGTGGCGACTGACTGCAGGCAGCACCGCAGAGCGGCACGTCATTAATTACCTGAAAACCTCGGAGCTTTTAATTTGCCCCCCGTCTTTGAGAGCGACCGCAGTTCCGCGGCGAGGCGTGTCTGCATCTTTTCATATTTTGTTCGCCCAAGAGACGAAGTTTCCGCAGAGCTCGCGGATGGAACGAAACGCCTTCTAACGAGCCGAGGCTCGCAGGGCTGCGAATTAATGCTTTGCGGCAGAGACAGCGGCGGCGGCGGCGGCATCGGTACAGCCAATTATGAGAACTTCTCCCTGTGCGGGGGACGCCAACTTGAAACAGAAACCGTTCCATCCTTTCCCGCTTTCACGTCGCGCATAAATGAGATATAAAATACGAGAGGGGCCTCCTCTCCTGGGACGGGAATAACTGCGTGTCACGCACTCGCCGGTCGCGACTCTGCTTTGGGTGGAAAAAAAGGGCGGGAGCGCCTGCCCGCCGCAGTAATCATTTATGGAGATAACATCGGGGCGTGCGTTGTGTGCGACCAGGGCCCTCGCTCCACGGCTTAAATTCGGGATAAACGGCCGTGCGCCACGGGAGGGGCGGCTGGTCGCAGCAACTCGTGGCAGAACGTCACGTTGTGGAGGGGTGGGGGGTGGCGAGGAGATGGAGGACACCACACACACACTCTTTACCGTCCAGCGCAAAAAACCTGACGAAGGGTGACAGGAGGCAACGAAAGCTTGTGTGACTAATAGTGCGAGTTTTTTTTTAGGTCTGTCTAAGGTTTTTACAATACAGATCACAACACTCTTTTTTACATCTACAACTACATTTATGGCGCTTGGTGGAGGGTGCTTTGTGTATCACTGTCACTTTCTACATCTACATCTACATACACTCCTGGAAATGCAAAAAAAAGAACACATTGACACCGGTGTGTCAGACCCACCATACTTGCTCCGGACACTGCGAGAGGGCTGTACAAGCAATGATCACACGCACGGCACAGCGGACACACCAGGAACCGCGGTGTTGGCCGTCGAATGGCGCTAGCTGCGCAGCATTTGTGCACCGCCGCCGTCAGTGTCAGCCAGTTTGCCGTGGCATACGGAGCTCCATCGCAGTCTTTAACACTGGTAGCATGCCGCGACAGCGTGGATGTGAACCGTGTGTGCAGTTGACGGACTTTGAGCGAGGGCGTATAGTGGGCATGCGGGAGGCCGGGTGGACGTACCGCCGAATTGCTCAACACGTGGGGCGTGAGGTCTCCACAGTACATCGATGTTGTCGCCAGTGGTCGGCGGAAGGTGCACGTGCCCGTCGACCTGGGACCGGACTGCAGCGACGCACGGATGCACGCCAAGACCGTAGGATCCTACGCAGTGCCGTAGGGGACCGCACCGCCACTTCCCAGCAAATTAGGGACACTGTTGCTCCTGGGGTATCGGCGAGGACCATTCGCAACCGTCTCCATGAAGCTGGGCTACAGTCCCGCACACCGTTAGGCCGTCTTCCGCTCACGCCCCAACATCGTGCAGCCCGCCTCCAGTGGTGTCGCGACAGGCGTGAATGGAGGGACGAATGGAGACGTGTCGTCTTCAGCAATGAGAGTTGCTTCTGCCTTGGTGCCAATGATGGTCGTATGCGTGTTTGGCGCCGTGCAGGTGAGCGCCACAATCAGGACTGCATACAACCGACGCACACAGGGCCAACACCCGGCATCATAGTGTGGGGAGCGATCTCCTACATTGGCCGTACACCACTGGTGATCGTCGAGGGGACACTGAATAGTGCACGGTACATCCAAACCGTCATCGAACCCATCGTTCTACCATTCCTAGACCGGCAAGGGAACTTGCTGTTCCAACAGGACAATGCACGTCCGCATGTATCCCGTGCCACCCAACGTGCTCTAGAAGGTGTAAGTCAACTACCCTGACCAGCAAGATCTCCGGATCTGTCCCCCATTGAGCATGTTTGGGACTGGATGAAGCGTCGTCTCACGCGGTCTGCACGTCCAGCACGAACGCTGGTCCAACTGAGGCGCCAGGTGGAAATGGCATGGCAAGCCGTTCCACAGGACTACATCCAGCATCTCTACGATCGTCTCCATGGGAGAATAGCAGCCTGCATTGCTGCGAAAGGTGGATATACACTGTACTAGTGCCGACATTGTGCATGCTCTGTTGCCTGTGTCTATGTGCCTGTGGTTCTGTCAGTGTGATCATGTGATGTATCTGACCCCAGGAATATGTCAATAAAGTTTCCCCTTCCTGGGACAATGAATTCACGGTGTTCTTATTTCAATTTCCAGGAGTGTATATAGTCTGCAAGCTCTCATATGGAATATGATGGAGGGTATCTTTCCCTTTCCTGTTCCGATTACAAACAATGAGGGACAAACAACTGTTTATATGCCTCCATACGACTCCTAATCTCTCTTGCTATGTCTTATGATAAGTGCTTTTGCTGCTACAGAACAGTTCTTCAGTCAGCAGCAAATGCCATTTCCCTAAGTTTTCTTAATATTGTTTCAGGAAAAGAGTAATTTCGACTTCAATGTCTTTCTTTATCCAAAATAGTAGGCATACCTAACTGTCAATCAGTATTCAAGAATGGGTCACACAGGTGTTCTTTATGTGGATGAGCTATATTTTCTTAAGACTCCCAATAAACCAAAGTTTATATCTGCCTTCCCTGATAGTATCCTATGCGGTTGTTCCACTTCATATTGCTTTGCAACGTTATGCCTAGATTTTTAATCGATCTGAGAGTGTCTGGCAGCACACCACTAATACTGTATTCAAACATTGTGGGGATGTTTTTTCAACTCATCCACGTTAAATTACATATTTCTACATTCAGTGCAATTTCGTCTGCCTCACACAAAATTGAGATTCGAGTCATTCTGTATTCTAGGACAGTTACTCAATGAGTTTACTTTCCCATATACTACAGCATCATCAGTAAATAGTAGTAGATTGCTGCTCCCCCTATCCATCACATCGTTTTTGTATACAGAGAAGAAGTGTCGTCCTGTCACACTTCCCTGGGACACTCCTGACAGTACCATTGTCTCTGATGAACATGTACTGTCCAGAACAGTGTAGTGGATCTTAAATCTATCCCATAGTCTGCAGTGGAGCACTGTATCTCCACCTCCTGCTGCAGTCATGAATGGTATATTGGAAGAATGATTGTTAGTAAACCTTTCTGCCAGATTGTCTTACCTTCACGATCTTTCCTGCGAGATGTATGTAGCAGGAAGCAATAAAATGGTTGACTCGTTTAGGAATGTACGCTACATGGTGATGCACCGATTCACTCTTGTAGTATCTGCCTCTGTAGTATAATGGGCATCTCCACGATCCTTTCACGCTAACTAAATGAACCTGTGACGAAACGTGCTGCTCTTGTTTGGATCTTCTCTATTTCGTCTATCAATCCGATTCAGAACAGGTCCCAGACTGACGAGCAGTATTAAAGTATCGGTCGAATGAGTGGACTACGCTTCCCGAAATTTCGTCCCATGAACATCAGACTGGTAGCTGTTTCATTGTTAACTCGTTTTTTTCAGTTGTTCATCTTTAAATCGCTCTGTACAAACAAATTCTCCCAGATATTTAACTGGTGTGACTGTTTCTAGTTAATGTTCCATAATGCTGTTATCATACAATAAAGAGGAAGATATTGTTTATAAATTTCAAAGTACAGTTAGGAAGTGCTTCATTTCATAGTTTATTAATAGATACCAATGGGTCGTATTAGCTCATGCAGTTTTAATGACGAATCTAGATGTGAATTGCGAAAACTTGCTATCGTTGTTAAATGTTGGGAATGCAGCTGACCTTACCGTATATAATTAATCTTCCATCGCATCTAGTAGAGCAGAAATAGTGCTCTCTAACTATATTGCAAGCTTCATAATGTAGCCGAACAGAGGCGAAACAATGAATGAAATGTCGGAGTGTAGTTACTGAACACGAAAGATTTTTGGATGTAGAGCCACATCGTTTCTATACTCGCAGCCACAAGATGTATGAAGCCAGTGTTATGGTGAAACTTAGAAGCATGCCTATGGGTATTGTTGTCTATGGGTATAGTGATACTGATAGTGAAATACTTTTTAGCTCTGATACCACCTGAGCTATTGGGACAAGTATGTTTTTTAATGGAACGATATGACTTTAATGGCATTCAAGCGCTATTGAAAAAACAAGTACAGCCATCATTGATGATGGCGTTGAAGCCGTTCGTAAAAGTATGCGAGAAATGTACTAAAACTGAAAGGCAAGACGACGGGAATTCGCTATTGATGTGTAAACATCACCAAGTTGGGTTTTCAAGCCAAGCTCTTTCGTTATATACAGGAAGAAGACAGGACTATGCTGCCAAGACAAATCATATTTCTTGTTTGGTCTACTTTATACGGCACAGATACAGGGTCAGCTACGACTGTCATAAATGCAGTTATACGAGTATGTTAACTGTAATATCTATGTGCTGTTGAATCAGAAGGGTCCTAGGAAAATTATGGCAGACGTGTATACATAATCATGTTTAAGTGAATACCTTCTGTGGAAGCAAGCAAACATTCGAAAGAACTGATACAATGGTGTATCTTGACACAAGCCACCCAATTCAATTTTTTTACACTGCAATAGTAGATTCTGGTCGCCTCTTCCTCCAATTTTCGTGCGTCTGTCGACATTTTTGCGAGAATATTTAACAACATTAACATGCCTTATATCGTTGTACTTACTTTTTCACGAGAGTTGAATACCATGCAAAAAGGAAGCGACTGTATTTAAAAAGAAATCTCACTTCAGTATGTCCACTGACACAAGGGTTAAAAATATATGTATATACGGTGAAGAAAAATGCTATACTTGGCGGTTAGCATGTGATTTCTTATCCCAGTGCTAGACAAAAATGTATCCAACAAAACCTAGTCCCGCCAATAGATTTAATATAAATGCGCTGTACCGGAGCTGTCCCACTAGTTCAGTGAGACGAGTGGATGCCGTGGGAAACGGATACACAGACTCGCCGATGTTCGCATCAAACTCTTTCTTTTTTCAGTTAGAGCATCGAACTGTATCCAGTTTATACCTCCACAATGCAGTGTCTTGGTGTTTCTTTCTGTTACTGTTACCTTTATTTAAACATTTACATATCACACGAACTTCTTACAGATGCAAAAGAACACTTTGTTTCGTCGAAGACACAGATAAAGCAAATAGAAAATGATAGTGGATGCAGTAACATCATCAGTATCCAACGCGGTACTAAAAGCACAACAGATGGGCTACAATAAAATGCGCATTATGCTATGCACAATAATTTCATATACCGTACTTTCGACGTCCGGGCTTGTCTTTACGGGGCTGGGACGTACATGTACGGGCAACGTTCACTTTAGAGATGCTGTTCAAAGCGACCACCCTGCATTTGCCAGTACTTCGCTATTCGTTGGACCGTATGCAACGAACCTGCATCCACCATTACCAAAGCGCCATGCACGCTAACCATTAGGGCATATATACATCCATGGGTGGAATACTATAAACCTGTTCCTTTAAAAATCCAGTAGGTTAAGGTCCGAGGAATTTGGAGGCCAGAACAGTGGACCTTCGCGACCAATCAGTTTCCTCTGAAACGCTTCATTTAAATAGTTACGCACATTCATTCCAGAGGGTGGTGGTGCAGCATTATGCTGAAACCATAGCGGTCACCAAACACCGTGTGGAATGTTTCCTAATGCATCAAGCAAAGTATTGCAAACAAGCGTACGTAAGCAATACGTAAGGGCCCGTCAGTCCATATCACGTACTTTACAAAATGTTCGTTCTCTTCCACTTATTGCAAAAGCCATTCACAAAGCTGTACTCGTCAATGCGGTATTATGACCGCTGGTGTTGAGTTAACGTGTAGTGATATGGATACAGTTCTTCATCGCACAACACATCAACAGCCTTTCTTTGAGATATCTGGAACTTAGGTTATTGCCGATCGGTTTCAAGTACTGTGGCCTCTGTTTGTGGAGTACGTCTCGTCCTTGGACGACCTCTGCCCATTACTTGTGGATGAAGATCACCGGTTTCCCGAAGGCATTGCTTCAGGCGACGAAAAACATTCTTGTCGGGATGGCGCCTTTGAGGATATCATGTGGCATATGTATGAACAGCAGCAGCAGCTTGGTTATCCGATGCACACAGCACCAACAGCTTATTGAGATATTCATCGTTTGTGTTTTCCATCGGTTTGCTGACCTATATGAACTTGACAGGACGAGTTAGTAGACACATGCATGCAATTTCAGCATCGCGATGTCATGTGATAGGCTATAGCCATGAGACAAGATGATGCCCTGTTATAAACGATAAGAGCTAGGGAAAAGACGTCAAAAAAATAAAATTAAAACAAATAAAAAAAGAACCCGACGATGATTCAAACCGTAGCTTCATGGTGGATGAGTGTTTCATGTCCCACCTCTTTATTCAGTCAGCTGTGACGGCTGGTATAGTAGTGCGAGGAGTGGGGGAGGTAGGGCGGGGTATGATCACGTTGCTCTGCACATTAAGAAGCGCTGCATGAAGTGACAGTGTTGCCAGCTCCTCGTTTTGGTACACGTGTTTTCAAAATGCAACTCCAAGTGCGGCATGTTTTTCTTCTGGTAACATCGTTTCCTGTCGTATGACTGAAGTTAAACGCTATCAGGCTTGTCTAGCACTTGGATGAGTGACTGTCCGGTCTGTCTAGCGCTGTTGGCCGGTGGGATGCACTCAGCCCTTGTGAAGCAAATTGAGGAGATACTTGATTAAGAAGTTGAGTCACCTAACGTTACCGCTGGATATATTTCGTAAACCACATCAAATACTGACGAACCGATCCCACAGCCCGAACGTGAGGAGAGGGGCTAGTGTAATTGTTTAATACAAACCATACAAAAATGCACGGAAGTATGTTTTTTAACACAAACCTACGTTATTTTTAAATGGAACCACGTTAGTTTTGTTAGCACATCTGAACATATAAACAAATACGTAATCAGTGCCGTTTGTTACATTGTGAAATGTTACTTACATCCGGAGATATTGTAACCTAAAGTTGACGCTTGAGTACCACTCCTCCGCTGTTCGATCGTGTGTATCGGAGAGAACTGCAACATACATCGCGTTTCTACAGAATGATCTGCCAACATTGCTCGAAAATGTCCCACTGGAAACGCGTCGACGTATGTGGTATCAGCATGATGGTGCACCTGCACATTCCGCAATTAACAGTAGGCTGACCCTTGACAGGATGTTCGACGGGCGTTTCACAAGACGTGGAGGACGCATAAATTGGCCAGCCCGTTCTCCTGATCTTACACCTCTGGACTTCCTTCTGTGGGGTACGTTAAAGGAGAATGTGTGTGTACCGTGATGTGCCTACAACCCCAGAGGATATGAAACAACGTATTTTGGCAGCCTGCGGCGACATTACACCAGATGTACTGCGGCGTGTACGACATTCATTACGCCAGAGATTGCAATTGTGTGCAGCAAATGATGGCCACCACATTGAACATCTATTGGCCTGACATGTCGGGACACACTCTATTCCACTCCTTAATTGAAAACGGAAACCACGTGTGTACGTGTACCTCACCCCTCATGGTAATGTACATGTGCGTCAGTGAAAAAGACCATTAAACAGGTGTTAGCACGTGGACGTAATGTGCTGTTCCAGTCTCTTCTGTACCTAAGGTCTATCACCGTTCCCTTTGGATCCCTACGTAATTCGGTGCTCTCCGATACACACGATCGAACAGCGGAGGAGTGGTACTCAAGCGTCAACTTTAGGTTACAATATCTCCGGATGTAATTAATATTTTACAATGCAACAAACGGCACTTATTACGTATTTGTTTATATTTTCAGATGTGCTAACAAAACTAACGGGGTTCCGTTTAAAAAACGTAGGTTTGTGTTAAAAAACATACTTCCGTGCATTTTTTTATGGTTTGTATTAACCAATAACACTAGCACCTCTCCTCACGTTCGGTCTGTGGAATCGATTCGTCAGTATTTGATGTGGTTTACGAAATATATCCAGCGGTAATGTTAGATGACTCACCCTGTATGTGTGTGTGTGTGTGTGTGTGTGTGTGTGTGTGTGTGTGTGTGTGCGCGCGCGTAAGTCTCTTAACTCTTGTATCAACCGACATATCATAAATACTGGGTGTCCCTCCTAAGACTAGTCACGAGCATTTTCCCTGATGTTTCTGTAGATATTCGCAATATCGTTTGTGAAACAAGTAGCTGCAGTCAGTGCAAACACATGCTCGTACTGCTCATCATGTCTTTCATGCGACGTGCGGTATCGACAGAAAGCGTCGGTTTGTTTCTTCCCACTACAAACAAAACTGTTTTTAAAGAGGAATTTTACGTGCTTACTCAATAAAGCGAACACAAATTTTAGTGTGACATTCAGTTTAGCAATGTGTATTAATATTGGCCAGTAAAACAGAAACAGTTGGTAGTATTCCAGTAGCAACTGAGCAGCTCTGCTGCATGCCGGTGCGGGCCAAGACAGTACTGTCGCTGCTGGAATACTGTTCTCCTTCGTCTCTTACTGTCCCTGTTAATATCTCACTAGGCTAATTTTGGACTGCTCATTCATACAGGTACGTAAAATTCCGCTTTAAAAATCATATTGTTTGTAATGGGAAACAAATTGACACTTTTTGCTGACACTGCGCACCTCATGAAAGACGTCACAGCAGTATTCGTATGGGCTGACTCCAACTATACATTTCAAATATCTGCCGATACACCGCAGCAAATTTGCCTGGCGGCTCTTGGGAGGCTTGCACCCGGTTACCAGACACCAGGAAATCCGGGGTCGTGCCTCGGCTTTCCCCTAATTTTCAGCTGACGTTTCACATTCAGTAAATTTCAGTTCAGATGCGCTATATCGGAACTGATATGCAGGGTGTCCATAATTAAAATTCCACTTTCAAAACGCTGTAGAAAGAGAACCACTGTTAAGAATGACTTCAAATTTGAACAGTATATTATTGACGCAGGGGGAAACGTCATGGAACAAAAAACAATTGACGAAAATATGAAAAACAAATGGTGCTGTAAGCGTCAGAACGCGCACACCAACAGATCCTCTTTTCACAGTCGTTCTTCAGTTTGCGTCAAAGACGTCCAACATCGTTGTCTCCCTATAGGATTGCGAACTGCTGGTAAAGCTCTTTTATAACAATGGCAATAGCTCTGCAGAGGTTCCGGACATTCAAAGATATTTTAAAAAAGGCATTGATGTCTGCCAAGGATCCGGAGACGGATTCTTTTGAAGTGCCATGTGGCAGAGGGAGGCAAGCAGTTGATCCGACATCGGTTGAAGACGTGACCACAGAATTGCAGGAGGGGTCGAGCGCTGGTGTGCCAACATGCAGTGCACGGGAAATCGTCCGGATGTTGGACGTGCCTGCGAGCGCGGTGCATAAAATCCTATGAAACATCCTCCGTTGCTATCCATACAAAATCATTTGTGCTCAAGACTGCTGCCTGCTGACCTACTAGTGAGACAAACGTTCCCTCTGGAATTTCTTCTTAGCATGGAAGTGGACAATGAATGGCCGTGGAAAATTCTG
This sequence comes from Schistocerca cancellata, assembly GCF_023864275.1. Taxonomy (NCBI): domain Eukaryota; kingdom Metazoa; phylum Arthropoda; class Insecta; order Orthoptera; family Acrididae; genus Schistocerca; species Schistocerca cancellata. The sequence goes on along the minus strand of NC_064631.1, from coordinate 19,277,347 downwards.
TGTACCGACGAAGCCCATTTCCATCTGTAAAGACATGTCAATACGCAGAACTGCAGAATATGGGCGACGGGAAATCCGCACGCGCATCAACCGGTACCGCTTCATTCTGAAAACATAATTGTATGGTGATGGTTGATGGCATCGTTTATCGTAGGGCCGTATTTCTTCGAGGTGATGAATCCTGCGGCTCCTGTTACCTGTAGCGTCACTGGCAAATGCTGTGAGAGTCTTTCGCGCACCAACGTCGTTCCAACACTTCAGTAGCGTGGATGTGTGGGTAGAATAATTTTTATGCAAGATGGTTCTTCTCCGCACATTGCACATCCAGTGAAGCGGCTGCTATAGCGGCATTTCGGAAATGCTAGAATTATTAGCCGTCATTTCCCTACATCTTGGCCATCCGTATCACTTGACCTTAATACGTGTGACTTCTGGCTGTGAGGTTATCTGAAAGATGTCGCGTTGAGTGCTCCAGTTACGAACGTAGATGAAGTGAAGGCACCCATTGCGCAGTGCATTCTGCCCGTGACCACCGAGACACTCTGATCTATTGTGGAACATGCTGTTCCTCGATTTCAACTTGTCGCAGAAAAATGTGGGCAGCATATTGAGCATGTCTTGCGCCAGTCTCAAGACAATTAGGAACTGATGTCATTTTGATTTTTTTAGTGGCTTTTGGCCCCAAGAAAATTAAAAACCGATTTTTCCCATCCGATTGGTACGACCTTGACTTTGTGGATGGGCTTCCCTGACTTGTACTGCCACACTTGTGCAGTGACGGTGTAACGTGAAACGCAACTATAGCCGTCGTACTGCGATTCATCCATCATTTGTAGCCGACGTCATTTACGTTAAGACGCTTACAGCGCCACCTATCATTAAAAAATTTTTTTTTGTTCAATGACGTTTCGCCTTGCGTCAATAAGTGCCGCTCAAATTTGACGGTATTCTGAGCAGTGGTTCTCTCTCTGCAACGTTTTGAAACTGGAACTTTAACTATGGAAACACTGGAATTTCATGTTATTTCACCTTCATTTACTTCATCCCAATCCATTTATTTCATTCCAGTCCATTTAACCCATCTGATTTTGAAAAATATTGCTGACAAGCAACAACCGTGCCTGAGTCCGTCATTTACGGGGAAGTCGTCTGAAAACATAGTCCACATTTAAATTTTACCCCTATAAGCTTGTAACGTTCTAGTTACATGCATTTTTTTTAATTCCCCGCTAAAATATTAATTTGAAATGGACAGCGGGTATTAAATTGTTGCTGAGTAATGATAGAAGGGCAAAAAGTGGTCAACATCCTTTTATTAATGAAGTTTTAAAAAATTGTTTTATGTACATTGCAATGAACGACCGAACCTCCAGCCAGCTGCACGTTTCAGTGAAAGCAGTTGCCGGAAAAACGTGGTGCGTACGGGGAAAACGATCTGAGAGACACGACACCCATAACGAGTCTTTGTTTTCTCAAGAATCAGCTCAAATATAGTACTGTAATATGTTTTATTCACTCTGGCCTGAACGGTTTATAATTGCGCCAGAGCGCAGCTATCTGTATCTTCTTCTGTCTCTACAAAGTGGTTAGAAACAGTCTGAAAAGCTTGTAAGAACGTTGCAGGGTAGGTTGTGCTCAGAAATAATTTTTCAGAAAAAAATGCGGCAAGCTGCGCCGCTTCCGAGTTAATTAGCATTGAAGTTAACGTGACAGGCCGTTGCGCTCGCAAATTCAACCTCTCCGCCAGACACAGTTAGTGTCCGGTGTTCTCATAGCGTAGATGACAGTCCACGGAATTGCTGAGCCTTTGGCTCGGATTCGTTTCTTATTAACGTCCCACGTCCAATTTTCATATCGCTCTCGTTTTACGTGTTTAAGAAACCGAACGAAGAACACCTTTGACGACATCATGCTTGGCCGGCCGTTTGAATTTGCCAACGCAACAGCCTGATTAGCCATCTTCGATGTGAATTAACTCTGAAACGGCGCAACTTAACGAATTTTTTGCTTAACGATTTTTCTCGGTCAGCCTACCCTGCGGCGCTCTTACAAGCCTTTCAGGTTGTTTCTGACCACCCAGTATTTCTGTATCTCTACAAACAATGAGACAGTAGAATCGTCGTGTCGGTGTGTTTTTTCGAATACGGTAATCTGCAAAAGTACTACTCGAATTCTCCTGCGATTTTTGCAGGTAACTTGAGAATAGCGTTCATCAAAACCGAAAGACGAGAAAATAGATATCGCGATTTAAAGTTTTATCTAAAATCGTCTGCTCAGCTCAGTAGTTCACATGCTTAATCATCACGGTGTATCACACCAAACAAGCAATAGATAGCGCTGTTAGTTTTGTAGTACACCAGAGAAGTAATTGATGGCGGTGACAGTTGTGTTAACTCAGTGACAGATTTGTTTTCGGACGTATACCTCAGCGACATAGTTAGGCGCCGCAATCTCAATTTAACGAGTCCAAAAAAAGTGTTCAAAATGTGTGTGAAATCTTACGGGACTTAACTGCTAAGGTCATCAGTCCCTATGTTTACACACTACTTAGCTTAAATTATCCTAAGGACAAACATACACACCCATACCCGAGGGAGGACTCGAACCTCCGCCGGGACCAGCCGCACAGTCCATGACTGCAGCGCCTCAGACCGCTTGGCTAATCCCGCGCGGCTTAACGAGTACAAATAACAGCGAATTTACTTAGCAACTGTACATGAATATACTGATTTCGCTTTGTGCATTACGAGCTTAAAGACACCTGTTTGCTTATTTCGAGAGATTTTATTTACGAGGGTTGGAACTTCAATTGTGACAACTATTTGTTTACAGCTCGTACAAAATAGATACGCGTTTCAAAGCTTTACTGGCCATCAAAGTAGTCACCAGCATTGTGTATAACCCGTTGCCAACAATGTGATGACACTTTCTGCAGGACCTGACCATCATTTTGCAGGACAATGCTCAAGCACGTACAGTGCAAGCTGTTGCTGATATGTTTGACTGATGGGGCTGTTAAGTGCTATACCACCTACTGCACTCCCCTGACTTAAGCACTCGTAAGTTCAACTCGATTTCTAAACTGAAGGAAATACTTCACGGAATTCGCTTCACAACTGCTACAAATTCGTTGGGCGTCCTCGAACTACCAACACAACTGGCACTGCTAAGAGTATCCTACGACTTCCACATCGCAGGCAACGGGTTATACACATTGCTGGTGACTACTTTGAAGGTCAATAAAACGAGCTGTAAGTAAATAGTTGCCACTATTAAAGTCCCAACTCTCGTATATTTGACTTCCTCAGTGACAGAAGTATTTTCTAAAGTTTATGTCAGTGACAAAATTAAGCACTGTAATCTTATTTTTATGAATACAAATTAACAATGAATTTATTTGGTTGAGATATTCAGATTTAAGAATTTCACTTCGTTTATTTAAAACTTAACGACATTGCTTTGTTTCATTCAATAGGTTTTATTTCTATTATTTGCTAGGAAAAACGAACTGGATGCCTAATATTGCATTTTGATTTCGTTTTGTTTAAAGTAAACATGCCTAAAAAACGGTGAAGTCTTTCTGAACCCTCCAAAACGGGTAAAATATTGAGAAGTACGCGGTCTCAAGAAACCAAATTTCTTGCAGCTCAAACTTGGAAACTTCTTGCAGAAGCAAGGTGCGACGTTAACTTTGATCGAGAGCGTCATCATGCATTATCTCATTCCTCAGGAACTTTCACTCTCAGGGACTCAAAGTTACTTCTCTCCATCGTTACATCATAGGAGCGGAAATTTTGGTGGAAGGTAGTGCAGGAGAGCATGTTATATACCCCAAATACTGTCCGCCCCCGGTAGCTGAGTGGTCAGCGCGACACAATGTCAATCCTCAGGGCCCAGGGTCGATTCCAGGCTGGGTCTGAGATTTTCTAATAATCATCATTTCATCCCCATCGACGCGCTAGTCGCCGAAGTGGCGTCAAATCGAAAGACTTGCACCCAGCGAACGGTCTACCCGACGGGAGGCCCTAGTCACACGATATTTACATTTACCCCAAATACTGCTTATTCATAAGAGTTTACCATTTCGCTTTAAACATTCATAATTCCTAATGAGACCATGTTACACTAAGACCACGAACGAAACACAAGGCCAGGCGCTGTGTGTTGCAGATGTAGAACTTAGTGTCAGCTGCTTTTCACACGGCCATCTCTACATGGCTTTCTCCGATGTTAGTGAGGCAAAATAGCTCTTCGTTCGTGTCCTCACTCATTCGACATAAAACGTTGTATACCGAGAGGTCTTACTGGCCGAAAATAAATTCCATGCATATGAAGTCTAAGGCACAGACACGAGTAAATAACGAGACAAGGCCACGTTTCTCAGTTCTCATTAATATTTTTAAAGACGGTTGGAAGTTAGCTGAGCGAGGCGCAGCGTCGGTAAGGTTATTGAAGAATATATTGTGTTTTATATCTGTGACTGATGGTGTATATTTAAAATTAGCTGTCTGTTTATTGTCGCCAGCTTTGCGCAGCGTGCGTTTTTCAAATCCCTGTGAGAAACTAAGACAAAAATTTATTTCTAGGGCTAACACTTTTCATTCAGTTGTTTTATTGGCGGCGCATGTAGTGACATATTTTACCTCAGATGGTAAATCTAGGGGCACAGTTACGACTTTTTTACTGGTATCTTAAATTTTCCAGGAGACATTTATTGAGGCCCGTTATTGCAGTGTTTCAGCCTAAACAAACTATGAGAAATAGTCTACATTATTACTTAGCTGTAGCCATCTGGATTGCAGTCAATCTTAAACAGCAATAAATAACCCTCATTTTAAGAGAAAGAGCAGCTACAACCCTGCTACAGGCACCTCACTGTGTCCAGGTATTTCAAATCAACGTCTATATAGATACTCGGCAAGCCAACGTACGGTGCGTGTCGGAGGGTAACATGTACCACTACTTGTCAGTTTCCCCCCTGTTCCACTCGTAACTAGAGCGAGGCAAAACAGACTGTCTTTATGCCTCCGTATGAGCTCTGATTTCTCGAATTTCATCTTCGTGGTCCTTACACGCAATGTATTTTGGCAGCAGTGGAATCGTTCTGCAGTCATCATCAAGCGTCGGTTCTCTGTATTTTGTCAGTAGTCGCACTCCCTCCAGAGATTCACGTCTGAGTTCCCAAAGCATCTCAGTAACACTTACGTGTTGATCGAACCTACCGGTAACAAATCTAGCCGCCCGCCTCTGAATTACTTCGATGTCTCCCTTCAATCCCACCTGGTACGGATCCCAAACAGTCGACCAGTACTCAAGAATAGGTCGCACCAGCCTCCTATATGCGGTCTTCTTTACAGGTGAATCACTGTTTCCTAAAAATATCCCAATACACCGAAGTCGACCATTTACCTTTTTCTACCGCAGTTTTTACATGGCGTTACACCTCATATCGCTTTGCAACGTTACGCCCAGATGTTTAAACGAATTGACTGTGTCAAGCAGGACACTAGTAATACTTTATCCGCACATTACAGGTGTGTTCTTCCTATTCATCGGCATTAACTTACATTTTTCCACATTCATCACACCAACTGTGAATTTTGTCTACGTTGTCTTGTATCTTCCTACTGCCAGTCAGCTTCGACACCTTACCATACACCACGGCATCATCAGCCAACAACCGCAGATTGCTGCCCCACACTGTCAGCCAAATCATTTATGAATATTGTCGCAGAAGAAGCTGAGTAGGACCATGGTTTAGTGGTTATGATGGAGGGTTGGATGGAGGGTCGTGAGTTCAAAACTCACCCGGACTGTACGATTTAATTTCTATATTCGGTTCGAGTACATTCTAGAACAGGGCTTAACAATTGGCCGGTTTTGAGCGCGAGTACTCGCGTCTGCTCAGGCACGTGCTCGCGAGCAGGTGCAAGGTCGCGGAGTAGGGAGGGAGGGGAAATGCGCGCGCACGTTTCAATAGGGCCGCAGCGTGCCTATTGAATTCGCGCCGACTGTGTAACGTTTAAAGTACTACGATCAGCTCTAAGAGTCACTTCGCTGGTTAAGAATCATGTCGAGTCGCCGTTGTGTAACCCCAACCATGTTTTCGCAGTTCAACCCCCATTGGGAGGAATTGTATCTGTTTACACAAAAAGATGGTGTTGCAAAATGTTTAGTATGTCACAAAACGCTTAATTCTTTTAGGAAATTTAATTTGCAGCGACATTATATGTCGTACCACGCGAAAGACTACGGAAGTGGAAAATGTGATGGACCAGATCGTGCACAGGAAGTTATTAAACTTAAAAGAAAGCTATCCGAAGAACATCTGGACGACGAAGAAAAATCAACCGAGGCAGCTCTCAGAGTGAGTTACAAAATTGCTTTGCTTTTAGCGAAATCCCTGCGCTCCTTCACTGATGGCGATTTAATAAAAGAATGTTTGGTAGTTGCAGCGGAACATTTGTGTCCATCTCAAGTTGAACAGTTTCGGATTGTGCCATTATCTAACATGACCATTATGCGTCGCATACAGGACATGGCAGACGACGTCCAGAGCCAGCTTGCAAATATCTGTAAAGATTTTATGGCGTATTCTTTAGCTCTGGACGAAAGTGTTGATATCACTGGAACAGCTCAGCTTGCCATATTTGTTAGAGGTGTTAATAGAGATCTTCAGGTGAGGGAGGAGCTCCTCGATGTAGTAGCCACGAAGAACACTGCAACCGGAGGTGATATTTTAAGTAGTGTTGAAGAAAGTGTTGAAAATATAGGATTGTCGTGGAATTCTTTAGTTTCAGTGTCTACAGACGGTGCACCAGCGATGACAGGGAAAAAACCATATTTCGTTGCGCTGTTGAAGGAGAAAATGCAAAAACTGACCATGCCGAATGAAATAAGGGGCGTTCACTGTGTGATCCACCAGGAAAACTTATGTGCAAAGAGTATCACTCTAAAAAAATGAGTGTTGTTCGTACAACCAATTATATAAGGAAGCATGGGCTACAACACAGGCAATTTAAAAGCTTTCTTGAGGATGTAGAAAGCCAGTATGGTAGCCTGCCTTATCACAGCGAGGTCCGCTGGCTTAGTCGTGGCGAATTATTAAATCGATTTTTTTGCCTATTAGATGAGATAAATATGTTCATGGAAATAAATAACATGTGTGTTCCTGAATTGAAAGAGCCTTCATGGAAATGCGATCTCGCGTTCTTAGCAGATTTAACTAGCCATCTGAATGCTTTGAACATTTCACTACAAGGTAAAGATCTGCTAATTACTCATTTCATAGATCGAATACGAGCTTTTAAAATGAAACTGACACTTTGGGTGAGTCAGCTGGAAACAGGAAATCTAGCTCATTTTCTTAAATTATCATCCATGCAAGATGTTCACAAAGACTGAGAACGTTATTCACATAGTTTAGTTGCCCTTAAGGAAGAATTTGAACCGCGGGACTGCTACGGTCGCAGGTTCGAATCCTGCCTCGGGCGTGGATGTGTATGATGTCCTTAGGTTAGTTAGGTTTAAGTAGTTCTAAGTTCTAGGGGACTGATGACCTAAGATGTTAAGTCCCGTAGTGCTCAGAGCAATTTGAACCATTTTTTTGAACCAAGAATTTGATCAACGCTTTCAAGATCTGACAGCACTAGACAGTGATTTTGATCTGTTCTCCTCTCCATATTCAGCGAATATTGAAGAGATTCGTCCTGAGCTGTAACTAAAAATTATTGACCTGCAGTGTGACAGAGAATACAATTTTCAGAACAAGAAAAACATTTTGGAATTCTACAGACACTTCCCTCAGGATAGATTTCCTCGTTTGCACAAACTGGCGGCTACAATAATATCAATGATCGGTTCCACGTATGTTTGTGAACAACTGTTCTCTGCAATGAAATGTAACAAGACGCGCCTGAGAAACGCATTGTCTGATCGAAATTTAAACTGCACGCTGCGCCTATAATGCACAAGAACAATTACACCGAACATAGACGCAATTGTAAAGGGCAAAAAGTACAAGATAACCGAGAATCCCATACTTCAGTGACACCTTTTATTGTGTAACAGTTCACAAATTAATACGAATGTAGAGGCATACACGATGCTAATAAAATTATGTGGCATGTGTACATTCTCCTTTATTTGTTTCATTTGCCGCAGTAATAATTTGTGAGTGATATCCCTGCAGGTGGCCGCGGATTTACATCGACTGGCGGCAGATGTTGTGTGCCCCACGTGACTCTCCCGACGCTCCGCTCTGGTCCGGTAGTGGGGGTAGCGTGCTCGCGCTGCTCCGTGCTCGCGCCTTGCTGCTCACAACTTGCTCCGCGAGCACGTATGTTGTGAAGCCCTGCTCTAGAAGTATTCAAAAATGTCGAGATGCTTGTACTGGAATGTTCTGTAGCTGTATACGTACTGTACGTGTTCTGGCCGGAGGCAGTTTGCTCCGCGCTCGTGTCTGTGCAAATGCTGAATAAACCTTAGTTAAGTCCATCTAATTGCACCTTCTTCTACGTGACAATGTAGAGAACAATAGCGGCCCTATCACGCTTCCCTGGGGCACTCCTCACGATACCCTTGTCCATATTCCACCTTCTGGGTGGCACTAATGAAGTCAGATCTGTTCGGTGCTGGAAGTGTTGGGCACGGGGCAGCTCTGGTGGCAGAGAGAGCCGCCGCCGTTGCTCGGCCTCGCACCTCGCAGCCCGTGGTCCCGCAGCACTCTTCCAGATTGGGACAGCCCTCCTTACGACCGACCGAGAGAGAAATATGACTGGCTTTTATTGTGCCTCCAGCGGCGGAGCTGTTCCTCCACCGCTTTATGCTCGCCCACTACCTGGAACACCTCCTCTGATATTTATGGCTTGCTTGCCGCAGCGATATTGAACTCTGCGCGATATTTCTCGTTAATATTAAAAAGCGAATGTGCGGCGGTCGGAAATAATTGTTCGGTCTGCGTTTTCTCGTTTTATTGAGCACTACCAAAGTTCGATTTTGTCAGTATTTATGTGCAGCACACTTTACAAAATTCATTGCTCCCCGCATCTAATATGCAAACGAACACTAGATATTTCTCATTCTCTCTTGTGTTTGTTTTATTTTTTCTGCTTATCTGATCCTGGACCCTTGCCTGTCAAAATCTTTCAGGCCCTATACAGGGTGTTACAAAAAGGTACGGCCAGACTGTCAGGAAACATTCCTCACACACAAAGAAAGAAAATATGTTATGTGGACATGTGTCCGGAAACGCTTACTTTCCATGTTAGAGCTCATTTTATTACTTCTCTTCGAATCACATTAATCATGGAATGGAAACACGCAGCAACAGAACGTACAAGCGTGACTTCAATCACTTTGTTACAGGAAATGTTCAAAATGTCCTCCGTTAGCGAGGATACATGCATCCACCCTCCGTCGCATGGAATACCTGATGCGCTGATGCAGCCCTGGAGAATGGCGTATTGTATCACAGCCGTCCACAATACGAGCACGAAGAGTCTCTACATTTGGTACCGGGGTTGCGTAGACAAGAGCTTTCAAATGCCCCCATCAATGAAAGTCAGAGGGCTGAGGTCAGGAGAGCGTGGAGGCCATGGAATTGGTCCGCCTCTACTAATCCATCGGTCACCGAATCTGTTGTTGAGAAGCGTACGAACACTTCGACTGAAATGTGCAGGAGCTCCATCGTGCATGAACCACATGTTGTGTCGTACTTGTAAAGGCACATGTTCTAGCAGCACAGGTAGTCTCCCGTATGAAATCATGATAACCTGCTCCATTGAGCGTAGGTGGAAGAACATGGGGCCCAATCAAGACATCACCAACAATGCCTGCTCAAACGTTCACAGAAAATCTGTGTTGACGACGTGATTGCACAATTGCGTGCGGATTCTCGTCAGCCCACACATGTTGATTGTGAAAATTTACAATTTGATCACGTTGGAATGAAGCCTCATCCGTAAAGAGAAAATTTGCACTGAAAAGAGGATTGACACATTCTTGGATGAACCATTCGCAGAAGTGTACCCGTGGAGGCCAATCAGCTGTTGATAGTGCCTGCACACGCTGTACATGGTACGGAAACAACTGGTTCTCCCGTAGCACTCTCCGTACAGTGATGTGGTCAACGTTACCTTGTACAGCAGCATCTCCTCTGACGCTGACATTAGGGTCATCGAAGAATTTCCTCGTCCATTGCAGGTGTCCTCGTCGGTCTAGGTCTTCCCAGTCGCGAGTCATAGGCTGGAATGTTCCGTGCTCCCTAAGACGCCGATCAATTCCTTCGAACGTCTTCCTGTCGCGACACCTTCGTTCTGGAAATCTGTCTCGATACAAACGTACCGCGCCACGGCTATTGCCCCGTGCTAATCCATACATCAAATGGGCATCTGCCAACCCCGCATTTGTAAACATTGCACTGACTGCAAAACCACGTTCGTGATTAACACTAACCTGTTGATTTTACGTACTGATGTGCTTGATGCTAGTACTGTAGAGCAATGAGTCGCATGTCAACACAAGCACATTACCTTCCTTCAATTGGGCCTACTGGCGGTGAATCGAGGAAGTACAGTACATACTGAAGAAACTAGAATGAGCTCTAACATGGAAATTAAGCGTTTCCGGACACATATCCACATAACTTCTTTTCTTTATTTGTGTGTGATGAATGTTTCCTGAAATATTGGTCGTACCTTTTTGTAACACCCTGTATAACATCAAGCCTTATTGTCGACTTAGACGTATATAATTTTTCCTTTATTGGGAACCACAATCATCGAAAACTTTATAAATGACAACATTTTCACCATTTGTCTGTAATTGTGTTTATTATATCGATTATTAAAACTTCGGTCTTTGAGTCATCTTTAAGTGCAATACATCTACATGATTACTCTGCAATTCATATTTAAGTGCTTGGCAGAGGGTTCATCGAACCACAATCATACTATGTCTCTACCATTCCACTCCCGTACAGCGCGCGGGAAAAACGAACACCTAAACCTTTCTGTTCGAGGTCTGATTTCTCTTATTTTATTTTGATGATCATTCCTACCTATGTAGGTTGGGCTCAACAAAATATTTTCGCATTCGGAAGAGAAAGTTGGTGACTGAAATTTCGTAAATAGATCTCGCCGCGACGAAAACCATCTTTGCTTTAATGACTTCCATCCCAACTCGCGTATCATATCTGCCACACTCTCTCACCTATTACGTGATAATACAAAACGAGCTGCCCTTTTCTGCACCCTTTCGATGTCTTCCGTCAATCCCACCTGGTAAGGATCCCACACCGCGCAGCAATATTCTAACAGAGGACGAACGAGTGTAGTGTAAGCTGTCTCTTTACTGGGCTTGTTGCATCTTCTTAGAATCCTGCCAATGAAACGCAACCTTTGGCTCGCCTTCCCCACAATATTATCTATGTGGTCTTTCCAACTGAAGTTGTTCGTAATTTTAACACCCAGGTACTTAGTTGAATTGACAACCTTTAGAATTGTACTATTTATCGAGTAATCGAATTCCAACGGATTTCTTTTGGAACTCATGTGGATCGCCTCACACTTTTCGTTATTTAGCGTCAACTGCCACCTGCCAGACCATACAGCAATCTTTTCTAAATCGCTTTGCTACTGATACTGGTCTTCGGATGACTTTACTAGACGGTAAATTACAGCATCATCTGCGAACAACGTAAGAGAACTGCTCAGATTGTCACCCAGGTCATTTATATAGATCAGGAACAGCAGAGGTCCCAGGAGGCTTCCCTGGGGAACACCTGATATCACTTCAATTTTACTCGATGCTTTGCCGTCTATTACTACGAACTGCGACCTTCCTGACAGGAAATCACGAATCCAGTCGCACAACTGAGACGATACCCCATAGGCCCGCAGCTTGATTAGAAGTCGCTTGTGAGGAGCAGTGTCAAAAGCTTTCCGGAAATCTAGAAATACGGAATCAACTTGAGATCCCCTGTCGATAGCGGCCATTACTTCGTGCGAATAAAGAGCTAGCTGCGTTGCACAGGAACGATGTTTTCTGAAACCATGCTGATTACATATCAATAGATCGTTCCCTTCGAGGAGATTCATAATGTTTGAATACAGTATGTGCTCCAAAACCCTATTGCAAACCGACGTCAGTGATATAGGTCTGTAGTTCGATGGATTACTCGTACTACCCTTCTTAAACACTGGTGCGACCTGCGCAATTTTCCAGTCTGTAGGTACAGATCTATCGGTGAGCGAGCGGTTGTATACGATTGCTAAGTAGGGAGCTATTGTATCAGCGTAATCTGAAAGGAACCTAATCTGTATACAATCTGGACCTGAAGACTTGCCCGTATCAAACGATTTGAGTTGCTTCGCAACCCCTAAGTTATCTACTTCTAAGAAACTCATGCTAGCAGCTGTTCGTGTTTCAAATTCTGGAATATTACATTCGTCTTCCCTGGTGAAGGAATTTCGGAAAACTGCGTTCAATAACTCCGCAGGAGATGGTCTCATTAGGAGGCGCGATCATCTCCAGGGAGCTGGGCACTTGTCATGGATGTTGGGCTGCTGCCTGCTCCGAGCTTTTATTGGCAGACCTGGCACGTGCGTTCTCTGTAAACGAACATTTCTTGTTACCACTACCGTCACCAGACAATCTTAGTCATTAGTCTTGTGATTGGCATGATGCGGCCCGCCCCGAATTCCTCTTCTGTGCCGTCCCTTCTTCTTGTCAGCATAATATTTGCCACATACTTTTTCCTCGCTGATTCTGCAGAGAACCACCTCATCCCTTACCTTATCAGTCTATCTTATTTTCAATATCCTCCTACCACATCTCAAATGTTTCGATCCTCTTCTATTCCGGTTTTCCCTCGGTTCATGTCTCGCTACCAAACAATGTTGTGCTTCGAACGAACGTTTCCAGAAATTTCACCCTGAAATTAAGACTTACGTTTGATGCCATCAGCCTTCTCTTGGCCAGAAATGCCCTTTCGGCCAGTGGTAGTCTGCTTTTTATGCCCTTCTTGCTCCGTCCATCATAGGCGAATTCGCTGCAAAGGTAGCAGAATTTCTTAACTTCGTCTTCTTCGTAATCCACAGTTTCTAATGATAGGTTTGTCGTTATTCTCATTTCCGCTACTTCTCAGTAACTTCGTCTTTCTTCGATTTACTCTCAGTCCATATTCTGCACTCATTAGACTGTTCATTCCATTCAACAGACCCAGTAATTCTTCCTCGCCCGCCCGGTTGGCCGTGCGGTCCAACGCACGGCTTTCCGGGTGGGAAGGAGCGCCTGGTCCCCGGCACGAATCCGCCCGGCGGATTTGTATCGAGGTCCGGTGAACCGGCCAGTCTGTGGATCGTTCTTAGGCGGTTTTCCATCTGCCTCTGCGAATGCGGGCTGGTTCCCCTTATTCTGCCTCAGCTACACTATGTCGGCGATTTCTGCGCAAACAAATTCTCCACGTACGCGTACACCACCAATACTCTACCACGCAAACATAGGGGTTACACTCGTCTGGTGTGAGACGTTTCCTGGGGGGTCCACCGGGGGCCGAACCGCACAATGACCCTGGGTTCGGTGTGGGGCGGCGGAGGGGTGAAGTGGACTGCGGCAGTCGTCGTGGGGTGGACCACTGCGGGTGTGGCGGGGACGGAGCCTCTCCGTCGTTTCTAGGCCCCCGGTTAACATACAGTATACAATCCGTCTTCACTTTCACTCAGCGTAGCAATGTCACCAGTGAATCTTATCGCTGATATCCTTTCACCCCGAATTTTAATCCCAGTCTCGAACATTGAACAGTTGGGGCCAAAGACTACAAGCCTGTCTCACACCCTTCTTAATCCGAGCACTTAATCCTTTGGCTGTTTTTCTCGGAGTTTCCAACATCTAGTACCATTTTCCATTGTCGAACACTTTTTCCAGGTCAACAAATCCTGTGGAAGTGTCTTTATTTTTCTCCAGTCTTGCTTTCAGTATAAACGGCAACGTCAGTCCTGCATCCCTGATGCTTTTACTTTTTATAAAGCCAACTAATCGTCATACAACAGATCCTAAACTTTCTTTTTCATTCCTCTGTGTATTATTCTTGTCAGCAACGTGGTTGCCTGAACTTTGAAGTTGACTATGCGATAATTCTCGCACTTGCTGGCTATTGCAGTCTTCGCAAATACGTAGACGATATTTTTTTCGAAAGTCGAATGCCATGTCATCAGTCTCATGCGTTCCACTCACCAACGTGACTACTCGTGTCGTTCCCACTTCCCCCAATGCTATTAGAAATTCCGGTGGAATGTTTTCGATCCCTTCTGCCTTATTTTATCTTAAGTCGTCTAGAGCTCTCTTATATTCTGTTTCTAATACTGAATTGCCTATGTTTTCTCTACCGACACCTGTTTCTTCATCCATCACGTCATCAGACAAGTCATCCCCCTCATAGAGTGCACTGTTTCCATCTAACCGCTCTCTCCTCTGCATTTAACAATGGAATTCCCGTTGCACTCTTCATGTTATCGCCCTTGCTTTTAATTTCACTGAAGGTTGTTTTGTTTTTTTCTATACGCTGAGCCAGTCGTTCCGACAATCGTTTCTTTTTCTACTTCTTCACATTTTTCTCGCAGCCATTTCGCCTTAGCTTTCCTGCACTTCCTATTTCTGTATTCCTTGTATTTCTGTATTCCTGAATTTCCATGAACATTTTTGTACTTCCTTCTTTCGACGATCAAATGAAATATTTCTTCTGTTACCCATTGCTTATTTGCAGTTACCTTCTTTTTTCCTACATTTATCTTTCCTACATCTGTGATTGCCCTTTTTAGAGATGTCCATTCCTCTTCAACTGAATTACCTACTGAGCTATTCCTTACCGCAGTATCTTGAAACTCCTCTCTTCACTCCTTAGTGCTTCCACATCCCTCTTTTTTCCATATTGATTCTTCCCGAGTAGTCTCTTATAGTTAATCCTACTCCTCATCATTACTAAATTGTGATATAAGTATATATCTGCTCCTGGGTGCAGATTTCACAATCTCTGTCTGGCCACGATGTAATCTATCTAGAATCTTCACATACCTGCCAGCCTTTTCCAAGTATACCTCTTCGCCTTGTGATTCTTCAGCACAGTATTCGCTATTACTAATTGCTATCTGTTGCAGTACTACTCAGCGTTTCTCCTCTCTCATTCCTACTACCAAGCCGGTATTCTGCTGTAACCCTTTCTTCTATTCCCTCTCCTACGACCGCACTCCAATCCCACATGAGTGTTAGATATTCATCTCCCTTTACGTACTGAATTACCTATTCAGTACCCTCTCATATACCTTACCTCTTCATGCTTTGCTTGCAACGTCGGCATATATACCTGAACTATTGTTGTCAGTGTTGGTTAGCTGCCGATTCTGATTACAACCACCCTATCACTGAAATGTTCACAGTAGCTCACTCTCTATCCTGACCTTCTATTCATAACGAAACCGACTCCCGTTATACCATTTTCTGCAGCTACTGTCGATATTACCTTACATTCTTCTGGCCAGAAATCCTTGTCTTATTTCCATTTCACTTCACTGACCCCCACTGTATCTAGATTTAGCCTTAAAATTTCCCTTTTCAGATTATCTAGCTTTCCTACCACGTTCAAACTTCTGATATTCCACTCCCCGACTCATACCCTGCCGTTGGTTATTCGCTATTTCTCTCCCGGCCACCCCCCCACCCCCCACCCCCGTGCCCGTCACCCATTCGCAGTCCTCTCCCGGAGATCCGAATAGGAGACTTGTCCGGAATCATTTGCAGGTGGATTGATCACCATGACACTTGTACAAATACAGGCTTCATGCCCTGAGGATACACATTGTGTGTCTTTAATGCAGTGGTTTCCGTTGTCTTCTGCATCTTCATGCCGTTGATCATTATCATTGCTGATAATAGAGCGTCAGAATTTTGCCTTTTGTATACATTCATCAAAAGACAGGACATCTCGACGCTACTGGAGCGGCGTGGGAAAGCCGGTTGCTTTCGCTCTAAAATTTTGGTGTATCGTATCGCATGAGTAGCACCCACCGCCATGCTTGGCACGAAAACTCTGACCAATCGAATGGACACTGCTCCATTGGAGTACCAACCTCGTGTTTGGTAATGTGTGATTCGTATGCCCGAAGCGGGAAGTTCCTGCCGCATTTGGCACTTTTTTTTCTAAAATAAGCAGTATTGTCATTCTCGTCATATTGGCAACATCATTTTTTTAAGTGAGTAGTTGAAAGATCTGAACTAAAATTTTGGTCAGTTTGTCTCCCTGCCGACGCGTGGTGCTGATCCCCTCATGCCAGTTAATTTTTGGGGAAATGGACTTTTGCAGTTATGGTAGCACTGTTGATACTCTGAGCAGTTTGCTACTTACTTGCGTAGCCACTCAACTTATGTTGCTTAGTTTGTTATAATTTGTACGTTATTTTGTGTTATTAACTGCCAACATGCCAGTGATTAAGAGAAAATAAATATTTGCGACTCTCAGTCCTGACTTACATTTCAAGATTCCTTACTGTCCTTCAACTTTCCCATAAACAATAAATATAATCTATTATATACGTATGCTGTCGATATCATGGAGACATTGTTTTCGTTGTGCACATGTGCCAAATTCAACGAATAGTTACTAGAAAATTCATAGAAGGAACGAGTATTGCACTCGCCTGGTAGTGATTAGATCTGTTTCTTGACCAGAGCGTGTGGTTTCTGTTTCACCTTGATCTATAACTTGGCTCTCTGTTGTTTCATCATACTGCAGCTAATGAACCTCAAGACAGAGATCACACCTCTCAAATGTCACACAGAAATCTGCATATACTCGTACATGTCTTCGTCAATCAAATTCGGTTTTATCTCGTTCTATCATGTCCTGTACTAAATGTAATAAACCAATGTTCCGTAGTATACACGAACTGCTATCATTTAGACGTATGTATTTCTCCATAACACTGAACAACAATGAGCAAAAATTAAAATATGGGTTTGTGTTATTATAATAACTGCTGTGAGATATAATCGATTAAACCTTATTACTATGATAGATTCTGTTAACTAAATTTGTAATACTGCATTCCATTAATCAGATGGTTACTGGTTCCGAAACATTATATCTTTTAATGAGCCACTGGCTACGAGCTATAGTGCAAGTTATAAAGTATGATTGACACCTTCTAAACACCTGTTTTCCAGCGCAACTATACTGTTAATTCCGCCTGCGTCCTTGCTTTTTTTATACTTAATAGAAAGAATTCTTTAAACTGCATGTTCGTTCTTACTATGCAGACGTGATTCTATTTGTTTTGTTCACTTTTGCTGCCAATGTTCCTCGATATGCGAGGATATAAGCAAAGATAAATGGTGATGTGGATATACCATCGGATATACGTAGATGGAGGGCAGATACTATAATATCTGGCTTCACTGATTTTGCTGACACGGAGTGGCGTCTCTCTTGAGTTTACGCGAATACGCACCGAAAATGGATATTGGAGCTCTTAGGTAACAAAATGGTTCGGATCGAAACAGGTTTTTTGAAAAGTATAAATAAACTGGGAGTGATATATGAAGGAACATCCGGGTGGGACTGATATTTTCAGTTTACTCACAGTCTCCGATTTCAGCCATACTCGATCCCAGCGTCCGATTTGTAATTGTAGGATCGCTATCATTTTTTAAACAGAACAGACACATAACGCCCTTAACGAAAATATTTTAGTAATTAATTACTCCACGCCATTATTCAGTACAAAGCGACATTCTTCGTCATTTATAGCTCATACATCAGCTCCTATAGCTCATAAAACGTTTGCAGAGTCTCGACAATTTTAATCACTTGGAATTGTTTTTTGTTCTCCAGAGCCTAAGAGTCTCGTCTTCCCTGGATTTAACCTCCTTCCTAGACTAGATACGGGTGCCTCTCCCGCCATCTTCGCATTATCTCCACCGCCGTCGTTGCCATAGAGGTCTTCGTCGTAACCCTGAGAAGACGCCCTCACGAGGTACTATCACCCGGAACCAAGTGAACCTAGGTTTCCTGACAAGTTTCTAGTCCTCCACCTCCTTCATTTGCAACCGCAGCTGAGACTAGCTATGGCAGAACCAAAGATGTAAAGAACTAAACACTAATATAAAACGCTTGGTAGCACAATCATGTTCACAGCAAGAAACAGGGAAGGACGTTACTATCAATATATACTCGAATACTCTTACGACAGTAGCGCTGCCACGCACTACACGTCCTGCATAACATAACAAATAAATATTTGTGGCAGTTTGTCGGATCACATTACTGTGACATTATTCGCAGTATAATACGTACGGAGCGACGTGTCGTCTGAATATAGACACTAGGACTTTTAATTTATATGCTTAATTTTTTCGTAAAAAAATCTAAAGTGTATACCATTATTGAAACTACTGCGCCTCATTCAGTAATAATGACTCTTTTCTTCAAGCAGCACTTAAAGGCAATCCCCTAGACATAGCATTTTTTCACAACTACGTTGTGAGCCCTAAACGCCAGTTCTCTGTGACAAAATTTGTGAAGTTTTCGCAAAATTGGTATTTTTTTTCTTACTGTTCTAAACGTCGCAGAAATTGCAGCCTACCAACGTACACTGCCAGACAAAAGAAAAAGAGTAAAACAGAGGCGGAAGTAGAGGAGGAAACGAAATGGAATTGCACGGGTTGAGAGACTGTGTGGCTTTATATCAGTGATTACAGAACAGAGTCAAATTTGCAACGATCTTAGTTCTACTCTCCCACTTATCACTACGACATGGCATCCCCTTCCGTGTATGCTTGCACTGATTCCATTGGAACGGTGTCGTAAGGTCGTTGTATCTTTTTCTGAGGCTATCTGGCCCGTAAGCCTTTGTAACTAGCCCTCCACTTCCTGTGTTCTACCATTGCGACGGAGTTGAACCCACTCATGCTCTGTCAGCGACAGATCTGGTGATCTCGCTGGCCACTGGACCACCTCGGAATCACGCAGACGGTTCATAGGGTCACACGCCGTGTCTAGACGAGCATTGTCCTGTTGGAAAATGGCACCAAGACACCGTAGCATGAGACGTAGCGCATCAGGGAGCAGGTGCCCGTGACGTCAGAGTGTCCTCAATCATTGCCACCTGTCATCTGTAGTCATTCCAGGCTGCTCCCCACACGATGACGCCTGAGCAGCACCGCTGTGCATCTTAGGGATGCGGATAAATGACCGGTTAAAAGCCATACCGGTATTTTAGTTCTCAGTATTTTTCGGTGTTTTCTTAGTCTCAGTTACAATAGCTTTTTTTTAGTTTTGCTAATAACGGGGTAAAAAAACGAAATATCAATTAGTCATAGCAGCAGTGCCAAAATTTTCGTCGTTAAATTAACCTTTTTTTAAGAACGGCTAATTTTTAATTGTAAAATTTGCTTTGCATTAAATTATGCGTTATTATGAAAATCGGAAAATCGATCAGCACAACATTAATAACAATGCCGACAGAAAGGAGCAAAAAACACATGGCACAAAAATAGGTACAACTTTTTTTTTTTTTTTTGGTCATCAGTCTACTGACTGGTTTGATGCGGCCCGCCACGAATTCCTTTCCTGTGCTAACCTCTTCATCTCAGAGTAGCACTTGCAACCAACGTCCTCAATTATTTGCTTGACGTATTCCAATCTCTGTCTCCCTCTACAGTTTTTGCCCTCTACAGCTCCCTCTAGTACCATGGAAGTCATTCCCTCATGTCTTAGCAGATTTCCTATCATCCTGTCCCTTCTCCTTATCAGTGTTTTCCACATATTCCTTTCCTCTCCAATTCTGCGTAGAACCTCCTCATTCCTTACCTTATCAGTCTACCTAATTTTCAACATTCGTCTATAGCACCACATCTCAAATGCTTCGATTCTCTTCTGTTCCGGCTTTCCCACAGTCCATGTTTCACTACCATACAATGCTGTACTCCAGACGTACATCCTCAGAAATTTCTTCCTTAAATTAAGGCCGGTATTTGATATTAGTAGACTTCTCTTGGACAGAAATGCCTTTTTTGCCATAGCGAGTATGCTTTTGATGTCCTCCTTGCTCCGACCGTCATTGGTTATTTTACTGCCTAGGTAGCAGAATTCCTTAACTTCATTGACTTCGTGACCATCAATCCTGATGTTAAATTTCCGCTGTTCCCATTTCTACTACTTCTCATTACCTTCGTCTTTCTCCGATTTACTCTCAAACCATACTGTGTACTCATTAGACTGTTCATTCCGTTCAGCAGATCATTTAATTCTTCTTCACTTTCACTCAGGATAGCAATGTCATCAGCGAATCGTATCATTGATATCCTTTCACCTTGTATTTTAATTCCACTCCTGAACCTTTCTTTTATTTCCATCATTGCTTCCTCGATGTACAGATAGAAGAGTAGGGGCGAAAGGCTACAGCCTTGTCTTACACCCTTCTTAATACGAGCACTTCGTTATTGATCGTCCACTCTTATTATTCCCTCTTGGTTGTTGCACATATCGTATATG
Source organism: Schistocerca cancellata (assembly GCF_023864275.1). Lineage (NCBI taxonomy): Eukaryota > Metazoa > Arthropoda > Insecta > Orthoptera > Acrididae > Schistocerca > Schistocerca cancellata. Next base: position 19,256,802 of record NC_064631.1, on the reverse strand, counting down.
ACCCGTCTCTCCCTATAGCTTACCTCTACTTTTTTCAGAATCTCGAACAGCTTGCACCATTTTATATTGTCGAACGCTTTTTCCAGGTCGACAAATCCTATGAAAGTGTCTTGATTTTTCTTTAGCCTTGCTTCCATTATTAGCCGTAACGTCAGAATTGCCTCTCTCGTCCCTTTACTTTTCCTAAAGCCAAACTGATCGTCACCTAGCGCATTATCAATTTTCTTTTCCATTCTTCTGTATATTATTCTTGTAAGCAGCTTCGATGCATGAGCTGTTAAGCTGATTGTGCGATAATTCTCGCACTTGTCAGCTCTTGCCGTCTTCGGAATTGTGTGGATGATGCTTTTCCGAAAGTCAGATGGTATATCGCCAGACTCAGGTATTCTACACACCAACGTGAATAGTCGTTTTGTTGCCACTTCCCCCAATGATTTTAGAAATTCTGATGGAATGTTATCTATCCCTTCTGCCTTATTTGACCGTAAGTCCTCCAAAGCCCTTTTAAATTCCGATTCTAATACTGGATCCCCTATCTCTTCTAAATCGACTCCTGTTTCTTCTTCTATCACATCAGACAAATCTTCACCCTCATAGAGGCTTTCAACATTACTCAGACAATATTTTATCTGTTCCCGTGTGGCTTGAGCTACTAGATGGGATGTGCGTACACGCAGTGCGCTAGACTTGCCACACCAGGTCTATGCGGCAGTTTCACGCTGTCGTCGTCGAAGATCAGTTGTATTACAGAATGGCACCATCCCTAGTCTGAAAATATTTCACAAATCATGGTATCAATGCAGTCCTCTATTTGCTTAAAAAGATCAAAAACCGGAGGAGTCACAACAAACCTGTGACGTAATATAAGAAGAAAACTGAAAACTTAATAGTTCATTCACAGTTTACAATAAAAATAGAAAACAGCTGATCTACTCCCTGTATCTACACTATGTGATCAAAAGTATCCGGAAACCTCCAAAAACATACTTTTTCCATATTAGGTGCATTGTACTGCCACCTACTGCCAGGTACTCCATATCAGCGACCTCAGTAGTCATTAAATATCGTGAGAGAGCAGAATGGGGCGCTCCGCGGAACTCACGGACTTCGAACGTGGTCAGGTGATTGGGTGTCACTTGTGTCATACGTCTGGACGCGAGATTTCTACACTCCTACACATCCCTAGGTCCACTGTTTCCGATATGGTAGTGAAATCGTAACGTGAAGCACAAAGCTTACAGTCCGACCTCGTCTATTGACTGACAGAGACCACCAACCGTTGAAGAGGTTCAAATGGCTCTGAGCACTATGGGACTTAACATCTGAGGTCATCAGTCTCCTAGAACTTTGAACTACATAAACCTGACTAACCTAAGGACATCACACACATCCATTCCAGAGGTAGGATTTGAACCTGCGACCATAGCAGTCGCGCAGTTCCAGACTGGAGCACCTAGAACTGCTCGGCCACACCGGCCGGACACATACAGCAAACACAGTCCCTATACACACTAAAGGCCAAGGAAAACTACATTACACAGACAAACAAAGACTATCGAACTCTGTGGTAAACACTGACAGAAACGCAAGAAGTGTGTTTAGTAAATTAGATTAACGTGCAGAGATTGCGAACCTAGACTACTAAAGGACATAGGTGAGACTAAATAATTCGCTTCTGATTTGGAATTTGGAATATGCCACAAAATTGGTTTACTGTCTGACAAACGAGATCACAACAACTGTGTCTATTGATATTAAATTAACAAGCAGAAATTCAAAAAGTAATGTACCAAAGCACACAGGTAAATCTATATAATTAGCTCCTGGTTGGGAACTCGTAAATGTAACAAAACCAGTTACTTTCCTGTAGCTGCTTGTGTCTCAGCTGGCTGCTGCTGCGTGACTAGCTCACTCAACTGGGTTCCAGCTCCACGGCGTTCTCAGAGCGGGGTTGAACCGCCCAGAGGACGTCATGGCTGTCGAACGCCGTCAAGAGCGTCGCCCTGCTGCTCATCGCACTATGAACACTCGTTTTCGAGCCGAAATTTGTAGAAATTGAAGTCCCAAGGGAAGCGTTAGTTCCACTGCGCCCTTCACGACACTCCCTGAGGTCATTTCGTGTCGAGTTTGCGTGGCGGTGAGTCTCAAATGCTTTCCTCGGTCACCCACAAGAATACCGCGTGATTTAAAGACTGGGTTCGCGGTTCTGGCCTCTGTCGCAATGACGTCAGAAGAAGGGGTGAAATGTGGGTAAGAGGGGTGTGACGACCTCCCATCGTGTGGTACGTCCGTGCTGGCATTCGGCATAATTGTGGTACAATTTGGTGACCCTGTGACACATTAACCCATCTTATCACTCACTGTATGAAACAGGCGAAATACCCTCAGACTTCAAGAACAATATAATAATTCCGATCCCAAAGAAAGCAGGTCTTGACAGATGTGAAAATTACCTAACAATCAGTTTAATACGCCATAGCTGCAAAATACTAACACGAATTCTTTACAGACAAATGGAAAAACTAGTAGAAGCCGACCTCGGGGAAGATCAGTTTGGATTCCGTAGAAATACTGGAACACGTGAGGCAATACTGACCTTACCACTTATCTTAGAAGAAAGATTAAGGAAACGCAAACCTACGTTTCTAGAATTTGTAGACTTAGAGAAAGCTTTTGACAATGTTGACTGGAATACTCTCTTTCAAATTCTAAATGTGGCAGGGGTAAAATACAGGGAGCGGAAGGCTATTTACAATTTGTACAGAAACCAGATGGCAGTTATAAGAGTCGAGGGACATGAAAGGGAAGCAGTGGTTGGGAAGGGAGTAAGACAGGGTTGTAGCCTCTCCCTGATGTTATTCAATCTGTATATTGAGCAAGCAGTAAAGGAAACAAAAGAAAAATTCGGAGTAGGTATTAAAATCCATGGAGAAGAAATAAAAACTTTGAGGTTCACCGATGACATTGTAATTCTGTCAGAGACAGCAAAGGACTTGGAAGAGCAGTTGAACGTTGAACGGAATGTATGGTGTCTTGAAGGGAGGATATAAGATGAACATCAACAAAAGCAAAACGAGGATAATGGAATGTAGTCGAATTAAGTCGGTTGATGTTGAGGGTATTAGATTAGGAAATGAGACACTTAAAGTAGTAAAGGAGTTTTGCTATTTGGGGAGCAAAATAACTGATGATGGTCGAAGTAGAGAGGATATAAAATGTAGACTGGCAATGGCAAGGAAAGCATTTCTGAAGAAGAGAAATTTGTTAACATCGAGTATAGATTTAAGTGTTAGGAAGTCATTTCTGAAAGTATTTGTATGGAGTGTAGCCATGTATGGAAGTGAAACATGGACGGTAAATAGTTTGGACAATAAGAGAATAGAAGCTTTCGAAATGTGGTGCTACAGAAGAATGCTGAAGATTAGATGGGTAGATCACATAACTAATGAGGAAGTATTGAATAGGACTGGGGAGAGGAGAAGTTTATGGCACAACTTGACCAGAAGAAGGGATCGGTTGGTAGGACATGTTCTGAGGCATCAAGGGATCACCAATTTAGTATTGGAGGGGAGCGTGGAGGGTAAAAATCGTAGAGGGAGACCAAGAGATGAATACACTAAGCAGATTCAGAAGGATGTAGGTTGCAGTAGGTACTGGGAGATGAAGAAGCTTGCACAGGATAGAGTAGCACGGAGAGCTGCATCAAACCAGTCTCACGACTGAAGACCTCAACGACAACAACAACATCACTCACGTGGACTTTTAGGCTGTGGCCTTTTATTCGCATGTGTCGATACATTGCTGTGCCGGCCGCGGTGGTCTAGTGGTTCTAGGCGCGCAGTCCGGAACCGCGGGACTGCTACGGTCGCAGGTTCGAATCCTGCCTCGGGCATGGATGTGTGTGATGTCCTTAGGTTAGTTAGGTTTAAGTAGTTCTAAGTTCTAGGGGACTGATGACCACAGAAGTTAAGTCCCATAGTGCTCAGAGCCATACATTGCTGTGTGATGAGTGGCCAGGTCGGAGGGTGACATCGCAGAGCGCCACGCTTTGGACCATTACAGAGGAAGACTGTAGGCACTGTTGAGCCAGATTTGAAACTTATGAGGCAGTAGCCAAAAAAAAAAAAACCGGAATTACTTTTCAAAAGCTATATTTTCAAATTGTTTACAAAACAACTTATCCTCTTCAAAATATTCTCCATTACAACTAATACACTTGTCCCACCGGTGTTTCTACTATTCGAAGCATTTTTTGTAGTCATCTTTAGAACTGGCTGACAGCTGCTCTCTCGTTTCTTTCTGGACTTCTTCAGTGCTGTCAAATCGGTGTCCTCACATGCCCTTTTTCATGCATTAAAATAATGAAAAGTCGCACGGAGCCATGTCAGGCAAGTGAGGAGCATGGGACAGCGGAACCGTGCCATTTATAGCCAAAAACTGTCCAGCAGAGATCGCTGTGTGCAGCTGGGCTGCCGTGGTGGAAGAATACAGATCAGGTCTGTTTTGAGGAACACAAAGCTCCAAGATAACCACTAATCTCTGAGAGTTGATCAGTTGTCTGTCGACGGTCCTTTAGCAGCAGCTCTTGAATGTTTTGGATATTTTCAGCCGTTTGGGCAGCTGATGGAAGTGCAGAACGAGGTCTGTCATCAATAGACAAGACGTCATTTTTAAATGGAGGAAACCACTCGTATACCTGAGTTTTTCCTTTACCGTCATGTTGTTAAGCTGTTTTCAACACTAAAACAGTTTCAGCAGCATGTCTACCGAGTAGAAAACAAAATTTCACAGCTGCACGTTGTTCACTTACACTGGCCACCGTATAAAAAAAACCGAAACAAGAACAAAACAGCGCTGGCAAAATCAATCGCTGCAGATGTACAGAACACAGGCCAGGCCGACAACACAGGCGGCACTGAACTGGCAGAGGGCTGTGCTATACACGCCTAGCGGCAGGAATGTGTACTGCACAAGCTTCGTCCATGGCAGTGTGTTGTTCCGTTGTTGTTGTTTTTTTTTCACCTCGTATGCGTCAGAACAGAATACAATTACGGGACTTCGAAAGAGTGAACCTATAATTTTGTTGTGCAGTGTAGTTATGAATAACACTCTATGACCCTTCCGAAAAACGAAACGGTGGGAAATATTTTAATCATATTGTTCTTTCCGAGTATGACAGTAATTAAAATAACCGCGCATTAATGTCTTGCTCTCGCAAAGTAATGGTACTGAAAAGGCTAAAAGCAATGAGCTATTTCCCACAGATGCACAGGAGTGAACGTGCGTTCTTCTTCCGCTGCTCCGCCAGGCCGCAGTAATTCGATATGCAGGGCAGTACCTTCTCGATGAAACTGTTAACTCGAGATGCCAGGGGAGTTTGTAATCCGCAAGATCAACACAAGTGCCCGCCTGGGAGATTCTCGGGAAATATATTTAAAGCCGGCCGCTGGCGGCGGCTTAGCAGGCAGCGCGCGTCTGCAAACACAGGGGCTGGCCGGGCCACGCAGCAACTTGCTGAGTCGCGCGCAGCCGGTGGGGGAGGGGGGCGGCCAGCCCCCCATCGCCGCCCATCTTAATCCCGGGGGAAGGCGGGGGGGGGGGGGGGGGGCGCCGCCAGATGAGGAGGCCCAAGTTATTGTCGGCCCGGCCGGCGCGTCTTATTCAGCAGTAAAACCCGGCCACACCCCTCGGCCCAAACCAACCGCTAAGTAGCGGAACATGCGCAGAAAACTCAAGTCGCGACGGCTGAGTAGAAAAATCGCTACAGAAAAACAGCGTTACCTCAGGTCCCCAACTCAGGTGACTCAGATTCTCGGCACCGGACCATCAGTCATTTTTCAACGATGTTTATTACCACGCCGCGTTTTGGAAGCATGCTGTCATCCTGTACATCTTTATGCTTACTCAACAATTCAAAGTTAAATGAATATCAGAGGGTTCATCGAACCACCATTGTGGTACTTCTCTACCGTTCCACTCTCAAACAGCGTGCGGGAAAATCGAATCTTAAATCTTTCCGAGCCAGCTCTGATTTCTCGTACTTTATTCTGATGATCATTTCTCCCTGTGTAAGTGGGCGTCAGCCACAGTTTATCGCACTCTGAGGAGAAAGCTGCTGATTAAAATTTCATCTACCTCAGCGAACAACGCTTTTGTTTTACGATTGCCAGTGGAACTCTCTCCCCTATTTCGCGAAGATACAAAACGAGTTACCCTCCTTTGAACACTTTCGATGTCCTCCCTCAATCCTATCTGATGATGCGGGTCCCATATCGCACAGTTGTACTCCAGAAGAGGGCGGACAAGCATAGTGCAAGCAGTGTCTTTAGCAGACCTGTTACATTTTCTAAGTGTTCTGCCAGTAAATCGCAGACTTTGGTTTGCTTTTCCCACTACATTATCTATGTCATCGTTTTAAGGTTTTCGTAATTTTTTAGTTGAGTTTACAGCCTTCAGAATTGTGTGATATATTCGGCCCGGCCCCCATACGTATATAAAAATACACGTCCGTTCGAATGCAGTGTTGGTTCAAAGGAATCGGTGAAGAGCTTTGGGAGATTTAAGATTTTGAACAAACGGACATTTTCATTTTTAATTATGTGGACGAATGCGCATACGCACATGTTTTTATATACGTAATGGAGCGCCATAGGGTATATAAATGTATATATTTATAAAATATAAAGGGGATATATTGTTGGAAAATAATCACAAGTTCGTTTGTTCAAAATTTTAAATCTCCCGAAGTTCTGCACAGATTGCTTTGAAATTTTGACAGCGTTGCATTCGAATACGCACTTGTTTTTATATGATTCTTTTAATACACATAATAAATAAATAAATAAATATGTAATGCATAAAGGGGCAGAGACATACACAGGTGAATGAAGAGTCTTTCTTACAAGACACAAAGGAATTAAAGACATTAGCTCCGAATGGGCATTCATTGAAATCAATGGGGAAACTTGAAAATTTGTGCTGGATAGGGATTCAAACCCGGGCCTCCTGCTTACTAGACAGATGCGCAGACCACTGCGCCATCGAACATAGTGGTTACCACAACTCCAAAGACTACCCCATCACGCCCCCGGTCAAACCAAAATTCTCAACATACCGACACACTACTAATGCAGTGCATTTGATCAAAAGTATCCAAGTATCCGGACACCCCGAAAAACATCTGTTAGATATTAGGTGCATTGTACTGCCACCTACTGCCAGGTACTCCATATCAGCGACCTCAGTAGTCATTAAATATCGTGAGAGAGCAGAATGGGGCGCTCTGCGGAACTCACGGACTTCGAACGTGATCAGGTGATTGGATGTCACTTGTGTCACACGGCTGTACGCGAGATCTCCACACTCCAAAACATCCCTACGTCCACTGTTTCCGATGTGACAGTGAAATGGAAACGTAAAGGGACACGTACAGCACAAAAGCGTACAGGCCGACCTCGTCTGGCGACTGACAGAGACCGCCGACAGCTGAAGAGGGTCGTAATGTGTAACAGGCAGACATCTATCCAAACCATCACACAGGAATTCCAAGCTGCATCAGGATCCACTACACGTACTATGGCAGTTAGGAGGGAGATGAGAACACTGGGATTTCATGGTCGAGCGGCTGCTCATAAGCCACGCATCACGCTGGCAAATGCCTAACGACGCCTCGCTTGATGTAAGGAGAGTAAACATTGGACGATTGAACAGTGGAAAAACGTTATGTGGAGTGACGAATCACGTACACAATTTGGCGATCCGATGGCAGGGTGTGTGTATGGCGAGAATGCCCAGTGAACGTCATCTGCCAGCTTGTGTAGTGCCAACAGTAAAATTCGTAGGTGGTTATGTTATGGTGTGGTCGTGTTTTTCATGGAGGGAGGGGGGGGGGGTGCAACCCTTGTTGTTGTGCGTGGCACTATCACAGCACAGGCCTACATTGATGTTTTAAGCACCTTCTTGCTTCCCATTGTTGAAGAGCAATTCGGGGATGGCGATTTCATCTGTCAACACGATCGAGCATCTGTTCATAATGCACGGCCGGTGGCGGAGTCGTTACACGACAAAAACATCCCTGGAATGGACTCGCCTGCACAGAGTCCTGACCTGAATCCTATAAAACACCTTTGGGATGTTTTGGAACGCCGACTTCGTGCAAGGCCTCACCGACCGACATCAATACCTCTCCTCAGTGCAGCACTCGGTGAAGAATGGGCTGCCATTCCCCAAAAAACCTTCCAGCACCTGACTGAACGTATGCCTGTGAGAGTGGAAGCTGTTATCAAGGCTAAGGATGGGCCAACACCATATTGGATTCTAGCATTACCGATGGAGGACGCCACGAACTTGTCATTTTCAGCCAGATGTCCTGATACTTTTGATCACATAGCGTATATATATTACGGTGTCTGGTCTTTCTGACATGTCCGAAAGAACAGATACAACATATATGCTTTGTTACACGAGTCTTGCCACACGTTGACGTAATGCTGGGAGTAGTTAGGGGGATGGGTATGTCGTCAGCCACGTCCCTTCAGGGATGGAAAGTGGATCATCATGTCACATCATTCCACCACAGCGTGCTATTCTGTCCGCACCCCAACGTAGATATTTCATTGGGTGCTTTGTCAGTATGTGGACGGACTGCTACTGATTTTTATTCCGTGTTAAATACTCTCTACCATGAACTTCACCGTGGTTTGCTGACTATGTACAGTGATTGGACAAAAATACTGAAGCACTGAAAGTCAATACATTACCATATCTAGTATGGTGCAAGAAAACTTGTTGGCATCCAAACAAGTTCCAGTCTTCTCGGAATGGATAAATACAAGTATTGTAAGATTTTGATGGGAATCGTGTATCATGCTTCCTAGAAACCAGTGGCAAGTACACATAACTGAACGGTAGGTTCGTAGTGATCGCACACAATTCTGTTCACAGCAGACCACTAAGTCTCAGTAATATTGAGATCAGGCAGATGTGGTGGCCAGGGAAGATGCGACAGTTCATCACTGCGCTTACATAACCAGTCCTGAACGATGTGAGCTGTGTGAACATGGGACCTGTCGTCTTGGAAAACAGCATCACCATTGTACCGTGGTAAGGACATGGCGAACCAAAATGGTCACGTAATTCTTGCCAGTAATACGAACTTGCACAGTATCTATGGGGCACATGGAATACCACGATACGGCCATCCATACTATCACCGAACCACATCACCACCCCCCCCCCCCCACCGCTACTCCATTTTCCACTGCAGGGTGGTAAATTCCGCCAGAAGCTGGAAACAGTTTGCAACGAGACTCGTCCAACCAGATGACATTCTTCCATTGCTCCACAGTGCAAATTTTATGGCTTTGGCCTCATACTTTCCTGTTACAGCTATTTGCAACACTGATGTGAAGTTTTGATATTCCAGCTTACGCTAAAATTCCCGAATAAGGGCGTTCCCTTTATGCTGTTTTGTTGCTGGCAATATTCGCGAGTGCAAGATTCATTTCTCAAGTAATTTTTGCAGCTATCGTCCTCTTATTTTTTGTCAAAAGCCCCTTCAGTGACTATCTGTCATGATCACGCAACACATTTTCATCCATGTTGTTACGTAAAGGATGTTGATCTTCCGCTTTCCATGTAAACAGTCTGATACGTGTTACAAATCGGACACAATAGGAAGGACCAGGCCCCTTTGCTTTTTTCTTTTATCACTCGTTTATTACATCAGAGAAATACACATTTTAAGACAAAATTTAACTACATGAAATATTGCTCCCAGTAAAGGTTAACATAAGCAGCGACAAAACTTAGTTCTCTTCAGTGTTTCTGCCGGCAACAAATTTTAAGGAGGCAATGTAAGGTTTCTATCAGTTTAGCTCAAACACGTAGCTAGTGATTGAATCACGAAATAGACAATTTAACAATTTCGGTAACAAATAAATAGCGTGAATTTGTACTCACAGTAACGAACTAATCAACAGCTTTGCCATTGAATAAGGAGTAGGCCATTTGGAACGAATTAGCAACACCCAGCAACTAGGGGAGTTAATACCAACAGTCTTTAAATGTCTTGCTTCCCATTAAATAAACAAACTTACAGTAATTAAATGAATAACAAATCAAACATACTACGCTCCACTCAAACTCTTCAGTGGAAGCCAAGCCAAAATGAAGATTCCATTAACTGACTAGCACTGAAGTCACACTAAAGCTCATCTCTGTGTCCCAGACGCACATGGGGCAAACTTATAGTCTACAAGACAAGATTCTGAAGAGAGCACATCAGTAACAGGTAGTGGAGTTAACTCGTGGCACTGAAAATTAAGGTACTAGACCGGGGCACAAGGTGGTATAAAATGAGTTGCCTTAGTGCTATACTGCGCTCCAAAATATTAATAAAACAGCCAATTCAAAATTAAGTACACATAAACCAGCATTAATTAACGAGGAGTGACACCAGGTCGCTCGAAGGGATGACAACACTTAATTGAAAAGACGAATGCCGGCGGCGGCAGTAACATCAAATACCGTCTCCGAGTTTTACAGGAGTCAGTTCCCGCTATACAAGTAAACATTTAACCAAGCACAAGGAAGGAACCCCAAAGAGAAAATTCAAATAAAACCCCCAAAAGATTATAAAGGACAGGGAACCCCAACTATTTAAATTTAAAAGAATTAGCTCTCCCCAAAGGCAGTGTAAACGCTAAGGCCACACTTAAGTGGCCACCAAAATTGGTTACAAAAGTCTTATAAATTTGCTCCTTTTCTTTAAAAGAAACACATGACTGCTTAACTTCTGCTGGACGCCCGGTATGGGATACACCAGGCAGCAACCCAAGGTAGGTGGTCGCAAGGCACGGCAAGCAAAATCAAGAGAGCAGACAGGCAGGCAGCCATCACATATCCTCCATCCTGAACCGGCAGACCGCGTACAACCGACTCCACATATACGTGGTTGCTTCCCATCTCGTACCTCGCGGCGTCTCAGCAGGTCGCCCGAGAAAACGTCAACTGCCACTCGCCCCGCGAATGCCGAAAACGAGGCAAGCAAAGATAAGAAACATCGAAGAATCGATAATGGACATCCAAGAGACTGGCGCGCCAGTAACGAGCGCCACGGCTCACGGTATAAATCTTCGATTGGTGCCCAGTGACTCACCAAACAGTTCAGCTACTTTGGTTACGGAAGCACCACGATGAGGGCACCAACAATTTGTCCTCGTTTGAAGCCATTTAGTTCTGATTTAATGCACTGACTGCTATACACAACAGTGTTCTGACCCCGACTGACACTTGCAAGGTATTGAGGGCACTACACAGGGGCCGCTGTTGGCCAAATACAACAGAGCAACATGGGGCTCGGCATTTATGTTTGCATTCACATCAAGCATGCATTTCTCGCAGTATTTCCATATTTTTGTCCAACCCGTGTAAGTAGACGTAGAAGTTGCCTCCTCGGCTAGCCACACATCGATCTTGTCGACGGTTCGGCCAGCTGGCAAAGTAAGCGCAGCGGCCGGCGCAGTCGGCGCCGACGCCGAGCTTCATCCGGCGAGACCGCCAGGCAGCGCCACTCGTCGCTCAGCGCCAGGCCCCCACAACCGCACGAGTGGTCGACTGTGAACAGCTGACAAACTGAATAGCTGGCCGGCGGCCATTAGAGTGGTAAACTGACGCGCGGAGTTCGAATGTTTATACATCGCTTTTGGTTATAAAATGCCTTCCCTTGAGTTAGGTCACAAACATAATGCCTCATTTAAATACGTTACTACAATATACTTTTTAATTTATGAACAAACAGCAACTAGTCACTGTTTATGAATTTATCGTACGTGCTACATGGAATCTGCCGTAGCTAAAAGTTATGGACTGGACCCTAGCATTTTTCGTAGTTCATTTACGATAGATGTACGCAAAATGCATCAAATTAATCGAAGATTTGCCCACTATGTTAATAGATATTTTCTGACTCTACCTTGCTTAGATTTTATGACGAGAAGTGCGTTATATATAGCACAGTGTTTTGGCAACTCACGACCAAATTATCAAGTTTCAACCTAACATAGACCATGAAAAACACTACCGATCAGCCAACTATCTTCAAAATAATCAGAACATATAAAATGGTAAACTGTCGGTCGGAAATCTTGCCTCCTGACAGCGTGTAACCATTTTTGTAACAGCTGTGGTTTTGAGAAAGGAAACCTGCAAATAGATGCACAGACATTATGAATACCGTGTTACAAAAACATTTATTAAGCAAGTGCACCGACATACAAAACAACTTAAAATATCCACATAACTGTTAAATGTAATACTCGTTCCTTTCTCGAATTTATTTGTGCAATTAATCGCTGCACAACTCTTCACCATTGTACTTCTTTTGATTGGAACGTACAGACAGTAGAATTACGAGTAACAAATACTGTATGTACGCCCCAACAAATATACAACGTTGAATCAAGGTCTTCATAAACAAAAATACTACACAACACATCAGACTACAACCACTATAATGGCGTCCAGCCGAAGGTTCAAATTATCCCGCGACTGCAGCGCCATCAGTGAGTCTAGTTATTTTTTACAAGGTCTTTGCTCAGCGCCTACACTCCACTCGGCACGCGCGCCTTGCCGCCTGCCGGAAATTACGCGTCCGGCGCGGCGCGCGTATTAATAAATGCCGGCGAGCGCAGCGCCGCCCAGCGCAGAAACAACGTCAGCCCCTGCGCGCGTGGTGGCAGCCGTAGCAGCCGCACGCGCGCGGCTTTTAATTCCAGGCGTCCGACCGCCGTTGTAGGGGAGGAGGGGTGGTGGGGGGGGAGGGGAGGGGAGGGAAGGGCGTAGCATCAAGACGAGGCGCAGAGACATCTGTGAGCAGTTGCTGCCTCTCTAACGAGTGAGTAGTTCCGTTGTAGCTCGTCGTTGCGCAACCTGTAGCAAGTTTTAGAATTATCCTGCTGGCGTTTTAATTTGCGCTATGTAGGTTGTTGCATTCCCCAAACCCGCCTGACGTCACAAAATATGTGACTGCAGCTTCAAGAGGCCCCGTACCCCTTTATGACGCGTACGTCAAGAAAGGAACAATGATTGATTGTTGGTGTTAATAACGATCATCCTCCTTTACCTCCTCTGCATTACTGCAGATGACGTGTCGCTGAGCACATTTGTTCTGTGCATGCAGTACACGTTGTTTCCACTGCACTGTGTGGAATACGAAGGTTCTGTTATAGTACACTAACCTGCTGTCTTCAAGTTGATGTCCCCAGCGCAGAAAACACCACGCAGGTCGTAGGTTCTGTATCTCGAGGCTGAAACTGACTTTTAGCGAGGTTCTGTTCTGAAATATGGTATCACTTCATTGGGATGCCACTCGCGTATTTTAATACAGCCACACGAGAAGACTACGTGATCTTAATACAACACCGTCTGACACAGCAAAGTACATGATCAAAAACAATGTTTACGAAAATGTATCTTTACACTATTTGTGGCACGTGTTTGTGCCTCATGACTACCGGAGTGAATCTTTTAATACTGAATACTGGCAAACACATCCTGCCACAGACAACATGACTGTACGTCTCGACTGCCTAATCCAGAGTGACGAACTTAAATAAAAATTGGTAACACATCGTAACACAGACAACATGTCTGTTCTAAAAAATGGTTCAAATGGCTCTGAGCACTATGGGACTTAACTTCTAAGGTCATCAGTCCCCTAGAACTTAGAACTACTTAAACCTAACTAACCTAAGGACATCACACACAGCCATGCCCGAGGCAGGATTCGAACCTGCGACCGTAGTGGTCGCGCTGTTCCAGACCATGTCTGTTCTTCTCGACTGCCTAATCGAGAGTGACGAACAGCCCGAAACACTTCGGGCGCCATCCCAGAAAAGACGTGACCCGAACGCTTCCGAAGTGCTTCGTCTGCAATTTCGCCAGTCTTTTGTTTTCGATTTAAATTGTTTTTAATAATTCTAAAATGACTGATTAATAGCTGTTGAGAGATATTTATATTAAAAAGTGAAGTCATTCCAATCAGTAGTTTAAGTAATAAGAATAACTATACTTTAACGTTTTGGCGCCCTTGCTCCGAACACAGCAGCCAATCACAGAGCAGTAGCATTATGCAGGCGGTCTTTCTCACGGGAATGGTACGGAATCTAACATCTGTCACAGGTACCTCACACCACATTTCGTCATCTATATGCTTCTTGCATCTCCACTGCTCTGGGAACAGCTTCTTGGAGCCTAATATGATGGCTTACTAAGCCAGAAATATTACACGTGATCGGTTTGCACGAAGTAACTACACACGTGCGTCACATCGCCAAATAGGGTTACACAACAGTTCTTGTAATGAACAGATGGCGGCACAGATTAGTAACAATTTACAAGGCCGTGCTGAGAAGCTATCTCTCCGAATTTCTTACGTGAAACCTCTTAAAGCTTCCTAAATAACGTAAATGTTATTAACGTTATTCCACAACATAATTAACGTTATTCCACAACATAGTTTCCCTGGAGACGAACACATTTCCCCAAATGAGATACCACTTTATTGACGCTCTCACTGTAGCACATTGCTTTGACTTAGTTGACGGAGCTACAGTCTCACCTCTGTTTGCACCGCTTCATCACTGTCACAGTAAAGTCCAAGAAGCTGTTCTGTATGTTTTGGAAACAGATGAAAATCGGATGGTGCAAAGTCAGGACTGTACGGAAGATGATCGATAACAGTGAATCGAAGGCGTCAGATTGTGGCAGATGTCGTAGCGCTCGTGTGTGGTCTGGCAGTGTCACGCTCAAGGAACGGTGCTCAGTGTGTGGAAGAACTCTCTGAATTCGAAACTCGATTACAGCAAGCTGTTTCTCACACACTGACATAGTTACTTTATCCTCCGCCAAGTTATACGCTATAATATAAACTCTCTACTGGCAGAAGGCTGCAAATATGTAGACATGACCCATAAAGATGTAGAACGTTAATAACGTAGACTGGCAATGGCAAGGAAAGCGTTTCTGAAGAAGAGAAATTTGTTAACATCGAGTATAGATTTATGTGTCAGGAAGTCGTTTCTGAAAGTATTTGTATGGAGTGTAGCCAGGTATGGAAGTGAAACATGCACGATAAATAGTTTAGACAAGAAGAGAATAGAAGCTTTCGAAATGTGGTGCTACAGAAGAATGCTGAAGATTAGATGGGTAGATCACAGAACTAATGAGGAGGTATTGAATAGAATTGGGGAGAAGAGGGACCGGTTGGTAGGACATGTTCTGAAGCATCAAGCGATCACAAATTTAGCATTGGAGGGCAGCGTGGAGGGTAAAAATCATAGAGGGAGACCAAGAGATGAATACACTAAGCAGATTCAGAAGGATGTAGGTTGCAGTAAGTACTGGAAGATGAAAAAGCTTGCACAGGATAGAGTAGCATGGAGAGCTGCATCAAACCAGTCTCAGGACTGAAGACAACTTTTCAGATCACCATCGCTCAACGATTTAGAGATTGAAGTTTTACGATGCTTAACTTGTAAGATGGCAAGTCTATGCCCCTTACATGAAGTCATTAAAGATCACCGAACGCCGGCCGGAGTGGCCGTGCGGTTCTAGGCGCTACAGTCTGGAGCCGAGCGACCGCTACGGTCGCAGGTTCGAATCCTGCCTCGGGCATGGATGTGTGTGATGTCCTTAGGTTAGTTAGGTTTAATTACTTCTAAGTTCTAGGCGACTGATGACCTCAGAAGTTAAGTCGCATAGTGCTCAGAGCCATCTGAACCAGTTTTGAAGATCACCGAACTCACGTTGAGCGAACTATAGGGCTGAACAAAAATGACTGACAAGGCACAATGCATCATGTAGAAGGTGTAGTATGGACATATTGGAGTAATTAATGTTGGGTGATGGTTTTAAAGTAATTCACGCTATGTGGAAACGTTGTGGAAACGTGTCGATTTATTGGAGGCTAGTTTATCCCAGTTAAGTGTTCAGAGTTGACTGTAGCCAGGTGGCGGCGTGCGAAGGGAAGCGACAATATGCAGCTTAGGGCGGCTCAAACTCTGAGAAAGCGGTAACGGGGCGCGGCTTCCAGCTGCCTTAAGATGAGTGACAGTGAGGGGGTGGTTGACCCCATACTGGTGTACCGAAAGCAGACGGAGAACTTGTACGCCTGTTGATAACTGCCCGTTTTCAGTGAAACATGCGAGAAAGCCGCGCAAAGCTACGGTGGAGCGGTTAACAGAGGCCGAAATATGCATGTTCGTGACTGTAGCAACACGCTGAATTCACGGTCTGCAGAGTCTGAAGCAAATCAGGTGAAGAGCGACAGAATGAAATACGCCGGCCTCCTACAGGAATGTAGGACCGAGGAATCTGAAGTACTCTCCTGGAAGTCAGAATTTCGGAAAAATTGCTGTTTTATGCAGATGCTAACCTTGATGGGTGGCCCGGGAGGAGCTAAATAACAGAAGTTGAGAGGAAGGGAAATTTTGTCGGAATTTGTTCACTTCCCAGAGCAGGCATTGGTCAGCCCTGGGAATCGACGCATAATTAACGCGACTTGCGCTGCAATTGGTTGGTTCAAATGGCTCTGAGCACTATCGGACTTAACATCTGAGGTCATTAGTCCCCTAGAACTTAGAACTACTTAAACCTAACTAACCTAAGGACATCACACACATGCATGCCCGAGGCAGGATTCGAACCTGCGACCGTAGCGGCCGCGCGGTTCCTGACTGAAGCGCCTAGAACCTTCGGCCACACCGGCCGGCTCTGCAATTGCAGTAAGTGATTTTGCTGGAGGGGAAACCGAGGCGAAGAGGGGACTGGCAGAAGTCTCCGTAGAGGTCTTCCTCTTCCAGCTTTCCTAGAGTGCGGACGTGACGTTCTTTACTCATCTTGCCTGAGAAAGAGTGAGCATCTCTGCAGTTTAGGACTTAGCAAATGGAACGATTGAGCTTTGAGATAGAAAGTTTTCGTTCAGCTATGTACTGAGCAAGATAGCTAGGAGTGAATAGACGGGTGCTGCCTAGTAAATGCAATTTATTCCCACTGCCTGTTGGGAGAGTCATGTAATGTGATGATTGAAGGTCGTGAGTTAAATTAAATCTGTGCTAATCGACTGCATCAATCAAGTAGTTGAAATCCCAAGTCACTTTCTCAATTAATTTTATGTTCAACATTTGCATCTGGTGTTCAATAGCTGAATATAACATCAATGTGCACCCCTTTTAATTAAAAGGGATCAATTCTGAATCAATTAATGTCGACACCGCCACCGCAGTTCGATCAGGAGTCACAGGGCCTTATTACTTTCTTTGCGTTATCCGATATTGCGGCAGTTTTGCACTCTCTGTTGATCTGTTAGTCAATTAGCTGGGGTGAACACACGCCAAAACCAAACAAGTGACAGGAGGGTTGTTACAAACTGTATTATGAACACTGTGTGTGGAAATATGTTCATTGTTCACTTGTACCGATCCGTCTTTACATACCGATACATACATCCAGTAGGTACTTTCTGACGACTATTTAGCCATCTAGGAAAGAGATTCGGGAATTATCTTCTGAAACTCAGAGCCGATCACCTGCGTGAAGCTCTCACATCGACGTCTTCCGTCCCAGGCCCCTCCCCCCCCCCCCCCCTCCACCACCCCTTACAAGTGGGAACCAGTAACAACATCAGGATGGTCAAACAGCCGCTCCTAACCGTTTATGTTACAAGATGCACACAGAATTGATTGAGAAAAACATCTGAAGATCTTTATAGTCCTTTCTCATACCTGTTTTCTTAGAGGTATGATAGCTATCTGATCTACTGTTCCCTGACAGTTACTTGATAAAATTTAAAACGAAAAAAAAATCCAGAAAGAGACTTGTGATATACGTGTGATGTAAATAATGTTTCTTATTGTACAATACAACAATTTCAGTTCGCACTTGCCAGTTTCCTGAGGTCGTAAGACACACGCCGTGGTCCACTCCCACATGATTGATCATGTGGTTTTCCACAGTAGTGGAAGTGAACGAAAGCATTTGTCTTAACATTTTAGATTGTCCAGTGACAGCCGAAATCATAAACCTCGTGTAGAAATAGTTGTAATTGTGCTGGACAACAAAACACTGGAAGCCAAGTTTGGACGGTATCGATAGCTGTCAGGAAGTCATTATCATATGTCAACTTGACAAATATTTGAGGTAGAAAAAATCTGAGATCCTCTTCTGTCCTATAGTTCTCTCTAAAATGTTACTTGTTCAACAGAATTGTAATGCGATGTTTACAAAATCGTGATCACTCTGTTTATCTTGATTTAGTGCTTGACAGGTCAGCATCAAATATTTGCAAATTAACTATCAGCCACTTCATATTTATCAGTGCTTACTTTCAATTTTACAAAACTCCTTAAGAATTCTGATCCGTCAATTGAGCTTAATTTATGACTATGGATAGACAAGAAGCATTTGGTGCTGAACAGACACTGGTGCACGCGTGCTCATTAATGATTCCTGTACATATGTGAAAGGTTCCTGTTACGGGGAAGGTTCGTTTCATGAAAGTCTTTGTTAATGGAACAAGTAGAAAGATTGCTGGTCATGTGGAGGGTTAATAAAAGGTTTCTCCTTCTAATGCTTCTAGCTTATTTATCATTCTCCCCGTAGCGAGCGCCCGATGTAATGTCGTTCCTATGCGGAGCAAATTTACGAGTGGTTTTAGCACTGTATGTGGTGCTTTTTCGGAAGCTGTTGCAAGGCATTGTGGTAATATGAGTGGCAACAGCAAATCTCACCCAGTGTTACACAGGCAGGCGAGAGAAATAATATTTCGCGTGTATCAGTTGGGAGCTGGAAGCGGAAGCCACAGCTGACAAAAAAGCGTCGTCCAGTCTTGCCAAGTGCCAAGAACGAACAGCTGAGGCGTGTGGTATCAGTTTGAGAACTGTACAACGGGTCGCCAGCGAAGCCAAAGCACCTACTGAAGAGAACGAATCACCTGTTTTTTAAGTCGCCTGGTAAGTGCCGAAACCGAAAGAAATTCATACGCGAGCTCGACGATTTCAGCAAGGATGTGTTACGGCGCAAAATATTCGACATGTATAGCCAAGATGAATATCCTACGGCAGATAAATTATGTTCCTACAAGGAAGAAGCTGAAAGTTTCAACGGCAGTAAATCTACCATGCTCAGAATATTAAAGGAGATGGGATTTAAATACAGAAAGAGCAATGACAGAAGAAAACTGCTCTTAGAGAGAAGTGTAGCAGCAAGAACTGCGTTCTTGAGAGAAATGCACGAGATAAAACAAGCCGGAAAAGCACTTATTTATTATCTCGGTGAGACATACGTTCACCAGAACCATTCAAGACCAATGTTCTGGAAGACAAGTGACGATGTTGGTGGCCTGAAGGTTCCTGTGGAAAAAGGGAGACGCCTTATTGTGCTTCACGCTGGGTCTGCAGAGACAGGCTTCATACCAGAGAGTAAATTAATATTTAAAACATCGAAGACGAAGGAATCAGATGACTATCACTCTGAAATGACCTATGCTGTATTCAAGCGGTGGTTTGAGCAACAACTACTTCCGTACATGGCAGAGAATTCCGTTATTGTCATGTACAACGCAAGCGTGCACTCTGTACAAGGCTCCTACTTCAAATACCAGGAAGGATGAAATTATTTCATGGTTGTCGTCTAATGGAATTCCTCACACAGCGTCACAGACTAGGGCAGAGTTACTCATGCTTGTAAATGCATACAAGCCTAAACGCCGCACTTACGAGATAAAAAAAAATGGTTCAAATGGCTCTGAGCACTATGGGACTTAACTTCTGAGGTCATCAGTCCCCTAGAACTTAGAACTACTTAAACCTAACTAACCTAAGGGCATCACACACATCCATGCCCAAGGCAGGATTCGAACCTGCGACACTTCACTATCACATCGGAATCAGTGGAGCTAGGGATGTTTAGGACTGTGGAAATCTCGCGTACAGACGTATGACACAAGTGACACCCAGTCACCTGACCACGTTCGAAGACCGAGAGTTCTGCGGAGCGCCCCATTCTGCTCTCTCACGATGTCTACTGACTGCTGAGGTCGCTGATACGGAGTACTTGGCAGTAGGTGGCAGCACAATGCACCTAATACGAAAAACGTATATACTCACTGCTGAAGTACTGGAGAGGTGAATGTAAAACAAGATTTCGCATAAACATGCCCCATCACTTAAAAAAAAGCGCATACCAGACTCTACTTTGAAGCATTATAGAAAATTGTTCCACTGTTTGGTATTCATATTAAGACGGCATGAAGCATAATGGGATGAATATGCACCGACAGTAGAATATTTGTAGTGGACCGGGACGCGAATCTAGATTTCTAGCTTCTCGCGGCTAACATCCTCCGCGTTTCACTATAGCTCTCGCTGTGACCGATGTCTCCATCCACCACCCACGATTTCCGAACAGAGGTTCCTGGAAGGGTCACGTGGGAGGAGCAGCGCTAGGGGAACGGAGCGAGTGGAGCTCTACAACATCGAGCCGTATCTGCAGGCTTGCTCATATTCCCTAATTTCGACTGCTCGTAATAAAGTATGAAATGCGGGATCAGTCCCAGTCTGGCACAAATTTCCAAGTGACACTAAAAATTCGTTGCACTGCAGGTTTAGCATAGCTCATATCGTTTGGTGTCATCTCACATTCATTGATTTCATTGCTCTCTTCTCAGTCCATTCGTGGATGGTGCACGGGAAGAAATATTGATGGTTTCTTCTGTACACGCTCTAAGATATATAGCTTTAATCTCCACAATCGTAATATTGCACAGAAGCGCATATCAGCAACGTAGGAAGTAACTGTTGCTCGATCAACACTGCAGGAATGAACGTGTGCGCTGCGCCCCAGCTTCACCTGAACTCCCTTCTGCGAACTTCCGCTCTGTTATCCTGGCCTAGCATGCTCGCGGTTTACCATTAGAAACCTTCTCTGTAGCATGCTCCTTGTAAATATTACAAGGAAAGTTGCTATCTTATCAAGCAGTTATTTAGTGGAACATGGAACAGAACTGTGTGACGAGAAAATATTAATAAAAAGTTAGTAAGTGTAATTGTATCGCAGAGCTTTTGTTGTTAACAGATGAGTCCTCAGAGCTCAAGAGACAGATATTATAAATAATTTTGTTGTAACATCCTCTGAACATACCTACTGTCGGGAAGGATAAGAGGGTGTTACAACACTCAATTATCACAAATTTTTGCCTTGTGATCATTGCGGTCGAGGCACGTCACTGGAGGCAACTGTTCATCCACTTTCGTTCGAACTTGGGTTCTAGAGCAACTGACAGTAGCGTTCTCATCGATACTCGACACTTTTCCTCCATTCTTAGCTTCTTCCACTGGAATTCGTTGATCATTTCTGAGGACGAGAGGTTACGTTACATGTGATGTTCGTTGTTTATATTGATAATGGGGAGAACCTTGTAAATGTAAGAGGAGTCGAAAAATCGCGTACGGCTGCATTTTGTGTTTGGATGTACTGCAGTGTTCGTCGAACGTATCAATAGTGAAATCGTCCTCAAAATATGGGGAACAAGCAAAAAATTTGTTTGCACTTACAGAGGACACAACAGCATTATGTAGTAAATAGCGACCTGCCCGGCATCGCTCGGTAGACCTTCACCTACATATATACTCCGCGTACCGCCGTATAGCACTGGCGAAGGGTACATACTACCTCCGCTAGTCATTTCCTTTCCTGTTCCACCTGCAGTAGAGCGAGTAAAACACGACTACGTGCCTTTGTACGAGCCACTGCTTTTCGTAAGTTATCTTCGTTGTCCTCACGTGAAATGCAACTTCGTGGCGGTAGGGTCGTCTGCAGTCAGCTTCAAATGCCGAGTCTCTAAATTTTCTCAACAGTGATCCTCGAACAGGACGTCGCCGGTGATCCAGGGATTCCCATTCGTATTTCGGAAGCATCTACGTAATACTTGCGTGCTAATAGAAGCTATCTGAAACAAATCTTAGTAGCCCGCCACTCAGTTGGTTCGATGTCTTCCATTAATCAGACTTTGTGGGGATCCCAAACACTCGAGCAGCACTCAAGATTGAGTCGCCCTAGTGTTCAATACGCGGTCTCCTTTACAGATGACCCTCACTTTCCTAAAATTCTCTCAACAGACTGAAGTCGTTTGCCGTCCCTACTACGGTCCTTACACGCTCGTTCCATTTCGTATTGCTTTGCAACGTTATGTCTAGATATTTAATCGATGTGACAGTGTGAAGCAGCACATTATTAACCTGTATTCGAACGTTACGGGATTGTTTTCCCTATTCATATTGTCTGTAATATAACATACAGTCACCATTAATCTTTATTTTACAATTTCCATTACCAACTTTAGCCCATATAAACAGGTACTCATCTGCATTTAATTTCTTCTTCTTTCTAGTGCTCAACACAAATGGCATACTGGGAATAAGTGTACCATATGGAACTTTAGCTAAGAGTCTTTGTTGTCTCAGCTATACTCCAAGTCTTCCATGCCAAAATATTAGCATCTGGAAATGCTTCAAGGCCACCATAATCACAATGATTACCCCAGACTACTGCTATTGTCAACCATGTACTACCTCCAAACAGAGCTTGTACATCACATGTGAAGTTCAGGCGGAGTCCTCGAAATACATTTGGACCTCCAATCAGTTGTTGCTTATTAAACTGTCCAGCCAAATCAATATCAATAGCCTTCAAAGCACGATACACAGGAACGCTGCGCCGCCAGCGACGACGCCATGCACGTCGCAGAGGCATTGCTGTGGCACGTTAACACAAGTTTTTTTGAAGCTAGCTGCCATTCATTGCACGAACTAGAAATTTTGTCAAAGTCATCTTATGTCCTACAGTCACTCATCGAAGACCCCTCTCCCCTGTCCGTACACCACAGCATCATCAGCAAACCACCGAAAACTGCTGCTCATCCCGTCCGTCAGATCACTTATGTACACTAATGAGTCAAAACATTATGACCACCTGCTTCACAGCTTATTTGTCCGACTTTGGAACGAAATACATCATCGATTCTACGTATCAGGGATCCGACACTTTTTTGGTAGGTTTGTGGAGGCATGTGGCATTAGATGTCTAAGCACAGGTCATGTAATTTGCATAAACAACGGATCGCTGATTTGCGTACGCAGTGATCGCGCTCGATAGCTACCCAGATGCGTTCCATAGGATTTACATCAGGCGAATTTCGCCGTCGAGACATCAGCATGACTCCACTATAATGCTCCTCAAACCAGTGTAGCACGGTTCTGACTGCGAGACACGGACTGTTACACGGCTCAAACATGAAATCGCCGCCGGGGAAGACATCAAGCACGAAGGCATGCAGGTGGATCGCAGCTGTCAGCGTCTCTTCGATGACTACCACAGGTCCCATGCGAGAGCATGAGAATGTCCTTACAGCTTACTTCTGCTCCCACCAGCCTGCGTCCGTGGCGCGCTGCACGTTTCGAGCCGCCGTTCACCTCGATGACGGCATTTGTGAAGACGACCACCGACCCAGGGTAGCAAAAATGTGATTCACCCTAAGAGCCGACACGTATCCACTGATAGACGGCTGAATCCCTTTGGTCCCGTGCCCACTGCAATCGTAATTGACGATATCGGTGGGTCAACATGTAAACAAGTAGGGGAAGTCTGCTGCGGAGCTCGATGTTCAACAATGTGCAATGCATGGTGTGCTCTGAAACACTTGTGCTTGTACCAGCACTGTGCTCTTTGGACAGAGATGCCACAGATCACCATCTATCCTACTTTACAGTCCAGACAACCCTCCGAACCCCACGTTCAGTGAAGAGTCGTGGACGTCCAACCGTTAAGCGCCTAGTGGTAGTTTCACTATCCTTCTACCTCTTTCTGTAGATGTTGACGACAGTAGCACGTGGACATTCGACCAGCTTCGCCGTTTCCGAGATGCTCGTTTACAAACTCTGCGTAATAATAATCTGCCCTTTGTCACAGTCGGTTATTTCAATGAATTTCTCCATTTGCAGCCCATATCTTCGCTCTCGGAGGAAGGCAATGGCAAACCATCTCCACTAGGACCTTGCCTAGCACGGCAGTGCGGGTCTCCCGCATCGTTCCCCTACGCTCTGTCAAGGAGTATGGGACTTCATCATCATCATCTTCGCTATAGTGATCCCCCGTCCGTGTCTCCTATGTTACGTACTTCATTTACCGCCTCATGTGCCCGCATCGTCAACAGGCGGCATGCAACGTAGTGGTGAACAGTGGTCATAATGTTCTCGCTTATCAATGTGTATAAAGAACAATAGCGGTCCTGTCACACTTCTCTTGGGCACTCGTGACTATACGCTTGTACTAGCACTAAGTATTTAGGGCCGGACGACTTTTCTCGTATAGCGGTAATAAATTATACAGGTTGTATCATAATTAATGGCGTAAACGCATACACTTGAAAGTACTCGATACTATAAGCGAAAAGGTCTCCGTAAACATAGAGTCAAAAAGAGCTACGAGCAATATTTCATCTTATATATTGTGAAGCAAATCTCTTTTACTGAAAGCTCTTTGCTTTCCATATTTTGGGAAATGGTAATGTGGACAAAAACAACAAACAAGTGTCCCGTAAATATGTGCTCTAAAAAACATACCTTAATAGCTATGAGCACGTGTTCATCTTCACTACTTGGAAACACGACTCTTCTAATGAACAATTGCACATAACTTTTAAGGTATGAATTTTAGAGCAAATGATTACTGGACATTTTCTCTTGTTTTGGTCCATACTACTACTTCCCAAAATGTGGAAAGCAAAGAACTTTCAGTAGAAGAGATTTGCTTCGCAGTATCGAAGATGAAAAAGTGCTCGTAGCTTCTTAAGGTATGCATTTTCGACCTTATGTTTACTGAGACTTTTTTGCTTCTAGTACCGCATATTTTCAACTGTATGCGTTTACGCCATTAATTATGATACACTCTGTATACACCGACCTTCCTCGTCTACATAGCAATGAAAAACAGCAAAATCATTACGGTAGTTCCTGAGATTAGCCTTCTAGTATAGACGAGAAATGCGGTGAGGGGACTTAAGTTTAGTTTTCTTGACTTCCGGAAGGCGTTCGAAACAGTTCCGCACTGTCGCCTGATAAACAAATTAAGAGCCTACGCAATATCAGACCAGCTGTGTTGCTGGATTGAAGAGTTTTTAGCAAACAAAACACAGCATGTTGTTGTCAATGGAGAGACGTCTACAGACGTTAAAGTAACCTCTGGCGTACCGCAGGGGAGTGTTATGGGACCATAGCTTTTCACGATACATATAAATGACCTAGTAGATAGTGTCGGAAGTTCCACGCGGCTTTTCGCGGATGATGCTGTAGTATACAAAGATGTTGCAGCGAAATGCAGGAAGATCTGCAGCGGATAGGCACTTGGTGCAGGGAGTGGCAACTGACCCTTAACATAGACAGATGTAATGTATTGCGAATACATAGAAAGAAGGATCCTTTGTTGTATGATTATATGATAGCGAAACAAACACTGGTAGCAGTTACTTCTGTAAAATATCTGGGAGTATGCGTACGGAACCATTTGAAGTGGAATGGTCATATAAAATTAATTGTTGGTAAGGCGGGTGCAAGGTTGAGATTCATTGGGAGAGTCCTTAGAAAATGTAGTCCATCTACAAAGGAGGTGCCTTACAAAACACTAGTTCGGTCTATACTTGAGTATTGCTCATCAGTGTGGGATCCGTACCAAGTCGGGTTGACAAAGGAGATAGAGAAAATCCAAAGAAGAGCGGCGCGTTTCGTCACAGGGTTATTTGGTAAGCGTGATAGCGTTACGGAGATGTTTAGCAAACTCAAATGGCAGACTCTTCAAGAGAGGCGCTCTGCATCGCGGTGTAGCTTGCTGTCCAGGTTTCGAGAGGGTGCGTTTCTGGATGAGGCATCGAATATATTGCTTCCCCCTACTTATACCTCCCGAGGAGATCACGAATGTAAAATTAAAGAGATTCGAGCGCGCACGGAGGCTTTCCGGCAGTCGTTCTTTCCGCGAACCATACGCGAGTGGAACAGGAAAGGGAGGTAATGACAGCGGCACGTACAGTGCTCTCCGCCACACACCGTTGGGTGGCTTGCGGAGTAGAAATGTAGATGTAGATTTAGATGTAGATGTGAACATCTATAGAAGTACATAAAACATTTGGGGACTGTTACAGCCAAGCATTGTTAGATAAAAATTAAATTTACAATATTAGATTGCAAGCAGCCTTCTCTTTCCCCTATCAGATGCGTGCACAAGGTATGCAGGCACAAGATATGTGTGCAAATTTAATTACCTTACTTGGAAAGAAATTAGAGGTCTAGTTACAAGAGCCGAAGGGGCAGACTGCAATTATAAGAGTGGAACGATATGATTGGGAAGCACTGGCCGAAAGGGGAATAATACAAGGTTTAGCCTATCCACGATGTTATTGAATCTTGTGCATACGAGCAAGCAGCAAAGGGAAGCAAGGAGGATTTGAAGAGAGAATTTAAGTTCAGGGAGGAGGAATAAAAACTTTGAAGCGCAGTTCTGTCAGAAACAGGATAGACTAGTGTGTAAAACTGTATGAAACCAGTCTTCGGACGCAACGACACTCCCTTAGAAATGCGTGAGAAGCAAGGCAAGGGCACCAGGGCTGCTAGTCCTACGTCGTGTGTGACTACACGAGCAGAGCGTGCAATACACAGGTTTCGCAGCGCGGTGCCTGCGACCCGTGTTCCGCCCCGGAGGACGGCGCGGGGTTGGCCCAGCCACTAACAGGTGGGCGGCGCGGTTGGCACAGAGCCGGCTCCATCCGTCAGCGTCGCGGCGGAGCAGCGCGCGCGAATTGCTCCCCGCCTCTTCCTGGAGACACGCCGCCCCCAGCTGAGACCCGGACAAAGGGGTCGGCGCTGCCGCGGCTGGCTCCGCCCTGACACCTCGACAAATGGTCACGCCGCGTATCGGCGCGACAGGGAAGCCGCGGGCTCCCAAGACAAATAGTGATGTGCCGTCTTAGAATCGACTTTCTAACTCTCCAGGGCGAAGCACTAAGAAGGAACCGAAACGAAATTTCTTGGTTTGAGAGAATCCATGATGACATTTCAATGACTTCAGCATCGAGTCAAAGTTACGAACAATTTGGCAGTATGAACCCTCTCATCATCATCATCATCATCATTTAAGACTGATTATGCCTTTCAGCGTTCAGTCTGGAGCATAGCCCCCCTTATACAGTTCCTCCATGATCCCCTATTCAGTGCTAACATTGATGCCTCTTCTGATGTTAAACCTATTACTTCAAAATCATTCTTAACCGAATCCAGGTACCTTCTCCTCGGTCTGCCCCGACTTCTCCTACCCTCTACTGCTGAATCCATGAGTCTCTTGGGTAACCTTGCTTCTCCCATGCGTGTAACATGACCCCACCATCTAAGTCTGTTCGCCCTGACTGCTACATCTATAGTCCCTCAGCCGTTAGGGGTAAAACACAATGGGACTCGGGGCAAGTAAGGCTAGCAACCTGCTTCCCTGGTACTTTAAATATGATGCTGGCAACAATCAGAACTGACAATGAACCCTCTTGTTAGGAAAAATGTTGCACCCCCTCTCACCTGGATGCATGCACTGATTCGGTTGGGGAGGTTGTCATAAGGCCATTGTATCCTCTCCTGAGAGAACCTGGCCCACAACTGCTGTACGACACCACGTCGTTCTCCTGAGCTGCCAACAGAAATCAGTATTCCTTCAGACCCTTTTAATGCTTTCAACTACTTTAATATACTACTGGCCATTAAAATTGCTACACCACGAAGATGACGTGCTACAGACGCGAAATTTAACCGACAGGAAGAATATGCTGTGATATGCAAATGATTAGCTTTTCAGAGCATTCACACAAGGTTGGGGCCGGTGGCGACACCTACAACGTGCCGACACGAGGAAAGTTTCCGACTGATATCTCATACACAAACAGCACTTGACCGGCGTTGCCTGGTGAAACTTTGTTGTGATGCCTCGTGTAAGGAGGAGAAATGCGTACCATCACGTTTCCGACTTTGATAAAGGTCGGATTGTAGCCTATCGCGATTGCGGTTTATCGTATTGCAACATTGGTGCTCGCGTTGGTCTAGATCCAATGACTGTTAGCAGAATATGGAATCGGTGGGTTCAGGAGGGTAATACGGAACGCCGTGCTGGGTCCCAATGGCTTCGTATCACTAGCAGTCGAGATGACAGGCATCTTATCCGCATGGCTGTAACGGATCGTGCAGCCACGTCTCGATCCCTGAGTAAACAGGTGGGAACGTTTGCAAGACAACAGTTCGACGACGTTTGCAGCAGCGTGGACTATCAGCTCGGAGACCGTGGCTCGGGTTACCCTCGACGCTGCATCACAGACAGGAGCGCCTGCGATGGTGTACTCAACGACGAACCTGGGTGCACGAATGGCAAAACGTTATTTTTTGGGATGAATCCAGGTTCTGTTTACAGCATCATGATGGTCGCATCCGTGTTTGGCGACATCGCGGTGAACGCACATTGGAAGCGTGTATTCGTCATCGCCATATGCGTTTGGTGTGCCATTGGTTACACGTCTCGGTCACCTCTTGTTCACATTGACGGCACTTTGAACAGTGGACGTTACATTTCAGATGTGTTACGATCCGTGGCTCTACCCTTCATTCGATCCCTGCGAAACCCTACATTTCAGAAGGATAATGCACGACCGCAAGTTGCAGGTCCAGTCCATGCGTTTCTGGTTACCGAAAATGTTCGACTGCTGCCCTGGGCAGCATATTCTCCAGATCTCTCACCAATTGAAACCGTCTGGTCAACGGTGGCCGAGCAACTGGCTCATCACAGTACGCCAGTCACTACTCTTGATGAACTGTGGTATCGTGTTGTAGCTGCATGGGCGGCTGTACCTGCACACGCCATCGAAGCTCTGTTTGACTCAATGCCCAGGCGGATCAAGGACGTTATTACGGCCAGAGGTGGTTGTTCTGGGTGCTGATTTCTCAGGATCTATGCACCCCAATTGCGTGAAAATGTAATCACATGTCAGTTCTAGTATAATATACCGGGTGATCACAAAGACAGTATAAATTTGAAAAAATAAACTACGGAATAATGTAGATAGAGAGGTAAAAATTGACACACGTGCTTGGAATGACATGGGGTTTTATCAAAACCAAAAAAAAAAAACAGAGTTCAGAAAATGTCCGAGAGATGGCGCTGGACAGCAAAACGTAAGTAACTGCTACCATGACGAGTGAGAGGTACGCCGATATGTTACAGAATCGCATCATGCCCAGCCTGGCTGACAAACAGCTGCTGGAACGTGCGATGTTTATGCACGATGGCTCTCCACCCCATATTTCCAGACGCCAGAGGTTACTTATGGTGAGGCATGGGGCGTCGGATGTTGTCTTTCAGCATCCGTAGAGATGTCGGT
Organism: Schistocerca cancellata; assembly: GCF_023864275.1. Classification (NCBI taxonomy): domain Eukaryota; kingdom Metazoa; phylum Arthropoda; class Insecta; order Orthoptera; family Acrididae; genus Schistocerca; species Schistocerca cancellata. The sequence goes on along the minus strand of NC_064631.1, from coordinate 19,227,290 downwards.
CGATCACGATACACTTGCGACTTCAGGTAACCCCAAAGCCAATAATCGCACGGACCGAGATCTGGGGACCTGGGACGCCAAGCATGACTAAAGTGGCAGCTGAGCACACGATCGTCACCAAACGACGCGTGCAAGAGATCTTTCAAGCGTCTGGCAATATGGGGTGGAGAGCCATCGCACATAAACATCGTACGTTCGAGCAGCTGTTTGTCAGCCAGGCTGGGGATGATGCGATTCTGTAACATATCGGCGTACCTCTCACTCGTCATGGTAGCAGTTACTTACGTTTTGCTGTCCAGCACCATCTCTCGGACATTTTGTGAACTCTGTTTTTTTTTTTTGTTCTAATAAAACCCCATGTCATTCCAAGCAGGTGTGTCAATTTTTACCTCTCTATCTACATTATTCCGTAGTTTATTTTTTCAAATTTATACTGACTTTGTGATCACCCGGTATATTATACTACAACTGACATGTGATTACATTTTCACGCAATTGGGGTGCATAGATCCTGAGAAATCAGTACCCAGAACAACTCCGGACATGCTTTACAGTGCTGTTCACAACATTATTCCTCGACTACAGCTATTGTTGAGGAATGATGGTGGAGATATTGAGAATTTCCTGTAAAGAACATCATCTTTGCTTTGTCTTACTTTCCTATGCTAATTATTGCTAGTCTGATCAGATGAAGCGCCATCTGGGTCACATTTTTTGAAGTTTTGTAATTTTTTGGTTCTAATAAAAACTCCATGTCATTCCAAGCACGTGTGTCAATTTGTACCTCTCTGTCTACATTAAGTCGTGATCTATTCAGTTTTCAAATTTATACTGACTTTTTGATCACCGGTATTTGTCCAATGAATATCCGTTTATCATCTGCATTTCTTCTCGGTGCATCAATTTTAATGGCCAGTAGTGTAATTTTTCCCTCTTCACTTCTCTACTAGCCCTGTGTACTCTATTGTTATTGTTAGTAAAATGGTAGGTGTCTGTGGCGTGTTAAAAATGGGGGTGACAAGTGGTAATTGGGGGAGGGGGGGATGAGGGTAAGAACCTAGTTGGATGACAAGTGGTTTTGGGTGGGCTGGGGGGTGGGGGGAGGTAAACAGCTAGTAGCAAACTGTGATCTCCTTTCATAACGGGCCGCTGCGCTGCGCTGTCGTGAGGGAGGAGGTGCGGAGCGGCGGCTGACGCCCGCGCTTGCCGCGCGCTGTTGCAGTGTGGAGCGTGGCGCTGGAGCTGCAGGGCCCGGTGCTGGTGGTGGAGCCGGCGGCGCGCCTCGAGTTCTCCAACAGCTCGGGCGCGCGGCTGGAGTGCGCGGCGCACGGCTCGCCGCCGCCGCGGCTGTCGTGGCTGCTGGCGGACGGGTCGGCGGCGCCGCCGGTGGCCGGCCTGCGCCTGCCGCACGACAACGGCTCGCTGCAGTTCCCGCCCTTCCCCGCCGACCGCTACCGCCACGACGTGCACTCGGCGCGCTACCGCTGCAGGGCCGCCAACGCCCTCGGCGCCGTGCTCTCCAGGGACGTGCTCGTGCGAGCAGGTACGTGCCGCTCGCGTCCACTAGGCACGTCAACGTCGAGCGTGCTGACTCGAACGCGCTGCTGAACGCTCAGAAACGGTGCGACTTGTGCGTACGGTACGTGGGCCCCGACGTGCTATACGCGATCACGACGCACTCCAGCGCCAGTGGCGGGATGTTTCTAGCTCGTAAATCACACTGTTTACTTCAACGGGTGCGTGTAAAATTCCCACATTAACTCTATCAAAACGCACATTTCCTCCATTGCCCGTAGGCTAGTCACGTTGTTCTATATGTAATATACACAAATAAAAACTTCCATACCCATGTACATGTTTTTAAGACGAAGAGGAAAGTACCGTGTCAAATAAGTAAGAACACAGGCTTATAAAAGTTCTATTACAAAGAGTGTGATACAAATTTGCAATAGTTCTCCAAATTATTTCAGCATTTCCACATTTTAGTAAAAGCGTAAGGTCATTCTTACTTGATCACTGTTCCTACCCAGTAGCAGAATCTTTGCAACATGTGAATTACGAAACGTAAAACAAAAAGGAGCAAAATATCGTTATACAAGTAGCACAAGTTGTCCTGTAGATTAAGCCATTCGAAAAAAACTCACTCCTCAAAAAAAGGTGAACTTATATTTACACGACATCAAATACTACATTATATACTTATATTAAACTAATAATAATGCGTCAGAACCTATTACGTGAATGTTAGAGGGAAAAAAAATTTAGACAGCGTGAGACACGCACCAACGACATTTTCTACGTTTAGGTAAAAGTCGGTAATGCTACTCACTACGATACACTGACATTAAAGCTCGCATTCCCACTCCTAGTATATTACCAGTTGCTGAAAGCGCTAATCGTAGCTATGTTACTAATTGAAATTTAATTATAACAAATTGTACCAAGAAAAATGTGTTTTTGGTGGATCCTCAGTGTTTCGTTGCCTGTATTTCGTTGCCTTTAAATGGCATAACATGCAACTTACAATAACACACGAATAAGATGTTTCTCTCTCTTTTTTTTTTTTTCAACGAATCACACAGTTAACAACGGGTTTTTGAGTGATTCTCAATTTGCTAGTGCTCCTAAACGGCATATACACGTATAGGCTTGAAACGAATGCCAATATGGTGCATCACGGCTCTGTGCTGAAAGGAGATGGCGTGCATGTGACGTAGGTGGCGTTGTGCCATCTTATTGGTCAACGCTCAACCGCACGCTCAGAATATCTGACCTGCTAGATATTGCCCTGTAAGTTCGGGAAGACTCCCGAACGCGCTACTCCACTCTATGACGTCAGAAACTCGGCACGCTCAACGCTCAGCGTCCGGATGCACGGTCCGTGTGCCGACGGCTTTACACCCTTCTTTCTTCCCTCGATTCGTCTGTGCTCTGACTGGTTTGGTGCAACCTCTTCGTGTCAGAGTAAAGCCGTCGGCACATGGACCGTGCTGTCGAACGTCAACGTTGAGCGTGCCAAGTTCAACGTGTTGCTGAACGCTCAAAAACGGTGCGACTTCTCCATACGGTACGTGGGCCCCAATGTGGTATACGCGATCGCAACGCACTCCTGCGGCAGTTGACGGACCTTTCTAGTTCGTAAATCACGCTGTTTACTCAATGGGCGCGCGTATAATTCCCACGTTAGCCCTATTAAAATGCACATTTCCTTCATCGTCCACCAAAAGGGAAGTACCATGTCCAACCAATAAGGACACAGGCTTATAAAAGTTCCATTACAAAAATTGCGTTACAAATTTGGAATACTTCTCCCCGTAACATAAACATTATTTCACCATTCCCACATTTTAGTAAAACCCCAAGGTCAGTCTCACTTGATCACTGTTACTACCCAGTAGCAGAATCGTTTCAACATGTGAATTACGAAGCGTAAAAGAAAAAGGAGCCAAATATCTTTATACAAGTAGCATAAGCTGTCCTGTAGATTAAGCCAATCGAACAAAGTCACCCCTCAAAAAAAGGTGAGCTTATATTTACAAAACATCAAATATTATAACATATACCTATATTAAACAAATAGTAAAGTATCAGAACCTAATAAAAGCGCGAATGTTAGGAAAAAAAATTGGAAGTGTTAAGACGCGAACCACCGCCCCAACAAAAACTCACTACGGAGCAAAGACGCTACTCATTATGCTTTTTCTTTTTTTTTTCTTTGGTAACCTCATTTTGTTCGTTATAGTTCGTTGCAATTGTTCGTGGCGGCCGTCCCCAGACGCCCTTTGAAGTTCGTTATTGATCCATTCACTCAGTTTTCTTGTTTTTATTACAGAGGGCAGCTAGCCCTCTGACCGAACACGCTGAGCTACAGTGCCGGCGACGCTAAACCAATAACACGCTGAGTATGGTTGGCCATATTGTGTTACGACATTCTAAAAACGTTAATCGTAGGTAACTGTTACTAACTGAAATTTAATTATAACACATTGTACCAAGAACAATGTGTTTTTGATGGAACTTCGGTGTGTCGCTCCCTTCAAATAGCCTACTCTCATAATACGCAAGTTACAATAATTCTTTTGCCACGAATGTGATGTTTCTCATTATTTTATTGGAACGAATCACACAACTAACAACGGTTTTTCGAGGGATTCTCAATTTGCTGGTGCTCAGAAACGGCATATACACATATAGGCTTGCAATGAATGCCAATACGGCGCCTCACGACTCCGTACTGAAGGGAGACGGCGTGCGTGTGACGTAGGTGGCGTTGTGCCATCTCATTGGTCAACGCTCAGACGCACGCTCAGAATATCTGACATGCCAGATATTGCTCTGCACGTTCGGAAAGGCTCCCGAACGTGCTATTCCACGCTATGGCGTCAGAAACTCGGCACGCTCAACGCTCAACGTTCGGATGCACGGTCCGTGTGCCGAACACTTGTGATATGTAGAGCGCCCCTGGAGGTGCAATAACAACACAGCCCAGGTAACCAATACAAAACAAGTGTCTTAGTAAACATATAAACTCAAATCTGATCCTTGAAGTAACTTTTTACACGGACAGTACGTGGTTAAGTCAGAGTTGCACTTGAACAGCACAATAAGTGTTTGCTGGGCTGACAGCCCCGAGAAATATCAAAGTGAATCGCTTTCTTACCTTTGAAATGAAAAATTTAGTAACAAGAAGCAGTACGGCAGCCAATATCGAAGTCCGCAAATGTCCACGTCATCGCGAAGCATGGTGCTTGCACTGGCTGCTCCACACACAGTATGTCGCCTGTTAACATATGGCATCGAATATCCTGATGGTCCCTTAGCGGGACTCCGATTGAGGAATCGCTACTGCGGTCGTGGCTCTTCTCAGAGAGGTCATTAGTAATGAACTGCCTGACGGAGCCCACGCACCGGCCTAAATACCGTGAAGGCGCCACGATGCAGTCGGGCCTATTCGTGGCCAGCGACCTCTCAGGGAGATCACGCTGGCGTCTGCTGGGCCGCCAGGTGTGCGCAACCTTCTGGCTGTCGTCTGTTGATGCGGCCCCTGTGGCTTTGCTTTACATGCCACCCGCTTGACGCTGATGTCTGACTGGTTGCTACGTGAGAGCGAAAATAGCCCTGACACAGCAACTTGCACCCGACGTCTTCAATTTTTATCCTGCGTACTTCAATCTCTGTCTCAACCTACAGTTTTTAACTTCTACAGTTCCCTATAGCACCATGGCACTCATTACCTCATGGCTCAAAATATGCCATCCTGTCCATTCGTCTTATGTCTTTTCCTTATGTTCCTTTACTCGCCAGTTCTGAGGAATTGCTTCGTCCATCTTGTGTTATTTTGTTTCCACGGTAGAAGAATTTCTTCATATCATGTTTACCAACGTTGAAGTAAAGTTCGTCACTAATCTTATTTCTGCTACTCTTCACTACTTTCTTCCTCCTTCAGTTCGCTCTCGATCCTTTTTCAACACTCATTACACTGTTCATTCCATTCAACAGGTCCTTTATGCCATGAGCGAATCTTACCACTGATTTCCTTTCACTTCAAGTTTTAATCTCACTGTTTATTCTTTCTTTGTATTTCCCTCATTGTTTCTTCAATGCATAGGTTAAATACTATAGGTGAAAGACTGCATCCCTGTCTTAAACCTTCTTTAAT